>NC_089986.1:23396360-24683360 GCF_036417845.1 Apteryx mantelli | reverse complement strand
CAACATCATCTTCTCTTTGATAGGCAGGTGCTGCAAAACGCTTGGAGAAGTTGTACAAAGGGCAGAACTCACAACAGCTTCTTCCATTTACTCTTCTCTAGGAGCCCCTCACATATGTTGACCTAACTGCTTTGCTCTATCTCACCATTAGCTTTGTATTTCTCAATGAGAAAATCCGAGTCTGCTTTAAGAATAGAGGGGGAAAGTGGGCATCTATGACTTTCTTCAATGACTTCTCAATATTAATGATTTAGAGTAACGATTAAAAAGAGAAAAGAGCCACTGTTTGTTAATCTACTCTGCCCTCAAAACATATGAGGAGGAGCACTGGTCATAAGTAGCACAAACTGCTTGAAGTAGTGCACTTAATAAAAACTGACCCTATGTACTTGCAAATTTGACAAGATGTTTTACCAATTTCATCTCAAATGTCAAGAGACATAGTTTTCCATTTCTAATTAAAGCTGTTAGAACCTTCCGTTTCTCACACAAAAGAATAACCCCTGGTAAACATTCAACCCCTTTAGCCAGAGCCTGAATTCCATACCTGTTTCTAAGTCCACAATTAACACTGCTGTTTTCATGTGCCTGAGCATGCTTAGAACTTTGTCCATGCTTATTCATAGTCAGTCAAAGCCCTGTGTTTTACCTAATTAGAACATTTCAAAGATAACTTTATAAAATGGAGCAATTTTATAAAAAAAAGAAAAAAAATCACTGTGAATTCCATACTGCAAGAAAACATAACATTCAAGGGATATTAGCATGATGTGTATATTTAGTTATTTGACATATACAGTTTGCTCTAATAATCCAACACTTAAATCGGAAAGCTAGGCTTCCTCTGAAAATCAGAAAACTGAAACTACCTTGCAAAAGTTTGTGAAAAATGGAACTGTTTTGACTCTGTTTCACAAGAAAAGAATTCATTGCATGAAGCTGTCAGTCACTAACATCTAGACACTCAGTTTTCCTACAAAAAAAAAAAGCACAAATGGCTTTCATTATATTTAGCTGCAGCTTTAAGAAAATTTAATCAACTTAAATTGTTTAGTCTTTTTCCCCGATGAAAATCATAAAGTCAAATTCACATTTAAACCTTTTTAAACTGTAGCTCCTGTCAGCACCTCTGTTTATATTAAATCTATAGGCATGAAATGCACTAAAATAAGAATAATGATATGTCTTAAGTGTATAATGTTAACATAGGTCCCAGACAGAAAGTGGGACAGACAGGCTGAACATTGCAAATTAATTTTCAATGTGTTGTATTTATAGCAGTCATCTTTTCTAAATAGTTGCTCTTGTAGTTTCTACATATCCTTCTTATCCATCTGTCTCTGCTGGTCAATGTCCATTAACATTAATATTTCAGCAGAAAATTGCTACCTCCAGATTTTCAGAATGGGTTGACACACTGGACATCATTGAGCTCTCCCGGGAACTACCCTTCAGGAGCAACGACAACAGTCATTAGGAATGGTGCACTTGAGACACCCCTGCCCCAGCTGTGCTGTGCTTGGGCTGTGGTGTCCCTAAAAGGCTAGTGCCAATGCTCTCCAGCCTCTTAAATAGCTATGGAATCTCATGATTTATTCCACCAACAAAAGGATAACCTTATGCAAACCTTTTGGCCACATCATAAAATAATTAGGTCAATGTGAAAAAAAAAAAAAGCTAGAAAAAAAGCTTGAACTTGCAGGTAACTGATCTTAAATAGACCCATATTAATGTGGAAGCTCTACCTGATTAGAAATAAACTAGCCAAGAAATCCCCAAACCTCACCTTAAAATTTGGGTTTGCTTCCATATTTTATACTTTATTGAAATACCACAAGATGAAAAACAAAAACAAAATTACTTCCCCAAACTCAGACTGTTAATATCAGGGTCCTTGTTCTGAACATTATAATGACTTTTTTCAATTTTTGAGTCAATGGCTCAAATCACACATAAAGCAGTAAACTTTCCAGATAGGGTGGCTCTGCCAAATGGGTTGTAGGATCATTACAATTTCTCTATCTGTAATGCAATGCGGTTCCTCAGCATTTTCTGAAAACCGGGGTTAGCATATCTTAAATCATGCATCCAGAAGTACTAATCATGTCTGAAAACCTAGGACAGTACTATGGAAATAAATTTGTCAACTATTTCAGACTCTTTCAACTCTCATAGTGACTCCATGGGAGGTTTTTGGAAACTCCAGGAATACAGTTTTAGAAATACTGTTTGCAAAGAACTTTGCTGAAGAAAAGAGCAGTATGCATTTACAGGGTTACAGCAATTTACTTCCTGAAAGTTGTAGCTCTGAATGCTACCAAAGTTAAATATCTTATATTAAGTGTATGAATAAGCCTGTGGTAAATCAGACTGTAGACAATTTAGGGCAGTAGAGCTTCCCTGAAAACACCTCAAAGAAACCAAAGGCAAAACTCTAGGCTGCTCTGGGACCCGGACTCGCCTTGTACTTACTAAAAGTATGTAAATATCTCATATCCTAATAAAAGCTAAAGGGTTTCTGATATGGCACTCTAGAAACAGTCAAATACATATATAAGAGAGAAAATTTCTAATGAATGTTTTTCTGATCTTTGCTACTACTTGGCATCCTTCATGGAGTTTTTTTTATTTATCAAAAAGCACCTAAAAATATTGGAAATTAGCTTTAGTTTGTACATCTTTTTAGGTATTTTCCTATGGAGAACTGTTACAGCAACTGCATTTTCTTCCTATGCTTATCTGCTTGTTATTGTTCATAGAGTACTATTTCCTCCCTAGATATACATAACAAGAAGGGTGGAATACAAGGATTAATGAGATAAAAGTTCATTGTTGTCACATAGTCAAGCTGTGGGAGCAAGATGCAATTATCCCTTTTTGAATTAGTCTAGTACTACTCACAGTGTGTTTGCTGTATTCTGATGACTGGATTAATCTGAAGGGGGTTCAGGTTTTGCATTGCTCTATATAGCCAATAAAACGTATTGGCTGTGGGTAAAAGGGTCCCTGTGCTGAAGCTGATAATGTAAAGGAGCAATTCATAAACACTTACTTCTGGCATCTTAATTTTGTTTTCGATATGCTATTGGAAGATGGACTTTGAAATCAGCATAGTGATATTTAGTTTTGCTTCAGCAGACTGATCACAGATACTGCAAGTATTATTTGTAAGACTTATATTTAAGTTACTTATCTCTTGTAAGACTGAAATTAAAGGAATATTCGTGAAAGTCTTCCCAGTGTAGCAAATCAGGGCAACATATCACATTTCTTTCAATGATTTCAAAACAGACACCAAAGCTAGGTGGGAAACTGTTTTGTCACATGAACATTTTTGAAATTTCAGAATTTTTCCCTAGGTGAAATTGGGATGAAAATTTGAACATGCGGAAAACTCTGACAAAAAATTCAATCATTTAAATTGAACTGCTTGCTATGAAAGCAACTTCAAACTAAATATAATGAAATCTGGTTTAGAAATTATCAAAATGGGCTTTTACATAGCTTTTTTTTGAAAAAAAAAATCCTCTGCTTGGAATGGGAAATATACTGTGTATTGATGATTTTTAATTAAAAAAAAAAAACTCAAATCATTTGACCAGCTCTGCATGTCCAAGTTACTCTCACAAAAATCTCTGGAAGGCTGCAATTTTTCAATTCATTATTTTAGACAAACGTATATGTATGCATACAGATGCGCATGGTATCTAGGTACAAATTTTAGGTTGAACATGGAAATGTTCAAACACATGAACTTCTCAATGAGTTAATAGCAAAACTGATTGTTTTCTCTGGAAGAACAGTGCTCAGTACCAATGTCCGGGAAGTGACATATTTTATAATGATGCTTATAATGCCTGTCATGTAAAACACACCATGCTTAGAGTGAAACTCATCTGGTTTACCTTTCGTTAAAAAATTTCCCTTAAAGTCCTGACTGAAAATCAAAAGTTAGAGATTTTAAACTACATAAGGTAAAAGCAGTCAAACAATAAGCATATTCAAACCCCAACAAAAGGTTTATAGAGAACTTTACCATTGATCTTAAATCTATGCACTTATTTCTCTAAGTTTTTATGCTTGTTTACAAATAAGTCATTATGATTGGAGCTAATAAATTCATTTTTCATTCTCTGGGTAGCCTCTTTTAGGGCTTCTCAACATCCTAAACTAGAAGTAAAGCAAAAGTAAGTTACGCATCAGACAAATATATTAAAATACAGCAAACTTAAATAGATCAGTAACAGCTAAGGGTTTTATTACTACTAGATTATGTCACTAACTTCACAGCTATTGAACCAGTCATCACACAGACTCATTTAATTGATAGAGAAAGCATTATTCCCATGTCAGTTTTTTCTGTCATGTTTTATGTTTTTGTAGCATTCATTATATTCTTCTCCAAAGATTTTTTTCTGTTTTGGAGTTTATTTAGAAATTGGTCTCCTAGCCCATGCTGCCTTTTCCTCTCTGTGACAGCACATTCTCCGCAGAATTCCCATTTTCCCACAGAGCCCAGCAATCTATAACTAATGTGGTTAGTCCTTTTTCACCAGTCTTCCAGAAGTAATTTTTGTGCATATTAAATTCCCTTCTCAATGGCACCAGATGCTATTCCTCAATCAGCTACTCTTGAAATGTAGTAAGCCCCATCTTCCATATTCCTTCCCATTTTTCTCTTTCCTTCTTCCTCTATGAATCTTGAATTTTCTCCTGCATCCTTCAGTGTCTACCACCTTAATTTGGGAACCTAGAGCAGGCCCTCAGCAAACATAAAAAAAAAAGTAGCTCCATGGAAATCACTGGAATATATGAGTGATTTATACTAATGTCCCTGCTTTTATAGTACAATCCTGTGAAACCTTATCCCAGCAAAACTGCAGTGAAGTGAGAGAGAAAAAGATGAAGTACAAACTTATAATACTGATTATTGTGACCAGAGCCACTTCAAGCAATTTCACAAACTTGTAAGAGGCCAGCAAGTTCAATGAAGGGCTTAAAAGACAGCAAAAAGACAGAGTATGAGGAAGCTGCTTTTTTTTCTTTGGAACCTACAGCCTATTTGCAAAGGAACTGAAACACTGCACACACTCCACTAACTGAAGCAGCAAGCCCTCCACACTCCGTCACATCATTTATAGTGTTATTCTCAAGTCTGTTTTGCTCTCCCTTGCCTTCAGTAAATAGCACGGGAAAAAAGATAGCAACACAGTTAAGCTTTCTGGAAGAGACAAGGAGGCAAGCCCATGCCACATCAGTGGGATCAAAATTCCAAAGAGGAAGATTGTGTCCCTTTTTTCCTATGTTATCAGTCGCTAGCCCATCCCTTTTAGATTCACATGGGACCGTGGCTCAGGTTTTATGCTGTGAATCTGACCTGCACCAGCTGCAATGCAGTTATCTACATTCAATTTTTTTTTAACAGTGTAATCTTCATCACTTGTATTTTAATTGCTTGGAAATGCCAAGTTGTTTTGGTTCAGTCAAACCAGAGAGGCGACATTTATCACAATCGTTACACTGCGAACCAGTTCAGTTCTCACCAAAAGGAACTGTTATTCCCATCAGTGACATTTTGTTCTGAAAACAAGGCTACTGATTTGGCTAAGGAAAACAAAACAGCCTTTCCCACTCTGAGATAGCTACAAGACTCTCATCTCAACCATGAAACAGAGGGGAGGTGCCACAAAACCAAGGATATTATAGTTTCTGCAGAACCATTTACTGATACAGAGGCTAAATCATAGTGAAAGAAAGTTGCTTCATTTTCTTCTACACTATTCATGGATCAAAAATTAAAAGTAATACTTTTTAACATAAGAAAATATTATTTCTGTGGGAGCTATTATAAAATGATAATTAGGGTTAATATCACCACTCTTCAAAACACATTTGATATCAGTGTGGTGAGAAGATACCATTTAATCTGTTAGTCAGACTAAGCAACGATGTGAGAGATACTGATATTTCTGAGCAGGCAAAATAAATCAGTTCTCTGATCACACTGTTTCTCTTGCCTCAGATCAGTGACACTCCCAGCCCTCAGCAGGTGGGCTTGCTACTTGGACAGCACAAGCAGGGAGAAGCAGATTCCCAGGTCATCAGCTTAGGAAAAGTGACCACAGCTAATGAATGAAATACCTGGATTGCTTCAAAAAAGGCTGAAGGGTTTACTCACCTTCTTCTCACCTCTGAAAAAAAAAGTCTACCTGCAAAAGCACACCGTCTGTGTGTGAAGAACTAAAGTAGGATTTGCTCTGGATCAGCTGTGTTTTGATGGAAGAGATGTAGACTAAAACTGAGCAGTTTTGAAAATCCAGAGCTCTATGATACATATCATATCATATACATATCATATAACATAATCATATACAAGGACTGTGTCACTCAGCACAGAACCATATCCGTTTCTGGAAGGAAGGGTGACTTCTGCTGACCAGCAGTGAACAATAGTTTAAAGACAACAACTAAGGAACATCGTAAGCAGTAAAGTTGGAGGGGGATTAGAGGGAGGTAGCATGTAATTATCCTAGTTGGAATTCAGCCTAGAGTAGCATTTTAAACTGTTTTTCCCTTTTCAAGAGTAATTACTACGAAAACACTCAACCAAGACTGTCAAAACAGATGTCAATATTCCATTCAAAACATGTAAAAGCCTTCCGTTATTAAGAGGGAATCTGCAACTCAGAACATCAGAAATGAAGTTACGGGGTTTTTACAGATCTGTTAGCACTTCCTCAACTGCAAGAAACAAAAGGTAATAGTCTAGATCCAGATGCCCAGATAGAGGAGGCTAAAGGGAGATGGGGGTTCAACAGCATCTTTTAAAATCAGAACAAAAGTTTATTCCTAAACAGAGTTCTTTGGCACCATTCATAGCCCGGCTGTGCCCACTGTAACAACTGAGCGAGCAGTGGTGGAGGCACGGAGCCAGCTGCTAGTAGGGAAAGGGTGGGGAGTACCTTTCAGCCCCATCACTGACAAAGACAATGCATCACTGAACCACTGTTCTTGGCTTTTAAATACCCATTTAGGCAAATACCTGATCTTTAAAAAGTATAAGCAATGATCAGCTGTAAAACTATGGATATTAACTAAATTAAAAATGTAAAGCCTAGTTTCAAATTTTCCCTTTTTGATGGTCATAGCCTAGAAGACATGATGTTTCCAGTGATCAGAAGAACTAATGACTGAACCGGTGTAGAGTAGGACTGACTCTGTTGCTGCCACAGAAGCTGTGGAGTCAGGAAAGACAACTCTTGAAAATCCATGGAAACTAGCCTCCACCTACATTTGAGTTGCTACATATGACTAGAATATCATAACATGACATCTGTGTTAAATCCTTAAAACAGATGAATAGGGATATAAATGATTAAGACCTTAATCTGGCACCTTTTCCCCTCCTCTTCTGCAACCCCAAAATGGACCTCTAGATCCTCCCATAGTTCCAGGAAAAGGAACTACAGATCCACAATTCTACTGTTTTCAGATTCTGCAAAATCCAATTCTTTTAAAAGAAGGTCTAAGTGACATTAAATTATCCTGAAGAGCTTTGTGATGCTTAACAGAGTAAGAATTTTCTCAAGATTTTATTGTAGCTCTAGCAGTGTTGTTTTCTTTTTGAAGATTTCTTTCTAACAGGAATTTTGCCTTAAATATAATTTGCCTCTAAGGGCCAGTCCACTCTGTTCATACATTGAGCCTTCTAGAATATATTCATTAGCTCTGTATATAAAGCAACTGAATTCATTAAGAGCTACTGAGTTTAAAAGAATTGTGAAAAATTTTAAATGTTACTTAAGAACATAAATCTGAGCCCAGAAAAGTCTTGTGGCAGTACCTGGGAAATTGTTACTTAAGCTGTAGAAATTAGAGAATGTTATAAAAACTGTCAGGTGGGTAGCGACCTATCTTAAGGGGACATAATAATGGTTTATTCTGAATGGAGAACCATTAAGGCGGAGTGTAGTTTCATTACCTCCTTAGCACAAAAGGTACCAATGTGCTGATGAAATCACCTAACTTTCATTAATGCAGAGAGAGGTTATTACACAGAAATGAATGACTGCATTAAAAATAAAAATAAAAGTTATGATCATCATATATAGAATTTCTGCTATGAATTAGGAGATCATCAGCTTAAAATGATGGAAATAGGAGAGAAAGAGAAAAACCTAGTGTGCAGTGGGCCACAGTATAATGCAGTTATCTAAGTGATGTTGACTACAACATATCAGGAGAAGTACTCCAGTGGAGATAAGATAATGTTATCGAACATGTCCTTGGTAAGACTGCATCTGGAATACAGTGCACAGCTGTAGTCACCTATGATAGGAAAGATGATTTCTATCCAAAAGAAATGCAGAAGAAAGCAGGATAATCAGTAGAAGGCACACTTATTTTCAGAAGTAAGCTTAGAAGAAGTTAGGGGAATATGATTGGCCTTCATAAGGAGCTAAGAAAACTGTCAGGAAGAAGCAATTATTTAAATTAAAAGACAGTCTCAGTTCAAGAATATGTGCATATTAACAGGTGTGAATATGTTTAAGATGAAAGTAGATTTCTAAAGGAGTAACAGAGAAATGAACCAAACAAATTACTTTTAAGACAGAGCAGAGCAGGGCTCATTTTTGACAGATTAAATGACTTAATGGCTTGTCACAGAAGACAACTGGACGTAATAACCCTGGAGGTGCCTTCCAGCACCACAAAAGGATTGTATTATTTACTTCATATGGCTAAGTGCTTAATTTCAGTGAAAAAACAAGGTGGATAAGAAGCATATGAGAATTACAGCAACCTTCTGAGCAGAAACAATTTACTTTGTGTAATTGTTTTTTTCTTCTTTTAATGAGCATATCAGATTTTTTTCTCTAAATAATGAAAAGCAGAGAGATTTATCTTTCGAGAAGAAAAAATGTTGAGAACAACAGAGGGACAAAACTCTGATTCCAGCTGCCTCAGCTAGAACAAGAAGTAAGTTTATTGGGCTTCATATAAAGCACTTTAAATTTACTATCTGTTTAACTCAAGTTAGAATTTGGTCCAAAATATGTCCCCATGTTTTAAGCTAAAAAATTAAGATCCTAAGTTTTCTTTTACTATAACATACAGACAGAGCAAGAATGAACAAAAATATTTACTGCCTAAAAGGGCAGGGACAAAGATCAGCTGTGTTCAGATTATATCCCACCAACACTTGGACATGAATAATCTGTCAGCAGCTTTATTGATCTGATTGAGAAGTAAGGCTTAGAAGATCAAACTTTAAATTTTTAACTACCTTCAGTTACAGTGATTGCAAGACAGATCCTAGAATTCAGGCTTTGCCATTAATTATATTAGGAATACAAATCACACAGGGTAAAAAAAAATGTTATCAACTGAAACCTCACTCTATCTGTGTTTGGCATACATGGGTAATTTATGAAATGTGTATGCCTAATCAAGTACCACATAAACACGGATTCCTTAAAAAGAATAAATATAAGAAGAATTTGAGGATAAAATCAGAAAGAGTAGAAAAGAATAAAGCACTACAAAATGCGAAATAGCATTCTGTGCCAAAAATGAACATGGAAAGCTAAACACAGTTTTACGAGGTGCTACTTAGTAACACCAGTAAGCAGTAGTAATTGTATGTGAATGTGTTAGTCCTTGTGAATCATCATGTACTAAAATTAAATTGAAGACACCCACCCCAACCATCTTTCACTGCTTGTTATGACATCTCTGATACAAACTTCAGCTCAGGCTCAAAAAGAGAAAGAGATAAAATAAGTTCCAGTGAGGACAGGAGAATATTAGCCTTTCCATAGAACAAAATGATTTGGCTCCATCTTGGTCATTTGGGAATATCTGTGATATATGTTGTGTATTTAATTATTCAATTAGAATAGTTGACTAAGTTCCATGATGCTCTAAGGTTCAGAATGAACTTCAGTTATCTGGGTTAGTTACCTTGCCTGGCCTTATTCTGCACAGACCTAAACTTGCAGCTTTCTGCAGCTTTCCTCCTATTTATCTTACAGATCTCTTTTCCCCACGGTGGGTGAAGCTTCAAACAGATGCGAGACATGGAAGAAAATGCATATTGCTCCAGGCCACCATCAAACTGATTTCTCATAGTGAAAAATCAAACAAAAAAAGGATTTTAGGTTCTGAGCTGTACTCAGACTGCATTAGATTTGACTACAGCAGTCTAGTAGAACGAAGATGGGCTACACACTGTGCCTGCTAGAATGCCTGGTCAAATTTGTCAAGTGTTATGCTGTGTTCACACAAGAAACACAGTTCCTAACTCGTATTTCTGGTTTTAGCAAAGATCATGGGTAAGTTTGGCATCTGCCTACCATCTGTCATGAAATAAAAAATAACTAAGCTTTGAATAGTTTTGATTTTAAACAATAAGTCTGTTTTGTCTTTAATTTGAGGGTTTTTCCATTAAGATGAATTTTTCCTATCCCAGGATTTGTTTAGTAAATTTTATTTAAAATTATTAATTGCTAGGATGCACTCCCCTGAAAAACAGTAAGAACGATTTTGTGGTTTAAGCTCTAGATTGTAACTCAGAAGATTTAGATCTAAGTTCTTGCTCTTGGAGTTGTTTCAGACAATCCATTTAAATATCTGTGCTTCAGTTCACCCACCTAGAATTAGGGTAAAATTTCTCTAATTCAGAGGGCTGTTGCAAAATTTAACTTACCAATAATTAAAAAGTACCTCAATCTTATCTGAAAAGCATATTAGTACTTCCAAAATTATTATTCAAAGATCATTTTACAAAGTTTTCCTAAATGAAAAGCGAACATATTTTCAAGATTATAACCCCAGGTTTGTTCACCTCCACACATACCACAGCATTTTCCCACAAAGCATAAAAGCACAGTGGCATTTAAAGTGATTGCTATCCCTCCCAGCTTTTGAGTCAATTATGATCCATGCCTATATCACAAATGGGAAGACTTTTCCAGGATGCTAATGCCCTCTAAGAGTTCCGTATGAACACTGCAAAAGGTCTTGCAACATTCTTTTCAAGTAGAAAGCAGTTCTGATGGTACCTACTCCTATTTGACTTTTATTCACTCCAAACTGTCTCTTGTTTCACAGGATTGTTTTTTTTTCCTGGCAAATACAGGAAATCCTACTTGGGTATAGTAGTACATCTCAACCAAATATTTTAAAGTTAAAATATTCTTCTCTCTGTTGGATAGAATGAAAAATTGAGGCATTTCAGTTATCCTGAAAATATTTCTACCTACTCGAAAGTTTTTCTATGACAGGATATTAAATAAAACACAATGGATGCAGGGGAAAGAAGGGGAGATGTCAATTTTTTTTTTGGAAAAAGCAATGAAGTAAACACCAGTCACAGTAAGTAGGCAGAACAGTTTATCAAAAATATTACCAATTGTTTGTATGTCTAAAAAAATCAGTGCTTTCTGTCAATTATTAGTGCTGACAGATCAGAAAGGCAATTTTTGGGGGGTCTATCAACAGCGAACCTGCTGGTGGGCTGGCATACACTTTGCCATCTAACTGGAATAAAAAAGGAAGACAAAGCCATTTATAAAAAGACCGATCAAAAGCTGGGTCAGATCTGCACCAATGTAAATTTTTTGCTATCAGTGGAGCTATCCCAGCATAAAATTGGCTGTATAATTCTGAGTCATTCCTGAATAAGTTTTCCAACAAGAACTAAACGAAAAACTTGGATATATAGATTACTCAGCCCTGGAAAGCTGTCCTGATTTTTAAAAGCTGGAAACAGAGAAACAACCTCTACGAATGATTTAGCACTGTTCCAACAGCAGTTAATTTTAACTTTGGATGAATGAGGACCAAGTTTGCCAGACTTTAAATGCCTTCCTTTTTACATGCAGCCTGCTTGCCTCTATGTAGCTGACACCACGCAATTTGTCTCATATTAAAACTTTGATGGCTATTATTGGAAATTAGAGGGAGTTATGCAGTTTGTGATCTATGAGAGCAAAGAGAATAGATCGTCTCTGGACTATTCTGAATGAGACGTGACTGTGTCCAGTGCTGCGTTCTGACTTCAGTGACTCACATTTTAGTGCTTGTACTTCTTGCCCACGATTAATGGATTTTTAACCCCCAAATTTCTCTGTTGTGTCATTAAAGGGCACATTTAAAATCAAGGTGACCCAGGTATGACCTCCATAAGCAAGCAAAATGGCCACCTAGCTAAAAGGAAGTGTCAGGGCACAGTGAGGGCCGGCTGCTCCCTAAGCAAAGGGGAGCTGGGAGCCGAGGGCGATAACGGGGCCGGCAGGTCCAGGCTTTGCCAGCCAGGGCCAGGCCCACAGGACCGAGCGAGGTGAGCAGGGAAGACCTGGAGCTGGCAGCCAGGTTCAACAGAGACTCCAGATCATCATGCAAGATCAGGGGTGCGGCAGGTCTGAGGCTGAGCCAGGAACACAAGTCAGCAACTCAGGATCAGGTCCAGTGACGGGAACCAGGGTCAGACCAGCGCAGCGATCCATGAGCAGGCCGAAGGGTGAGGCAGGGCCGCGGTCAGGCCAGGAGATGAGCCTAAGGGTCAGAGTCTGGATCAAAGGGGACCATGCAGAGGCCCAGGCAAGGCTGTGGCTGTGCTGCAGGTCGGCACACCTACAGCGCAGTGGAATTTCCTTAATTCTCAGACCATGTTAAAGCAAAACTAAACTAGATTTAAACTGGGAGATATATGCTAGTTACCTAAGCATAAGTTTTATTTTATTTAAAGCAAAGAAATTTATGATCAGATCACAACTATTCCCCCTCCTCTCTGCTCCAAAAGCAAGACTAGCCCCAAATATCAAGGTTTGAGCGTTATTTTAGTGTCTAGAAATGTTCCTTTTAACCTTAAAATGAGAAAAGGCAAAAATAATCAAATATGTATCTGAGAAGCAATTTTAGCAAATCACTAAACAACATTGCCCATAAACATATCAGTAAATGTACTTTTATATATTCTTAAATTGTCCTGAATGTATCTGAAAACTTCCTAAAATTTTCTTTGACAACTAAAAAAAAATAAAAATAAAAATAAAAAATCAATAACCACTTCCTTCCTCTCCTAGTGTATATCTATCTAGGTTGAATTACTGAGCGATACCCTTAATTTCTTTTAGTTCATTTCTAAGCCAGTACAATTCTGATATTCTGGTAAGTCTTAACTTGCTAGCTTGCAGCCTTAGAATTTTCAAGACTGGTAATAGCTAGAGGCCAGGTAGGCCCCAATTCTTGAAACATGGGCACAATCCTTTTTCTTTCCAGTTTACAAATGTAGCACGCAAATGAGATAAAGAAAGTCAATATATAGGATGAGTAACCTCTAATGTCACAAAGGCTGTTTCAAGTCTGGCTTTATTTAAGGACTGCAGTTGTAACACATAAGTACAATGCTTGTTTTCTTTATCTATGATTTTATATGTATTTTTTTCTTTGTACATATAAAATGTACAAAGCATGGGTATTATTGTATTAAGCTCATATAAGATAATTTTTTTTATCGTGTTATAACTGTCCTGAAGAGCTGATTTTCATGCTTTTTATTTAAAAATGTAGGTTTTCTGTTCAATGAGAAAAGGATTTACCAGATACTAAAGTGCAAAATCTTATGTAACGTGACATTATAGGTCAGGATAATTGCTCTAATCATTGCTATTGTTTCTATGCCGTAGTTCATCGGTTCTAAAAAACTGCATCTGCCTTTCTCCTGTTTTTTCTCTGCAGATAAATGATTATTATGTGACTTTCTACATTAAGAGCTACAACTTGTAAAGAGGAATTGAGAGTTCTGTATCAGAACACCAAATGATAAAGACCTCATCCTGAAGAGCTTTTATTTCAATATGGCTTAATATACCTACAGTAGGCTTAATAATACCTTATTCTAACAGTTTAGAAAAAGACAGAGAATCCCAGGACGACATGGTATAGCCTGGAGAATTGATCTGAAATTGTTCTCAAAAAGAAAGAGGCCTGTTAAGGTCCCTAGACATCAAAATTCCCATTAAAATAACTTGTAAAGAACCCTAAAGTTAGCCACTTTTCTACCTTCCATTGAAAAAAAAAAAGCAGTACGGCCACAGTTTAAAAGCCTAGAACAGGAAACAAAGAATATCATAACCAGCTGAAACTACAGGAGGAACTTATACTAGCAGGTAATAATTAGTCAAGCTGGATTTTAGCCAGGACACTAGGGTTAACACCCTTACGTTTGTAAAAAGTGCCAAGGGACCTATAATGACCACACGTCGTCAGGCCCTTATTTCTCCCCCTCATAGAAAACAAAAGCTTTAGAACATGAATTTCTCTGCTGTTCTCTGTCACCAGCAACTAGTCTACCTTTTTCTCGTATTCAGCTTACTCAGTGAACCCTGTTGCAGACTGCCTTTAAAATCCCACTCAGGATGCAGGGTAGAGTATTTAAACTGCATCCAGTCTATTAATGTGGAAGTCAGTTACTGTCCTTAATGACAATATAAGGTCTTCCCTGTTTAATCCCACTTACCTATTGCTAAGCTAAGTAATTGAACATAGTGAAATTAGAAAGCTTGATCAAGTCATACAGAGACAAATCAAGTTACTAAATATTGCAAATTAAGGGAATCTGATGGAATGTTATAGGGAGTAAATGTTAGGCATGAATTCACTCTTCCCAGTTATCTGCAGCAGCCCATTCTCAGTACATTTGGTTCTCCAGTTGGCTCCTCTGCAGCCACAGAGATAGCAGTTAATTGCTTCAGTTGATTAGAATTCACAGCTGCATTTGCAGCAAGAAGGCTACTTTTAAAATTAACCGAGCTATCAATCAACAGAATAATTTGTTAGAGTGAAAAGCAACTGGTCAGCTGTACACTTATCGACAAAAACAGCAAAGTTTCTCTGGGAAAACTCCTTCTAACATTCAATAAAACAATCGTATACTTTTCTCCAGCCTTAAACCATCAATATAAATCATAGCCTACAGTGTTTTAACTATATACTGAACTTTACTGCTTGCTTTCTTTTCCATCCACTATCAAATCCACTGAAGAAATCTTTACAGAGATTTAATCATATTTTAACTTATAGCATCAACCTCACGCAAGTCATTTGGGAGTACAGTTCACCCATGTGAAACTTAATGACCCCATTTTCTGACTGATTCCCCTCAAGACTGCTGCAATGCTTTCCATGCCATTGTTCTCTCTGGGACACAGGCAAATGTTCACTTCCTACAGCCCCTGCTGAAAGTCTCGTAGTAACTGCTGCTACAGCCCAGATGCATAAGAAAGTAAGCGTGAAGATTGATCTGTTCTGAATATTTTGGAGCAAACACTTGATGAAACATCTTACTATGCTCATTTGTTGCACCCGTTAGAGTCCATAATGTATGCTGAGATCTTTTGGTATCTTCTGCAAGACAGCATGCTTATATTCACTGACAGAAAAAAAATAATTTATTTTTAAGAAGAATCTCAAGCTATATGCTATTATAACAAGTCTTGATTCTAACTACATGAAGTATGGAAACTCCTTCAGTCTGATTCACAACCTTCAAATATTATGAACATTTTTGTCTACTTTACTACAGGGATGTCACATTCAGCATTTTGTAAACAACTGTGTTAACTCACAGAGAGCAGGTTTTATTTCTCTTAGGACCATCTCTTCTCCTCCTCAACTTGTGGACAGCAAAAAATAGTAGAACTGTTTTTTGTAATTCTGCAATTACTTACTCAATTTGTGTCCTAAGAATAATTATAACAAAACACATTTGTTATGCTTGTGTTTCTGTACCTCTTCTAAAAAACCCCAAAACTCGTTTGTCATTCATATTGTTCTCTAGACTGTGCTAGCCTTGTTAACTCTGCCCAGCAAACAACAATATAGTATTTTCTTTGCAGAGCCTCTATTTCTGTGGTACTTTTTGTAGTCTTAATGTAGTTACCCTCAAAACAACACTTGGAATTAGGGAAATGCAATTGTGTCCACTTTCAAAGTCTCCCTGTATCTTAGCTCTCCAAGTACTAAAATGGAGAAAATTTGTGGAAAGTTGTAGAAAAGGGGACTGATTGAACCCGTTTCTTCCCAAAGCCTAACACCAGGCCAGCTTTCATTTCTGAACGCTTCTTGACTTCAGCGACCCATGCAAAAACAGGCATGTTCAAATATGCCTGTCCTGCAGGTGTGAGGTTTATGCTGTTTTACATCAAACAGCAAAGCTAAGGGAGCATGGGTTTCAGTGCAAGTTAGTAATCCATATACATGCATATATCCAAGGTCCTCAGTGGGCTTTCTTACTAAAGTCTTCGAAAAGTGATGTCTGAAGCCACTGTTCTGTCATAAAATATTTTTAAGATTTGTTTGATCAAGTTCATGAAAACATAGTAGAACACATGAAACACAGTGGAATACATAATGAAAACTCTTCCCTCCCATCCCACTATATTGCATTTAGAATTTTATTATCAACTGAAACCTTTAGCTGTCATTATTCAATTGCTCATAAATAATAAACTGTTAGTATTTATTTGGAAAAGTACAAATCCTTAACTATTTGCAAATATTTTTCTAGTTTTATACCATGTATAACTGTAAAAACTAATGTTTATTTTATGTTATTTATGCACTTTGAATGTATTCAAAACTTTACACAGAAAAAATGTCAATATTCAAGCTTCTTATAAGATGTTTGAATATTCCTTATGCAACTGCATAAATATTGGTCTTGTGTGCAAGTTTCTGTAGAATTAATCCCCAATGGAAAGGAAGGCAACACAAATCTTGTACAAATATATATCAAAAGACCTAGAAGAAGACTCATTAAAGTATTGGCTTGTCTTTAAATATATATGCATGAATGTTTAAATGGTTTAGCAAGAACAGGTTAGCAATTACAAGTGTTGTGGAAAAGATGTATCCTGAGGGACAGGTAGCATTTTCTGGGTTAATTTTTGAAGGTAATTTAGAAAGAGGAAGAATTGTTTATCTTTTAAAGTACTCAGATGAAATCATTAAGAGTTGAATTTTTGCTACTTGTTCTCTACTCAGAAATACTAATAATCTCTATGTTCAGGCCTCAAAGTTTTGCAAGTATAATAATATGATTATTGTTACTGCTGTTGTTTTTTAGCATCTCCCTACAATTTGGCCTTTCTGTATTCTGTATCTTATCTTATTTCTGTATTCTTTCACCTAATGTCATGATACAGATAACCTTTACCTGCCTTATGTAAAATAAAATAGGGAGACCTGAATTTCTAACATAAGCATAAAAAGCAAAGCAAATATACAATACACTTCAGTCTAAATTTGCCAGACGTTTGTTACAGTCTGGATTGCATTCGGAAATCAGAAGGGATACAGACCATGTGTTTCCCCTGACCAGTTCTCTTTATGCTGAAGTGTGCTCTTACTGGTTGTTTGGGTTTTCTATATATAAAAACGGCCTATAACAGATCTTTAAAGAACAGGAGATTAAGCTGTAAGTGCATGAGGCAAAGGGAGATCACACACCTCTGACTGCCATAGAGCTTAGTGAGAAACTATATATGCAGAGCAATGACTATTGGGGGTACAGCACGTGGGAAACAATGCAGAAAACTAACTGCTCTACAGATCCTGTAGCACTATCCAATAATCTCTTGTGCAAGTGGGAGTATGGGTATGAGTTTGGGTATCAATTGCAAATTGCAATAGGGGAATAATCTGTTTAGCCTGTGTAAACTACTTTGGAATAATTTTTTCATTTTCACTGTAGTGGTAATCTCAAGAATTCCTTTCTCCCAGCCACAGAAGATGATTAGGAGTGGTTGCCACTTCATGAATATATAAAGCAATTTTCCCTTCTCTTTTGGTCTAGAAGGTCTTGTGAACCGTATTAAAATAACAAGCAACTGATATTTTGTACATCTTGGTTGTTAAGCATTGTTTTCATAGCCATGAAAACAAGCTGACTTCATTCCTCAAAACCAGGACCAAGTTACCTCCTGATGACTGAGTATACCGCATCACAGTTTGCTGCATCACTTTTGCTCTGTTTAAATGGATTAGGGACTCCAAAAAAATCTCTGCTGGATCAGATCAGCAATTTGTCTCATCTAGTATGTGGTTGGCCAGTGGACAGACACTTCAGACAAAGAATTCCTATTACAAAGAAACAAATTGTCACTGCAGGGCAGTATATTACCTAACTCTCATGAGCTAGAAGTTCAGCTACAACTTGCTCTGCAAGGACGTTATTACTCTTAAAAACTTCACAGGGGGGATTTTTATTAACTGCAATTAGAAGAGAGTAAAGCCAGAGATGAGCACATTAGAAACCTCCCAAGTGTCTTTATTTAAATAATTTCGGACATTTTTATGTCCTAGTCATATTTTATACGTTAGTTTTAAAAGTTTTACAGCATTTCCCGCCCACAGAAATGAACATGTACAATGTCATGGTGAGTATTTCTTGTTACTAGAGTTACCGCTATCAATTAAGAATGAAGGATCAGTCACTAGATTAATTTGCCTTAGTAATTACAACTTTTGTTGAGTTAGAAACTGTTTTCTCCAGCAGTGACCTTTCTTGAAGGGTTTGACAGTGGAATTTCAAGTAAAAGTACAAAAAAAAAAGACATTGCCAGAATATTTCTAAATGCTAAAGTGCTTATACTTTGAGAAAAGAGGGAAAATGGAAATGTAATTTCCTTTCTAATGAAAGATTAACGCACTCTTTGATGTGTACTTCCAACAGCTGGGTAGTGGGACATTTTATAATCATACTTCAGTGTTAACAGCTGATACTCTAACTTAGAGCAATAAAACTGGGCTCCATTAGCTGGGTTTAAGGTGGAGAAGAAGATCAGCTTTGTGGTAAAGGTTATCAAGAAGGACCAAACCAAGAAAAAAACATTAGCTCAAAGTCTACTTTAGTTTGAAACGGATAAAGATTAGTCTAGGTCCGTTAGTTCTTTGTAACCAAGTCATGAGATGATGCTATGAAGTAGCTAAGTAACTCCCTAGGTTTTTGAATGACCTTTTAATGGGTCTTCCCTGCAACAGGACAAAAGGTTTTGGTGCTGCTGTTCTCCTTTTGAGTTTTTTACACTTTTCTGCCTAAGGAGACTTAGAATAATTTGATTCTAGGCAAGTACTGTAATCAGACACCTGCATCAGCATAGGACTACATACACGTAAGGTACAGAATGTAAGTTTTCTCAATATACTTTTTCAATAGGAAGAGATCCACAAAAAGTGTGTTCCTTAAAAGGCCCACTCTAGCAACAGTAAACAGATTTTGATGTTGTTATTGCATATTGGGTGCTGTAGGCTTCAAGATCCCTCCCAGACAGAGTTAGAAGTATTCCCAAGAAGCTAACTGACAGGAAAAAGGAAACCTTGATAACAGCTCTGAGTTGGCAGGACAGGCACGAGTCCAGAAAATGTGTTAACCTGTGCACTCCACATGATTAGATAGTCTACTAGGCTCATCATGTGTTTTGCTGCTTTATTGATAGAAATTTTATTCCTCAGTATGGTTTAGAATCAGGGCTTTTAACTAAATCATTAAAAAAAACACAGCATTAAATGAAAACCCTAATTTTGTTGCCTATAGCTATATCTAGATGTTTATTAGGTTGAAAGCAGTTGTTTGTTTTTTAACTCTTTTATGGATCTGATCTGCATTCATTTTATCCTCCTGTTCCTTCAATAATGAAAGAAGTTTTAAAAATGCTTTTTGTGAGCTATGATCCAGCACCTCTTTTCTAAGTGCAGTACAACTATGCTTCCTGTATGGGTACTGACCCGTAACTGTGAACAGATGTGCTTCTTCGACATAGACGGAGGTTACAGATGTTCTGCTGCCAGAAAAAATGCTGTTATTTCAGTGAAGCAAGAGGAACTTAGAGCACCTTGACCCATCCAAGGAACACCTTACCCTTTGCTTTACTGTTCTGCCAGGTTTTTCTTCTTTTCATATAATGTCGTTGATGAAGCTTTAATGTGTGGGAGACAAGGCTATTGCTGTTTATCAAGCCCTTTGAAATGTCCAAAAGCTTTGCCAGAACTGGGAAGCACAAGTTTTATTGAACTGACTCTGCAGTGAACTCTCTACACTAGAGTATTTTTACTTTATTTTTCCTCCAGTTGGTTTTATAATAAAGCGGCAGCTGACTCAGCAAATATGCCCTGCTCTTTTCATTATTCTACGAAGCTTAGAGAAAGGGGATGCTGTATAAAGCAGTCCTTCCTTAGGAAGGGAGAGTGGTGGCCTCAGGGGGAAGGATATCTTTCAAAAAATAACTTTTTAATAGCTTTGAGTAACTTCATTTCTGCTTTGCTTCTGATGTAGTTTCTCCTTCACACTGAGGAGATACTAATGACAGAGCACGAATAAGGGCAAAAGCAGCATTAAGGGCTGACCCTTTCAGCTATGGGAGAGTTTTTCAGGACAGTTACTCATGCTGATACCATGGCTAGGTGCACTCCCCCTGAATACTGATTTCTATGTTTGCACAAATGCTGGCTTCCAGTTCTAGACCAAGAAAATTCCAGAAAGATTTTTAAAAGAGGGGTTCAGTCTGCTAGAACCAACCAATACTGCCATAAGAAAACATCCAGTGGAATGAAACTAAAAATGCCTTTTGTGATTCCAAAGCATCTGTTCAAGCAACATGGAATTTCTTTTAAAGCTGTGAATAGGAAGAAAAACAGATTTCTTCTTACCCATTTCAAATATATACAAGGGGTCCGGTCCTACTTCTACATCTCTGAAGATTAACAAGGGCTTAGGCCTAACAAAAGTTCTGCAAGCAAAGTGGTCTTCTGTTGCTTGTCTAAGTATTTTGGGATACAGCTGGTAACCTAAGCAGTTTTTCTCAATTATTTACTGCTACTTTTTGCACCTACTTTTTCTTCTCACTTTCTGCAAAAATAGTTTAACTATTTTCATAAAGTATAACAAAAACAAATTATTCTAGGAAGAGAATGATTTATTTTCATTTCCAAATATTACTACATTAATTATTATTATCCTGAGCTAAAGCACTGAATACATACAGTTTAATGACAAACCCCTATAAAACAATTTAATTGCTATGATTAATAAGCCTGCTTCAAAAATAATTATTAGACAAAATAAACCAAAACAACTAGCAATTAAAGGACTTAGCTACATGTTAGTATTTGAGTAAGTTATATTCATTTGCGAAAAAGAAATCCTACCTGACAGCTTCTGATGATTGCTTTACAAAGATCACAGAACACAGTGTATTATTTGGGGGGGAAATATCTCTGCAGACCAGATTCCATATAGTTTACATTGTTAAGGCCTTGAAAAATCCTGAACTGCAAGTGCTGACATACAAACAAAATCACAAACTAGTAAGCTCAAGCAATAGGTAGACTATCAGGCTTTTTGATAACACACCACAGCTGCAGTGCCTCAAATCCTGCCTCCCTTCCTGAAGCCAAATACACCACATCTAGCAGCTCAGAGATCTCACCCACCTGCAGAAGACAGAGTTCTTACCTAGTAAACTGGTCTTCTTCCTAAATAGCTCTACAAAGAGGAAAAATATATCCTGGCAATAAAATGGAGTGGTTTTATCAGAGCTGACTCTCCAGTCTCTGATATATTTGTGAAACCAGTACATATTTGGATATATAGCTGCTCAAGAGATGCCCTGCTGCAATGTATGTATGGATACACCTTTACTACAAAATCCTGTATCAGACCTGCTCCATCTTGCCTAGCAGAATTGTCTCTGCAAATCATCCAAATGACTGAATGCACTGTAAGGACAGAGGTGTATTAGGTAAAAAAATGGCCATTTAAATAGTGTGCAAATTGGGAATGACCATCATTGTATGGGCTGACTAGGTGATGTCTAATGATTGCAACTGTTTTACTTCTCATTTAAGGTATATGCCCCTCACTGGACATATAAAAGCCAACTTCTGGGCTTGTGCAAAACCTTGCTGATTATATCATTATTATCATCTTAATTCACACTGATTTATGTTATGCGTTATTAATACTTTATTGTATACCCCTATATCCCTATAAAAAGGAAATAATATTTGAGTTTCTCTCTCTTTTTTTTTTATTTTGCAAAGTGCATATGGCTACATGTCAGTTATATTCCTGTCTTTAATCCGGAAAAGATCTTAGGTAAATTTCATTTGGGAAACTAAACTGAAATTAAAAAAAAAAAAGCATCTCAGTTATATCAACTGGGAAGGAAAAAGATAGAAACCAACAACTGTAATGAGGTGTAGAAATAAAATGTGGCTATGTAACTCTCCAGCTGCACCCAGCTGTTATCAGGGATATTTCTAATTCTGCAGTCAGTAAAGAGACTCATAGAACTAAATGGCTTTCTGACTGCAGTTCTATGAGTTTTGTTGATTATGTCTTTGAACTAAGATTGTCCAAGTACACAACAGCTGTTCTTCAGAAAGAAATCAGACTTACTAAAAACAACAACAGAAAAAAGCCTAATGGTTTATGGTAGCAACAATGTTGTAGGCAATTGCATTAAGCAGACAGAACCACTGAAATCTATTAGACTAAATGTGGAGTACTGTATGTGAAAGATGTAACAGTCTAACCCAAGCTGTTTTATATGCTCTGTAACTTGTTTTAAACGCAATAAAAATAATTACAGAAATTGATAATCATATTGCTTTGGATTTACAAAGCACCACAATCTTAAGAAAAATTCTGCAGCTAGAGAGCCATGTAAGTATTTTTAAACTACAAAGATAAAAGAGAGACTAGAGGGACAACAATCAAATGAACACAAAGCAGTTAAGCTCTAAGCTGTCAATGAAAATCCTTTGTATCTCTGAAACTTATTTGCCCTTTTAAGATGATCCATGACCAGTCTGTTATCCCCTCACTTATAGCTTATTACATTACAGGTTCTCATCAGAAATTGGCACTACTTTGTGGAATAATGTACAACTCAGTGTGACGAATGGTATCATTTTGTGCACAACAAGTAAGAAGCAAAGTAATGGATCCCAGAACTGACTGTTATTGACCACAAGAAGTTGGTGGCATTACCTATACTTTCAACTTTGAAGGTGCCATGTCCTCATTCATACATAGAACAATAGCTTGTAAATACAATTCCATAAGCTAATCATTTAGTGTTGTGACCAAAAAACTGAACTGTCATGTCCATCCAAGTATAATTAGTTAAGCATTAATATGCTTCTGTTAATCTTACCTGTTAATCTTACACAATTTATGTAAAGTCACAAGCAGTGACAGCATCCTAATAATGTAGTCATTTACCACTCTGTTCCATTCCTGCACATGTAATAATTTGATTTGGTAAAGTGAAACGAAAATGTGGTTGTGGGTAGAGTCCAGGACCTCAGTGTAAGCACACAGCTCCACTAACTTGGCTGTTCAGGTTCTTTGTGGCATCGGGCAGCAGCGGCTGGGAGACAAATGGCTTTAGTCATTTCCAAGGCCTGCTACGGGGAAGACTCTCCCACTTACAGCCCAAGTACTGATTTGTCCCCTACACCAGGGGACATCATCTAGTATCTGCACTAGGGGAATTCCCCCCCACACACACACCCAGCCTGCTTTCGGGACTATTCTATCCTTTCCTGGGGCTACTATATCTTATTTTATATAAATCACAGTAAACATGGTTAGAGAACAGGGGTGCAAGATGGAAGGAAAGGTAAACAGAAGTACTGAGAAAAGAAAAGCATCTTTCCCTCTAAGCGGAACATATATTGCTTCTTGATCAGCTACTAGACAGCGTTTTACCATACTCCTTTGCCAACTGCATCCATCTTGACTATTTCGGTTAGAGCTTCGGTTTCGAGGCTCTTCAGCATATAGAACTATACACTCTGCATTTGTACACTGAGCATCCATTCAAGAATGACTTCTTAGGTACAAACCTAATAAGAGTGACTGAAAGACTAAAACAGTTATTTTCATGCCCATTAAGATTCAGACTGGTCACTCAGGTAGTCTAGCATCCTCAGCTGAGAAATAAAGCAACTTTGGAAAAATATTTCAAAGATGGGTTGCCAATTCACACATGCCTAATTTGGAGTCTGCTGTAAACTATTACCCCCCTGTAGACACCATGAATAGCACACTGTGATCAATATTAAGCATCAATCAGGAAATGACAGGTAGGATGTCTGCAGATTTCTCCCTTATAAAATGAAAAATGAATCAAAAAAACACAATGTTCTTGCTCAAAATCCCATTCGGGCTAAAGTTTTACCTTTTGTGAGATAACTCTCCTAATGCTTTGTTACCGTCTAATAATTCGATAACCACCTGGCTTAGGAGCCTTCAACTCTGATTTAAGCTATAGTTTCATATCTGGACCTGTGCCACTTCATTTTCATGTTTATCAAAGCTCTGCGTGGGGGGAAAAATACACACCAGCATCCTCCAACTCTTAATCATCCTTCTGCTTTTGTAATGGACTCAGTGAGCAATGTCATTCTTTAATTTCAGTAGCCATGTGGCAGAACAGGTGTCCTTCCCACCAAAGAGTAACCAGTCTCATATTAGAACAAGTGTAGTACAGCTAACTCTCCAGTATCTATTACAATGGGGAGCCAAGACAGGCAAGAGTATGGAAGAAACCCTTGGATAAAATGGGCACCAGACTGCATGGTGCAGAGACAGCTGTGTGGAGCCAGTCTCGAACCAAAAGGGATAATGATGAGTTGGAGGTAACAAGTCTTTCTGGGTCCTTCTGACTCCTGCAGAGGAAAGAGTCTCTCTGCACAGCACTGCTCAATGCTCCTGGTTGTAGAAGGAACTACTAGAGGTGGCAGAGAACCAGCCCTCCTGTGGCTCCACATCTGCCTCATGGACAAGCTGCCAGGGACCCCGAGTACTGGGGAGAGCGCACAGACGCCCAAGCAGCCAGCCTACGCCCCCGAGCAGCTCCCTGAAGACCCCTATGTTGGTCTTTGCGCTGCTTATCATACACTCTGGTTTAGCAATACTGTGTCTGCAGTGCTGGGTCCTCTCAGAGTCCCCCAGAGGGCTGCTCAGGTTTCTCTGTCAGTGAAGCCTTTGTTTAGTGCCCAGTTTTAGTGACATTAACTGAAAAAGTGAGTCTTCAACATCCCACTTATCTCCAGAATCCAACAGCTGGGTGATGCTATTCTCACTTAGGCACTCTAAAGTTTGTGTACTAATATCATGTCACTCTGGCTTCACAGCACAAGAGAATTAAAATCATAAGAGAAGGGAAGAAAGGTAGTTTGTTAAAAATAAACTGTTTTTAGAAGCTACAGCTGTTTCATGTTTCTGTTTATTTTAAGCTCAATAGTGTCAATTAAGCAGTAATTTTTTTCAGAAAGGTTTTACAGACTATTTTGTGTTAAGTATCCATTGACTGGGACTTAGATGTATGTGCAACTTTAGTCCTGTGTATAGTACCACCACTTCTAGTGGGCTATACATACTCCATTTCCCTGCATACCTAAGGACCTTGCTAAAACAGAGCTTCCAGGATCTGGTCTTCCTCTCATCAAATTCAGTAACAATACTGACCTTGACATCACTGAGCAGAAAGAGATTTTAAATCTTTATTCTACTTCTAAAGACAGATGCCATTTGTGACAATGGCTTTTTTATTTTTTTTTTTTTTTGAGAAAGAGATAATGCTTACACCTGAAAATATTCTGGTACTTATTTTTCATTTTTAAACATCTGTAGAGCAAGAACCTTCAGCTTTCTGCTTCTGGAGTTTCCTACTGAAGTCTACAACGGTTTTGCAGTCAAAAAAATTACACATTCAATAAGTGCTCTGGATGTCATTCTTTAAATAAAGAAGAGGTGTTTAGCAAAGCCCATTTGTTCCCATGTTTCTGTTCAATTATTTAGATATAACTTAGAAAACAAGAAGATAGAACAAAATTCCATAGCTGCACTGCATTAGAAATGCTGTCAAGACTGGCTGAAGATAACTGATCCTGCTTCAGTTGGAATTTGTACAAGTAATGTTATCTAAAGAAGAACCATATGAGAGCAAATTGAGCAATGTAGAATGAAAACTACTGAAGTTTAACCTAGCAGTGGAGTACCCTTAAAAAGATTAGATATTCAGCAGTACATCTGAATGTATGACCATCTAAGACACCTAATGAGCATGCTGAATTCCTCTAATTTCCATTTAACAAGCTGTAGTCAAATTCCATAAAAATTTAACAGCATCTCATTCAGTTATAGACCCTCAATGAATTATTTTCCTTTGATGCTGCTGCATCTATGCACTTATAATCCATTAGAGGACTGACGCTCAAGAACGACAGCTGATGCAAAATACATCCATTTTCCAAAGTACAAGGCTGCATATGCAAAATGAAAATTATTTGATTCAAACAGTGTAACTCTGTACAAATGTGTTATTTTAGCACAGACATCTATCACCTGATCCATACCAAAATTGCTTCTCTGAATTCTATTTAGATTAGAAGAAATGTGAGCAGTTGATTTTGGAGAGGGAATCAGATATTAAATTATCTGTATCTGCAAGCAGTCCATCATTAACTCAGAATACCTGCTTTTATTATTTTACCTATTTGCCTAAACTCTGAACAGTACTGGTACTTAACATTAACACCGTCCACTGTACAATATGCATGCATACTCCACAAAACACAGAAAAGAAATAGAGGTGGGGCTGAACTGTCACAGCATAATGTATGATAGCAGCTAGTATAGTAAATTGAAGCAACAGTATACCAGAAAAAGAAATACAGTATTGGACAACACTTTCCTTAGCTAAGAAATTATGGGCCTTGTAGTTAAAGCACAAGTGGAGGAGACAGGAAATCTGGGATTTATTCTGGGATCTGTCACAGATTTCCTGTGTGGCTTTAGGAAAGTCTTGTGGAGTTAGCTTCAGCCACGTGGCTTTCTTTCTTCTAAAAGTAGCTTGTACCCATATCTCGACAACCCCACTGTAGTGTGAGCTGATTAGCACAAAGGGTAAGATGTTACCAGTGTAACTTTTGCACACAAACAACAGTAAAGTCAGGATCTAATACAGGTGAATTAATATGGTCAAAAGCAAAAGGCTAGAAAATAAAAGCACAAATAGTAAGGCAGGCAATATACTCCTTCCCAGTAGTTAGTGGGGAGAAAGTAAGAAGAACATGAACTTCAGTTACTGACTGGCACAGTTGTTACACAGGTGGAATCAGGAAGCAGTAATTATTTTCACTGGAAGCCAATACTCCATTTTCTTACTTCTTTCCAGCAAGTAAAACAAAAGGAAAATACAGGATTTGACATTTCTTAAATCATACCTCCTTCGCAGTTCTCACACAGAGCACATCCTCCTTATGAAATCTAGCCTCCACTAGTGGGAATCCAACATATTCATTCTTCTATAAGATACTTTCACATACCTTAAAAAATTAGCACAGGGTTTTCAGTTATACCAAGTATTACAGTCATTTCAATAGGTCAATTTTATTTATCAGGCCTGGGTAGCTTAATGTCTCAGATTTGAACAAAATATTATACATCCTACATGTTCCTGTTGTGAGCTCATATCCTTTTGGGTTCTTCTGGCTGCAAAGAGGGTTCCACCCATTCTCTAGGGGCGAGTCTAACATTAAAATAAATAACCCACAACAATCAACCATCTCGTGTTTTAGGTCACTTGTACAGCACTCTCAGATTATCTGTTTATATGCCCTATGTTTTGAGCTATTTTGATTCTACTCAATGTAGCTACCTACAAGGGAAATTAAATCTCAAGAAGACAGCTCAGTGCTGTCCTCAGCTTCTGTAGAACACATGTTGAACAAGACATGCTCAGTTGAACTGCATACCGAGTAGCCAATATGGTCATTCAATCACAGTACTTTTACCTGTTTCAGTGATGCTAACAGGTGTTCAGATGCTAACAGAGCACTTCTTGATGTTTAGAAATTTTGGTTATTTATAGTTGATAAACAACTAAAACAAGTATTTTGGGCAGTGGAAAATGCAGTCCAGAAAAACCTTATTTCAAATTTGATCTGTATGAAGAAGAATTCATCAAGCTTCTGAAGTAAAGAAGAAAGTTATTTATTTTAGTACATGCACCAAATCTTAAATTGAGGAATGACTTGCTCAAACTTTCACTTTCAGGGAAAGGAAGAGTGAAATCAGACTCTAGAGTCAAAATGTAATACTATCTCCCAACCTCCTATATCATCTTAAAAATTAAAAGGCATGTGACAACATACAGCTCCATCCATATATCCCAAAATCACAACTTTTGTTGACAAACTGTCTTTATAGATTGTGATTAAATTTTCAGGAGACCTCCTACCGCATTTAAGCATGGAAGTAAAGCATCTGGTTTCTCAGAGATACCCATTTCCTAATTTTCTCCCACCACTGTCTCAATTGGACCTGCTGAGCAATTATAAGAAACCAAGCATTTCACTGAAATCCTAACTGGGAACAAGTGAATGCTGGTTCTCTTCCGGCCCATAAGCAGCACAACCCTAGAAAAAGCAGGAAGCAAGATAACAGTTTGTGACCTGAGCTTCAGGCCAATCAGATTTGAATAGAGATGTAAACCCAAACCTCCAAAACAAAGCTTTATAACAAAACAGGCAGCCCAGGATACAGTGTGGACACTTTTCTCCCCTATAAATCTCCTCCTTTTAGTGTGGAAGCAAAACATATCCATACATATTCCTTCACAGCACTGTAGTGGTTGCATCTCAGCTTTCTCACACTCCCCTTCCTTCTTCTTCAGCCCTAGATGCAACCTGACCCTCCATGAGTTCAACAAGTTTCCAGGTGGCAAAGTCACTGGGCAGATCTCAACATAATGCTAAACCAAAGAACAGTCTCCTGCTTTAGGCTCAGCGCTCACCCCCTTCCCTTCAGTCAGGTCATATGCATACCTACGGGGACATTCCTAACAACAAGCCATGCCTAATTACCCACCAGAAGACATTACGCCACTCATTGACTCCAAAGAGGTACCGCATTAAAACACAACATAATAACTGACAATGTGCTTTTTTTTTCCTTCTTCTGGCCTAAAGGACAAGCACAGGGATTAGAGAATGTGGGTAACTGGTGGTCACTGTAGCATACTATCTCTGCACAGCATGCAATCTGTATATTCCTTGACAAGTCTCATATGGTCTATAAGGGCATTAAAACAGAACTGTTCTGGACATATCTTTTCTGGTTAAATCCATAGTAACTCCAAAGAGGTCAACAGTAAACATATTTCAGACCTAAAGCACAAAACCACCATTGTTCTGATTTCTCCAGCTTTAGGTCTATTGCTCTTACACATCGCATGGACCACATGAGAATCTGTGCCAGTTAAATGTGTCTAATTGCCATTTATTGTTTCCTCTGATGTTGTATCAGAATCCTTGTGAATTTTCTTAGAGAGCTGGAAATTTAAGTTTATGATTTAAAAAATACCCCTTGTGTTGTAGTGTCAGATGCAAGTCAGTCAAATCTCTACAAAAATTACCTTATAAGTAAAAGAGTACATGGTTTCTAAAGGCAGAAATGTTTGTTCTGTATGATATGCATTTTGTTTATGTTTTTATTTTGTATCTTTTAAGGATTCAAATCCATCTATCTTTGTACAAACTTCGTTCACATATTTTCATGTTTTCTAGCACTAGTATCATTACTTCTCCTCCCTATTACTTTTATTTCGTTGTTTGTTAAATGTAATTGTAACCTATTTGGGGTTGGTCTTAGATAGCATACAATAAGTGGAATTTACGCAGTTTTATACCTTCAGGGCACAGGGATTCCAATTCATGTGGCACACCGCAGCATTTCTGCTCAATAGCAAACACTTCCTGCCCACGCTTCATTATCTTCCAGGAATATCAAATCAGGTTCCAGATTGCAAATACAAAATAAGAAAGACTTTTCACATCTTCACTTAAGAGAAGAAAAATGAAAAGTCTTTACCTTACTGTAGTTTCAATAAAGGTACAATTTTTCTAACAAACAAAATATTCCTCTCTCTGCTGTTCTTTGTTAGCCTTAGTCATCCTGTCTAAGGCATCTCTCAGGAAGGCATTTAGATACTGTGATAATGGGCACAACATAAGAATCTCTCTTAATTACAGTAGTACAGAATTTGGGCATGTCTTTTTTTACTGTATGTTTGCACAACATAGAGCACAGTGGGCCTCTAATTCTGACAGGGGTTTCTGGGAATATAGTACAACAAAAACTAAAAAATAAGAGCGAGTGAAGGTACCGATGAGGCTATGACTACAGGGTATTCTAAGCACAGGCATGAAACCTCACTCATCCAGGGTGGATTAAAAGGCCAGACTGTTTGCCATATAAATAAAAATTGCAAAGAGTTTTTAATAAGTATTTTTTCATGCTGTTAGTGGATTTTGACAATAATATCATTTTGTTAAAATATCATAAGAAAATAATTATCTTGGGCATTCCTTGAAAACATAAACTCTTTCAACTTCCACAAAGTTGTACCAGATAACTGACATCAGAGTAGTGGTCATCTGATGTCCTTCCTAGAAAACTGACATCTCAGGAATGAACTAAAGTTAATAATCACACTCCAAAGCATGCTATTACTGTATGGGCATATTTGATTCCTGGAATCCCAAGCACCGCTGCTTTGGAGTGCCTGTGTCTCAGCTGGTATGTCCAACTCAGTCTTGGCTTTCATATTGATTTGGGGTCAGTATAGGTACAGAATGATCTTAATTAATGTCAGGAAATGAGGTCTGATCATAAGTAGGTAGGTTCTGGCCAAATTCCAGTTGGAGTAATTACATTCTACTTTTCTGAATTTTCTTAACTGCTTTTGAGCATAAGATTCTCAGACAAGGTTATGTGCTTTCCCTAAGCTATGAAGAGAGGACAATAATTCCTGGGAATCTATACACTAAACAGGAGAGCGCTTATATATGTTTTGTAAGATATTCTGAAACACTACTAGGTAAAATAAAATACATTATTACACTCATTCTAAAAGGATAAAGAGATTCTCATCATAAGTCAGCCTGTTACTTATTAACAAAAATGCAAAATGAACATGAAAAACGTACTGATCTCACTGATATGATTTGTTCATTGGAGCTTCATCACCTGAAGACTGAAAAGATGCCAGGCCTGAGTAGGACACTGGCAGTTTAATTTTGTTTCCATAAATACTAACATATAGTAGGCATACATGTGGGTAGATGACCCAACACTTAAACATCTTTTCTGTATGACCTGATCATAAAAGAGTTTGCATTTCTTCAGTATTCACCTGCAGCAGTTCTGCAAAACTTTATCCAGAGATGAAACATGAGGAAATTTCTTAGAATCAAATTTAAGTTACAGCAAAATAACATGCACAAGGACATGGTAGTCTAGCAGCAAGCCAGTCACTTTGCCTCAGAGCCTGGTCAGTAGCTAACAGCCACACTAAGACAGAAGTGCTGGCCCTTAGAGGTTAATGTGATCTGAATTGTGACTATTCCATGGGGAAAATGCCAAGGTCAAATTACCTGGAACTAGGTGAAGGATGGAATAAAAAGAATTTTTTTTAATCTCCTGAATGCTTTTAAGATGTGACAATTATTAAAAGTCCTCTTTTCCATAGGCATTTACCTTGCATTTAAAAAGTGGGGTGTATTGCCTTTGACATATTACCATAATTTAAAATTATTCATTGACTTGTACAATTTGTTTGATGAAAATAAGCAGAAAATTGTAACACTTAAATATATTTTAATGAGTGGGATAAATATCGCTTTGAGCATCTAACGACATAAGTCCAGATACTCAGATACTCACATTGCATTGTGTGTTTCAGGTGCCATGCTTTTGCTGCAACAGCTGACTAAATAGTCCAGAAAAGCTCACTCCTTCATAGCCACATGACTTTCTGGACATCTGAGAAAAGGAAGGCCAGGCACAGCTAATAGTAAGGAAGTATGACGCCTGAACTGGAGCCCAGGTATAGAATGCACATAATAACTTTTGAAAAGCTGCATTAATTGCAATTTTTCCCCCATGTGAAAAGCTATAAGCTAAAGACAATCAGATGTGATGTAATTAACTTGATCGATAACTGAACGATGTGCTTTACAAATATTCCTGTCTAAATTACAGTATAACAACTCTCTTGCTTTACTAAATGTGACATTTCCAACTGTTTTTGCATGGAAGGGTAGATCAAACTTCTTTTTAATATTTTTTTAATTTTTCTTTTACTCTGTTTTTATTCTCATGAAACAGGCCCTCAGCCACAGTAAATTGTATATCATCAGTTTCAATAGGGCTTTGTCATCTTACGCTAGTGTCTTACACTAGCTACTTTTGCTACGTATTTAGGAAACTACAAATAATCTTCTCTCTTCTAGAAAGAATAGAAGGCATAATTATCCCATTCAAATTATTGCACTTTGGCTTCCTCAGAATTTACATTTAGCATCAAAATTTGTTTATAGAGCATTCACTGATATATTGGTTAAGTTTACTTTTCATTTATTTTAATTTTATGTTCCAAGGATATTTTACTGAACACTCACTCTAAGACCTTCAACTGTGGCCACCCACATCCTGAAATTTTCTCTCTACTTAATCCTGCCTATGCCATAACAGAGTAAATAAATTTTTGTTTTTTACACAATACATTTCTTCCAGCAAAATATACACACCCCATAGTCTGTTTTATGTTATTTTAAAAAGCTTGTGTTGCACTGTGCAATATGTGTGCATGAGTGTGCACACACACACCTACACAGACTCACACGAAGCTATTGTTGACAACTTTCATTGAAACTTCGTAAAGGAAGTCCATCTGCCACAGCTCAGGATGTCCTGTTTCTGTGAGGGGCTTTGGCCATTCGTTGGCCTTTTTCTCATAGAAAATATAGCTATTTAGGAGACTGGAGAGCATTTAATCTTGCTGCTATCAGATCAATCTAATTAGCAAAGGGTGTTTTGAATGGTTTCCCCCATGAGCTGAGACTCCAGAGACATGCACACCTCCTCAGAGAACACTTTTAGTTGAGTGTCCTCTGTTCTGGTTTGTCAATGGGAAAGGTAGAGGGAAACAGTTCTGTAAGGATGCGATATACTCTAGTCATTGAGATAATCTCAAAATACAGCACAGTTTCCAAGCAATCTCTGTGGCCCTGATTGTCTTTCAATCCAAATTATAATACAACCTAGCCAGGTTTGTAGGCTCCTGGCAGTAGCGTTCCAGCAGAGCGGGTGGGCAGGAGCTCCTTTCCTGACCCGGCCACCTGTGGAAAGCAGCTATGCTTCTGAGTGACCTGGTCAGTCAGAGCAGGTGGGCCTCATCGCCCTCTAACCCAGCAAGGACTACACATGCTCATCCCCTGTCAGAGGGAAGAAACAGAGATCCTTGGCTTCTAAAGTACTGGGTATATAATCTGGGGTTAGCATCTGTTTATAATCTATATTCGCTTGTTTTAAGAGATTGGTTGCTTTGTAATAGAAAGGAGGCAGCTCTGTGGCTAGTTTGGATTCTGATTTTATTTTGAATTATTGAAAGACAACAATAAATTCAAACCTCAGGAAAAGTCTTTTATGATTGATTGGTGATACTTGTTTTACTTCACTTTTACAGTTGATCAGTCTGCAAATCGTAACAAGTTCCACACCTTATTTCCACTGAGCAAAGGCTTTCCTTGTTTGCATTCCTCATTTGGAAATAAAGGATTATGGCCACCAGAGGTGACAGTCCACACTTATACACAGTGATTACAAGTACCCAAAGAAATTGTTCTCAGTGGGAACGGGCATCAGCCCCATTCAAACAAAACTAAATGCCTTATACTCCCTCCTACCAAGAAAAGAAAAGGGGGAGAAGAAAAGACAATAGTAGGGAAAAAAGGAAGTGCGTGAGGGTCAAGAGATCAAAAATGTCAAAATAAAGCACCAGAGCAGAACACGGAGCAGAGGACCTTATAGCAAAAAAGAAACTGGTGGTGGAGAAAGGTCATTAACACAGGTCCTAGTATCATCCTCCCATGCAGACTTCCTCTCTCCCACATTCTCCCCCTTCAGTTAACCGTGTTTCCAAAATGGAAAGACTGCTGGTGTTTGTCACAAGACAGCACTGGATGCCCAATAAGATGGAAAAGATGATAGGAATGCATCGGAAATAAAATGGGTGCTCTTTGTTATGCCTCTCCTTTTCAGCATAGAAAGAAGGATTCCCTACAGCGAGGGAAAGAATGAGACAGCGCTGCATTCATCCTCCTCTCCCCTAACCCTGTGCTCCAGCAGGAACCGGCAGCCATGGACAGTCCCTCAATCCATCTCATTGGGGCAGAACGTGAAACAGACCTTCGTGCCCTCTGCCTGTGAGGCCCTGGCAGATACGCTGCCCTCCTGCCCTACCAGGAGTCCAACAGTGGGGAGCAGGTAACGTAACATTCTGTGGTATCTTAGGCACAATTTCCATCTGTAATACTCTTGGTGGGTCTTCCCTATTAAAAACCATCCTTCTTGTTTGTAGAGCATTAATACACTGCATGCAGAATCATACGGATGTAGGATTGTGGCCACCAGCAGTAACAGTTCACACATATACGCAGTGGTTATGTGTACCCAAAGAAGCTGCTTTCAACTGGGACAGGCATCAGGGCCATCCAAACAAAGCTAAATGCCTCATACCCCCTTATTATTTCTGCCCACATCTCTGTAAAGTGAGATGATCAACTTTACCAAACACAGGACATAGTGATACTTGCTGAAGAGCAACCATTTTAAAAAGTAGGGTTGTTTGGAAAATTTGAGAAAATGGTGCACAGTTAATGCAAAATTCTATTAGAAATTAAAATAACACTTGGTCAAAAGCCCTCAAACATACCTGAAAGCTACCCGTGAAGCACTGCAATCATTTTTTAAAATTATTATATCTCATTAATCCTAACTAAAATGAAAATAGGAATATATACAATAATACTTCATTGTTACCATCCATCCAATTGGTCTGTATTTTAAAGATACAGAAATTAAGAAACACAAAGACGAAAGCAACTGACCTAGAGCCACCAAGAGGTCAGTGACAGTTAGTAACAGAACCCAGCTCTGAGCTAGGAATCTGTTTTATCTTTATGAGAAGTGACTCTCACAGACTGGGGAAGAGGGAGACCCAAAGCAGTGAGGACAGAGGTAGGGCATGTGAAGGAAAAGAAACAACACACTACATGTGATCTAACCACATTATCATAATACACTAGATTTTCTTCTTAAACATGCTGTGCAGGATTGGACTCTTTTGAATAACATGTGTGTAAAATAAAGGCTTTTGAAAGTATTTCTTTTGAAGTCATCCAAAACCAATCAAATACTGATGAAGTCACAACTGTTGCTTTGGATCTCTACAAGACGTCTCCAGCTCAAAGTATGGGAATAAGGTTATTGTTGTTCTACCTAACACCTTCTGCTTTAACTTAACATTAAAAATGTCTGTTTCCATCAATGCACTGTCACTGTGAAAAAGGTTATCTGAGGGGATAGAGAAGGGCAACACACTAGCCGGTGTTCCTTCCTTCCTGTTCTATAGTAATGAGCATGCTGACGACACCAGAAACTGAAAATTCTCCCTTTTGGTAGATTATTCAATTGGAGAACTTTACAGTAGATGAAAAAAGTCATCTGACCAGTTTAACTCATCAAGAAATGTTCCCCATGTAATCATAAAACAGGGAAAAGAAGGTCTGCAATGCATTCAGTGTAAAAATGGAGCATTTACACATTTTAATTGTTTTCATAATAAAAAGACAAAATATTACAAATAGTTTCAAAAGATGGGAATTCTTTCATGTATTGAGAGACTTTTGCTACTGCCATTTTTGTGTATGACACAAAGCCACACAGTGCCATCTAGTGTTCGGTGGCCATAGAGGGAATAACATGTTGAGAACCTTCAAAGGATGTTCCAAATTATTTCACAGCAATAAACACTTATTAGCTTTGATTTTCAGAAATAGATTACGACATGATAAAACAATCATATCTAATAGTAAAAAAGGCAGATACTACCCTAGCTAGCATTCTTTTTTGAGTAGTACTGAAGAAGTTACTAGGAGAAAGCAAAGAATGTCTGACTATAAACTAAGTATCACTTAACTGTCACCATTGGGAGATATAACCGCATCTACAGCATACAGCATACTGCACAGAATCAATATCATACCCACATTTGGAAGAAGTTTGATCAGGCATGCCACAAAAAGAGGAGAGTGAGAAAAAAATGAACAATTAATTGGATGCCTTGCTTTAAGAGTAAATATTTCTTCCTTAGGGCTGAAACATGCACAGCAAATGTACAGTTAATTTTAGATACAATTTTCCAAAGCTATACAGTATTTATCTCATATTGCTCTGCTGCTCACAGGAACAGATCCTTTGCTAATCTGATTTCTCCCCACCTCAATACTCAAATTGTCCTTTTTGCTTTTGGATCTAAACTAAAACCATCCTAGCAATAGCCTATCTAATTCATAAGCATCAATCAAAAATTGAACTGCCTACTTACAAAGTAAGTGGCACTTGAGTTGGAAATAAATCTGTTGCACTGGAGTACACAGAAAAAAAAATTAAGTGATCTCAGTGCTGCAGCATTCTACTGTAAAATGTCAAATGGATTGGCTGCATCTCGACAAAACCTAGAAAGACTTTAGACTCTTGTGCTGTTGCAGAAACACAAAAGGGACAGAATCTGGTTGCCTTTCCATGCAGCAGTGAAGCCACCTTTGCAGTGTCAGATCCTGAATTTGTATGTGATCCCAAGTATCATGTGTTTTTTTTCAAAATTCAGAAGAAAATCATTGAGTCTATTTAATGGCTGTCATGAAAACAGAATGTTTCTGGCAAGCATACAGCTCAAGGGAGGGCTTTCACAGAAGGAGCAGGACGGTCTTAGATCAGTTTTAGCCAGTTCTAAAAGTGCATCTTGAGGCTATAGTTACCTGAAACGCTGTGACACAATCTGGAGGCTTGCTGCTAGTGAGAAGATCCTGTTTCCATTCTTTCCCTCTCAAAGGCTCATTGGACCTCTCTGTGACTTCATTCAACTCAATAACCTGAAAGAAAATCATTCATTTTTTTCCACCTGGATAATAAACTGAAACAGTTTATTAAAAGATTTGGTATGTGCTAGAGCGGGTGTATGGGAGAGAGAACAACTGTGAACTGGGTAGCCCAGAATGGGGTGAATGGAAGGGAGGATGAAGACATTCCCCTTTTGCTCTGCAGTTGTGGGAGAAAAAAAAAAATCAAACTTGAAAGACAGAAACCTTCAGGTTTCTAGCACTTTCAGCTTTTCATCTTAATTTTCAATCTATTTGCTTGCGGTAAGGTTGCTTTTCATCCCCTTCCCAAATAAAGAAGAGTCATCCATACTTCGTGTCTTGTACACTCATCCCTTGACAAATGGGGGCAAGCTGCATACAGTGTGTGGGCCAGAGGTAGGCCTATACTTTTTATGTTTCTGTCATTAATATTTCTCCTGGCGTGCTGGGCTGTCAGCTGTTTTTTTTTTTCCCTTGAAACATTTTATAAAGCCACTACTAGATCTCTCCAGCTGACCAGCTATGTTATTTATTTAGATATATAATATGTGCCTTCATAAAGATCTAAGCACTTATTCTAGTCCAAATGTACAAACATGGACTATGTTAATGATCATATCATGTACTGTAAAATGGCATGGCTAAGCAGATAGGGATTATGGATACACACAAGAAAGAGCTCTGGTAACAAATCAGTAAATCAGCAGATCAGCCAGAAAGAGCGTACAGGTTTCTAATGATACATGTACTCTCTGAAAACCAAAAGAAGCATAAATGCTAAATTTATTGCACAGTTTTAAAACAGTTTGTAAAGAATATACACATAAATTTTTCCCTAGATTAAACAGGTATAGCACCAGCTGAATTATTTTTGTCCATACTGTTCTCGAAATCAGATACTGACATGTGTTACTCTACTCTCAGAGTTTGTCTAAAAATGGATGGGAGTCTTCCTAATAACTTTAGTGGATGACCTAATAAATGTCAAGAGGTTTACTTAGGAATAAATGAGGAAAACAGCCTGTTAACTATTTAAATAAATTAATTCTATGTCTATTTTTGTTTCTAGAATGTCATTGATTAGCTTGGATGGAAAGACAATAACAAGAATAAACACACTAGAAACTGTTCTGAATCACCATTTAATCTTGGGTCTAAAGACAACCTTCATACCAAACAGGTAAACAGAGTTCATCAGCTAGTTGAATCAAAATACTTCTGCTTAATACTAATTAAAAAGTTAGATCTTAACAGAATAAGAAAGAGAAAAGGCTCAGATTTAAACTGGTGCTAGATTCTTTTAGCTCTGCTTCTGTGAGAGAAAATATCATTTACTTTCTGAGCCTTTTCTTTCATTTATTTGATCATGAAGAGAAGATACTGTAGATTTATTTGTTGTTTGTACTGGAGAGCACAGCTGTTTTAGCTTTTCTGTCAGACCCCCAGGATCCTGTCTTTATAATGACTTTTTAAAATGCACAGTTTGTTTGCCTAAGCAAATTTGATTTGTATTACATTCTGTATCCAAAGGGAAGGAAAAAAAAAACAACACAAAAAACAGCACCACCTTTAGAAGGCAGAGGTTTTTATTTTAAATACTATAAAAAATACTTTAGTCTGGTATGGCTAAGAAATTGTGTAAAAAAAAAAAATTAGTCCCATCATGGAGGCTATTTAAACATACAATAGCAAGACAAAGATAAGCACTGCTCTTAACAACAGCAGAAAAAAATTAGAGGAAAAGTTTCATATTATCAAATAGCAACATACAGAAACATTTCCATGAAAAATGATTTTTTGGGAAAGAAGAAAGAGAAAACAAGGCAACAAAACAAATCCTAAGAAATCCAGAGGAATTCAAAGCATCATAAAATGAAAAGTGGAAGGTTTAAAGGCAGTGTGATGAACAATTAGGAGATTTAAAGAAAAACAATTACATATAGCAGAAGAAGGGAACTTGTGAAAGAATCACAGAGACAGAAGGAGTATGAGAAGATAAAAAGAACATGGGAAGGGAACGGCACGGGATAAGAGTGGTTTCTTGGCATCATTAAACAACGAGAAGGATCATTGTACTGCCTCTAAACCTGTTCTTTTAACTGGAAAAATGAACAGAGAAAATTCTGATAGAGACTGAGCCGGTCTTGGAAAAAAATTAATCTATTTAACAGCAACAAGTCATCGTCAGAAGAGTATATTCACCTACTTCTGAAAGAAATGAAGAATGAAGGGGTTGTGTCTGTTAATAAAATCAGCTATTACTAGAAAAGGCTGGAAGGAAAAAGATATTGCACTTACCATTAAAGAGGTATTAGAGCAGTTTATAACTAGGAAGATATGCTTCTGTGTCAAGTAAATTCATTGACAAAAAAACTAAATGAAAACCCATAAAATGCTACAATATTCCTGGTAAAACTTGGATAAACCAGCAGAAAAATCATGTCTCTAGGCTACCAGCACAGGCTACTTCAGGAGAGTGACAAAATATGACAAAATAACTAGTAGACACATCTGACTTGGATTTTTATGAAGCCTCTGACAATAGGCCAGACTTAACACATATCTAAGTTTAACCTGGACAGTCCAGGTTTCAGAATATTCTATCGGGTGTCAGGTTTCAGTGCAACACAAACAGATAAAAGTCGAATTATGAGAGAACAGTATCAGCTACTTGTGTGTGCAAGGGGCAAAAACTGAAAAATTATCATTAACCTTTGAATTGGGGAGTGCTATCTAATCCATACATTCCTGTCCCCAGAGAAAGAAACAGATCAACAAACCTGCTGAGACCGTTGCTCTGTCTTTCTGCTGTGGAAGTGGAGGTATCAGATATGCCCTATCCTGCCTGCACATAATGATTTGTGCTGAATGTGAGCTTTAGTTCACAGTGCCCTGCAGAGTACTAGCCTCTCTGGTTGGATTCAGATGGATCCAGAAAATGAACAGTAGATAGACAGGACTTTAGATAGTAATGGAATGAGAGAGAGCTTAAAAATTGTTTAAGGAGGAGGAAAACAACAATTACTCAAATCCTACCTTACTTTGAATGACTGATACTGAATGCTTACTGTTAATTTTTCTTGACAATATACAATTTAAAATTTAAAATATTACTAGAGCAGAAAGTATGAATAAAATTTATTTGAAAAATATGAACTTAATTCAGAGCTTACTGAAGTCAATGAAGGACTTCCAATGGCTTTAATGGGCTTTGGCACAAGCCCTTATAGTGTAGCAAAGAAAACAATATAAACTGAAGTGGGATTTATATCCCTACTATAAATAATGTATGTAATCTCAATTACTGGAGGCACTATTAGTATATATCTAATTTATCATTATTAAAGTGAGATTATGGCAGTTTTATGTGAGACAGAGGCAAATCTGGGTCATTACTGAAAACAGTTCATTTCCATTATTCACTACAATTACACAGGCACTTTCATTCTTAATTGCTTAAAAATCTCAATCTTGCCCCCCTCTGGCTTAGAAAAATATAGCACAAATGTATGGTATAAATTTGAAACTAAACTGAAAATTAAAAATAAAAAACATTTTTAATCAAAAATACTTTTTGGTTTTCCACTTTTCTTTCAGATTTTAAATATTAAATAGCTGAGGCACAAATAAAATGTAGCGGGATCTTCAACCTGTGTTTACTGGTAACACTTGCTAAAACTGATAGCTCCAACTTGGAAGATTTTCTGCACACAGAAAGTTTCATCCATTCCCTCTAAGGATATTTACATCAGTGACAGAAGACAGCTGTTCATGCAGGATGATAATGGCTACTGTTCAGATCAATTACATTAGTTTCAGTGGGCATCTCGGGTGTTGTCTGTAAATGGTGGTTTGTCCAGCAGAACTATCCACAGTTCTGTCCTGGGAGGTTGGTTTGGCCCAGCAAACCGGGACAGAGTTCTACAGCCACCGTGATCTCTCCTTGCTCTCAAGCATCAAATTAAAAAATGAAGCAGCTTCAGGTATGTATGTAGTCTTCTAGATGGAAAATGGTCACTTTGATGTATGTAGCAAAGGCTCATGCATAATAATAACAATAATAGTAATAATAGTCTATCATTGTAGATGGAACTTGCAGGGAAACAGCTACCCAGGGCTCTAGATGGCAATGCAAGCCCATGGCTACAGAGAGCTTGAAGGACAGTTCCAGAGAAAATAATTCTCTTTCCTTTGAATGAAAGAAACCAGCAAATAGGGTACTTGCAAGCAATATGTCTGAAAATAGACAATAATATTACAAACCAGCACCCTAATAATGTTAGCAAAAAAACCCTAGCTCTATCTACATACATGGGGAAAGAAAAGCAACCACATGTAATGTATTATTCCTTTGAAGACGTATTTGATGACATAAAAAGGTTTGTGTCATCTCTATTACTCCAATACTCTCTACCTTCTCTGTGAGAAATAACTTCTCTTCAGACTAATCTATGCAGATTTAGTGAAAACAGCTTCCGACCTAGTCCATTGTGTCCCTCAGAAAAATGTTCCACATGATTGCCAGATTTCTTCTTATCAGGAACGAGAGAACCAACCATTAATTTTAAAAAGGTCATGCCATCAGCTGCGGACATGCACACAGTTTGACTGGGTCCAGTCTGTTTCTTCTTACAGCAGCTGGATGTACAGCTACCAAACTTTACATTTTGTATTTTCATTGTGTTTTTCCAAGAAAGAATTCTTCCTTCCTAACGATTTCTTACTACTATTTTGACATATTTACTAGTCAGAAAGCCTGGCAAACTACAGCCCCTTATTTTACCTACTAAATAGGCAAAGCAACAATGCAAGCCTCTGAACTCCCCTTATGCCTTTTTCTTCCCTGAGATCTTAACCAAACTAGTTCGCTCTCAGCAGCCATCTGATCCTTTTGCTCTCCTGAAACTACCAACAAAAAGGAAATTAATGCCAACTGTGGAAGTGCTTTATACTGACACTTTTCCAACAGAATCCAGACTTAGACCACCAGGGTGTTTCACAGGGGACAGCCACCCGTCATCAGATGATTGCAATTTTCCAACAGCAATTGTCCTGCGATGCATTCAGAATAGTAACTATAGCTAATAAAGATTCTTTATTTCCTTATCAGTTGTCACACCACTGATACTTCAAGTTGGTGCTGTATTTTTAAATATACAAATATAAAGCATCCTATTTAATATACTCACTGTCTTAAAATTGTTACCTCAGTCCAAATATGAAACACAAATAATAATTTAATCAACCCATCTAATGTAAATTGATATTATTTTATAAGTTATATTAACCTGCTATACTTCCATCTCCAGTATAGCTAGCTAGCATTTCTTTTATCCCACCAGCCAAAAGGCTAATCCTCACAGCAGCTGTTACTACTCCAGTGCAGAATGAATGTGAATTTAACCTCTCCTGGATACAGCCTAATAAATTCTGTTGTTTTTTTAAGCACTTCTGTGAATTAAAATGGACTTTGGCTTGCCATCCAAATTCATGAACAGGTCTGAAGTGGCTTTTAGGCATGTAGCCAAATAACTTCCCAATTCCCTTATAGGGTATAGCTCTCACTCCAGAGATCTTCCTAGCAAGAATTGAAAAACACCTTCTTCATTTCCTCATAATTATTTTTAATTTTCTTAGTATTATTTAAACAAATCAAACACAAAATTACATTAAAATAATATTAAGGATTCATTTGCACTTTCTAAATCTTGTTGATTTTAACTTAATTGCACCAGTATAAATATGAGAAGAATACACTCTCCTGCAACCTTTCTGACAATGCGAAGGCCAAGCTATTGAAGGATAAAGCTTGAATATAGAATTCAACCATGCAGATGTGTTTGAGTATTGAATAAGGCTGAGTAAACTAAGAATATTCCACAGTACAATGATGATCTATTATTAGAAGCAAATACATATTTCAGCTGATGCTTAACTTTATTCTAACTAAAACCAACACATGCTATCAAGTCTTCCTTTTCTCAAGACTTCAATCTCCATTTTCAAACATAACAGAATTTGGACTTTGATCTGGCAAAGCATTGAGCAACCTACTTAACTTTAAAACATTTGAAAACCTGCACGTTTAAGCATATTATTTGTGTTTCTGTATCTTCTCTAGTGGAAATGAAATGCTTTCTGTTTTGACAGGAAGTCGTGAGCCAGTTTGCATCAATGTGTGGTTCCGAACATTGTAAAATCTGAAATATTCAGGGACCCCTGTACAGAGACTTGCCTGCCGACAGCAGGTTTTCTTTCTTAGTTTCGTGCACCTCCTAACCATGGTCACTAGGCTGAAAGCCACATTAGACGACATAGAGCAGCTAGCAAAACTAAACTTTTGTTTATATAATAGGTTGGTTATTATGTTAATGAGATAACATACCAGTTTTACTTGTGTATTCCCTCTTCACAGCCATTTGATCTGATCTGCCGTATCTAACGGACATAAAATTTTATATTGGTTTTACATTCAAATATAGTTAGCTTATTTATTTTCCTTTCTTTACAAAAAAACCGTGAAGCTCCCCAAAGAGCACGGAAAGCCATGAAAAGACTCAAATCATCGTCACCAGTGACAGCGACTCCTTTTGCCAGTCAGCGGAAACCGATGCACTACAAGGGTGCCGCTCTCCTGAGGTGGTGTTAAGGCCTCGACACCGGCGGTTTATTACCGGGTCCTCTGAAATTCCCCCAAACAGTGGGCCGGGGGGAAATCCGCCATCTGACAGCCAGGCTGCCCTGTCGGCTACCAAACTGGCAACGAAAGCCATTCGGTGCTTTACATATTATTTAAACCACCGCGGTGTTTCTCCGGCTCAGCGCCGCCGCGCCCCGCCTCGCGCCGCGCGCACCTGCCGCTCGCCACGGCGGCGCGCGGGGCGCCCTCGGCTCCTCTCTCCGCCGCTGCTTTACCTCCGGGCGAGGCGAGGCGAGGCGAGGCGAGCGCTAAGGCGGCGCCCCGCGGCGTGGCCGCCCGCCCCGGGCAGCCCCCTCGCGGCCGCGGGCTGCGCGCGGGGCTCCGCCTCGGCCCGGCCCTCGCCTCCGCCTCAGCGGCGGTCGAACACCACAAACGCGCGGGCAGCGGCGTTCGTCTTTTCTCGCGGGCGTGTTTTGGGCCACCGCGGCGGCGCAGGGGGCGGGGACGGCGCCAGTGCGCCTCCCGGCCTGCCGCCATGCGCGCCCCCGCGGCCGGGACGGAGGCGGGGAGAGACGCGGCGCGCGTAAGATGGCGGCGCTGGGGGCGCGCGGGTGGCTGCGGGGCAGCGCCGCGGCGGTGCCCTCGCGGCTGTGGCGCGCGGCGCCGGCGCTGTGGGGGCGGCGCGCGCGCGGCCAGGACGCGGCGGCCGGTAGGTGAGCGGCGCGCGGCGGCCCGCGGCCGTTGGGGCCGGGGCCGGGGCCGGGGCCGGGGCCGGGGGGGAGGGGTCGTTCCCTGAGGGCCGCGGCGCGAGTGCGGCGGCGCCCTACTCCCCTCCTCGTGCTGCCGCGCGTGCTCGCACGCACTGCCCGCGTTAACCGCTCACAGAATCCCCTTGCAGGAAGCAGCGATACCAGACCTGCCTTCACCGATGAAGCCGTTCAGAATTTGCTCTACAAAATGACGGGGCTGAACTTGCAGAAGGTTTTTCGACCGGTTAAAAAGGAGCTTAAACCGCCCAAGTACAAGCTCATGACAGAAGCGCAGCTGGAAGAGGTAGGCGGCTGTGCTTCAGTTTAAAGCACCTCTCGGTTTTAGCAAAAAGCTTGCAACAATCCGTATTTATGCTTCCTGTAATGCTGCAGTTTAAAGCAATATAGTTTCTTGATTTGTTTCAGCACATGTTGTAAATTAATGTAAATTAGTATTTCTTCACTTTCAATGAACGTGCTTTTTTTTTTTTCCTGTTGACTTTATGGTATATGGGAGAAGATTGGATACAAGGTCTTTTTGCTTTTTTTCTTTAGTGACAGATTTCCTTCTTACCCGTCTTTCTTTCCACCTCCTATTGATATTACGTGTATTTATCAGATGCTTAAATGTAGCCCTGGGAGTCTTTGGACTGCCTTTTTTCTGTAGTCTGGCCATGCTCCAGGACCACGAAGGTGCCTAACTGAAGGCAGTTCTCCTGTGAGCACAATCATAGCTGTATATAAACTGATGGTAGTGGTTTCTGTTATGTTTTGGTGGAAATCTACCATGGAGCATGGCTGAAATAAACTTGATGTTGTCAGTAGTACACGTGGATTTTTGTTTTGGTCCTCCTTCCAGTAATGTGTCTGAGTTACGGTAATGGTGTATATTGTTTTTATGTGATTTTTTCCACATAGATATTGAATTAGATGGTGTCTTACTTTTTCTAAACTGCAGGAATAAGAGATTTATTTCCCTCTAAATTAAAATATTTGGCCTGAAATTGTATGTTAGCTTTCCAATAGAATGTGTTTTGTTTTGTTTTTTATTGTAAAGTTAATTAAACTACTACTATTATTTTTAGGCCACAAGAAAAGCTATTGAGGAAGCTAAAGAAAAACTAAGAATGCCTCCCGTTTTGAATGAACGAGAGCCAATTGATGATATATTAGCAGAAGACAAAATCCTTGAAGGAACTGAAACTACAAAATACGTGTTTACTGATTTAACTTACTCCATTCCACATCGTGTGAGTAACTTAATATATAAATACATTTTAAGAGCTTTTCATTTGTAATTTCAAAATAAGCTTTAGGTTTTAATAAAATATAGTGATGTGTGAAAAATCTGAGGAGCTGTAAATTAAATTCTTGGTACAAGGCAATACAGAAACACATATTTCAAAATATTCCAACAGATAATGATAAATTACATTCCAGTGCTCAAAAGCAGGCATTTTGAGGGCTGGGGGGGAAGGGGAGCTGTGTGATAGTTAATTATTTTAAAAGAGGTGCTTATGATTTGCTAAGCTGCTTATTGGAAATGCTGGGTTCATCCATACTTCCTGGAAACTAGTGTGGAATTGAATTGCTTAATGCTGTGCATAGACCAAAAGATTGAACTACTTTACAATTGCAAAGATGTGGTGGAAAGTCGAGTGAGTAATGAATTTATGTGAAAGCTGCAAAGAAGAGTCCTCAGATAGTTGTGGGATATAGGGATGAAGAAAACAATTGGACTACCTTTGATCTGGCTTATGTAATAAAACTTCTGGATTGTCTTAAGTAGCAGTAAGAGGTCAGAAAGATTATCAACATATCATCACGATTTTAAGAAATCTGCATGGTCCAAACATGCATAATATTGATGATCTTGGGAAATGAATTACGAAGTCTTCCCTCTGTTATTTGAGAGTGCTCTCAGGGAACGTGATATTTATTTTTCTGCCTCAGTGTATTTAAAATGTCCTCATCCCAAAGAAGTCTTCGCTGTCTGCAGCCCTAAATCAAGTACACTTGTGAACGGATCTGAATAGTTGTGTGGGTTTTAGCTATGTTTTGTTTTGCAGTTGCCCTTGCTGAAAGCATGGGTTTTGCATTTGCTCTTACTTGATTCTCTCTCCTACCTCTGGAACAAGACTAAAAAAGTACTTGCATTATGCTTGCATTTTTCATTTAGTATGCATTATTAAATGAGTAAAATCAGGCCAGCAGCAACACTTGCTCCATTCTCTGGCTATTAGTTATGTTTTATCTCTAATTTTTGCAGAGCTGTAGCTTGTTTGTAAGCATGTGCACAGTTCCGTCTATATGCTAAGATTAAGGTGCAAATGTAGCACTTAATTAGCAGAGACAAAGGGAGAAAAAAGGATTTAGCGTATACTAACTGCCAGAAAGAAACCGTTATGTTTAGAATGAGTTTTAGGAGGACTTTCCCAACCAAGAGTCTTTCTTACATTGGTTCTGACTGCAAAGAGAAGACTAGAGGGGATAATACTTGTTGCTTTTCTTACTTTCAGGAGCGTTTCATTGTAGTTAGAGAACCAAGTGGTGTATTACGCAAAGCATCCTGGGAAGAACGAGACAGAATGATACAGATATTCTTCCCAAAAGAAGGGCGCAGAGTCATTCCCCCGGTCATATTCAAGGATGAACACCTTGCGGTAAGGCTTTCCTGGTTTTGAAAACCGATTATTTGTATTTACTTAGTTGCGCTCTGATGGAGAAACTGTGTTCTTTGGACAGAGTAGTAGCTCTTAATAAGCCTGTCTGTATGTTTTAAGCTGCTTGAATTCTGTTTTGAACAGGTGCTTATCAGTATAACTTACTTCAATAAAGTTCCAGGTAAACTGGACCAGATACTACTATCATACTATAAACACACATTTAATTGTTATGCTTAATCTGAAAACACAAACTGGTGTTTTAGGAACAAAAACTGAGAAGCGCATTCATGTTACCAAGGCAGTTACTGCACTTTTTGCCACTTTGTCTTATGATTAAGTGGATGCTTTTTTAAAGAACAGCAATGTTCTGGCTACCGTCTAGATTTTGGATAACTGGAATGGTGTAATACAGAATTTATTACTGAATTTGAACTGTCATTTTAGACTGTGTTTCAGCAGGACCGTCATGAGGATATCCTTAACATGTGCATTGCACAGTTTGAGCCAGATTCACCTGACTATATCAGAGTGAGTTCACTTGCTTTTTCCTACTAACAAATCCAGTATTAATGAAGAATTTAGGGTTTATTTTGTAAGCATAAGTATTATCTGGGGATCATAGTTGCTGTTCAGATGTGCTTTTTCCTCCAAATGGATTACATGTCATCCTTGTGATAAGCTTTTTGCATTCTTGCAGAGAAGTAAAACAGGGTCCTGTTTAAATCATATTTTCAACTGTATAAAAAGAATTGCAGATGCATAAAATAGAATTTATATAGATATTATTGGTATCAAAACAAAATTAACAGTAATGCCCATAACTGACCACAACCAGAGTTGTGTTACTTCAGTCATGTGAACTACTATATTAGGATTTGGAAGGATTGGATATATAAGTGATGAAGTGCATCTGAGAACATTATATGCAAAATACACAAACTAATATTTTTGCCAAAGGCCAGGTGCAAAAGTATACCTGCAGCTGAAATAAATAGTTAAATTTAGTAATTGTAGTTAGTGGTGAATATGTTAATCTACTGTTGCCTTTAAAATGTTCATTACTTGTATTTAGGCTGTAATAATGTTGTAAATCACTGTTTGGGAGCATAATTGCTAGTGGGCAAGTAGCTTTTTCAAAGTAATATTTCTCCTCTTTGCTCTAATTTTTCTTTCCTATTAAAGAATAGGTTATAAATTGAGGACAGTGGAATGAAGGTTCAGAGGTTATGCTCCCTCCCTCCCCACACTGTCAGTGCATAGCTATTATTTAGCTTCTTCTTACTGGGTTATCCCAGCATTGTCCAGAATTAGATGTATAAAGTTTTGAAGCAGCATGGTTCAGCTTGTGGTTTATTCCTGCAGTTTAGGGAGATTAGAAAGTGAATTGGATTAAAATCTAAAAATAAGTGAGGATTTGAGGGGAGAAACTCTCAACAAGCTCCAGTTATGCTATTGAAACGGAAACCTTTCTGTGTGTAGGTTCATCATCGGACATACGATGACATTGAGAAACATGCTAAGTATGATCTGCTCCGTTCAACAAGGCACTTTGGAGGAATGGTATGGTATCTAGTAAACAGAAAGAAAACGGATGGCTTACTAATAGATATGCTCCACAGAGACTTGTAAGTGATGTTTGTCAGATATTAATTATGGTTATCTAAACAAATACTAGAAAAAAACAAGTTCCATTGTTTGAGAAGAAAAATAGTGTTTTTGTAAGATGCATAAGTTTTCACTTGCATGAAGTTATTCGCTAGCAGTAATTCTTATATAGAGAGAGATTCAGAATGGAAGCACCAACTACAGGAGCATGAAACTAGGTTTCTACAGAAATTAGCCTTTTATAATTCTGGTTCCTGTTTTTGTTGTTGTTGTTGTTGTTGAAGGTTTTGTTTTGGGGTTTTTCTTTTCCTGCCCTATAATTGTCAGTGCACTCCTAGCTCTGGGCACCACTGATTTTAAAGCCTAACAATTTTATACTACTGTTGCGGAGGAGTGATGCACTTCACTCCTGAGAGAGAAGCAGCACTATGCTTATTGCAGTGAGATAGTGACTTAAAGTTCAATCGTAAATAAGAATGATTCAGCGAGGTTTGATTGGCAAGGTTCACTCAGTTATTTACTGCATGGAGGACAGGGTCAGATGCAAGCGCAACGGAGACCCTCCCGTTGAGTCACAAGTTAGGAAAGGGCCCCCTTGCTTTCCAGACTCCTCCTGAGAGGAGGCTGGGTGTGCCTGGATCTGATCCTAGTTTCAGACTTGGTCAACAGTTTATGTCTAAAGGAGTGTGTTGCAAAGGAGACCCTCCCATTGAGTCACGAGGTTCAGACTGGACCCCCTTGCTTTCCAGACTCCTCCTGAGAGGAGGCTGGGTGTGGCTGGATCCGATCCTAGTCTCAGACTTGGTCAACAGTTTATGTCTAAGGGATTATGTGCACAGTCAGTCAGAGATATAACCCAGCAAAGTTTTGCTGAAGTTTGCAAAGTTTCAGCATGCCGTTAATCACTTACCGAGGATCTGTCACGGGTAAGGAATCTCCCAACCTCGAGGAGTAACCTTGCGAGGCGTCCCTGCTCAGGAGGAGGTTCTGCAGTGCAGCCCCCTGCTGTGCAGGAGAGCTCAATGGGCTCTGGGCTGCCCCCTATTTATGGGGGGGGGGGAGATGATTGACTCATATTTGCATGTTAGACGGGTCTTAGTTGGCACATGCTCAATTAGCCCCTGTCTACGTGATGTTTACAGGGAGAGAGTGCATCTGGGTGGGAAGGAGCACACTGTCACAACTACTGATCTCAATTTTAGCTTTTAAGATTCACATGCTCTTAAAAACTGCTCTAAAACCAAGCATGCTTTTTTCACTTGACTGTAGCTGGTAGATTAAACAATGGGAATTGATGGATATACTTTTATATTATTTTAAATCCAAGATGGATTTCCATAAGAAAAGTTGCTAAATTCATTGAAAACTCACTGAGGCAAATATTTAATTTTTCAAAATTTCAGTTGAATTAGGACAAATGTATAAAATTAGAACTCAAAGTTGCAGTGATGTTGGCATTTATTTCCTACTGTTGAATTTGCAAACTTCTAATGGTCAATCAGATCTTACTTCCAATTCTGAGGATATGAAGAAATATAGGGAAGTTCCAATTTTGGTTTGGGGATCAAATTGTTAAAGGGAAAATTCTAATTCTGGACAACTTAAGTAACTGGAGTTTGGAGTGCCTTCCCCAGCCACACACCTGCTTCAGGTTTATGTTTAGCTTTATGCAAGCAAAACACTTATTCCGGTTTAAATGCAGCTTAGGATAGGTGTCATAAGACTTCAATACTAGTTCTGTCAAATATGCTGATCCCTGCAGTCAGTGTCAGAAAACTACTTTTTGGCATGGCTGTTCCATTAGTTGTCATTGGGTAATTCATTGTATTTTAAATAGACAGATTACAGCTTCATTAGAGGTGAACACTAGACGAGGCTTAAGGCACAGCATGGATTAGTTTGTACCTTATGCAATATACCCTGGTGTTCAGGCAGTATTGGTGCTCCTTGAGAACAGACTGCCATTGCAGTAGGTTAGGGGGTGCCCATGCAGATATATTCTAATGACTGCGCAGTCAGTGAAAGCAGAAGCATTTGAAAGCCTGTTAGTGTGCAAGCAAACTGTTTGAAAGTATTTACAGAAATTAATTGCTACAAATGAGTCCCTTTGTTTAGGTTGGATGATACTACAAGTTTAATCACACTGTATCATATGCTTCATCCTGAATGTCAATCAGCTAAAGAAGCTAAAGAAGGAAAACTTCAGGGAGTGGACCTGATCAAGGTATGCTTTTCTACATTAAGCCTAATGACCTACAGAAGCGAAAGTTCTCAAACAGTAAGAACCTAGTTAATAGTCTCAGAACTGCCTTTCTTTAAAAAGCAGATATTCAACTAGCAGTGTTGCATATGTTGATTTTTCTACATCAAGTGACAACATTTCAGTTGGAGCCAGGTGACATACCATAGGTATGGTAATCTCATTGTGCAAGCAAGTATGCTGTTAATCGTACATTAATCTCTACTGTACCATGTTTATAGGTATTTGTGAAAAGTGAATCACAGAAAGAAGGCTATATACAACTGGCCCTTCAGGCTTATCAAGAAGCAGTGGCTACTTCTACAGCTTCGTGAAATAAATCTCAAGTCTTTTTATGTTTCTAATGTTATATGAATATTATGAATGTCTATAAACATTCTCTGTACAGGATTTGAAAATAAAAGCTTTTGACAACTGAATTTTATGGAAAAAAATGTACAAGAATATAGAAATAGAGCTGTCTTTATTTTTAAGAATACTGTAAATGAACTTGCCCGTCTTTTCTTCTTGCTTTGAAGGGACAATAGGCCCAGATTTTAATTTCTTTATGGTTGCATTTTCAACCTGAACAGCTGTCTGTGCTTCATTTAACTACTTGAAAAAGTGTATGCTTTTGAGAGATTGATTTAGGAAAGTGGTTGTTCTGCTACTTAGAAGTGAAGTGAAGGGTGAAGTGTTAGTGTTGGCTAACAGCCTAAAAGAATAACTGGGCTACAGCTTGTTAAGGGATGCAAGCTAAGCCATACAGCTAAACCATAATTAGACACATTAGTATACATGCTTATGTTACACACTTAAAAGAGTCACTTTAAATGCTAACACTTAGCTACCATGGTAGCTCTCTTAAAATTATTTATAATAGACACTTGATGAAACTAGGTTAAGTGATCTTAAATACTAGAATTCTAAGTCATTAAAACCACAGGAATAATTTGTTTAAAAGGGTTTATTAGTTTCTTGATAAATGAAAAACAGTTTTTTGTATGCAAGTGAGTAGGCCTATGTATTGAATTTCAACACAAACTGATGATTTTATTTATACATTTGCTGGGTCTGCCCTCTCCCTACCTGTTACATGGTCCACCTTCAGTTAAAAAAAAAAAAAGCTAACTTGGAACATATTGTCCACAGAACTTCATTCCTTTATTTGGAGTAATTGATTTGGTCATCTAAAAAATTGAGTTCACTCATCTAACATCTCTTCATCCAGATTGATATCTGTGGTATCAATATCTTCAAGATCCAAGTTATCTAAGTCATCTTCCAGGTCCAGAAGGGTCTAGGAAAAGGAAAGACTAGATTACAGAGATACTAATATGATTACATGTTAGTCAGCACTTGTGATAACTGGAACTCTATCCTGGATGATGAACACATTTTGCAAAACACCAAGCATAAACAATCAACTGGAACATAAGTATTCAAATAAGCTGCAGAGAGAAGCCACCTTCTTGGTAAGAACTGGTGTAAATCCCCACCCCCCAACAGCTTTTAGAGTTATGACTTTTTATCATGTATGACTGTTTTTTTGACTCTGCACTTTTTTTCTTCTCTAAGCTCACAAAGATGTAGGAACTGGGCTGTATCCCTGTGTACAACAGGGAGGAATCCATGTGCTGTAACTGGGCTTAAGATGTCTGATTGGTATTAAGACAAAGTGACACCCTCTAGAAACCTGGTTTAATCAAATTATTAGTTTATAGCCTAAAAAAATTCAGTGCTGTACTACAACACTCCTTCCCTTCATATTTAAGTACCTTCTGTTCTCTTGTTGAAAGTAGATCAGAATTCTGTGAAACTGAGTTCATCACTTCTGGTTTAGGAGATAGAACTGGTTCTTCAGCCTGCTTCTAATAAAAATGACATTCTTTAATAAGTTCTTTTGAATTTAAATTCTTACAAAGGCAAGTAAACAGATAGCAGACCCACATCTCCCCCAAGCCATGGTGGTTCTCTTTCAGAGCTTCCCTAAATAACTCCTGAACCATGCTTCCATGGTTCTGGCACTGGAGTTCCAGTCCTGCTTACTCTACTGGAGCTCCCCCTGCTCCCACTTTTTCCTCCAATTAGAGAAAGCAGTTTATGATACTGATACAACACAACCAACCTTTAATAAACATCAGTTAACTTCAAAGACAGGAGTGCTGTGAGAAAACAAAGCGATTTTCAGGGCCTTCAAACGGAAGATTAGGTTCCTCCAGATTTCTTGCAGAAAATTTAGCCAAGAAAAATCCTACTTTTTTCAAACACAAGGCCAAGATAGCAAAACAAGTACTGACCATCCCAAGTTTCTATTTTTACAGTCAAGTAACTTTAAGTAACCAAGAGGTTACTTAAATAAGCAGTATAGTCTCAGGAGTAAGTTATGTGGCCTAGCAGATGCTTAATACTTGGAGGAGAAATGGCCCAATGTTTCTACATAAATGTGAATTCTGCCCAAGGTAGTCTACAAACAATTGAAGGCAGCACTAAACTATTCTGGAAGCTTTTGCCATTCACTGTCAAAGTGGTGATATTTTCAAAGCTGAACCTCAATTTAAGACACTGCTACTCTAGGAAAAATTATTTAAGTAGAATTGCAGGTCAGAGACTACACATAAACTTGATTATATTCTTAACATAAGTGATAGTCCTTAACACAGTTGCTGGGCTTTGTGTTCCATACCCTATAACGGTTAATGTTCATCCTTCCTTCTTTACTGCTACATAATTCATCAGTTAATGCCATTACTGAAGCAACAGTATTATTCTATCAATCAGCCATGTTTACATTATTTTATTTACATAACTATCTCCTCACTACAAAACTTTGCATATTCAACCTCAGTCGCAGAAGAGGGCTACAGTTTGAGGACTTCCTATGCAATCATGAACTGAATGCAAAGATATGCTTCAGCATCAGTGGCCTTCAGCTTCTAATGTCAAATTAATTCCAATTTAATGTGTCTCTTACTTTTACAAAGCTACTTCTGTATCCTCTTCAACAAATGTGCATGCAAGTTTGAGTTTGCTTAAATGACATTTGCTTTAACACACAAGAAGCGAAGAGTCACTAAACCACTTGAAAGTAACAGAGGTGGTCAAAGAGATCAGTTTGAGTTACTTGGAATATTGACTAGAAAGTATTTTCAAATAATGGAGCAGGATTCCTAGTCAGTTAGTTATGGAATAGTCTTTTTCCTTAAATGTTTGTCCTAACAAAGAACATGGAGTGTTTTTAATTGCTGTGAAATGCAACAGTTTCCAGGTTCCAGCTCCTGTATTTTTAGAATGCTGGAAGCAGTTAAGGTAGAAAATGTTTGTATGTGTAATTCGTCCTGCAGAAAAATAATAGCAATAGAAGTTGGTGATTACTCACATGCACTTTAATAGAGACTGCCCTCTGTTCTAACAAAAGATGATCCAAGGTAAGTTACCACAAAAAAGAAATAATTTCTTAGTCAAGAAGTTAGTAGTTAAGAAAGTAGATTAAGAGAAGTCTGAGGCAAAAGAATGTGGAACTCAGCTGCAGTTCTCACAATACTTGCAATAAAGCCAACAAGAGCATTAGTTTGTCTGTTACTGCTGAAATATCATCCAGAGTAGATGTTATTGTACAATAGTGGAGTTGCTTCTTTCTTAAACTTCACTCATTAGTAGTAACACTGACCTGAGATGCCATTACTCCAGAAGGCTCAAAACCTTTTGCTTCTTCAAGTAAATTTCTTTCTTCATTTGGCTAAAAACAAAAAAAGTTTATGGAATGTGTAAGTGATTTCACTGACTCATTTAAATCTGAATTTATGTATCACCAAAGGTTTTTATTCTAGAGGGGAAAAAAAAAAAAACAAAAAAACACACACACACACACACACACACGCACACACACACTCCCGCTGTTTACTTACAGTGACAAGGGGATATTCCCTGGCTGGCCGCAAGTCAGCAAGACTTTGTTTAACATATTCTTCAACAACAAAAGCTTCCTTTAACCCAGGGAAAAGATTCTCATATTCTGTAGGATCAGCAAGGGATTCAGCAGCTTTTTGATTGACTTTGGAAAGATTCTCCCGCCACAGTTTAACAACCCTGGAGATGCAAATAATATTCTGCTGTATACAGCTAATTTGGCAATAATATTCTTTCTTTGCATATGCTTCGAAAAGTTACCTTGAAACCTGGCTTGGCAAATACGTCCGTGCAAGAAAAGCAGCTTCTGGAAGACGCCCAGTTTTAATCAGCAGTTCCAAACATGAATCAAGCCTAAAAGATTTTAAAATGTGATTTTAACTAGTATGTTTAACAAAGACAGATTTTGCATTAGATTAGCTGTTTATTCTATGACATTATTAAGGTATCTTCAGGTTTAAAAAGAAGTAGTCATCGTAAAATAGAATCAGCCTTTCTGAAAAGATACGCGCCACTGTCTCTCCATGAAATTTTAAGTTTTGGTGCATTGCAGTTAATTTGAAAAACCTGAGGTCTTTTGCATTTCAGAAAGCAGAATAAGAACAATCAGAATCTCTTGCTTGATACTTACTTTCCCTGCAGGAAGTAGCTCATAAATGCTACGTTGTTCTTGCCATCTTTTTCTGCTCCTTCAGCTAACTTATTCACCATGTTAGCATTTCCTGAAGCTGTAGCCAAGAGCAGTAGACCTCCATAGTCTTGTGCATGGTGGAGACATTCCTGGGCTAGGCCAAACTGGCATTTACTAATGGCAAGCTCAGCAAGTTGCTTCCATTTCTGTTCTGACTAATAGTACAAAGGGGAAAGGGAGGAAAAGGGGGGGGGAATTTTTTTTGAACAGCATTTAAAGATTTCTAGATCTTTCAATAAAGAATGTAAATTTACTTGTTAAGGTACCATATCCCATCATTATATTTACCTTCCTTTTGAGATGTTACAATTATTACAGCTTCAAAACACATGACAGTTTTAAACACAGATCATCACACAGCTATACCATTATAAAAATGAGAGTTTTCCATTAGACATGGAGGGAGAAGGTAGAAATAAGTTTGGAGAGTAGACAGTATTAATCTCTTAAAGAAAGCTCCAAAATTAACCTGCAGAACATAAAAGCATTTTGCCTGCAAGTTATCGTTCTACCACTAACTTCATCATTTCACAACAGGAACAATGAGATCAGTACTCTGAATAATTGTTATGGGCCAAATCACCTCCTGTCAGTCTTCCTAGTGCATGAGAAATAGCCTAAGTTTGCCAGGCTGGAACAAAGGCCCAGAGGCCTCCATCCTGCCATTGCTATTTCTCCTCTCACTGATCAAAACCGGAGATTAAGGCTTGGTTGTTGGTTCAGTTTTATATTCTCTAGGAGCTCCTGTAGCTTTCTGAGGAGACATTCCTCTATCCCCACTCCAGAGCTTAGATTCCTTTGAATTACAGAGGCAGAAGAACTGCACATAGGAAGTTGGGGGTATGTGTACAGTGTTCAGAGAGCTATTCTGCCATCTCCACACACCACTGCCCTCTTTGCACAAGCACAGGGCCTCACAGATTCATTCTAATACTCAGCATTAGTGTGAATCACCAAAAGTTATGTTTACCTCAGCTTCCACTGCAAGCTGATATGCAATTTTTAATTCTCCAAGTTGAAGAGCAAGTTCAAAACGATGCTCAGGATCTGTGGATACTGCAAGAGCTTGTTGTTTGAAGCCCTAAAATAAAAATCTGAAAGTAAACCTGTGGTCTGTCACATCAAACAACATCCTAGATGTTCTAACAAAAACCCTCTAAACAAATATTACAGTATTCTCAAATAAATATGGATTATTAGAATTTTAGTTTACAAATAATATGACTGTTTTCTGCTAAGCTAATTCAATTAGAAATGTGAATAAACTGATTAAGTTTCTGATGACTAAGAAATAGCTCTCTTGCCTGTTTTTCAAGAAAATGTGCAACTCTGGTTCTCTGTTCTTTTGGAATTGTGGGAAGAACTTTGTCAGCCATACCGAAGTCTCTTCTCATCACAGCAGTTTGATATTCAAGCACCGAGACCAGCAAGGAGTAGCTAACAATGTTTAGCTCTTTATCACCCAAATAAAGTCGGTTGTCCTTAGGGATATACCCCAAAAGATACATTGTCCTGAAACAAAACAAAGCATATTAATCTTGGATAAAACCACTACCAAATAGTCCTAAAAAATAATAATAATAATAATAATAATAAAAAATAAATAAAAAGTTCTCAGCAAAAATATTCACCTGAAGAATTCTAGTTTTACTGTACATACTTTCATGCAACAGTTTATTCCCTGAAAAAAATACATTAACTGCCTCAAAACATACATTAGCATGATGTGGTAAGAAAAAAGTAATGCAGGGCAAAGAGGTAACAAGGTTCACCTTGTCTTATTTGAAAAAAACATTTAAACGCTTACAATAAATGCAGCAACTTACCTGTCTAAATGGGCAATAGTGACAATTTCTCCTCCGACATAGTAATTGAGTCTGTTCACAGAACTGGTGTAAATAAAGCAGTCACCTACCCACAAGCCCGTTTTCACGATCTCTTGAATTTCACCAAGAACCTGCAAAATTAAGTTTATTTTTAATTAGCTATATAAAAGGTATGTTTTCTGCTATAATAAGACTATAGCAGTTTCAAATTAAATTTAGTATCCTACACTTCAACAGATAACTGGACTCAAACTCCAATCACATTTCAAAACTCGAAAATTGCAGAAAAAGTTTAAGCTATGTGAACATACTACCCAAGTATGTTTTTAAAAAACAACCACTATAACTCTATGAGAATAGTAAACGGAAGTCTGAAGAGAAATCTAGGCATCAAGATCTCTCAGGCTAGATTTCAAACAAAGGCACTCTTTCAAGGGATAGTCTTCAGCATACCAAATAAAATGGCAAACAGGGTTCTTCAGGCAAATGTATACTGTGTCATACTTAATATTCTGGAAACAAAAGTTTAATAGTACTACATTAAGGACTTCTTTGTTATGCTTTGGAAAGACTTGTTTCAATAATCTCTAATCCTTGTCACTCTCTGTTTTGAAATAGAATTTACCTCAAAAGCATCTTCAATTCCATCTTCAGTGACTCCTTCATGTGTTTCTTGGGCTGCTGCAACTTTTTCTGATAGGTATTTCAGAATGAAGAATGACTCTTCTGTAGCAATGCAGACAAGCTCACCCGAGTCAGACCAGAAAATCTGCATCATCAGAATCAATAATGGCACTGTTTAACAGACCCCAGGTTATGAAAGGAGGATATACAAATTAATGTTAAAAAGTACTAACTCTCCTTGCAGCTTTAGCAACTAAGAAGCCAATGTACACGTAAGAGATTTCCCTCTGCTATAAGAGTGAGATAAACTTAAGAAGTTATTACTTTACGATTGTCAGCTTGGTTTCATTCAAGAAAATGAGCAGTCTAGTCAAAACTCATTAGAGCCAGGCACATAAATAAATTCAGTTCTATCTAGACACTCACATGTTTGGGCTGAATTTCAATTCTGCGTATCAATTCTGTGTTTTCCCAATCATAGAATGCCAAACCATTAACAGATCTGACACCCAACAGGAAGCCTCCATAGATGCCTGGAAGGAAATAAAGGTAGAAGAAATTGGCATTGTGGGGAAAAGAAAAAAACAAAACAAAACAAAACGAACCCAAAACAAAAACCAACATGTGTATTCTAAAAGTAAATACCCACCTTCTGCTCCAAAGTCTGGTTTGAATGACTTCTTCTCTTTGAAATTTTTAAATATCTTTACAACACTGTTGCTCTCCCTGATTGCATATCTAAATAGAGATTGCATTGTAAAAAAAGTTATTTGTCTGTTAAAGTAGTAAATTACTAAAATCGTAAGCTGATACAAAACAACTGCTATTGCATTTGATTTGTCTTCAAAAATTAGCAGAGTGACACAAACTAAAAAGTTTTATGTAGTGCAGTTATGAGAAGTTTATTATCCAAACAAGTTCTTGTCTTCAGGCCAGTTTACAGTTTGTACAGCCTGAAAACTAGCAGCAGCAAATTTAAGATAATACAAAGCAAAACTTACAATACTTACTCGGAAGAATCATGTGCCCATACAAACTCCTGGGCAGAACCAAAACTCTTGTTTCTCAAAGCCATAGCTGTGTAAATGATGTATTCACCATCACCACACACTACTACAAACCTAGACCAAGAGAAAGAAGTGTTGGTCAGACATCTGCACTCAGTTGATCAAGTAGATAATCTGAAAAGTTACTAGGGACCCTAGCCCTGTATGATCGCTGCAAACACAAACAAAATAAAAATTTCATACAACTTGTGACTTGATTTTTATACTTCATGTTACTATCTACTTGCTATCCCCTCCTCCTCCTGGTCTCCACCCAGCTGCTCTTCTACTTGTATCCCTTTACCTTCCCTTTCTTTCAGTTCAGTTTATCTGTTGACAGAGAAAAACAAACTCAAGAGAAGTGATACAATCATGTGGTTTACTGCTATTACCTTATACACTTTGCTTTTACTTTATTTCTTCCCCTATCTAGAATCCAACTTGTCTGTTTAAGCTGTGATCTCTTACAGGTGAGGGCCTCTACTACTCTGTGATTTTACAGTGCCTAGCTTTAAGGCTGCCCACTGGCCATAGGCTCTCAGCCACTCCTAGGGCACATGCAACTAGTTTTTTTAAATTCAAGATTTTTTCTATATAAAAGGGAAAAAAAAGAAATACATTTAAGTACTTTGTTCTAAAATCTATTACCGTCCATTAGGGTTGTGCTGAATTGTCTGTGGATAGATTTCACAGCTCCCCATATCCTTTACAGCCAGTGGCAATCTTTCTCCATCTTTAATTTCAGCATCTCCCATAGCTTTCAAGTTAGCCTGTTGGACTTCTGAATGTTTAGCCCAAATAATTTTTCCATTTGAATCCATGGACATGGCAGGTTCTTCACGACCAAGCTAGGAAGTGTAGCATAAAAATTTAGCAAATGGAGAAAATACATTCTTGATTAGCTTTCTTTTCAGTTCAACATATCTAGTGAAATACCATGGCTCTGGCTAAAAATGCCAAAATAACTAAAATCAGCTGCTCTGTAAATAGCACAGTAATACAATACTACAGTAATAAGCCACCATTTCCCATTTGTTTTTCAAATCAATAACTGTACCTTAACAATAATGCTGCCTTCATCGTATCCCAATGCCACATTATTGGATCCTCTTAAACTGGCCACACACCACACCCTCTCCATGCCATAGTTGAGGGTGCTTTCAAGGCGGTACGTGCTTGAATGCCAAATGCGCACAGTTCCTAGAAGAAATACATGCCTTTTACCTTCTCTTAATGGGAGGGCAGGAGGTGTGCTGCTACACCACAACAGTAGTTTTCCCATAAATATTTCCCCTATCCTTTATATATCAGAAAATACAAGATTACCATCTTCTGAGCCTGTGATTATGATAGGCAGTTCAGGGTGGAAGCTGACACATGACACATTCTGAGCATGTCCCTCCAGTGTTTGTACACATGTTTTATTCTGCAAGAGTCAGAAAGACACACACAGGTAACAAACGCATTGCTACAGTTTTACCTTCATTTCTTAAAAAACAATCCAAATATTATTTTGAAACCCATTTGTTTAGACTTTTTCCAGTAACATTTATTTCCATGTGGCTAAAGCAACAGTATTAAATACATACTAGAAAACTAAGGTTGTACTGAATTAATTTATCCTCCCCAGAAGAAAATACTCAAGTTATTTCCCTTGACATAGTTGCTCCTATTTTCAGAGGGGCTTCTGCTTACAAAATATGCTTTCTTAGAGCAGAGACTAACAGTAGATTAAAGCAAGATAAAAAGCAGAGTTCACTTCAAAAATCAAAGCAAAACATGGATCTGAATTGAATTACTAATGAAAAGAGATCTAACATCTTTGTTCTTTAAGGGTGCCTATTCACAGAGTGGTGAAAGAAGAGTGTTCTCTGCTTGAGACAGCCAAAAGTAGACTACAGAATTCATGTATACAACTATACATGGTGGCAAAATTTTAAGCAGATAGTTATAACAGCCATTACTGCAGAGCATACATAAATTAATAGCACTGACAAACTTCTGAGTTCGGATTTACTCCAAAACAATATGCTTTAACTACCTGGAAGTACTATCTCCTTTAGTCAAGTTTTTCTTGCCCTTCTGGCCACTCCTGCACTGGTACACAGAAAAAACTTACAAGCTCTAGGTTCCAGCAATAGTCCTTCGGTTCAATCTTTCTCTCTTTCCTGCCAGCGCATTCAAATGAGGCAGCAATGCAGTGACTGCTTCCCTCCCTCCATGACCCCTGCAAACTGCCAATTACAAGATCTGTGTGCACGTGTGTATGCATGCGCATGTATGTGCCTGTGTAAATGTGTGTAGGAGAAAAAAGAGAAGGGGAAGGGAATAAAGACCAAGAAAAATTAAAGAAAAAAAGACTGAGAAGTGAAAGGATGGAAAGAGTAGATACAGAAACAACATCTGTCTGAACACAGAGGAGTACCTTAATCCACAAGAAAAGAGGTCCAAAAGGAAAAAACAGGGATTACAGCTTTACAAGAAAGAAAAGTAATGCTAATAAAAGCAATGTTACCACAAGTTTAGATTAACTAACCTCAGAGTTAATTTGCACAATTCAGAGCAGGTTTTCTTGAGGGTTAATGAAATACTCCCCCCCACCCCTAAGAAAATACATCATGAAATATTGCCCCTACTTCCTTCTTTACAAGGAAGAAAAAGAAAAATCTGTTGGTGTTTTCATGTCCTTTCCCTCTCTTCCTATGTCTTTACTAATGATTTTGCTAAGGCAAAGTCTGTCCAAGAGTTTACGAAGAGCTGAACACATGATACCTGGTAGTCCCAGATCTTAACCAAACGGTCGTCAGCACCTGAAATGAGGTATGGCTTGTCTCCTCCACTGTAATAGTCAATGCAGTTTACACCTTTTTCATGGCCTTCCAAAGTAAAGTTGGGTGAAGAAGAGCCAAGCTGCCACACCTTGCAAGAAAGAAAAAGAAGAAAAAAAGAAAAAAAAAAGAAAATCAATCACATGTAATTATTGATCTTTTCCATGCAGGTCAACCTTGCCAAACATAAATGTCCTAATGCATGTTTAGAATTCCAAATGTTCAGAAAATGTTTTAGGTGAAAAGCTTAAGCAACTGTTTATCAAACTACAAATCCCCAAACACAAAAATAAGGAAACATGTCAAGTTGCATACACTGGGCTCACAACTCAAAGCAATGAAATTGTTTTCCTTCAGTGTTTTCTCTTAGGATATTAAACCCTGTAAGATGCTGTTTTTAAGCAGAAACATCTTTTTTATCAGATCTAACAGAGCTGGAAAAAGCATTCAATCTTTTGCGCATACAGGATTTTTCCCTTTTTTTTCTCCCCCTCCCCCAATATAACCATTACCTCCCGTGACAGTGTGCTCCCTTCCCTCAGATGTGCTCTCTCCCCCTCAAACTGACCTCCCTGTAAACATCACGTAGACAGGGGCTAATTGAGCATGTGCCAACTAAGACCCGTCTAACATGCAAATATGAGTCAATCATCTCCCCCCCCCCATAAATAGGGGGCAGCCCAGAGCCCATTGAGCTCTCCTGCACAGCAGGGGGCTGCACTGCAGAACCTCCTCCTGAGCAGGGACGCCTCGCAAGGTTACTCCTCGAGGTTGGGAGATTCCTTACCCGTGACAGATCCTCGGTAAGTGATTAACGGCATGCTGAAACTTTGCAAACTTCAGCAAAACTTTGCTGGGTTATATCTCTGACTGACTGTGCACATAATCCCTTAGACATAAACCGTTGACCAAGTCTGAGACTAGGATCGGATCCAGCCACACCCAGCCTCCTCTCAGGAGGAGTCTGGAAAGCAAGGGGGCCCTTTCCTAACTTGTGACTCAACGGGAGGGTCTCCGTTGTGCTTGCATCTGACCCTGTCCTCCATGCAGTAAATAACTGAGTGAACCTTGCCAATCAAACCTCGCTGAATCATTCTTATTTACGATTGAACTTTGTTAAGTCACTACCTTACCACAATAAACATAGTGTTGCTTCTCTCTTATGAGTGAAGTGCATCACTCCTCCGTGACACCCCCCCCAATATTTCTGTGTACTCCAAATAGAACTGTAGTGTTTAATAAAGCTTTGAGAACCACATTTCAAAGATCAGAGGTGATAGATAATCTTGTAAAGTTATTAACTTACTCAGTACATGCACAATTCTTAAACTGTAACTTGACCAATGCACAGGTCCTTGTACAATAAAAATTCTATTACTGCACCCATTTTTAAGAATTTTAACCCACTGTCCACCTGACAGTGGTTTATATACTCTGATAATTAATGAATTTCCTTTTTTAAAATACAGTTTCTCTACCTTGATTGTCCTATCCAAAGAGGCACTGGCAAACTGATTATTGTCTTTCGGGTTTATGACAATCTGCATGACATAATGGGTGTGTCCTTCAAACACTTGAGAACAAGACCATTTCTTATCCCAGTCCCAGAGTTTGATAAGCATGTCATCTGAAAAAAACAAGCTCGTGTTAGTTTAGTATGTTCTAATATCCACCTTCTTAAATTACATAATTCTTAGTAACTTCTAGTTCAAGGCTCATCCATCCCTTCTCCTTAAAAGGAGGAACTGCTAATATTCAACATATTTTTTATCTGTAAGACTACTGGTCCTTGCAGAAGGACCATAAGCAATGCAAGATTCTCTTAAAGATTCTCCAGTAAAACAGCCATAAAACCAAGAAACAAATTAGCCCGTCTAGCACAGCTAAATATACCATTTCTTTTCAGATGACTCACGTGCCTTAAATAGAGATTAATAATTGATATTAAGGTACTGAATTATTAATCTTAAAATATTGGACAGATATTATGGAACTGGACAGATATTATGGAACCTCTGCTTTTTTTCTGCAGCATCTGCTCTGGTGAGCACTGAGGAATAAGAAGTAGAGACACCCACATTAGCTTTCTAGTATCTTTATTTCAATTGTAAGCTTATTAGCTTCAACAGAAAAACACAGAGAAGCATCATAGCTATTTCTGACACAGGAAGCTCTGTGCATTCTCAAGAGAGCTGCGACCGCATTAGTAAAGCCTCCAGGAATGAAAAGGACTGAGGAGCACAATGCTGAAGCTCTTGGACAAGATCTGCTGGAATACGGGCTTTTCCACTTTCAGGGTAACATAGATTAGCCCAAATAACAAAGAACTGAGTAGTATCTTGGGGAAAAAAAAATTAAAACTATCTGTCCCTTCAATTCAGATTTCCAGACGAAAACATACTCCAAAACATTGTAAATTCTTCCAAAAATGTTTTTAACCAAGATTATGCCAGGTTTGACACTGAACTCTAAAAAAGCAAAACAATCATTCTTACCCCAATATGATTAAGGTACAAACATCTCTAAATGCTGAAAATTCAAACAAGCACTGGAATCCTGATGATGATTATTACTTATCCACGACAACTAGATTGGCGTTTTTTTTGTTTCACTAATTTCTTTTGTGTAAGTTAGTTGTTTTTTTTTTTAAGTAATGATTAGATTTTTCATAAAAGCAGGGCCTTGATGAGCATACTGATTTAATTCATCCTTTTAAAACATACTGAGCTTATAGATATATCTGGTACTTTCAGAAGGCAACCTTGATATAGCACGAAATGTCTATCTGTTCCTTCCTCACAACAATCAGCTGTTCAGCTGAGCAGCGTTCCTTTGCCTTCACATGCTCATCTCACAGTCCAGTACAATGAGAACTCCATGTTTTCTTTGTCTCTTTTGCTTTTTTGGGCTCATATGTGTGTGTGTGTGTGTGTATATATGCATCTCTGTGTGTGTGTATACACATATACACATATAAACATATATACATAAACACACACACATAAATATTATACATATTAAAAAATGTTGCTGTGGCAAACTGCCAAACAGTAGCTAATTAGCATGTATATGAACTTTTTATTTGACAGATACTAAGCAACAAGAATTTTGGGTCTCCTCTAACACGAACCTAAGCTACTATATTTTCAATCATAAGTACAGTTGATATTCCATTAAAAAAAAAAAAGTGAATGTATCTGGCAAAGAAATAATGTGAGATGACAACTGACATGTTGACTACTTGCTCATGGATTCATATTTCAGCAGGAACAGTAAGACATGAAATCCCTAACTAGATAGAAAACAGAAGCCTAAGAATAGCTGTTTTCCAAATGTCAAAATATACCAAGAACTCTTACCACTGCTTGTCAGTATGAAAGGCTGTGTAGGATGTACGGCAATGCAACGGATGTAATCTGAATGTGCTTCAAACATATGAACTCTTTCCAAGGTGTTGTAATTGAAAACTCTAATTTGCATGTCATCCTAAGAAAGATATGAAAAACAACCATTAAAACAGGACTCTGTCTAATACAACTTATGTTCAATGTAATGTAATTAAAAGAAACGCACCTTCATTAAAGATTTTCTAACAAAAACATCTTTAAAGAAAACTTATTCTTGATATATGGCCAATGAGACAATTTATAATTTGGTTCAGAAGCCTAAATTACCCAATCCCATTTCAAGGTATTTATAAAATAAAGAGAATTTCAACTAAAATTTCTTTTTTAACAGATACATTTAAAATGGCCTTTCGATTTAAAAGTAAGATCAAAAATGCTTTGAAAATTACTAGGAAAACAAAGAGCAATGTTCTCCAATATCAAACAGTAACATTACTGCTGCAGGGCCGAGATGAAAGAAAACTCAGGACTAAAACAACTGAAAAGGTGCTTTCAACTTGATTTTTTTTTTTTTAATTCAGTTTTTGAAAAAATGATATCCTGATTTCAGATATGGTATTCTCTCAAAAGCGTTGTTTCTGACCTTCTTTAAAATGAAATTTTGAAGAATTATCTGACAAGGAAAAAACAGGAGGTAAAACTTTCAATAGTACCCATGGTATATAAGGCCATCAGAGTAAGCAAAACTTACGTGTTTGGATAAATTCTATCCTAAATGTTTTATCCAAAGCAAATATTTTTCCACTCTGTCTTTTCCCCTTTCATACAAATTCCTGCTTAAGTGGCAACAACTCCAAAAAACATCCTTCAGAATAACAGAAAAAGACATATATTCTTTGAGATCAGCCTATCAGTGTAACAAGTGTAGCACAAAGAATAAGCAATGACTAATGTCACATTTTCAAAGTCACTGTGATGAGGCTCTGGCCCTGCTGCTGAAAGTGGTTGTCTTGCCCTTTCCTTACTACTTTTTGCCACTGCATCACAGCCTCCCTTGAGAAAGCAAAGCCTGACATAGCTGCACAGTAAACCAGGTCTTTGAAGAACTGATCTGGGTGAAATTAAGCTGGGAAAAATAAAAATGGAGATATCAACTTGGATCAGTTCCTAATCCAGTTCTCACACAGCTGTCTGAACTCTTGTGCTGGCAGAGAAGCAGCAGCGTGGAACTCCTTGAGCAACAGCGCTGGCTTATGTCCATTTGAAGTAACTGTGACATGGCAGCCTAACGTGATGTAACAACAAGAAACTGTTTACTCTGTGTATATGGCGGAAGACTAGAATGAAAAAAATTTAGAGATAAAAATTATAGGCATTATTTCAATTTAAATTAAAAAAAAATTAGTAGAGAAAACTATTCTCTGGAGAGAGTTTTCTCTGGAGAGAATAGTCTCTGGACTTTGGAGAAAACTATTCTCTGGACTTTTCAACCAACTGTGTCTACTTATTCATGCTTTCCATGTATAACTTTTCAACAATCAGTCTAAAGGCTGATTCAGGAACAAATTGGAGAGGCCTTCATACCCCAAATTGCAAGTTACTGCATTAAGATACTGTTTATGTTTTAGTTGAGACATAATTCCTATTTCAATTTGCCGTAATGATAATATAGAATAACTGGTTGATGTTCATTCCATCACAAAAAACGTATTACCAAGCTTAGAATACAACTATTCAGCTTAAAGAAGTAGCCTAACTGAATAAAAGCAGAGTATTTTTCTAGAGGCGAACAAACTTCTAAAAATTTTTATTTTAAATAGAAACGTGAACAAAAGTAGAAAGCAACTTTTAAGTCATTTTACCTTGGATGGTCCAGAGTTTCAGCTTGCTTACAGCAGCACTACCAATATTTAGCCAAAATTGGGTGCTGAATGCATTCCAGTTGACAGCAAAAGTTGAATCCAGACTTACCTTGCACCAGATCTAGAATCAGCCACATTATTATGCTCACTTTAGAACGGCAAATTCAGGTTTTTAAGCTAGCATAAAGGATAAAAACTCTGGGTAACCATAATGAAGTATTCCTTTCTCCTCTAAAAATTCGTATCAAATCATGCTGCTTGGTGATATACAAAGGAATGCCATGAAAACAAATCAGAGAAAGTGGTATTGCATATAGAACAAGAAGAAGACAGCTTACAGCTCCTGTAACAACCCAGTTCTTTCTTGCCACAAATTTGGCAGCTCTCACTGGCAGGTCACACACTTCAAAGGTCTTCACCAGAGTCTAAGAAAAAAAGTTATATCAATTATTAGTAGTAATTTAAGATCCTTCTTGTGTATCTAACATTGGAAAATGTATTTCATATACAATAGTGGAAAAACAAAAATATCACCTGTGTTTCGTGATTCCAAACACAGACACTGCCATTGTAAAGGCTAGCCAACATCCATGGCTCTGTGGGATGCAAGTCTACACTCTTCACCCGGTCAGACCGAGCTGTTAGTTTTCGCTTTATATCAAGTCGGAGAGGCTAGAAATGAAAAAAAATTCACAATACTAAGTTATGCAACATAGAATTGTAATAAAAACAACCTGGGAGGAAGGAAAGATAAAGTTAAACCTTAAAATAACTGGAGTCAATCCTGCTTTTCAGACAGGAGGCTACTTCTCTCTTCTACCTGCCTGCTTATTTGTTTTTGTAGAACTTCCTGAAACAACACATCTCTACCAATACTAATGGGTCCCTTTAATTTACTTTTGCATTTTCTTAATGTAAATAGCATCTACAGCACAGGCAAAGAACAGATGCACTGCACAGCTCCTTACAAAGCTCCCTGATGTCCCTGAACTACTAAATCAGCGCTAAGAGAATTTGCTTCTAATGCAAACATCAAAAAACAGGTCCTCCTTCTATTTCACTCGAAAATACAGGTGTGGAAGCAAGTTATCACAATTGAAATAACCAATAACATAACAACATTTGCCCATTACCAATTTCTTTGCATTCACCAAGTTTTTGTACTCTAACAAGTTTTCAAACTTAACACTATGTAGTAAAAACTGGTAGGAGGGAAGAGTTTAAGTTTTTCCATTATAATGCAAGTTTTGACTTTCCACTTTCATCACTGGCAGTCTAATGCTAGAGTACCTAAAATTCAAAAGTCATGAAGTATAGCAAAGTGATTTTCTAAAACATCTGAGGCATTAAAAATTTGTTCAGATGTACATTACATAGTATAAGGAGAAAAAGATACCTAGCTATCATGTAGCATATGTAACTTATAGAGATGACATCTGATGATAGGTAATGAACTTGCGGTTTATTATTTCTGTGATAAACACTACAAAAGTAGGCAAGAGAAAGTGCACACGATCCCGCATTTATTCCTCACTTCTAATCTACTGGTACTAAGGTCCAGACTAGGGCTGACAGTAACATCCCCTTGGACTACTTGGACAGCCGTGAGGTCTGTGCGACGGATTACCGCAGACTAGCGCACCGGCAGCGGGGCCGAGGGTTCCTCTCCGCGACGGCCAGCACCCCGATGCCTCGGGACCTCCCAGCGCCTCCTTCGGTGTTTAAGGCGAGGCGCGGAGTAGCGCGGCACGGGGAGGCCTGGCTCCAGCGCCCCGCCACGACCTGCTCCGGCCGCCGGGCTGCCGCAGGCCCCCCCGCCGGCGGCGCTGCGCGGCCCCCGCGCAGGGCGTCTCGCCCCGAGCGAGTGCGCGGGGGGCGCCGGCTGCCAGGGCGCGGCGCGGTGCGGCGCGGGGGCTGCCACCGCCACCACGGCAACGCCAGCCGCAAGGCCGGGTTTGTAACCGCCGCGCCCCCCCCGCAGCGGGGCCTGCACCGCCGAGCCCCCCGCCCCCGCCCCGCTCCGGCTCTGGCCCCGGCCCCCGCCGCACTCACCATCGCCTCGAGTGGCCCCGCGGCAGCGCCGAGGCGTCGCCGAGCTCCAGCCTGCTGCTGCTGCTGCTGCTGCTGCTGCTGCTGCTGCTGCTGCTGCTGCTGCTACCGACCGACCGACCGACCGACCGACCGACCGACCGACCGACGTGGAGCTTCCGCCCCGCCGCTCTCGCGAGAGGCGCAGCGCGAGAGCTCGGGCCTCGCGATAGCGCCGCCAGGCCCCTTCCCGCGGGGCCCGGGGCATGCCGGGACATGTAGTCGGGTTCCCCGCCCTCGCTGCTGCCGCGGGGCACGCTGGGAGCTGGATTCGGCGGGCGCGGGAGCGCGCGCGCTGTCGCCTCAGGGCGGCTGTGACGGCCGTAACGGCTGTGGAGACGTTTGCGCTGTGCGTGGTGGGCGCTGTAGGGGGCCTTTGCCGTCCCGGGGACAACCCTTTGCGCGACTTTGGATCCCGCGGTTAGAGACGGCAGTGGAAAGCCGGTGTGCTTTGCCCGGGTGTGAGTGACCTAGCGAAGAGAAGGATCCCTTGGTTGCCTTTGCCGGCTCAGCGTGGTCTCTCCAGGCGCTTAATGGTGGCATTGGCCAGAGAGGCTGGGAGCCGTGTGGTGAGCGCAGCGGGGCCCTGAAGCAGGCTGCTGGAAGGAGCCCGACCAGCCTCTCTTGAGCCATAAAAAGACTAGATCTTGGCTAGTCCTGGAGACCTTGTAGATGCGAGAGGCTGCCTGACACGTTTTTCCTTTTCTTAATGTTTTTGTCACCTGAAGTTACAGATACCTTTACCTGAAACAGAGCTTTGTAGAAATGTTACAGTGAATGTGAGATTTCAGGCAGCACCAGAACACAGGGAATCATTGCTGAGAAATGTTGCTCCAGCACTGCTTGCCAGATAAAAGTTCTATCTTCAATTAAAAATTGCAAACCCTATTTAATTCTACAAAGGAGAGAAATTACAAGAAGGATAGTTATATTCATTAGGTTTCAGTTAAAGAAAATACGATGATACAGTTTAAGCATTCAGTTGAGGTTTAAGAGCCCACTGTGCTCTATTCTACAACACAGGAGGAAGGACTGCATTGCCCTGGAGTGTTTGCGTTTTGAAGGACATAGAAACAAAAGGGTGACAAATTACTTTACCTCTTGTTATTTTCACTCCAAGAGAGCAGAGACAGATACCTAAAATTAGAAAGACACAGGCCTGGTGAAAATGAGTGAGAAGAGAGATGCCAGAAGCAAGAGAAGGGTTGCGATGTTGTCAGCTGTAATGGGTGAGTTTAAGCTCATGTATACATGAGAACTTAGAATTTCAGCTTTCATTTAAAGCCTGTTTGTAGTAATGATTGTGGAAAAATCCTTCAACATATCGGAGTACAGAATTTCAGAAAGTAGAATCTAAACAAGCTTGCTTAAAAGTTATGATGTGAGTAAAATTTATGATTTTTGAGACTAATTCATGATTTTTAGACAGCTGAGGTGGTTGGAACAGGCTGGAAAACTGAAAGAAGGAATATAGGAGAAAGACATAAGTACTAGAGACCATAAGTAGTGGGGGCCAAAAAACACACATTGTATATTTTTCTTTGAAAAACTCAGCAAGGTCCTGGCCAGAGAAGGTATAGAAGAATTGAAAATAGCAAGGAAGGTAGGTGAAAGGTGAAGGAATAGAGCTCGTTAGTCAAGAAAATAACAGCAGGGAAAGGAAGAAATTTGTTTGCTGTTAGCATCAACTTCTCCTGGAAAGTTTTAACAGTAGAAGAACTAAATTGCAAAAGGGAGGCACAGGGTATAAGCCAAGGATGACCTTACAGTGAGAGAAGCAATGAAAAAAAAATTAATGCTATACTGTAAGAATAAGAAATATCCATCACAGCTCTTAAATACAAGGATACCAGTTCTGACTCAAGGCCATGATCCACAAATTGCTGGAAATTAAAGGGTTATACAGAGGAATATTATTTTGTATGTGCTTTTCTTTCATGTTCTTCCTTCTGTATCTTCTATTAGCCATTATTTCACCTGGACTGATATGCAAAGTGACTGGAACAAGCCCTTGGGCCATCTCTAAAAAGACATTCAAAAGAAATTTAATAAGAACAAAATCTCTACTTTGTGTTCCTTTGTGTGACCCAGCAGCTGTTCTTATGCCTATTTGTTGAAAGATGTTTTTCAGGTAAAAAAACACACAAAATGCTTTCTTCCAAAAGTAGCAGAATGGACAAAACTTTGCTTCTTGTGGATTTTGTGTTGCTCTTAAGTTTCCTATTGCTCCTTTCATACTCCTACCTCTTTGGCTAAGCAAGTAGCAGTTGCTGCAGCTTATTTTGGAGCAACACGCACACTGGGCAGTTGGCTATTTTCTCGTGGTCCTGATAAAAGTCTGTCGTTATCTTTGTTTTGGGAGAAGTGCACTAATTTGGGTTTATCTCTCTATATCCCTGTTATTTTTGTGGCTACTTGATATCTTTAAGACTATAGACAAGGAGAGGGAGGAGGAGAAAATGGTGTAGAGAGAATGATGAGATCACTACACATCAGTAAGAGTGCAATCACAAGCCTTGCTTCCTTAAGAAACCAGATTAAAGCTGAGAATATTTACAATACAATGTCTAGTACCATTCTACAACTTTGTTGATTATAGAAACGCAAATAGCATTCCTGTAAAGTCTGGGTATGTGTGTATAATAAAGAAATTGGTAATACGGTGTTGCAGGATACATTTCCTGTATGTGCAAAGCTACTTGTATATTTCTTGCAAGACTAAACACAAAGCATTAGAAAGGATTTTTCTTATTTTAAAAAGTGTGTTCTATATAACTGGCCAGCTAAGTGCTGGCAGTCGAAGCAATTACATTCTGACAATTAAATTCTTTAACAAATGCATTGGAATTCTGTAATAGTGGAATTTTGCACCTTCATTATAGGTGATTTGGTTAGAAATACTGCAGCTATAATGCCAGAAGTACAACAGTAGTAAGGAGGAAGTAACTACAGTGTTGTTTCAGCCTGCAGGTGGTTTCCTCTGTACAAGGCTCCTGCTTCTCAGGATGGCCAATCCATTATTCCATATGTTTTCAGAGATCTCATCTTAGATCCTTCTGACTGTGAAATTATTGGCAAGGTTTGAATTTTTATAGCAACAAAAAGTGTTCTAGAAGCAGGATAGAGCATTTTGAGATACAAAATTGTACCTTGTCGATCTTTCAAAGAAAAAGATTAAAGTAGTTTAGGGTACCAATCACAAGCAGCTACAGTTTCTCCTCAGCATACCAAATGAATTTTAACAGAGGAGGAGAAGACTAAGAATCAACACCAGTGCATTTAGTTTCTCTCTCAGATAAAGACTAGAGGTCTGGAAATAAAGGCAAATCTAGCTCCAGTGCATGGAAATTCATATTCAAGCAAAAATCTAACAGGTGTTTCTAGCTAGATCCAAACTTGATATAATAAATATAGTGCGTGCTGCTGCTTGTTACAGTAAGTACCAGCAGAGCTTGTTACAGCTCAGTCCTGAGGGTCCAATGTTTCCCTGCCTTGATTGTTCTACCCAGGACACCACCATTATTATGTAAATTCTCATTCATTTCTCCAGATTTCAGTGATAGCTTATATTCTCTACAGGGATATGTAGTGCCTCTCAGGATCACTGTAGTTTGCTTCAGATCACAGTTTGCTAGCATCTCTAAGTTTGACTAATTTTATTAGCTGGAGGCAGTATTATGGATTACTTACTAATTCCCTAAATATTCTGAGTTACTTTCTAACACGAATCACTGTATTATTCTCACTAGATCCTTTCTTTTAGAATACCCAGAGGCCTTTATGTGATTAGGTCAACTCTATAGTATATTGCAAAGTGTTTATTTCATATGCAGAATGAAAGAGTGAAATCCTGTTTATTGGCAAGGGTTAATAGTTGAAGTGCAGTGAACTGAAGTAAAACTCACTGCAGCCTTAACTAAGAGGGTAATAGGATTAATGGAACACAGTGCATTTAAAGAAAAGGTATTATTAACGTTTAGGTGGCAGAGCCATGAGACAAAGCCCACTGTAAATCTGAATTAAAAGCTTCCTTAAAGCTATAGGATTTCACTTTGCTGCAGATCAGGTATGCAGCATTCTAACAGAATACAGTTTGTCTCTTTCAGTCGAAGGTATGCAGCCTGTGTCTCTTTGCACGCTCATGGAAACATACTCATCTTGGATACATTCATGACTCATATACAGAGACCAAATTATTAAACTCACTGGGATAATTAGGAATTAAAATACCAGTAAAGAAATCAGACCTTGCAGCAGAACTGTAATAACTGTAGGGTTCATATTAGAAAAAGATAACATCCCCTTCTCCAAAACCCAGCTACCTGCCAGCATGGTAACAGTAGTGGCCCACCTGTGCATAAACTGATAGTTTCAAATGTTAGCTATTGCTTCAAATAAAATGATATACAAGCTGCATACAAAGAAAAGAGATACTACAGTATGTAAAGAAAGGACTGGAAGTTTTATATATGAAGCCACCTAAAATAATATCACCTGACGCTTTCATTATAGTCTTTGCCTTTTCGACTTAAAATTCTGCCAAACTTCAGCCACAGGGGTTTAGATTTTTTTGTATTGGATGTCTTCATTTGAATAAGGGACCTCCACCAGCTGGTATTTTCAAGTTTCAGTAGATAGGTTTAGTCATTTTTAAAAGGTATTAAGGGAGCACAAAATGTCAGTTTCCTTAAAATCAGCAACAGGATAATCATAAATGCTTTTCAGCAGCATCCAATATGGATTGAATTTGAGTAGAAAATATAATCAAAAGGATTAATAGCAGTAGCACAGTAATCTTACCCGAATGCTAGTAACAAGGAGAGAGATGATCATAAACAGGGAGCTCTGACAAAGAGGAGGTCAGTGAGGGAGGTGCTGTGTGAACTGAAGTATTGTATATGCTATAAAGACTCAAGTTCTTACCCTCTTGTGCTGCAGCTTCTTTGAGTACATTTGATTCATTAGGTAAGTGCTATCTTTATGCTGTTTATGTAATCACTTAGCAGGAATGGTCTTGTTTGGCCTGCTAGTGCTTCTGATTTATTAACACTTGTTTCTTCACAATTTATTTTTTGAACCCCGTAGTCACAATTTTGGCAGGATTCCACTTCCATTAAGATCAGTGGCAAAAGGGCAGGTCTTGAAACCACAGAAGTAGAATGCAGCAGTATATATCCTTCCAGGTATTCCGTGTTTAAAGCATACAATTTCTTTTTTTATCAAATTTGCAAAGTCTTCCACTATAGCTGAATGTTCATATTAATGGTTTTTTATTGACTTCTGAGGCTTCAGATAGATGTATTCCATTCTCTCTGCTCTTTATGCCTATCTGTCAAACTATTTTTAATATCTAATTCAGCTAGCTGTTTAGTTTGTCCTGAATATAATCTTGAGATAATGTGGACTAGAAAACTTATAATTTCTTCTTGTCTGAGGAGTATCAGTCCAATAGCTACTTTAAAATTTCAGACTATAGTGATATTCATGATTTCAGGAAAAAAAGGCTAATCTGTTTTCACTTTAATTGCTATTATGTATTATTACATTATCACTGATCGCAGAGTTGGAGTGTGCTTGGGAAATGTTTTAGCATAGGGTTTTCCATAAGCTTGCGAAAAATGTGTTATTCAGTAGTATTGCCAAGCATCAAAATGATCTGTTGCACCAGCACTGTGGACAGTGGAAAATACTGCTTTTGGTTTTTTTTAATATTAGACAAGATTGACATAGAGTTACTCTTTATCCAGGTATAAAGCAGTTATAAAAGGATGTCTAAGAACAGCATTGTGGATGCTTAGTCAATGTGAAAGGTTAGTGGCTAGAGTTTTGTAACTGAGCTCTGGCCTTTGAGCAAACAAAGCTGTTGGGGTTCTCTAGATCAGACAGTCTTGTGTTTTCCAGATCCAGAGGTAAGGTTTCAGTCCCTGTTGTAACATCTGCAAATATAAAGAGTAGCCATTATTCGTGTTACTAAGATCCTATTGCCTAGCTCTAGTCCTGCATGACCCAGTGCTCTGCTATGAACAGTCTTTTGTTTTATGAGTTGATAATATTTGTTTCGTCACAGTCTCAAATGCAGGTTGGGCTTGTGGTGTGCCAGGCACACAAAAACCCAAGCTACTACTAAGTTTTGTTTCCAGATCAGGCTAATTTAAACAGTCTGTCAAAAGAAGCTTTTAGAAACCCAAAATGTGACCATAATCCACAATCATTCTCATAAGATACGTCTGATGTTAAGCATTGATTCTGGCACAGTTCTTTCAGGTGGAAAGTGGCTCTGTCAGCACTGTTGTGGGGGATTTTTTCTGTTTTTTATCTTGTTTTCAGTATTTGTAATATTTAGTTGATTTTTTTAAGAAAGGTTAAGCCCTCTGTATTCCTTTGGCTTTGAGCTGCATAGCTATATGATTTTTCATTTTGCACTGTACTTCAAACAATTAGCAATCACAGAACTGTAGGGCATTTTCATACCGATGTATGTGTCTTTGTATTTGAAGCTTTTCCTTTACAGTGATGCAGTAACAAGTATGTTATGAGATGTGTGAGAGCAGGCAGTGATGAAAGCTATATTACATTTTACTCCTTTTTACATTTTACTACATTTACTACATTTATATATACATTTATATATACGTTTACTACATTTTACTCTTCTATTACATTTTACTCTGTTATAATAATCACACACAACTGTCTAATGTCAGAGGCACATGTAACGCTGTAATTATACATACAAGGTCTATACAAGCTCTCTTTCTTCCTTTTTCCCATTTCTGGTAAGGCCTGAGTTGTTAAACGTTTCCATGAGCAAAAATAGTTATATATGTAACTCAGTAATAACAGCATGTGCTGTGTCCCCTCCTATATAAATGGATATGTGCTATTTCTAAATGGCCATCCAAATTAAAAATGATTATTTTTAGTAATGTGTAACTAATACATAGTTGGAATTTAATCCCCCAAAAGCAGAAGCACTTTTAAAGTTGTGGTGTGTTTTAGTATACACATATTGCCATAATAGTTTTTGTTTTAGACAATGTATTTAATTTTATAAGAATTTTATTCATTTTTTTAATGGAAACATAGATGGCAAGTATGGCGTTTTGACTCTATGGTCGTGACTGTAAACTCAGATAATAAATCCACGAGCTGCCCCCTTTAGCTGTGTGTTCAGGAGATTAGCCACTAGGTGACGCCTTGATTCTGTTCATCTCTTGATTTCTTTTTATCAACTGATGGTGTCTGGACAAAAAGCCTAAAATAGTTTCTTTAGTAAATCCAGTTGGGGAAGAATACTTTATAAAATGGTCATATTTTTTTAAATGATGATCTTGAGGTCCTTCTGCTGAAGTAAATAAAATTATTTAAATTATTTAAATTATTTAAATACAATTTTCACCACTGCTTTTAACTCCATATTTTTACATCAGTTTTTTCTTTTCAGTTGTACTGATAATCACAGAATCACAGAATCACAGAATCGCTGAGGTTGGAAGGGACCTCTGGAGATCATCTAGTCCAACCCCCCTGCTCAAGCAGGTCACCTAGAGCACGTTGCACAGGATTGCATCCAGGCGCGTTTTGAATATCTCCAGAGAAGGAGACTCCACAACCTCTCTGGGCAACCTGTTCCAGTGCTCTGTCACCCTCACAGTGAAAAAGTATTTCCTCATGTTCAGACGGAATTGTCTGTGTTTCAGTTTGTGCCCGTTGCCTCGCGTCCTGTCGCTCGGCACCACTGAAAAGAGTCTGGTCCCATCCTCTTGACACCCTCCCTTCAGATACTTGTACACGTTGATAAGATCTCCTCTCAGCCTTCTCTTCTCCAAGCTAAACAGGCCCAGCTCTCTCAGCCTTTCCTCATAAGAGAGATGCTCCAGTCCCCTAATCATCTTTGTAGCCCTTTGCTGGACTTGCTCCAGTAGTGCCGCATCCCTCTTGTACTGGGGAGCCCAGAACTGGACGCAGTACTCCAGATGGGGCCTCAGCAGGGCTGAGTAGAGGGGGAGAATCACCTCCCTCCACCTGCTGGCAACACTCTTCCTGATGCACCCCAGGATACCATTGGCCTTCTTGGCCACAAGGGCACATTGCTGCCTCAGGCTTAACTTGGTGTCCACCAGCACTCCCAGGTCCTTCTCGGCAGAGCTGCTTTCCAGCAGGTCAACCCCCAACCTGTACTGGTGCATGGGGTTATTCCTCCCTAGGTGCAGGACCCTGCACTTGCCTTTGTTGAACTTCATGAGGTTCCTCTCCGCCCACCTCTCCAGCCTGTCCAGGTCTCTCGGAATGGCAGCACAGCCCTCTGGCGTATCCGCCACTCCTCCCAGTTTTGTATCCTCAGCAAACTTGCTGAGGGTGCACTCTGTCCCTTCATCCAGGTCATTGATGAAGAAGTTGAAGAAGACTGGACCCAGGACTGACCCCTGGGGGACACCGCTAGCTACAGGCCTCCAACTAGACTCTGTACCACTGATCACAACTCTCTGAGCTCTGCCATTCAGCCAGTTCTCAATCCACCTCACTGTCCACTCATCCAGCCCACACTTCCTGAGCTTGTCTATGAGGATGCTATGGGAGACAGTGTCGAAAGCCTTGCTGAAGTCTAGGTAGACAACATCCACTGCTCTCCCCTCATCTACCCAGCCAGTCATTCCATCATAGAAGGCTATCAGATTGGTTAGGCATGATTTCCCCTTGGTGAAGCCATGCTGACTACTCCTCATCACCTTCTTGTCCTCCACATGCTTGGAGATGTCCTCCAGGATGAGCTGCTCCATCACCTTTCCAGGGATGCAGGTGAGGCTGACTGGCCTGTAGTTCCCTGGGTCCTCCTTCTTGCCCTTTTTGAAGACTGGGGTGACATTGGCTTTCTTCCAGTCCTCAGGCACCTCTCCTGTTCTCCATGACCTTTCAAAGATGATGGAGAGTGGCTTAGCAATGACATCCGCCAGCTCCCTCAGCACTCGTGGGTGCATCCCATCAGGGCCCATGGATTTGTGGGTGTCAAGTTTGCTTAAATGATCTCTAACCCACTCCTCCTCCACCAAGGGAAAGTCTTCCTTCCTCCAGACTTTCTCTCTTGCCTCCAGGGTCTGGGGTTCCTGAGGGCTGGCCTGAGCAGTAAAGACTGAAGCAAAGAAGGCATTCAGTAACTCTGCCTTCTCTGCATCCTTCGTCACCAGGGCACCCACCCCATTCAGCAAAGGGCCCACATTTTCCCTACTCTTCCTCTTGCTACTGATGTATTTGAAGAAGCCCTTCTTGCTGTCCTTGACATCTCTCACCAGATTTAATTCCAAACGGGCCTTAGCCTTCCTTGTCACATCCCTGCATACTCTGACAGCGTTGCTATATTCCTCCCAAGTGGCCTGTCCCCCTTTCCACTTTCTGTATACTTCCTTCTTCTGGCTGAGTTTTGCCAGGAGCTCCTTGCTCATCCATGCAGGTCTCCTACCTCCTTTGCTTGACTTCCTACTCATAGGGATGCACCGCTCTTGAGCCTGGAGGAGGTGATGTTTGAATATTAACCAGCTCTCTTGAACACCCCTTCCTTCTAGGGCCCTCACCCATGGGATTCCTCCAAGTAGGTCCCTGAAGAGGCCAAAGTTTGCTCTCCTGAAGTCTAGGGTTGCGATCCTACTTAGTGCTCTGCTGCCTCCTTGCAGGATCCTGAACTCCACCATCTCATGGTCACTGCAGCCAAGGCTGCCCCCGACCTTCACATCTTCAACCAGTCCTTCTTTGTTTGTTAGTACGAGGTCCAGCAGCACACCTCTCCTTGTTGGCTCCTCCACCACCTGTGTCAAGAAGTTGTCACCAATGCTCTGCAGGAACCTCCAGGACTGTTTGAGCCTAGCTGTGTTGTCTTTCCAGCAGATATGAGGGTGGTTGAAGTCCCCCATGAGAACCAGGGCCTGTGATCGTGAGGCTACTTCCAGCTGTCTGTAGAAGGCCTCATTGACTTCCTCTTCCTGATCAGGTGGCCTGTAGTAAACACCCACCACAGTGTCACCCATGCTAGCCTGCCCTTTAATCCTTACCCATAAGCTCTCGACTCGCTCTTCATCCACCCCTAGGCACAGCTCAATACATTCCAGTTGCTCTCTCACATACAGAGCAACTCCACCACCTCGCTTTCCTGGCCTGTCTTTCCTAAAAAGCACGTAGCCATCCATGACAGCACTCCAGTCATGTGAGCTATCCCACCATGTCTCTGTAATGGCAATGAGATCATGGCCCTGCGACCGCACACAGATCTCTAGTTCTTCCTGTTTGTTCCCCATGCTGCATGCATTGGTGTACAGGCATTTCAGAGAGGTGATCGAGCATGCAGGTTTCCCAGGAGGGGTAAAGGAGGATCCTCCATAGCCACATCCCATGCGCACTTCCCTGGCTGCATTCACCTGCTGGAGGCATCCTGACTTGAGCAGTCTTTTGCCAGCTACCCTGGCACTACAACTCTCCCCTTCCCCCATCTTTCCTAGTTTAAAGCCCTCCTTACCAGGTTGGCCAACCTGCTGGCAAAAAGACCTGCACGCCCCGCCTCGTGAGGTGGATCCCATCCCTCGCCATCAGTTGTCGATCTTCAAACAGGGTCCCATGGTCGTAGAAACCAAAACCCTGTTGCCAACACCAGCGGTGCAGCCAGTCGTTAACTTGGAAAGTCTGTCTCCTCCTCCTCTCATCCATCCCCCTCACTGGCAGGATTGAGGAGAAGATGACCTGGGCTCCCAGACCCTTGACCACCATCCCCAGAGCTCTGAAATCCTGCTTGATGGTCTCCAGTTTGCCCTTGGTGTCATTGGCGCCCACATGGAAGAGCAGCAGTGGGTAATAGTCCGAAGCATGGACGAGCCTTGGCAGTCTTTCCATGACATCTCTCACACGAGCCCGCGGCAGGCCACAAACCTCTCTAGACATGAGGTCAGGTTGGCAGATAGATGCCTCCGTCCCCTGCAGCAGGGAGTCCCCCACAACAATCACCCGCCGCTTCTTCCGGGCGTTCTGGCAGGGCACAGGGTCTGTTGTCCCAGGTACTTCCCTTGCAGCCATGCCCATCTCCTCCTCATCCTGGAGGGCACTAAACCTGTTCTTCAGCTGCAAGTCTTCGGGAGGAGTAGGAGCCTTTCTTCTCCCACGAGCAGTGACCAGTTTCCAGCCTTCTTCTACGGTGTTATGATGTACCGTTTCACACGGCACAGAGCCCTCTGGCAACTCCACTGCTGTGGGGGGTTGGGACTCCCGAAGCTGCACAGTCTCCGAGAATACCCTGTCTATCTCTTGCTCCGCTTCTCGGATGCTGCGCAGCCTACTGACTTCCTCCTGTAATAATCTATTTTTCTTGGATAAAAAACCCTTTCAAAAGAAAAAAAATTCCATGCATATTTTATTTTATTATTACTTTTTTCATGTCCAGCTGCTTCACAACTGTAACTTATCAATAGAAGCAGGTCAGGCCACTGTCCTTTACACCCTCTGGTAACAGATATTTAGTGTAAGTGGGAAAATGCTTGTATAAATGTGCTTCAGTTGGTGTAGCTTTTTTCCTTACAGAGAAAGGAATAAACTATACTTTTCTAAAGCATTTTTGTACTGGCATAACTGTATCCATTTTATCATATGTCCAAAGGTATTTGTAAAAATTAACGCTGATGCTGGTATGGACGTATTTATGCCCTTAAATAATTTGTGTGTAGACTAGGCTGTAGAGATACTGAGATCTTCTGTTTAATCTCAAATCAGTCACTGTAGTAAGGCAAGCCTTGTAATTCTTCATTCGTCAGTCTCTGCACTAATAAACTTCAGGTCTGTAACCTTTGATATATAAACAAGTTACCATAGTATAACATTGGGTCAGCTGCTCCACAGTAAACTGTGTGCTTATTTCTACCTGGCAGTATCTTGCCATTAATGTAAGGAAAATCCCATCAGCCTCCCTTTCAAGGAAAGATAGGGAATTTCCTCATTTTGTCAAGCAGGACTTCAGTGTAGACGTTTGTGGATGGACTGTTGCACTTGAACAGTTACTGGCATGAAGTTGACCAAAATTAACTATTCACTTTGTGATAACTTATTTGTATGTCAAAGTGCTGCATTGGGCCATCCTTTACAAAACCTTACTCTACCAGAGCTTCTGTTGGCTTATGATAGGACATTGTTATGTTACTATGCATCCTTGGCTGCTTTGCTGACAAATACAGCCTCACTAAAAGGGTCTGCTATTGGAAGAGATACTATTCACCCTCTGCAGGGCCAGTTACAAGGTAGGGATCTGACCTAATATATAGTCGTTTGAAATCTTAAAATTATTTAAATGTACACTTTTAGCAAAAATGTTTTCTGAATCTCTTTTTAATGTGCAATAATACATGACAACTGATGAACATTTTTATTTTAAATATAATAGAAATGAGTGATGGAGTGATTTAGGGACTTCTCAGAGATGGGGACTCAGAAGACTGACTCTGACTACAAATAGAAGTTGAGAGCTTACAGGTGCCAGTGTTATTTTGTCAGCAATATTTTTGTTGGTGACTGTATGTTGGCTGAGAGACTTTTCTTGTTTTGGAAAGTAGATTTGATTTGGGCAATAGAAGAACTGGATTTTACTAGCTTACATGAGATTTGTGTGTATACCTTTAGTGACAAAAGGAAGCTTCTGTCAGTAAAACTTGCAGACCAGACTTTCAAGCAAATTTTTCTATGCTGAAAAAGACAGTTTAGAAAAAAAATACACTTACCATATTACTTACTTTTTATTCTTAAAAAATCACTTTACAATTTTTCTTCTGTTACAAAAAACTTGTTTAAAACTGTTTTTTCTTATCACCTTCCTCGAAGTGTAGCTGTTTATTAAATTACCCTATTTGGTCTCCTTGCAAGATGGTAAATCTTTATTTTAATTATTTTGACTAGAACATGATTAGTAATAATGATGATGAATTCAGAATAATAATGATATAGTGACAGCGCCAAGTTTGTAATGCTTTCTATTTTGTAATCAGAAGTGGATGGAGTCACAGCATTAGATCCTGACCATGAAAAGTGAGAAGGACACAAGACACGGTGTTCTCCCCTTCCCCCCCCCCCCATAACTTAGTCTTAAGAATATTAAAAAAAAAAATCACTGAATTAAAACATTTTTCTTTAGAGAAGATGCTTCAAATTCTTCTGTGGCTTTAAGTAACTTCGGAAAACATTGAATTAATTGCTTCTGAAAGGCCATTGTGCATATTAGTATTAAGTATTTAAGAAAGTTTACCTATGTCATGCATTAGATAGGACAGGCACACTTGGCAGTTCATTTCGCCACACTGTGACATGGCTGGAATCTTACTCATTCAGAAGAGCTAAATAACCAAGATTTTTTTTCCCTGTAATTAATACTGCCAGATAGTAAGACCTGGCACTGAAGTATGTGTAGAAGTTCTCTCCTACCTAAAGATGCTCTCTGGCATCTTCTTTGATACATAATCATTATAGAGCAGGGAAGAGGAAAAGGTGGTAAAAGCACCAGGCTGTCTTTACATTCTTCTGCCAGTGGAGATGAATGGCTGCTGATGCAGGTGACAAGAATAGGAGTGGAAATGGTGTTCATTACCAAAACTTAATAGAGTGGTCAAAGAAGAAGGATAAGTTGCTATCATTTAACAATCTGAGACCAGCTGATGGAAATGTTTCCACATTTTGTTGTTTTGTTGTTCCATGTTTTGTTATATTTAGTACAAGTGGGATCCAGAAAGCAACTAAAATATGCAACCCAAATGCTCTAGCATTGGTCTAATAGTTGAGAAAGTGACTTTGTAAGCTGAGAAAGGTGAAACTGACTGTTCTGTGTGAATCTATATAGATATATGACTGCAAAGTTATATTCAAAATTTATATATTTAATTTTTTTAATCATTACTCTTCTTGATAATCTAGGCAAAGGACTGTATATATTTTAAATATTTTGCAGGCCCAGATTTTCAGTTGCTGCATTTTAAGTTGCTGCATTGTTGTTCTGTCTAGTGGAGTGATACTGATTTATACTAAGAAATCAATTTGCAGTGAGAGGTGGATTATTTGGGACTTTTTTTTTACCCTAATCCAAATTGCCAAAATATATTCTACTTTGCATTTGAAGATTCTTAATATGTTCTGTGTCTCTTTTCATTTAAATTACTTGCACGAGGACAGCTACAGAGTTCTGTCATATATTTTGTATAGAAATGATAAGCTGTATCTTAAAAAATAATCAAACATTTCTGAGAAGTTAAACTGTATCCATGCACAACCTAGTTTATGGGTCTAGGTCTGAGACCTAGAGTATGCCAAACATAATTTTTTTGATTATTTATGACTTCTGAAAGGTTTGACTTTCTTTTTCAAAATAAGAGACAAACCTAAACTATATCAACAGAATGAAGGGATTTATACCTGCGAGAAAATTTTTGCAGGAAACCCAACCCTGAGCTCAGGGGCCTGAATCTTCATTGCCTTATGCTTCATATTGTGCAAATGAAGCTTTACATAAGTTTAAACTGAAATATTGTATTAAAATATGTTCTGCAATTCCTTTGAGTTAACTACTCCCGTTGAAAGAATCCGGCTAGTTGATATGAGATCATCCACTGATAAATATTGCCCTCTAACAGGCGCCTGTAATTCTGCATTGCCCCTGCAGAATCTCATAGTGCAGGGATGTTTCAGTGTAAGATGAGCTGATGATGGTGAATCAGGTAGCAATAGGTGTAGCCAAAATAGCCTGTTGCTGTGAGCAGATGATGTTGTATCTGCAATGAAAATTAGGGCAACTGTTGGAGCTGCCCAGACTTCCACTGAGGATCACATTGAGTCCTGCAGTCCAGTGGCCAAGGGTAACATTTTTCCTGCCTTTCTGATTTAGTAACAGTTAGCGTTCATTTTGCACTGCTGCAGAATGACTATGCAATCATCATGGCAGGAGAAAATCTGGTTCTGCTTCCCATTTTAAATGGCACAAGTTCACTAAAACAGAAGTAGTTTAATTATGATCATACAAAGCCCTTCTCTGGAAAACACTTATTTTCCTTTAGTGACTTTTGATGTGCTAACATTTTAACTAAGTGTTCATGTTTTCTGTGTACTCAGTTTATGTCATCAAGGAAAGCAATTTGCTGTAATGCCACTCAGGGCACCCATTAGTAGCAAACAGCAATCTGTGTTTTTAGAGAACCAAGGCTGTTATTTCAGAAAGTCAGCCATTCAACTCTGCCTTAATCCTCTAACCACTAAAGCACATCTTCCAGGTGTTTTTCTTGACTATTTTTACTGATACTGGCTTCTTAAAAGTGTTTAGGAAATGAAAATCTAATTTAGATTAAGTTGCTTGTAATTTATTTCAAAAAAATATGACATGATATATATATAAATAAATTTAAATTCTCAATTAGCTTTTGAAGATAGCTAAAATATTTGCCATATGTCACATGCTCTTATTTTTAGTTGGGTGTTTTGAACATCTAAGTAAAAAGAAATATGTTTAACTTAAAGATCTAGTCCCTAAAATGTTTAGGAAGTTTACTGTAGTCTTTCATTATTGAATGTTTGAAACAGATATCAATAAAAGTGAATGGTAATACATATTTTTCTCCTGACGCTAAATGATACTTTGAACTGTAAATGCATTGAATTCTGCAGCTCCAAAGTCTAGGGTCTTCGTTTTCCATAGATGTGTATAAGACTTGACTCACTTGTGTACAGAAAATATTAATGCATAAAATAGTTGTATGAGATTAAACTTACTGTGTTGTATGAGATTAAACTTACTGTGTTGTATGAGATTAAATTTACTGTGATCCGCCTGTCTTTTAAGTAGAAATAAATAGACTGCATGTTTTAAAGGAGTGGTAGCATGACATCAACAACTTGTTATAAATTGCAGAAATATTATTAATTCATCTATTATTTGTTGTGGATACAGAATTCCATCATTACATTAATTCAAACAGGACCTGATTTGATTGAACTGAATAAATGAGTTTACAGAAGTGTTCCCATTGACTTAAGTAGAACTACTTGCAAAATCAGGCTCCAATCTACATGTAAATGCCCTTATAATGATTTAAAAAGTTGATATTTAGTTAAAAAAAAGTATACAGAAAAGGCAAAATTACACGTATTGAGTGTATACTTTTGGCTCACTTGTCATGCCAACTGAATATGACAAAGACTTCACTGGCTTTTATGACAGGCTGAATAGCCTTTCTCTGATCAAGCTAGGATAGTTTTCCTGGAATACTGTGAGTGACTATGAAGTAAAAGCATTTTTCAGTCAATGTTTTGAAAAGACGCATTTAAGAATTCATTTGGGTTTTAGAACTACTCCATTGTGGAAGAGCACTGCTTTAGTCTGGTCACCCAGAAAATTAAAGTAATCTCTAGCTTTAAGGCAGCTTCAGGGAAAACATGTGTTTATTCTTCAGTTGTTACAATTCTTTTTCCTTACTCTGTGTAGGAAAAGATAGCAAATCTTGAAAGAAAGCAAGTGAGAGATAGCAAGAAAAAAGACGAATCAGAGAACTGGGGAAGTAGCAAAAATGCTGAATATTAAAAGTCAGTCAATGAAACAAGTATTACTGTGAGCAGCAGAACTAATGAGGCTTGGTTTACTATGGATTTTGTCTCACGGTTGCATTAATTGGTATCTATTAAGATATGAACTCCAACTGATGATTTTCCATGGTTAGAGCCATTTATGGTGTTTTGACCCTAAGTGATTTTTCTGGGACTGGATAAACATGAGTTAACCCTGTAGTCTTACAGAAGGTACTGTATCTGGCCAGTTATTTTCATAAAAATTGTAGACAGTTGTATCTTTGATACAACTCTGTGTACTCTCTGTCAGATTTGGTCAGGCCAAACTACCGGCCAACCAGTTCAAAAGCTGTGGGGAGCGTCGGAAAACAAACACTGTGGACACGTATGCCTCATTTCCTTAACAAATGAGTCTAACCAGCCAATCTCTCCCTGAATGTAAATACATGTACGTATAAATGTAGGTACGTGTTAATCTAAAAGTGAATGAAATAGAGGAGACAGAAAAAAACAGCTAAGAAGCTTCAGGAAAATGCCAGACTTTGGGTGCAGTGATGAGAGGCAGCAATGGGTGGCACATATGAAAATCAGCTGGAAGGAATGCCCCTTGCAATTTTCACAGGGAGATTTTCATGCCACGGTTTTATTCTGGAGTCATAACTAAGTTTACAGGGACAGCCTTTGTGAAAGAGTTTATCAGAATTTTCAGAAAGCCTTTAATAAGCAGCTTTATGACAGACTGTTGCCTAAACTCAAAATAGCAGTAAGCCAAAGTATAACAACATGAAAATTGGTGAAGAAGAGATTTCCAGTGGTTCTTAAGGCTTGTATCTGGGTCTCAGTAAACGAGAGTTTATGCTGTAGCCTTTCTCTTAGTACTCTGGCCATTTTCTTCATCAAAACTGTAAGAATGTAATTTATTTGGAGGTCTATCTGACAGTCTTGTCAACCATTAGTACAGGTACAGTTAAAAGTTCGGCTTGATTTGCTGATGGCAAGCAAGTGAATATCATAGTTGGACCTATGGTAACTAAATGGAAAAGATCTAACAGGCTAACAAATTCGATATAGTATTCTGGTCATAGAATAAAAATAAAAAAAATCTAAGTTGGCTTTGTATTGCACTAACACATGGATACATTTGGAGGCAATAGTATAACCATGTGTTAGCACTCCTGCACCATAGGGTGCATCGTTTTTTGTAGTCTGCCAATATTATGGTGGTCAGTATGAACAATCTTCCTCAATAGCCTAATGGATATCATCAGACATTGTACATCTGTTTTTTACACCCAATCCATATGCTCACATTTTAATATGATTTTCCCTGTTTCCTTTCAAACTCTAATTTCGCTGTTCTTTCCCTTTATTTTACTGGCATTTATATGTATATGTGGAAAGTTTATTTTTTAAATTAAAATTTTTAATTAGCATATTGTTTTTACTTAGGGTACTGGAACTCTAGGCAGGTGTGACTGAGGAATGAGCACCACTGGTTAATAGAACATCCCAAACTCCTGGAGTCATACTCAGACAATGTCCATTAATGTCTGATATACAAAATATTGCCAGTCCTCATGGTTGCAAAAGTTTTTGAACATATGGTTTATATAAAACCAAAACAATCAGGTGTACTTGTGTGTAGCCAGCCTGAAGCAGTAACACAGAGAAGAACGGATTGTTCATTTCATCGCTGGGGGGGGGGGTGGTTCCAGAATTGGGCACTGGCTCAAAGTGCTGCTCCCTTACTGCAACTTGTTTTGTACTTTAGGTGGTGGCAGCAGCAGAACATAGCAAACAACTTAAGTCTTTGGTCGTGACTAGTTTCTTAATTAGTGCCTACGACCAGACTCATTTTCCATCCACACTCATTGTGCATCCACACCTACAAGACCCTTAACTATAATATTTAAAGCCAGACAAACCTTTTTCAGCAAGTATGCTAGAGTATCGATGTGTTTATTGATCCTCTTTCTTTAAATGTGGTCTGGATGGAGGCAAAAACAGAATCACAGAGCAGTAGCTCCAGGAAGCACCTCAGGGGATCCTATAGTCCATGCTTATGCCAAAGGCAGAATCAGTTTTACCTGTTTCTTAGAGACTCCACAAGCTAATCAGGCAACCTCTTCCAGTCCTTCATGATCTTTACAGTGCAGAGGTGTTGCTAATGTCCATCTGAAGTTTCCCTGATGTGATTTAAGTCTGTTCAGGCATACCTCATTTTATTGCGCTTCACTTTATTGCACTTTGCAGATATTGCGTTTTTTACAAATTGAAGGTTTGTGGCAACCCTGTGTCGAGCAAGTCTATCAGTGCCATTTTTCCAACAGCATGTGTTCACTTCGTGTCTCTATGTCACATTTTGTATATTGTTTTTTTAGACATAATGCTATTGCACACTTAATAGACTACAGTATAGTGTGAACATAACTTTTATATACGCTGGGAAACCAAAAAATTTGTGTGACTCGTTTTATTGCGATATTCGCTTTATGGCGGTGGTCTGGAACTGAACCCGCAATATCTCCGAGGTATGCCTGTACTTCTTGTCCTGTCTTTCTTGTCCTGTCTTTGGATATGGATAATAGTATGCAGCCTTTCATGTTTGTGTTCTCAGGCCAAAATAGGTTCTCTGTTTGCTGTCACATAAGGCAACGTTTCGAATGTTTCCATGGATTCCTCTACCTCTGAGAACTCTGGAATATGTACTCTCATGCATTGCTTTCCCACTTCTATTTAATGATGACTGAAGCACTGCAACGTGCATTATAATTAAAACAAGCTGGAAACTTAGAGAATAATTGACAAAATTTTTGCAAGTCTTGAAAAGCTTGTCTGGTTAATTTTATTTTAAATCTCATTTTCATAAAATGATTTATTCTGATCTTCCAGTCTTCACCATCTGCATAACAAGTTTAATCAGCAAGCCAAAATTAAAATATCTACAACCTCTGTCCTTCAAATCAATCACAAATTAAAACTGAAAAGAATGTGTTCTGGTGGAAGAAAACCTTCATAAGAAATCTGAATGCATCAATCCTTTCTATTAGTGTCTCCCTCCTAAAGTGAAATATGCCCCTTGGTTAAAAAGAACACAAACAAATATCATTAAGGAACTTTTTTGGTGAAATTTTGTTTTTCTTCATCAGGTCTTAAAGTAAATTCTGGGTTAAAAGCTTCAGATTTTTTGGCAGATAGCAGTGGCATAGAGATCTTTCACAAGTAGCAAATCAGCAGAGGGGGGTAGGATAATGGTGAAAAAATGTGAAAGCCGTTCTGTCTGCATACTACCTGGCTGAACATCCGGAGGCGAAGAGAAGGACAGCATCTTAGGCAGTAGCCGTTGAACATTATTGGTGGAAGCATTTAGAGCATTAGCCTACAGCATTAGCCTACGGCATTACTTTCTTCTTTTAGCAATTGATAGCAAAATGCCAAATGATTTTCTGGGAGTAAAACTGGTTTGGTCCTAAGGATTTTTAGAAATCTCACCATAAACATTTCTCACCATTTCCTATACACACCTGTGTCATTTTCATTTGAAAAGTCCAGTAACAGATAATGATACTGACTTGCTGCCCGGTGCTGTACTCGCCACAAAGTGCTTTTGTTCTAACACAGGCTTTTCTGTTGCCTGGATCAGAAGGCTGCTGGTAAATTCCCTTCCTGTTAGCTGTATTTGAGTAATATTTTTTCTGAGGAAAAGGAACAGTGCAAATGGCAGCAAACAGCCGAGACAATATTGCATGCCGGAGGGCTGAGAAATTGTGAATGAGCATTCTCTAGTTTACCAGTGAGGACCGTTCCTTCAGTGCAAGTATTTCATCTGCTGACAAGGAGATAAGGGACTTGGTACAGCTTATAGACCAAGCTAACATAACAAATACAACATAAACGAGTACACCTTTGGAAGTAACTGTCTTGCAACATAATGAATAGCTCGTTATTTGTCTCCAGTTCTGTGCACACAGGTGTAAAGGATACTGCGAGTTCTTGTGTATCACTATGTTCAAAGTGGGTTTTGAGACAGCAGGAAGAAAGTGTTGTTTCACAGTGTAGTCTTGCACATTTTCTCACTCCCTGTTAAAAAGCCTGGAATTTTCAGTTTCTGAATTTCTAAATAAAAGTCAGATCCAGTTTTCTCCCTGATTAAACTTAACTCAAGTGCCCAAATGCACACTTGATTTACTTCCCATTCACACCCATCAGATAAAAGTAGTAAATATAACAAGAAATCAATTAAAGATTGCTTGCTTTTCATCTTCAAAATTCATCATTTGTAAATTAATGATAATTCTTTGTAATATATGAAAACTTTTTCTTTGGTTTATGACTTGATATGAAGTAGTGAAACCCTGCATTGTGCAAGTTTTCTCCTGTCAAGAGTCAAATATGAGAAATGTCACTGATTACAACAAGAACATTTTTTTTCCTAGTGATTACTTTGTTCTGATAACATTTTGAAAGCTTAATGAACTGTGGGCAGTTGCTTGGTGTGTTCCTCCTAAGCCTAGTAACTAGCAGAGACTCAGAAATAGGAAGTGGAAAGTCCAGATGAGGATTGAATAAGAAGAAATAAGGAGTTTACCAACTCCAAGCTCAGTTTCTTCAATATGAGCTCATGTTAGAGCATTGCTTAATTAAATCACACAAAAATTGACACCAGGTCTATTTTTATTGGGAGAAGAAAAGTCCTGTTCATAAAATATACCTACATCTGTATTTGCACATATATACACAGGGTCATGAAAGTATCAGTGACAAGGTAATCAGATTTGGACTTGTGCAGCTGCAGCCTTGACTTAAGCTGGGGGACTCTGTCTGCCCCTTTCCCATCTGGAGATACTGACAGTGAGTGAGTAGGCTGAGCAGCTAGCGTGGATGGGGAGAAAACACACGATCCTCTATTTCTGCAAAGTTTTTTTTTTTTTCCACATCTTTTTTTCCAGTTCCTTACCACTGGTCTGTTCAGTGAGTTCTCACTCTTCCAGTACCAAACAGAAGACAGACAAGAGGGAATTGAAACAGTGATAAAGTTCATATGATGACTGATATGTCTGCAAGGCAAGGTTTGTAGGGCAAGACAGTATATTTTATTAGAATAATTCATGTAATTTGAAAAAAACAGATGAGCTTTTGGGCATACAAGCCCTTCTTCAGGTCTGTGGAATGTGTATTCCCCTTTTTTTTGAATAATTTCTGTTTCCATTTACTGAAGAAGTAGTTCTCACCATCCACTGTTAATTTAAACTTGCCTATAGCAAAGAGCATGAATTCTTTTGAAAAACCCTAAATGCTAGGTAATAAAACTGAAAACAATTGTATGTAAATGACTTTTCTTTAAAGTCTGTAAAAGGCAGCTACAAGGTGAAGATATCAGCATGCTGGATACTTTTCATGCACAGGATACATGGAGCCAATGTAAACTTAGCAGTTTTCCTCTTGCAGCCATAGGCATGCCTCAGGTTTGACTTTATGGACCAGCTCTTGAATGGCGAATGTTCTTCAAACGTTCTGACTTCTCCACTGGAGTTTTAGTAGGATGCCAGTTCTAACTGGAGGTTAGAAGCATACATAACTATCTGTTAGGACTGTATTAAGGAACTACAGCATTTCACATAGGCCGTGAGAGATTTATCAGGTGATAACAACCTCCAGCAGCTATAGACCTGGGCCAAATTCAGATGAATAACCTAAATATGAAAAGCTGTGTATCGTGTTACAGGTTTGATGAGCCATCCTGTTTCTTCAAACTGTGGACTTAGTGATCCAGGACTAAATTAAATAGAAACAGTCCAAAGGATGTCAAATTTTACATAGTCATCCAAATATATTATGCTATTACAGCACTATAGAGAGATACACTGTGGTTGACATAATTGGGACTATTTATTTCCAGCCTTGTTGCTAAAGGTCTTAGAAACATTCCTCTGAAAAGGATTACAAAGATTCTAAGAATAGAGGAAAGCATTACTTGAAAGACAATTACTTTTATTTAACCTGAAACTGAAAAAGAATTTATGCTGTTCATAACTCTTTCATGTTATTTTGATAAAATGTGTTTGTCTCCAGAAGCATGCACAAAAATACATTCACATAGTGTCAAAGAATTATTGCAAACCTGGTTTGGTTCTGTTTTTAGACAGAACATAATTGCAAAATAGTATGATGAAGATCTGGAGGGATTTCTGGTCGGTTTTAGTTTTTCTTCTTAAATACCTGAAGGCACACCTGGTCTTCACATGTCAGTTCCTACAGCATTAAAATAATTTGTAAGTATATAGTGGTACAAGCTGTATTTCACATACACCCGAGCTCCCCCCAGAAATTATTATGACTGAGCTAGTGCATTAAAAAGGCATACTTATGAAAAAGAGAACAGAAAGAAAATAGAGCGTATTAACGTATTAACCAATCACAATCAGTTGTCATGCACTACAGGTTGCAGTAATTAAATTTTGACACTTGAATTGAGCTTTTAAAAATATAAAAATGAAAAATGTCTCAAAATTGCTCTGTAATGGGAGGCTTTTGCATGCTCCGTTATTAAAACAATATAGTATAATATTTTATAATTTTCATATTATCTCATAATTTATGAGAAGCAGAGGAACTTGGAAAGTATAAGAAAATAGTGGAGAACATTTCAAAAGGACATTTGCTTCAGAGAACAGATGTGCCCAGTGGTTGTTCCAGGGCCAGATCAATACAGTGTTTTTACAAAGTGTTGCGGCTGACCTGATAAAGCCTGGCATTCCTGCCCACTGCAGTGCACTCAATTTGATCAGCCTTCTGGCTAGTTAGCATTCCCAGGCCAGTAAGACTTTAAGGTGGGCAGAAGCTGACCTTTTGGCCAGCGGTTGGCCAATCCTGCAATAGAGTTACTATAGAGTGTTGTGAGAATCTACTTGGTCTCTCTGCTTCCAGCAGTCTGAGCTTGAATCCCGGTGCCAGCACGCAGAATCTTTGTCAGTTCAATTTTTGAGTAGAGTTAAAAAAGGATGCTGGACAGCTGGATAGGATACTGGCTTTTAGTTGGGTGGAGGGATACGGGTTTTTTAGTTCATCACCTTGACCTTTCAAGCATACAGACTTCAGGCAATACTGGCTAGCTGTACCAACCAGCTGTAGGGTAAACCTGTCAAGGAGTAGATATCTAGACCCAAATCACAAGCCGGAATTAATAAACTCTTCTCCATAATCTTTCTGCACCTACCTCTTGCACTGTCCAACATTACCATGCCCATTTCTTGATTGTTCTTCCAGAAACTTTGGTATTATTATGTAATCTGTTATTTATCTTTCCAGACTTCACTGACTGCTCATTTCCTGCACAGGCCCTTACGGCCTCTCTCAGGCTCACTACATTTATCTTTGGGTGCCAGCTTATGAACTCAGCTGTTGGAACTTTTTCTCTTTTTATTGTACTAGCATAAGATAATTGCAGAGTAGATTGTTTGCAGGATCCTCTTGAGTATCCTGAGAGTGATTTCTGATCTGGATTACTGCATAGTTCTTTTTAAAACTGCATAGTTCTTGTTTCAGAACAAAGAATAATATTTTCTTGTAATCTTTTTCCTATACTGTTTTTTTTTTTTTTACCAATGATTATATGAGAACCAGAAGATGCTAGAGGTGCAATGTAACAGGAAGGGTTAATGGCTGGAGGGCAGTAGACAGGAGCAAAAACCACTGCAGGGTTATGACTTAATTGGGAGTAGGTGGAAAGAAACTGAGCACTCCTGAGCTGTAGTAGAGGGGGGCTTACCTTAAGAGTTCAGAGATCAGAGCTATCTGAATAAAGACTATTCTAAATGGAATAAGTAATAAAACCTTTGAAATGGAAGTGTCCTACTTTACTGCAGTCTCAGTTATGTGCTATGCATCAGTATAGCAGTCCTTACCAGATAAAGTTTGTCTCCTTCAATCCAGTGCTTCCAGCCCCTGTTTTTCTTTTCACCTTTCTGAACACATACCAGTTTGTCACCATCCCAGGTCACTAGTGTCTGCATGGATCAAATAATTAACTCAGATATGATAAAAAGATATTTATGAATACATGAAAATAAACTCAATCAAACAATGACAAGACACTATTTACATTTGCTTCCTACTATTCCTCATCTTCCTCCTAAAAAAAACCCCAAATCAACCAACCACTCAACCAAAACCCTAAATGCTTTCAAGAAGACAGTAGCGTTTAGATGTGAAGCTTTTACTGTTCTTTTTATGTTGTCAGTTTCCATGTATTTCTTCACATACACTAATACACAGTGTTCGTTCTAGCTAGGAAATTTCTCAGTCGGTTTACAGATACTTGTATGAAATGAATGTATGAAAACTGTATTTTTCTCGCTGTAGGAAGCCACTAATAAAATGATTATGAGGTTTCATGAGTGAAGAGCTGGGGCTTATACCAACTGGTGCAGTGCTAACAACTTTTCTAACTCTACATAAAATAGCAAGAGAAAATGTATGTTAATATCATCTTGTACAATACACTTATTTTATAGCATCTTTCGTGCACTTTCACAAAAGAACTTTAAAGAGAGATGGTCATAAGCCAAGGAGAGAAAGAAGGTGTTACAGAGAAATATAAACTGAGTCACTAATGCATTGAAGGATAAGGGCAGGGGGCTGGATATGAGTTTGAGGCAGAATAAGCAGCAGATGCAGGAGTGATTGTGTGAGCTAACCTTCATTCTGACTGTGCATAGAGACAGGACAACGCTGGTCAGTGGATGTAGGTGTGTGAAGTCAGAAAGGCATAATGAAATTCTCAAGAGATTACGAATAATTAAAACAGGAGGTCAATAGATTTGGAGCCTAGTCCACCAGTCTCCACTCGAATGTGGAGAATGTGACTTGCTGAAGTCTACAGATTAATGAGATATCTGCAACTTTGTGGGCTCTGTGAAGTTGAAGGATTTAGGAGTTCTATGAAAAAAGGAATTTCATTAGTCTAAATAGAAATCAGTAATACTTCTCTAAAATATCATGCTTCTCAAATCCAGCAGGTCACCCAGGGATAAGCTAGGATGCATTCTGGAATATTTATCAGGCACTGAGGGACATACAGATAATTAAATGAGAGAGAAGAAAATGAAAGCCAACTAGATCTCTGATGTCTACTCTTGGGGGGAAATTTAAGGTCAAAGGTTTAAGCAATGGTAGATTCAGATAGTAGGGATAGCCCCAAGAATAGTCTTTGAAGATGAGTCCAGTGTTTGAAACACTCTGTAGTAATATGTTGTATAATAAAGAAATGGCTGACTCAAAGTCCATATGTACAAGACGGAGCAAGTCAAAAATGAAATAACAGCTGTTCACTTAAGAGACTAATCTATACTTATGATCAGAACTATGGATGCAAGACTGAGAAGAGGCCAAGCAGAGATGAGCAAAACTTGTTAAAAGCTCTTGTAAAGCATGGAAAAAAATCATATAACCGCATTGGTAGAGGGTTCCCCTTTTCTTCAACAGCAATGTATTTTGTAGATTAATTGTCAAAGGATGGGCAAAGACCCAACCTTTTTTTCACAAGAGGGACAATGACAGCAAGTCATAGTAAGGAGGGGGAAAAATTTAGTGCAAAGATTTTGCTTAATTATTGTGGAATGAATGTATAATGATGCTCAGTAATCCATAGATCATTTGATATTTCTCAGGCTCACGTTGGTCTTTCTCAGTCTCTTTGTACAGAAGGAAAAAAAAACTTCAAAAAACTTTAGACCACCTTCTTGCTCTGCTTCATAGACATCTCCCTCCACAGAGGTAGACAGTAGCTTCCCCAAATATATTATCCAAACCAAATTCTTATTTGACGTAAATGATCTTGTTAATGCTAGTACTATCCATCAGAACAGATTGCAGCTATTAGAAGAACATGCTATGGAAGTTCTGGCATCCAGAAGCTACAAGAACATTAGGAGGTTAATTCACGGTTTACTTCAATCCTAGATGATTATTTTTATGGGGGATACTGGATATGTTGATTTTTGTCCAGGAGCAGGATGATCATCTCTGAAATGAAAAGTTCTTTTTACAGGCTAAATTCTCTACTAAGATATGCTAGACTAAATTCAGAGCGATTTCCTTTGAGTTATTTTAGATCTGAACCACTGCAATTTGGGAGGACATTTAACCATGTATCATAAGTAGATCCTCATCAGAGACCAGTTAAAGTCAATGGAAGTTCAGTTATTAAAAAGCTCCAAGAGCATTAGGAGCTTAATTCATTTTCTAGTTCAGTACTGATGATTTATTTCTCTTATGAGGGAACTTTCCATTAATAACAAGACAAAACTCATTCCATTTCAGTAAACTTCTTTCTTATTTACAGACTCCTAAGCTACATGCTCTATAAATTTAATCAATGACCTCTTTCAAGGGTTGCCTAGTAGTTTTATTCATCTAACTTCAGTGTGGTTGAGGTATTGTTTTGTTAATATAATGAGCAGAAAATTTTTTAGAGCGCTCCAGAGAATAACAGCACTTCCCCTTTCCTCCTCCTCATTGTTTCAAACAAATAATCTAATTTGTTTAGAGAAGAATATTAGGTAAAAGTGATTAAACCAGGCAGGGTTATAATTGTACAAGGTGTGTTTCTTTTAGCCAGATAATTGATAATGAAGAGGAGATCACTGTGTCTGCAAGTTAAGTGATTTTGCACAGACATAGGCAATGATAGTGGAGAAGAGCAGTAGAAGAGCATACGTCTATGGATGTAAGGAGTGATCTAAGTAATGACTCCTTAGATCCTCAGTCATGCCTTCGACTGATCTAAAGAAACTTGAGAGCAACATTCAAAAGCATAAACTGTGTCACAGGAGTATATCCCTCCCAGTACTTACTGGAGAAAGTGATAGGGGAGAATTTTGATTAGGACAAGCATACTGGAAAATAATGGGGCTTGTTATTTGATGCCTTGCAGTGCTGTGAATGAGAAATAATTTGGAAGAATCTGTGGGAATTACACTGCACAAACTTGGTTTAAGAGTGAGAAGTGATCCAGAATGATTAAACAATGTCTTCTGTTAAATCTATGCTACTCTACTGAAGGATTATAGGAGTTCAAATGCAAACATGTCCTTTATGCTGCCAACCTCCTGTGACAACTGCCAAAACAAAATGGGTCATATTGACAATGAGCTTTGATGTCAGCTACTATTTCTTCAGAGGTTGGCAGCATGGTCTGAAACTTTGTTTATTGATAAGGTAGTGATGCAGATGACAAAATATGGTTGGAGTGAAGCAATAGAGCTGAGAGCTGAATGAAAAAATAAAACTGTTGTCACTGTCAGAATAGTTGGTGTGGATAGGTTCAGTAAATGATGACAAAGACAGGCAGATGTTTCTAGGAGATTTTCAAGGATGTAAATGGCAGTGTCAGTGGAAATTTAAGAAATACCTGCCCCTTCTACTTTTCAGAATCTTGCTTAAATATTTTAGGGGTGAGAACAGAGTAAAACAGAAGCACTATTGATATAGAACCATAAAGCTGAATTCAGTATGTGAATTTAATCAGCTATCTTGTGTGTTCTTTTTCTCACTGGTTTCCATGACATGGTCTTGTTTGAATGGTTCATAAGAACTGACTTGAGATGAGTCCACTGTCATAAGAGATCGGGTATGGGCTAACATGCAGTATGGTCCTTGATCCAGACATTGCTCACCCCCATAGCTCACTGACGGGTGTCCGTAGATATGCCCATAGTCTCCTAGGGGACTTGTGAGCTCAGGGTATCCACATAGTCTTTCAGAGCTTAAAGCATGCACTCTTAGAGCTTCTTGCCTGTCTACACTGCCAAGAGGCCCACATTTCCACCTGCACTCGTGGTAAGTTTGGCTTACATTTTCTTCCTGTCCCTTCCCAAAGCTCACCTAAAGTCAATAGCTGAGAGCAGGCTTATTTTTAACAGTGTTGAACTCTTAAACTATCCAATTGAGCTTGCACGGGCTCAGATTAAAAATACGGTGTGGATTTAGCAATTCAGAACTGAAAATTTAAACTCATACAGACAAAATCCTAAATTTAAGATGATTAATTTACAGTTTCGTTAAGGAAGCTGCCTAGGGTAAAATATACTTCTTTTGTTACTTTTTAAATACATAAAGGTTTATCATAGAAAGACTGGAAAAGTCCCATACTAGAAAAACGTGTAATTAATGATTGCCCTCACATATCAGAGTAACCATCCTGATTTGCATTTAAAATAAATGATTGTAGCATGAAAGAAGACTGTCTCAAGATGCAAATTTTTTCTGCTTTATAATATTTCTCTAATGCCTGTAAATTTTTTTTTCTTCATTTATTAAGTTGATTTTTGAACTGCTTACTCCTGTTGCCAGCTGTAGTGTAAACAGAAATTAAGTACTAAATTTATACCTTTACCACTCGGTTATCGAGTCCTTTGGTATGTTCTTCAAACTCCACTCCCACAGTGTAGTTCACTTCATAGTTTCTGAAAGTGCTGAGTGTTTTTGTTTTAAAATTATCTCCATCTTGAATAATCTCCTTTGTTTGTTTCAAGTGCTTTGCAATTTTACGAGTTGCAAAGTCAATATCTGTCAATAAACAGAAAAAAAAGAGGAATCACAAGAAAAATTCCAACATCTGGTACCAACATTTATGTTTGCACATTGTAAAAATATCACTATATTTAATGATCACTTAGTTCCACAAATGACATTTTTACCTGTAGCATTTTGGAGAGAAGATGATAATTAAAAAAAAAGGAAATCTTGTGTTCTGTGTAAGTAGACCTTCAATTTGAGGATCTTCCTATTGACTCTGCACCTATTTATGAAGACAGTAGCTGTAGGAAGGTTATAAACAGAGCTGCAACATGCAACCAGTAGTGGTTATATACTGGCATGTTAAATAATCTCAGTCTCCAGCTTTAGGAATATTGAGACATCATGGGCTGTTAAGACTGACATTGCTTGCTGCCTTTTTGGCCTCACTCAGACATTAAGCTGTGGGATGCCAGGAGTGCTACTATCATCTTATGCCTGAGAGCCATTCGCCCTGCTAAGAGTACAGTATAAATCATGTAGCTCTCAAGCATATGAGGGTAATGGTATATGTCCTGCAGGGTTACAAATGTTGGCCACCCCCCAGAAGCAGGATCTCAGAATAAGATTCCTGTTCAGTAAATAATCATTTTAGAATAAATATGTAATCCAGGGGATTTGGGCATGTTATTTTTATGTTGAACCTACAGTCCGTGGGAGTTAAAATTTTGTAATTAAAAATTACAAAAATTATGATAATAAAAAAGAAACAATCAAATAAAAGCCTGACTTATTCGTTGTCCTTAGGCAGCAGAAACAGAAACAGCTTGTAGTTAGATGTTAAAGGAAGAAAGATTTCTTCCTTTGTGTGTATGTATCTGTGTGTATATGTGTGTACAGATGGATGGTAAAAAACAGAAAGTCAAAAAAATCAAAGTGAAGCATTTGACAGTTCCTCTTTAATATTCTGTCAGCATTTTATGCAGTACTGATCTCCTTAACATTCCTTACTTTGTTCATGATGAAGACTAACATTATGATATAAACAACGGCTTGCAACTGAAGGCATTGAAAGTTACCAAAAGGAGAATATATATTACCGTCATGACAGTTTGCCCCAGACAATCCGCCTAATGCCAGCTGCATTACCATCTGCAATAAATATTTCTGACCAGCTGGTAGTGAATCTTATTATGGTGCTATATGCAAATGAAATAATCTCACATGTTTCTGCAAGAGATTGAAAAATGGTTTTGGTTTGTTAGCCATCTTTTAGTGGTTTCACGTGGAAGTTAATCATTGTCAGCTCAGCAACGCCACATGCTAATGTAGTCCTTTTTCTTTTGGTAGATTCATTATACCACTGTTGATGCACTAATCGAATTGAGTGAGAGGACTGGCTTGAAAAAATTGTAACTCTTTAACATGGGGGATAATGTTCTTGTTGAGTATTTATATTCAAGGCTTCTTGGGTATATATTATCTGCTGCGGTGGATTAAAGGTATCTCTGGGTCTGATTTATAGCCAGGTAACACAAAATTTAGGTCTCTCTGAGGGAAAAAAAGTCTAGACTTCCAAAGAAAAGCTATTTTTGACTAAATATATTAGTCTTGTAGCTCATGGAGAAAAATCAGGGGAGGTTTTATTAAAGCATGGTTTTCATAACTGCATTTTGAACAATGCAAGCAATAAAAATGAAATATTGTTCTATTATAGTAGATTAAAATGCTTTGTAACATGTTTATGATAAAATCAAAGTTTCTGGCTTAAAGGGCAAAGCTATTCTTTAATTAAAGTATTGAAATGCATATGTATTAATTATAAGGATGGATGAATTTAAAGAAAAAAGCCTATGTGCTTTGAACCCAAGCACTTTAATACTTAAAATATCAACCACATGTAAAATTGGGAGAAACAGAGTGGAAGAATATCTTCTCACCCTTTCCATGTCATTTCTTTTCACTGATGACAGGTGAATGCGAGACATATTTTGTGTCGATCACCCCATAGCCTTATGCATCTCTATATTGTTTTCTTCACTAATTCAGTGGCAGTTTTTCATTAGCACAAAATACAGTATATGTATGCACATATACACAAAAAGTCATGTATTAATGAAGGGTGTACTAATGAAGGGCCAAATCCAGATAACTGGTGCACATAGCTTCTTCATCCCAACCAGTTGCTGGGGTTCTCATGGAGAAAGGAGTCTGAAAATTCTGTCAGCAAGCTGAGCAAGTATCTCTCCAGGAGAATCTGCCCAGGGTAGGCAATGAATCAAACTGTTTCTAGGAAAAATGAATCTATATTGCATTCCTTATTCTAACACGTTGTCTCTCCTGCTTTGTTTTAGGCTATTCAATGGGTCAAGAGCTTTTACTCTCTTGAACTGCTACTATCTCTTTTCAAGCAGGCTTCTCAGTGTTTAACATCTATAGTCCAGACCCCATTGTAGTCTGAATCAATCCATTTTTCTCTCAATCTCCACTGAGAAATGCAATAAGATCAGAAAGGGATCAAAAATCCACGTCATGTAATAATAAAGTCATAATTTATCCAAAAAGTAGCTTTCATCAAGTGTCCTGTTTTAACCACTATTTGAAATGGTTTCAAGGATGTTACTGAGATGCTGTAAGGAACTGCTGTAGCCCAGTTCATGCTAGCATTTATGGTAGAAGAAGCAATATAACATTGGAAAATGCATTACTTATTTTAAAAGGACCAGAATGAAAGGATGATAATAATTAAAGTTTAGTTTACAGCTGGTAGTAATTAATATAGGTATTATGACAGTTAGATAATAAATTCTTATTGAATTTGAGTGAAAATCACAGCTTAAATTCTAGAGTGGGTAAATTCAAGTTCAATGAAATGCATGTTATTAGCACTTGCTATCCTTTTTTCTGACATTTTCTTTGTATTTTAAGGCAAATACAAGTGTAAAGGTATAGCTCAAGTAAAATAATCAAAACAACAATCTCATCAGATGATAACATAAAAGGAAAGAGAGGAACAATATTAAGACGACTACCACAACCAAATGAAAAGCAGTCACAACAATTACAAATCCTTTTGGAAGGAGATATACACACCACAGCTGTTTATTTAGCATGTTAAGAAATAAGGAAGGAAGGAACCTAAACACTAAAAAGATCTTTATCAAGATAGTTACCAAAAGAGAGTTATCAAATATGATAAAATTTATTACTATAAAACAAGGCAGAGCTACAGCAGGATGATGATCATGATTAGTGGTTAGAGTAACATGATAGAAGTAAGTCAGATCTTAGAGCAAAACGCTGAGGCAGGGCTGAAGCAGAGCCAGAGCAGGTGAATTGGCCTAGAAGCAAGAATTAGAGGTAAGACTAGAAGTCGGATCGGGCAGAGAGAGAGCCTGAGCTAGACAAAGAAGACAGCCTGCAATAGTCAATTTGTGACAACCAGAAGTTAGTTTAATATCACCCAGATTATAAAGTAGCCAAACAAGCCCCATGGCTCACATGCAGTCAGCATATTTAATGCTGAAATCACATTTCAGTTGCATATAAAGTAGTAATTATTCTTTATGTATAACTCTCAAATCCCAGCACTCAAAGGAGTCAGTGTGTAACTTCTGAAATTCATAACACTGTCTTAACCAGTCTTATTAAAAAGAACTAATTAATTTTTAAGTGTCTTGAAGGGGTCCACGTATGGTGTTTACAGACTTTCATAAACTTGCGGGGATTTTCTTCATAACTGTGAGAGCTAAAAACTTTCTTGAAATATTGAAAACTTGCCTTTCTCTGTTGTAGGAGTTGAAGCTTGGAAATAGTAACTATTTTCAAGAATTGCTGAAAAATCATGAGAGTTGGCTGTAATGTTTTTGTGTATTTCTTCTCTTTCTGTCTGAACAGGTAAATTAATTAGGATTAGGATTCTTTAATGAGAGTAAAACTAGTAGAAAATCAGCTAAAGCATCAAATTTTTCAGCTCAGCTGAAGTTTTTCTGTCAGTTATTTCTAAATCAATCTCTAGTGTAGGTATTTAAAATTACCTGTAAATTATTAGTTTTAATTACCTATTTACCTTCTGTGTGTTAGACTGTTCTTCCTAACAAATACATTTTCTTAACTTGTGGAAGGTGACTATACTGTGTACTCTGATTGTTTCTGGACCACTGAATTCTTTTTTAAAATCTACATCTTTACAAATAACTATTTTGGATTCTGAGCTAACAAGGTCTTTATATCTCCAGTAGCTTGACCCTGGATCCATTAGACTACTAGGGTATAACGAAGCCACAAATCCGATCTCCACTTCTGAAGAAAAGTACAAGCTACTTTGCTTTGAAAAAACTCCTGTATATCAGCATCACACAGTGATGTCAGCTGCCATAGAAAGGTAGAGTGAGAAGAAGAGCAAATGCTGAACAGAAGATAGAAATCAATGACCACCAGACAGAAAACAATGAGACGACAGCTGGGAATGAGAAGCTTTGATTTTTACCATGGTCTTATTTGTGATTCAGAGTCAGACAGTCTCTTCCAATCTAGTTTAATTAGGCAACTCTAATGACTAGTTTTATGTAAGAAGTTATATAGACATCATGAGTAGTAAAGAAACAATGCTCTTTTATGTCCTTCATCTGTCATGTAGTAGAACTGGGAGAAGATCCCTGATTCTAAAAATTACACTTTTCATGTATGCAGAAATCTAACTTTAATATTTTTACAGTTTTTGGAGTGCAGCCATATTACTGCAGTGGTGGAAAGGTGACAATTGTTCCTTCAATGCCCATGCAGAGCGTACTGAAGAAATTCTTGGAACTGGTGATTTGTTCTAAAATTTCGTACTTTCAGCAAAGTAAAGATCTGTTTCTCTGCTGACCTAAGTAGAGGAAGGATTTCTTGCATGCTACTTGCATAATCATAACGACTTGGAGCAGAAAGAAGTTTTTATCTTTATGAGAACAAAAGTGCTTGAAAGGCAATTTATATTGAAAGAAAACAATAGGTGAAGCAAAAGAAGGTATTTCTCTCATAAAATTCTCTCACAGTCATTACATTAAGTGATTATGCCCATTTGGGTAAAAATAAGTTTACAAACAACATAACATGAGTTTGATATGAAATGACAAGGATATTGCTAGCATTCAGTTAACACTATTTTGGTATTCTACTAGTATCTACATAAATAAGTCTGTTTAATAGCCTATTCAGTGGATACACAAGCTGTGACTGTCAGACCTCTGATAATAAACTACCAAAGTAGTAAATGAAAGCTTCCTAAACAGCAGAACATCTTTTTTTGCATATTTATGTATATTGTTGTCATCACTGAGGGTGTTAATCAAGAGAACTTAAGTTTAGTTAACCAAGTAAACATAAGTTTAGGAACCCTGTGACCAAAGCCTCCTTGCTGTGTAAGGATCACTCCCATAAAAATTGTCAGAAATATCTGCCCATTTCAATTCTTACAGCCTTTACCATGCAACTGTTTTACAGCTTCTACTAATTGAAAGCACTAATTAAGTACTTAACACTATTGCTGCTTTCGTGATATAAAATATCCTGTTTCTTTTTAACAGTCACCTGGGTTGTGGCTTGACTATTATGGTAAGCATATACCTGGAATAAGAAAGAGCTTCTATATCTGAAAGCCTGTTTGTTTTTTTTCCCCATCTGTATCTGTTTTTTTCACTTACCTTAATAAAGGATAATATCTTTGCCTACAATTTTTCCCTTGCTTATATGTTACATTATTGTAACTGCAAACACATTACAATTATATGATTTTAATGTGATTGCCAGTAACTCTCATGCTACAAGGCTCAGGACAGAAATAAAATTAGTCTCTCATTAATTTTTAAAGGATTTTACTTATAATTGAATCTTTGATCGATATATTTAATATTTTTCATTTACCTAAAGCAACCATGTAGCCTTCAAAGTTTTCGTTGGATTCCATTTCCCACGTCCCATTGTAATCAGCAGGCATGGTGGCAGGAGCTAAAACCAAGTTCAGATCAAAAGGTGAGGTTGGAAACAGGCTCTGTTAAGTGAATGTGTTAAAAGCCTTTTCACATCGTTTTTATAAAGTTTATGGTTTTCTAGATAATAAAGTTTAAGGGTCAGAATGATAACCCCAGAAAACTTTGCCTTCGTTAACAGAGTTCAGCTGAACAGCTGGCAGACAAGGAACACTTTCTGAAATAAGTAATACAGGAAATGGATTTTACGATGACCTTTGTAAAGAACTAGTTGCTATTATGGGACAGCTTTGAAATATATGTAACACTGTGGCAAATTGTGTAACCCAGTTGAAGTTCCCAAAGTGAATTCTCTTTTTCAGTTCCTTTTTACATGCCACATTTCCCTACAAAGAACCAGTCTTACAGAGCTAATCACACTCAAAACTCCCATTTAAAATTGATGGAAGTCTTACATGTGAACCAAGTGCAAGACATGGCAGAAAAGGGAATAGTTCTGTTGAAAATATTTTTGTTTTCCTTTGCTTCTAAAAATATTTGTACCCCAATATCTAATAATGGAATTAGAGATGTCTCTGGTGTCTCCGCTAAATGTCCCTGTCAGATGCAGGCAGGCATGCTTCATTCACGACTGCATTTCCATATTTTGGTTTTAACTTAAAAAAAGGCAGTCTGCAGCAAGTTCAGCAACTGTAAAACAAAGCCAAATGAATCATAATTAGTATGAATCCTACCCTAAAAAGTTAATTTTTAATTACTCTGAAACATAGCTGTTTGGGTTAGAAAGCTATTTTTAACCACACAGACCATTTCCTACTTTTGAATTCCTTAAGACAAATGTTACTAGAGAAACTAAAAAACAATGCTGGATTTCTTGTTTTGTTTTGATCTGTCAAGTTCAGATGTCCACAAAAGAAATGGAAAGTCTTCCCTAAATCCTGGGAAGTACAGAGGACACCAATGCCTTTTGCATTCATTTTACCTCTTCCATATCTGTCCCATCCTGGAGTTTTTTGTCCAGCAGTGTTACCTGGTTGTGGGGGCAAGTGGAAATATCAGCTGTGTGAATAAGCACATTCAAAATACATCTGAATAGAGAATTTGAATGTTAAGTAGAACTTTATGGGAGTTTAAGGTGATCAGTAAGCACTCAAAGCAACTTAATATAAGTTAAGGTTTAAAATTCTTTGGCTTAAATTAGTCAAGACAACTTCAGACAGATCAATACAAGTGATCAGGCGTCCAAACTCCCTGCTTTTCTTTCTCTCTTTTCTTCTTAATTTTTTTAAATGGGGATATTATTGAAATTTTACTAGAAGAGTATTAGGATCTAGAACTCCAACACAGAAATAAGGAAATTCAAGAATTACTGGTCTTACGATGTCTTCAGCTTTTACGTTGTTAAAATTTAATTTAAAACTGAAAAAGACTGAAAAATTATACAGAGATTAAAAAAGAAAAACTAGGAAAAGTTGAGAATTTCTAGAAGCTCAGTGCTTAATGTATGTTTGAATGATACTTAGGGAGCTTATTTAAGAGAAGAAAAAGAGGTATCTTATCCATATCTACATGAGGTATTAAGAGTCCTTTCAAGAAGACATCAGACAGAGGCTAAAGAAACTGCAGCTACTGAAAGTTGAAGTTAGGTAAAGTCATATGGGAAAATATGTGCATTCTTAACTGTACAGTGCAGTTTATGTATAGACCAGTTTACTCAGGGAAACTGGTAAATTAATCACTGTTTGACATCTTTAAATAGGAAGTGGGTGGCTCTCTGAAAGATATGCTTTATTTCAAGCACAAGTTATTGGTCTTAACACATCCACTTATATAAGAAGGAAAAATGTTTTCCTGTAGTGGAGGAATTACTAGATGAAATGCCATAAATGACGTTACATAGAAAATCAGATGTAAAAATCTTCTTTGTGCTTAAAACACTGTTCTATGATACTATGTAACACACGATAAGTTTGATTTTACCTTTGTGTACTTTCTTTATCTCCACATTACATCATTCTTATTATTTATGCATTTTATATATGTTAAGAGATTATTTAAAAATAAGAGAAAAGGTTATTGCTCCAAAGTTAACCACTCACAACCAAATTTAATCATGCAGCCAACTTCATTTCAGTTCCCTTGTGCACACGCATAATAATCTTTAAGTGTATTATCACACCCTGTTTTTCCAGCTGGAAGTTATTCCCTCCTTCAGTGCACTAAAGGGATGATGTTCAATTTATAAGTAGGTATTCAGTGTTTTACCTTGTATCCAAATGCCAATGGTGGATGAATATGGGATGAATCAGGCTGAATGTCTACATTCACCTTCTGAAATTGGAACATGCTGGAAGCTTATGGCCAGAGATTTTATGTACTCAGTGGTTTTAGTTCTGAAGTATTTTGCTTGCTCTGTAACAGTCATTTTGGCAAGATGATGAAGTGACTGAAACTCTATCATGTAATGTGATGATCAAAAATTGACATCTGTTAGGAACTAGTAAGGAAACAGTTCTGTTGCTGTAGGTATGCAGACTTAGGCAGATTCAGAGAAAATAAATTATGAGTTGAGAACATCCTTTTCATATAAGGCTATAATTAATTAAAAGCATAAATATATACTTTTACAGGTTTTCCCAAAATTGTTTTGTTTATGTTCATTTAATTTTTTTTCTGTGTATATTTTGTAAACTCCATATTAGGATATCTCTAAGCATGTGTTTATCCAACAACTTGAAATAACTCTTCTGAGAACCCTTTCAGGTAAATATGCAATTAGGAAGTTTGCAGACACTAAATTTAACCAATCAAGAAAATGTCTAAGTTGGGACTTAATAAAACGTAGAATATTGACTTGATACAGTTTTGTGATGCTTCATGAGCTTTTCAAACAGCATTGCGTGAAGGTCCACAAAGAGAATTTTTATTTTACACATCAATATCTTGATAGGCAGTAAAACCTCTGTCATATTCAAATGACTGCCTAAATCATACAAAGGCAGTAGACAGTGCAATAATTTTAAATGTGCAAATCACTGACCCATTGCACCCACAGCATTCGTTTGGGTCTGTGCCTTGCCAGTTGTGCTGATTTGCCTCTCATCCCACTATGACTTTAAAATTTTGACTTACTTTCCATTTCCAATCCGAGAAATTATTTTGATTGCTCTGTGTGTACATGTGTATATACTACATACATAGGCACAAACAAACTCTCAAAATTACAAAACAGCATTTCATTCCTATGACCGGGAAATGATGAAGAAGTACCCTCTCCTAATCTTCATGGTTGGTTTGTTCTCTGTACCCTTTCCCTGCCAGGCCACCGGTAAAATCAGTGGGGAATCTGCATATTGCATGTATTGAGTCCCAGGAGTGGAGGGTCTTTCTCAAGTTTTCCATGTGCGTGTTAAAAACAAAGGCTCTGAGCTCATAGCTCGTGTGTCAGGTTTCAATCTAGGGATAAGTTTTATGGCTGAGTAACAAGACCTTGGAAAGAAAGCAGTGCCATGAAAAGTCAAAAGACCATACATTGTTAAAGCTTAAATAACTTTTCTAGTCTTTATTTGTGCAGGAAGAAGCAAAGATAGCTTTTCTTGCCTCTGTTGTACAAATCAGGATTGATTAGTAGTAGTTTGAAAAAAACTCATATTTAAAATATCATAAAAAGAGCCTAGCCTGAAAAGTGAAAGCTCAACCTTTTTTTCTACGGAATGAGTCAGCAGTCATGAAACTGCTTCAAACACTGCCCTCCCATTCCTCTCTTTGTATCTGAGACCTGCCCAAAAAAGAGATCCCATACAGATCCCTGAACAAAGTTGCTGTCTGAAAGGGCTTGTACTGCACTTTCCTTGCAATAGATTATGCAATAAAGCACGGTTAGGAGCATATATATGGAACAGAGCAATTGGTTGAACAAATCTTTTTCCGTAAACTTCTGGGCATGGCATCTTGAAGGGAATACAGCATGCTTCCCACTCTGCCCTTACCTCACTTTCATTTTCCTTTAACTTACCTAGTATGCATATGGGTCAGAGGAGAAAGAATGCCTTGTACTCCCCTGATCAGCCGCTGAACTCCGTGTGCTTGACAGCTGGGACTTTTGCCTGTAGTTATTTGTTTGTTGTTTAATGCATAGAAATATAGCAAACTGCAGAAGCTGTTCTCAGCAACTGAATTCCTCTGAAGGATTCAGGCAGAAGCAGCATGGTCGCAGACACCTATTATTATTTTTAACTTGTTAGCACATGTGCACTCACTAGGTTTCTTTTTATAAGATTAATCACTTGAAATGTATTCAGTGATGGCTGCTACTGCAAAGGCTGTCAGAGGTGCTATCTCACCCGGCTTGGGGCTCTGTTTAGCACAAACATGAGGAGTCATATTATGACAACTACAAGTAAGTTGGAGGGAGGAAATCCGCTTCTTGTCAGTGTGTGAGATGGTTTGCAGGCCTTGGGGATGCAGGAGGGTGAAGAGAGTTTGTCAACCACTGGGCAGAGAACTTAGGAGAGACATAGAGCAGAAAAGGACCAAATCAGAGGTGTCATTTGCAAAATGGGCTCAGCAAATAGCATTTGGTTGCCCAATTGTTAATGGTTGCCCTCCCCCAATATCAAATGGCATTAGATTACATTGGATAGTCCTAGCTCATAAGCTTTCTTGCCAGGTCAGATATAACCAAGTATAGCCAAGCCACTCTCAGCATCTTGGGGTTACTTAGAGTCCTGGTTTGCTTGCTTGTTTAAGTCTGGACCTTACAGAGAAGGACTGGAAGTTGGACCCATTTTATATAAGGTTGTGGACTAAACACCTTGATATTATTTAATGTCAGCCAAAACAGAAATCTGCAGAAACAAGGTGTTTGGTGACAGCAAAGAGAAGGGAGAGTGAACAGCATTCGCACCTCGATAGAGGGACGTGTCTGCCATCTATTGACAGAACAATAGGGGCAGGTTCCATACACATGCTGTGCTAGGGTGAGGACATACACATAGTTTTCAAATCTGCCAGTTTGGCACATTTTACAAGTATTTACCTTCAATTTAAACGAAGTAGCATAAAAATCTATCTTAAATCTTTTTTTTTTTACAAAAAAAATTGTTGGCTTTCTGCCATTGGATGCTTTTTCTGTATTTGTTCAATCACAGTCTGTCTTCAGTCAATCATCTCATCTCTCTTAAACCTTCTGTTTTTGCTGATTTAAATATAGATGTTATGCATTTTATTAGTCAGAAGCCCTCCTCCTCTTTTATTAAGGACTTGGGTTATTTCAATGGCTTAGCTGCTAAAGACTACCTAACGTCACTGGTTATTGAGTTTGACAATAAGAAGAAATCATCCAGTGGATGCTGCTGACTTGATGACTCTTATTAAAATGGTTTGCATTATGAAAAATTATGTTGCAGAGAAACTGCAGACCTGTGGAGCTTCTATAATAGCCAATGGACAAAGCTGACCTTGATTTTCAATATAAATGGGAAATACTGAATTTATTCTTTGCTTAATTCTGCTTAGCACTTGTGCAATGCTCTTTATCCACACACTTCACAGAGGCAGGTAAGAATTGTTAGCCTTTGTAAAATCAGAAAAACTTAGGGGAGAGATGCTTGGCCAAGGTCATGAAATAAGTCACTGGCCAAATCAAGTTATAGAGTACAATCCTTTATCTTATCCACTAAACCATGCTTCCTCCTGGGCTAACTTTAATGTAGATTGAAAACCTGACCCCATTTTAAGTGTTTTGTCATTGACATTAAGGCTGCGTAAGTTTTCCCTTCAAAGATTTTTTCAGCATCTGAATTCCCTGCATGACCTATGCATTAATATCTGTAACTGTAATCTATAACTTAATTGTATTTATTCTGTGGCAAAGTTTTGTAATTGCAACTGCCACTTCTTATCGTCATCAGATAAAGGTTGCATTACTTAGACATTGAACTGGAATACTGATTGATGGTTTTGAATGAAGAGTCCGTAGAAAGCAGTGTTTTTTCTTCCAAGGCTGCATAATTTAACTAAGAAAATGCATATCCCCTTTGACTTGTTCATGCCTGACCATAAAAGCTGAAATGTCATTTTAATGCAGGTTCTCATCCATTAGAATAACATATTAAAGAATTGATTTTATTAAATAGAAATAGTCCTTTTTACCTCATCTGGGGAACACTTTAAAATGGTACTTGCAAAAATCTTAGACCTCAAGGTTTCACATACCTCATAACTGATATAATTTGATGATGGAAAGCTTTTTTGTATGTAATCCCATTTTGCTTAAAAATCTAGAATCCAGAAAAACAAATAAAGGTACATCAGCTGTTGCAATTAGTGTACAATTCTGAATTCGCTGTTGCCCTTTAAAAAAAAGCTGAAAACCATTCTTGTGATAGTCTTCAGGACCTAGAAGCACTGTCCCAGAAGGACTGTAAATTAGGCCCAGGTATATTGACCAGAACACACATTAATGTTCTGCTTCTTTGCTTTCTTTCACTATGTTCTGTAAAGGATTTACAGAACTGTTATCCTAGTCCGGGGAAAATTCCTAGATAGCTGAGTGTATCTTTTTCTTGATTGCTTTGTGAAAGATCTTTCCATAAATCAGTTTTACTGCTTCAGCTAGAGAAAATTACTTGCCCAGTAACCCCAAACTTTCTTCCAAGCTACTGAATCATATCCTGTGATGCTGCATATCTCTTAGAGCATAGGCATGAGTCTCTATTTCCTGTTGATCAGGGGATTCTCTGTGTTGTAAATCTCATAAATTTATTTCTCTCACAGTGCTGTCTGGTTATTCTTTGCTGCCTGCATCTCTTGCTCCACAGTGCCACTTGGACTGGGACAAAGGCTCTGGCTTCATTCTACCATATTCTTTTTCTGTTTAACTTGAGAAATGAAGCAATATTTAATTTCTCAATGAAGTTGAACATACTAGAAAATAATTTCATGTAATAGGAGTTTTTTGAGTGGCATTTAGATGTCTGTCTGTACATGTGGTGAATTTCTGTCTTTAAGTTTGCAGATGTTTGATAGAAATAGCATTTGAGATGGTAATTTGTAGTCATACTTAAAAAACTGTAGATTTGCAAAGTCCAAATCTTGTCTGCTGTAGCTAAATGAAGCCGTATACTCTGTATTATTTAACTGAAAGTGCAACATGCTTGACACTACAAGATGGATCTCTAAGCATATATATCATCAGTTAATTTAAGAATCATTGGTGGTAGGCCAAGGAATATAAGTCGGGACACATGCTGAAGTCAGCTTTTCTCCCAGACAACTGACAAGAGAGGGCCCTGATAGTGGCGGTGCAGTGCGGTTCCAAGAACTGGATGCATATGCATACACCTGCATGTAAGGCAAGGGAAGATCATTTTTATCAGGTTTATTGACATTGCCACTGGATGTCTAAACTGAAATAGATAATTGATATATCTAGTAATTTCATTCATTTTTTAAATAAAAAAGTGCCAAGTCTGCTTAATGCAGAGGATGATAAAAATGAAAATAAAAATTTGTGTTTTGGAAGAAAAAGAAATCATTATAATCATTGTAATATCTTAGAATGGCAGACTTTCACTGGAAGAATAAAAAGAGGGAAAAGGAATTGAACTAGCTGGTGTTCAAGTCCAAAAAGTGAGAGGCCTGAATATAATCTCAGAGTAGGAAAGGATTCCCCAGAAATTCAGAGTCATGATGGTGATGATATTTTTCTCTAATTTCTATATGTATAGCAAGTTAACCATGGTTAAGAGAGTATACCTTTAAGAGAGTATTTGAGTTACTTTTCCAGATTAAAAGCCTCCCGGAAAAGTTGATAAGTATACCAGTGAGGCTTTTAATGTACTAATTGGGTTAATCTTGAAATAATAAAGAAAGATCCTTAGTGATGGATGTAACAGTATATTTTTATCTGTAATTCGTTACATAATTAGTATAACAGCTTGCCTAGGATGTTGCCAAAAAGTAGATAACTTAAGAAGGCCAAATGAATAAGGCAGAACAACCATGTTTACCTCTGTTTTGCTAAAAGTATTTGGTACTTTGTGATTAGCAGCAAAGTAAAAGTCTCCATTCTGGTCTCTAAAGATTTTGCTTACTTGCCCCTTTCAGACTGTATTTGAAGCTGTAGTTATTCACAGAATCACAGAATTGCTGGGATGGGAAGGCCTCTCTGGAGATCTTCTGGTCCACTCCCCCTGCTCAAGCAGGTCACCTAGAGCAGGTTGCCCAGGACTGTGTCTGTTTGGGTTTTGAATATCTCCAAGGATGGAGACTCCACAACCTCTATTAGTTATATAACTCTGTGAGTCAACTCATACATATTTATATGTGTGTGTGTGTATATATGTATGTATGTATGTTTATGCACACATACACTCACATATATATGGAGTATATAACTCCATATCCTCTATAAAGCCCAATAACTCCACTAGTTATTGGCTTCACCCCAACTGTGATGTAATGAGAATTTCCAGATAATCTAATCTTTGAGCTAAAAAATGCCAATATGGAAACAAATATCTCTTCTTTATGAATACAAAAATGGAATATCAGGTATGTGAAAGCAGTACTACTGCAGTGTCAGTTTTGGCCCATGTGCTGGCAACACTGAAAAAAAGAGCTTAAGCTGGAAAGAGTTTCCTCAGTACCATTAGACTCCTTACGAGGAGTGCTGTATTTCACTACAGGGGGAGAACAATCAAAGGCCTGTCCTGAAATGAAATGTATTACTTGTAAAAATGTAGATATCTGGGTAGTTTTTCTCATTCACTAAACATAAACAAAAGACTTTGTGTAATAAGCTATATATATATATATTAGAATGATCTTCATCACTGCCTTTGTTGCTAGTAAAAGACAACATCGTCAGGAAAAGGAAAGTGTGTTGGTTGTCCGGGTATTGTGCTCCATCACTTCCCAGTCGAAAGATGAACTTTTTGGGGAGAGGACTTTTGCCTGAATTAGGTCGGTAATCAAGAGATTGCAATTGAGGAGGTCATTTAAAGATAGACAGATGTCTGTTGGAACAATAATCAGTTTGAAAGGGAAAAAAAAAATCTTTCTCGTCCTTACACAATCGCGTCTTCAGCCAGCAGTGCTAAGGATTCCGGTAGCATCACGTTGTAATAGTTACAGTGGCAAAGTACAAAATGGTTGGAAGGTAGAAAGGTCCTGCTAATGGGCAATTACACAATCACTTTATGCCCACAGTTCCCCTGGAATGTGCTCATTGCCTTTGAAGACTGATTTGCTATCTGTGTTCAACTACATATCCTTCACTCAAGTGAGTAAAGGTTATATTACTGCGTGGCAATCAGAAATATCTGAAGTCTCAAAGACACCATATCATTATTACAACCTTTTGTACAGTGTCCATTAAATAAACACTCACTAGACTGAGTCTATAACTGTATGCTTTGAAAGTTCAGATTTAATGAAAGTAGTCCAACACTGTCCCTCCTCCCCCCATTAATACATTTTTCATTTGTGTCTGACCATGCAATGCAAGATGCTAAGTAATCTGCCTTTTATCTAGCCAGCACATCGACATAGCTTTTCACTTTTTGTCAGTGAATAGCATGGTGTTTTAATACTTTCCGTATCAAGACAGAGAGCTCAGTACCTTGCAGAATCCCATTCAAGCACGTTTTGTAATGCAGACAGTACATTGCATTTAGGTCCATAATTACAAGAAGTAAAAAACATTCACATTGATTTTAAACATGCAAATACCTAGTTTTGAAATTCTAGTTGCAATTACAGGTAGTTTTGCTATCCTTTCAAGGAAAAATAGAATGAAAAAAAAGTGTTACTTTAGCAAGTACTTTCATTGCAAAGAGATCAAATTATCAGAAAATAAGCACTGATATGGCCCACAGCTACATCTTCACAAGACTGAATCTTCTAAAGATAAGGAGGACTCACACCGGAAAGGAAAGGAATATGGGGAAAAGGCAATCTTCTTGCTTAGCCTAAACTGTTTCATGAACTGTGTGTGTGTGTGGGGGGGGGGGGGTTGTCCCGTGGGATGCAGATGTTGCCCAGCAGTACATAACACACTCCAAAAAATGTTGTGAGTTGAGTAAGAACTTTCCTTCACAAAAAAATTCCTCTTAGGGTAAGTGTCCTTTTCTGTGGATACCTATTATCTTTATATTCTCTCTTGAACTATACAGACTTTTTTAGGAGAAGGAATTGCCAGGCTAGATCAGAAGTTTGCCATCCTGTATTTGGCAAGAAAGGCCAGTCTGCTGAAAGAAATCTGCAGAAGGCAGTGCTTTGGTAACTGCAACTTTGACCTGCATCCTGTTATTCATTACAAGCTATATGATCCTGCTGGTTTCTGGTTTTGCCTTGGCATTCCTTTCAAAACTGGTCAAAGTAAATAAACCTTTTGATATTCTGTTAAGGAAGTTTTTAAAGGAAGCTTGTCTTCTAAATTATACCAGGAATTCTTCTCTATCAAACATTTCAGTTTAAGCGTCTTACTTGAAGATAGATGTTTCAGAATTGTCTAGTCTTAGCATCATGCTAGTGGTTTATTTAGCTGGCTCCCTCCCACTTGTTGCAGTGCTCTCTGATTATACGTCTGCAGTACCATCTCTGTCTGTCTGAGACTCCAAATGTAGCTGCTCAACCTGGGCCACCGATAGCCTGTGCAGATACATGTCTCTTGCCCAAGGGGGAAAAAAGGCTGGGGGTTGCTGTGCAGTAGCTGAAGAGTGCAGTATGTCACAGGACAGCATGCTTGAAGGCATCTTGCTAGAGGACCACTTCTAAGGAGCAGCTGCCTCATGCTATAGACCTTCTTGTAGGCACAAGACCCAATGTCTTCAGTCTTTATGTTTCAGAAAAGAACCATAGAGTGAATCTTTGAGCAGCTCTGCTATTGCAAGCTATAGTCTAAAGCATGAATAAGGTTTTATTTTGCTATTGATGATTTTGTTGTGGTGAGGCTTTTTTCATTTTTACTGCAGAGGTGGGCTTAAAAAAGAGCATTATTTGTTTTAAAGGGGGATGTACTTTACATTTGCCTCCACTTCACTAAGATTTAGGCAGTCCTTCTTCAAATCCTTAATGTCTGATGAGGGAATCTGTTTAATCAGAACTGACCTGTTTGTACTGAAACCCATTCACTTACTTTGGGGGTAGTGATAAGGGGGTGGGTGACTGAGAAGGCAGTTAGATGTTCCTGAAGTTATACAAGTTAGAGATGTAGGTGGGAAGGGCTGCATGACGCTGGGCCAGATTTTCAAAGCATTTATGTGGCTAAGGAGGGAAAAAGGCTTGCCTTAAAAAACCACAGGATGTTCAAGCAGATTAGGTACTTACTCCCCATTAATTTCAATGAGGAGTTAAGCACCTAATGGGGTTTTTCAGTGTCCTAAAGCAGGTTAAGTGCCTATCTGCTTCTTTGGTCATTAAATACCTTTGGAAATATAACAAAAAATACCTGCTACTATTTGGGAGCTGGAAATAGAAGTGGAATTTTGTGTAATGTGAGATTGCAAATGTCTACAAGGCAGACTTGCTGTCTGAGAAAAGCACATTATAAAGGATTGTACATATGTTGTAAAACGCATTCTCTGAAATAATCCTGCACACGTGTTTTGGGAGACATTCGCCTTGTGTTCCTTTGCACAAACGATGACAAGGCAAACCTAATTTGTTTGTGATAGTGATGATTCTGAAGAAGCAAAGATTCTAATGGAAACTTGGGTTTCTGGTCTGTAGAGAGCTTGAACCAGACTGAGCTTATTTTGCTGTGGAACTCTGATGCTCTACTTATTTTCTGTTTTGTTTGATAGGCAATGAGTCATCTGTTTCTATATCATGTAGAGCTGTGTGAAATCTGCCTTTCAGCTTGTTTGTCTAGCTACTAAGTCAGCCCCCTTGCCTGAGATTGCTTTGAGCCAATTTCGGATGAAGTTGGTATGATGTGTTACAGCTGCAGAGTGTTGTGGAAATCAATACTGTGCTTTGTGTTGTTGCTTAGGTATAATAGATCTATACCACACAGGTAGTTATTTCAGAGTAACCTGTTAGGAGCTCTTAGAAACCGAAAAGTATCTGTGCTAATATCTGAGATAGCGGAATGTATGTGTTTGAATAAAGCAGCAGTGATAACTAGCTTTCTAAAGGTACTTTAGTCCATGTATTAAAGACTGCCCTGAGTAATTGTCCCTAGTGAACACTAGTATCAGAGATACAGTGGAGAGGACTGGCTACTTTTCAGTGAGCTACATTGTTGTACCTGAAAACAAGTCTCTGGAGGAGCTGCTTGGTAGTGTGTTTGAACAAGTTCTTCATTGTGTTGATGTAATGTATATTAAATGGTGCTTTTCTCCCCTTTTCCTCTCCAAAAATAAGCTTGGAAATGTCAGCATCAAACATGGCAGTAGGTTTCTTGACAGGTTGAGTGAAAGATCCCACAGTCATTTCACAGAACTACTACTGAAATGTGTTAACTTCTTTTGCATGCCCTTAACATGCCCAGCTGGAGAGAAGTATTGGAAATTGTAATGGTAGTAAGCATCAGTGTCTTGTAGGAAAGGATAAATTGAATCATCCTGATTTAGAAGTAGAGAAGGGGAGCAATGAACTGTTGTGAGTCTTGTTGCACTTGACTGAATGTTAAATTTCAGTGAGCTTGCCCTATGTGCTGTGATTTTAAGCCCTAACAAATGCTGATGGTGGCTACATAACACTATTTCTCCTTTTTTGTAGTAAGGGCACCAGCTAGCACTTGAGAAAAATTGGGTGGGAATGTCAAGAGAGAGAGGGGCTTAGTTTAAGTGTAATGTCAAATTCCACTAAAATTTTACGTTACCTCTTTCTTCTGCTTTTCTTGGTTTTTGTCTTTGCACATCTGTAGGGTTGCTATATGTAGCTGAAAGGGGAAGGGAAAGAAGGGCAAGTGAAACTGTTGCAGGAGGGCTCTTAAAGTGATTCCACAAAGTTGAGAAAAACATTTTCAAGGACTGTACATCTTTGCAGTTTACTGCTGATAACCATGCTCTGTGTATTTCTGCACATGCACAAACTAGTTCTTAGCTACTCTGCAGTGCTTATGCACCCATAACTAACTGCTCATGAGTCTGCTCCAATCTTGAACTGTCAATTAGCTGAATATTTAAATAAAATATTTTAAATTGTAAATGTTTTAATCACAATATTGACCTTTAATTGGCTCAGCATTAGAATAGTGTTGTGCCAATCAGCACAAGATAAATGCTCTCCTGTTATGTAAATTACTGTAAAATCAATAACCACAGACTTTTCTCCTTCCTTCTTTCCTCCCCTCACTCCTGGTTCCATATACTCACCTTTACAAAATAAGAATGTGTTTCTTGAAAGAGGGAATTTCCTATTGAAGGCACTAGTGAAGACCTGAAGTGCCACCACTCTGCTCGAGAGTTCAGTGTGGATACTTGTTATTAGCTGCTAATACAGAGAAAAGTGCTTGCCTTGGTAATAAAACACAGGGTACTGAAGGGACTCTACTGTTGTGTGCATTTTCACTAGGTGGGAGCAAATCACTTAAATATTTGAGTTTGTAAACTTAAGCGTAAAATAGAGATAGCAGTAGCCCATAGGTACTGTTGCAAGATGAAATGTTTTAGTAATAGAAGATGAATAGCCATGAATCTGTTATGTGATTGCAGATGAGACTTTCCAAGAAACAATACAATACAATATGCTGCATGCGAGGAAAGTGTTATTAATGTGGTGCTGGAGAACTCTTGTGTTTTACTGTCCAATGAACCAATTTAATATAGTGGAGTCAATTAAATGATGTACACTGATGAAAGTGGATGTATCTAGTGGAGCATGTCATTCGCGCCATGTCAGTACACTGTCATCTTCTATTGCCTGGTCTCATAAAAGACTTTTTAGGAATCTAATGCACCATCTTATTATAAGATATTTGCCATTTTCATTCTCATTTTACATAAAACTCTTACAGAGATCATGCTAAGCAATTATTTCCCATCTTTCACAGATAGAGTGTTGAATAAATGTAGACTGCTATCCTAACTCCTATTTCAATTCTTCTTTGACATTCTGTCCTAGACAAATCTTACTTCTAAATCATTATGTATTCCAAACACACAACCTGAATTAATCCTTCTCCTGTTTTTGTTGTGTAATGACATGGGTAGATCAGATGGTGAGTAATCACGAATACCATGAAAAAGGCAGCTGAGGGTCACATTAAACATTTATTGTTTATTACTAAATGAAGTTGAAAACCAGGTGAAGAGGAAGTATAGGACTCAACAGTGTCCTTTCTGTGAGGATTCTCCTAAGTTGCTGTTCATCTGCTGAACCTGCTGTGAGACAGTGGACAGATGTAAGATAGTTTAGTACAATTAATAAAGTATGTTTAAAACTTCATGAAATGATTATAGCCTTGGATTAGTGCGATGAAGGTTAAAATAAATGCTTGTATAGTTCTGGCAAGTAGGGAATTTGGTATTTGCTAACTCTCTTGCTATAAAATGGGCCTTAGCTTTCTTTCCTCTAAAAAAATAAGAAATGCCTTCATAGCATGTGAATGAAATATCTTTTATTTATATCTATGAAGTAGGAGGGACAGATGTATAATCTGAAAATGCAAATTTACTTGTCATATTGAGGATCTCAGGAGACTCATGTCAGCATTATCTTGTCACCGCTGCAATGCTAACAAAGAGCTTGCTAAACTGAATTCATTTCCTAGGTCTTCCAGTGTATTTCAATTGTTTCTGTTGGTTTCTCAGGAGGTATCTCAGGACTTGTCCTGATTAGGTTTTAAATATCTTGTTAGATGATGTTGGCTACCATCTGCTACCTTAAGTACTAGAACAAAGGGCAGTGCGTTGCCATGCATTAAGATTGTTGACTTCGAGATTAGGCAGTTCCTCTAATCTTATTTACATTTTATACCTGATTTGCATGGAGATGGCATCATATGCATGGTGACAGGTTGCTTATTTCTTCCAGTATTCTAGAGCTGTAACAAACAGATTCTAAATTGGCTGTGATCTTAGAATTGTACCTTTAGTAACTTGGAGAACAGTAAAATAGTAATTAATAGTAAAATAGTAATGAAACTTGTTGCTTAACATATTTTACATGAAGTGTTAGGTTCAGAGTGGAAACTAGCTGTTTATCATATGCCTCATGCTTTAAGAAAGTTTCTAATGAATAGCAGATTAAACTAAGCCACAAATCCAGTACAGTCAGGATTGTGCTGCAAGGTTTCTTTTTTCAAATTTGATCTCTGCTTTGATAGAAATTATGCTAGATTTATGTCTGGGGTTCTGTAAATTTGAGCCAAGTAAGTTCTTTGCTGTCTGTCTGCATTGTCTTGAAAACAATATACTCTGGGTTCTTGCTAAGGGGTGTGTAGTGTAAGGATTCCTAATGTTCATATTTGTGGAGCCTTCCTAAGATTTAGTGGGCTAGTAGTAAACTGCCAACAAACTTATCTGTCCTCTACGGTCTGACCACTGAAAAGCTTATTTTAACTTATCTTCACTGGAGGATGTTCCTGCTTCTTACTTCTGTGTAGTTATGCTAGTAAACCCTTCATCTCATGTTACAGCATAAAGAGCTTTCCTCTTACCATGTAAAATAAATTAAAGTCCCATTTCCCAGCCTTACACTGCAATCGTGGTCTGATCCTTGAGTACCTCTCTAAGCCTTGCTTTCACTCTTTAGAAAAGGGTTTTAGTAAAAACAATGAGTTTGGTGCTTCTCTGCATGTACATCCATTGAGATCCCTGTCTTGGGGCTCTGTGCGGTGGAGGTGGCCTTCAGCCTGGAGTCGTAGCCTTCTGATATAGCAGAGTACTCTGCTCCTCTTGGAAGTTAGGTGGGAATTCTTGGTGGGATAGGCCAAGAATTTGTGTGTTGTTCAAATGAACAGAATGGCTTCTGCTGGACATGGCTGAGCTGGAAAAGATATGATCTAATTACTGGATGTATTTCCTGAGGAAAAGTAAGGCTTATGTGTACCATAAGGCAGTTTCCAGAGAAAAGAACGATAGAAATATATGGAACAGTCATGAAATTCAGAAAAAAAGGAGTTGTGAGAAAGTCAGTAGAGAACTAGCTGTATTCCAAATCTTTTTTACTCAGGACTATGCAACATTTATGCTGGATAGTGAGTGAGTGATAGGGAAAGAGGGAAGAAGAATGGGAAGAAGTTGAGGAGCAGTAAGTTAACAGTAGGTTGAATATGCAGGATTGGACCAAGTTTCTACATCTGGGCTTTAGTCATTCTGATTGCAAATAAACAACTGAATCTATCAGGAAGGAATAAAGTAGTAGAATAAGGGAGATACACAAATACAAACTTATGGATGCATTTCAGAAGCAGACATATCTTAAGTATAGGGACCTTATAATGAGGAGATCTATACAAGATATTTTGCCAGTGTTGCAGAAGGCTGAAGTTGACACTATCAAGCCAAAAGGAATTTTGTTGCTGGAAAAATCAGGTGAATATCTGAGAAAGCTGTGTGGACTTATAGCCATAGTACTGTTACATACTTCAGCTAGATTAAGTTGGATTTATCCCTAACGTCTGTTTAATTCTCCATATCTTCAGCAGGGGTAAATAGGTTGCTCATAGCCATATTACATGTTGCTGCTTGTGTTTGCATAATAAGCTTGACCAACCTGAACTTTCAGGTTCTGAATTTTGCTCTGTTGCACCATGCTTGCTAAAAACATGGATATCTCCACTTCTTCTGTAAAGCTGAAAGTTCATATGCAGAACATGCATTCATGTGCTGTAAAGACAGCAAATGTATTTTTTTGCTGTGTGCCCTTCACTGAAAAGCACCGGAACTATAAAACATGGTGTGAGTTCACCAATTGCCTTCAGAAGATCACACCCACCTAGTAAATGAACAAAAAGGCCTGAAATGTGGGACTGAGGAGGGAGCAGAACAGCCATGTTTACTGAGCACATTTGTCTTAGTTTGCTCCTCACTTTTTGTCACTTTTTGTCAGTTTTTGTTCATTCTGGCATGAACTTAGCATCAAGACGGGATTTAACTTTTATCAGTAGAGGGTGAAATGCACCTTTTTGCCTTTCTGCTCACACTGCTTCTGAAAGCAATGGTCTATCCTCACAAAATTAAAATTAATGATGGAAGTAAGGCAATTGTGCAAAAATAAAGAGGGATGGTACTAGTAAACCATAGCTGAAATTCTGTGGAAGATCAAGAAAATAAATCTGAAGTTTGAATCCTGAGTAGTAAGCAAGTCTGGATATGAATTCACTGGGAAGGTATTGGCTATTAAGTAGCTTTTAAAGGAGTCAAGGAGGCTGATATTTGTCAAGTAGTAAACAAAAATTGTTGAATGGTATGCATTCATAAAGAGATACTTCATGGAGGAAGTTCTAAATAATATTTTATAATGCCATGTTTTTAAGGACTTAAGGAAACAGCATGGCTAGTTTTATATGCATTATTTGGAGGACATCATCATGGAAGCAATGAACAGCATTTTCTCAAACCCTTTCTAAGGGAAATGGTTGCTGCAGTAGAGATAAGAGATTACAATAATGACAAGTAATTCAGGTGATTTGAAGAGATTGTACTCAAAGCTCAAAATTTTTGAAGTTTCTGTATTCTACATAAAAAATTAACTGTGGAAGTACTTCCTGAGTCTTCCTGTTCTCCATAATTGTAAGCAGGCTACATTGCTTCTGTTTGATAAGCCATTAGTTATTAACTGTAGTGCTAAATTTGCCCTTGTACCAAATGACCCAAAGGGGAAAAGCTGTGTGTTTGATTACAAAAATAGTAGCTTTTAACAATTGGATTTACCTAGCTAGATGTTAATTGATCCACTTATAACCTCCTGCAAAAAGAGTTTGTGTTTGTTGCACAAGACTGCAGGGAGCTGGAGGCGAAAATTAGAAGACATCTGGTGAATTAAAGGTTATGAACTGCCAAGCTCTACTGAAGAAAAACTACATTTCAAAAAGGTCTGACTCAGTGCTGAACATAAAAAATAATTATGCAAAGTTTAATTGTGGATAGTGCTGTGGACCATCTCATTATTGTGTAATTTTAATTTGCACGTGAGAAAGATAATATAGGTGGTCTTAATGAATTAAGATCTGTTATAAATGAGAAGTTGGAGTTTAGTCCTTATTTTCCATTGTTCTATATATAGTTTGCCTTGGGGCTGAAGAGTGGAGAGGTGTCTGGAGGGTGTCTGTGATTATGAAATCTAGAATTTAGGAACCTGAAGGAAAGAAGTTTCTGTATCCAGAAATCTTTCAAAGAAACCCAAATGACCACTGCACTGAAATTTGGCAACTGGGGTACCCCAAACCTTGTGTAATGTGATAAATAACACTCTGAGTAGACAGCTGTTAGCAACTTCCCTTAAGCGGAGGAGTATTTTTAGCCTGAAATGTACAGGTTTTTCACCCTCCTCCTTCCCCTAGAACCTTTCTGTCTTATTTAAAGTTAACCAGTTTTTAACTGCCCCACTCCAAGTACAGGAGTTAATCACTGTTAACTGCTGGCTTGTGTATCAGTTAGGAGGGATATCCACTTGGCTATAGAAACCTAGCTAGATGGCTAGCACACTATCCTATGGGAGAAAAACTGTGTGTGTGTGTGTTATCTGGTTGACTAGGCCCACGTATAATTCCCAGAGTCTTCCTTATGCACAAATATTAGGTATTGCCAAGAAAAAAACAAAGGAACTTAAAGTAAATAATTGCATTACATATGTCTGTGATTCTAAGTAGTATGAGCAAAAGCTCTTGCAATAGTACCATAAGAACTTGCATGGAAAGGGAATATTTTTCACATGTATGTTTATCATGTGAGGATACATAAATCTTCAAGGGTAATATTTTCTGTGTACTTTCAGATGTACAACAAAACCCCAAAATTAACAAAATTAAATGTATATTACTGTACATCTTGTGCTGTGCTTACAATGTATAATATAGTTAAATATCACAGTTCAGAAAGTTTATCATCTCTGCTGCACTAACTTTATAATTTACAATAAACGTTTCTGAACCTCCATTTCTACATTTATGAGACCTGGATGCTAACTTTTCTAAGCAGGTTTAATAATAGTGTGTATTTTTAGAACTGTCTCTGGTTAGTAGAGGATGTCAACTTTTGTTCCAATTTACCTAATGAATGTCTAAAATTTCTCTCATTCTCAGCACTTGGTTCCCAAATAAGCGATGTTATGCACAGTGGTTGCAGCAGAGCAGGGAAAGGTGTGTTCCCACTTCCCACTTCAGAACATCTCAGACTCTGCTCTAGAAATTTCCCATTGATTAGGTCCCTGAAAATGGCTAGTAATAGTTGTTATAGGAAACACTTATTACACTGTCATGTGCTAAAGGTCTGATCCATCAAGCACCCTCTATCCTTGAGTTCTTTGAACTTGATGTGAATTGGTGAAGCTAACTGCATATCCAGTGTGTTGACAGACTGAAAATACAACAGTTTGGTTTGTAAATTACTATTAATATAACTGATGATTAAATCAGTGTTAGAAACTGCTAGTCCACTTCTTTGTTATATCCTAGTCTGCATGAGAACATGAGCACTACAAGGAGTCCTCATGAAGTCTGCAAATGATATTGTACAATGCAGTGCTAGTCATACCTTTTGTGTCATGTGTGCTTAATTAGATAGCGTTTCTAGCAGGGATCTTACTACCAGTTTCTTCAAAATAAGAAACAAAATCAATATGCCAACATTGGCTAAAGCATATAGAAAGGAATTGCCCTTTGGCCACGCTATCTGTAAGTACTATTTTTCCAGACTATTGATCCATATCTTTACTTAATTTGAGAAATTGGGTTTCATTTCTGATGGAATACTTTCAGTGAAGCAGTGCTCCATTGAAGCCAATGGTAAAATTCACACTGACTTCAGTGAAATCAGATTTCAGCGTACATTAAGCCACAAACTATAGTTCTAATTCCCTTCCCTACAACAATGATTTAACGCTGCTTTGTCAGTGAAAAGAGGTCTTTGAAATAAGACTGCTTTAAGGCCCCTGGCCAGGGCTATGGAAATATGATTTCCATTGTAGATGAAAAATGAGCTCAGTGGTTCTTAAACTTGTATCTCGTTTTATGCCAAACATTCTCTGATTTGGTGTAGTCAAGAAGTAAGGTGCACACGCATTTACAGGGTTTAGTATCTTTTATTGGCATTTCTAAAAATAATTTTATTTGGAATCATTTCTTTAAAAATGATTTGGTAAAAATATTTTATGCAAAGTCTGACTATACAATTCTAATGTGATCTTCATCTCTCTGTTTGCTGTCTTGTCCTTGATGATACACATTACTAGCATTTGGAGATATGGTGATAAGTCAGTAAATTCTACTGTTCTTCACTTCTCTATCAGCAGTAGGCTCACTGTACCTTCTTAAAGACCTGCTTACACTTGACTCCACACACTCTTATTTCCTAGGAGGAGACAATGATTGAAAAATACAACTTTTACATAGGACCCATGCGTTATATATTCATCTATATGTCTGGCTTAATATTAATTCACAGTTTTCTATCAAATTGTGTTGTGTAATTTGTGTTTAATGTTTAATCCTAGAATGTTTAATCCTTATGTTTAATCCTAGAAGAAACTAGCAGGTTTGGGTTTGTTTTCTGGAAAAAGGTGGAATAAGAGAAGTTATCTCAGGATCTCAGATCTTAAAGGGCCAAATGTGTTCCCAGTGCACTATTCTTTATTTGTGCTTGCAACTACTTCGCTCTTTGAAATGGGCATTCTCTGTTTCGGGCACTTAAACAAGTTATTTGGAGATAGATTTGAACAACCAATTCTGAATCTGTATGTTGATAACTAGTAGTTCGAACCTACAAAAACAGGAATCACCTGAAAGCCCGCTCCAGCAAAAGCATGATCATAACCGGAAAAGGACAGCTAATTGTGTACAGGAGATGGGATCTAGGCACAGCACAGCAGTGCTGAAGTCGACCATACTGGACACCTAATGCTAGCTACTGTTCTGATATTTTGTGTTCCATTATAGCTTTTTAAAAACCTCTACTTGCTAATCATTGCATCGTAGTGAACTGTGCATAAGCAGATGCAATGATGTTTATGTCTTGGGCACTGATATGAAAGGCATATTGCCATTTACACTAACTTCACTGAAGATGCAGTTTTATCCTTTCCATTCTTGAAACTGTTTGAGTTAGACCTGAGAATTATGCACAATATGTATGTGGTTGTGTGGAGGTGTTGACTGGTTTTAGTGGAAGAAGAATAACAGGTGGAACTTCTTAAGGGCTGAAAAGACAAAGTTTATGACCTAGCAGAATAGACATACTTTCTATTCTGAAATATAAGACTTCTACTAAAGCTGCTAGAACATTGTGTGGAAACAGAAGGCAGAGTTTCTTGGGTAGTTATGCACATTTTCTTATGGACTTTGATAAAATAAGATAAAAACCCCTATGCTGGGTCAATAACCCCATTGGGATATGCTGCTTGAATTTTAAAAGCACTAATAAGAGAGAGTGGTTCATGATGAATTGGTGCAACAAGCAGACTGATACCATGATTTTAGTTAGGACCTGTTTTGTTCACTTTATATATAGGTAACCTGGAAGAAGGAGTGTGCAATAAGGGCTAAGAGATCTGCTGACAATGATAAAAACCTACAGAGCAGAAGCAATCAATACAATAGAAGAGGGCAATAAAATTCAAAAGGAAAAGGAGAATGGTCAGAGAAGTCACTCAAGTGAAATAGAATCTGAGGAGGAAAAAGAGCTACAAAGTACAGACCATAGAATGAAATGGTGAAAACATCAGGTGATAAACTACCGAAAGATATAGTACTGTTCTCCACAGAACTGTGCGAAGAATTAAATTAACACTTGGCTCATTGTCTAAAGTTCAATAGGATCATAAAACTATCGAAGTATCAATTTTTTAGAGGTAACTGCCCATTGTATCAAAGAATTCTCAAGAGTACTGGACCTAGTAATCTTAGCTGGTCAAAAATAAGATATTAAATGGGTCTCTCTTTTACTGTATCTTTAATGGAGAGAGTTATATTAATGAGGATTCCAAGGAGTGAAGAGGACATCTTTTGAAGTTGGTGAAATAGAAAAAATGATAAAATTGAAATATTGCAGATTTGCCTGTAAAATACTTGGGGACTTCCTTTGCATGAAGTAACCTTGTACTGACTGTTGTGTACATGTGAGACAGATCATGATAAATTGTACAAGTGCCAGTGAGCGCACGGTGCTTGCATGAGCTGGCAGATACGATGCAGAATCATCACAGCCTTCTGAAGCAGCAGCCTGAGATCAGTCAGGTTACCTTAGCGTATCTAAAGTGGCACTAGACACAGATGTTTAAGCAAATGAATCCCAGTTTATGACTTCTAAAATTATGAGGCATGGTCAAGGATAGGAAGTGTTCTGGCCTGGAGGTCCATGGCCAGGTTATATAGCTAGAGCATGAATCAGTATGGATGGCAGAAGTCTTGGCTAAAGAGATTGGTGTTGGGGGCAGCAAATTGGAAGAGATAATGACTACAGAGCTGGCAAGGAACAGGAACCAGGACTTGCATAAAAAAGAGGCCAAAGAAATGGAAGGGGAACTAGTGGGATTGCTTCGTATAAGATGAAGGCAGCAAGGTGTAAGCTGAGCTTCTGGGCCAGACATTGTATGGCTAATTGCGACCTGACTGCCAGCATAGAATCTGAAAGGGCTGATGCTCTGGGTCATGGTCCCCAAGTGATGCGAAACTGGGGGCTAGTATGGGAATACTGTAGTGTGTTTGTGTGCAGGACAGAGGAATATATATAGATGGAAAATTCTGGAGACTGTTTTTCATTGCTTCATCTCTACTTTCAGTGAGACCATGATCTCAGCTATAAAGTGATCACTCACACAGTTACTGCCTCCCTACCTGCATTATATCAAGTATGTAGTCCAGATGATAAGATCTGTCACCTACATTCCCTTCCCAAACCAGTTTCTGAGACTTCTAGTATGTCCTAAAAATTATGTGTAGTACTAATGGGCTTGGGGTACTGTTGCAAAGATTTCATATATACTTATGCTATGGATTTGAATATTTAGAGAACATCCATTTAGAATAATGAATACCAATAGTACTGAACAGCGAACAAGAATGGAAGTTGGATTTTATTGTCTCAGCTGGAAGAGTGCCTTTTACCGAACTGATGAGAGAGTGAGGATGCTATAGAGCTATGTGAGAAAAAAATAGTGATCTTCTTTCAGGTCCTGTTAACTTAGAAAGATAGAAGTGATGATCTGAAAGAACATGACATTTCAAAAGCTAAATTGCTGTTTCAGTTCTCTAGGCTATAATGCAGTCTGGTCTGTAATTATTTTAAAAGAATAATGGTATATTTTCCCCTTATGGCTTATTGTTGGATGCGTAATTGCACCAGCTCCTGTACCACCTACTTCACAGAGTATACAAAGGACATTCTGTTAAATGTCTTCCTCAGTGCAAACATTTCAAACTGATATGTCTGGACAGACAGTTAACACAGAAAGAATACTGTTTTGAAATCAGGTAAACTTTGTAAGGGACATAAAAGAATAATGGTTCCACATGAAATTATTCCTTTAGAAATGAGTCAAATGCAGCATTAATACTTAATTATGTCAAAGTAGGCCAAGATAACATAGCGCACAGCTTGCTGCATTACGTGTGACCATTTGAATAAATAATACAGTTGCATTTGAAACCCGTTACATGATCTTACCAGGTGCATTTCATCACCTTCAATCCACTGGGTCCAACCACGACCTTCTTTTTCTCCTTTCTGTACACAAAGAAGCTTATCACCATCCCAAGAGACTGTGGTCTAGCAAAAGAGACATGTTCAGTGTTACTTTAGTTATTCTCTTACATAATGATTAATAGTTTCTTTAAAGCAAAACTTCTCTCTAATGCAATAAATGATTAACATAGCTCATAAGAATAATAATTATACACAGAGCTGTAACACTGAGGATAATTACAAAAGAAATGAGCTTAAATAGAAAGCTAGTACCCAACTGCCTCTTAAAACCCAGAAGGATGAGATAAAGCCGGCTCTTTAAATATGAGAAAAAGCATCACAAATGCCTGTGAGAGTGCACTCCTCTCCCTACTGACACAGACAGCAGCAGAAGAGATAGGCAATCATCCAACACCATGTTTGCAAGAGGAGCTGAAAACTTGAGCTTCAGTTTCCTTTTTCCACCATAAAAACAATTCTCCAGCCACTCTACCTGAAAACAGTACCCACCTACTGGCAGCTAGAAAAGACCACAAAAGGCTTGTAAATACCGAGCTGTGGTTTTTCTCCATGCCTTAATCTGTCCTCCATCATCAAGCAGAAGTGTCAGTAAATTGACAGCTTTGCCAGCATCCTGTAACTGGAGAACTACATTTGTTTCTTAGAAAGAAAATGTAATAAAACTTGAGTTGGTTAACAGAGACTGATGCAGCTACACTCAGTAACACTGAAAATGAGTACCCAACTACATACTTACTCTTCTTATTTTTTCAGAGTTAAGCATCTTCTTAATTAGTCCGCTGGACAGGGATAGACTTGAGCCATACATGAGTAAAGATTTCCAGGATTCAACACAGTACTTTCGTGACTATCTGTGCTATCCTTAGTAGTTCAGTGGAACTTACATTCATAAAACTATTTAAACGTATGAAGGTGCGTCCTACAGCTTATTACTGTGGTTAACTTTTGCTGACAATTTGCCTTTCACTTCTCCTTAAGATAAAGAGTAGCAATATTCTGTAAATTTTTTAAAGAAGGAAGGGAAAGAGCAGTGCCAATCTGTGCTCCATTAAGATAGTTTAACACCAATATTAACACAGTGCTTTGAAATGAACTTGTGTGAAGTGAATCTGAGGACAAAATACGGAATTAGTTTGCCTTGTGAAAGTCTTCAAGCCACTGCCTGTGCAAGTGGTCAAATACAGATAGCAGATGAATTCTGAACTTTCATTAAAGGAAAACTTACTTTGTTCATCCTATGTAGTTTCTAAGAAAAGAAGTTAGCCTACATTTGTCAGTCTGGGAGTTAAAAGCAGTTCAACATTCAAGAGCTACACAGCTACGCAGTATTTATTTAATATGTGTATGTCACAAACAATTAATTCTTAAATGATAACCATGATAGCCACTATCTATAAATAGGTACAGCCAGCAATCTCCACCCATGGGAAGCTTCAGACTAAACAAGCTTGGAAACTGAATCACAAGAAGGAGCGCAGGTGCAGGCAGTCATAGGCAAGGCGTTGTTAGTGATCCCACATAGTGTCGGTCTGCACCACGGGGGAGCTCGGAAAACAGACTCAGTTGTGCTGCTAAAAACCTATCATCTGATCTGTAAAATGCATTCACAAATTCTTCTGTGTTCACGCATGTAAAATAACCTAGTAGTAGATAACACTTCAAAAATACGACTCCTTTTAATGTGTAATATACTATCGCAGAAAAGGACAACACATTGGGGAAAAGCTGTACTTAAGAGGGTTAATGTGGTCATCATGGTTTAGATTGTCTTCCATATCTGTTTTGACTTTATAGACATCCCAGTTGTCCAGCTGGAGAGTTGGAAGTAACAAATAATACTAGTTAAAGTGAAAAATGTTTAACTTTTAAGTCAGCTTCTCTAATACTTTCTGATGATTCTAAAAAAACAAGTGCATGAGAAGATAAACATTATTTCTACAGATGACCTGCAGATGAAAGGGCTGTTGTGGAATAAATGGTTTGTTATATGCAGCTTTGCTTAGTAACAGTACTTATTTTTTTTCACTGAGTATTAGCTCAGCATACCTTAATCACCAGATTAGTTGTATAGTTTAATATTGTGGGCTTACATGTGCATTCAAGTGTATATGTATACCATGATAAAATAAGATCCAACTTCATAATTACTACTAATGTTTAAAGTTAGTTGTTGTGGAAATTATGAAAATATTCACTAGTTTAGTACAGTTAGGGGAAATTGAGAAACATTTACCGCAGTGCAAGGAAACGTTAACTTTTTAAGCTTCCAAGGCTGGTTCAAATTGTTTCATCTCAGAAAATGATGCACTTTTTTCTCTTGCTTTTTTGTTTTTCCAATCAAGATTAGACATTGCTTTTGGCAATCTGGTGACAACCACAGAAAGTTTAACACCCCAGGCTGTTAACCAAGCTGTTTTATAGCCAGAATTCCCAGTTATAACATTCTATGTTCCCTTTGAGAGACATAAATAGTGAAGGGATATGAGTAAACTGTACAGTTTATATTTTTGTATGTGGCTATTTCACTACAAAGGTTAAAAAGGACAGAATGTATTGCAGGAGAACATAATGTTCTCTTCTTTGTTAGCAGAAACAACAGCTTACTGAAAATGAGATTAATCACTAGCATTTTTATCTTGTCTTTCTTTAGGTCAAACTGCAAAGTCTGATATAATAAAAGACCCAAATAATACAGAAGATAGAAATTTCCCTTAACTCAGATGGAAAAGAGTAGTAAGGTCTTCCATTCCAAATATCTCTATAAAGACACACAGAGTATTAGTTGAGGGTGGATTTGTCATAGCTGTTACATGTGCGCAGGCTGCCACTAAGTCTGTGCTTTACCAACAGACAATACACAGCAATGTCTGCCTTAGAGCATTTCCAAAAACTTGAGTCAGAACATAGTAATAATATTCCAAAAATACCACTGTTGGTAAATACTGGCTCTTTTATTGTATATAAAAGCAACAATTTGGATTGGGATATTGCCGTTGTATAACTAGGAGCCAGGCATTAGAACAGGCTATTAAGGCATTCTTCTGTATGAGATTTGTTCTTGTTGTTTCCCTTTCCCAAAATGCACTTATTATCACAACAAAGAAATGCTTTAACTTTTATGGTAAAGCAACTTTTCTTACAAAGCTAGGCGTTTATAATTCACTATATTTGCCACCATTTTGGTAATAGCATTACCTAGGGTGTCCTGGTTACAGAGACTGAACTACTGGCTCTTATCTGGAATGACTGAAAAACTTTGCCAGGGCTGGGTGAGCACAGGGTCGCTGGACAGGCAGCTCGTCCTCCTCATTTTCCCCCACAAACAGGAGGAGGAGAATGAGACACACTTTAGGGCCACTGGGGAAGTGGCAGCTTCCTGATGGTAACGGAATCAGCTAGATGAAAATGCAGCATTTCACTACAACTGAAGGCTCCCTTCTTTCTCAAGCACCTTGCACTGCCTGTGGGATAAATAGATTTCATTTATTCCTGTCAACTAGTCATCCTTCTTGTAAATAAAATACATCTTTAAAAAAAACAGTACTATAAGCATGTCTTATAGCTTACAGGTGGTACATAATCTAGTTCATTATAAGCAAGCTTAATCTTAGCTTGTTGAGGAGGAGGGAAATACTAATTTTGATCCCTTTATAATTTGGACAGTGATATGGGTGCTGTGGAAGGACTCTGTTAGAGTTTACCTTTTTGTACAAGCACTCTCCTTTCTTAGGTACATGGAATACTCGTTCAGTGACTACTGACTGGGAGAAGCACTGTAACTCCAAAAATCTAAGTTAGCTTTTGGGTTTATAAATGCTAATGCTGTTCATATATTAATTAGAAAATGAACCATTTCTGCCTTGCCTAACATTTTTCTTTTTCTCTAAAAAGGCCACTTATATTATTGTAAATGTTAACCAAAGCACAAAATACTGACAATGAAAGGGAGAAAATTGTCTGGAAGACTAGAACAAATGGTGGAGAGATGTACATCGGAGATAAACAGGATTGCCTAACAGGCAGTGGTTGGATTCTCTTGTGCATAATACTTGTCTTGAAAAACTGTACTGTGCTGATTCCTTTTTTTTAAAAAGCTTTATTCCTCCAGCCTGATATCTTCCCTTGCAGTTCCTAAAGAAAGATGGACAGAAGGAAAGAACTTATTAGAAGTGTATCACGTGTCATTGATCAGCGTATCATTTCAGTGAGCTATATAAACAACTAGCACCGTATAGGGATTAAAAGAGAATATTGAGCAAGAATTTCTTGCTTCTGTTCTTGAGTCTGTCAGATCTTCTGGCTCAGTACTTAAACCTGAAACTAATACATCTTGGGTCAAATAGATACTGTATAATTCCTTAGGAAAGTTCAATGGAAAATTGTGATTAATGTAACTAATGTATAATGTGATCAAAAATACTGAAGGAGAGCAAGGAAGGGTAACCATGGGAGATAAATAAAGTGGATCTTGCCTCAGTTTAACTTTTCTCAAAAATTCTAACCAACAATATTGCACCTCTCTTGAATTATGTACTCTGCATTCTTGAGCTATAATGATGAGAGGTGAAGATCACAAACCAAGGCCGTTATCTCAGGCTTCACTAGATTAAACGTGGTCATCATTCAGGAGAGGGAAGTGGCCAGTACTGTATCTTTTGCCTGTGTCCCAAAAACTCTGATGGCATTTCTGTCTGAGTGAGGTTAGACAGAGAAAGGTTACTTTACAAAAATACTTATACTGAATTCACTAATCAAATTATTGTCTTTGAAATCTGAGAACACTAAAAATGTTCCAAATTTTCCTTTGTTTCTTTATGATTTATGTGGTCTTAAACTATTTTGTGCAGTTAGATATTTATTTTCCTTGTATTAGTTGGCCATTCACATACTTTTTTTTAGTGATTTAATCTGTTCTTGTTATGAAAATTTGAATACATGTGTATAGAAACACTGTATTCCTGAAAACAAAAGCTAGAATAAATGAAAATTAAAGTACTCCTATTGTTGTTTTCAAATATGAGACGAGGTTGATTTATTAAATGGAATATTCAGTAAAAACAAAACATCTATCAACTATGTATTCACATTTTCTCCAGTAGCAGTAACAATAGTGAAGTCTTGTAGTATTACAATAGATACTACTTCCAACTTGTAGTGGTAAGTCATATTGACCCACAGCCAGAGATATTGACTTTAGTAATTTGCTGGAATTTTCATCAAAATAACTGCTTTATCAGAAAACTCTGTATTTCCCAGTGAGACGTAAATGCAAAAACATTTGATGCTGGCTCCGGACAATGCTTCTCATTCCCATAATGCTGTTCCTAATGTGCTTGCTTGTGTTGTGTGCATGAAGAAGATACTAATGTACTTTACTGGTGAATGAAAGAAAATAACAAAAAATATTTTAAAAATAATCCATAAACTTTCTTGCTGATGCTACATAGATTCTTGACACATTGCATTTACAAATATGAATTGCAGATACCACCTTTCATCAAAAATGTGTTACTGATTTCCCATCTTTGGGAGAAACACAGCATTAGCACTTCTGTTTTTCTTCTGCTACCCTTCAGAGTGTTGTCTCTATATCATGGTGCAGCAAATGACTGCATGACACACTCCATGTTCCTTCTCAACCCAGTAATTCTGTGTTCATGAGAATGACCAGTCATTTTGCAACTGTAATTATGATTTAAGAAGGATTAAATACTGGGAAATGATTGTTTAGGTCAGATAGAGGACACAGGAAAATCTGATTGGAGCTGGGTAACACCAAAAAAATATTCTAGAATTTTGGATCAAACATGGCAATGCATCCAATTATATATTTATTAGCTACTCAAGATAAAGCATTTTCATGTGAACTAAGTATTGAAGTGATATAAAAACATTTGATATGCAGTTTTCAGTGGAAATTTTCATCAACTAAAGTTCTGATGGAATAAACTAAAGTTTTTGGTGTCACACTACTATCCAATGTAACGGGGAAAGGGCATTCTGTAATCTCCTAGTCACTACCTATGACCTTCTCTGCAGGATGCATGCTGTGCACTTCTAACGGCAGAGCTACAACCTGTTCAGGGTTTCTCCTCTCTCCAGCATGTAACTCCTCTCTTTTATCTCAACAAATTCGTATCTGGCAGGTTGGTGACAGACAGATAGGTTACTGAGAAAAGAGCACGCTAAAGCAAATAAGTAAGAGTTCATCTCACAAATATTTTCCTGTTGCTCCTCTTAGCACAGAACAGAAATCAGGCAATTAGATTTCTTTCTAAGCAAAGTCTGATCCAGGAATACTGGGAACATGTAGAAAATCAAATCAGGAAATCAAAAATATCTAGGTAATTCTTCAATGAACACCAAGTTTGACAAGGTATCAGTAACAGCTAAGACATTCTACAGGCAAAGAAGAGAACAAATCATGAAGACATTCTGTCTACTTTGTACCAATGCTTAAAGCAGTCCACACTTTTTTATAACTAAGTTTTTTCAAGGTAGACTTTCTGCGTTCAAGCTATGTGCACTTCAGCTGTTCATTGTTTTTGTGGAAGTTTGAAGCAAATCTTGGTTATTTGGGCTCTTACATTGCTCCCTAGAAGTGCTATCATAACAGCGCTGTTAATGTATGAACTACTGTGCTACAGACCTTGAGTGAAGAATGCTGGAAGTAGCAGTTACAGAGGTATATCAGACATCAGGAATGAATCATTATGAAGAGGCCTCCTCACGCTTTCTACAGGCCCAAAAATATGGCTGTGTTTAACAGTCCTGAATCTTGACAAGGTACTGGCTAAAATACCCGATCTGTGAACAAGATGATGTTGTGCTGGAAAAAAATAAGTGGCTTCCAATTAGATCACTTCCATATTTGAGAACTTAAATGGCAAGATTATGCTATTTCATAAGGCATGCTCAATATACATGGTCAATAGCTTCCAAAGAAGAAATCTTTTGAAAACTTATATGAACTTAAATTTGATTCAGAGAAATCAACAGTTTACATCACATCACTCCTCAAAACCTAAGTTTTAGATTTTATTAAGAAGATATCTAGGGGTTTTTGTCAACATAAAACCAGCTTAAGATGATCAGGATAAGCAGCTATGAAAGAGAAGCTTGACCATCTGAAAAAAGATCACATAAAAACCACGGAAATATTTCTTGTTGGCTAGGTTCATTTATTCCATTGACAAAAATGTATTGCTCATTTATCCTGTTCATAGGTATTCAATGCATTCCAGACGCTTTTCCAAAATCTAATGCAGACAATTCTGATAGTGTTGGGGAATTATGATTTGAAGTCAGGATACTGTTTTGCCTCAAAGGTCCAAATTGAAATAAGGGTTCATGGTGGTGTCTCCCAAAGAGCCAAATCTCTGTGCAGAAAATGTGTATGGCAATTATGGGAAAACATCTAGCAAACACTCCCCAACAGAAAAATTAGTGGTAGGATTCCTGGACTTTATCTCCATGTATTGTTGCTGCACAAAGGCTATACACATTTAGCTATGCTGTAGCTAGATGTGATGGTAAAGTCTGTATCAACCTTTCTGTCCCTTACTAACTTCACTTCATCCATGCAGAAGCATGAATAAATCCTTCCTGCCATTTCATCATTCCTGTTCTTAGCTGTGCAGCAACAGAAGCCCCAAAATTTTCTGTAGGAAAAGGATGATAGTGCAATACATTGCGTTTCTCAGCTGCTTGTGTGGCTGGCAGATGTGACACCTTGCAACAGGTATCTACAGCTACAGGGCTCTAAAATGTGTTCGTGGAATTACACACTTGCTCAGATCTCTATTGAAAGACAAGCTGGTTATAATGTGGGCATTGGGTACCTGACTGATAACACTGAAGTTCACTGTAGTCAAAAGATGAGATATTTCTACAAGTAGTATTTTGCTTCTACAATTGTCAGCATCTCCATTGCTAGCAAAGTGGCTTGGGATTGGATTGACAAGTTTTAGATCAAAGGGCAAGCTGTTGTCAGATAGGGTCAGGTCTTAAATGTTTGGATTGTTTATCCTGAATCCTTGCTTGTAAGAACAACAAGGAAAGCAATGATTGGAGACATACCAGGGAGCAAGAAGCTTAATGTGCCAAAGCTACAAGCTACACAGGTGACAGTGTGTGGTAGGAGAAGGGATAGAATCAATATTTTGGACAGTGCATAATGTTTTATTTCTTAAGAATGGTAATTTGTTTTCTTATCAAAATAAAATAGTAAGAATCAATACAAAAATAGAAAGACTTGCATATATCCTGTGCCAGAAGAAAGTACAATATAGCAGATCCAATTCACTTTGTGCAAGGATCAGAATCGATTCTAAGATGTTTATTGTTTAAATTAATGTGTATAATTGATTTACCCTCTCTGTAAGTTTAGCAAGATGCAATTGTACATAACACTAATGTTTTGTCATTCAAAATCCAATTTAATAAGTCTAGTTCCCAGGTTTTCAGCTGATTCTTTCTGTTTTTACATTCAGCATTCATAAACCCTCGAACTTTTTAGGATTCACACAAAGCTGAAACACAAAGCGTTTCCAAAACCACCTCCCCTACAAAGATTCGGTATCTTAGCAGTCATTTTTGTGAGTAACTAGCTCAAATTTCACTTTAGTCTCAGGTTTAGGCTGGAATCTAGCACTGCAAGATTCAAAATTAATGACGTCTTGAATTATATGACAAGAGATTCTAGAGATCTCATCACAGTCCAGATATACCGAGCATATCACTTACAGATAATAAGCAGTAAAGCCAAACCAGCATGCAGTGTGAAACAAGACAGAAAAAAGAAATAGCTCCTCTTTACTGAGGCGTAAAGTGATTGAGTGGCCCAGAGTTTTAGAGTGCCTGAGAAGGTCCAGGAGTGGAACTCTGTTCTTTTGAACCTCGGAGAGGTTGACAGGAGGACTGGTCTTCCTCACTTTCAGACCGCAGTTTATAAAAGTTCAGAAGTATCAACAGAAGACTACATGAAGACTACTTCATTTGAATCCAAACTGGAAAGATGTCAGTGATTATTCCAATGAGGGCCTGGAGAATTTATACAATTGCAGAGAAAGCGGGCACTAGATTATATACAGATAGGCAACAACATAAAAACACTTCCTGCACTAACCACTCTAGAACAATATTTTTCCAATGCAGTATATGAGGAAATTCTTACAAGCTAAAATCAATAAATTGAAATAATTTTTAAGGAGAAAAGGACAAAATTTGAAGAAGTAAAGAAACAAAACAGGTGAATCAGAGGGACTGCCAATCTTGCGTCTTACTAGAAAGGTACAATTTATTTCAAGTATTATCACTCTGTGGGGGATCACCACTGAAATTCCAAGTATCGCTGGTTGTTGTCTTTTTGGCAGCAAAGTCCTCATTCCAATACCTACTCTAAACTAGAGGAACAGCTGTGAATTTCATTTATGGATAGAGGAAACCTGCTTAAATAATAGTTAAATAAGCTTCACGAGCCATGTAATTTTATAATAGGGCTCTATTCTGACCTTGCAGCAGTATAAATGAAATTATGCTTAGAACAACTAAACTTCATTGCATTTTTCCTGAATACAAACTAGGCAGGAATCAGTTTCATGTTACACATTTGTTATTTAAAACTGAACCATGATCAGTTTCCAACAACTCTTCTCCTTTCATTAGGATAGGGCACCTGTAACTAGCATTGGTTTGTGTGACAGAATGGTTGGTCAGATGCCTAAGAACAAGCCTTGTAAGACTGTCTTAAACACTGAATGATTATATATTTTCAGGAAGCTACTTCATATGGTAAGATACATGAAAGATCCGATGAACCACACATTTTTGAAACTGCAGATTATTCAAAAGAATAGGAAGAATTGAAGCATATACCTGAAGGTAGCCTGTGTGCTCATCAACTAATTGTTATATTCAGCAACAGAACCCCAAACACCCATTTGATGACTTAGCCATGCTTATGTTCTGCTTATGTTCTGTTTTGGTTAACTTAATTGTTAATATGTAGGATTTCCTTCTTTCAGTTTCCAATTCATTTTATTTTAATTGTTTACCAGTCCTCAGTCATTCCCTTTCCAGTTTCAATGTAGGAATAAAATTATTGTGGCAAAGAGCACAAGGCTCTGAATTACTGAAGTATCCTTCACTTGCTGAGACAGATATTTGATTTTAATGCAATTAACACTGCATTTTCAGTTATCCAAGAAATTCTACTGTACTATATATAGTCCTTCCTATATTTTTTAAAAAGATCATTTGCCCTTCTTAGTGTCTGTCAAAACATAGATTTATTCTGGATAGTGTGAGCTAAAGCAATTCAATCACATTCAAATGTTTGGATGGCATAAAAAATTATAATGCAAAAAGTAACACTGACTCTAGAAGTAAAATAGTTAGAAAAATAAAAATTGTAGAAAAATAAGTTTTGCATCTGAGCTTCCCCATTCTTGACTTGGAACATGAAATGTCAACCTTTGTTGTTTTTCATTTAGCTTTTTTATATACTTTTAACTGAGGTAGTAAGCAAATATACTGTGAAGATACATAAGGTAACTTAAAATAAATATCAGCAAAATTTTGTTAGCCTTTCCTCTTCAGACAGCATTGATTTGGAATTATCCTAGTTACGCTGTACCCTGACTGGCTCAAAGACATGTTTTACAACTGAAAGGTGAACACAATTTCAGTGAATTACACATAACAAGATCCAGCCAGTTCATTGTGGTAATATTATTTTTACTGGTGTGTATTAACTCTAGTTAGATGACTCCTTAGATGTATACTTCATTAAAAGAAAAGTAATCTATACATATTGGATGAGAGACTTCTAAGGTAATTTTTGCACAGTAATTGCTCCACTATATAGATTAATGTTTAATGTGTAATTTGTCTTATCCATGTTACTTTGAACTTCTCATGCATCGAGCTACTTGGATGAATAACAGGATAGTGAGGAGAAAAATTGCCCAGTGTTCTGCTCAGTCCATGATGTAGATAACAATAATTGATTCATAGTCTCTCCCACTACACAGGTTAAGTATTAATGATAAAGTCATTTATGTCATGCAGCTTCACAAGCTATGGATGAGGAAAGAAATCATCAGGAATGAAATTCCACCTTCCCTTTTATGGTGGTATTCCTCAAAATGCCACTCAGCATCTCTTACCACCTTCATTACCCTTCTCTCATAAGACTCTTTCTGGCCTGTTGTAGTTGCTTAAAAGCTGCAAGCCTTGCCTGACATTGTGGTTTTCAGATGTGGACAGAAGAGGCTTCAGGCAGGGAGCTTCTTATGTTGTTGCCTTTGGGAAAGCTGATGTCACTTCAAGAAAAGAAATCTTTAATAAGAAAACTGAACTATCAAGTAGGATACATTGCTGCAGAGGCAGTGATTAGAGTGACCTTAATTGTAGAGCTGCACTTATTACCTGCTTGTGATGTTGGTGGCCCTAAGGGAATATCAAGGATTTCGGAACTCTTTTGTGGAGTGACGCACATAAGTCATTCTTAACAAACAAACAGTCAGGGTTAGTGACCACTCCTTTGGCCTTTTGGAAATGGCAAGAAGGTGGTGGTTCCTTCTGCTTCCAAGGCTGATTAAGCATTTTGCACTAAGCAGTCAAGGGATAAAATGTTTATGCAGCCTTTGAAAGTAGCATGGACTAGGTTCCACTCCAAATCTAATTACTGCTTTAGTAGTAATTAATAATCTTTCTCTAATTTCTCCTTTCTGCTTCAACATTTTGAATTCTTCACCATCACTAAATTTCACAAAATAGGATAGAGAATATCAGCCTGTTACAAATAGTGAAATATTTAGGGTGAGGAAATGGGGAGCACCATGTTTAGATCTATTGAATATTTCAAACAAAGAACAGGGCAAGGGGCATCTTTCCATCTCTTCTGAATCTGCTTTTTCAGCGTAGTGGTGGTCTGACGTATTTTGCAGAACTTGTTGCAGGTGTATGCTAGACAGCCTCACAGCACAATTACTTCATTCCTCCAGGTAAAGGATGTTTTAGTCTAGAGTTTAATGATATGCATTCTGTATGCACACAAACAAGTACAACACTGATGAAAACACAGGTGACTTCAGACATTTTCAGTGCCTGAGAGGTTGGGTAGAGGTTTTAAGCATTACTATTTTTGATAGTAATTTAGCCACCTAAGTCTAAGTCTTTCTTCAGGATTGTAACTGTTCAGTGAGTCTGGACCTCACTATCCTGATTAAGGACCTTCCACTAGTCAAAAATGTATTATGACTTCAGGCCATTTCACTTCACACAAATACACTTTGCTTCTCCCTTCCTCGAAAATATAAAATCTGGTTCAGATAAAGAACTTGTTTTTTTCATTTTTTCCTGTTAATTCGTATTTATCAGTCATGAGTTACATAATATTCCCTCCCTGGCAAGAGAAAACACTCATAATACAGAGTGCTCCGTGTTGGCTTATTGATCGCAAAGATTTGTTCCAGTAGGCTAATTAGTGCATCCACTCTACCAAATACACCCAGGAAGGTGGGATCACAGAAACAAGAACAAGAAAAGCAGCAATTTCTAAGGAGCCATTCTTACTCCTGGGGAGTAGCGCCTGATCTTGCAAACAATGGGTTTCTTCTACTGTAAAACATTACTCAATGCAGAAATTCTAAACATCTGGCTGTAAACAACTTTTTGACTAACAAATATCCCAGTATAATTGAGTAACATTTAAATGAATTCACTAGTCATTCATTAATGAAATTGTTTCATGCTCCTGCTTAAAATTAGCATTCCTTAAATACTAAAAACTGTATGCAAATCTCAGCAAACTGAGAAGTACAGAAATAATCTTAGGAATAGCCACCTAAAATGGCTTACAAATGTGCTTGTGGCAAGGCCGTGGATTATTAATAATTATTCCTAATCTTTTTTTTTGTCAGTTGTTAGTTCTAATTCTTACCATGCATTTGCGATCATCCACCCCAGCTAAATCCTCCTCAAACTCCTTTCCTACATCAAATTCCATGATGTAGTTTCTAAAAGTGCTTAGAGTTTTAATGATCATATGATCCCCATTCTGAAGGATTTCTTTGTCAGGTTTTAGCAAGTTTGCTATTTTTCTTACAGCAACATTTACATCTGAAAAAGAAAGAGAATTATTTTAATCCAGAAAAGTCTACCACAAAAGAGGATTGTAGCTCTTGGGAGGACTAAAGTGAACAAAGATAAATAAATAAATGTCCAGATCCTTTCAGGCCAGCTTGCTTATCAGGAGGAAGCCTGTAGCCTAATTCTGTTAACTTAAATAAGTCAGCGTTTTGACTGTTGCTTATACTGAACCCCAAATAAATCCCACTCGTATTTGACAGCTAACAAGGTCATCAGTATTTCTATGGAAATGCTGGCATTTTACATACTTCTTCATCAAATGCAAACACACAAAACTGCATCGAGTATATTCTTGTCTTTGTAGCACACATAAAACTTCTACTCTTTTTCAAATTATGGGTCGTTTTTAAGTTTGAAGACTACGTAGTTTAATCTCTGTATGTGTAAACTTCAAGATGGTAAAAAGTAGAGGCTGTTTAGGATAAACAATTTTGCATAAGGCACTTCTTACAGTGTATTCCTAAAAAGAAATCTCACAAAAATGATTCATGACTGTACAAGAAAAAAGCAGATTCATGTCAAGACTAAGACAGGTTGCATTTATTCATTATTTACTAAAGAAACATGAAGGGAATCTTACCCAGCGCTTTCAGATACTCCTCAAAATTGTCATTGCTGACCATTTTCCAGTAACCATTGAAATCTGCCGGCATCCCTACTCTAGGTAATTGTCAAAATCAAAGTCTTTCTTAGAACGGCGTGTTGATTCTCCACCACACAGCTCACTGCCTTTCTTTGTGGTGAGCTTGAACTCTGGTTTCTTTTATCTGTTTTTCAGACCATGTAGCTATGAAAGTCCTCTTAATCCGATTATTGTTGAAGTGTTGCCTTTAAATCCTTCCACAAGGCTGAACCTCTGAGATTTGTAATGACAGCAGGATAACTTGATTTAAATGGAATGAAACATTCACCTTCCATATAACTTCTGTAAGGATACTGATTATCTGCTGATCCATTTTAACCATATTACTCTTCATTTTTCATGCTGCTCAGAAATAAAATCTTTTAAATGGCTTTAGTCTAGGATATTAGCCAAGGCTATACAGGTAGGCTTATGTTGTGTGTTTTTGAGGTGAATCCTGCTTCCCTGAATATTTCCAAGCTACTTTATGCCTTCTTCTTTTCAGAAGAAGAGTCATACAGACTCTTTCAGTGAAAGTAAATTGTGTCTGGCATTATTTTAACTTGTTCCACAAGCCCCTTAATTCTGGAGTACTACCACTGGAAGCTGACTGGTTGGTCAACTGATGGCCCAGAAAGGGCCAGTTGGGTGGAAGCTAGTATTAAGAAGCAATGGTTGATTCTGTATATCGATAAATGCTACATGCCTATTGAATGTGTGCTGAAACCTGAAGACAGGATAAGAAGCATAACCTAACATCTTATCTGACACCAGTCTGCACCGAAGTGTCCTATACCCCTGCTTTAGTCCTGTGGAGCTGCTACACAGAAAGTGTGCTGACATCCTGCTGCAGAGAGTTGAAATAAGGACTATATTGCTCATCTTGGCAGATATAAGTATTGCGCATACCAAATATTAGCTATACTGAATCTTGTAGTGTATTTTAATATCCATATATCACTTCACATTACAACTTTATTTCAAACCTAATGAGTTAGAAAAGAAATTGTCAGCTATAAAATGTAGTATCTTGTTCTTGCTACCTGTGAAGAAACTGAATTTTACACAATGCCACAGAGTATGGACCATTTGAGTAATCAAATTTCCTCAAGAGAGCACTCTTCTTCCCCTACATCTTCTACAACTCACTTTCAGAATGCATAAATACTTACCAACCTTAAATATGTGTTTCAGATGCTGAAATTAGAAGGCCATCATCCTCATATAGCCAATGAAAGGGACGGGGGGGCTCCTCCAGGTGAAACGGGCTATGAGCTCCACTCAAACACTCTAAATTGCATTATTAAACAAAGTCCCTCTCACAAATAAGATGCCTAAAATAAAGTTGTGTAAAGCCCCTTTATTTCCACCCTCACCCAGCATAAAGCCATACTATGCAAGCAGAGTTCCCTATTTCAAAGGGATAACATCAGAGTGGCTCTACTGAATTAGACCAAAACAGTCCTGTTCCCTGTCTGTAGCAGTGGAAGGATATTATGATACTCCCGAACATACTTTTCCAGATTCCAGTGATTTGTGGCTCAAGGACTTTCTGAGCCAGATGTGTGTCTTTTATGTTTAAAAATCATTTATATTTTAGTGATGCTATAGAAAGTGTAAAACGCTAGCATTCATTCAGTGAGAAAAGGTAGCAGTAATTTGCTTTCAGACATGTCAGTAGCCATTTATTCCAAATTAAGTCAGTTTGATATTGGGTCTTCTACTATAACAGGTTCTACACAGTGTTGTTTAAGAATAAAAAAGAAAGCTAGACATTTTTCAGGCCTATGGTCAGTTTTTTGGCTGTTCCTTCCTTTTCCTCTTTCCTGAGTATAAGAAACTTAGAGCTATTCCAGTGTTTTTATAGCAACCTTCCCGAAGTTACTATTATTTATGAGATAGTTATCCCACTGCTATTCTTTGGGGGTGTCTTCTGTCAAAAGTGAGCTAGATTGAATCAGCAAAGCAGACAAGCAGAATATAGAATACATTTGTCTGGCTAACATTAGGCTCAACTACTGCGTAAGCCTCTTACCTATTTCCATTTATCTTCCATTCTGCAAATGCTACAGTTCAAGTTCCATGCTGTTATATCACAGTAATTCTCGATTTTGGTGCAAAAACTATATCCTTCTATTTGTTTTGTCTGCCAAACCAGAGGACAGTGCTGAATTAGTAACCTACTTACACACAGATGTACCTAGAGTGAGTAACATTTCTCAAAAGAAAAGTTTATTGAAATTGCGGATCATTATATTCAAATCAGAGTGAAGAATATGCTTTTTGAGTGGTACTAGCTTTTCCTATCACACTGAGAAAGTGAATTCCCTTGCAAAAAAGACAACATGATAATTTCTGTGTTGTACATGACAAAAATTTGAGTTTATCTGACTGGTCTAAGAAAGACTGGACACGTTTTACTATTACAAAAAATGGTCTTTTTTTTAGGGATTGGGGTTCTTTGTTTTGGTTGTGTTGTTTTTCAAAGGGTTTGGGGTTTTTTTCTTTTGCATTGCTAGACTTCAAAATCAGCAAGAAATTACTAAGATTAATCCATCCATGAAGAAAACAAAGAACAGAATGATCAACCACAGTTTGAAAGATTCTCATCATGATGTGACCAGCAATATCAGCAGCATTTTTGCTGTTGCCAAAGGGGGGTTCCAAGATCCTCTTGGATATGTCACCTACTCCAAGACTTTGGCAATTACTGTTACAGAAGACTGACTGGATCAGAGAAGCAAAGAAACGGACTAAATTGGGGGAGGAGGATTGTTTGCCTGTTCTTTTTAATTGGGAGGATTAAAATTGATGTGAAGGCTGCATGTATTTTTAAGCACTTGCATGAAACAAGACTTTATTTCCATTTCTTGTCCAAACTGCCAAAACATAAACTTGCATCTTTCTCAACCTTCAGAAACAAAATTTATTCAAGGTCCCGAAAAGTCAAAGTGTAGCAATAATATATACATTTTTAAGGAAAAGTTACAATTCATTTTATTTTGCTGCTTCAGAACAGTAAGACATCTTCATGCTAAAACTGTTGTAAGATTAAAGAACTGCAAATTCAGGAAAGTACTAAGTTTGATCCTGAAGTATTACTGGAGATTTTAATAGCTGTTTTTAAAATCTTCTATTTTCACAAGGAAGCTGTTGTTTGTACATTTTAAGATATTCACCTGAGTATCCCATTTGATTAAGTATTACCACATACAGAAAGATTAATCTAAAACACCACATGAATTCAAAAAATTTTTGGCTGATGTACTTTTCCCTCACCAACAAAAACCGTCTTTCTCAAGAATTTTACATGAAAAAATGCCACCTCTGTCCATTTCATAGACTACAGTCATCAGTCATTTAGCGGGTTTACTGTTGGGTTACGCAACTTTAGAGGCTGAAGCAAGTCACCTTCATTCCTCCGCTCACTCTCTTCTGTGTAGATATTATGGTGTGTAATGTAGGAAATGACAGAATCTGGTACGAGATATTTTACGCTTAATCCTCTGCACAAGGCCCTGCGTATCTGTGTTGCACTGATTTCATTCTGAATCCATTCTTTCACTAGAAAGATATTGTGCTGAAATTTAGTTAAAAGGTCTGATTCATTGATATACTGAACAGGATCAGAGCCAGCACGGCTAACACACACCAAACCAAACTTCTCTACTATTTCTTTGATGTCCTCTTCCTTCCAGAGATTGGGTGTCTTAAATGTCTGTAGAATATCAGCTCCACAGAGCAGCTTTAATTCTGGTAGAACTGGGAAGACAAAAAGAAAGGAGAGATTTCTATACTTGCTCATTTTCCTAGGAAGATTATACTTAAAAGTTGTTCTTATCAACATTTTTTAATAGTTTACTTCTACCCCATTTTTTTTTCAAAAGGTGGCAAGAAAAATTCAGCTTAGATTTTAGATGTCTGGTCACAATTACAAGCTTTTTCAAACTCAGTGTACCTACTTTTTCATTCCTCACAGCATATCAAATATTACCTGTACAATGTTAAAGGAGAATTATTTCTTCACTCAAGCAAGCCAAAAGGGGAAGCAAAGATTAGCCTGAATTTAGCACAAGACCAGGTCAGATAAAAGGCCATATGTGGAGATAAACATTCATTCCACTTGCTACTCAGTTTGGGCTTGACCTTGTATTGAAGTTAATGGAAAAACTGGTGAATGATCGTGTACTGAGTAGACACATCTACACAGTCATTAGTGATTCCATCAGTGCAATGAGGAATGATGAACTCTCATAGCTCTGTTTTTTCTAGAGTGTTTGGCATACTGTTGCGGAGATATATTTCCTCTGGAAAATTGTTGGAAGTTGACAAATACTATCACGTGAACTGACAAAGCCAGGCTTTTAGCTTTATCTTGTCATCCTTGTTTCTTAATAAGGAAAAATTGTTAATATTGAGAGGTACTTAGAATACTGGATTTTACTGTTTAAAGAGTCAGACAAAAGTGCAATAACTGGGTTTTAACGCTGTTGCCTGTATTTTATCCTGCTTCATGTCTACAGCTAGCATAATATGACCTTCACTGCATATTTACCAGGAAAAAGGAGGTAAACTAAAGATAAACTAGCACTGCTCTAAGATGAATGCTCTATCTTTAGCCTACATCAAGGTTTTACTGATAGAATTTAAGAGATTTTTGGACATTTGTGCATACTTACTCTAAAATTAGACACAACATGTTGAAAGGTATATTTAAAAAACACATTAGTATGTTTGCAAACTAAAGTACTTATTTCACAAACTCAGTTTTATAGAAGGTACTAGTGAAAAGTAAAAAGCATTAAGGGCACAAGTTTTGTTCTTGTGTACCTATAGTATGTATTTAGAGATACTATAGAATCACAGTGTTTCTTTCCCCCCGCCTATAACATGCATGCCTCATTCAGTGCACTGATGCCAGAACACCATATACATGAGTACCAGATCTATACATTACTGGATCAGGCAGCAGTGCAAATCTGATCTGAAAGTGTGTAGTGTCAGGGCCCTGAGGGCACTCATAGGCCCTAATGGCCCTGACCAGCCTCACCTGGGGCCCCCACCCAGCCCTTGCCCATGGGCCAAGGAGTCCACTTAAGCTCAGCCTGAAGCCATCACTCCCTGCCTGAGCTGTATCATAGGAGTATGGGTCTCCAGCTCAGCCCCCAGCAATGTCCATGCCTGGCCATGGACCCTGCAGCCTGACTTCCTGGGCTGACCTTGGACCTGTCTTGTCACTGTGGACCTGCCTGGTGATCACTGGGCTGTGTCTGACCCTGGTTAACCTTATCAGACCTGATCCTGACCCTGACCTGTGGACTGACTTCCCAGGTTGACCTCAGACCTGCCTCACCACCACCAACTTGCCTGCTGGTCCAGGTTCTTGGCTGAACCTAGCTACCATCCCTTGGCCTGCCCTGCAGGTCTCGCTCAGGTACGGTGGGGCTGGGCCCTGGCTGGCGAGAGCCTGCCCTGCTGGCTGGGTTGTCACCCTCAGCTCCCCAGCCCACCATGCTGCACACTGACACGTAGACACGCTGTTGCAGTTTGCCACATTAGCCAGAGAACAAACTCGGGTTTAGCCTGTCTTATGCAGCTCTGCCATCTAAAATAGGATGGACTGCACCTTACCTAACAACCCTTACTGGTACAATAAGCTGGTTAGTTAAAACTACTGAATTTTATTTTGTTTTTAGGCAAATTTGAACCAGGAGAATGGTAACACTTTGTGTCATGTGGCCATAGCATTTTTGTCTCAGTACTAAGAGTCTAAAGCCAAATTTTCTGTATTTTGGATAAGGACCAAGAATAACACTTGACCAGTTAAATTTTTTTGTTTTTTCTTCTTTATCCAGTATATGGTTCCATTTCTTATTTGCTGCCCACTATCTAAGCCCCGATGCAGAATTATCTCTTTCCTTATGGTCTTTTCTACAGCACTTACCATTACCATCTGAGTTTTTTACAAACATTAGCTAAGTATTTTCAAAACCTCCCATTTATGTGAAATGAAGGGTAATAATGGAGGAATTGTCTCTGTTTTTACATACGTGGTTGTAGATGGTTAGCACATCTGCAAATCTCATACAAACACCTTAAATCAGCCATTCAGAAAGCAAGGAACGTACCAGTGATAATATGTGACAAGCCCACCATAAGTGTCTTAACATAGGCCCAATTTTGCAGAGGTTTAGTATGCACCATTTAGTTGCTTAACTACAGCAAACATTTCTTCTCTGCTTGCGCCCCTCCCTCCGCGCCTTCCAGCGCCCACAACAAGCAGGGCATGGGCGCTGCAGGGCTGCCCCCTGCGCTCGGAGTGAAGCAGCGGTACTACAGAAAGAGTAGTACTAAGTACAGGCTATACTGAAACATTCATGCCCAGGAGGATCACCGCAGACTACCCACACTTTTGAAAATGTGATTCTGGTTTGGGGGACTATAATTAGTGTATTCTGTAGGAATGTGATATTTTCTCCCCAAAACCCCACAAACTACTCAAAAAATTTTATGCTCGCACCCACAGTAGATTTACTTCTCAGATCTCTGACACCTGAACTAGTGCAGAAGTAACTGCAATAGCAGACGGTAATCCTATGTGGACCAGCACTAGAAGGGAACCAAGGGAATGAAACACTGTGAAAGAATGTCCCAGATACTTTTGACAGTTGATGAGTGATGCGACACCAAGAATCTTAGGCTTCATACAACACTGGAAGCTTTATCATGATAAATCTGACGCTCTCTGCTTCATCCTTTCTAAGCTGTCTTGTGCCCAGCTGCTCCTTCATTCCAGTTCCAATCTTGCCCTTGTCCTTCCACGCACAGATTCTGCTGCACTTTTCCAAAGTATTTCCTAGTTTCTTGTCCTTAGTTCCATGTTTAGGCAGTTTCCAATCCCCTACTTTGCAGCACCTTGCCTGATTTTTTTTTCCATGCGACATCTTGCTTTTTATTTAAAAGCAATCTCACCAATAAAACAGACTCTGTACTGTGTCTCAAGCTATATTAGAGCTAATACTACATTAAAACTTTTATAGTGTTGATGGGTTTTCTCTGAATGTACATGCATTGCACTTTGATAGATTAAACAACCAAGTTTGCTGCATGTTCAAGCTCCAGACAACACATCATCCAACCTAACAACAACAAAAGTTCAATGGAGGAACTAAAAAGGAAACATCCTAAACTAGAGGCTAACAAACTGTAGTCTAAGTTGAACAATTTGTGGGTTTTACAAAAAAGCTCAGTGTTACAATACATTCCCATATATGCTATGGCAAATGTCTGTGACTTTGGACTTCATTCAGGGGCAGTCTGCTAAGGAATGATTGGTGGTTTCCACAGTAGATAATGGATATAAAACTGAAATGGCTGCTCCACTGCTCCACCTTTTGATAAGTACAGTAGCCTTTATTTCAGGCTATGGAATATCTTGAGCAGGGAAATTTCTGCATGTTTTTGATTGGCATATCTCAGTCAATAATGCTGGACAGAGATGAATTGCAATTCCTTGCAGTGTCATTTAGGGAAGAAGGGGTGAGCTAAAGGAGAAACAGCTGTTAACACAGAGGAAGTAGCTGGATTTAAGAACCAGCAAGGTTTAATTAAGAAAGTGCATTTAGACCATGCCAGGTAAAAGCATTTGAAAAGTGACAACAGAGTTGTTCATGTGAGGCAACTCGGAGACTTAAAGTGCAAGGAATTCAGTTCACAATGAAATGAAGACAATCAGCCAGCTCTTGTAAGCAGGAAAAGAAATACTGTATGCGAAGCTCTATCTGGTGAATCAAGGAGGGATATGAAATCCTATCAGAAAAACATATGAGGAACTAAGCGGAGCATTTAAGCAGCATTAGATGTAAATAATTTCAGAAGTCTTTTCAAAGCAACCTATAATACAGTGGTTTTATCTGAATTGCTTAGCAGTATTTTACACTGGACAGTATGCTACTTTTAAATAATTAAAGCATAACAAAACACTGAACGCTTGAATGAGGATTTGGAGATGTCTTACCACCTAATTTGTTCAATAGGGGATATGTAGATTTTATGTATCATAACAACAAAATTTTCAGAACAGAGGTGAAGAAGTCCGAGCTATCCAGAGACTCTTCCAGGGTATTATAAAAATTAAAGGCTATAACAGTACTTAAGAATAATCACTCTTTGGGAAGCAGCTAGCTTTAGCTGTCTCTGATCTTTACAACTTGGACACTGAAAAACAGGGAAAAATGGGCTCCATAGTTTTTTCTCTTTCATCTTGGTGCTGAATGGATAGCACCAATAAGCTAGTCTATGTTTAATAAAACTGGAATCATTTGTCTATACCTGTCCTCAGTGAACCTTTTATTTGCAATGCATATTGAAGTGACTTGATTATTCTGTATGTGGAACAAAATCATAAGGATTAGGTCCATGCAAAGAAATCTTACAGTTTAGTAGACATACATTTAGTAGAGAAATAGCATGTTTTAAATTCAACCACCAAACCGATCTTTGTGAAAGCTTCCATTAGATGTCTGAGCCTTTTGCAAACTTAACAGAAATCTCTAATTCAACAGATCTCATTGGTGTCTCCTTGGTTTTGTTGTTTGTTTGTTTTTTTCAGGGGGGAGAGAAGGTTAAGTCACAGTTGCCTGCCATTAAAAAGCTAGCACTGACCATCATTTATTTATGAGAAAGGGGAGGAACTATAGTCTTCTCTGGAGTTCTCAGTAGCAGCCGTGCTCCACTGCATAGCATGCTAGTGACCAAAGGAAGCAGGGAGACACTGTCCCACTCCTTCTTGGTGGGCCAGGTGTTTAGTATATCCAAGTCCATATCGCTGCCCAGCCGGACAGAGTGCAGAGGGCAGAAAATGTAAGTAACAACAGTAAGCTATACTTTTCCTATTCGCACCAACAGACTGTTCTTTGGGGACAGTTGCTAGGTAGTAGAGTACAAAAAAACAATCCAGCCACTATGTTCTAGGCAAGGAAACCTACTTCTTGCCAGTCCTCCATCTCAACCGGTTTTTGCCTTTTGCTCATGACTTTAGAGGAAAACTTGTGATGACTGATCTATTCTAAACTAAGAAACTTTATGGAGAAAAAAGACTAGTTTGCACTTTTGTGCAAACTTATTTGTTTTTACATAAAAATGCAATAGAGCTTGAAATAACTACATAAAATAATAGCAAAAACAGAATTTTATACAATGGAAAATTAAAATAGTCTTAACTACTTTCACAGTATTTTTTCTGGATGCTGTAATGAGAAAAATCTGTCTTGTCACTTACCAACAATCACTAAACTCACATCAGACACAAAATTCAACTGCAGTCCAAATGCCTTATGAATTTTTTTCCCTACCATCTATAAAGATTTAACAACTTACCCTTTGGAAACCTTTGTGTAACCATGAAAAGCTCAAATATATTATTCATGTCCAAGAAGTGCTGCAAGCACTATAGGAAAAATGTAAAGTATCAGAAATCTAGCAGCATCCGAGAAAACCACAGAGCTAAGGAATATGATAAAATAGGAAATCCTAAGCTGACTGTGTTTCTAGAATATGCCCTGCTTTTAGTGTCAACAAAAGCTTTTTTATCCAAATATGCAGTAAACATCAACGCAGCAGCATCACTGGTGTGGTATCTGTGTACTTTGTTCACTGCCTAACATTAGAATAACAATTACAGGTAATCCCTATACTTTTCAGTATTATTTGTTAATATACTCTATGCTTTGCAAAACCAAGAGGGCCACAGCTTACATCTCTGATAAAGCTTCAGGAAATGCTTATAAAACTAAGAATTAATACAACAACCCTCAAAATAAGTCTCCTGTCTGTGGGAGTTACTGCAAGGTAAGTGCATGAGCAGTCACGCTGGCCTTTGGACGCCTTGCTTTTGGCAGGCAGCTGCAGCCCTTGCAGCCTACCAGTTACCGCTTCCCCTTTCCCACCAGTTAGGCTAAGCTGGTGGAGGTGCGTTGTTTTCAGTGCTAAACAAAGAGTGCTGTTACGGTTCTGAACCAACCTGTGTGCTGGGAGGAAAGGGAATCCCCTGGAGGTCTCTGTGTGGGCCGCTTGTTTGCCATGAATTCCTGCCTGGACTGGAGCGAGCGGAGTGATTCATTGTAATGGTGCCTGCATTTAAAATAAAGCTTCTTTGTGAAGTAAGCCTCTCAGAGGTGCCCAAAGGGATTGCCTGGCGCTTTCAGTCTGCTTTAATGCACTTTGGGTTTTAATACAATTTGTTAGGATTTCACCATATTCATTCTATTAGAAGATTAGTATCAATGTAGTTAACATTTTGCACAATTCACAAGCAATCTGTGTAACTGCATTGTTTTTTGATTCCTTTTGAAACTCTACCATTATGACAATGTTGGTAGCAACATTATATTTAAAGCATTATGGAGGTTTTTGCTTGAGACAGGATTAAACCACGCTCCAGTCACTACATTTAATTTCTTGATTAAATATAGCACCTCAGACATGATGATGTTTCTATAATGTGCACTCTTTAAAACAGTTTTCAGAAGGGGACATTCCTGTTCTCTCTCATCCTTCTCTCCCCAAAAACATATTCCTTGAATTTTCCCCATCATCTTTTTCCCTTTCCTTTTAATTAAAAGAGTTCTAATCCTGAGAAATACAGAATTTCCTCAAAATATACAATTCTCGTAAGATTTTAGACATCTGGTATGCTTCTAGTTTTACTGAGTTCAGATCCCTAAAGGCAGGTAAGGATCCTTTTGTCAATTTTTCCAGTTTTATATTACTTTCTTCTTTTGCTGCTCCTAATCAGTGTTGCTCCACTCTAATAGTGGTGTTGCTACCTCACTCTGTCGATAAGGGGCCAGGGCCCATTCTTTGATCCTGAGGGCACATGGCCATCTTAGATCCATACAACTAAACTCTCTTCCTTCCAAATCAGCATAGCCTTGCCTATTTAGAGCAGTCCCTGCTTTATACCACCATCCCGATCCACGCTTGGGCATTGTTTGAGAGTAGTGATTGACCCCAGCCAAAATTGTTTCAGGAAGCTGCTGCCAGCTAAACAGGACGGGTCGTCACAGACAAGTACTCAAGCCCATGTCCTGTCTATCTAGTACAGATACAGCCACAGTGACAGGTCTTATATAACAGTTTCAAAGCAAAGATTACAAGTCACAAGGCAAAGCTCTGCCCTTAACTCAGTCTGAATTCAGTGTGTATACAAAGCCATAAACAACCCTTTGAATGTCTGGCCTAAGGAGTGAATTTACAGTTTAGTGATTTAAACATACACTCTTCAAATTACGCAAATACTTTGGGCCACAGTAAGTGGCACTGGTGCCCAGAATATGCACCGAGACAGGCTGCACAGTCATCTCCAGGCATTTCTGATGCTCAGCCATTGGCTAAGGAAACTGTATAGACAAGGGGTGAGAGACATATGAAGTAGAGAGTAGGTAGCAGTGGCTTGACCTGGGCCTTGCTACATTTATATTTTTAATCCTGCCTTGTAAACAGGCTGATGCTATGTATAGTCGAGTACACTAACTTCATGTCATGGCCTGACATTCATGGGCCTTGATTCAAAAATAAGAGCTCACTGCAGGACTAATGTTACAAGTACTGGAAAATCTTACCTGTTGAAAGGTCTGTTCAATAGTCATTTTAAATGCTGGAGGGTCTGGGTTATTTTAAAGAGACATCAAAATGGACAAACCAATCTGTCAGTTTATCAAGTATTTTCTGAACTATGTATGAAGCTTCCAATAACTATGTAATTATGTATCATAAGCACAGTTCAGCAAAACTTGTTGGATAAGACAGATATTTGCCAATTCTAAATTAATTTCTAGTGTATCTGTACTGCAATCAAATCTAGGTTACATAAAGGATGAATGCAGTTCTTTGCTTACTGACAACATTGTTTTCTTGCCTAGAAAGAATTTTCAGGAACACTAACCAGCTGGGAAATATCTCCATTGCTTTCTCTCCTCCTTTCTGAAAAAAGCCTTGGAGTAGTCTCCAAAATTTCCGTATTTACTTAAGGTAACAGGCAACTGATAGCATTGTCATAAATGAGGTACCAGCTCTGCTGCTTAAAATTCTTCTGTGTCATAACAATTCAGGAGCTTTGGAAAAATCTACAGATTTTGATGAAATATGACAATTTCATCACATTCAGGTGAAACAAGTACTGTAGGAAAAAGCCATTCATGTGTCCCTTCACAGGACACAGTGTTCTAACACAGTTAAGTGTGCAATTCAAAATACTGATATGAAGAGACATTTACGTATAATAATGCTTTGGCCTTTGCCTTGCAATAGCAAAATCTCTTTCTGTTGGTCCTGAAATTTCCTAATTGAGGGGGCTTACAGTGAAGGCAGCAATCAGCTTTTAACTTCTCAACTGGGGGAACAGTCTATAGACGAGATCTTCAAAAGTTATGAATTAGCACAGATCCACAGTGAACCATTGCCTATTTACAGTAGGCAAGGATCTAGCTCTAATGCTATCTCTTCTTTAATATTCAAGTGTGGCACTAAAATACAACGGAAATAGCTGCCTATGCCATTTCATTAGAATGGTGCTTCCCCATTCAAGGGACGGGGTTCAGCACTAGGTGATGATACTGGTTCAGCTCATTAGTACAGGACATCATTTGAAAAAAACTGTTCCTATTGTTCTTGCTTTAAGCTCATTTCTTTCTTTAACAGACATGCATTTTACCATTTTGGACTCCATTTATAAAACTAGAGGTTCACTTTCTAGGCCAACAGGAAGTTTGGCTGTTCATACTACACTGATACTATTTTCCCTGAAGAAAAAGATATACCTATAGGTTTTATTTACAGTATCTCTTATCCTAAAGGACTCTAAAGTGTATTTACAATTTACAAACCCAGTCTTGCAGGTAGTACTCACTTCATTTGAAGCTGTGCAAGATCAAAGCCTTTTTAAGTAGGATCACCTAATCTGTAAGATCTGTCGCTGCTTCTCTGGAGGAAAACAGCTTTACAGAACTAAAGTTTGGGAGAGGAATCCCATACCCAACTAATTCTGCAGGACAGACCTTCTGGTGATTTTTCACACTGGAAATGCCAGTGCGAACCCATAAAAGAACAGGGAAGTGTTGGCAAAGACAGGGTAGCATTGCCCAGTCCTAGAGGGGGAAAAGGAACAGAGCAAGAGGATGGCTGTGCCCACCCACTGAAGCAAAGAAAAGCCATAGTAAAAGGCTGCAGTAGCTGTTTTGTAAGCAAAGTATGTACAGTATTCTTATGTATGCTTTTGTAAAGTAACGTCTGTTTTCTTAATGGCTTTTGCATAGGAGCTTTCTGGGCAGTTCCTGGCAGGCCCATGTTGGAGTCTTAAGCTGCACAAGCACTATTTTCATTTAGAAAGTACCCTAGAAAATGTGGGTATGAAAGATGAATCATTATACTTCTTACAGCACACTAGCTTTCTTGAAGGACTTCCATGGAAATACACTTTAGCAATATCAGTTGACTCCTTCTATAGTATCCATATTTCCAAAGAGTGGTTAGCACAAGAAGTTTGTGTTTTCATACCTTGCCCCACAATGCATTTTTTACTAAGACCAAACATGCAGGCAAAAGGCACATTTCAAGGTGCTTAAATCAAATTAACAGGTTCTGGACAAAGATTGGTTTTTGCCTTCTAGCGCAAAAACACACAAAACTCAACAATTTTGAATAAAACATCAGCAGTTATGGACTTGGGTTTAACAAGCCATGAGAGTTAATAAGAAATCTTTCAAAGTATGAACAGATAAAACTACAGGCATAATAATGAGCGTCAAAATATCTAATCTAGAAAAGGGATACTCCTGAAGAACAGCTTTGTTTGTAAACTTTCTTATTTTCTGATTAATATCTCTGTATTACCTGCTCAGAGACTTAAAAACTAGAGAGATAACATGAGAGTGAAGAACTTCACCACGTAACTCTTCCAGTGACTACAACAGGGCCCATTCTTGGCAAAAAGCTCTCTGCATGGCATCTCATGACTTAAACGCCACAAATGCTGTACTGTAGAGTATTGCGTATGTTTGGGGAAAGCCGATCTGCTTTGCACTAGGAAATGAAAGACTCCAGGTGGGCAATTCTGGTTAGATAGCATTTCTGGAGAAAAGTGACGTGAATTTTCATTGTCCACAGATCTAATACTTTATCTCATAGCAGATGATGCCATGAACAGACATGTTCTGCTTTGCTTGGGTTTTTTACATGAGTCAGTTCTGTACATTGATTTGGTAACCTGACAGATCTCTGGCAATCACTAGCTTCATAAAGAAAAAAAAAGTCATGTAATTACCTTAATACTTTTACTGTCTCTGTCCATGTCTCCTGCTCACTCTCCCATGAATCAACTCGAATCCAGTCAGATGTCTCCAGTGCAAGTTTAGCCATTGCTATCCGGTGCTTGGCTGAAACCAAGCCTTTCTTTCTGTAGTCGTCACTGACTGGAGACATTATGCCTTCAATCACCTGATACCTTCCTGTGTAAACAAAAAAGAAAATAATCATCTTCACAGAACCTAGAAAATTTAGGGTGGAACAGACCTCTGGAGGTCATCCAGTTCAACCTCCCGCTCAGAGCATGGTTAACTTCAAAGTTATAGAAGGCCATGAACAATCTGATCTATATATTATTTTTAATACTAGGAAAAGGTAATTTAAAAAATTGAAGAGCTACCTTCCTGTTCTTCTTTGAACTGCTCACAATTACTATCAACATATCTATCCTAATAGATAATTCAAAAAGGAAAGCTGGATGAACATACAATTTTCAAGCAAGTAGAAATATATTTATAATTTATGATGCAAACTATAAGAATTGCTGGATATAATGAATTTTTTGTTCTAATAATTGTTTCATACAGCTTTTAGATAGTCAGAATAATGAACATCTTAACTGACCACTGCTTTCTTCTTAAGCCTCTGATGCTTGCTATTTATCACAATCATTGTGGCTTCTCATTGTGTTAAAAAATTTTAACATATTACTGGGACTGTGATTAATGTGAGTCAGGCAAACAGGAAGATTCAAGAACAAACGCAGGGCTAATTTACGACACTATGGTCCAAATATCAGCTTAGCAGCCATAAAACTCCCTTTCTAGCTGGTTGATCATGTTAATTAAATGTGAAAATACGCCCATATTTTTCTATTTCTGTAATGTAGTCATTAACAGAACAAGCTCTTTTTGTTAGACTTTGAAGTTCTGGCTTCCAGTCAGGAAACAGAAACAGATAAAAATGTAACTATCATTTGAGTAAATCAACAGAGAAATAAAGTGCTGGTATGAGTTACGTCCCTCAAAGAGACAGAAACTGAGAGTTGAGAAAGGGTGTTTCAAAAAAAAAGAAATGAAACAGAAAATGATTTCTAATGTAGCGCATGCATTTTATATAGCTATGGTAAATACACTGGCAGGAAAAAATCCTCTTACTTTTTTCTAATTCAGTTGATTCAACAGAGAAATCCTGAAACTGGTGCAAGTTTTCTCTATTGCTTTGCAATGAAAATGATACTTATTGGCTCATAATTAATTGCTGATATTGGAACATGACAACAGTTTGGAGTTAAACTCCTAAATCACCATTAAAATCCACTGGGATTTACAGGCCTGTTTTCTGTGAAAGCTTCAGTCCAAAATATCCTCCCTTTTAAAACATTCTCAGAATAGGCAAAACGGTCAATAGAGCAAGATAAAATATTCCAGAAATGTGCAAAGATGTGTATATATTTAAGTCCCTCTCTTGACCTGAAATTGAAAATAACAGTCTCAAATAGAAGAATTTTTTTCTTCCTCTAGGGCTCAAGAAACGTAGTTCTTCGAGGCCTACATGTCTCCATACATTGCAGGGGAAGTAGAAGCCTGAAAAAGACTTCAGATATTTATTTTGTACATGTTTGTAGGCTTTTTGTCTAACCTTTAAAAGATTTTTGCTCTTTCCATTTTTGCACTCGCTTTAAGTGAACTTGTTATCTTTGTTTTCCTAAAAAGAGTAATTTTCCTCTGCTATTGGATTGTTTAGATCTTTTTGTCTTACATGGTTAAGTTTCTCTATTGAATGGATATAGGCCAACATTTTTTGAAGGTGGGCTATGAATGTACATGTAAAAATCCTTCAGGCCATTAAGCGACTTTGTTTTTCAAAACGTACCTGTCAACAGCAGCAAAAATGTCCTCCTGTTATTAATTTAAATTATCTAAGAACTACTTAGGATAACTAGTTAGAAAACTAAATATAACAAAAGTTACAAAACCAAAAATATCCTTTAAACATGATCAAATATTATTAAGGAAAACAGGTGTTTAATATTCTGAAATCACTGTAAGTTGTCACAAACCAACATAAATTGTAATGCTGAATTAGTTTAGTAATACAAAGACAATTTGTCGAGTACTAATTTCCTGTCAAATGGTAGTGTATTTCTTCGGGACTTTTAAAGATATAATTACTTCTAGTAGTCAGTCAGGGATTTATTATTAGAAACTTTGAAGAAAATAATCCATTATACAAAAAGTAAATAATAAAAGTAAATAGTCACTATACAAAAAATAACATAAATATTTCCATATATTTGACTCCACTGCTACTCATCCTCTCCTTAGCATCAGAGGAGACTCCACAGCGGACTGGGAGGCTCTGCAGCTTTCTGGTGCTGTGCTGCCCAGGGAGCAGGAATGAGGCCACCGCTCTTCTCCCTTCTGTCACCTCCAGAGCAGGTTGGAATAGGACTTTGTGTCCAAGTGCTGCTTTATTTCACTCCTTTTCCAGGATGCTGCTAACTCCTCTGATTGCATCATGCAATTTTGTTCCTTTTTCCAAGTCACCCCTTATATTGCTTTGTCTTTCTGTCATCTTTTGAGCTTTAGATTCCTCTTCTCTTAGGTCAGTCTTTTCTTTGGATTTTATTAAAGTTTGTCCTATATTTTAAAAATAAGGTATAAAGCTATACCATGAGATAATACTGTTCTAGCATAAACAAAGTTCCTAGGGACTTAACTCACTGCTGAACAGTAGCTACAAACAGAAGCCTCTTTCGCACTCCTGGGACAGTTGGGAATTAGTTAGTTTATCCAGCCTGATTTTCTATGCCAGTGTAACTACCCCAAATAATATCTTCCAGGTGAGACTTTAAATTTGCAGCATGTCATTACAAACAGGCAGTACAAATGTGTACTACACACATGTAATGCCATTACCGAAGGATGTGTGTTTCATGCTTAGTTTACTGGGGGGAAAATTTACTTCCATTGAGATGGTTCCATGTGACTGAAAACAACAGAAGAGCCAGCGTATTTATTTTAGTGTAGTTTGGTACCTTCCTGTTAGACTGCAAAGCTTTGAAAATTTCACTGATGTAGGCTTACATAAAACTACTACAGATTATATGCCAATCTCATGTCTAGGTTACCATGAAACACCTTATCGTGCAGCATTCAGCTTTCCACAACTACATTTTATAATAGAAAACCAGAGTTAGACTTGCTGGTAACTTCTATGACATTAATTAAACGTGACACCAACTCAAAGCCAGGGAATATGCATGTTTTCCCTTCCTGTAGATATGGATGTTAGTTTAAATACTGTATAGCTGTCAGCCACAAAACCCATCTTTCCTTAAGCAAGACAACTGCTCTTACTCATTGCCCATCTAAGATTTCTGTCCTGTGTATCCAAAATTTGTAAGCAGGAGCCAAAGCAAATTCCCTGGGCTTTACGTTTCCTTCTGGAGACTTCCTCAGTTTCCCCTTCAGCACCAGACTAACAGTCTGTCGCTGCTGCCCAGCAGCGCAGTGGCAGGATTCGGCCCCGGCGGGCCAAGGAGCCGCTGCTCCCAGGTCGCTCGCTGGCAGCGGGGGAGCGGCGCGGCTGCCCGCCGCACAGGGGGGCTCAGCACAACCTGCGTCTTCCCACGGCCCTCAGATCACTGTGCGTCGGTACGAACAGTCGCAGGGCACAGCAGTGCCAATTTTTGGTCTGGGTTTTTGAAGGTTTGTCCAGGAAGCAGCGTTTTCTCTACCTCATTAAGCCTGTTCACAGGGCATGAGGTTACCCACATGTATAAATTTTCACAAAATGAGGCTGATAAGAAATGCAAATTTTACTGCACAGTACATACACAACATCAAATACATAAACAAAGAAAATCCCTCTGCTGCAGAGTTAGTCCTCTTGTGTTACCAAAATGGCAGCTATATAAAAACACACAATAAAATGATATAAACCTCCCTATCAGAAGTGAAGGACAAAATGTCCACTAGAAAATAGTTACAATCAGTCTCATATTTTAACCATCTAAGAGGCACACAGCAGCTTACGTTAAAAATAATTTTCATTTCTTCACTGAAACAATTAGTTACACTCTTGCTTTTCAGAATATGGTTAGTTAATTATATTATTGAATTTCTCTTACTAAGTCTCTATGTGTGACTACACATACATTAAAATGACATTAAAAAAATCTGTATTCAAGTAATAGTAATGGTTTGCCCTGAACTCACAAGAAATCAGCAGTATTCCTCACTGAACTCTCAAACTATTAATGTTAGGAAAATATATACAATGATTTTTCAGTGTTCTATTTAAACCAAAATGTTAATCTTATTTACAGGTTATATTTAATTGGGGGGGAGAGGGGAGTTATCCAACATGTTTGTCCAGATGCCGAGGCGGAGGGGAATTAAAAACAAACAAACAAAAAAACCCTACAACAACTAGATACAAGTAATCCCAAATATCCGAGTTGTTCAAAAGTGCTTACAGATAAAATACCAAAAGGATACCAATCCTATGCTAACTTCCTGTGATGTGCAGAGATTGCCGAGCATGGAAAAGGAAAAGAAAAATAGACAAGACTTTTTGCTTTATGTTCAGTCACCTTCTGTGAGGAGAATTCAACAGGAAGAAAATCAAAGGTGTAAACAATTTAGTGATCATTACATTGAAAGTCAAAATAAACCACAAATACATCAGAGGAGTAATGGACAATCCTTTGGGATATCTCTTCACAGGATGGATGGCTTTACCTTCACCACTTCACAAGCAAGACTGCTTGAGAGACGCAGTGAAACAGATGAGGTGCGCAGAGGTTGTAGTGACAGAGGCCATACAAGTACCTAGACAAACACAAATCACATCCATCTCGTGGGGTGAACTACAGGGCCCGAAGATGCAGATTGACCTCTGTAGTCAGCCAGCCATTCTAAAAGACACTGTGGCTTCAGAAACTCGCCTCCAACAGCTGAGTAACTGAGGATGCACAATGATCAGTCCCCAAATAAATGCCACACATCAAGTCTGTAATAAACATTTCATAGCAAGACCTCAAAATACCATTTTGCTTATACAGAGTTCATTGGATTTGGACAAAAACAAGGAAAGGCAGTATCTTGAGAGCTGTGAAAATTAGTATTTCCTCCAGAAAGGAAGGATAAAACCACCATCTTGGGAGTAACAATATGAATAATAAAGTATAGTAGCTCTATTCATAGGACAGCCTATTCTGAAATTCTCTCCTTCACGCTGACTCTTGTGAGGATGGTAACAGGACTGAGAAATGGCGGTTCTCCTTGGGGATGCTCCCGGTGACTGGGATTCCAAAGCCAAGTACAGGGCACAACCCACACACCACTGCGAGCAGGGGACACCAACCCTTTATTTCAGCGGGTTTTAGATAAAGACAAAAAACGCGTGGAACAGAAAGACAAATATTCTTTTTCTGCTTAGAAAAGCATTCAGGAAAAGATTAGGAGCTAAACTGCATGCACCAATAACAGTATTCAGAGAAATGAGTTTTATAAAACAGAAGGATTTTCTTTAGGAACGTGCTGTATCTTGAACTGCCTTAAGATCTGTATTTTGGTTGCTTTGATTTGCACATCTGCCTGCATATGAAGCAACTGCAAAGTATGCTCTGTAGCTTTAATTCTTCCTGGATGCTAAGGCACACATACATCCCTCTTCACACACCTTTCAAGGATAGAGCCTAGTACAATCAATCAAGTACTGCTCTATTTAAGCAAGCGCTGCTGTATATCTTGTAATGCAAAGCAAGGATTTGTTTCCTTCTCATTTTTTAGTTCAGCTAATTCTAACTAATGCGTGTCAATATTTATTGTATAAGCAATGAGTAACCACTGCAGGTCAGATCCTATTCCAGTCGCATACCTGGGGTGCTATACACACTACCCAGACACTAGGATCAAAGCTGGGTTGTTGTTTTTTTGTATAGTTTTAATATTCCAGTTATCAGAATTGCTGCAGGAAAACAAATTGATGTCTGTGCATTTATGCTGAGTTGCTGCTGTTATGATCTGATCCTATCCTTTTCTTGAAAATACCAGTACATTTCAATCAGATGCAGCCCCTGAACAGCATGCAACTCTGAATTCCTGAGTCTGCTCAGTGACTCCTTGGACCTCTTGGCTGTGGATGCTGCATCTGACACAACCAGTGCCTCATGTTTTTCCCACATTTTCATAAGCTAGTAACCCTTTTTCCTTCACCTCCCATTTCTGTCTGTGTCTCATCATGGATACAAACATCTCATCTTTCATTCCCCTTCCTTTGCCCGGTATCTCTTCCAATCTTGTCTGTAAACTTTGTGATGTTATTATCCTCCACTGGCAATACCTGGGAAACACGGTTCTAAATATCTTAAATAGGTTGACTCTAGTACTGCTTTTATGACTATACGGACAAATATGTGAAATATAGTCATAGAGAGAAATATGAGTAGCTGACATTAGGTATTAACAGACTGTGAAAAAGCACTGGGCGCAGTCAGTACAAGTTTCAAGAAATGCTTTTAAAACAAGGGATTGAGTCAGAGATAAAATTTTCAGTATGTGTGAGGTTGTGGAAAGAGTCATGTTCATATCAGTAGAGTCAAAATTCAGACAAGGAGAAACATTATCGTTAGAGTTATTCAGTCATGTGTAGATGTGTCTGTTGTATTTAGAAGGTAGTCATACAAGATTTATCAACAGATATTAACAGAAAAAGGATGAATTACTTGACATGTGGCACTGAAATTGCAAATACAGCTTAACATATACAGAAACTCAATGAAATGCCCTATTTAAAATAGGAACACATGAAACATAAGATCAGATGTTATTTGAAACTGAAACAATGTGCAAAAAGCTGGCAGCAAGAATTACTGGAGATGTCAGTCAGGATATGTATCGGGGTGGTCATGTCATTCATAACAGTAAAATTTGATTGTGAAGACAACTCCGGTGAAGCTATTACACAACGCGTATATTCTGCCTGATTTGTGATTGAGCAGAAATACTGAAGCAGCACCAGAAGTAAGAAATTCTCACAGCCTAGAAAACATCACTCCTCACGCTCGGTACTTTTCCATGCATTCATCGTGCACCTTAGCTCCAGGATGATGCCCCTGTTCCCAGCTGAGCAGGGAATCGACACAGACTATGGCAGACCACTACACCCCTTTAACGAACAAGCCTTTGCGGTGTACAGCCGCTGTCCCCAGACCCACTATCCGCTCCCAGTCTGCCGCTGATTCTGTCCATAGGACACTACAGGAGTGGAAACAGGACAAAAATCATGAGAACGACCAGTTAAATTTCTGGGTGGGAATGGTTCTACCATAAAAGAGGAATCCAGAATTGATCACATTCAAGTTTTGATCATTTTTACAATGTGTTGCAAAACCCTTCTGTTAGAGAAACTGTCCTTACCAATGCCAGAAAGACTATATTTGTGTGTGTATGTATGTATAAATATATATGTATGTGCTTTATACAAACACACACACACAAACACACATATATAAAAATAAAATCTTCATTTATAGTTACTTCAAATGAAGCTACCTCTACATGGGATGGGAAAAGCTTCCACAAGCTAATTGTGGTTTCTTGCTTTTGCAGAGGCACCAGGTTAAGCGTTCAGGAACAGCAATGATAACAGTGTAGGAAGCCCAGACACAAATAAATTCTCCTCCTTTAGTGCATGAAGTACTGACAATAGTAAGTCTCCACACATTAAACTAAAAAATCAAAAGGCAAGTCACACCCTATCCAAAACTAAGCACTGATGACAGAGAGTTGCAGTGCAATGCGTAACTTTTACTTCAGCCTTTCCAGCTCTCAGTGTGAGTAAGGGGTGGTGTCTGGTTACACAGATGCTGTAAGGGACCAGGGAATAACCGTGAGGCCCCCAGACCCTGCTCCGCCGAAGCTTTTCCGATTCTTGCTCAAGCTCCTGATGCTACCTGCTGTTCTCCTTTGCTGCTGAGACTTTCTGGCTTGCTGACATCTAGGTCGTCTGACCTCCTTTTTTAGGAAATTATTTTGCTGAGGGAGATAAGTTCTATTTATTAATAAAGATGGATAACGAATAACTAATGTTTCATCTTTTCTCCAGATTTACCTGGTAGTTGCAACTGCTAACTGTAACACTTGTTCATAATAAATTCCGACATTAACATAAAAGCATGAAATTGTAACATAACTGTTTCTTCTCAGTTTCAAAATCGTTAAGCATACTTTCACCAGATTCAGCCTGTTCCATGAATATATCCTAAAACTGCTAATAAATCTTTTAAATTCAGTTGTATGAACACTCATTATAATACTTCTTTCATGTAATCAGTGAAAGAGGTAATGCTAGAATTTCTATATTGAATATGCCATGAAAGCCTCATTTTGAATTATCAATAAAGAATAATAAAATTAAGCAAGTAGTAAAGTGACAGCTCATCTATCCTGAATCGCAAAAATGTAAATGTAAATGTAAAAAATGAAATGCAAAAATGTACCTTTCACAGTAAAACACAATGTTTGTGGCCCAAACACCACCTTACTGACCTGTTTGGTGCAGGTGATCTCTAGCCAGCTCAAATAAACGCATATGCATATTTGTGATGGGGTTAAAGGAGCCACAAGCTAGGAGAATGAGAGGTATCCTGCTCTTCATTCTGACACCAAAACATTAACACTCCACCCTAAGGAAAAAAAATTAAAATAAAAAAAGACAAACTTGACAAAGAGTAGTCTTCCCACTGTTCCTCAAAATAAATGGAACATTGTTTTCAGAACTCTTGGAACCCCAGTAAAGTGTCAAAAGATGAGCGCGCGCTGTCATCACTGCACACAGAGAATACTAGCTCAGAAGCATGAGGGTTCTTTGGTATTAATGAGGAGAGCATCAGCAAATTCTGTTTCCCCATATACAGAAACAGAAGGAAAATAATGTTTCTAGAAATTCATATTGTTTATTACTTACATATTGGTTATTACTTTAAAGTGGTTTAAATAACTTATTTTAATCATGAATTAAATCAGCAAGGTTTTGATTCTGATTAAAATAATCCTGATTAAAATAATGTATTTTAATCTTCTGTTGCATTTACACATTGGGGTATTCTCTTTGAGAAAGACTGATTATCACTTGATGTTATTCTTGAAAATACATGGAATTGCAGCTAATTGCGCCTTTTAGAGTAAACTTGCTTTATGCTAACTGTGAAGTTATTCGATACTTATACACATCTGTTATATGCTCTTCATGTATTTATTCAGACCGTTTTTATTGCATTACAATAACATTTCTTATTTACTAAACAATTTATTCTGTGATAATGACATATCAAACCCCATTTTGGGTGGAAACCAGAATTCAAATAAAAACATAAAAACATTTTAAGATACATTTCCATTAGCTACCTACATTTACCTTTAATATTACAGGGGGAAATAAGTTATCAGAATGAATTCTGCATTTAAAACTGTTTATTAGCTAATAAAGAAAATATTATGCAGTTAATGAATCAAATTGATGGTTTCTGACCACCATATCCTCTAGAAACTCAAAAATAGTAAACCTCATCATTTTGCATCTAATTTTTTACTTAGCTTAAAAGAAACAGAAGTTTTCATATTCCTTTTCCAATTTATTTTAAATAAATGAATTTTTGCATTGATATATTTGAGTAAGTTTCAATGAAGAAAAATTATTTCTTCTCATGGAAAGAGCTGTCATATTCACTGCCTCAGCAACATTTGTTCTAAGTGTTCCATAAATAGCTGATATTGTCAAATTCAGCTTTACAAAAATGAAAAAAGCAAATATGCTCTATTTGAAAATTATATTTAAAGTAAATGGAAATAGATTGCAGTAAGTTTAGGCTTAAATTCTGTTGATCTAAGTTACAGAGTGTTTTAATTGCTTAAAAATATTACCTTTGTCCACAAATGCCCATAAATAATTCCTAAAGATTTTTTCCCTGTTCTTACTTAGAAAACTTCAAAAATAATGGTTAAAGCAAAGTCAAGTTGATGTTTTATAGTTGCAAACTCTATTAGTTCACTCACTTACAGAATTTACTTTAGCATCTATAACTGAAGACGAGGAACTCTGCTGTGTAACAGCATTCAGTGTTCCCAGCAACAAGTTTTAATAATGTCTCTTGTAAAATGTTGGCAGTCTGCAAACTTTCTATAGAGAAAATTATTTGGAGCATACATGCTATCTATGCCTTTGTCATCCAGTAAGGAATATACATATTAAGATGCTTTTATGATTTTTTAAAATTTTATTCATTTATCTCCCATCATACTCAGGCAGAAGTAATAGGGGAGAAGAGACCCTGGTTAGAGAGCCACTGAAAGTCAGCAGCAGTTTTATGGTCATAACTGTAGCACCTGAATACAGCAATATCTCTCTGCCCTGGTTTACTACCCTTGTACAGACATTAACAAACTCATACATGAAGGTTGTATGTAAACTTTATAGGTTCTTTCTCTGGAAAAGTCAAACTCAGCGCAAAGTCTTCTGTTGTTTAATATCCGCAATTCTTTAAAGGTGTCTTGATCTTATAGGGAAAGGTCTTTTCAGCTTGAAATAGGTAGCAAAACATTAGTGTCTGTAGTTAACTGAAAAAGAAATTGCTGTCAGGACATGGAAGTGTTCTCCTACAGTCCCAAGCACCTGCTACATGAATTCTGCTACCTCAGTGCTCTGCTCTCAATGATAAATTGATTAATTCCAGACGAAGAATTTCCTAGAAGCAGGAACTTCTTAGAGTAATAACTGTAATAACATTGCTCAGCACCCAGCCCTGCAGACAGGCTTATACAGTCTTGTATGACAACCTAAAATCAACACCACATTGCTATAACCTTACCCAAAGGCCAAGCAGCACTAACCAGCACCCCTCTCCTGCACAAACCTGTCTGTTCACGGGGGGAAACACCCACCCGCTGTTCCCTGTGTTGCAGCTTCGGCAGCAGCACTAGCTCTCACACCTGCTCGTTGATGGTTCTGGTGTGCGCTCTCTTCTGCTCTGCCTAAGTGTAGTTTGCATTTCAGTGCTTTCCTTCACCATCTTGAAAGTTATAAACTGAATCTTTTGTTTCGTTTTTCTTAAAAGAAACTTTTCATTCTATAGACTTCACTCATTCTCACCTGAGAAAGATGCCGTGGATGGTTTGATTGCAGCTCTTACTCAGTTATACCTCAGGGACTCTAGGGGAAGGCTTCTAAATGCTGTAATTCCTAATGATAGCCAGGCAGTACTGCTAATGGAAACTCAAAAAAAGGAAAAAAGAAAAAAAGAAAAAGAAAAGAAAAATTCAAACCAAAAATATACTAACATTAAACATGCAGTAGAAGCATTTCAAAAGATATTATACACACACCCATATATATATATATATATAAATATGTATAAATAGATATATAAATAAAAAACAAAAAAGCAGTCTTTTAATTCCTACTATCCCCTATACACTGTATCGTAAACTTATTCAACAGGTCCAGTATAATTTCTAAGATTTCAAACTAACTTTCCAGGTTCAACTGCTTTCTCTCCTTGATTGCCTATCCAAAATAGGTAAAATTTTCCATGCTGCTTAGAAGACTAGCAGGTTAAGATCACTTCAAACTGGAGCAGGTGGAAATACGTACCCCTAAGGGAGAGTTTTGGGTACCTCTCGTATTTTCGATTGAAAAGGAGGAATCCTGGAAAAGGACCCCAACTGGACTAAACTCCAGGTGTTTTCTTCTCTTCATTTTGATTCTGAGGCTCTTCCCTGAGAATGTTTTAAGATGTCAGTACCCCAAACACTCTTAAATAGTGCACCTCTTAAAAAAAAAAGTTATGCAATTTCCCTTTTCCTCCATTTACTTTTTCTAGTAGAACCCCAGTACATTTTCTGGCTTCCCTTACAGCTACCAATGTAAGCTTCATGCCACAGGGAGAAGAGATTCCTCCCTGCCCACAGCAGTCTTGCCATTTGAGTCTAGCCACATACTAGTAAACCTAAAATGCCTTAAGTGCCTAAAATGCCTTGAGTGAAAGCAGAAGAAAACATTCAAACCAACCCACTGTTTAGGAAATAGCCCTGATTTAGCAGTAAGATGAGCTGTCCTAATGGTGATCCCCCAGCATAAAATGACATATACTTGGATCTACAGTAACTGAGCTCATCGGTGTTGGTTCCCATTCCTGGAGCCCTTCACACTGAGAAATCAGTGGCAATGCACCTCATGTCTATTGAAAATAATTATCACTGTTCAACATGAGTAGATAAGGCATAAGTATCCACATAATTAACTAAGGGTTTAAAATCATTAGAACAGTACCCAAAATAACAGAAAGTGGAGAATCGACTGATTTTTAGCTAAGCTCTCTTCAGAAATCAAACAGAAGAGAGAGAGGTTTAAAAATCATATTCTCTTGACCTGTTCCTCCAACATGATCCCACAGCAGTGGGATCCTTTAAGTGCTGTGGCATTCCACTGTTCCTAAGTTACAAACTTCAAACATTCAACATGTACAAAGTCATCTGTAGCTTACATATGCATATATGAAGCAGGTTGTCCTTAACTACTTGCATCAACTGAATACAAACTACAAACAAGTAGGTGACTGTGCTGGTTATCAGGCACTTACTGAGCGCACAGATTGTGCCAGGGGAACATATTTCTATTTCTCGTGTTCCATAAAATAAGCCATTAAGCCAGTTCTGAATACTTCATGAAGTTGTCTCCCTTGCCAAATGGCCTTCAGACCAAGAAAGTAGCAGTGAGTTAGTAAAAGTTTGCATTATTTTAACTATGCTAATACCAGTTTGCACCTATTAGTTGCTACATGGGTTTGCATCTACTTAGTGGATTAAATAATTTTTGATGAATTTGTTCCCTAGCAATTGTCCCTATATAATAAATATTCCATTAATGCTGTCCCATAAAACGTACAAGTGTCCCCTCGTATTGCTGCTCCCAACTCATGCTGAAATATGAAGTCCCCTGTGAAAGTTGTGCACAGGTAATTCAACTGTTAATCCAGTTTTGTTGCAAGGGTGTAAGAAGAACTTCCAAGCCAGACAAGTATGCGTTTTGACCTCTAACGGGAAAGGAAAGTTATGGGAAATGCACAACTCACATAGATTGGGAGGGGAGCAGATGGCAGAGCGTAACATCTAAAAGAGGGCTGCAACCAAAAGAGCAAACTTTCTCTCAAGGACTTCTTTGGTAACTGACCTCTAGGGGCCTGCAGTGACGTTACCAATGTCAACAGAAGCAGCAATTATTCAGCACTTCTTGAATTCAGGTCCTCATCTCTGTGCTTCCACTTCCCTGTCTGTGAGACAGGAAACAATAAGCAACTACTTCAGAGGTCAGGCCTGGTTTCACAACTACCTAAACTGGGGTGACCTGATTTGTAGGTGCCTCCTTCATGTCTTCTCTTAGTGTAAATTACTGTGACAAACTAATGCTTTTATGTATGAACTACTGTACATTTAAATGCTTTATAATCATTAAATGATCATCTCAAGAACCCTCTGAGGATCATTACTTGTATATAGGGATTAGGTTTGTACTTACAATCATTCTTAAGAGAGGAAAAGAAAAGATCTGTGAAACTGGAACTCTGGGGAAAGATAAAACAGGCACTATTTATTTTGAAAACATTCCAATACTGGTATCACTCCTGCTGTAAATAAGTGTACCATATGCATTACAGTGAACAATGCATTATTATGCACATGCAATTTTAGGACCTGACTTTTCTGTCTTACCCAACAGCACCATGTACCTTCTCAGTATATTTAGACATTGATTAAGCAGAGGCACCAGAGAAGGAATGCTATCAAATCTTCCAACAAAAGGTGATGCAGTCCTTTGTTTCACATCATTTTCCCAGCCTTCCCTTACTGAGTTTATAAAGTGGTATTCTTATATTAAAAAAAATCAGATTTGTTGTAGGAAAAAAATTACTTCTATTACCTTATCTCTCTTTCTTTAGTACTAATCAATAAACTTTTCAATGTTGGTGCTGAAAGAAGCAAAACCCCCACAATTCCTCGTATTGCTGCAGCTGGCACACAAATTCTTTTATTCAAGAGGCACAGATATTAAGTTGTATGGTAACATTTTATACTGACTGGGTACTTATTACCTGTCAGCCCAGTTTCAAGTCTTCTCTGTTGCTTGAGAAAAGTGGCAGACAATCATTTAAGAGCAACGTTACATTTGTAATGAGATTCTCCCCCGCCTCAAATAACTGTTGTACCTCAGAACCATCTTCATACGATTAAAGTGATTTGCTGCTACCTTGCTTAATAACTGCAAGATGGTTTTCTGCTCCCCTGTTAAGGGTTTGCTGCACTGGTAGCATCTCTGTGTGTCCTGTCCCTCAAAGCATCAAATCAAAGTCAAGGCACCTGAAATCCCATTAGAAAAAAAACTCTCTGTTTCAGAATTCTAAAGAAAATACTTACAGTGCATTAGTTAAAAAAGTTTAAGTAACAGATACAGATACAAGGTTGAGCTTTAAAAACATTTTTGATGGATGTGATTGATATTTTTAAAAATTGCTTATGACAGTTCTATAGCAAGAACACACCCTTTCCTTTAAAGTATTTCCAAAGCATTTGGATGAGACCTTGAGAGCAAGTCATTCAACATCAGTATTATCAAGCAGTACTAGTGAGAACTGTATATTCATTTTGAGAGTTTAATAATTGACCTCTTAATTTTATTAAAGCTAATTCTGTTTTTAAAAAGAAACAACTATACTTGATTTTGGCAAAAAGAAAATTCTGTAAATTCTGTAAATACATCTCCTGCCAGTTCGGTTTTTCTCCACTGGACAGACACTGCCTTTTGTTGTACTTCTAATCAGTTAAGGATAATACGTCTTATTTCATCTTTGCACTCTGTCTTCAACATTCATAAATAACAGAAACAAGAGAAAGCACAGCTCTGACGAGAGACTGTGAAGGTTTGCTACTTTGGCCCACTATAAGTATTGCTTTAAATGACAAAAGGGATAAGGTTTGAATGAGACATGTTGTAGTAGCAGGTTTGCATTTCGTGCAGGCTGTGTGCATGGCTCCTCCCGTTGAGCGTTTGTGAATTAGGGTTCTGCCTGCTCCACCCTGGGCCCGTGCACTGCCATCCTTGGCCGAGTACGTGTCTTCTGTTAGCTGCCAGTTACCTTACAGCAATACTGGCTGTAGTTTATAAAGCTTCCAACAATACGGTACATTATGCAGCCATACATTCGAGGGCAGATACCTTCAAATGAGAAAGTCACACTTGAGCTATATAAAAAAGGTTTTATAGTGGAAAAATCACTGTAATTTTCATTAGAAGATCCCTGCAAGTTCTTTTTGTGTTGCTTATATTCCTAAAATACGTCAATAATAGATGACTCTACAGATGACCACTGTTATGTTCTGCTGAAAGTCAGTAATTAGAGCCATATCTGATTAATTACCAGAAGCACAATAGAGTGCTGAGCAGTGCAGTTTAATTTATGAACTTTCAAGTATGCTGTTAAATTAGTAAACTGGAGGACAGGACACTAATACGTGCACGCTATGAGCCAGACTGACCCTCGAGGTAAAACTGCACTGCAAAGACAATCACAGATTAACTGAATCCCAGCACGGGATGAAAGTCTCATCTCCTCCTGTGGGGGCAAATCTAGACTAATTTCTATAAAATTTAGATTTGACAACTTCAAAGCTGCCTTCTTACCCATGCCTTTCTTGGGCCATATCATTACCCCATGTAAATTCATGCAGTTGCACTGAACCCAGCTCAGTTACACCAGCTGGACATTAGAGGCTGTTATGGTTATAAGACATTTTAAAAGTCAGAAAATAACAGTACATTTCATTAGCTGACCCAAATCATAGCAGAGCCATAGTACACAAATACCCCTCAAAAATATGACCAGATACCAAAGATTTTCTTGTGCTGTTACTACTGGGAACCACTGCCATAACAAAAATTATTCAAGTCTGCACGTTCCCAGCACGTGCTTTCACCGTAATCGATCCTCCGCAATAGTGACAAATATTTACATGTACATCCCCACCTACCACCTTAATGATGGACACATCATAAATATCTGGGTGAGAGAAAAATGAAGAATGTATAATATAGGATGATATTTTATTTGTTCATCAAAAAGTTACTCACCCTAGCCAAGACGAATTTTACAGGGTGGCTATAAATATTATACATAGCCATATATGGCACTCTAATCCTATGAAATAGCTGTTTCAGGGCCACATGATGGATCATATTATTGTTAAATTCCAGTAATTCAGGTGCACTTAATTTCTTTGGCTTTCACTGGAGAGATGTTAACAAAGTATATGATAGGATACATGATTTTCTATCAGATGCAGCGTATTAAAAGTATGAAGTTGCCCCTAGCTATCCCCACACCAGACTTTTAGTCAGCAAATGCAAGTCCCATTGCAGTTTTCTAAATCAGGTTCAAAGAAACCCCCAAACCTAATCAATTCTAAGCTTCTTCTAGTCTTCACCAAAGCAGCAGTTTATATGACCTTAGAAGAAATCACCTGGGCTTTTTTACATCTACCTGTGAAAACTGCCCCAACGCACACCAAAAATTGACAGGAATAAAGATTTTATGATCTTTAGTAGTTCACAGAGTTCTCCTGCTTAAGATAGAAGATAGGCTTAATTTTGGAGTACCTGCCAATTTTTATTCGACTTTGTCCAAACAGTAATTTTCCCAGCAAATGTGACCAACAAGCGATGCATGGACAAGTTCCCTTACAAACACCTGCAGTTTTGTCTTTGCCACAAATTCCAAAGGCCCGGGGGGGCTGACTGGCAAAGTCGGCTTCTGCAGGGTTGTCTCCTCCTCTCCCGAGAGCAGATGGCCTCAGGGGACAATGGGACACCTTGTTCTTGAGATTTGTTTCTTTCAGGCCCTATCAGCTGGGAGATTCCTCTTCTCAAAAGAGCCAACGAGACCTCTTCATATTGCTCCAGCTACGGCATTGGGGTTTTAAGTTGGAAATTACCAAATGAGCTAAAACCTGAGCCAAAAAAACCTTGAGGTATATTTGAAACTGTAAATCTTTATGAAGTTTCCTTTTTGCTGCACTTGTATCTCTGAAATTGACTTAAACATGATTTACATTTTTTTTCCCCAAAAGAAAACTAGTTCTCTTTTTCTAATTTCTATTCTCAATCCTTTTTGCACCACTGCTAAGAAGAAACCAGAGTTGAGAGGCACAAATTCACTGTAGAAAGTGCACACGGACAAAGCATGAAAAATGTAAATAATGAAATGATCACAGGAATCATACGGTCTGAAATACATACTAAAATTTAATCTACAATTAACAAAGAATATGCTATCTTCTTAATGATTTTTAAGTGCAAAATATCTGTGCAGAAGAATTCCTTAGCACACCCTCAAAAAAAGGTATTCTTAACACATACAAAGTGGTCCCGCTGAACTCAGGTCAACCACAAAATAATTTTTTAAGCCTGTGAATGCTGCAGGTTTATAACCAAAGTTACACACTGGAATACGACAGCATCTGGTGCTCAGAGTCTGGCCTTTAAGGTATCTGCAGAGATGCTCCCATAATAGCATGCTATAGGATGCCTTTTTCTTAATATTCTTAATTTGGACCCTGATCCTGCAAATGATCACGCTCACATGCTGCCTATCTTGTGTGAACAGCAATATGGAATTCAAAAAGACCATTCATGCACATCTACAGTAAACACACATATGCTTAAGATGCATATACATGTGCATTTATTAAATATTTGTAGTTTTCTGATATATCTGCTGTCTTTTTTAAACAGTAAAAATGTAAAGACAAGCCACAGCATAATACTCTTATGCTCTTTCTCTATATTCTCTGGGAAGACTGTGGAATACTCCCCATGCACTCAAACTTTTTTTTTTTTGGAAATGCATTCCATCATAACTACATAAAATATTCAGTAACACTTAGACATGTACATCTGTAGCCATTTCATCTGGTTATTTAATTACTTGACAAAACTACTGGTACTACACTAGCCCATAACTACAGATAAAATAAGTAAAAGAAACCTCACAGCTTTGCAAACTACATATATTCAGTGTCTGCTGGCTAATGCAGGATCTCAGCACGCATTGCGTGACAGCAGTCCCTGCATTATTTTATAGCATTTCAACATGGTCCAGGGATTGATTGAGAACAGATACAACCATCTTCTTGTATTGCAGCGTAATCATTACAATTGCTTACTCAGTAAATCCCTAATGACCTCTCAACATGTAACGTAACTTCTTTTCTATTCCTTGCATTAAAGGTCCTTATCACACAAACCAATAAGGTTTGTTTTTCTTCTTCTACAGTTGCTGTATAAATTATATTAAGTAACCAGTGAAGTCATTCTTCTATGTGCATGTATGATCCAGTCCTCCACAACAAACAATATATTAGTTTCTAAAAAAAGAATACTTGCATAACTGAAACCTGCATGACGGTATTTTTAAGCAAAGTGACGATTTAGTCAAAGCATCACCTTATCTGTCAAAACAAACTCTTACGAAAACTAAGTTCCTTTTGAGAAGACATTCAGAGTCATTTTTTCTTCTATCACTTGTTCTGCAATTTTCTTACAATTAGCACAATACATTTAGCAGAACCTAAGGCAAATCTAGTAACAGAAGTACAACTTGCACACAAATGGTAGCTTTTTAAGTGGTAAAGAAAACATCTTCACTCACTAAAACCTGTTCTTCTTGCAAAGCAGCTGTAAGAGGTAGTAAGCTAATGAAAGCCCTTAAAACTGCTACTGCAGAGCACTCAGCCACAAAATGATCATATATAACAACCTCAGGCTAATGCAGGGTTTCCAGAACACCCAGCAAGACCAAAATTAAAACATTTAAAAAATGCATAATCTCTCTGCTCACCTTTCTGATTCAAAAAGTGGTAAATATTTGCTATGTACTGTGTTGGGAGAAACTAACTCCTGAGTTTGTGTAGCATATAAAACTGCTCAGTTTTTTAAGTGCATGGTAAGTTTTCTCATTTCCCACTGAAACTTCATCTATTAGTTACTGCTAGAGGCAACAAAGCCAGCTCAACAGTTGCAGTTAATACCAAATACATAAAGTTGCTGTTTGAAACAAAACAATCCTCTCCCTCTCCCCCCAATTCAGTAACATCCGGGTGTCCCTCAGCGTAGCATACTTGACAATGAGAAAGATATTTGCAATGAAATTTGTAAGTTATCAAAATAAAAAGCATTAAGTGTATTTCTTATGCTAATGTATGACACTGAGGATTTTGTATAGCAGTGAGGCTGTTCAAGTAAATGGCTTCTAAGCTCCAGAGTTGTCATTGCTTTTTGTCTTTAATGAAATGATCAGTTTGGAATTTCTACTTGCTTCATCTTGTATAATCAAAAAAATCATGTGAATTAAACAAATACGCATGTGGCTGGCCTATCTTCCACAGTGTTTTGCTTACCCTTAAGAATATCTCATATACAGGAACTTCTGTATATACAAAGAAAGAGAAGTGAGATTCTCAAAAATCTATAATGAAATTAGGTACCTAGTCACCACTGATTTTCAGAATCCCATTGTACAGTTGCAACTATCACCCTAAATATTTGCAAGTTGTTGTATTAATTGACATAAGCATTAGAAACCATACAAACGGTTGTAATCTTGAAAACTATGACTGCACCTCCTCTCTTTTTTGGTGGTAGCCAAAAAGCCAACAAAATGCTGGGCACCATGAGGGAAAGTATTGAGCCCATCACAGAGAATATCATTTTAGCACTATATATAATCTGGATGGGCCCACATCTTGAATACTTAGTGAGCAGTTCTGGTCTCCACAGCTCAAGAGGGATGTAGTGGCATCAGAGAAGGGCAATTCAAATGATGAAGTGGATGGAGCGACTGCTATTGAAGAGAGGCAACAAAATGTCTGGGACTGTTTGGAGAGGAGGAGGCGGCTGAGGCTGAGCTTTGTGGCTGAGTTTTACAAAATGATGAAGGCAGCAGATAAACTGAATGCAAGACTGTTTTTCACCAAATCCTGCAATACTAGATCTAGGCGGCAGTCAGCGAAACCAGCAGAACAGTTTAGAAGAGCCAGAAGGAAGCACTTCTGCACACAGCGCGCGGTGAACTTCCGGAGCTTGTGGCTACAGGCTTTTGTTGAGACAGACATAGACAAAATCACCATCAGCTGGTCTGTATGTGGCCACTACAGCAGATATAGGCATGTATGACATCCCTAATGACACGGCTGGTGGCTGGAATATAAGGGGAATACAGTTCAGCAAGTGGCCAGGGTAGTTTCCCTACATTGCATCTCCTTTCTCCACTACCTGAGATGTGGCACAGCTTTTCTTCTGTTTTTAAATTCTCCATAAGAGTTTTTCAGCCTACTGGCTAATTTCTTAGTCTCTTTCTTTTTTTTCTTGCTAATGGAAATACAGAATGCTTGGTGGACAGAGGGCTTGTAGAGCAATTTTCAGAGCGGTGCATTACACTAAACCAGCAGCCCTCCTTCAGTACAGTAGCGCCCTGCTAGGGACAGGGCAAACAGCTGAGTGGTAACAGCTTCATCCAGCTAATTTAATCTACTGCACTGCATGCAACAGTAGCTACTCAGATGTTTTATGAATTAAGACCTTAAAAACCATCACTGCAATGAAACCTGATCTGTCTCATTAAATTATTTAAAAAGGCAGAATCTCAAATCTCTCAGCAGAACATTCCCTTTGACCAAACAAAATATGTGAAACTGTCACATACTATGTCCTCAGTGCCCCTGCCCCAGACATCTTTGGGCTTCTCTAAGGTCTTTCACAAATACTCTTTTAGACCATCTGGATGCTAATTAGCATGTCACAGTTAAGCTAAATTCTATAATTCGCACTTCTGAAGTTAAAGACATGAATATAATTTACTGTCAGAGTCATGCGATGTAACTACACTTAGATAGCACATCATAACTCCTGATAAATGAACTAATCTCACGTATTGCTACAAAGCTTGAAGAAAACAAACACAATTACGACGTGACGCAAGGCCTGTAAAAGCCTTTGAATAATGCAACATCAGGGATCATCTGTAAAACCAAACAGCAGTTGTGGCATGAGTGAAGAAAACAACCTCTTAAACTGAAGAAGAGGAGACATGCGACAAGTTAGGGAAAGCCAGAGAGATTAAAAAGAAAAAAAGGAAGCATGGATGAACGCTTCTTTAACTCTCGCCCAGCACTCTAGTAAGGGTTCAAAAAAATGCCAAACCCTCATTTACGGGTTTTAATTTTCTGACTATTTGAAAAATATATATGATTCAGAACCTGTATTTATCAAGATTCACATGGACCACGAGAGAGACTTTCAGTCGGGGCACTGGGAGCGCTACGGGGATACGGTGGCGCTAGGGTCAAACCGCAGCGCCGCTGCGGCGCGGCCATCGGGCAGCCTCGGCCGCCGGCGCGGGACGCGGCACAGCAGGTACCTTTGCCTCCGGCACGCGCCCGATTTCAGCGCCTCTCGCCTTCCCGCGCAGCAACCGGGCCCGCACTCAAACCGCGCGGCCGCACACACCGCGCAGCGCGGCGCAGCCAGCCCCGGCACGGCACGGCCCGGCACGGCACGGCGCGCAGCCGCCGCTCGCCTCGGGCCCTGCAGGACGGGCCCCCGCCTGCGCCGCCCGCCGCCGCCCGCCGGGCCTGCTCCTCTTCCCCCCCCCCCCGCTCGCCCCGCCCTCCCGCGGCCTCCGCGCCCCGCGCCGCCCCCCGCCCGGGCACGGCGCTGCCTCCCCGGGGCCGCGGGGCGCCGCGCTCGGGCTCTGCGGCGGCTCGGCGCGGCCCAGCCCGGGCCTCCTTCCTTCCTTCCTTCCTTCCTTCCTCCCTTCCCCCGTGGGGAGCAGCTGCGTGCGGGCACCCGCTTTGCCGTGGAGCTGCTGAGTATTCGGCGCCATTCACAAACCTGTGCATAAAGTACGAGCTACATTTCAGCAAAAAGTAAAGGCCACGGAGGAGGACGTTATTTGATTATTGTCTCTAATTCTTAGCCATGTAAAATCCATTTTCCTGAGATGTCAGAGTTCATCAGTTTTAGGCTTTCTCAAAAGCTCCTGATTTCCCCAAGGTTAAAAAGCAGCACAAGTATTCCTCTTACTGGAAATTGTGATAGGAAGTTAATAGGATCCATGCAGCTGCTTTTCTCATTGGGGATTGTATTTTAAGTTTTCCTGTGTGAAATGCACATCCGAAACATAAAACTTGACTGCCGCATTGAGGACACGAGCTTTATTTCAGATCTTAGGTTGGCCTTGCCTAAGGCTGGCCACAGGATGGTTTCAGTATTTTGGATCATTGGTTTGGGACTGAAAACAGGGTATATATTCTTTAGATGTAACCTTAGCAAGTAGAAAATCAGACTCCCCAAGCAGGTCACAAACTTAAAAAAAAATCCAGATAAATACATAAAGAATTTTGACTTTTGTTTTTAATCATATATAAATGTTAGAGGTCAAATCTTTCTCCTCGATGCTAAATTTCTCCCATAACCAGATGACCACTGGAGCTGATATTTAAGATGATAAAAGTAGCGGTGTGGGCAGGGCTGGAATTGTTGGCCTGTGTGGCTACGTATTTCTTCATGACATTTCCTTGCTATCCTCTCCTCCTCCCTTGTTCCCATGAAGCTTTATTTTAGAATTCAAGTTACTATTTAAGATGGTAGGGTAACATTGTGTTAGTGTTGGAGTGATTTTTTGTATCATTAAATACAGAAAAGATGTTGGACCAAAAGACTACTAAAGCAATTTCTTATATATAAGCAGTCCAGACTGTAGATGTTCAGGCTTTAAAATCCTATAGGGTTATAAATGATGTAAAACCAGATAGATAGTTTTGAAATGAAGTAATGTGTAAGCATAAATAGCCTTACTTATCAGAGAGTCTGCGGTGTTACAGAAACATTAATTCTCCCAATATCTTTAAAGGGAGAAAAGTCCATTTTTAAAAACTTCATAAAGCTGACACCCTAGTGTATAATGGATCATTTATTTTTGCTGACCAGATTTACTAAACATGGAGCTTATTTTCAGAAGGAATAGCTGGAATTAAAACCTCCTCTTTGTATATTTTGAATTACTGATATGTGTTTTGGGATAAAGACGATTTCCTATAAAATAAAACAATGTGTTTCATTTGCAAAAAAAAAAATCAATTCAAAGATTTGCTCTTGTGCATCAAGTCTGAAAACGGAGGGTGAGCACCTTGGCTGGCACAAATGAGCGTGCCTGCCCCGATGTCGATGGGAGCTGTGCTAGCGTAGGCTAGCTGAGCGTCTGGCCTTCGCCGTTTCTGTTCCCAACTCAGTCCTGGTTGGAATAAGAAGCATTTCTTGATTGTTGCCTTTAAAAAGTTGCCTCCATTTCCAATTAGAGTTTTAGAGACTGTTTAATAAATAGAATGCTTTTTGAACTGAGTTGTATCTAAAATAATTTGCGGATGGTAAGCAAACTGTGCAAGCAGGAGGTCTGATCCGGATCTGGGCTCACCATTGTGCCCTCTTGAAGTAAATGGAATTGCAAATTGTACCGGAGTGCAGTGATATAAAAGAGATTATACTGGGATTGATGAGTACTGGGCGAGTAAGTGTTCAAGAATTTAAGCATTAAGATGCCATACTGTAAGGGAAGAATGAAAGACCGCAGAAAGCTCTGAGATGATTATGAAAGATGTACTAATTAAAACCTGCCTTCCAACAATTAAGACAAAGTTGCTACTACAGAATTATGTAATGTTCTGACTAGTACCCAAAGATAATGGTAATCACTGGACCAGATTCTGCTCTTTACCACACGAGTGCATTTTCACTGGTTTCAGTTCTGGGTTTACACCAATGAAACTGAGAACTGGTTTGGGTCCGGTGGGAGTTTGGAGCAATAGAACGTTATTGCTGTGGTAAGTGAAACACGGGGTTCAATACCCACGTGAAGGGGTAAAACCGTGAGCGAGAAATTCCACGCCTAAGTTGCTCCAGATGCTTTGGATCAGTGGCTCCACCAAAACTTGGCACTAGCTGCGGTTCTTCAGGCATGAAACTCCCAGGGTCTTGCATAAGTTATGCACGCATCAAGGCTGCAGCATTAGGCCTTGTAATTGTAAGACGTGGCAAAACAGCAGCACGGCAAGTCAGCATAATCTCTTAGCTCTTGGCATCGGGCCCTTACTGCTGAGTGTTTCAGGTCTGAAAAAAAACCTGTTGGGAGGAGATGCGGAGAAGAAACATGAGAGAAATGTTCATTAACCTTTACCCTCCGTAATAGTATTGGAAAGCATTAGCTTGAAGCGTTGGCATGGACAATGAGGCGATCGTTCACTCTACTTAATCTCTGAAGTAAATACACAAGCTTTTATTTTTAAATTACTTAAATGCTGTAGTTACAGTTAGTTTGAACATTAAATCAAATATTACAGATATAGGTGGACAAGAAAATATTAACTTCTGTAAATGAAAATCATTCAGATGCTTGATTGCTATTAAAATTAAAGGAAAACATTAGCAAACCCATTAGTTTTGAGGCACTGGTAGGAATCAAAAGGCTAAAATGCAGGGCAGCAACAAAGCGAAGCAGGCTCCAGCGCGCTGTCCCTCTGCCGCTGCTGGAGACAAATGAGCAGAGGCAGCGGCAGGGCAGGACACAAAGCTTTCTTGGAGAGCTAAGGGAAAACAAAAGGGCTCCAATAACAGTCATAAAACTTTTTAACTTGGCTGCACAGAAGACTTATCGGGATGATAAAATACAAACACTGAAAGGCACATAAAAAGAAAATCTCACTTGTTTTAGGCCCAAAGACGATCAAAGCAGTCTTTTGTTACAGAAGAACAGAAAGAAAAATTCTTGTTTGGTTCATTTCTTTCTTCTATCTCCTTTATTAGAGACCCCGTCGAGCGTTTTTTTAATAGTTTCTTTTCTCTCTCCCTAATGCTCCATTGTTTGTAAAATTATGCCACTATCTTGGTGGGAATTGTCTCCCATTTGTTTTGTCTTTTGCCTTTGGTCATTGATTTTACTTCTTTGTATTCTGAGTTGAAGCAAAGTTAAAATAGCTCGTTTTGCTTGCGTAATGTGTCAGGTATTGTTCCAAATTGTCTTTCCGATATAGCAGTGTCACTGGTTGATACCATCTCAGCTGCTGGGATTATGTTTGGTAATTTACTGACTCTTGAAAACATTGCCAGGATTTATGTGTAAAGAACAACAACAAATATGGAGTCTGAAAGGATTTCCGTCAGGTCATTTACAATCAGATTTTGAATATAAGAAACTTAGCAGTGTTTCTTTCAAGTGGATTTTATAAGAACATTGGGAAGCTTCCTTTTAATTCTTAAACTATTAGCAATACCTGTTGACGAAATTAAAGCCTCCCGTGTTGCTGTATGCATCCTCTGTACTCTACAGGGGATTTCCAGCAGCTGCTTTTCATTTTTGTCCTGGAACCCATGGCTTCATTTTTGTCAGGTGTCCGCTCTTCTGCACCTAAAGCCTCTTCGTCGCTACAAGTCCCGTGTCTAATAGTTCTGCAGAGCTGAAAGCAGGAGGAGGCCTGTTAGCAGCAGGAAGACGTTTCTGGTTTCCTCCTATGGCTCTGCTCTAATTCAGAAAGCACCAAGACAAAACCACTTGTATTTTCATATGTTTCTGCTCGGTGAAGTTACTGTAACTCATTGTCAGTGTGTTGTGTTTATTGGCTTGGTTTTTCCGTCTCCCTTTCGCGGCATGCTTTGACTTGCGACGTGCTTACTTTGCTTTCGGCTAGGCAAGGTACGGGCCCAGTAATGCTTTTCGAAACCTCCGGAAGCCGGAGTTCCCGGCCCGGGATTCGCAGTGCCGCCCGCTGCGGCGCCTGACAAAGCGAGGGAGGAAAGATGTTTCACCGCGGCGCGGCGCGGCACGGCACGGCACGGTGGCGGCCCTTGCTGGAACCGTGCGTGCTGAGGCGCAGGGACAGACGGCCCTGCGCCGAGCGGGGCGGGAGCCCGGGGGGAGGACGAGGAGGGAGCCGTAGCGCCGGGAAGGGAGCGGGTGGGGAGGCCCGGGGCAGCAGGGTCCCCAGCGGGGAAATGCCCGCAGGACCAAGGCTTGCAGGGAGAACAGGCCCTCGTAGCCTGAACAGAACCACGCTAACCTCGTGCTGGTGTGGGCGAGGGCCATAACATCAGGTCTGAAGTGCAGGGAAAAGCATTTTAATGATTAAAATGATTTTGATTAAGTTACTTTTAGTTAAAATATGCCGTTTTGTCAAAACTGAAATGTATCATGGTGGCATATTTGTCCTGATAAAGTTTTGACCTTACAGTACTCACCCATCACTTACAGAGGTGGGACAGAGAAGAGAAGACAAGCCGACCCCGGAAAGCATGGGATTTCGCAAAACTGGCTGTCTGACACAATTCAGTTTTACGGTGATACTAAGAGAGTTTTGTGTGCTTTCAGTGCAGAACAACGACTAATTTCAAAACTTTGAAGGTTTTTTGTGAAACAGACATCTCTTCTTTTGGGGAGCTTTGTAATTTTTGGAATAGCTTTTCCATAACAGGTTTGTGTAAAACAGAAAAATAGGAGTAATACATGGATTTCACCATCACTCTTCAGAGAGGGCTTGCATGAAGGTTTATCATTTTCCCACCATAAGTAACGAAGGAAACCCAACCTTCTATTCCTGCTACCATAGCCAGGTAGTTTTCCTGAAATGCTCAAGTTTGTTGCCGTTTTCTGAGAGTGAACTGAAATTACTGTTTTTTTTCTAGTGACCTTCCTTTGCTCTGCTCTCCTCTTCCACTGATGTGAGTAGAAAATTGAGGGAGTTTTTCCCTGCTCATTACTGAACTTTTGATTAGTATGCCAGGATTTTCATGGACAAGCAAGGGAGGAACTTGTTTTTTTAACAGTGGTCAGCAACACCAATAACGGGCATTACAGTATCACTCTTGCCGCCAGAGAATTCTCTCTGTGCACCCAGTGTGATGGTACTAACGCTCTCAGAAAGCCATATGATTTCATCAGCCAGCCTCCTGCAAATTTCAGTGGGAACTGTCTTACTCAAGTGTTGGTCAGCAGCAGCCCTTTAACATCAGTCAGATGCCTGTGTAGTTAATATTGGCAGTCTGTTGATGCACAACATAGTTTCAATTAAATATCTGATCAGATTTTAATTCAGATTTGTATCCATTTGCATATTTTTTTACACATGCAGTATTTTATATGGTGAAAAGCGTTTTAAAATATAAACATTAAATGCGATGAAAAATCACATTCCTGCCTCACCTAGTTTTTAACATAGTTCTTTCTCAGTTTCTGTTATCTTTGTTAGCCAGCGAAGGGATTGCTCTCTCTCAGCCCTCCCTAGTCTAGTTTGTAATGACTTGGCTAGAAGATTATTTAGTCTGTTTTACATAAGCTTAAAAATGATATCGTGTGGCAAACCTGTAATGCTTATAATCTTGATTTCAGTATAATTTAATATACAAGGATTTTTTACAAAGCAGTATTGTTCAGCACAAAGCATCAAGGCTTCCATCCATCTTTATTGTTTCTCATTTAGGCCCAGATCCACACTTACATGCCAGATGGCAACTGCAGAGGAGTTTCAAGTTATAGCTGCAATAGATGAGAAGATAAGTGCCTCTGGAGAAGGGGAAAGCCAGATTGCATATTCCCTTCGACTGCACCTGATGACTTATTGCTAGTCACTAATTGGCTTGTCCGTACACAAGCAATTCAAGATCTGATGGTAGTGCCTAACTTTATCTGTAGCTCTGTTCCTCCTGCAGAGATCACTGGTGAAATAAACCCTTGCAAAGAAGAATATTTTATATAAAGCTCTGTAAAAAGCAGACTTAAGGGTTTTTTCTTTTCATTACTGCTGTGTCAAGATTTTTCGCTTCAGGAGAGCCATAAAATTTTGTGTAACTGTCGTTGTTAGTTATTTGCAAAATAGAGTGGCTGAAGATGACGTGCTAACGTAGAATTGACAATGTATGCATATTAGGGAAGAGACAGAAAACTGTGGTAAGTAGGGCTTGGTCTATTTTTCTTTAGAAATATGAAGTTTCCTTCCCAAGACTGGTACAATCTTCCTTTGCCTTGTATTTTACTGGTGCATTTTCATTTTTAGTCCTGGGTGGGGCCTTTGACAATTTATTTAGACTTCATACAGGGAACCAGGAGAGCCGACTGCAAAGAGCATACGATAACTCAGGAATGAGAACCTGTTGTTTATTTTCAGCTGAAATATCTCTACAGCTTTAGAGCAATGCTGTTGCTTGCCACTGTTGTTAATGAAAGGCAGAATTCATGTGTAAGGGTACAGTGTATAGCCAACACTGTAATAAGCCCTTTAAAAGGTGAACTATCCACTTAAGAAAAGCTTCTCTCATACAATGAAGTGTCAGTAATTTTCTAGCTAATGAAGAACCTGCATTATCTCCCAAAGTCTTCAGTTCAAAGCATTTTCCCTTTTCGCATTTTCCCTAGATACACTTCTCTAACTGAAATGACAACAGCATTATTTGCAACCAAAAGAAAAACAGCTTTCTGTGTTATAAATGAGTATCACTTGACCTGAAAAAAAAAAATCAAGAAAAATCAGACAGTGTAATTAAGGTTCTTAACATACAGTATCTTTGTTGTCTATGCATATGCAATCACAGTGCCAATGTAAACAACACCAGCATAGATGTGAAAGTGCAGCATATCAGGGCTGCAACGCCACGTAAATAAATAAAGAAGATACCTTGTTAAATAAACATGAGGTGAAATAAATCACCAGGAGTTAATGGTACTTCTCAAAGATATTCTCAACAAGGAAAGGTGTAAAAGAGCAGAAATATTTGTAGGTACAGCAGGATCTGATTAAATGTCCAGAAAAGTCATTGGAGAGATTCCCAGTGTTTTAATTGGGCTGTGGATCAAGTCCACATCTTGTTCTTAGTGTTTGCTCCTGCCAGCTGCTGCCTTGGCTTTTCCTGTTGAGGGCTCAGCAAGTCAGAGGTTAGAGACGGTCACAGACAGTCTGCCAACCAAGGGTGCAGGAGTTCAGCACTTGGATAAGTGCGTAGACGAATCAGCAGTCCTTAGGGAGATGAAAATTAGACATCGAGTGTTTTAGAGTCTTTGAAAAAGTCAGTGAATGTAAATTGTTAAAAATCCTGGATCTTATCTTTTCAGTGTCGTTTCTCTACAAGGGATCCAGACCTAAAAAATAACCGGAACTGACAGTGGCCCCACTGCTACAGCCGAGCCAGTATTTTGCTGCTGACAAGACTTTAAATCCTTTCCACATATGTAAAGAAATTACTTTGCCCATCAGTGAATTGCAGCAGTCACATGTGGGTGAAATACAGCGCTTAATTTACAGGACACGCCGGCTCAGTATTGTCAGCTTAACAGCAGAAGTGCAAAGTCGTTTATCCAGCCGAACACGCAGGGCAACGTTAGGTAGACTCAGGCTGGAATTTAACAAGCGCATCAAGGTGTCTGTGTGCCTTGAACTTGCAAATGCGAGTCACCCCCGACAGCAAACGCCCCGCCGAATGGGGCTTTTGAAGCAGTGACCCAGTCAGTCGTACAGCGACTTCAGGAAGCGCCTACCGTAGTGATTTCCGTGCTGACCTTGGCAAAACTTTGATCCGGTTTAATATAATTCCTCTCAATATATGGCTATACATTGGTGGATAAAAATGTTCAAAATGCCCTTTGTCATCTTTCAAAATGAGGGGTACTTTGTATTCTGTAGGATTCCCTAAGCCCTCTGAGGGAAAATAAAGAACTGCAAAGTAAGGGAAGAAATTCTGTTATGCTTTAAAAAAAACATATTAAGGGTCTAAAAGCTAAGGATCAGGGTGGATAGCTGGAAAGACAGCTAGTATTAAGGTAAAATTGCCAGTTGAAATGGTAGTGTACTCTGCAGTTATGTAAGAATGAACAATTGCTACTAATAAAGATTAAAGTAACAACACATTCTGTAACTGAAATCTCTTAAAATGTTTTTTTTAATTAAAAATTACCATTTGTTTAGCATATATTATAGCATGATATATACCTGTCTGTATATATCATAAGATGTTGCAACAGATAAAATTATAAGATAGAAACAAGCCACCAGGTTTGACAGACAGAATCAAAACTATAAAACTATGAAGGGTTCATCAGTTACTCCTTAATCTTTCTCTCCTCTAGTGACAAGAGGCAACCTGAGATGAAACTCTTTACTAGCAAATTTGGAATAAGTGAGTGAAGACAGTAAGACTTTCTACAGTCCATAATCATCCATAGAATATCACTAACCTATCACTGTGTTTGGGGAGGTTCTGGCTAATAAAGGGAACGTTCGTGATTTTAAAGACCAAGATAAAAGTAATTCAGTGTCTTACTTCAGGCCATAATTTCATTTTTGGTAAGCAGTAGCATGACACCTATTTCACAAGAATTCTATTCAAGGATTTCTTCCTTCTGAAGCATGAGGTGTTGGCTCCAGTTGGAGGATATTTTAGGGTACCAGTGGACCAATAGTATAGTCATTGTGGCAAAGCATCACGAATACTTTTCATGTGAATTGATTGCTCTGAAAGGTGCTGGCCTGACTGACACGGTATAGACCAACTTAGCTTTAGACATGCAGCTTCCAAAGATGAAGGAGTAGTTTGGTCATTGTATAGCTAAAGAATAATTTTTCCCAATGGAGCAAAATTACTGCCTTTTCTCCTTGACATTAAAGGTCATTGGCTGAAAACTTTAGTGGTTGTTTTCTTCAGTCTATTTTTCTTTCTCAGCTAACACTCTGGTTGAATTCAGTGGGGTTGTCTGACCTAAATCAGTAAGTCTGTGCTCAGAACTACCAGGGCTGGTTGAACTTGATTAGCATCGATTGGAGTATGCCTATTTTTAATAGAATATCTTATGTTCAGAAATCAGAGACAGAACATCACATACGTATCTATCTATATACACACACACATCTATATATCCTATATACACACACACTTTTTTTTTTCTTCTTTTTTTTCTGCGCGTGCGCATTTGCAGCAGTGGGATAACAGGTCTGCATGGCACAAAGGGGATTTCCTTATGCTTTCTCTTCTGCCACAGAGAAATTCATTTGTATGATGAATAGTAATTTTTCTCTGTGGCTTTTTTTTTTTAACGTGATGTTTTAAATACTCTAACCACTGTTTTTATTTGTTAATAGGCCATGTCAGGCATATCTCAGCAAATATATCAAAGAGTAATTCCATTTTCAAGTTCAGACGCATTACAGGAGGTGTTGTTTTCCAGATAAAGGTTCAAGGTGCTTTTCAATGAATCACTACTCTAATAAATCATTTTTTAGATATACTAGCATACACAAGTTAGGATATTAATTTCCAAGCAGTGCCTGTCATGAATATGCAGTTTAAAAAACCTGAGCTGAATACAGTGTAAGGCCCTTATAACATTTCTAAGACCATATCTGTAATTCACTGTACATTCATGCTGATACACAGACAAAGGTGAATTAGTTCCAGACAAAAATGCATCAATGCTCTATTGAGCAGTCAATTATTAAACACATAATGGAATCTGTGGTTATCAAGCATGCTCAGAATGTGCACAGTATGCATAATTTGCACCAGAATGGATTAGAATCAGACTATTTCTAAAAAATCCAGGCAAAACTATATTAACATGGAATTAGAATGAGTCATTGCTTCTCCTATATAATGAAAGGGCCTGCTTTCCTTTGGTTACCCTCCCAAGGAGCTGATTTCAGGGTCTTACTATATGTACAAACCTAGCAAAATTGCAATAAGTAACTTTATTTTCCTTGCCCTCAATAAATAATCTATCCAATTTGCAGCGCTCCATTCTGTGGAGAATAATGGTTTTGAGAGCCACACATGTAGGTAAACGTTACAACATAAATGTCCTGGCAACTGCTCTTGTAGCAATTTGGTTGAATAAAATGAAGAAAAAAAATGAATAAGTTATTGCTGAATGATGAGAAAAATATCTCATGCATGTCACCTGAATGAGGTTTTAAATATCGTTCATTTACCTAAATCTTTAGTAAAGATCTTATTCAGGGGGAACCCCCCCCCCCCATGTTTGACAAGTGACTGGAAAAGCATTGTCAACAAACTATAAATGTTACTCAGGCTGTGGCTGTTTATTAATTTCACTGCAATTATATACCCTGATTAATGCTTTGGATCATTAGTCTAGTGCATATTTTTGCTTAACATTAGGAAAGTTGCAGATTTATTGCAGTATGTTTAAAGGCACCATTTAAATCAATAAAGAGATATGTCAGGCTGGCCGTATCCCTTAAAGTGGATTTTTTATAGAACATTATTCTCGGTTGTATTCCATATAATTGCAGGTATAGTTAATTTGTATATTACTTTATATATATTTTCATGGTTTATAAAAAAATACATTTCCTGAGCTCAGACTTTCAAAAATACTTTTTAATATTTTTTTTTGCAGCAGAAGTGATTAAAGTTACCTGCATGCTCCAAAGGCATAAAAATTGCAACATCTCTCTTCAGCATGATTCAGCAGGTTGCTGTTTATTTGCTATCCTAAAAGACCCGTAGAGTGCGGTAACCAGTATTCAGTTGTTATTGACAGTCGGTATATCTTAAACAGGAGATATGTGTGGTGGAGGTATTTATCTAGATATAAACTGGTATATCCAACAGAAACACAAAAGTAGAATTTGCTGAACTGTAAAATATTGCAAGAATTACCTGTCCGATGAGGTTACAAGCGCGTATTATTTTACCTTTGTGAAAGCAGAGGAGTGAGAAGCAGAGACGGTCTCTGTATAGCGCTTTCTTAGATATGCTTTCTTGGAGCAATTCCTGCTAGCAATTCAGTGCGGAAATTAGGTCCTCGTTCTACAGTCTGTAATTCCTTAGGACACTCTTGTGCCCCTGCTGCCCCTCACCACGTGATATTTGTTCTCTGAAATACATTTAAGACCACAATGATTTATATACTTATGTGCAAAAATGATCATGGCTGAGCTATTTCAGACATAAGCACAGAAGGAAAGTTTACAAAAGAAGTGGGATAATATTTCCCCATTTCTGCATAAAACATTTAAGTGTATTTCCAAGATAATAATGCAGGAGATACTAGTTTTTACTGTGCTAAAGCAAAGAAAACATGCTACAGGCATATAAAAGCTGGTGTATCATGTTTTTCTTCATGATATGAAACGTATCACAGTCACTCTCAGTAGCTTAAAACAGCTGTTTGAAATACCATCATATCTTGTGATAACTTCTTAAAGTTAACTCATGTGAAATAGACTTCTTGTAAAAGATCTTAACAAAAAGTTAGCAAATGAGCGTAGTTAAAATTACCAGTCCAAATCCTCCACATATAACGTGCCATTAAATCCTAACCCCCTAAAGCATTGGTGTCCTATCAAGGCTCTGAGAAGGGGTATCTGTGCCATTAACCATCCCTTCCCCTGGCGAGTCTTTAGCTGGGGCCTCCAAGCGGGAACCCATCACTACTATTAATAGCACCGGTAGTCAAGGCCCTTGCAGTCGTTGCCAGTCAGCGAGGCCTTCGCTGATGAGCTCATTTATCCTTCTCCTCCAGTCATTGATCAAGCAACTGTTCTGTTCCCATTCTTTTGAGTACCTTGCTGATATCACAGCAGATCTAATTGCCTCCTATTAGGATTCATGCTATTACTTCTATTGACCTTTCAGTATTGTTTTGTTCTTTCCAAAGAGAAGAATATTTTGTCAGCTATGGGGCATTTGTGATTAACGATGTGATCAAAGGCTGGTGAGAACTCTCTGGCATATGAAAATGTCTTGGAATGAAGGAGCATCTCCTTTGTATCAGTGAGGTTTTTGCTCATGCTTTGCAGCCGCAGGTATAAAACTCACAGTGGATCTTCATCTGCCTAATTGTACCTCGGGCAATCTTTTTCTCTTGCATTAAAAGCCATTTGGAAGGGAGGAATTGTCCTCAGAGTGTTCCCACAGGTCTTCCGGTGTGTCCTCTGAAAGAGAAGATGCAGTTCCACTTGCAAATGCAGTAAATTTGGGAAGAAAGTAAGGGAGGTAAGTCAGGTGTATGGGGACAAGGTGTCCTCGTGCTGGCCTGAGGCTTTGGCACTCCTATGCAGAGGTGTATTGGACTAACAGGCAGGTGTAAGTAGCTCTTCAGGGGGGTGTGAGTAAGAAAAAGCTCTTTTGCCTTTTCTGAATGAGCTCCTTGGAACTAGCAAAGAAAAGGTGACCACAACATTTCTCAGTTACCTCTCTCTGCTCCCACCTGAGAGCTGCGTGTTTGATGATAACTCCTGTGCGTCTTGGGGGAAGGTTGTTCTCAGTATCCCCCTAACATAATGGCCTGAGTTAATAAATATCGCTAGTTCTCCTCTGTAGCTCAGCTCTCATTTTGTCTTGCCCTCAACTTGCCAAGGTCTCTTCACTTAGCTTTATCCTTCTGCCTGTCTCCTCTACCTTCTTTTCAGGTCCCTTTTCTTCCTGCTTTACTGGGCAATTGCACTGTGTCCTCTGAAGACTGCTTATGCTGATCTATGAAATATTTATAATAAGAAAAATTCCTCCAAATATGCAGTCATAATGACTTATTTTTTTAATGTATAAAGACAGGTTAAAAAAATAGGATTTGCATATTTAGTTTGTCAAAATTATAAGTTAAAGCCTTTGTAAACAAGTAGCTGTTTCAGCAGCAGAAGAAGGAAATTCAGCTCGTTTTAAAGGATATTTCCTAGGTGCTGCTTAGATTAGAAAAGCAGAGAAGGAAAAATGGAAACAGCAATTTGGCTGAAAATATTCATAACAATGTGCAGAAATTACTAGCTTGCTTTTCTGCTTTCTCCTCCTTAGATAGCACTAATAAAATAAAATAAAATAAACTTGAAAAAAAAAAAAGCCTTTCCGTTTGGGCCAACATGGCCATAGCTTTTTCAGGCTGCAGTACCTTTACCTTAGCAGAGCCCTGGTCCCGTTGTTGGTCGCACGTGACTAACCCTTTTGCCCGTGCGTGGGCTGCATCCACCTCTCTGGATCCTGGTGCCCACGTGGTCAAAGACGGAGCGTTACTGTAGTGTAATTCAATGGCCTTCTCTTCACGCTGCAAACAGAAAAGTGAAACATCAAACGTTTTGCTCATGAGTGTAACAAATAGATTTTGATTCTTTAGTTAAAGCTGCGATAAGTTTGCTCCCCTTGTTTGCCTCTGGTATTTTGGACTTCATTCCTCCTTGCGTTCAGTTTCTCTGCGTTCAGCCCATTCGCAGCACTTGCTGGCAGCAGAGCAGGATGCCAGCACACAGCCCTTATAGACTTGCATAAGTGAACCACTGCTTTGCCGGCTCCAGGACTATTAGTCTTTTGGAATCTAATACTGTAAATCCCAGTGAAAACAATGACAGATTTCTTTGTAAGATAAAAGTTATGAACCTTCAAGATAAAGCATGGCATCGAATAAAGAACTAGTTAAAAATAGAATAGTGATTATGCATGAGAGGAGCAGTGTGCCTTTGGGGGAAATATTTCTTGCATATGCAAAAAGGTCTCTCACCTCTAATTTTTGTTTATGCATATGACACTGACAGGCAAACAGCTCCGGAAGGGCAGGCCTCTTCCAGGAAGGAAAGGGAATCACAGAATAGAACAGCCACAAAGAGCAGGGGGGGAGAAAAGCCCAAACTTTAATATACCTCCAAATCGAAATGCCGTGAGTGAATTGAACAGTACCGTATTTAGAACAACTCCATTTGTTTGCAATTTGCAAGCAATGGGACTATGAGGTAAACAGGATTGCAGAAAATGAAAAAGTATGCGTTGTTCTTACAGAGATAATGGACTCCCTTTAAGAGAGGCCTTAAAAAAAACCTAACAGAACTCCCAGAAAAAAGAAAGAATGGCTGGAGTGTGTCATATCTGATGTAAATAACTTTACTTCTAAAATAAAGCATTTTAACCTAAGAACAGTTCAGCCATCCATGAAAGTGCTATCCATAGAAACAAGTGTATTAAAGGAGGGTTAGGTTAAAGGAAAAAATTAATGTTTAACTTGCTGCCCTCCAAAGTTTCCGGAGCCCATACACAGTAACTCGGAATCGCAAGCCAGGCAACAGAGGCCTCCTCTTGTAAGGTTTGCTACAGTGAGGGTGCAGGTGCTCATCATCTCTGGAAAGCAGGCTACATTGCTTTATGGGACTGAATTCTCATTTCCTACTAATCTGGCTGTCTTTAAACATGAATAATTTGAATCAAAGCAGTAGTAGGAAAGGCTTTTTTTGCCAAGACTTGCTATTCAGTGAAGTTAGTGGCAGTGGTACTGCTATACTCAAGAACTGAATTTGCCCTTAAGTTAGAATACAAATTCTTAGATGCTTCAAAAAACCTGAGCAACTTCTCCTATTAGTCACTGAGGAACTGATGATCTTTAAAATGTTTATTAACTAAACATCCATATCAGGCAAGGATATGCTGTCTACATTTTAGGGGCAAAAAATGATCCTTAAAACCACTTAGGTGGATAACCCTCAGGTCTCTAGCACCTAGATAATGTTTGAAGGTTTGGGTCTAAACGGCTTGGCCAAGGTAAAGTAGGAAATTTGTGAGGCAGTAGGAATTTGAGTTTCAGGCCAACACTCGAGGTAGTGGATCATCCTTGCGCTGAGAGCTCCTCCAGCTCTCTAGGTACCAGGTTACTCTGTGTACAGGTGAAGTTCTGGCAGCACTAATGGCACTAAGAAGCATTTTGTTCCTGTTTTTCTTTAAAGTATTTATTTAGTAAATAGTCTGAACAGCATAATCATAATTTCCTACAGTACTTGTGAAGGATTTTTTTTTTTTTTAATTCCATCTGTAAAAGAAGCCATGTGAGTATGGGTCAGAAGCAAGAAGAGATCTAAGAATATATAATGCAGCTATTTTAAAACATAGCTGTCCCCTTGCTCACCAAAGGAAGAGTTAAAATAAGTTTTGACTAATGGATACAGAAGCTTGGTATGTAACACAATAAAGAATAAAATAAGAATTTAGTCTCATCATTCCTTTGAGAAGTCATGAGAGTTAGGCAATGAAATCTTGGTCTATATCATTCATCCCTGGGCTGCACTCTGTGAAACACCTAAAGTTAATACCAAAATAAGAGAGAAGCTCTGAAAAGTTAACTGATGGTATCAAAATTAGTAGGAAATCATACCAAGCATTTGTAGGCATTAAAGGTTGTAGATAACTTTACTTCTTACAAACGCACCTCTCTGCAGCTTTATATACTGCCTACCAGACTGAATCATCTAGAAAGATGTAATTCAGTTCATGTATCTGCAAGTGAGATTGAATGAAAAAACACCAAGAATTCAGAATACTAAGAATACCTCTTTGTAGTAACTGTAATGGGATATATGCCTAACTGCTTTTTGAAGTTATTTAAAAAAAAGTAAAATCCTAGTTAGCACTGAAATTGTGCCAGAAGCACAGCCTATACAGAAAATACAGGGAGGAATCATTTCCTCCTTAATGCCGTTACTGGATTAGCATGGATAGAGTGATATAGTTTGATTTTGATGCATCTCGAATAGAATTCTCTTTAACAATATTTCAAATGAAACATCAGTCCTGTTAATAGAAAATCCATACAATTACAAAAAAATCATAACTTTAAAGAAAATGTGAAGTGGGGGGAAAAAACCTAGATTTCACACACTGGAGAACAGAACAATAATAATCTGCTTCAGAGAGAAGACTGAATTAATGAGAAACATAGCTTTGGAAAATGCATTTACTTTGTAAGGAGGTGATTCTTGCAGATTATATTTGCCTCCAGTTCAGCACAAAATCGGAAAGCACACGGCTGCCCTTCCCCTGGCGGGTGGCTTTCCTTGGGCCGCGCTGGATGCGCTTCAGAAAGGAAGGGCCCTGCCCGTGGGCAGCGGCTGCACATTTGCTTCCCTAATCCAATGCTGGTGTTTGCATATGGAAGGATGTAGATATTAAGATATACTGGTACAGTTTGGTATAAGCAGCAGAGCTGATCTTATTGTATATACAATGCTAATAGTGTAGAAAACTATGGTAAAGTAAGAGGACAACTGTAACCTGCCCTGAAAATAAAGAAAGCTCCTAAGATACCACCAAACTTGGGGATACTTAGGGTATTTTTTTATTTGATGTATGGTCTTTCACCATTTCTCCCCAAATTTGTAATCACAAGCAGTGTTTTCTTTCACAACAGCTCAAAAGTATTTTTTCCCATATCATATATTTCAGCAGGCAAATAATATATTCTGCTTCCAACTAATAACTGTGCGTGACCATTCTGCTAACAACTTTATATACAGTTGACACTGAAATGTCCCTGTTCTTGTACTGAAGAGTTGTCATGAGTGGCAAGGTCCTGTCTGAAAGGATGTTGGCTATATTTGTGTCTTCCCTTTTGAGATGATTAATATCATCTTTCTCTTTGAATTTGGAAAGCTGGAATATGCTTATTTTGTCATGTCCTGCTTTATTCATTCAGATTCTCACTGACATCTGCAAATAGAGATAGCAAACACAGTTCAACAGGCTGCGTCGGAACTGAACGCATAGCAAGGGCAGATTGTTTCCACCTCTTTCCTGTACTTTCAGTCATTTCAGGCTGGAAAAGTCTCCATTGTTACCCCCTCTGTTATACTGTTGCATCTTGCTGAATGTTTGGCTGTTGCGTTAGCTGCTTTCATGGAGTTTTCCCAACGAGCTGGGATGAGCTGCTGAATTAAGGAAAATGTGCACCGCAGAGTCCCAGGTGCTGTGCTAGCCTTTGGCTGATGTTAGATCCAACTGAAGACTGGGTGCTATAGTCTTTAGGCTTTTGCAAGGGATTTCAAAGACCGTCCCTCAGCACTCTGCTGTAACACCTGTGATGGGCACAGAGAAGCACCTTTGTCTGTGGAACAACTGCTCTGAAAGAAGTGGAGGCAAAGTCTAAGTATACTTAAAGTCCAGTGCACAATTCTTATCTTTAGCCAGTTTCTTCACAATACAATGTTATGCTCACATTATTTCTCATGAAAGACTGACTAATACTAACTGAGAAGTGCCTCAGAATAGAGGGAAGACCTGCATTCATATGCTGATATGTGCTTTCTAATAATCTATGGGAAATTAAAATAATAGGAATACCTAAGGACATTAGATGCCTACAAAGATAGATAATTTTACACATAAAAAAAGAGTATTCTATTTCTAAGAAAACTATGATGTTTAGTTACATTTCCCCATTCTAAATATTGGAGGTATAATTAGAACCATTTCATTCTTTAAAGTGGAAAGTAATACTCTTCTGTCTATTCTGCTACATGGGAACTAATATTACTGCTCATTGCACATAATGAGGAAAGACTTCATCACATCTCTAAAATGGTGTGTCCTCTGCTACTAAAATGCACAAAAGACTTTAAGATTCAGGTTGACTCTTGGGATCTCTGTTAAGATATTTCCCATTCCTATATTTTGAAAAAGTGTATTATTCTCAGTTTCCCTCACACATCAGTATGCCTACTGGTGTCTCCCTGACAGTGGTGCGCTGAGACTAAATTCCTCTTGATGTAGAAGAGATAAAGAAGATGCAAACGAGACAGTCTCAAATACATAACAAGGCAGCCTATAAAATTAAACAGCCCAAACTGGAAAATACAAGAAATGTCCAGATACAGTCTGAATAATGAAACATAAAAGCTATGGTTAGAAAAGACAAATGCCACAACTGCACATTGTTTTCAATTGCATAATGTTGTTGAGGAAGTTCACACTATCTTAGTGGCACCACTGTAGTGCTGCAGCTTTGCTCTTCTCCTTCGATGCAGAGGAGCCAGAGCCCTTGCTATTCAGCGAGCTGATCGGGGCTTGTGGCTGCTTTGCATTGCTGCAGAAGCACAGACCACTGTAATATGGCAGCGGATCTGATATTGCAGGCTTTTGGTAGAACGGGCAGGATGTCACCGATGTCAAGTTAGCCTGGTACAGCTGAAAGCAGAAATTGTTATTTGATTGGATGCTGATTGAATTTAATTAGTGCTGACTGTACAGATCTGTCTGCATAGCTTCTGCTTTCATAGGAAATTGATTAAATATTAAAACTAAATAGTAAGCCATATAGTTTGTATACATCTCTTAAAGTTGCTGCTAAATCAAAAAACACAGCATTTAGATTTTTAAATGTTAAATGAATCTCACCCTAGGAGATTATGTTTTACAGAAGTGAAAATCCCTTCTGAATTGGAGACTGGGTGCTGGTTAGTGCCTTGCTAGCGGCTGCAGTGCACCCCGCTGTGGCCCTTCTCTTGCCTGTCCGTCTTTCACCCTGTCTCATCGCTCTCTTCTGCGCAGGCTAAGTACGCAGATCACTCGACCTGCCCAGCTGCTCTGCCTTCCACCTTTGCAGAGCAGAAACGCCAGCTGTAATTGGCACTTTGTATGTGCCACTTGTGCCGTGCCAGGAAGAATTTTTCCCTTTAGCACATTCTGAACAGCTGGTGGTAGAGAACAGAGTTCTGCTTAATGTGAAATCATCCATCCATTTGCTGTTTTTCATTGCGTTGTATCAAAATACTATGAATGAAACAGATCCCTAGGAATAGGATATTACTTCCACAGGCCCTCTGGTTAGCTAAACACTTGAAGAAGGGGGGTACGCTACAAGCAGAAAGATCAGATGTATAAGGTCTGGCAAGTAGAATGGGAGAGCATTTTTCTGCTGTGATTGATGCTTGGTGCATCTCAGAATCAGATCTGCTTTTAGCTTATGTTAAGAATTACCTTCGTGTCCCCTGTTCCACCCACATTATGAATCTTATATTGCTCTCCTTCATATCATTATGCTTTCTGGTCTTTCTCTCACTAGTATGATTTTTTTTTTAATTATAACATTAAAACTTGATTTTTGTATGATGTTATTCATTAATGCTTTTACATAAAGATGAAATAGGAAACATATTTCCAGAGGGATTGGGATGCTGTGCTCTTACAGTTACTCGTATAATGAATATAGGAGGGGATGTTGGAGGACTTCAGAGCTTAAATTGCACAGCCTAGAGAGGCTGGACTCATCTGCTGGAGTCCTGTTCCCTGCCAGATCTGAGGAACTCTCAGGGATTTGACTATGAAGTTCTCATTTCTTAAAGCAGGGAACTGGATCCCTGTTGGTAGCTCTACAGGAGCCAATACACCTACAGAGCACAATGGAAATGTTCTTTCTACAAGAACTGGGGCAGAAAAATTCTTACGCTCTGACACAGTGCAAAAGTTAGGTTTGACACAGAAAATGTACTCAAGTTAGAAATGGAGATGGAGGTTCTTAGCCCTGAAATAGTCTCTGGAGCTATAACAAACCCAGAAATAGATGCCTTTATTTTTATATCACCAAGTAACTCATGCCTCATGTTCCTCTTGATAATTGTCTAGGATTTCTGTAACTCTTGGTTTGTCTGACAGAAAAAGGTTTAAGACCAGATGGGATTGATGGATTCCATCCTCCAAATCACATAGGATAATTTAGCAATAGGAGCTAAATCGTGATAGCCCTTAAACAGATGGTTTGTGTCAACTGGAAAACAGTGATTTCACTGTAACTGACTTTGCTGGATAACATTTCAAAATTAATTCCTTTTAATATGGAAGTTGATTAAGCTGGCAGGACAGATCCCAGAAGTTCATATAGCTGCATTTAATAAGGGTGAGTAAGAGAGACTTTGAGTCATCCTTCTGATGACTGTCATCATACCTATTCCCTGAATGTGCGATACAGCAGCATGAGACCTGACCCAAGTCGTGGTGGCTTGAAGGATCTTAACGGGACTCTTCTGCTGTCTGGCAGCATACATTTCAACTTCTTATGCTGGCCTGGCATCTCCCTGTATGTACAGCATTTCACCTCCTTTCTACCACACTGGCCTTTCCCCTTCCACCAGGAGAACCCCCGGTTGCTTCCCGTGTAAAGAACTCTCTAAAAAAGCACGACGGACCTGGCTAGACATCCCGCACGCTGCAGAGGTCTCAAAGAAAGTCCCTCTGCAAACACTACCTTTTGCAGAATAGATGTATTAATTATAAAAGCAGAGAGTTTGTTTCATGACTATGGTTGCTTAAATTTATCTAGTTCTTGATGTAAGGGAACGAACGAGGGTATTTCAGAAATACAGCTTCAAGCGTTGGAAGTGTTGAAACTACCTTGTATGTACCAGTAGAGGGAGCCGGGCAAGTGGAGCCGAAATTAACCTCTCTTCACAACATCGAACAGGGCACTACAGCATTAGCAATTCTAATTTCCATCTGTTTCAGTAGCTTTATGGCCCGAAACGGGTAGCAAAATGTTTCTTTTTGAAGTTCTATGCAGATTTATGTTAGTAAGCTGATCAGAAAGGATATTTTTCTTTTCTTGGATGTTGACTTCTCATAGAGACCCAAGACAACAGTTACTGAAAGACAGTCTGTTTATCTGTTTTAAGGCTACGGAGGCTTTACAAGAGAAGGACTCTCTACATGGAAATCTAGGCCTTCCCCTGACACAGTAACGTTGCTCTGTTTTGATCAAGTCTGCACTTTACTGGGTACGTGCATCGCAGGGTTTTCTAACTGGAAATGTGTCAGGCAGGACTAAAGGCTCTGTGAGTGGTGTGTTCGTAACTGCCAAACTGTTCTCATTAGGCAGGAGATAACTGTGTTCAAAACTCCTCATTATTTTACTGGAAAGGTTTACTTATTGCCTTTGCTCCTGCTGAGCAGTCCTTGTTGCAATTGCTGAGTATGCTTCCTAGTAGGAATACCAGCTTTTTTTTCTACTGTATCCGAAGCACAGTCAGTTAAGTAAGTTCTAATTTTGAAGTGTACTCAGATTTCAGATTTTGCTGTGTATATTTGCCAAGTTGGTACCAGAACAGTTTATCCAAAACAGTATGGAAAACTAGCCAGTTTTAAAAATGGATTTTGATTTCTAACCTTAGTGACCCCAATTTTACTATCACTTTTTCTGTAACTGTTGTCACCATCCCCATAATAAATCTCTATGATATTACCCAACTTTCTGGGCTTTTTAAGTAGTCTCTAATTTTAAATCAGATTAACATTTATTTCAAGCACAGAATTAATTCACCATTCCTCATCATTCACAGCATTCTGGGAACTGTAGTTCAGAATACTTCAGTCATAGCACTGTCAGTGAGATGATTAAGTTCCTTTTTTTTTTTTTTTTTTTTTTTTCCATTTTCAGTGAATGTTTTAAAGATGAACTTTAAATAGAAGAAAATGCTGGGCATGCTGGCAAAAGCCTTAAAAGCTCTTTGATATTTCCATATATTTAATTTAATGAAAGTTTTTTTTATATATATATAAAGCAACAGTATTACAAACTTTATGCTCATAATATACACTCTCAAATTGCTAATGGAGTTACACTGTCCAGATAAGTAAAAGAAAAACTGATCTGAACCTCCATCGCAGATCCCTGAGTTTCTAAAATGCTTTCTTTAAAGTTTCTTCCATTTGAGCCTATGAGCTATCTAGTTGCTGTTCAGTTCAGATACAACCATAGGGGAAGTTTTCCCTTACAGTATCAACAGTCTGAATGGATTATCATTATAGATTAAGCCTTGTTATTTAGGCACATGAAAAATGAATGGAAATGAGAGTAGAAATAAAAGTGCTGTTATAGCCTTCAAATGAAGTAGCATATTTAACTATTTCAGGAAATCATCTATTTGCAATTTATGTGAATGTTAATTAAAAAAAAAACAAAACAAGTAGTATCCTTATGTCTTATGGCTATCTTTACTTTGCGTTGCCTCATGCTGCTTGTATTCAGGGGGCAGAAGGGTGGCACCTGACTGTCTGTCTAGCACTAGGCTGGTTGTTAAGTCTATCAGTGTCCAGGTGAATTTTTGTATGAGGTGAACAACAGGGTAACTGCAAACTAGATAGGTCTATTTTTTAGCTTCCTTTCAGGCAACTATTATTTAAAGGAAAGTTATTTTTTTAGAAGCAAAACAAACAAGATGGGGTATTAATACAGCGGATTGAAAATGCGAAGGTGTAAAGGTCACCAGGCAGAGTTTCACATTACACTTAAAGCAGCTGTTGAAAGGATGTAATTCTGCTCCTGTTCAGATCTAGTGGCTGTGTGCTCACCTGGTGAGGTGGATCATTTAGTTGTTCCTAAGGAAAAATAACTCAGGCAAAAAAGAGTGAAGCTATTTCCATCGGATTAATGAGATGTTCTTATTCACTGACCACTGCCTGCACAGTTAGGCGACTGGTGCAGGAAGGAACAGGGGGTCTGTAGATGGCAGGATGTGCATGGAAGGATGGGGAGCAGGGAACGGACCAGCCCTTTGGGCAGTAGCCTGCAATTGGCTTGCAGCATAAAGCTGTATCTTCAGTGGAAAGATGCCCAAAGGAAATAAGTCATAGGATTTGGGGTTCTTCAACTCTGAATTCATATGAGGTCAAAAAAGTGTTTGGAGAAGAGAGATGGAGAAAAAGGGAAAGATGGAGACTCTGTGTTTTTGAGAAGAGTCCATATACAGAATGGTAGGGAAAAGGTTCTCCAGATGATTAGGCATGATGTGACTGGAGGAAGTGATAATCAGGCTGTAGCCCTTGCATCGGGCCCTGCGTTTGCATTAGGTGACTGATACGCTTCCAGTCACATAACGCAGCTGAAGTTGTCCAGTGCCTGCATCTAGAGCGCATGTGGATTTGGTGCTAAGGTCACAGGTCCAAACCCAAAGAATTCGCGAGCATATTGAGGCAACTGAGGCTAGGAAATGCATGTAGTTCTTTTCTTTTTTTATGTATGTGCATGTGTTTGTTTAATGAAGAAGGGATCAGCTCTGGAACTTAAGAAAGAATAGAAGTTTGTTTCCACAATTTCGTGTCTCAGAAACATGAATGTAAAGACTGCCCTCCAAGCAGGTACTGTCTAAGCGTGCATTTCAGAAATGGGAGTGCCTATAGGTTTCCAGAGCAACTAGCCAATTAGGTCCTATTTGTGAAGGTATAACTGATAAAAAGCCCATGCCAAGAGATATGTTAGAGAGGCTAAGAAAAGAAGCAGTATTGTAGTCAGTCCAATCCAAGGAAACCTAACAGTTGTAAGAATACAGCTTGTAATCCTCAGAATATCAATATTTTGCAAGGCTAGCAGACGGGAGCTCAGTCAGACCTGTGACCATGTCCCATGCCTTACTGTACCTTTGGCTCACTGTGAAGACTAGCATACGGTAGGGGGAGGGCAGAGCCCACCTTATCTGTCGGGCTTCCTTAGAGTTTTTTATTGTTACCAATAGATCTGTGTTTCCACCCTTCCTTATTTTTGGGGTAAAGGCAGTAAGAATACGGGGACAGGATATGTCAGGCACAAAGAAAGCAGTATCTTTGTGCCTTCTTGGCTGTCCCTCTCACATCTCCTGTGCAAGGATGTAACACAATGTCACTAGATTATTCAGAGAGGATTTAACCACCTCATTTTGTAGATCCAAAGAAGCACTCAAAAGTTCAGATACTCAAACCAAATTTATGACATGCTCTTGGCTATGTCTGGATGACTATTCTCTCTGCCCGTCTTTGACTTGAGTCATATTATACAGCAAACACAAATCATGTCAGTCTTGAAATTTTTAGACAGAGATTGCATTTGGATAGAGGGGGAGAACTAGATAGAAATGAGGCCTTTGCACTATTAAAAGGTGTTCAGGTGCTGTGAGAGACAAAAGAGATATTTGTGCCAGAATGGACTTGAATGAAAATAAAACAACAGTGTGTTTTCAGTGGGACTGGAATAGTAATTGATGTCCCCCTCCTGCTTGCCTGTATCAGGGGCTTTAGGCCTTTGGATCTGTATGAGTGTGAACAGATCCTCTGTTAACTCCTCGAGTTTATTTACGCTGCTTGTTCAGTGCTGGTTTATTTGGCCTTCATGGGCAATTCCCCACTGCACTGCTCTGAGGCTCAAGAATCGGGGAATATACGCCTTTTCCTATCAAAACAGGTATCTTTATTCTCCCTTTTCCTTCACTATGCCATATATCACCACCTCTGGCCCCAGTCTTTGGATGTCTGCCTGACAGTGGATGAATTCTGTTCCTAATGTATATTCTCGTTATTCTCATCATATGCAGTGATTTAAGGTTAAGGGTTGTTTTGAAATGAAAAGATTTTGTCTTCTACAATTGGCATTGTATGCATGTTGCTTTCTACCCTTGTCAAGCATTAGGGAGGAAAAAAACTCTGTGTTACCGCCATTTTTATACAGTATTTTAGGACATCTATTTAAGGACAAAGGAAGAAAAAGAAATTGCTAGTTACCATGAAGGGCTATTGCTTGTCTTCTGAGCACAACATTAGTCATTATTGTGTAAACATAAATTGTTGTAATCACTATGTAAATAATTGAGGTAAGGTATTCTGAATAATTTTGCAGAGAGCATATAATTTTTTTTTTTAAAAGACAATTCTGAGGCATGCTTAAAAATATAAGTAACAACAAGTTAAAAGAAAATATAGATAGATAAAAGGGGATTCTGGCCTTATTAAGGTGTTGTATCTCGTATTATCCCTGCTACGTGTAGGATTATAGGTGAATTAAGTATGTCATCAGTAGGATTAAATCATTCTTTTGTCTCCCCCTTCTGTCTTCTAATAGTTTCTCAAATGGTTTTGGGCAAGATTCTAGCATTATCAATATGCATTGGCTTTGAATTGGTCATAGGGACCAATCTGTTTAATTTGACCTTTTAAGTGTATTAAAGTGTATTTAGGTATATTAATAATGAATAGGCTGAAGTCAAGAAGTAGCTTCAGTTTTTCCATCTTTCAAAAATCTCTCTCCTCCGAACTTATCTACCTGTATGCTTAATGCTTCAAGCTGACAATGACAAGAATCGAAATAACTCAAACTCTGCCACTGTTATACAATTCAAATTCTGATTAAAATGGTGCTACTGTATTTCTTGTTAGAGTTAGGTCCTCCTCAGGCAGTTCTTTTGAATGCTAAATCAATCCCAATAACCTGTTGAGCTCCTGAGCTCATGCAGGCTATGACAAAATCTGGTTTGTTCTTGGTGACTTGTCGTTCACAAAGAAACACTGGCCAGAGCTTGTGGAGTTTTTCCCGGATAGAAGATACTCCCATTTTTTGCAGCGGTTAGGCTTTCCCGCGTAGCTCTGGATGCCGCCGTGCTTGCAGGAAGTGAGCGCGTCTCGTGTCCTGCAGAGGAAGAGTAGTGTTTAGTCCTTTCAAGCCACTTTAACGCAGAGCTCTTCCTCCAGCAAAGTCTCATCTCCACTGTTGAGAAAACTGTTATGTTTAGCTGTGTGTAGTGCCAGTTAAATAAGCTGGAAGAAAGGCAAAAAAATTTACTGAAGAAAGAAAAACTAATGCTATTCAAAAACTCACAATAAGTGGGGCCCTGTTGTTAATTAGAAAAGGATTTGGGTAATAAAATTTCATCACAACATATATGGTCATATCAAAATAAATTGTAACAAGGCATATGTCAGTGATCCAACAGATATTTCCATGGTCTTAGTACAGTTTCCAAAATGTCTGTAGGCAAATCCTAGTGTTGGTGAATATAAGTTCTAGGATAATTTTTATAAAAACGTGAAAGCTTATTCACCACAGATTTACTCCAGATGTATGCTACTGTAGCACTATTGTTTTCAAAGTACAGGAGAGCTTAATATACTGATATTATAGTCTGGAGAACAACAAACATAATACTTACATTAACAAAAAAATATATATCGAAGCAGTACCTAAGCTCATTAGTTTGACCTCAATGCTATGTGAAGACTTAGATTTTGAAGGAAAGAGTAATCAAGATTTTAGAGGGAAATGGAAATGGGATGACATGCAACACAGTTTTATCAAGTGTAGGTTATATCAAACTAATTTAATGTCTTTCTTGATAAGATAGCTGACTTCCTAGACAAGAGTAATGCAATGAACCTAATCTGTCTAAATTTAAGCAAGGTTTTTGATATAGTGCCCCAAGGGAAATTATTATTAAAGAAGGAGAAAATGTGGATTAATTCAAAAATTGTGAGGTGGATAAGGAGCTTGCTAAAGTAGAAGCTTTGGTGAATTATATTGAAGGGGAAGTTATCAGACTGAAGAGAAGTTACTAGTGCTGTTGCTACAGGTTTGGTCTTGAGAGCCATCCTGTCTAATATTTCAATTAGTGACCTTGTTACAAGAATGAGATGGGCACAATTATAAAATTTGTGCCTGGCACAAAGTCAGAAAGTATTACCAATTTTGGAGGAGGACTGGATCATAATTTAGGAAGGATTAGATGGATTTAGGAAAATAATTCTTTGTGAATTATGATCCAGTCTTCCTCCAATACTGGCAATACTTTCTCATTTTGTCATCCACAAATTTTATGACCTTGTAGACTTGACTAATGGAAATGGAATGAAGTTTAATTGTACAAAGTCAAACACTTAGAGACTAATTACAATAACTTTTCTTACAAGATGGAACCTTATCCTTTGGAATTGGTTGTTTAATGGGTTGTGGTATGTTGGAGAGGAATGGTCAGAGTATATTTCTGGTTTGGAATATGATGCTAGGGGTCTAAAGCTGATGAACTGACGTTCCTTCTGTCCTATACATCAACATCAGTGAGAGACAATCAGGAAAAACTGACAAAAATGTCCGTTCTGTGATGGACAATGGTAACAAAAGTGAAAACTCCAACTACTTTTATTATGAGAGTAAGGTACTCTTTGAAGTAACCATCTCCAGTTACAGTCCTGCTAGAAAAAAAGAGTACTTATTCTAAGCAATTATCCTAAGAATAAATATATTCTATGTCTGATAATTCACCTGAAAGCAGTACAAGCTAATGTCAAATAGTTTGGGGATTTTTTTGTCTTTTTTTTTTTTTTTTTTTGAGAAACAGACATAAACTGCAGCTCATTTATGGAATTATTCAAACTCTTGATGACTGTAGCATTATAAATCACTTGGACTTTCCTTTTCATGACTTATACTGTTGGGTTCTTTCATGAATATATATCCTCTTTTTTTGTACTTAAGAATCAGCTGGTGGCTGAGAGGTTACCTTCACAAATATGAGGTCTCCAGAAGACTTTGTTGGGGAAAGAAGTTAGTGCTTTTTCAAAAAGGAAAATCCATGTCAACAACAGATTACTGCAGTTGTTTCCTCTGTGGGTGAACTGCATTTGTGTTTTCACTTATTAGGAAAAAAATGCAACTAAATCAGGATTTTGGTTTTGAGATCTTATTTCATGAGGAGATTAGAGAAAAGGCCCCTTTAAAAAAGTAAAATTTCTTTTGAGTTATGATTTCATGGTGTTGTTTGTGGCTGGTTATTTTTTCTTAAACAAGTGCCAGCGTGAAGGTTACATCATATTATTAGTAAATTCTACATATTGCTAGGAATGAATGGTAGCAAATGCATCTCGTATTTCTTTTCAGGGTGATGGCAGGACATGGTGTTTGAGAGAGGAACTTATTCATAAAAATATGAAGCTAGTTATTTTGAAACAGATCCAGTCCCCCAGATACCAATGGGAAACTTTTTTTTGATAACTGAATAAGGCATTTGAGTATTACAGAATGATATCTTTGACCGGAAACCTCTGTTCACAAAAAGCACAGGAAAGTGTAAGTTGTGCTATTTCAGGTTTCATAGTATTGGCTTAGAAGGACTCACTGTGAGAAAATATTTCATGCACCTTAATCATCTTCTGTGGAAAAGCCTGAGAGAGCTGGGATTGCTTAGCCTAGACAAGAGAAGGCTGAGGGCAGATCTTAGCAATGTGTACAAATATCTGAAGGAAGAGCGTAAAGAAGATGGAGCCACAGTCTTTTCAGTGGTGCCCAGGGACGGAACAAGGGGCAATGGGCAGAAACCGAAACACAGGAAATTCCATCTGAATCTACAGAAACACTTCTTTACTGAGGGTCCAGGACAGGGTCCTGGGCATCCTGCCCTAGGTGACCCTGCTTGAGCGGGGCGTTGGACTATATGATCTCCAGAGGTGCCTTCCAATCCCAATGATTCTGTGATATGTGATCCCACCCTTTCCCAGTACCTTGAGGCTACCAGCAGAGTCAGCTCTGATAGTAGATCTGTGAAGTGGACATGCCTCCTGTAGGAACGGAATTGAGAGCAGTATCTAAATCCCAAGTTCAGTGAGACCAAAAAATTGGAAGTATTAGGTTCCTGTGAATATCAGAAACAAGTACGAACAATAAAAGCATGCTTTGCCTAAACATTCAGAATTAATAGCAGCCATATAATGTTGGTCCATAATACATAATCCAGTTTAAAGATTTTTTTGTTTGTTTGTTTCCAGCTAGATCTTTCAAAACACACTAGGCCTGGCTACCAGTATCTTGTCATTAAATAACTCTTTGGACTCTGTCTGCATGAAACCTTGCCACTCTATAGCAGGCTTTTGTTTTGGAAAGCAAGAACACTTAGACATTTGTCCTCTGGGGTTCTGTGTTGTGTAATAGGAGTATTCCAGTTTTATAGAGGAGAAGATTGAGACAAACAGATTTGATGTTTTTCAGGGTCAGACACAAGATGCTTGGGATAGAATCTGGAATGGAGTTTCCCACCCGCCGACCTCACCAAGTGTGCCCTCATCACAAAATCTGCCTCCTGCCTGACTAGATCTGTTCTTTGGGTTTCTAATGTTAAGGCTCACAAAATCCAGATGAGAAAGTATTCATCTTCTTCGAGACTAAAAATTCTGTCTTTAATTGGATGTTATTTCTGTGCTGCAACTTTATCAAGTGTATTTACCAAAACTACTAACTAAAATCTAGGGACCACTGATCCAAATTCACCTCAGCCTTTGTAGTCAAAACTTGATGAACTGAAGTCATTGAAGGCAATGATCATTGGTATCCAAATCTAATTCAGATAGTTCATTGAAGTTAAGAAAACTATCGACTTGAGAGTACCAGAAATGATTTAGAATGAATTTATACAATGAAGCACATGGTGAATGAATCACAAATTTATTGTTTCTCAGGTCATAACACTCATAGTATTGCTTACAATAGTTTAAAAACTGCTACTGCTAAGATGATTGCCTGTGTGCTGTAATTTCATAGGTGTCTGAGGAGCCTGTTATTTATATTCTATTAAAAATTCTCCACTAATATTTACTGTTTCAGTATTTTGTATTGCGAAGTTGTGTGCTTACAGTAAGGCCACAGACAGACAGTGACTTTTATTCTAGAAAGGCTGATTCTAGAAAAGGTCAGATTGGAATGAAGACTCTTGGTAAATGGTCTACAAACCTAACACCCACCAGCATATGCTATTGAATTATTTTGGCAGTACACAGTACATAGGTATGAAGTCATTGTCCATATAATCCTTACAAAATTCTCACTGAATTCTAAGTTACAGCCAAACATTAAAAATAAACAAGAGCCCTGATAAAGCCATAAGTCAAGCATTGAGGAATTAGAAAATGCCACATTTAACCTGAGCCACATCTGAATGTATATAAACTAAGATGCGTCTAAAAGTCAAAATCTCATCAAGTGACCACAGTTTTCTATGGAAACAGGCTCAGTCTTGTCACCAGAAATACCACCCCACCAAATTTCAATTCCCTGCTCCAAATTATGCCGCTTCTCGGGATCCTCCAAGAGAATTTTTTCGAGCAAATAAAAGTTCTGTTAGTTTCCCAGATCGTGTTCCTAGAAGTGGCAAGACAGCATTTTATTTGATCTTCAAATGAAAAGCTCTCCAAACCCAAAGGAAAATTCCAGATATGGAAAATTTGACTCTACATACTTAACCTTTCAGAAGACACTGGAAACCAGAACAGGATATTGAAAGTAACCATTGAGAAAGGCACCACAAACATCTGTAATGGTATAATACATGGCATTACCATGCCTACATTTTGTAGGCAATGTACGGAGCATTACTCTAAATGCTAACTTGTTATATAAAGGTTCTGATACAGGTCTGAATTAGACCATTGTCTGAACATACATGTTAAAGAGTAGGTCAATATTGGACAGGGTTTATTGCATTTCTACATCATAATTTTTTATCCATTGCATACATTGTATTATCAAATAAAAGGTTTCTCAGAGCTTTTTTAGATATTTAGTCAGATCATAGTCTGGTAAGTGATCATTCACACAAGTAATTCCATTGACTTGAATGGAGCTATTTCAACGAGTAACTGCTTATCAGGGTTAATAATGTGCTCCCAGCATAGCTCATAAATTACAAGGATTTTGGTATTGCTAGAATAGTTAATTAAGGTTAGAAATGCAAATCGTAAGAAAGAGCATAACTGGAACTATGCAGTAGAGGAGTACCTTTTGGGTTTGTGTTTTATCTCTTTCACAGAAAAAATGAAAGTTCTGTTTTACATTGATACCTTCTAGAAATTATTATGGAATACCAGCAACTCTGAACAATTGTGTTAGCTAAGGAACTTCTGGGACTTTGAGAAGCTGAAGCTTAGCTTGTATGTAATAAGACAAAATGCTCTGTCTCCCCTACAAAGTTATTCCAACCAGCAGTAAAACCTCTAAAGGTGAGGCCACCTCAAAGACAGTTTGGCGCTAAAAACAAGCCTTCACCTGCTTTGCTAGAGTTTCCACTCCCTGCTACACATGCCGAGAGATTCTCAGCACCAGGGACAAATCTCAAGCTCACTAACTGTCAAACTCTCTCTTTCTGCAAGTGCCAAAATGTTATTTTTTCCTGCCTAGTCTGAAGAGGCAGAAGCAGGAGCAGCAAGACTTCTCAGCCTATTTTGTGCCTGACAAGGGGAATTTGTAGGCCTTTTCCCAGTATTCATCTGTCTCTAAGTCCTGAACTTGTTACAGAGGATAAGATTTACAAAGTGGCGCAATGTTCATACCCAAGAAAAGTCAATTGGGGTTTAATTTTAATTTTAATTTCCAGTTGTGTTTTATGCATTAAAACCATTTATCGTTCGGGTCTGACAGATCTATTACTGTATTTTTGTTTCCTAACCTGTTATTCTATATTTCTATTTCTCTGGGAGAGAAAATAAAAATACCATATTACTGGATTTATATAATATACCAAAATACATATATGGGTATATTTAGGCATAGATAAGAAATTATTTTCTCTGACTCTCATGATTTAATTTCTCCTGGATCATGAATAATAGCAATACACACAGATCTGATCACAGTTTGGCACTAAAATAAATCCAGCCTACCATCTTCTGAGTGTGCCTAATACAAGCTAATATGGTATTAAGGTGAAAAAGGTATTCCACAGAAAAGAGGCTCTGTATTTGGCATGTGCAGGTAGGTGCATGGTCTATGGAGGTAGCTCTTTGTTTTTTGAGACAACCACAGATTTACCAAAATAACATCCTGATGTTAACAATTTGCTGCATTAACAATTTTCCTCCACTAAATACCTCCTACCTCATGTTCTTTTGTCCGTAACTCTGTCAGCCTGATTTTTATGCAGAACTCAGCATAGTGTTGGTGCTGAGCTCCTCCGCTCTGCATGAGTTTATGCACCATGCTGCCAGCCTTGCAGGTTCTCCGCACGCAGCCCTTCCTCCCTCCAGGTCAAGCATTTTGAACCAAGACAAAGTTTGGAGTGTCTGCAACCCCGATAACTTCTAGTTTTAAGGATTCATAAGCCCATAGGATATTAGAATAAGCAATAATGAATGCTGGAGAGAAGTCTTTCTGTTTCAGTTCTGAATATGAAAACAGAATATTTCATTTGTATAACTAAATTCCACCTGCTCACTGGATATTTTAGATATAAATATCAGCAATGGAATGGTTAGTGATTTTTCTTTACATATGTAAAATGCCAATGCATTTAAGCTTGACTTTCTGGGAAAATGCTTAGTAGTCGTTGCCGTTGTTTCAAACTGCTCAAGCAACAGGCAGCAGGCTTACGTAGCGAGGCTTAGAATCAAAGTGCAAACTTTGATGCTGGGGATTCTGAAAGAAAGACTTGAGGGATTTAATTTTTTTCTTCCATCATGAATTTTGATTTTCCCAGATTCTCTCTGCCTATCTGCAGGGACCCATCTAGTGCCTCCAGATTTAAAATATAAGAGCCTTTTATTGAAATTAGATATCTGCTGTCATACTGCACAGTGACTTAAGTGCCTATTTCAAATTTGTTTTAGATGGAAGATATACTGTGGGACATTGCTAAAATATCGTATACATCCCTGTTTATGAATCTGCTTGCCAAGTATCCAAATGATACTACTCTATGGCAGTTAGGAATACCTCATGAATGCTTCTTATTAAACATGCTTAATTTTAAATAGTCTCTAAATTTTAGATTGTTTAAGTGTCACTGTTCTTTGAATATTTATATACCTTCCCCCTTCTAAATAGGCAGAAATAAATAGCCAAGGAAAAAGACATTATCTGACGCCAGAACTGCTGGTGGGTACCACTCCCTTTAGAAACAGAGCAGAATGTGGATCTTTGCTTATATATTCACCTCATTTATGGAAAAATACAATAATTGGGCTGAGAAATTTAGTTCTGACAGTTTAATTCATACCTTGACCATTCTGGGTAGCCTTAAAGGACCACAGTGTTTACATTACTTCCTACCATGCAATAGTCTTGTTGAATCACTGTATACCGTACTGTAAAGAGATAATAACATTCATCGCAATAGCTGCTCCTACCTGTAGTACTTGCGCTTGACAGAACTGCTGTGGGAGGCAGGAGGAGCCTTTCCGCTGACTCCCAGTGGAGCAGGATGAGCCTCTTCGGCGGATGTGTTAGTACAAGTCGCACCGCCATAGCATCTGACAACAGTGAAAAGTTTTATGGATTTGTCCCCAGGACATTCTTGTGAGCTGTCTAAATTTAATTAGATTTCATAACTGAGGTTAATAAAGTCAGTTAATCATTTATGTTTTGAAGTAGAGGTGAAGTGGCCAATGTGACTGATTAGCAGAACCAAATAATGGTGTGGTAGGAAGGGGCAACGAACGAAAGTATTTTTTCTCAGGCTTTGGCAGCTGCTGATGCTTGGACAGGGAGAGGAACTTTGGACTGAGACTTGTTTAATCTTTTAAAGTTAAAAATAAAATTTTCTATGATTATATATTGATTGTTTTAAGCCAGTTGAGCTATTCATTTATTTTAAATGGACCCTTTGGGAGTTTAGGAGTCTATTAAGGGCTTCACTTTCCAAAAATGCATTACCTTTTGAGGTCCTTCTCCCTTTCAGTTATTGATATGAGGGCACATGCAACTCAAATAGTTTAAAATATTTACTGGAGACACCGTGTACTAGAACATCAACAACATGCATGTTGTATAAGTCCTCAAGATGATTCCAGAATATGTTCTGTATTTCTGAAGGCCTAGAATGGTGTCCTGCTTCTTTAATCATGTAACTCTGACAGAATATTTTTTATTATTATGGGTCATTCCAGAGCTTCTGTGTGAGAATAAAGAAATGGTTTGTCTCATTAAGCCTGGGAAAAGTAATAACATTTGTAGTAAATTTAGAAAAAATGAGTATTTACATTCTCAAGTTACTTTCTATTATATATATGTCACAATAGTGCTTGAGGTTACTCCTCTGCTGCTCTGTGCTCTGAGGGTGATGCCCATTGCTTATGAACTGTCCAAAGCATTCATGTGATTGGCAACTTAGAAACAAAAAAAAACAATGTATAAAATTAACATATCTCTCTCTGACCTTTTTTTTCTTTCCTTAGTTATTAACCCAAAATTTTAGCTCTGTGCTGACTCACTTTGATCCACTAAAATCCTTTTGTACAGACACTGGGGAAAAATGTGTTGTGTCAGTCAGCCCAAGAAAAAGATACCTCCCCCTGAGTAATATAAAGAAATCTAATTTCTCTGTGTAACTACAGAAGCACACGTACCTGAGTACTAGAGTTAGATAAGGCAATGGGTTGTTCCCAGGATTAGCGTCATAGCACCTTGCAGTTCAACATATTTTTCAGGAGGGAATGAGAAGCTACTCTCTAAAGGATACATGAACAGCTTTGTACTTTTGGAAATAGCAGTTCATAATTGGATGGGTTCACACATATAATTGCTTTGGTGTGATCTAAAATGCCCAATGGATGTTTGTTTCCATCACACAGAAGTTGGTGTAGTTGCCAGTTTTTGACGGGGGTAACAGCAGGGAAGCTTCGTCTCCCCCGCAAAGGGCAGGGCATGTGCAGTGACGTTGCCACAACATCTGTGTCTTGCTCCAATTCCGTGTTACTGGCCTCGAATTTCTTAGAGCAAAAGCCCAAGTGTTTAAAAAGAGAATTAATTCTTGTCATTAGAAATGGAAAAACTTTACTGCATTTCCTTTCCCAAAGGTATGGCTCAATATAGGCAAAAAATTGCACAAGCATTTGGCCTATAAGAATTTTGTATGTTTTACGGTTTTTATATTAACAGCAATTGGTGAGAAACTTCATTCCACAAATATGCTCCCAAGTCGGCTGTCCACCATGAATGTAGCAGGAAAACTAGGAATTTAGAGATCGAGGCTCTAGTTCTGTGTCGCTACAGACTCTCAATATCATACCAGGCTGTCCCCTGACTTTCCCTGTCATCCGGAAAATGGAGAAGATCGTAAGTCTTTGTAAAGGACCTTGAGATATATGCAGGCTATTTTTAGTGGCATATTAAAGGGCATTAGCATTGTGATTGAGGTTTTATTTCCTGCATAAATAAAAGAAAATGGTCTGAATAGTATGAATAAGCAATTCCTCAGCAAGTTAAGGATATACAATTTAGCTCTGTGTTTAGTTTATTAATTTGCAACCCACAGTAAATGCCAGAGTAAGTCTAGAAGCTGAAGGCTCTTACAGTTCGATGATGAATGTCACAGATGGCACCTATTTGCTTCAGTCTCAACACAGGAGTCACATTAAGATATTAAAAAGGCCTTGTTTCGATGTCTAGGCAGTGCCTGGTTTTCTGAATGTTTCTGACAACCCAGGTGCAAACTATGATGGTTGCATTTGTGATATGGATACCTGTCTGCTCTGAGCTGTGCTTCACACAAACTCTGATCACGCTGACCACCAGACAGCAATCAGACAGGAGTGCCTGGCCATCAGTCACTACCCCCTGCCCCCTTTGAATCGGTGACCTCGACTATTGGTGCTACTGCAGTAGACAGCTCAGCCACTCCTCGTAGGCATCATGCTTTTCCTGAAGCTGCTGCTAGTGATACTGAATATTTTGTCCTGGCAGTTTTTTTGAAGTTATGATTTCAAACAAAAATCAAACTTCTTGTTTCTATTGAGAATTAAGTTGTTATTAGGGCTGTTGTAGATAAAGCCTGGACTGACCAGGAGTTTCATTTCATGTACCAACACTACAAAATCCAAACAGTAAAGCTATTGCACAAAACAAATCTGTTCTGTAAAAACTAAACATTTGCAAATATGTCCCTTAAGAGCTGAAAGCCTTTAACTTCATATTTTGGCCAGGAAGAACTTGAAAGCCTGCACCATCTAATGGAAAACAGCTTTCAGCACTAATAACATAATAAGAACAATTTGGACAATGATCACACGTAAAACAGAATAGATAGCACTCGGGGACTATGATCTCTAACAGACTGTAAAAGGTGAGGCTGTTTACTGATTTCCAAAGAAATGCCATTTTGGAAGTGACAGCTGCAGCCTCTGCAGGGGATGGTGCTGGCTTCCCATTCAAACGCTGGCTTTGTAACCACGAGGAGGATTAGGTAGAACAAGAACAATCCCAACAGAGGCAATAATGTGTCTTTTAAATGAAATGCAAGGGGGGGCAATATTAGAGCTTGGATAATATTGAATCCGGTTCCTCTCTCAGTATTTGCTGTTAGTTAGATTTTCCCTATCAAATGCACTCACAAGTATATTTTATTATTTAAAATGATCTTTGGAATACTGCTCTTTGTATTGTTACAGAGATGTTTGCGTGTCTTTTCTCTCTCACTTATCAAACTTTTACAAAACTGCAATCATGAGTTTGCTATATACATTGCTGTTGGTTTGAAAAGTGCTCCTGGTATAGTTTTTTCCAACAAGATTTCACTTCTGCTTCGCAGAATGCAGACCAGGAACCAGAGTGTGAGTGTAACTAAACTGGCTGAAAGGAAATTGAAGGGGGAAAATAGTTCAGCTGACTTCAAAGATTTTTTCATGGCAGATTAAATTTCATTGGAGTCATATTTTAGGTGAGGAGAACGTAAAATGGAGAATTCAAAAACCCTAAGGGATGACCTGCTTCATTTCTAAAGCTACTTTATTTAAAATGATTAAACAACTGCCAAAGTGCCATTGGCTGCAACATTAAATCTCCCAGCTTGTACTTAAAGACTATTTCTTCTCTTCCCATCTTGTTTAATAGTTAGTGTGAAGCTTTATGGGCCTTTAAAAATATATATATTTGGGTTATTGTGGTGGGACTGTGGCATTCCTGCTGCTAAAGTATGCCACATATGTTGGGCCACATTGATTACATATCAGTCCTCCTCACTTGTGTAAGTAGATGGCTGTCTGGAAAACATGTTTGACGCCAAAGGGATGTCAGGTCACTTGATAAAGGGTGAAAAGTAGTTTATGTTCACCTCATGGCCTTCACACCTGGAGTCTGCTGTAGAGAGAAAGGCTGCACTTTTCTGTGGAAATAGACAGGGAACCCTCTGCACATTTTAGGGCAATGGAAAGGAGAGAGATCATGTAGGACAGGAAATGGATAGACTGGGGCAAATACAGAGCCCAGATGTCAGGAATATCCCACACTGAACAATTTGGCTAAAACACAGCTTGACCCAGTACACAAAGCAAGCGTAGCCTTCCTGGGAGCGCTGGTCTGTATAGTGGGGATTCTTGAAGTACGTGATACGGCCACAGCAACGTCTAGGCACAGCTTCCCATTCGGACTGGGGTTCTGTCCAGCCTGCCTTAACTGGATGAATACAGAAGAAGTAGTTCAGGGCATCGTGTCTTTTTTATCAATACTTTGTTGATCTGAGCTCAGATTTACTCAGTCTAAATTCCAGCTAAGTCCCCATGCCTAGCAATTTCCACTGTGTGGTTCTGAGTCTTCAGAGGTATCTAGCCAATAGGAAATTCAAGGCTCAGGGGTTTAAGTGGAATTTAAGATAGATTATCTGGGTTTCCTCTGTTTGAGTCTGCACTTCAAAAAGCAATGGAGGATGGAAAAGGTGGTTCCTTCCCTTTCACACATATTATTGTGACGTGTAAAATAGGAGCACCTCTTAGGAAAAGGTTTTATTATGGTAGGCAGTGAAATTAAATGGACAAGCTGAACAGTGGGAGAAACCAAATGTTCCTACCAGAAAGGAGAGCTGAGGCAGTCAAGATGTTGCTGCGTACTGCACTGTGTCAGTGCTCAGCACAAACTATGTACTCTGCTCTCTTGAGTTTCAGTTTCACATGCTAAGCACATGACTTGCCCATCCTGCCCCTTCCTTTTAGCAAGGAAAGGAGCTACAACCTCCTGGAAACATTGTAGTGCATAAAGTAATAATTCATGTCCTTATCACATGTTGATAAATCTAGTAAAAGGTTATATTTGATGCTTTCACCTTTTACTCCATTAGATGCCCATTGGATATATGCAGAAAAGATAGTTACTGATACTTTATTACAGTGATAACATTTGAATTATTTATTATTATAACAACTACTGTCAGTATTTATAGGTTTATAGGTATTTATAGTATTGTCAGTATTTATAGGTTGGAGTTTGCAAAGGTTTGCAACTTGCCATAAAAAAATGTATCCTTACTGAAATTTGGCAAGGAAATTGTCCAACCTTGAGTGATTTCAAACTCTTGTACCTTCAAAAAAACCCCACAACTTCAGATTTTCTTTAATTAAAAAGAAAGAAAATATCAAGCCACATAGAGAAGTTTCTGATTCCTTTTTCTTGTAGCTTAGAAATAAGAAGGAGAAGTTATTAATAAAGGCACATTTCTAGTAGCCTTAGGAACTTACCAGCTAGCTAAGTGATGAATCTTCCTGAAACTGAAATGATTTCACAGAGTTTGAACATTTTTCAATGACAGTTGTGTACAGTGACAATTTTTAGATGAGGAAAAAAGATTCTCTACATTAATTCAAAGTAATATCAGTGGATTCTGTAAAGCATTTCCTCAGTCACAATTATTGGTATAACCAAAAGCCAGGTTAGAGGGCTAGAAGGCAGGAGGATACTATTTGTGATACCATATCAAGTAGTAAGCAGCCATCAGCTTTTTTAACACTTACATACTATTATGTATAATTTGTTATAAGTTAGATGAATAGTAATTTCATAGATTAGGAAACTGAGCCCTTGAGCTTATCTTATTTGCCTATTACTGGACAGTTCTCTAAAAGAGCATGGCTTGCAGACAGCTCTGTGCCCTGAGTGTGGACTCATTCCTAATCCAGTAGGACACAAGCGCTGCTAAGCAAGACATTTAACTGTCTTTTAAGAATAATATTTAACTAATTTCATGTGGTCGTGGTTATATTATAACCTATATATTTGTACCCTTTGCTCTAGGTAATAGTAACTGTTACAATTAGACAAGATAAGTTCCTACAAGTTAAGACACTTATCCTTGTTAAACAGAAGAATATTTAGTATCTTTACCATACTAAATCAAGGGTCCTGATTCTGGAAAAGCATCTGCACACAGAATCTTGGCCCTTCGGGGACTTTCACTGAAGCTGAGCTGCTAGAGCCATTATTTCTAAAATTCTATGAGATAAATGTCAAGTATCCCTAGAAATATCATTAAGAAGAGAACCTCTGATTTCCATGTCATGTTTTTGCAGAGTCCAGTTCCCGGGAGCTCTTGCATAATTCATGTTGAAAAAGTGAACAATTAATATTTGCTTCTTTAACAGAAAATTGAACCATTTTTTTAAGCTTCCTTTTTTCATCAAAATACCTGTCTTCTCTGAAAGTTGTATAGCATATACATCTTTTTCAAGCTGGACATGGTACTTCTTAATCTTGAAAAAATTTGTTTGGTAGGCCCAGTTCTTTCAGTGCCATGTGTGCAGATTCATAATGTGTAGTATAGGGATAAACCTAAACATCAGAGAGTTTCCACGGCTAGCTAATTCTGTGTTTTTCACGAAGTCTGATCTCATTCTCCTTTAGCGATTGCTCCTCTTCTAAAATAGACCTAAATCTTGACTGCTGGGAATTTCAACACAATTCGTATTCTGTCGGTCTTCCTCCCAGCAAGACTAAAGTCCATTTTTCAGTCTTTTAAGTATAGGCCCAGCTTCGTGCACAAGTCCTTGCCTGCCCTGTATCCAAACTGCTTATATGAAAGTCCACATAGAGCCATGGATATAAGTAAGCCCTGGAACACTGTAAGTAAGATGACTGATGCCTGTGCTATCCTTTTTCAGGGGTCCACCCAATACACCTAATTACGTTATAGATGAGATGAATGTGTTCATTCTATATGTGTCGTATAAAACCAATGGCAACATCATTGGTCAATATAAGACAGACAAGCCTGTGACAGTTCTTCCCTAGTGGTGTCTAAATTCTCATGCAGCCAGGGTTGATGTGTTATGGAGGATACCTGAGCTTTGCCTTAGAACAGTGTGGACATGCCACACTTAAGCAATAGCATCTTAAAAACATGGATATGTGAGACATGGTTGTGTAACAATTTGTTCTTTAGCTTGCTTTGTGGCCCACAACCTGGCAATGGGTACAGGCATAACCAATGAATTTGTGGAATTCAGAGGAACATCGAGTCTGAGGAAAAGATTATACCAAAAATGGCCAATCTGGATCTTCCTCTGCCTGTCCCATGAACCCTGGAATGTAATGCGTCTTCAAGGATCTGCAAGGACTACGTGCTGGCCCATCAGGCTGGTATGTGTTTTGAACTTGTAAGGAAAGAATACCTGGGAGAAGAATGGCAAGATATCTCTGATCTTTTAGGCTTCCCCAAGTGTTTTTTTTGCTTTAACAAGCTGATGCTCAGAATTTTGCTTCTAGAAGGAGAGGAGTTGAGAGTTTATTGATTACTCTGTAGCACTAGCTAGTGTACAGTTCAGTCAAGGTACTGCTAACCCAGCAACAATTTTGGCTAAGCCAGCTAATTTGTTTAGGTCAATGCACTGTCAAAGGGAACACCTCTATACTTCATTACAGAAAGCTAATTTGGCTTTGAAGAGAGACACATTCTCAGAAAAAAAGATGTAAATTATAACCTGGGAGAAGAGAGGAATAATGATTAAGAAAGCTTATTGCTCAGTTGAATCAAAATTTCAGAAAAAAATGGCTGCAGTGCTACCCTATAGTATATTTGTAAATACCTGAAGGAAACTGTCTTTGATATTCAACAAATATGAAGGGCCATTTGGCAGCTTTATGAGCTCTAGGCATTTACAATGCAAGGGAAAGTAGGAGCAAAGAATGGCATGGATAGTTAAAAATGAGCTGATGGAGAAATGGTTAAAGGAAATCTTCGTATATGACAAATACTCAAATTAATCTTATTTTTATAGGATATGGGGTAATAAAAACTCTATTGGTCAAAGTTAGATGTCTAAATCTAGTCATATGTTCATTAGGATTAAGTTCCAATCTCTTGCATGTCTACAGAGGGCTGTGTTGTCACTAAAAGTCATGAGTGTCCAACATTTCTGAAAACCAATCCTTATATTTAGAGACCTATAATTGGCTTATACACCTCTTATGAGCCACTTAAGCTTGAGAATGTTGGTCTAAAATTTGTTGAACTTGCACTTTCATTAAAACAAAATAAAATATTTAGTAGCAATTATTATTTATTGGCCAAAGGAAAGATAATGCTCATTTTCACATATACTCCTTCCACTTTCATTTTAATACCGACTAAAAGTTGCTGCAGATACCGCTGCCACCTCAAGCAATTGCTTTAGATACATGGTGATTTACATACTCATATAATGAGGTGATGCAAGACAGACCGTCATATACTAAAGAAATTAAGCTTTTAATTAGGGCATTGAGCATATCACTGACAACTTTTGTTTAGTTCTGAGCTAGCAAAGGCCACCATTCTTTGCTGCCAAGTCTCTAGTGCCTGGAAGGACAAATCTCCATTTTGGGACCATCTCCTACCTGCAATTAATTTTTGAAGATAGACACACACTAGGCAAGAATGAGAGAGATTCAAACATTTTTGAGCTTGTCGACTGCAAGTTCTAACTAACAGAATCATGAGGAATTAATCTCATTGTTCTGTGATCTAAATCGCAAAAGAGAGTCTGGCTGTTTAAAAAAAAATAAACCCACCAACCATGACAACCCTGAAACCACAAAAATCTGTCCTAGCAGAGGAAATTTAAAATTGAAACATGTGGTTTTGCAGAATTTAATTGAAAAAATCTGATCCTGGCTCCCTAAAAATTAAAAAGACATACCTATATCTCAGACAATATAATGACTTTCACATGAATATTTCATAAGGGGAACAGATGGCAATGCATCCACATACGTGTGTGTGTGTGTGTGTTTGTGTGTGTGTGCATGCATGTATTTGTATATAGATTAGACTGACCAGGTTTCATTATACAGTCTATGTAACAGAGATGGTGCTGCACACAAAATCTGCACATTCAGTTCTTTGGGGCCCTCCTGCTTAATGATGCCAAGAATTCAGGTCCCAGACTGACACTCACAGGGGCAGGTTTCCCAAAGACCTTCAAGACCTTCAGTTGCAGTACAGTAATCGAAGGCCCCACAATCAGATGGAAAATCATAAGCCATAATTTATCACAGTAGGTGATCCAGTATTAGGCAATACCTTAGAGGGGAATTTAAAGTACCCAAGCCAGAAAACTGCACCACTAGTTGAAAATGAGATATTGGAGTTCAAAATCTAATCTTCTTTACTGTTCTTTACTCTTTACTCTGTACAAGTTTTTAGGGGTTGTCCAGGATAAAATCAGACCTCGGCATGCTGAGAGAAAATCAGAACTTTTAGATCCTCATTGTCAGATATGGCACGCTGTTTAGCTTCAGAGCATAGGTCTTGCTAGTTAGATATATCCTGACCCATATTTCTCATTAGCTTGAAGAATTAGCTGCTGTGGAAATGGTCTTTCAAATATTGTGAGCTGCTGTTCTGGTGCCATTTCCCATTTTTTTAAGGATTATGGGGGGGGGCTTAAGTACAAGTGATTCAGTGTAACTATGTTAACACCATTCAGGGATAAATCTGGCCACAGTGATTAAAGGAAAAGAGATTTAAACAGCCCAAAAGGACAGTGACAGCCTTAAAGCTGTGTTTGTTTGTGTGTGCATGTGTGTGTGTGTGTGTGCAAATGACTATACAGCAGCAGAACTTGATGCAGGGTTTTTTACATACCGGGGGCATATCTGGTTTATTGGTCACTCATCAAGGGCAAAGCCACAGTTCTGCATGAAATACAGGGGATGTATCTTAGCAAGAAGGATAGCTTTGAATGTGGGACCTGCAAATGATCCCACATTACGAGATCACTTACTACAGCCTCACAGTCTGTCCTTAGGAATCACTTCTGTAAGGCACAGTAGATATCCCTGAAAACCTGTACTGGCCCCGGCCGAAGGCAGAAGTAGCGCATCAGATCCTCTACTGCCAGTGGATCCGTACCAAATAGTATAATAACAAGTATATAGTAATACTTCACTGGTACACTCTCTCAGCTTCTTGTATCAGATGGTACTGAGGACCTCCTTAGCTACTGCTAACATCTTGTGTTTAATTAACTTTGATGCTTATTTCTTCCATTAATTTATCTGAATCTTTCTTGAACCATGTAAACTGTTAACATCAACCAAGTCCTGTGGCAGAGTTCCACGGTTTAACCTCAGGTTGGGTGAAAAAAACACCTCCTTCTGTTTGTTTTAAGACTATTCTATCTGATGTTCCATAATCCTTGCACCAGGAGAGATGGTGAAAATTGCTCACTGTTCTCCCTTTTCATGCTGCTTTTGGTTTTAAGTTGGCTGATAATGGTGATTGACTACAACGTCTGCTGTTTTGTCTCTGGCTGGGGAGTTGTATTCAGTACAGCAGGCTGTAAGTTTAGATTGCATTAACCACCCTACACCAGCTTCCAGCTTGGACTTTCCCTTAGTCTCACCAGGACTAAGAGTGCCTGGTATGAAATATATATATATTTTTTTAAAAGGGAAGTGAATTGCTTGAGCTTACTCTGCATTATGTCTGTCCACATGGGGAACTGCTGTACTGCACTGTAATGACAGAGACAAGAGACACGGAGACAAAATGCAGACAGGGACCATGACAAACACCTCATTGGAAACCCATATTCCAGGGTCCTGAAATCTTAAAGACAGTCCATATTAAAAGAAAGATGGTCAATATTAAAGGAATGCCTGAACATCCCTCTTTCTGTGTACCAGGCTATGGGTAGTCAAGACTTTTTGCTGCCAGAATACATGAGGTGGGTTTTTGGTGTGGAAAGTTCTATGTGGAACTTTCTCCTTTCAAACATTTAATGTATTAGGATTTTGAAAAGGATTTAAGAATCCTTTGTTCAGTAATATGCACAGTTACGCAAGATTAAATGTGAAAATCAAGCCGCAATTGTCTTGGGCTGAAGTCAGGAGTGAGATTTTCAGCCTAAAGGACAATTTACCAGCTGGTTCAAGGAGGAAGGATTTATCTCCTATTGAAATATTTGGTGCCGCTGGCTGCTAAGGACAAACATTTAGATTTGCCAGAAAATTGGGCTAATACTGGCTGGATGGTTCAAGCTGCCAGCCTGGCTGGACGCCACAGTTTGAGGCCATCCATTCTCCTGTGTCATCTGGCTCTCCAGTATCTGGCATTGTGTTGCTTTGTTTCTATTGCAAAGCAATGAAACAGAATTGCATTTTTAGTAACTGGTGATGTAGGAAAATTCCCCAGCTCAGTAAGTGCAAGATCTTTTGGGGGAAGTGTTCCTTCAGCCAGGCAGGCCACCTGCAGTATGGGGACTTCCAAGAAATGCCCATTAAGGCCTAAGGAGAAGGTTTAATGCTGTTTTGTGTTCGTTTACTTCATACTGTAGAAATAGGAAATGGCTGATAATTACTTTGCTGAGCCTATTAGCAGAGAGAAAACAATAGGTAAATCCAATAAAACAGCATCAATTTGTTTCCAATAAAACAGCATCAATTTTAACTGTCTCTTTTCAACAAATGTGTACTGTTTGTTGGGTAAAGTATTAAAGCTATTTTTCTTTGGTGTGCCTAGGACACTTTACAAAAAGTCGTATTACAAAGTGTTGCTATCCTCACTTGACAAAGAGAGCCATCGCTTTGCAGAGAGAGGGCTGAGGCACCAAGCCTTTGCTGACTGCACTGGCCCGGAGCTCCCTGCAGTGTCCTCTTCTGGTTTCAAGGTGCACATCTTGCCACCCCATGCTGCAGACTTAATTTCACAGCAAGGTGAAAAGGCTTTCTCTTAAGAAATCCAATGATAACCTTTTATTTCTCCCTCCTCATAATCGAGGATGCTTTCCCAACAGATAGTAACCCTTCCTGATGAATCAACGTGTAACCTACCATAAATAAAGAACATGTAACTGCCTCACAGGCTGCTCAGTAGAGCCAAGCATGTAGTTAACAACACAAAATTTTCTCTGCAAACATGGTTTCTTTTTGATCTGATACTATGCAATTACTTTGGGATTTTTGTCAAATCTCTTCTAGATATCTTTAAAAAAATTAACATTTTGTTGTTTCTCCCTTTCTTTTGCTCTCCTTTTCTTTTTATAGATTTACTGTGAGCAATTCTTTCCTAGTTCTTTCCAATATCCAAAGTCTGAACTTCAGTTGTTTTGGTTAGTAATTGTGATTGGTCATTTATGTCAGATATTGGTTGGTAAATGGGTGAATTGCACCAACCCTTGGCTGTGATTATACTAAAAACAATGCAGAAGGCAGAGAGCTCTGAGCTGCTGCTAAGGGGACTGGGCTGGAAGAGGAAAGCGTTGACCTGTGTCAATGGAGAACGCTTGCGCTAATCAGCCTTCACTGTAGCTTCACTACATAGCAGTGGGTCCTAAGCCAGTACTGCCGTATGGTGCTGCATTTTCCTATGTGGATGTACTGGCACTAACTCTTTGTATCAAGTGGTTTTGTTTGACATAATCATGCCCAAGGTCATACAAAGTAGATACCTGAGTGAACACGGGGTTTGAAGAGGCCATAGTTAGAAAGCTAAGGAGTGATTCTAATCAAGAAGGTTTCCTCTTCCAGTTTATGCGTGTGGTCTGTTTGGTCCTTCTTGATCCGGAGCTCCTTCTGGCCAGAGAATGCTTTTGCTATGTCTGTGCAGTATCTAAACAACAAGATCCTTTCACTCTTAGAACCTGGAGAAACTACCAGAATAGAAATAGCAGTAACAGAGAAGATGTATTAGAAGAGAAGACCGTCTAAAGAAGGGCAGTCCAACTGTGTAGCCAATGAAGTGCTGAAAAGGAAGCCAGGTGCAACTGTCCATGCTAATAGCATCTGCTAGCATACTCTGTAGCAAGATTGTGTAAGACTACAGTCCATCTGTGTGACAGACAGGTGTACATATACGCACACTCCCACACAGACTGTGCTGATTCAGCCAGAGTTTGAGAGCAGTCATTGCAGAGCAAACAAGTACTGCTGCCCATGTCTTTCTACTCAGTAGCAGTGCTGAAGAAATAAGTGATAATATAGCCCGTTCCATTTCTAATTCTTATTTGTTGTGTTCAGATTGTGAGCTGAATGAAAGCTCCTGCCCCCCCAAAATGTGCAATTAAAATAGCTTGTGATGTAGAGACAGTTGGATACCACACCGCAGCAATCTGCAAGAGGAGTTTTCCCCTCATTGAGATGCCTAATTTCTTTCAGTTGCATACTGAGATAATAACAGGGTGTAGATTTTACTTCCCATCAGTTAGTCTCACTCTCCAAGGATCATTATAATTCACAGGGGAAGTGAATCTTGGAGAGAGACGGTGGCTTTTTTTTGCTGTTAGTCAGCAAGTGGAGTGGAGCGGAGAGCAGAACGCCAGTCCCCTGTACACCATCGCAGGGCTTTGCTTACAGGGCCAAACTCTTGGCTACTGGGTGCAGAAGACATAGGAGAAAGACATCACCTCAAAAATACCCATTTTCCATACAATTTTAGCCTTTATTATTCAGTGGCAGAAGACAAGCTGGATACCTCTTTCTGTTCTCCAGTGGATGTGGGGGTGAGTGGACCTGTCTTCCTGTTTTTGCCACAAGTTCCCATTGCTATTTGGCATTCCTCGTCCTTGTCATTATTCAATGGCTGGCAAACAGACTTGCTGACTTCTGAACTGACCTGCTAGGCTTTATGTTTTATTGATGTCCTATGTTTTTCACAACTTCAAAATTCTCCGTTCACTTTAATTAGTTGAACCTGAGTTCACAAACTCAGTGACCTTTTAAAACATTTGGCAAGCTGCATGAAAGTGTCACAGCAAAACTCTGTAAAGTGCACAATGTAATCCATGTTGAAAACACAGGAGGTTTATATATACCTGTTTAAATCTTGAACATCGAGGAAAAAATACATGAGAGAAAATATGCCTGCTTCTCTGCTGAGTGTCCCAAAAAGAAACTCAGGGTGTGCTTTCTCAGGTGCTTCGTTGCCCAAATGCAACTCTAATTGATTTAAATCAGAATGGAAATAGGCCAGGTAGCAGAAGTTTCTTCTGATTAGTAAGTGTCTTGGTGTCTCGGCCGAAGCGTGCACAGCTGGGCCTTTGCTCTTCCGCCTATTCGCTCCAGCGTTGCCAGCTTGCGGTGCAAGGTGGGGACACACGAGCCAAAGCAAATGAGTTCCCAGGGCACAGCAACTTGCTGTCTGCCCGCTCCCCATGTACAGTGACATGCTCACCCTAGATCCCATGCGCAGCACGTATGTGCTCTGATCCGTTATGAACGTTATTTAAGCTAATCCATATAACTTCATAATGAGGGCAGGCTAACAAACATTCAGTCATTTATTGAAGCTGATGGATGGAGACCTATTAAGTTATAGTTACTTGTTGACTTTGAATCATTTTACTGTATTGCCACTGACATACCTAATGAGCACTGAGTGAGGACTCAGCAGTGTTTGGAGATCATACTTCATGGGCTGTTTGTTTCTGTATCTGTCTGTTCTTATAACCAGAGCAGAATGAAAGCATGATGTATGGACAATATGTTATTCAAGCGGCAACTGGTAACGCAAGTTTAATTTTAGGTCTATCATACATTGTATTGTATCTTTAATTGCCTGTTGGATTTTTTAAATCCAATCACTTTCCAGTGCTAGCTCATCAAAAAATAACAACCATTAAAGAAAACAACCATCATCCAAGAGCTTGGTGGTTTTTGCCTCTGGTTTCAGCATTCTGACTGAAACTGTAGGTACACATCTCTTGAGGCTTTATGGAAATACAGGGACACAAATTAAAGGTCATGATCAAAAGACCAGAATAATCACTGTCATATAGAATTTAAAATATTTAAGATTTACTTAATGAATATTTAAATATATTAAAGCCTTTGATATTGGAGTGGTGGTGCTTGACAGAAACTATTCCAGGGTTGGTATCTGGATTCCCGGTAAGGGTCTGACTGCAGACTGTTAAATTGCTACTCTGGCAACTGCATCTTTTACATCTTGCCTCTCTTTCATTCCCTGCTGATCATGACAGCTCTCACCCTTTTTGCTAGCCCGTAAGCTACTTGCTTCTGTTTGGTTAATTCAGTTGCTGGCTTGTTCAGATCTTAATGATACAAAAATGGGCATAATGAAAGGAGGCAGCTGATAACATGCAGAGTTTCCAACAGAGTCAGAGTAAGCTGTGCAAGGGGAAATCTCCAGCCAAAGCAAATTCTCTTTGAGCCTTGGTGGGGAGAAGATGGCCTCACAGATAACTTTGTAAGGATTTGCTGCTAGCCAGAGAAGATGGCCACAGTGAATGAATCTGATAGCGTACAAGACACGGGCAGTAAGTGTTGTAGGAAGTGTGGGTAGCAGAGCGAAACATCACAGCTAAAGATCTGATGAACACTTCCGTTCTGTAGCAAACCAACAGCTTGCTCAGTCTGGGTGTATGGGAGTGCTTCTAAATGCAGTGCTGCCTCCACCCTCCGCTGCCCCTATATACCGACAAACTCTCTCTTAGTTGCCTGTTCACATAATGTCTTCCTACACACATGCCCATGATGTTTCCTCATGCCTATTTATATCAGACATTCTGTCTCTGCACATTTCTCCAATCTACTGCATTACACAGCAATTTTTAAGTTACTCTCACCTAAAGATCTTTGTGCTGAAGATGTTAGATTGCCTGTGTTATTGTGTACTCTAAAATTCATTAGTGCAAACTGTACTGGAAGCCCAGCCTAAAATAAGAAGGAGGCAGTTTAGCTCAATTTAATGACTGTGTGAGTAAAAAGAAAAATATTGTTGATTCCTATTAAGGTGCAATAAATAGGGAGGACACATTTTTTCCATTTTTGTTTCTTATGTGATAGGAACTGGTATAACTTGAAGGGTCCTAGAATCCTGGGGCTGAATTATATCTCCCCTTATATTGCTTGGGTGACTTGTTTTTTGAAGCAAAGGAATCTGCACAAGGAACAGGCTGGGAGGAATACGGACCATTAGAAGCTGCTCTTTCACTTTGTCTCGTGTCCAGAGCTGTAACGAACGACTGGGGGGAATCTAACTTCCCTGCACCTCTTTTCTCTGTTACTGTTTCCTTGGCAACAGGTATTAGCCTGCTGAAAACAGAGTAAATGAGAGTTTGGAAAAAATTATTTTTTAAAACCACTTAGCTTTTGTAATCTGACAACTGTTCCTGTGGCAATAACAGCAGGTAACAGAGCAGTTGGGTTCCCAGTTGTCAAGTTCACATCCAGCTGCTAAGTGACAACTGAAAAATCCTATTTTGTGAAGAGCGCCCCCAGGCCTGTGGATGTGAGAAATGAGAAGTGGATTTAAATTGTTTGTTAAAAAAAATAATTCAGACGTCTGCCTCTAGGGCATTATTGAAAGCTATTTTAATACTCCAAGAAATCCTCACACTTCTTGGTGGAGATAGCAGAGCTGGTCTTCACGCCCATATTTTCAACTTTGTATCACTGTATATTCAACGCTTGACAAACTAGCAGTAAAATTACAAATCCACTCACTCTTGATGTTTCGAAGTTAAGCCCTTATGCCAGTTTTTCCATATTCCTTTTATATCTTGGTGAGTCTGTAGGGAGAGGGGAAGAAGGAGAAGTAGAAAGAAAAGAAGACATGCACATAGAAAACATGTAGAGTGGGAATGTGTCAAATTATCTGGCTCAAATTTTCATTAAAATAAATAAATATTGGCAATGCTTTCAAGTGTGTGGGAAATGAATTTGCAATGTTTGCCTATATTTGTAGCTCCTCTTTTTGCAAAAATGGATTCCAAGTATATGTTTGCTTTACTTGTTGATTGGAACCTGCATTGCTTCTTTTCTGCTTCTAACGTAGCCATTGTCCATGTTCTTGTTTGCCCTTCAGGACCTCATCTGCGTAAATAAAACTGAGAGGCACCGCATCAGATTCAATGTCCAGACAGTTGAAGAAGCCTTGGGCTGACCACAAGAAGCAAAGGAGGTATTTTATGGAAAGTGGACGCAAAACCAAAAGTCAATGCATGGGTGATTAGGCAATATCATATCCCGTTATAGCTGCCATGTAGCTATTGTAGTAAAAACAGCAGCCAGGAACTTCTACTACAAGGCAAAGAGAGAATGACAGTGACTAGAACAGTGTTCCTCAGGTTTTTTTACATCTCTCCTGCCTGAGGGTACATAGAGCATTCTGCTCTTCCCTTAACTCCAATTTGAGAAAAACTCATGCAGTGAAGCAGGTGAAGCAACTGCGAGGAGGTGGCAGTGGGGCTGAGGCTGGGGCAGCTCTTGGGAGGCTCAGTATGGGCACCCTTTCCTCATCCACAGGCTCATCCCTTCGCCAGCTGTGTCCTTCCAACCATTCTGATTAGAGCTGTGATGCAGCTCGGGCTCTGGGGGGACTGGAGCCGGGAGCCAAGCAGAGGAGGTGAGAGGCTTAGGGATGGAGCACAGCTGAACTATCCACCCTACGGCTTTTCACTCTACCCACTCCAACCATACCCCCAGTGAATCCCCAGCAGTTAATCCCCCAGGTACACTCAGTGCCCAGTTGAAGACCCACTGAAATACAGGACTGCAAGAACACTTGAAACCTATAATAATCAAAAACCAATAGAAAACATAAAAGAACTTAGTCTAGAGATTCCCTTTCTAAGCACCTGTGATGACAGAGTCAGTTGCCTGGCCTTCCCCTACTCCAATTTTGAACTAATATCAGGCAGATTATGCTTGATTTCTTAGGTAATCACCTTCTGAAAAGTTCTCCAAACTCTAAACAGAATGACAGCAGAAGTTGTGTGTCATTTTGTTATAACTAATTCTGTTACAATTACTTTTAAATAAATGGCAAACTAATAAAGTCTAGCCATTTAGTATACACTTATCTCAGTGACAAAGTGTTCAGATAGAAAATATATGCAAATTAATACTTCAATTTTAAAAATTACATGCCTGAATTGTGCATAAATAGTTGTTGAGTTTTGGAAATTAAAGTAAGTTTTTAAAAGTGGGGATATCTTAAAAAAATAACATCAGGTTTCTCTCCACTGCTTATAAATTTTGCAGTGTGATTCAGGAGCCTATGTCCCATTGCAAACACACATGTGTTAGATTCCAAACTCATTAGGAGCAATATCTATTTGCCAAATACTCCACTCTTATCCAAATCCCTCCCTAAAATTCACATCTGTCAGAAAGCTTTAGAAGAAGTAAACTAATTAAAATGTTACAGTGAAATAATTTTGCCCACCAAACTGCTCATGATTTTACAGAGATAGGAAAATATCTTTTTGGTAAGATGCTACAACATTTTAAGTTCAGCTGTCTGGCATCCCAGCTTTGCTGAGTTCTGGAATATAGAATTCACAACTCTTAGCCTTGCGAGATACCCAGAACATTTGTTGGCAAGATATGATTAGTAGTGCTAATTAATGAGAATTTTGGTATTTCAGATGTGAATTTCTCTTTATTCATATCAATCTTATGCTATATGTAGCTTCTCCATCATTTTTGTACTGATGTGCTATATGTTAGGTTGTCCAATATATAGGATCAATGCTTCTATTTTTCTCCTACAGTCTCTCAGACAGCATTCAAACTCCCATTCTACATTTGCATCTTTTTTGCTCTGTTTTCTCTTCCATTTCTTTGATATGTGCTCTGTTTTTTCACTTTGAAAGTTTTCCATCCTCTAGATACTGTGCAGTGTTATCAGTTTTCTCAGGAGATATGCAGAAGTGTTTTTATAGGCTGAGAACAATTCTGCAGTATACGTTTTACAGCACTGTGGAAATACCAAACCTCAAGTTTGCATGTCATAGGATTCCCTCAATTTTGGATCCCTAATACCTCGTGTTCACAGTGCAATAACATCTATGCAAATAGAAGAGTTAAAATGCAGAAGTGGTGAAATGAAATAGTAAATTGCTGTTCTGAAAACACCTCCCACCAAGAAGAAGCCTTAGCTCAATGGAACAGTTACCAGTTTGCCTTAACAACTCCATTGCTTTAAATTGCTAGAAACAGAGTCATTTGTGGAAATGTGTGAATTTATTCAGCTCTTTTTTAAAATAAATTAAATCTTAGCAAATTAATAGTGGGCATTTGGAGAAATGTGCAGCCTTTTGGATGTATGTCTGAGTTCAGCAAACCTTGAATCCCAGTTTGTCTTCCCAACTTGATAATGGTAGTATGTTTATTGGAGCAGCCTCTGGGAGAATATCCCAGTAGAGACTTAGTGGGTGTCTTCAGCACTGAGTTATTCTGGAGACCCTCTGCTGCCGCTTACCTGGAAACTCTGCAAGGCTTTGCTTTTATCGTGATGCAGAAAGGAAGAGTTTGAAGCCTGAACATTTTAGTGGAACTGGAAAACTGTTCCCTTTCCAGCTCTAATGACTGTATTTTTAGTGTGGAGGAAGTTGCCACAGAGACTGTAGAAACCTGAGAGAATAAATGTATTGTTCAAAGACTAAAAAAAGACATCAAGTGCATTGAAAACCCTTACCTAATTGAGTGTTGAGAGGAAGATGAGGAAGGGGACCCCATGATTTTTTTATTCCTTCCTCCAGCTACTGTAACAGAATTTCTAACACTAGAGGCTAGAGCATTCTAACTTTCAAAACACAAGATTCTGGAAAATGCAGATGAATTTGCTCATGGGTTTTGATAAAGTGGATTTCAGATCACGTAACTGAGCTTGTTACAGTGTTCACACTGTGAACTTTGTCTTGATGCAATGGCCAAAAATCTAAAGCTTCTTTCATAAGTGACACCAGTCTGTATTTCAAGAGGTGTTGGTTTGCCCCTCAGTGTATTCTTGGAATTAAATGTTTTAGTAATATTCATTATATGTTTAGTATGTTTAATATAAATAAGATCATACTTCTACTTGTGTAATCCTAGGAACAAGGGGTTTTGCAAGTGAGCGGCCCTCTGTTAGGATGATAAAAGAATCTAAGACTTCGAAAAGAGTCTCTGGATCACCTTTGCTGTTGGCTATTTTGCTTAAAGAGTCAGTCCTTTGAGTTGTATTTTGCTGTTGATAAGTATTTAGTCAATGCATTGATAGTACTAGTTGTTTTGTAGCACTTAAAAGGATAGTATGAACGGTAGCCACTTTTTCATCTTTCTTTCATGTTGGGCGTCTGGTATTCGAAAAGCAATATTACAAGATAGCTTTCATTTCCATGTGAGAGATACAGCTAAATATTTATTTGTTTGTTGTCATTCCTCCTGTTTTTTTTAATGATAGCTAGTATTAGTGTCCCATACTTTCCTGCAGCCAGTAAAACTGTTGTAGTGGAGAGGGCAGAAGCATAGAAAAATAAAAGCAAAAGGTAGAGAAAAAGCACATTAGAGTTAGCTTTCTGTCCTGACTAGTCGGGCTTGAGGTTGGCTACATCTTGCACAAGGATTCCAGCCACATGACACTTCAGTTTTAAAAATGTTTTTTATGAAGGATAGGATATTTCTAAAATTGCAATACTAAAAGAAAATGCATATTCTACTTATGGGCTCTTACAACAGAATCCCTTATTTTTTATCATTGTTGTGAACACTATGCTATATACTGTTCTTCCTCTTTCCACTATTTTCTTTACTCCTTGCACTTTAATTTTGCACTCTTAGACTTGGTGGTAGCCATCAGGATGTTCATTTCCTAAAAGTGAAAAAAACCCAAAACTTTTAAAGCAGGTTTCTAAACTGTAACAGTAGTGGCTTCTAGAACAAACACTGTGTAGATGATAAAAGAAACTGATTCATATCTCTGAATACTTGAAATGAGGGCTGATAGCCAAGAGCTGACAAAGAGTGATTTCAAAATGAAAATGAAGCCATAATATATTCAAAGAAGTGAAATGGTTATTACTCGGGGGGAGACATACTAGTTATGACTTCCAAAGGTAAAAAAAAGGTTCATAGAACAGGAGCCAATTATCACCCTATTGCTCCAAGCTAGATTTCAAACATGATATACAAAAATGACAATTATACAACATTATATACTCTTAGAAAACCAGCACTAATCAAAGATCACTTCTGCAATTGCCTACAAGCTCCGACTGGCCAGATCCCGAGCCTAATGTCCGCTAGTAAGGAGGAAAGGAGAAATGGATTTGCGGGTCATATTAGCAATGTCAAAAAAATGATAGGGAAAGAGAATCTTGGTTCCCAAACCAAGATGGTGAGTTGTGCTTAACCTCAGGGCATATAAAGGGAAGTGAGCTATCCCCATGTGAGGTATCAAAAATCCGGAATTTTGCTCATGGAGTCACAGGGAAAGCAGCTGTCCAGTGAGGCACTGGAAGGAAATTGTTCCTTGGAAACGTCAATTTTGACAAATCTTTTCAAGTTGCATGCAGATATCCATTGGAAACCTTGTTTGTTTTCTGCCACTTTGGCTCGGAAGCTGCTCGGGAGCCTGAGCTGCTCCTTGGCGCCTTGGCGGCTGCAGGGCTGTCTGCCACGAGAACGGCGCCAGAGCCAGTGGCTCCCAGCTCCCAGGTTTGCAGGCCAGCCGGCGTCATAAGCTGCCTCCTTCTCACCCTCGGGGAAGCAGCGGGGCCGCAACTCGCGCAGCTGCGAGGGCTGCTGATTGCAAGGAAGTCTTCAAGGGAGGGCTGTCCCAGGCCAGAGCGGCAGGAAACCGTACAGAGAAACACAGATCTCTTTGGGGTGAAGACCTCCTTTCTGATCCTGACATGGTGCTGGATGAAACCCTGAAGAGATTTGATTATAGATTGTGTTAAAGTCATCTCTTAGTGAATTACATGAGGGTGACATTCTTCTCTGTGTCGCTGCTGTCCCTTTCCAAGTAATTAACGGCAGAAGGCTAATGGTATGTGAGCTGCATTTTCCCTGGTGTATTCAGTCCTAGAACTTCCTCCCGTTCCTGTGATATTACTAGGTTTGCCCAGACACAAAGAAAAGACTGAAGTTCCAGGTAATACAGCCTGAGAAAATGGGGATTTTGATTGCCAGACATGTGTTTTGTATCCAGACGTTTATTTATTTTTTTGCCCCAGTGGATTACATACAGCATAGGGAGAGCTCATTTGCATTGCTTGGCTAGAGCAACTGAGGAACCACGCAGCCTTGCTGAAACGAAGGGGATGAGTATGTCCATGTTGCAGCATGACGGCTCTTCTGGACAGTTGGTTACTCTACTATGATCTGTATTCACTTAGCATTTGAATGATTTTAGAGTATATCTAAACTTTATGACCTGAAAATACAAAGGAGAAATTATACAGTAAGTAGCTCTAGTATACATCTTCACTTACAGAAAACCTTAATTTTTAGTAGTTTGTTTTAAATTAGTCTGACAGACTGTGCACGTATCCAGAGGTCAAAATAAAATTAAAAAAATACCCAATAGTCATAAAGTATCAAAAATACATTGCTAGCACAGGGCCAAGTGTGTTTTGTATGGACAAAAGTGAATATAGTTCAAGCATGGGAAGCTTTAGACCCAGGTTCTGGTTCTAAAGCAACGCTGAAAGGGCTGGCTCTGTTGCACAAACAGACCAAACAAGGATGTCAAATATTATAGAAATTAGGTAGAACCAAGCGTATATTATGTGCTTTAGAGACGAATGCCCCATCAGTTTTTATCATCTCAGTAAGAACTGCAGTCCTTTGGTGAATGGGCATTACTCTGATTTATATAAATTGAGTAAACAAAAATGAGCGCTTAACATTTAAGTCAGCTAGCCAACAACAAAAAAAGCGCACAAAAAGGTTGTCCCAGCGAAGCAGGCGCTGGGCTCTCACGTGTGGGGTAACGGAGAGCAGCTGGCCGGAGGTGTTCCTGCTGGGAACACGGTCCTGGGGATGGCCCAGCAGTTCTGTGCTTAGGGGTAACTCAACGTACCCTCTCTCATTAACGTGTCTGGGGAGCGGGATGCAGCAGGCCGGGGACATGTCACCTCTTGGAGGCTATCAGTTCGTTGCATGATAGGGCGAAGAAAATTGCGATGTCTGACACAACATGGGCTGCCTCAGTGCAAAACTGGTTTGTACTGATCCCGGGTCACCTCACCACTACTGTACATATGTTTATTAAGTATCATCATACTATAGGCAATATTAATTGTCACATTATGTTCATTGTAATACAACACATTTTTCATCTAAGCCAAACAATACCATATATTATCAAAAATACTGAGAAACTTCCCGCATGTGTCCTGTGTTTTGTACAGCAAAAGTATGCTGTGGAAAATAATACTTCACAAACGTGCTATTTTTTCTACTGGTCCACAATAGCTTGTAGCACTAAGAAATTTCCCTGGCTAGTTAAACTAGAAAGAGCTATTCTACTGTTAGTATGCTGTTCTCATCACAATTCATATTATTGCACTTTTTTCCAGCCTCATATCTTGTTGCTGAGATAATAGGTGATGTCTGTAGGAAAGTCTCCATGATGCATGCTGAATGATTTTCTGCTACTTGTACTGCCATACGACAGTAATTTCATAATCTGCAGGCATATTCATATATAGCTGTGATAAAATGCTTGCTTGTGGAACAAGGAGACCAGGAATTGGTTTGCTTTATTGGGGACAGTAGGGTGGGCTGTTTTCAGCAGGCCTTCTAAATCAGTTGTGCTTTGGAAAATGGACTTGTTTTCTTCTGCCTGGTCCAGAATATCCCATTAACATTTCAGTGACTTAAGTGCAACTTATGATAATCCATGTCCTCGTAGAACTGCTCATAGAAAAATAAGTTTGTGCCATAAAAAATATATTTTGGGACTGGAAGATGAGCCTGGCATCAGAATGCTGAACAGATGGTGGTGCCGAGCCCTGGCCTGCAAACTCAGCTGTGCTTTGGGGCTCGTCTCGATTCGGCGGCTCCGCTGGAATGCCGCAGCGCCGTGAGCACCCGTCCGGGGCACTGCTAGCAGAGCTGGCCTTGCGTCCTGGGCTGCACCACGGAAATAGCAGTTGTTATTTTCATTTTCACATAACATCAGTGCCACATAAACTGCTGGATCCACTTTCTAACTGTGAATATAGGTAATCAGATGCTGCCTAACAGCTGTGCTTCTGTGGGAAGTTACTGTAAATATCTCAGTTAAGTATTTTTGTTCTTTGGGAATGTAGTGTTTGTTGAATAATGCTAGAAAATATTAATGCCTCATATTGTTAAATTGGAAAAAAGCTCATATTTCAGTAATTACATACAAAAGTATTCTGTTAATGCAGCATTGTGGTTGATGCTATATGACTTTGGTTTTTTTGGACTTCATGTGCTTACTGTAAGTGCTCAAAATGTGGAGACCTTAAAATCCACTGAAGTATAATAAAAAGAAAAATCTATAGCTGAGCTGTTCACATACAACTGAAGCTTAGATATTATTCTCCCACCAACAATCCATTCAATTTGCATCTTCCTCAAAAGCTGAGCAAGAGCAGAGAGGAATAAATTTATGGACATTATAGTACATTCTAAATGTTAATGCAATTAGGTTATTTCATGGAAGCCATAGACAAGGATGGAACAAATCTGAGTCAAAAATCTATCAGGAGAATGTTAGCCCTGCACCCCCTCAGTTAACTAAGTAAAACAGCCTCCAGAGCAGTTGCTTCTACTGATCAGAACTGCAGCGTCTGAGAGAGAAAGGGGCTATTTCTTAGCTAAAAAAAGCACCTTACATTTCCCTTCTGCACCCACAAAATCTGAGAAGCAGGTCAAAATCACTAGTAATCTCATTTTAAATGAAGGGACTTCAGTCTTGCCTTAGCTCTAAGTCACACCTCAGGAGCAATTCCCTAATAAAAATGGTGCTGCATTCTCTGCTACCTCTAGCTAAGGAGTGGTTTTATGATATATGCCCATATAGACTGTGTAACAGTCATTTTAACACAAGCAAGTCAGGAAATTCAAAGCTGGCATTCTCTCAGCAAGTGTCTCTCCACAGCTGCGTACTGCCTTGTATTTAAGGATAATGACTTCCAGGGACAGGTATTTCCTGGCAGTTGCTGACTGGCTGGAGGAGTTGATGCCCTTGGCATCACCTCAGGCCCTTAACCTAACCGGTCATTAAATGACAGGGAATGTCTGATCCAGAAGTCATTATTGCCGCTATAAAGAGAAATAAAAATATGATTCTTTTGTGCATTGAAAATGTAAAACTTGAATATTACATCCACCATAGGTGCAGATATTTGTTCATAGTTTTGGATTTCTGCTAGTACTTAAAGAGCACAAGCACTAATAGAAGCTGTATTGCCTTTTCTAGAGCCCATTACATTTATAATACCATTTAGGTTGGGTTTTATATTCTGAGGTGTAGCAGTAGTTGTAAGGGCAGCTATGTAAAACGGTATCTCCCCACTCAACCAATCTGCCTGCTGTAAATACTGAGCCACCAGAGTCACATTGTGCTCAGTTTAGGCACAAATATTTTTGTTTCATATATTTTACTCCGTTTGGCACTAAAACCCAAAGCTGCTAAGGGATTATAAGCCGAGTTGCCAGTGATGCCGACACCACCAGAGCACGTTACCACAAGCGCGGCAGCGGAGGAACCTCTGCTTCTGCAGCTGCCTGTGAGCGAGCGAAGCGTGAGTTTTGAACCGCTGACGGCAGTGGATTTGAAGCTAGTGAAAATATTAACACTATTAAACAAGTCAGTTCACCTGGAATTAATGTGGTCTAATGGAGATTTACTGTAAGATTTTTAGCACCTTCGCTCTAGTATAAATTAAAGAAAGCTCTCAGCTCTGATCACTGCTGTGTGTTAGAACAGCAAAAAGGTGGATCTGGTTATTGCACCCTGGCTTTCACCTCAGCCAAAACCTAGTGGATTTAGTGGAATTCTTGCTGTTGGCTTTCTTTGACTGTGTGGACAATATTGCCAAAGCACAACTGCAGTGAGAGCAGTAGCGTTGTTTTTCTGTGTTTTGTGGCTGAATCACTTTGTAATACAGCGTGGGTGCTGTAGTCGCCAGCGCTCTTCATACACACAGCAGCAGAAGCCCTGAAAATGCAAGGCAAAACAGAGACGGGAGGGAATGCGAGAGACGCAGAGAAGTGAAGTGATTTGCCGTAAGTCCTGCGGCAATGCAGAAGCACGGTTAAGAGTTGTGCGCAGGTCTTCTTGTTCTCAGTCTAATGATCTATTCATTAATCATATTCAGGTCATTTTTTTGCAATGGTGGCACATTCATTACAGTTTTTAGAGCTTACATCTTCACTGGGAAAGGGATTTTTTTAAGTGAACTGGTTTATTTGGATTAAAATAAGCAAAAAGGAAGGTTAGAGAAAGAACTGTGATTGACTGGAAAAGCAAATAAATAGAACAAGACATTAGAAAGCACAGGTTTACCTTTTGCAAATCTGTGTGCACGTAGACTGCAGTTATGAGGTAAAGCATCATGTACACGCAAGTTTTTCATCAGATGTCTTTTTATTTGAAGAAGAGCATTAGCATGTATTCATCACCTGAGGTTCATACACACAGATTTCTTTTAACTGGATGTATAACCCTATGGCCAGTGTTGCATCTGTCTACTATCTAGATTACATGGCAGATTTAGATATATATGTAATCAAATTAAGAGCTATGCTCAGTTACTTGAAAATACAGTTAAAAATAAATGTCATTAGCTATATGCAATCTGCATATGTACTAAGATATTATCTTTGAATTTATGACAGCTGATGAAATTCATGGCTGACCTCTTAAAGAAGCTTATGTTTCAGTTTGATATTAGCACAAGAAAAAAAAATGCTACCAAATGTAACATCATGCTGTTCATTTGAAATTCGCACAGCAAATCTCACTGCACATAAATTATAGATTGTGAAGCTTCAGCCAGGTCTGTGATTATCTGTTTTAATATGAATTAGTTTATCTCCGAGTTGCCTCACAATGATTATAAGGCAGAATGTTAAGTGATGGAAATCTTGAGAACACAGGACAGATGCAGGGGTCCTTGGCACTGTGCTGCGGGGCCAAAGACTACGGCAGTCCTCTGGCTGCTGAAATGGAGAGTGACTGCAGAGCTCAGTGCTTCCACTGTAAGGATGAAGAGGGTTTTAAAGTAAGTAGATGCCTTTAATCTGGACATGATTCACCAGAATAATTCTTTACTTTCACTTTCTTTTTCGCACTACCTGAAGAACCCTTATTGTTTCAGTTTAAATGTCTCAAATAGAACATTTTTACTTTAGTTAGGATAAAGAGTGGGAAAGAGTCAGCCTTCTACAACACTTCACAAGCAGATGTAGTGCATCTCAGTCTGTTCTGGGTATTTTCCAACACATTTTGTAAAAATCCAGTTTGACAGAGCTAACTGATGAGAACCAGACATTTATAAAAACAAAAGACCACGAACACCAAGAACACTTTTTCTTGTGTTGCCTCACTGACAGAGACTTATTTGAATGTTGTTGCTACCATGAAACCAGTGGGGATATCACTTAAAAGGCTGCATGATCTAAATATACCAATCCTGTACATTGTAAGTATCTAATTATGTTAGGGCTTATTAAAAAAACAAAAACTTCCCCATCTGTGTAGAGAAAAATCTTCGCACTTCCTAGCGCTCAGCCTCTCTGGGGGCCTGGGAAGGACAAATACTGCCTGGCTATCACTGTGCTGTGCTAAATATCCCAGCTTGAATGCCCCCCCTTCTGGAGCCACCGGACTATATGTAAAAGTGACTGCCAATATTCATGAGGGAAAAAATATTTACTATGGGCTAGAGGAGAAGTGAAAAATGATTCCTAGAGCTCAGCAAAAGAAGGCAGCAGATGAAAAGGCTCCACATTTAAATAGGTTATGATTTCCATGGGACCTGACTTAAAATATTTGAGTGCTTGATGCTGGCAGTTCTTCATATTCTGTCATAATTGGTTTATCACTCACTCATTTTGCTCTTATTCCCCACTATTCGCTGTGCTGCTGGCCACAGCTTGTTTGCATGCAGTGCTTTGCCTTCTATTTCAGTACCATTTGCTCCTGCAGAAAATCTCCCCTCCTGCATTTCTGGTTCTTCGCTGGCCTTGTGCACCGAGGAGGACTTAGACAGCACCTGCAGGTGATATCTTTATCTTAAGCAGAGAGTGGGTCACTTGCTTTTCATGAAGCTGGGCATGATGCTTCCCTAGATATTCCCTGCTGTTCCTGCATTTTTAAAACCTCAGACACATGCCAGCTCTCTGGGAGGCACTTCATATTCTTTCCCTCAAGCAGGCCTGCCTTGCCTTTCCATGCTCCAGCTGGGAGAGCTCAATGAGGCTTTCCCAGAAGTCTGTCAGTGCAGATCATTTAATTAGGGCAGACGGGCTCACTCTAGCAGAAGTGCAAAGCTCTTTTTCCCCCCGGAGCTGGTGGCGCTGCCTTCCCAGCCTTCACTCCTGCAGGGGGGAGGCCGAGCTGAGACGCAGTGCATCCTCCTCACTCGGTGCGCGCGCGCTGTGGCTTATTACTGGAGGTCTGAAATATTCAGCCCTAACTTGCTGCCCTCTTGCGCTTCAGTGTTTGCCCTTATTATACATGGCATGAGAGTAGTGCCATTATTCAGTATACTTGTAGAAGTTAAAACGTTTTCCCCGGCAAAAGAGGCTGGTGTTATGGTTGAGTACATCGTGATAGCTAAAGGGTAAACACAGCAAAGGTGTTCTATATCCTGAACAAGCGCTACGGATGAAGTGTATTCAGAGTTAAGGCTCCGTTCAAAAGATAACCAAACACTTCAGAATAATACACAGCTAAAGCTAAATGGCATAGTTAATATTGTTTGATTGTGCATTTCTAACCTTATAGTTCGTTTGAGACCAAAGAAAGCCTGATAGTAATCTCATTGTAACATCTTCAATTTACAGGGCACAAACTTTAATAAACTTAAACTAAGGCTAGCAGACGTCTAAATTCTCAGAAAAATCATTTCCTATTCACAGGATAAATTTATGTTTGGGAAGGATAAACTCAAGCTTCCTTATGTAAGGTAGAAGTTTGATTTAAGCAAAAATATATCCAAACTGAAGGCATGAAATCACAACTGCTTTTCCTCTGCTGTAGGTACACTGGAGAAAGAGCAAATACGTATTTTCCCTTGTTCACCCCCCTCACAGGTTGAGATGTAGAACTATTCTGTTAGTGAGAATAAGGTTCATTGTATTTAGTATTTGTTCATATTCCCAATGAACTTATTGAATAACGGCAGTTGTGGTCCTGGGCAGCTTTATATGTACCGGTCCTCCTCTACAGAGCTGGTCTGAGGCCATGAGCAAACCTAACCCAGGCAACTCGGCTGCCGTTCGTACCGCCCTTAGCGGGGTTCACGGCAGCGGCCGAGCGCTGAGCGGCTGCTTGCTGCCCCCGTTCCCTCGTGCCCGGCGCCTCCCGCTTCTTCGGCAGCGCGGGCTGAGGTCTAGCACACAAAACCAGCCGGTGCATCTTCCAAACCGAAAATCCTGGTTTTAATCTACTGAAGCAAAATTGTATGATTTCATTACCATGATTTTAGCAGTGTATTTCGCGTTCCTTTTTTTTTTTTTTTTTTTGGCTTTTCAGACTCAGTGACAGTTAATGAAAGGCTAAATTTAATTTCTGCAAAGGAGGCTAAACAGAAGTCTGGTTCGGTGATCAGTACGAGCTGTCACTCAAGGCAGAGGACTTCATTTGCCTACCGTGTCCCTTGCAGTGTAGCCCTGGCTGCAGAGGCAGCCGAGATTTGCGACTCCCCGCCGGCGGCGGCCCCGAGGTCGCTGCGCAGCCCCCGGCAGCTGCCCCGAGCGATGCGGAGCGCGAGGGCAGCCGGGGCGCCCGCCGGCCGCGCCGCCCGGCAGCCTGGCTCCGCCGCACCGGCACTGGCGTGGCCTCGGGGCCCTGCCGGGGCCCGGGCCGAGGGGGCGCGGGACGCTCCCCGCGGGGCAGCCGGCGGCGCCGAGTGGCAGGGGGTGCCCGCGGCAGGGCCGCTGCACGGCGCCCGCGGCGGCTCTTCGCGGAGCTCCGCGCCGCCGCTGCGAGGAGCAGCAAAGCGGCCGGAGGCGCTCGGCAGGCGCGGCGCGGGAGCTGCAGGAGTGCCGTCGTCCGGAGCCGCCCCGCGCAGCGGACCGCTTCCCATCGCGGAGGAGAAAGAGGCCTCAGGACGTTCACCCGCGCTTGGTCGCAAGGAATGCTTCCGTTGGTCCTGCTTTCCGCAAACCGGAGTAAAAGAAATTGCTTGATGTTAGCTGCTTCCATTTAATTTTTTTTCTAACTCTAGTTAGGGAAAAATCAAAAATAAATACTTTCTGGTGAAGAATTTCCAGTTCTCTGTATTTTTTAAAGTCAGTATAGGCCACTTAAATTGAGTCAAAAATTGCATCAGGTAAATCCTTTTCTTCAAAGAGTTATTGTTTCGACAAAAAATACAACAAACAGGCGTTTTTGGCCAGCTTAGTTTAAATAGAGATTCTGGTACAGACTGTGTAGCGACTTCTTAAAATATAGATGCAGTAACTGGCTGTGCTTTCTTCCCCTTTTCGTGAAGTTAAACAGCCCTGTCTCGTTAGCCTAGCTGCGGTGGGGTTTTCTGTTTGTTGTTTTGGGCTAAGGTATCAAATGAAATTCGGAGTTTGTATAGAGGTAAACGGTGTAGTTTAGGCAGCTCCCTGTCCTTTGCATACAGCACCCTGCTTGCGAAGCCTAGCACTTGAGTCATATCCGCGTGATCGTCGAGGCGGAGAGGATGTATTAAAAAAAGCTGACAGACTGAGAATTGCGATTCTTGATACACTTGGTAAAGAACATCAAATCTGATGTGGCTTTGCTTTTAACCAGTACTGCCTGTGAGTTAGGTTCTTTCTCTGCTTACAAAATCTCACAGAAAAAGCTCTAATTCTTCACTAATATATAATTGCCTAATTATAGCTACCTAATTACTTCCAATTTATAATTACCTAACTCATTTTTGCTGCTACTCATAATTCTCTGAATTGGATTTAGAGTTGATAATTAGTATTTCAGTCAGCTGTTTGAGTTGTGATGGGTCACAAGTCTCTTATAGTAGGATCTCAGCGCTTTGGCATAGGAGGGCAATGGCTGAGTGTGGCTTAAGACCAGCCCTGGAAGGTGGGGTTAGAGTGAGCAAAGCTGACTTGTAAAATGTCTTTTGAGGCCTTTCCTTTCTAGACTGCCCAGGCCTGTGCTGGGCACCCTTCCCTCAGAGCAGGTAAGCAAGGCTGGGTTCATGGCTGGACGGGAAGGCGAGCGGGGTGTTCTCAGGGGCACGCAAAGCTGCGAGAGGGATATCAATGCCTGCTTCTGCAGCTGGCCAGAGAATTGGGATGATCCCCCACTTGATATCTTCCCTCTTTTTCTTTCTTGTCAGCAAAGGGTTATTTCCTAAAGCAGATCTAAAACTAGTCAATTTAATCACTCCAATTAAGTCTAGCCATAATCCCAGAAGTAAAGCAGTGTATTTCCATCCCTGTGTTACAAAGTGAAATGACAATAGAATGAGAACTATAATGATGACAGAATGAGGGATATGCATCACTTATTATGAGGATCTGTGTTTTCTCAATTCCTGACTGGTTTCTTTTCTCTAAAGGAGTAGTTAATGTGTGATTTTTTTTTTTTTTTTTTAATGATGGCTAATACAAAGCTAGGGTCAGGTGTACAGATGTTATTTATGCATTCATAACAAATAAAAATAATTTAAAAGTCTAAAGTACTTGATCTATACTGTATCACTTGAATTTATACCTGATTTTTATTAATCTGATTAGTTATTTTATATGATTGCAGTAGAAATGCCAAGAAGTAGATTTGATGTCTTTATTTAAGAAAGACTGAGTTAACCCAATTTCCCAGAACATATGCTGGTTTGGTTGGCTATAAATCTTTCTTGAGACTACTCAAGTTTCCCTATGCTTAATTCCTACTGGAATCTGAGAATTATGTAATCATTGTGATTTTTCTTTTTTTAATGAACCAAACTTTTTAGGAGAAAGAGCTACAAATAATCACACATTGGAGTATGAGAATAATCAATTAATTGAAAACACACAGATATGACTGTTTTGGAATACTGTTATGATTCTGAGGACTTGTATAGCTTTGGACTTCTGCCATGCAAATAATGACATTCAATTCAATTATGTTTAACTGAAATTTATTTTAAAAGACCATCAAATGTCTCATGTAGAAATTCACCAGTTTTATTTCTGTTTCCAAAACACCAGCCCCACTGAATCCCCCACACACCTCACTCTGGAAAGTACGCAGAGACAAAGTACCATCCTTAACATAACTGCATATGTGGCTTGAAATATCTCCTGCTTGGGAGGTGACTCACTGCCTTCGTACAGCAGGGTTTTTTCCAGGACTCCCTAGATGCTTTGCAAAATGACTGAGTGAATCCTTAGCAGAGAGTTTGATGTAGGGGAGCCATATCCTTATTTTACGAACTGGAGATTCATGCACGGATTGGCTTAGAGTTTCTTTGTACTTAAAAATGATTAAATTAAGGAGGACACGTGGAACTATTGTGAAATAACACCAGGGACACAAAAGTGCAGACAGACTTTCACAAAGTCTTATAGTCAGCCACAAAGACAAAAGCACAACTCTCTTCCCTAGTTTTAGGTTGTATCCTGTAAAGCACATCTCCTCTGGTTTTATACGAATCAGTTATGGCTAATATTTAGCACTATTCCTCAAAATCAGTTGAACGGATTCTGCTTTTCATGAAGTGTATAATATGTTTAATTCATACAAAGTGTTAGATGAATGTGTACCCAGGCTTTGCAAGCCTTATGGCAAGACCAAAGTTGGATATTTTGCTTTTTTGTTCTAACTGTGCTTGCTTATATTTATTTTAAGAACACAGCAGACCTCATGCTCTCTTCTTATCTGCTCTTTAAGCTAATTAACAGGACAAAGTCATTTATCTTTATTGTGTGGTCCAAGAGTTCTTTGGCCCATATTCAAATGTCCACTTGGAAAAAGCCCTTGAATTTAGCAAAGAGCATGTAATGTATGAAATAGAGTAAAAACAAACAAACTTTCTGAGCAAAACTGGAGAGGATTTATGATTCAAGTTTCTTCCTGCAGGAGTGCCTGATCAGGCAGATTTGTATTTTTATGAGTTATTTGTGTTGCAGTAGGATCTGGAGATCCCAGGAGATTTTGTGTTCAGAGCAAGTTCTTTCCCTAGACACATTAGAAAGGTGAACAGAGGTGAGGTTCTTCCAGTACATGCAATAGATGAACAGCCAAGTTGGGATTTTGGGTGCAGTAAACAGGTAGCTGCTAGGATTCTCTGCTTTTTCTTTCTTCTTTCTCTCCAAAAAAAAAAAGAGGCGATTTGAGTGGCTTGTTAGTGACTGTCTGTATTTACTGGGGAAAACATAACTGAAAATATAAGGACTGAAATCCATCCCACTCCAGTGAAGATCTAGCTATTCAGGAATCTGGAGGAAAGCATCTAATGTGGAAAAAATAGAGGCAAGAAAGAAGAAAGGCTTGAAGGCAATCATTTTAAATTGTTAATGTATTAGTAAATACGGTTCTAGTCAGCCCAGCTCCTAGGTATTTTGCCCATAGCTTGACAGATGCTCCAGAGAGGCTTCATTTGTGAAACTGAAATCCAGGCTTAGTTTTAAAGCCCAGCTCCTCTCAAGCTATGAATATTTGGATTCCAGATTACAGTTCAGGCCCATTTCTGGTACATTTTGTTGATAAAGCACAGAGGTGCTAATAGTTGAAGTGGTTACACATCAAGTCACATTTTGTTTAAATCTCACCTAAAAAAATTTTTTTTTTTCCTTCTCCTCAAATTTAATCAGTCTTCCTCAGTACAAAAACACTCTGGTCTGCTGAAACACTTGAATAATTTTGTGCTGGTTGTAGTTTTGTAATGAAACCCTGAAAGCAGCCAAGAAGCTTTACACAGCTCCACTGATCGTAGCTGTGAATTATTACTGTGGTAACACTCCAAGGAAATAAGTACAGGTTCCCAGCTCTGTGCTAGTTCTGTGTCTGATCGGCTTTCTGGTCATACCTTCTTGCTCGGTATGCTGCAGAGGCTGGGATTCCTCTGCGGGTGCTGCGCTCAGTCTCTCAGAAGGCCAAATATTGATAGTGTCCAAAAGGCATTCTGGGCAGCTCTAAGGATGGGTGACCATGGCACAGGGCTTTGCAAGAGGAGGTTTTAAGTAAAGAAGAAAATACCCATGTATCTAACTGTCATGGATGAAAGCAAATGTTGAAGTCTGCAGACAAATACACAGCTTTTTGGAAAAAATTATAGTAAACTGTAGGAAAATGTGGCTTGAAGAAGGTGGGGGGTGGGGAGGGAACCAAACCCAGGATATCATCTAGTCTATACCTGGCCACAAAGCAAGATCACCTCTATGACGCTTTTCCTAATAAATGCTCCTCTAACATGGTCCTCAAATCCTTGAGTGCTGAAGTGATCTATTATGGTTCTCAGCTGTCCTCACTGCACAAGTGTTCTGAGTGTCTGGCCTGAATCTCTCTTGCTGGAGGCTAAGCCCGTTATTCCTTCTTCTGTCCTCAGAGGATATAGAAACAATTTACTAACACTCTTTTCCCCTTTGTATCTTGTACATTGCTTTTCCATATTTGAAGACTCTTCTAGAAAACATACAATCCTAGTTCTTTCAGTCTTTTTCTTAGAAGTTCCTGTAGGCCTATGTTTATGTGGCATCTTGCTGGGTCTCTTGTAGTTCTTGTCACTCTCCCATGGACACAGTCTGGTTTATCCAAATCTTTTTTCAAATGCAGTGCTCAAATGATGTATTCTACCTCAAACATTATCAGGCTGGACAGAGCAATTGCGTCATGTATCTTACCTATGACACTCCTTTTATATTTCCTAATATGACTTTGCTTTTGAGCAGCAATATGATGTTTATTTTGGTTGGTGATCTAGCTAACTGCTATCCTTAACTGGAAAACTGGTGTTTATCGTATTGTTCCCCCTCTTGTTGTTGAGCAGTTGGTTATTCCTAACTGTAAGGCTTTGCATTTATGCTCACTGAATTGTGCTCTATTTCAGTCCTTTTCTTTGATTTCTCAAGGCCATTTGGTATTCCATCCCTATTCTCCAACCACTTGCAGCTTTTTCTGGTATCACATTCTGTGTTTCTATTTAGTTAATTAACAGCATTTGGGTTTTTCCTACATCTCTGCGTGTAGTTAGTTATAGAAAAACAAAAGTGGGCCCCTGAAAATATATTGGCCTTTCTTGTGCATATATTTGCATGTGCTGTTTCATGTAAAATACTGCCTTGCGTTTGGCAACATCCATTAAAAAGAGGGTGCTCAGAAAACATGTAGGAGCAGACAGAAAAGCCAGTTTGGAAAATTTTGAAGGGAAAAGTGAGCCTGTAAAGTCTTTGAGTTCCAAGCCTGATAATATTCTCCTGTAGGGAGAAGCCTGGAGAAAGTGCAGATGGTTCACCATTTATCTTCATCTAGTTAAAGAGAAGAAATCTGGGGGACTAGTTCAAAGATCACCTGCTTTTTGATATGTGCCAATAGGCACAGGAAGGAGTGATAAGCAATAGCAGCTTACTTGCACTTGGTACTAAGGAATGACGTAAAATCTCCATAAAAGATACCCATCCATCTTTATTATCTGCCTGAAACTTCCTTGCTGTGTGAATCATTCTGAGGTATTATTAAATGAGTGAGAGGTACCTCTTTTTCCCAGAAGCTTTTTATGTAGCTTCTAATTTACTCAGTTGCTAATATTCATGAGGCACAAGTAATAGTAGTTGACTGTTTTCAAAGGGCTCTGTGTGGAGAGAGCTCTCGGCAGTGTAATACTGGTGGTGTGCTTTGGGGGGAACTCCTACATTGCTTACATGTTATGCCTGGCATTTGAGTATTCTCGTTCCAAAATAGGAATGCCAAATAAAGTTGGATTCCAAAATGCTTCAACTCCCCTGAGCGAAGCAGTATTTACAAGGACAAAAATAGATTTGACATCCTACAAACATCCCTTTAATGCGTGTTTTAAATGCTAGGAACTCTTCTGGCGGGAAGGAGTAGGGAGGGTTCGAGTTATGTATAAATAAAGTGCCTGAGCTGTAGATAACAACAGAAGAGATCAGAGGTGGAAAATCATGCTTTTTGGATAGCATTTGACTAGATCTTAAAAATCCATTTAAACTTTTTTTTTTAAATGACAATTGTCTTTGTCATCTTTTTTATTTACAGATTTTTAGGATAAGATCTTTAATTGAGATCAGGTTGCCAGTGGTACAAGTATGCACTTTAATTATGCATGGTCATTTCTAAATGACCTTGAAATTTATTGACATGGGAAAACCAGTCCTTGCATTTTTGCAGCACCGCAAAATTGATGCTGCTCTGTGCAGACCCACCTGGCATCTCCTCCGGGACCACATGGCAGTTAAATGGTCTTGCCAGGGTGGCAGAGTTTTACAGAGAAATCCAGCAGTCGTCACTTATAGCAGGCTGTGGGGAAAGCTTTGTGAAGTGTGGTACAGAAGGAAACCCCACCCCTCCTGGAGTCAGGCCAGCTTGTGTGAGAAACTCAGACCTGGAAAATCATCCCTGAGAAGTGAGGAAGACTGAGGAAAGGAACCTGGCCACACAGTGTGTGTGTGTGTGTGTGTGTACGTTTGTATACAGGGGAAGGAATGGTGGAAGTATTTCAGCTATTTAAAATACAGTCAAGAGACCACCTGTAGAGGTCACCAAAAAAGAACTTCAGAAAATAGTTTAGATTTTAAAAAATTCTCCATTTGTATTTGAGAGAGATCTGAAACTTTTTTGATATTATTCGGTTGGGAGGGAGGAGGACGGGACAGGACAGAAAAACAAACAAAGCTGTCATGTCATCTGTCTGACTGAGAGCAAGGGCTGAAACTTCTGAGTCCAGCATCATGGTGAGTGTCTTTACCTGTAGGCTCTTAACTGTATTTTGTTCAGCAGCTTATTGAATTCTATTTTGAACCTCAGAAACCTTTTCTGATAAAATTTTCATGGAGACTTAGTAGGAAAAAAAACCTGTTCCAACAAAGTAATATTTTTCTATTGAAAATCCATTTCTCTTATATAATCACTAACTGTCATTATTTATCTTTAATACCCTTTTTGCTATCAAAAAAAGGCCTGTAATCCAAAGCAGGTATGCAAAGATTTACCAAAACTGAGCGAAGAACAAAGAAAGCCTTGCCTTAAGAAAACTATGAAAACACAACAACTATCCTTGATAGCCTTTATAAGGCTAACTTATGTAAAATCATCAGAATGATAACTCTAGTATTGTCAGAACTTAGACTTTATAAAAATGAAATGAAACAGGGCAATGCTGACTGACCTGGATTTGAAAGGAACTGAGTGAGTGGAAGAAATATAAAAGTGTTATTAATTCATTTTTGTGTGTGGGGGGGGGGTTTTTTATTTATTTTTATATATATATATATATACACACACACACACACACACACACACACACACACACACACACACACACACAATATAATATAAGCCCTGAATTTCCCCTAATACACTATATGGGCCATTTCTACTCCCCATCTTCATTGTGGCAGTTGATATTGCTTTGCTTTCATAGGTTTTGCTAATGCACATGGCATGTTTTGAAATATAGTCCGCTCTCATTGCCCCAGCAAGATGTCATTTAAGAGGGAATTAGCAAAGGTTAGGAATTAGCATAGGTTCCAGGACAGCAGTTGCAAGTAGAGGAGGGAATAGAAACTTCTCAAGTGACAAATACTAAAATGGATGAAGCAAATGCTTTCAGTGTAGAGTTGAATGGGAAAGTTCTTGTGTACAAGAATCAAATAACAGAAATACATGTGTATATACTGGAATAGTGTCCTATTCAGGGCAGATGCTGGGAACAGTCATGGAGGCTTTTGACAATTAAAACAGAAAGAGCGACTGGAAGCAGCACCTGCATCCGAGATGCTCCCTGCCTGGAAGGGGCTGAGCGAAGACCGGCAGCGGAGCTGCCTGAGCAGAGGGTTCGTGTCTGTTCATTCCCTCTGCTCCTCAGATCAGTGACCCTCCGGGAGCGACACAAGGCTTGTTTGCTCGCTGTAGTCCTCCTCAAAGCTTCCTTTTCCCCTGACAGCTCCTTACACTTCTGGTGGCAGCCAGCAGTGATTGTTTTGATATGGTGATAGCTCTTCATGCTAGCTAGCTCCAGATAATTTATGCCTGTTAACTCTTGTGCACTGCAGCACTAATAAGCATCTTTTAAAGGAGTCATTAAATAAACCTGAAAAATTACTTCTGTAACATATTTAAGCCTACTTCATCTGGACCTTCGGAAGGCTAAAATCTCTGGGTATAGCTTATAGTAGGGGGAAAAGCAACTGTCTGAAACCTAGAATGCCTTGCTGAAGCATATGAAAATCATTTAAACAAAAGTAATATTTAAAACATTGTTTTTTAAAGCAGTGATTATGTACTGAGAGCACTCTAATATTGCAGAGGACAACTGCCATGATCTATCCAAGGTTCGTCCTTCTCTGCTTCCCAAGAAATGAATTGTCCTTATTTAGATAAATAACAGAGTTGTCAGTTCATTTTTAAATAAAAATTTATTCTGCCACTTGGACTTTTCTTAGACCTTTGCTAATAGTTAGCATGTGTTCTCCAGCTGCGTACATACATGACTTTTGCCCAGACTAAGTCCTCTAAAATAAACTACTTCATTGTTATTTAAAACATGTGGTATTAGAGGTGTTATGGAATACAAAGCAGGCTCCCAGCCTGGCTACCTCATAGATTGCTCGAGAGCCCCGGATCTGGAAACAAACTGGGCAGTGTGCTGTTGTATGGATCTGCATCGCACAGGAGCTGGCAAGCTGGGGTCTCCACCCCAAAAAATCTGTGTAATGGGTTTGCTGCTGTGTCACATATCCTGAAGGTACTCGGCGCCTGGCTGACTAGCAGTAGCCTGAGGATAGAGGGAAGGAAGGCTGATTTCCTTCTGGCTGCCGTGAGCTCTGGGCGAGAGTCAAGGCAGAACTAAATCCCGAGCTCTCCCCTAACCTTTGCAATAGGCAGGCCGGTCTTCAAAGCACTGCTGGTTCTCCTGGCTCTTACGAGGCCTCAAAGATTATTCAGCTGTGAGTTTTAAGCCAGCTAATACAGTGTACATCCAGGGTGGGTCTCTGGAAACAATTGTAGTTCTTACACCTTTTAATTATAATGAATGTAAAAAATGATATTTCTCAGTGTTTGAATTGCAAGGAGGCAAGGTAGAAAATTATCTATGTTTTAAAATAAAAAGTAGAATATGGCAGATGTGTTACTCCCAGGGAACCATGAGACAGAATAATACTGCAAGTAAACATGACTGGCTACTCCATAAGCCTGAAAAACAGTAGAGGCAAACGGTTACCAAGCAGAGGTAAATAAGTGCTGCGTGCAGGCGCTCTTGGCAAGGGCAGTATGTCTGACGTGGAACGGAACAGAACAGCCGGCATCATGATACAGCCTTATCCCTCCCACTCGCTTTCACCCGGATCATGAATTCAAGAGTTCAGACAATATGTTTCCAGTCCACTGTTTTGAATCATTTTTCAAAAATCTATAGAAATTAGGACAAGTGATGTTCTAGACATCTGGGGCGCTCATGAGCTAAGCAAGCTTATTGCTTTGTTGTAGACATCCCTTTGGCTTTGAGAGGAAGTCGCTTGCTCGCAAGGGATCAAAGAGCAGATCACTTTTGGTGCTGTTCAGTGAAATATGCTGGCCAGCGTTTTCACATAGGTATCTCAGAGAGAAGTAAGCTGCGTTAAGCTTGTGTGCCAATACAGTTTTATTTTTAGTTAGAAATAATTACAGCAGCTAATGTGTAAAAGCTACAGACCATCCACTACTATACATAAAACATTAAGATATGTAAAGTGTGAGAGTTAAAAATGTACCAATAAAAATGAGTACTGTTGTAGTCATAATGGTCTAAAGGATCATACTGACCCCGGCTCTATACACAGCTAATAGGCAGCTTTGTTATACTAAAATTATCTGAATAACATTTACAATGCTTTTTCCCAGGGGAGTTCAAAGTGCTTGAAAGGATTCGTATGGAATTCGGAGCTTGGGGAGGGGGGGAAAAACCACCCCATACTCCTTGCATGCAGTGGTAAAAACAAAAGGCACCTCGCTGCTTTTCCTTCTCTACAATGACATTCTCAAACTCATCTTTCCACGTTAAGAATAACTATATACCTTGTATATGTATGTATGCAACTGTAGCACAATATCTATAAAAGCTTGTTCTAACAGAAAAGCTAGAAGAAGATGTTATTGCACTTATTTTTTATGGAAGGTATATAGGTAAAATGTGTTTTCCCCCCTTCCCCCCCCCAAAAAAAAAAACCTCAAGATGGTTATGAAAGAGTGTAAATATTATTGTTGCCACCTTGCAGATGCAGGAATTGAGGTGAAAGGTTTAGTAGTTCATTCAAAACCAAAGCACTGAGTGTTGAACCAGCAGTAAAACTGTTCTGCACTGGACCTGCTTTTGACTCTAAGGAGGTCAAAACCCCCTCTATCTTGATTCATTTTCCTTTAAATCTTATTCATCAGAGCCACACACTGGTTGAGGTGGCAGTGCTGTTTGCATCCAATTGTAGAAATGGATACGTGCATAGATCCTGCTGTGTAGGCGCTGTATGTTTTTTTCCCTTATTACTCGTTGTACTAAGTGACTGCACTGCTGCAACTTCTGCGATTAAAGTTTGTCTTTTTTTATCTGAAGATTGTTTTCCATTAACAGACTGAGGCTTTGTTTTGCAAAGTCCAGAATGAAGCCTCAGATGTTTTCAGTTCAGTGCCCAAAGCAAAATAAATAGCAAACCCAAGTCATTTTGGTGTGACCATATTCTAAGAGAAATTTGATTTAATCGTCTAGTTCAGCCGAAAACATGTGTTTTTGGGCACTTTTGATAGAAACAGTGAAGATTTGGAAATGAAAAGTTCTATCAGGATAATTCTGCTTTATTCCCGAGTGGGGGGGAGAGTGACGGCCTTCTGTCCATGTCCTTTATACGTTACTGTATAGCTGATTATGGCAATTCACTGAAATAGGGGAAATGAGCAGCTGTCTCAGCTGGGGTTTGGAGCCCTGCACAGCGCCTTGGAGCAGGGGCGCCCGGGCTCCCGGGAGCTGTCTGCCTCCACAGCTTTCTGCCGAAGCGCCTCGGGAAGGAGCTGCAGCCCAGCGGCGGGCGAACGGGAGGCCGGTCCGCGGGCCCTCGCCCGAGTGAGCCGGCCGGGGCTGCGGGGGGCTCTGCGGCCCCTCATCTTCCTGCAGCCCCTCTAAAAAGGGCGCCTTGCAGACCCCTCAGAGCTTTGGGCATCTGAAACTTTTTTGCTATTTATTCTTTAAAATAGGCCAATAATAGTCAGCAGCTTTGATGCAAGTCCAGGCCCATTTTGGGGTTATCTAACGCTGGATATGTTTCTAGCTGACGAAATCGCTGCTTCCAGGTCTCAGTCCTCCTGCACGTGCTGAGACTCGCCTGTGCTGAGTGGTTTGGTGTTGTCATATCTTCTTTAGGGTTTTCTTCTTGAAGGAAGAATCTGGTGGGCTAGAGGAAGGGGAAACACATCCTGGGAGCCAAATGGGGGGACTTCTCTCTGGTGAATGTTCAATACTCTTGAAGAAAGTAGGGAGCAGGGGAAGCGGCAGGCTTTGTGTGGGCAGAACGATAGGCAAAGAGGGACTCGAAAACAGCACCCGAGCCCATGAGCACTCCATTTTCCTGGGGGTCTCCTCGCATACATACGGCAGTGACGTGATTTACAAAAAGTTCTTCTAACGAAAGTTCTTCTAACGTCTCCTCCGGAGGCCGGGGGGGTGCGCGGTTCCCCCAGAGCCCCGCTGAAGGCCTCTGCGCTGCGGGACCGGCGGGACAAGGCTCCCGAGGGGCAGAAGGTGACCGAGGTACCTGTGCAGCCTCCCTTTGCCCACCGAACTGAGGACGGTGCCTTGATACAGAGAGGGGTGGTCCGGACTTCCTCCTCCACTTTTCTTTTTTTGTTTTTAATTATTACGCTGTGATCACTGGCTCTAATCCAGTGCTTGAGGAGACGCAGCTTCAGTTTGGGTTCTGACATCCCAGAATAAGGCTAAGGCCCTGTAATATGTAGAGCAGCGCAGAATATGAAACGAAAGCAAGATGGGTTATCAGGGCAGCAAATCAGGGAGCTCTGGCAACACTTAGATCTGGATGTCTGGCCTTTTTTATTTGACATACCTAAAAATATGGATGGCTTTTGGCTGCTTGGGTGTAGGCTTCCAGCTGCAACTTCACTGATTTTTTTTTTATTTTTATTTTTTTAATGGTTTCTCCACCTTGCTTTGGGAAACACATTTGGAAACCTAGCTTATTCCAGATAAACAAAAACAGAATTCGTATAAGCTCAGGGTCAGATTTCCAACAATAAGAGTTCAGCTCCCTTTTTGGTACCTAAGTGAGACCTAGGTTTTGAAGTGCAAGGCAATTCCTAGGTAACGTGAAGGAGCAGCTTTCCAAAGCCCAGAAAACCCATCTATAGATGGATCCTTTGCTCTCTTGAAGAATCTGGCCCCAGGTCTGGTTGCAGAAGCCACCGGCTGGGGCGCGAAGCACGTTTTCATCCCAGGTGCTGTGCGAAAGGCGCCGTGTGCAGCCGCGGCGGCGCAGGGTTAGCAGCGACCCCGTCGCGCGCTCGCTGCGAGGAGCGCCGGCGGAGCCGCTGGCGCGGATGCCCTGCGGCAGACGGCGGCGTCCGTCAGCACGTGGCGGCAGCCTGCCTGGGCCTGGCGCGGCTCGCCAGGGAGCATCTCCTCTGGCAGCAACTTGTCATCGTAAAACACGAGGAAAAGCCCAGCCGTTTAAAGCCTGAGTACTTGCTCCCCCAGTCTCAGTGCGGCTCATCCCCAGCCGTGCTGGCTTCTAGCTTCCCCTTTTTATTAAACTATTAAATTGGGAGTTTTTATTACTCCCAGTTTAACACTTCTAATAAAAAGTTAGAGTTAAAAGCCTCTGTGGGTACTGGAACTTGCAGCTGTGATTGCTCTTGATGGAAATAAAGACAACTCGGCTTTTAAAGCTCGCCTCTGCCAGGTGGCAGTTTGAACCCGCGGGAGCTGGGCGGGAGAGAGCCGGGAAGGGCTTGCGGCCACCGGAGGGGCAGGAGGAGAGGGCAGAGACGGTGGCAGCCGGCGAGAAATGTTTATTAGGTGTTTGTGGAGCAGCTACAGTTGCAATATGAAAATGCCGCAGAGTGTGGAAATCTTCATAAGCCTCTCGCAGCTTTAATACCGTGCATATTAAAACGTGTCAGCAGTGCTCAGCAGTAGTGGCTTAAACCTCATTTATGTAGGAGACTTTCGGTAAGTTTGCCGTTACTGTAGAGTTCTCTAGTGTATAGTGGTCAGGATCGCTGCATCTCAAAAATGGCAGCGAGGGGGTGAGGTAGCGTATCGCTGCAAATCCAGGAAAAGGGGTATTCCAGACCTGCAAGTGGCTCCTTGACCGCTTGAGCTGGAGATCCAAAGCTGAGCGCTAGTCGCGTGTGTGCCGTGTCCCCCCTCAGCTGGGAACGCTGCTCGTACTGGCGCAAATGAGCAAGTGGGTTAAGGCTGCCTCTAGGACAGGGTTTCAAAGCGCTCTTGGTTTCTCTTAATTATCACTGGCTAAGAGAGATCTTTTTATCCTGTGAAAATTAAAGAACTGTTTCAGTAAAATGACTTTCAATAAAAATAAGCCAACTTCTTTTATATCCAGCTATCTAAACCCCAGTAATTCTCTTTAACGCAGGAAAATTGTATTGTGAAAATGTATAAAATCATCCCTTTAAACTCTGCTGGAAATAAGTCTTTTCATTAGAAAAAACACTTTGATGGAAACTCTGATATAATGATCTAAAGTTTTCTGCCTTAATTGAAACTTTTTGCATTCCATTTTTCTTTGTATAAGGATATATGGGAGTCTGAGTATAACATGTGGGAGGAAGATATATCCATATTTTCAATTATCAAAGTTGAAATCAAAGTTACCAGACTGGACTGCAGGAGTCAATTGGGGATAAAAGGAGCTGCCGTGAGGTGTGTGTCATGCTCAGGGTCTGGTGGTGTGCCCAGAGTTTCGTGGGCAAACAGGTCAGCCCATCCAGATGCGGTTTCAGGAAAAACTCCTCGGATTGCCATTTCCAGTGATATGACCGAGTTAAATTTAGCTCCGCTGATTTTGCTGAAATTTTCTTGAATATGACAGTACTGAAACGAGACAATAAACTGTGGAGGTTGCTGTGTCTGAATAACCTTTGATGCCATCCATCTTTCCTCAGTTCTCCCATCTCTTCTTTATATCATGTGAATATGAGGCAATGTTTTTTAATTAACTGAAAGTTCGCCAGATATCCAAAGCTTACCTGAAGCCAAAGCCAGCACGAGCATACAGCACGAGGCGGCACAGGGTGACTCTTAGAACGGCGGAGCGTAAGGGAGGGCAGATACCAGATTTCAGCGCTAATAGCTGCCCCGCGAGCCTTGCGGCAGCCGTGTAGGGAAGGCCTGTGCGCCCAGCTGCCCTCTCTCCTGAGGGCTGCTGCAGCCAGGCGGCAGGAGGAAGCGTGCGTCCGCTGCTCGGCTGTCCCAGGCTGGTCCGCGTTTTAGCGCATTCCTCTTCTGCCGGTGGTCTGTCCTGAGATGCCGGGCCCTGACCCAGAGCAGCCGAGGCCCACGTTCCCTCCGCTGCTCCTGGAAGCCGGAGGCGAGGACCCGCGTGGGTGGAGAGCTGTGGGCAGAGCAGTGATGTGCGGTGTTGGGTGTCTGGGGGCGTCGGGAGCTTTCGTACGCCCGTGGCGATGGGATGCTGGGCAGTAGCCACTGCTCAGACTCATTCAATATTTGGGTTTCTCTCTGTGAATTTTCATCCATTTTGAATATAGATGATCATCTAACTCATATGAACTGGTGTTCAGGGAACAGGCAGATTGGTTAAAAATTGTTGTCTCTTTACAATGCCGTTCTATTAATGGATCCAATCTGCATACAAACTAACAGCTTTCAGGAAGAAAAAAGTGCATTACTATGGCCAATATTTAGATATGCAGCACTATGAGTGTCTAAGTTAAGAGCAATGAATCAAGCACGCCTCTGATGGGGGAGGAAAAAACAATCACAGAGAATGAGAACAGGACAGAAGTGACCAAATATTTTGGTGTGACCCGGTGAGAAGTTAAACAGAATTATTCTGGTGTAGGGAAAGGGAGAGGGGAGGATGCCTTTATGATTGCACTAATCAACCTCACTGGCTGTTTATATTTCTCCAGGGTTAGAATCAGGGGGGAAAAACTGATTCTTATGAATATTTAATATATACATTTTTTAAATGTTTAATCAACTCAGTGAATTAAGGAGACTTGCAATGAACAGATGAAGTATTAGACTCTGTGGAGTGAAGACAAGCATTTAAATTAAGAAAACAGCATGATAAGATTGCGCAAGCTGAGTCCAAGAACCCTTGATCTAGAGATTTAATGGATGGAAGGGAAGACAAGCAGGAATACATAAAAAGATCCCATTAGTGCCCTGAGGTTATCTGAGGAAAAAGGACTTTTCGGTATGAGAAATTCATTTGAAAATGTTTACTTTTCATCCAAATTTTTCAGGAGGAACCCTATGGCAAAGTGCAGAAAGTATAGGAGATATAAAAATAAAAGCAGGGACAGAAGATACAATATATTAGAGGCACTTTGCCAGGATTTTTTCTTAGTCCTGGACAGTATAGCTTTCTGCCTTTTGTAGAGGGAGATCAAAGGTATAGGGAAAGCATAGCCTAATGAAAGGCATCTGGGCCTTGGGATAAAAAGCGTGAGCATCTGAAAAAGGATGACAAGTGTGTAGTTATCCCATCTGCCAGATCTAACAGGGAATTAGAGAAACAAGAACACAACTTGCAACCATCCACCCCTTACACCATCGGACTTGAAGAGCTGAAGCAGTAGGAGGACACGCGTAGCTACGATGTTAACCTCGTAGGGGAAAAAATGCTGCTATTGCATTATTGAAAGAAAATGGCTACAACTTATAATACGTGTGCTATTTCAAGAATGAAGGTGATCAAGTTTTTGATTGGAAACTGACTGAGAAACTTCAGAGAATGCTTCATGGAAGGCAAAAAGTTTCTAATTTCTGTCTTATAAAATATGGTAGAAATCTACATTAATAATCAAACCTATATCAAGGCATTCCTAAACTTGTGGAATATGCAGAAAGATACCTGAAAGGTCACTTTCAAAAAGCTGGGACATCTTTTTGTGTGTATCATTTTTAAATAGTATTACTGATTTCGGTAAAGCTGAAATCTTGAATATTAGCTGTGGGAACCCGTATTACTCTTCTAGTGATATGTAAGAAAGTCCACAAAAAGGGAATATAGGTGCTACCATAGCTGGTCACTGAACCAGGCTGGCCAGTCTCTAGCAGCAGACAGATACTTCTTTTAGAAACTCTCAGAAAATCCCAGTGTTGAGAATGATTAAGGATGTCTATATTCTAATACGCAGTAGAGAACTGATATTTTGCTATTCATCTTTTACGTAAGATTAAAAGGAAAGTTTGTTGCTTTGCCTTGTGATCCATGACCATAACTCAGCTTGTAAAACTATCGTCTCTTGTTCTCATTGCCGCTGTCAGCACAGAGCTGCATGGGTCAGCTCTGCTGCATGGAATATTCCTGGCACAGCTCTGTGCTCCTCAGCACTTGTTTTTGTAGGATCACTCTTCTTAATAAGAAAACGTGAAAAGAACCTCCTCACCCCTTCTGTTCCCTGTGTGTCTGTATGTGGTGTGCTGTCTACGCCCTTGTTTACTTCTCAGGAGTGGCTCATCTTCTCTTCATGTTCCTTCCTTTCTTCCACTTTTCTCCTTCTATTGATATTTTCTCCTTTTATTGATATTTTTTTCATCTCTTCTTGAAACATTTCACTTTTTCCTCATCTCTTGTGTTGTAGGGGCTAGGCCTTAATGTTCAAGGTGAAGAGATGCCTTCAGGCCCTGCAGTGGCCAAGGAACACTTCAGTATTACTTCTTGGACTATTACTGAAACAACTTGTACTTCTCTGCATTATCAGCTGCTGCACCACTGTGCAGCAATGTCCTGTTGGCCAGGACCAGTACTGTTTCTACTAAATTCCATTCTTTCAGAACCAGCAATTTATGTTAATAAGCTAAGATATTATTTGCTATGCGTGTGGCCTTATATTTTTATTCTAAATTTTATCTACTGTTTTGTTAACTGATCACTCCTGTTAAGCTGGTCTGGAATTTCTCTACACCATCAGTAATCTAAATAATTTTATCATATTCAGTCTTTCAAACATACTGTTTAGACATACCTACAGTTCATTAATGCATAGCTTAAATAATTGGTACACTTAGTGAATATACTACAATCATAATAATTTTTGGATTAGCTCATTCAGCACTTTGTCATTTTTAACACTGAATATTTGTTCTTTCTTTCTTTGCTGTCTCTTAAATTGTCCATTTTTTTATGCAAGGGGAAGGAGCAGGTGGTACAGAATTAGCACAAGTCACACGGTTGCCATCCAGATGAGTCACTTCCCGACACAAGAGGAAGATAAGCAATGTTAAAGGGGTACATCAGGATTCCCTGCTGGCTTAAGGGACCTATTTTGCAATGTTCATGCTGTGGCTTATTGAAGGATCCTGAGTGTGCAGCTGCATCTTGTAATGAATCGCTTCCCTGCTCTTGTGCTCCTTCCTGTGCTTGCTTACTTTCCACAAATATTCTAGTAAATGATGGGATGTTTGCTGAAATTTTGTGAGAATGTTTTCAGAAAGACATCTTCTCAACTCATAACCAGGAGCATTCACTATGGAAAACACTTGAGATGCCAGCTTATCACAGTTTTTGCACAAAACTTCTCTGGGAACTGGGCATAATTTGTGGGGACATACAGAACAAAGTCAGGACGCTAACTCATGACTTGACTTTCAGATATTCCCTTGGAGAGCCTTACCAAAATATTTAACTTTTTGAGGCAGAAGTGAAGGAGATTGCGGAGAGGTTGAAACAGCAATTTTGCTACTCCTATCTTCCAGTCCACTCTTCATTCCTTTCCCTTTGGTCTGTAATCTCCCGCTAGACCAATTAGGACACAACAGCAACAGTTAGACTTAAAGGACTAATTGGCAGTGTGAATGCCCCAAGCCCAGCTGAGAGGTTCATGTATGACTCCTATCCTGGAAGATGGAGAATTAGGAAAATCATGTCTCCAGCATGGTGTTCTATTTCTTCATATAGGCAGTGCTCAGGGCCTGTCTTACATTAGAGCTGGTTGCAGCATAGGCTCTGATTGCATGCAAGCCTAAAATGCTCTACCAGTTTTAAGAGTAAGCATCAGCAATAATTGTTTTGTTCGTTCCCAAACAATTCTTTAAACAGAAAACATTACGTAAAGAATAAAAGTACTTCTCCTAGATGAGGGAAAAATGGTAGTGAAGTATAATGATGAAAATGGCAAAGTCCCCTGAGGAGCGAGCAGGAGGTCTCTACAGATCTCTATGGCCTGTGTATAGCTGAATAGGATGCACTGAAGTATCCCCATACAATTATTTAGGCTCTTCACTTGTCATGACTAAGAGGTCCAAAAAGCACCCTCTGTCCCCACCATGTGCTGTTGTGCCTCACAGCAAGTGGCAGTGAGCGTGGCCATGTTTATACACAGAGGTGTACGTGAAAGGCTTGAGGGGAGGGCAATTCTGACCATTTGTGGTTTGCAGACCCTTCATCTGAAAGTATTTCTCTGGCTGCTGCTGTTCTCCTCTGGGTCATCCTGGGGATAAGGGCAGCTGGTGAGCATGGTGAAGCCCATGTACAGATCCTGTTACCTTTAGTTACTCTTGTAAATACAACATTTTGAAAGGTGTTTCCTTATACATCCCGCAGTCTTATTTTGCTTCTTTAAGAGGAAGAGGAAGACATTCTGTAACATCATCAGTACTCACAGTGCAATATTATTAAAAAAAAAAAAAAAAAAATTCTACAGCTGGATTAAGCAGCTAATTGATTTTTTTTTTCTTGGAGTAGAGGAGTGCTTGGAAAATCAGGGAACAAATGTTCTGTGCAAGACAAAAGCAAAATGTTTTCTAATCCCAGATAAAGTTTCAGAATCTTAAGTGTGCAATGTTTTTCTCTCCGTTGCTGACCATAACTCATTTTTGTTATATAAATCCACCATTTTGCTGACCATTTAAAAACTTGGAAGAAATTATCTAACTATGGTCCTTTTTTGTTGCACATTTATTCTGCGTTCCTGTATCTGCGCCGGTGCAATCTCTGAATAACATCTGTTGGCTTGAGATGGTATTTTCCCTTTTTTGCTTTCATATTTTTCTATTTGTCTTGTTTTCATGCAATTGCTTTGTTCTATGGGATCTTAAAAGAGATAAGCTGTTGCTAAGAAGCTGTTTTGAAAACATCTTTGCTTTTCTGTCCTAAAAGACAGCGGTAAAACATCAGTTAAAGATCTGCCTTATGGTTCCTCTAAGATACTCCTCATTCTCACACTGGCACAAGCGCGCACCTGAAGAAGCCGCATGCTGAGAACTTCTCAGTGCCTGGAGGCTATAGCTCTTCTGCAGGGAAAAAGCAGCCTTTGGAAGTGGCTGCAAACCTATGGCACTCTGAAACCTGTTTGTTCCCCATCCACATTGGTGCCCAGCGGACAGCCAGAGTGAGCCTGCCTGGCGGCTCGCGCGCCGTGCGCGCTCGGGGCTGCGCAGCCTCCTTGGCCTTGTGGGACGCACGGGAGACCGCCTGGTCTTTAGCTGGACTGCAGGGCTGCCCCGAACAGGCAGTGCACGTGTTGCCTGTACTTGATCTCTCAGATGAAAGGTATTGAGTGATTCCACAGGAGGTTTTTATAAGACTCAGATGAACCAGGGCTAATGTGCAGCTTCAGCTCCTCTGCACAGCTACGTGGGGGCTCCTGGGCAGCTGGGTCTTTCCTCTGTGGCCGTGTCCCTCCTGGGGAAGTTTTCTGAAGTCTGCTGCTGCTCAGCTCACTTGCCGAGGGCTTGCGAAGGTGCCTTTCACAGAGATTTCACGGACAAGTTTCTAAAGAGGGATCTGGTGGGCAGCAAAACTGCACCAAAGAATTTGGTCCTTCAACTGGCAATGTAAAGATACTTTCATCTAAAGCTTTCTTAAAATTACCAGTATGGCCTTTTCTACTAAATAGCTTTTATCACACCCTTGCTAGCCTCACCAGCTCCCTGTTTTTCCAGATTTCCTCCAGTAGCAAATAGTTTTGTTGCTGGTGTTGTGGGTTTTCTCCTCTTCCTCCATTCCCTCATTTTTTCCTCCTCTTTTCCCCATTCCAGTACAATACAATAACTAGAAGCTCTCATCAGGTGGAGGTGCAAAACCATAAAAGGAAGTCAGAAAAATGAAAGGTATAATTAAGCAAAGAAAACTCTCATGTGGACTCTTTCTCTCTCAGATACTTTGAATTCATTTCATGTACACTTTTGGCCACTAGAATAAGATCGCCATGGAGCCATTGCTGTTTGGATCTAAATCAGCAATTACAGGTCTTGATCAGATAATCAAGTGGCTGAAGCTTGAAAGAAAAAGCAAGATGGTCAACACATCTATGACCAGTTAAGTGGTTTGCTGTGAAACATTTACACTGAGCATAATGCATGGTGACAGGTGCGACATGAAATCTGTTTTGTTTAAAATCATATTTTTTGGAAACTGAAAAATAAACCAGGTGTTATAAACAGATCAGCCAACATTTCTGCAAATGTGACAAACTCCACTCCTGGTTCTCTTTCCTTAGCAATGTTGACTTAAGTTTGCTGTGATGTTTACTGCTGGAGATCCTCTCAGATGCTGACACAGATTATTATACAACTGTCAGTGCTATAGTCACTCTGAAAAATAAAGTTGCCTCCTGCAAGTGGTGGTGGGTTTTTTTAATTGATTGATTATGACCTTTTTCGTCTGAAAATCTGTGCTATTGCAATGCTGTGTGCTTTACTGTATCATTCAATATAGCTTTAGGTATCCTTAAACAAGTATGAATTAGGGCTAACAGCGAATGAAGAGGTGAAGACACGTGCACAACTCAGTATCGCGGACAAAGTCTTGCACAGGCATGTTTAAATTAACACAGTGTGAGAGGATACGAGGTCTTTAAAATCAGTAATAGCATAAAGAAGGCATATAGAAAAAAAATTCAGTGTTTCTCAAAAAAAAAACTTGGGGACATCCCAGTGAATAATTATCAGGCAGCAGTCTTAGGCAAACAGAGAAAGTATTTTTCACATAATATTTTATTCTGCAAGTTATCCTCACAAGCTGATATTATATCCGGCATTAGACAAAATCATGGTGGTTCAATAGCTGTTTAACACAGTCATGTGTATCTGACTTTGAGCTCAAAAAGCTGCTATGGTTTAATGCTGGAACCTGTGAGAATACATTGCCCTGGTTTTATATTTTTTCCTGAATCAGGCTGCTTGGCTAAGTAGACCATGCCTGACCGTATGGCCGTTCTTGGGTTTCTACTCAGAGTGTGTTAAGGTACAGAAGTTTGGGGTCTGGACCAGCGAGGGGACTGGTTCTCATCTGAGATGAATGTGACCCCTCACTGAAACAGCGGTGGTGGTGTGTAAGGCACCTGGCTTTTGGAGAAAAAACTTGAGTGTTTGTGATACTGGATCAGGTCCAGAGGAACTGAAGCCAGGGAAACCTTTTTTGGATTGAGCCTTAGCCTTGGGCTTTCATTTGCATCTTTCTTTACTGGAATATTTAGTGGCTTAAAAATCATTGTTACAAATAAAGTTGCATTTAAAGCAATACTTGGGCTTTGACCCTTTTTTTTTGACCATGGTTATTTTAGCTTTCATTCAATTCTACTGGAACTGCCACTTCAATCTTTGGCTTTTGATTTAATAGACCCCTGTCAAAGCCTGCATAAAACTGATTTAGCATAACCATAGAAACAGACAGAGTATATTTTCTTAATCTTTTAGATTGATGTTTTATTTGTTTCTTTCTAATCTTTGTAAAAATTCAATAGAAGAACTTGAAATGCTGCATTTAAATAAAACAAAATCTAAAATAGAAAAAAAAAACAGGATGAAAGTAGATTGCTGTGCGTTGAAGGTTTGATTTTATGCAATGCAGTTTAGCTGAGGCCCGTTCAAGGAGAAACTTCAACTGCTTGCCAGGGGCATTTTCCATAAGCTGGGGCTGCTGTTAGAACCTGCTGTAAATATTCTGCTCTTTTACAACTGGCAACTGTTAAACTTGGCACAAGCCCGTGTAAAATGCTTACATAAAAATAAATATTCTTTTATTCCCCCTTCAGAGGTAATCATGTTAATATGATAAATATCAAGAAGAACAAACAATCGACTCTGTGGTGAAGATTCATTAGTAAATACTGTTATCTCACCCACTTCATTCATAAAGCTGCATAAGCCAGGTGCTTGGAATCTGAACAGGTTTAAGTTTTTAGCAGCAAAGCCACTAAACTGCAGCAGATCTGTCTTTATGGCGGACCTTTATTTACATTTACTGAAGTAAAGTGCTTGTCCTTGGCACTTTGAGCAGATGGTCTGGGCTCTCAGGTTCTACTGTAACTAATGTGATGTCTGTAATATCAACTTATGCTAAGGTTAACGTTTTTTATTGAAGTGTTTACGAAGAAGTTTCTCAAAGCTGGAGCTGACCTTTTGGAATTCTATGTACAGAGCTTATTACATCTGGAAATGACTGGCAAATATTTTTATACCTATTCATAAGCCAGGCTTTTACCTTTTTTTTATGTCTTAGCTTTCTGTTTCTCTTGAGTTTTCCTTCCAAGTGTTACACAGCTCGTATTTGCAAAATATTTCACATGCTTTAAAAATAATAGCATCGATGATTTTTCTTTAGATGCTACCATACTTAATAAATAAGATAATTTGGGGAGTATGGTACCTTTGTTTGATCAAGTGGAACGGAAACGTTTCTCTTACCTCCGTTTTGTGCTCACTGGTGTAATTCTGAAGCAGTGCTAGCTGGCCTGATGCACACTGAATTGCGTCAGTGCTGCTGGGAGAGATGCTCCTCTATCCATTCATCTCACTCTAAATAGTTCTGCTGTTCAGCGTATTCTTTAAATACGTCCTCTTCAGTGGCTGAAAGACAAAAACTACCCAGTTTTATCTGGCGCGTGAACCTCAGGCTGCGCCTCTCTTGGTGCAGGGGCCCCGGCGCTTGCTGCCGGGGGCCTGGCCGGAGGCAAAGCCGGCAGCGGAAGGGCCCCTCGCAGCGAGCCAGCGCCACGCTGCGCTTCTAGCCCCAGCACCGGGGTCTCGTTTTCGGCTCCGCCGGGAAGCTGTGGTGTGAATACAGGCGCTGAAATTTTCCCCAGCGCAGTCCCTGTGTTTCAGCCTGGCTCTCGTTCTGTGTCTTGCACAAGGCGCTGTCGGCGCTGGCAGCTCAAGGTGTCGCGGAGAAGCAATAGTCCCCGAGGCCCGGCTGTGAAGAACACGCTGTTGCGTTTTCCTGCTGTGGTGGCGGCTGCTGGCCCTCGCACTAGGGGTGCTGCGATTTTTATGGGATGCAGCGAGCATCGCTTCTTTGGCTTGAAAACAGCTAAAGGGTACTTTCTTTTTAAGTATCCCTGTAATTTGGGGGAGACAGAGGAAAAAACTTGAGTGGCTGTATTTACATCTGGAACAGAGCTACCTTAGTTCTCTGAAAGTAGATTTTAGTTGTGAGCATCTACCCAAAGAAATACATAGCTGAGAAAAGAGGCAGATGCCCAGCAAATATCAGTTATCTCAGCCTTGCTCGCCTGAGCAGAGCTGCCAGTTTACTGCAGGATTTGCTGCAGGATGCTGGCAGAGAAATGCGGGGTATCCGCAAGGGCGTTAGTCACTTGTTGCACAGCACTTTGTTTGGCATGTGGCCATTTGCTCCAAATTGCCCTCAACAGGTTTACAGACTATTGTAGCTCAGAGCTATTCAAGATGTGAAAATTCATGTACTTTAGTGTCCTGATAGGATTCCTTACATAGGAAATATATAATGTTCTAGTGGACAATGCGCATGTTTGTAGACAGTCTTGTACATACATAAAATAGGGAGTCAAGTCCCAAATGAAGAGAAAATTGTGTTCTAATGTGAAAATGTAAGGTTTTCAGAGGCTTCTTTGCAACCAGAAGGGTTAGAAGTTTCTTTATGAAAGACAGAGAGAGACAGAGAGAAATTCTCACATGCCCTTCCCTTTCTCCTACTTGCTTTCACCCATATGTTCACAGGCAACAATGTAAAGGACGGTTTTTAAAAATTATATTTGTCACTTTTGGCTTATGGAGTGCCAGTCTTTTACTACCATCGTTCCGCGTTGCAGCCCTGACTGTGCTCGCTCTCCTGTGGTTCAGTGGGGCCTCCTGCATAGCTTGTGTCCATCCAGCTGCTAAAGGACCTTATGTGCTGGGCCACACTAAGGCCATAGCAGTAAATTAGAAAAATGGTGAACTTTCTCCTTCAAAAGGTATTTGCCCAAATGCACTTTGCATCAGCTAAGCCACTGGCCTGCATTATACAAAAGCAAATGTCTAAGTACTGCCTCTTTTGATAGTTCATATTAGTTTCTCTTCTATCCAGGTTTCTGTTCAATCACCAATGTCCATCAGGCGTCATGCCAAAAGTGTTTTCAGAGTCTGGTAAACTGAGCCTAAGACTTCAGCTTATATTTCAAAGATACCTGTTTCATGACCTCCGTAACAGTACTAGTCTCCTTACCTGTGATCTTTCTGTGCTTTCACCTCCCATTAGCTGTGGGAACTATGAACCCAGAAAAGATCAGGAGAAAAACAAACAGCATTTCTCAGTCCTCTTTTGTCTGAGGAAGCTCAGGTCCTGCAAGCAATGTGCACGTTGGCTAATAAGCCTTGCTCTTGGGAGAGCTGGTTCTTTTGCTTTCTGACGTTACCGGTCTTCAGAGAATTCTGTCTTCTTCCATTCAAGTGTTTCTTCCATTTGCCTCTGCTTGCAAGCGCGTGCCCGTTTCCTGGTTGCCTTTCTCATCAGGTAGCAGCAGGAGTTTCCGTCCAGCTCCATCAGAACAGTCACCCTGGAAAGATCTAATCCAGACTCCTTTTCTTTCCAGAGTCTGTCATCACTGGTCATTCACTAAGAATCAGATTTCCTGGGAGGAAAAAAAAAGACTGTACTTTTCTTGTGTTTCTTCATTAGTATTTTTTGGTATGATAAGTAAGTTCTCCCTTTCCTATCACAGGGAGTGGACGTACAGCCTTCCCAATCAGATTATGGTTATGGCCAGCATTGCAAGTACATGCATAAAGCTCTTCCTACATTCATCGTTTCCAGGCTTTTGCTGTAGGGGTTTCCCTGCCATCCCTGTTCCTTAGCATTTTCTATGTGAGAAATTTCTAATCCCTTTTGTATCTTCAGTTTTTTATACTGGTATTTTTGTACATCTGTCTACACCTTTCTGTAGGGTTGTGATGCAGAAATTTCAAATATATCAGAAAAGATTACTTACAAGTAATCTTTGGAGACTCCATCACTCTATTCAATTATATGGATGTTCATGACTATAATACAAGAATGATCACTGTGTTAAAATAAATTCCGTCCACAAGGTTTTGGGGCAGAAATTTTTTTTCTCTGGGGTTTCTAGAGCAAGAATCTGACATGAATATAAAAATAAATGTGAAAAGAGAGTTCCTGTGCATGATGTGACTTAAAATATACCAAAAAGCCCACTGACTATAATAAGTTAGATGGATGCTAAATTAATCCCACTGAGTCTGGATGTCTTTTTTATTCCTCTTGAAATTCAGGAAGCTTTGCATAAGGAAAGTTTGGGAGGATATGTTTCTATTTTGTTTCCTCCTGAAAAAGAGGAGGCACCTTGCATTAGGTGTCTCTCTCTGTCTCTTACACCCTCTATCTCTCAACTGTAGTCTTGCATTCACTCCTTTATGACCTTCCCAAGATATTTGTATGCTTTTCCTCATTTAGACTGTGGCAATGCTGTAAACTGCCAAATTGCCGATTTCCCTTACTTATTTTTTAGTTTAATGTGTCCTAATTTTGTGCCATGAAATACAAAGAATTGCTGGATATTTAATTGAAAACATGAATGTATAAAATTAGAAGAAAGCACAAAATGGAATTTATGGAGGTTGCTGAAAATAGCCGTGACCATATGGATTTCATTGGGTATGTGCAATATTCTGATACCATCTTTTTTTGGTAGCAATTATCTGTTCTCTATTTTCAAGTCCTCTAATTCTTATTTTGCATTTAGCATCTCAAAGCCATTCAGGAGAAGCATACTTTAAGCATCATTACTACACAAATTGGTAAACGGGGTATAAACATTTTGTAAGCAACATGTTCAAAAAAAATTTTTTTTTAATGAAACATTATTTCACAGCTGCTGGCTTACTGGGTCACAAGTTAATAGTGTCTCTGCCTAGGAATGAAATTGGGCTATTACTGGCAGTCTCATCATGAGTTAGGCTACTGTGGATTTCTCATTTCTGGTGATTGTTGCTATAAATACTGTATCATCACTGTGAATCTTTCTCTTATCTTGTATCACCAAGTATATTAGACATATTGGGAATCTCTTTCTGTTTTCTTGTGGAATTTTAAGCTATAAGGAACTTGATATATTAATTTGAACATCATATTTAAGGAACAGACTGTTTTAAAATGATGAGCCATATTCCTGAACTGACTTCTCATTTGTATTTCCTGGATTGGTAGGAAACAATGACAAATGTTGTCTTGCATGTTCTTGACAATATTTTAAAAGAAACTGAAGGGAAATAACCTGCGTGACCTAGTGCAGCCATAGACTAATGCCATGAGAAGAGAAACTTGAACAAACTCCATTGGACTTCTGCTGTGACTTTCTTTGGTGCTATCCTGGGAGAGGAGATAACACCATCCATGCATATACAAGTCCAGGACTTCAATGTGCAAGATAGTTAATCATTGTATGCAATAAGAGAGATGTTGGAAGATTTATTAGCATCCAACAGCATCCTCATAAAGTCAAGACAGGTGTTAAGCGATGCACTCCTGCTTTTCGCTCCTCTAGAAGCCGTTTTCGCAGGCCGTTAGCTACATGTCAGCAGAACCCTTTGTTTTACAGGCTGTTGTGTCTGCATCTGTCAGAGTTGTCCTCCCGGCTTGCTCTGTGGCGCGGTCTATAAATCATACTTTGGGAAGAGACGTTGGAGGATTGCTTTCTTTAGAACAAATAGTACTTAGCATTAATAGGGGATATCAGTGAATCACACAGAACTTGACTAAGAATGAACTGAACTTCATGACATCCCCATGGAGCGAGTAAGTATCATCATCTCCATTTTTTCAAATGTGAAATTTGACTTATTAGTGTATCTTATGGGATGTTACATTTAGCCTTCATATCCTGATCTTAGACTCGTGGTTGAGTGAAATCCTTGTGTCCTTTCACATGGTGAAGCTCCCATGTGGTGCTTGTTGCTCCTGTTGCTCTCCTGAGAGTCATGAACAACACGAGGTGGCCGTGGCTGACTGGAAGTGATTCCAGGGGATCTTTTCTGAATGAGGCCCAAGGCAGAAAGCTCCTCGTCAGCTGCCAGAAATACATATATTACTTCCAATCTCATTTTTCCCCATCCATGCGGGGCTATTTTTCTCAACCCAAACTACACAGTGGAGGTTGGTGAAGCCAGATGAAGCATGGACTTTACAGCTGGATAAGCTTAACTGTGTTTAAACCAAAACTCACAGGAGACATAAAGTTTCTGCATCTCTGCATGATGCTGGGGAGCTAGAGTAGATGTGTGATCTTGGGTGCATAGAAACTTCAAAGAGCCAGCTTCAGATTGAGATTTACAGACACTAGGGAAGGAAGAAACATGAGCTGTAAGGGTCAGACGTCTTTGTTTTCCTGGCTCACTGAGGGGGAGTAAGAAATGCAAATCCCTAGATAGGTAAACAAGGGTGAGACACATATTGCTTTGATCCAGTTGAGGAAACTGGACAAATGAAGGTGGGGAGAGGTTCAGAAAACTAATCCTGAACTGAGATCAGAGGAGGCTCTTAGGGGGCAAGGACTAAGGTCAGAAAGAAAGAAAGAAAGAAAGAAAAGACAGAAGAGAAGAGAAGAAGAGAAGAAAAGGAAAGGAAAGAGAAAAGAAAAGAAAAGAAAAGAAAAGAAAAGAAAAGAAAAGAAAAGAAAAGAAAAGAAAAGAAAAGAAAAGAAAAGAAAGAGCTGGTCTTTCCTACCAGCAGTCCCTGATGGAGATATGTGAACAGTCTCTTTTCCCATAAGTGCTAAATTAAGATGATGGGAATAGGGGAAGGCCGGCTGATCGGTGCAGTCCTCCATCTCTACCCCAGAGAGCAGAAACTGCTGGGCCATGTCTGGGAGGGATAATCACAGCAACTGCAGACTTTAAACCCTCGTCTTAGAGAGGAGATGGGTGTCCACTTGAGAGATGTGTTACTGGAAGTTGTCAAAGAATCATTAACCAAAACTGCCGGAGACATATAAGCCAAGATGAGAAACTGCACAGTGTTTTGGTCAAGGGACTTGTAAAAATATGTGTTAGCATTAAACTGCCAGCTAGGAAGACAGAGTTATTTAGTGTCTTGATTGAATTACATTGTTTCAGAGCTTAGCTGGCATGAGATGGCATAGTTGTGCTACCTTTACTGGAGCTTCAATTATTTGCAACAGGTTAGGCTCTGACTTCTTACCAAGTTACTACTTTGGAAAACTCCCATTTAGATCTATCAGGTTAAGGACACAGGTATTCTTTTTCTACAGCAATTACTATAGACCCGAGATTGGAGAAAATTATCTTGGTTTTACACAGAGGTGCTAACATTATAAAAAGCGTTTCAGGATTTCTTTTATCTAGCTGGAATGTTCCATTTCTGAGTATTTCTAAAGGACAATATGAGAAGTGTAAGTATCAGGGAGAAGCAATTACCTTTGAACTCAATGTTCTTTTGACCCAGCTTCCCCCTTTTTTATTCCCACTGTATTTCACAACTTTATGTCCAAACTATTTAAACATCTAGTGTTTGTGGAAAGATAAATATAGTGTGCATATAGTTATTAAGGCTGAAAGATGTGCTTTCAATACTACTGCGAGAAAGGTGCTTCCATAGTTTGACAGCTATTCAAAAGAAATCGAAAGGCTTCTAACGCAGAATGATCTAGTCTGTTAAAAAAAGATCTAAGGGCTAATTTTTGTTTCACTGCTAAAAAGAGTTCATGATAATGAGGCTGACATTTGCCAGTTGCTCTTCTCTATTTTTTACTCAGAAGGAATCCTAACTAGCCTTACGGTTATACTTATGGCTAAGGTCACTTCTGTTCCAGTCTCTTTTTTTGGCCTGCTGCTTCATGCTGGATTTGAAATGGAGTTTGTTTTGTTTTAACAGTTGCTACTCATTCCTTCCAAAAGTGACCGTCGACTTAGAAAACGAAGGGTTACATTCTGCTCAAGCTGCATGCATGGTTTTGTAAGCACGGGAGCAGGAAGGTGAGAAAAACCAACCGCATGGGTGAATTATGCCTATGTGGGGCCAGCCTGTGAAACGTTGCTTATACAATGTAGTGGCATGCTCCATGTGTAAATAACGGTGTCACACACTGGCTGTTTTTCCTGTTGAAGAAGAGCATGTGAGAATACAGTTTGATGCTGACTGTGTATTGTCCATGCTGATCCTGCCATTCGCAGCCCAGCACCCCAAAGGTATGGGCCTGCGCGCTGCAGTGCTTTTGTATGCACGGTTTGCATTAGCTTGGGTGAGAGATCTGTGGTATATGTGCAATTACCTGCACGTTTGCAACATGATGCAAGTGAAACATGGCTACTTGAGTTTATAATGAAAATAGTGCATTCTGAAAGCACCTGTAAGAGAGTTCTTGGTCTGAAACAATTTCTGATACCCTTTTCTGGAGATTAGGTGAGGGCACTGGCGTTCCCCCCTGTTCTTCTGATGGTTAACAAAATTACACAGGTGGGCATTTTTCTTGGTTGTTGGATGATAAGGGACCAAAGACATTACTATGATACTTACAGTCAGTCAGAAATTTCCTTTTAGTTCCACCCCTTTCCAAAGTTTAATTAATGTGCACTAGCACTAAACTACAGAGATTTTGGTAATTGGTTGTGTGTGAATAAATTATGATTAGACATGTTTAATTATGAATTTGCATGTGTGTGTAAGAGAACAGAATACATCTAAGGGAAATATGATACACATAAGGGATATGAAATAAAAAGACATTCCTTAGTGCTAAAAGCCATAAACTGTCAGGCATTTCAGTGATTTGTCACCTCTGCATTAACCACTGACTCAAAGTGTTAATGATAAAAGTGGATAATTATAATGCTGTCTGCTAAGAAAGAAGCTGTTATAGCTGGGTAAATAATAGGCCTTATAAAATTGTCTTAAATTTTTGTTTGCACAGCAGACAGCATTCAGTAAGCTCTTGTTAGCTCTGGAGATGTTTGAGAAAGGGAAATTTTTTTTTTTTTATGTTTTATGTTGTAGCATCAGAGGAAGGAACAAAGGTACCAAACACAAGGGACTGTGTGTGTGATGTTTTAAAGTGTTTAACACAGAGGGACAAAGCCAAAATGGACTTCTCAAAGGCAAAAGCAAACCTATGGGGATGCTGCAGAGCTAGCCATAGTCAGGTCTCTTTTTTTTTCCAGAAGGGATGTATTGCAATACATTTTGATAGCCAATGTGATATTCTCTATGCTTTATTCCCTACCGTTTTCCTAGAATCAATGAAGTAGTGACTGCTGCATGACACACACAAACAGAAAGTGTCCTGGAGAGAACATCCTAATGTAGAAGTTCATGCACTTTGACCACAACCATATTTAGCCAGGGTTGTCAGTAAGGCCAAAGAACAAACTAGTTGATGAACTGATTTATTTTTTGCTATAGAAGTTGTCCCATTAGACATACCTGGAGCCTACAGCCAAGGAAGCTGTCATGACTGCAGTCATGCTACATCCTCAGATCTCAGGCTTTGGTCTCTCTTCATGCTCCAGAGTATCTGTCACAAGCATGGTATGATTACAGCAAGCAAAAACTACAGACAGGCAGGCTTTAGGCAAAGCTCTTGGGAATGTAGCAACTGTAGCTCAGCAAAGACTGCTGCAGCTTTGTGCTGCGGGAAGCAACTTTCTCCTGGTACAGCTGAATGGCGTGTTCCTTCTCCAGTTCTCTGGTCTCCTCTGAAAAGAGAGAGAGAGAAAAAAAGCTTTATTTACACAGCTGATGCGTACAGAAGTGTCAGGGAGACGTAGTGCAAGTGACAGTGTGGCTCCCGGAGCTTAGAGGAATGAACCCCTCTTGCGAGGTTTTGCTGTGGGGTGGATCAGTAGCAACTGCTCTTACGTGATGCTCTCCTTCGTATTCACAGTGTGGGGCAGTCAGTGAAGATAAATGCGGTCGCAACATCGGACTCAGGCGTTCTGGTTATCCGTGAGCATTACATAATTATTGCCTTACAGACACTTTCTAAAGGAAATCGGCAACACTAAGATAGATGAGAAAGAAGTTTCCTGCAATAAATATGAACAGCAAAAAGAAAATGAGAATATGGCTGGTTTTGATTCTAATTAGTGCTTCAGACTGAGAATATTGTGAGCATAAAATACATCTTACAGAAGAAAAAATTATGAGCACAACAGCAGTCATCAGTTCATGTAATAAAAAGGCACTTACATTTTAAAAAACAGAATTGAGAAATATGGTTATTTAATGGAGCTTTTTCTAGAGAAAATTTAGCATTTCCTGCTGTACTGAGGTTTAGGTAAGATAAATATGAAGTATTACCAGTTGAATAGAATTACTTACTACTGAAAGCTTGTGTCCCTTCCGCTGAATCTACTTGCCATCAGCAAAGCGACCGAGTGATGCACTTGCTTAGATTCCAACGCAGTTTAGGGAAAGGGGAGAAATAAAATTGCTCTTAGCCTTGATTAGTGTTGAAAATATTGATCAAATGGCTTTTCTGCCAAAAACGAAAGGCATGTGAATATTCTTGGAAGATAGAGCGTGGGTTTGTTAGCAGGACACTTAGGGGCTGATTCCAAATGTGCTGAGATCTAGGGATTTTTTTCCTATGGACACCAGTGTTTGACTGAAAAGGCTTTACTGAAAATAGGAAACATATATGTATTTCTAAATCCATTGTTTCTCTTATCTATGCACGCATCTGTATGTACTCGTGTGAGTGCACGCGTGCTAGTTTGTAGGGCACGGGTGCTGGAGCCAAGCTGTAGATTGCCGAGGGAAGGTGTGTGGCCCTCCTGCCCCGAAGTTCACTGGACGTTGGCCCAGGCTCTGGGGTAGCGCGGAGCAGCCTTTGGGCCGCTGTAGCCTGTGTCGCGCTGCTGGGCCACCGGGAAGCTGGCACCCCAGCCGAGGAGTGCCGGGGGCAGCGGCGCTGTGGCGGCGTTGCCAAAGTGCCGTCTGTACAGAGGGGAGAGGAGCCAGGCTCCGACGTGCCCCCCAGATCCTGCTGGCCCGACGGGCTTCACCGCTTCTCGCCTGGCCGCGGCAGCCCCGGGCTGTGCTGCAGCCCCGTCCACGGCACAGAGCCGTGCCTCTCCACGAGGAAGGGTCTCAGTCTCCGTTCTGACAACTACTTCATAAGCCTGACTGCGACAATTGCCCCACAAACATTCATTTTCCTCTCCCTTGTCTCAATTTGAACAATTCCTTCCACCGTCTTTTTCTATCGCCTCGTTCCTGGCCTCTGTCTGCCTTTGCTGTTTATCCTACCGCTCCCTGCCGCTGTCGCCCTGCCTGGTCCACAGTCTCCCAGGGACATTACTGTGTGATTCTGTTTCCTCCTCTTGTGCTTGTTGGCCTTTACTGCATTAAGCACAACACAGATAGTTTCTTTGCTGACATATGTGGGATGAGATATGGCAATATATTATTTCACTGAAAATTTTCCTCAAAGGATTATCCCTCCTGGGTGAAATGATTGCTTCCTCTGTTTCAGATTAAGCACCCTAGGAAGGAAATATTTCATGCTTCATTATTACCATTAATCTTCCAAGGTGCCCCTCTGAATGAAAATCCATTGTTTTGTTTAACAGAGAGGGACACCAATACAAGTTATCTAGTCTAATTATTCTTTTAACAGATGTATCTGTCAGGTTGCCTAGTGTTTGGTAAAATAACAACTGAACATTGCACTGCAATGTAAAATACATTTTCAACATGGTATGCAGCCCTTCACTCTAATAAAATGTGATGGTGCTTACTCTGCTGTGGCGCCCAGGGAAGTGTCTTCACCTTCCATGTAGGAGGAGATGTTGCCCTAGCTGCTGTTCAGGAACAGCTATGGTGAGGGAATGTGAGTGAAGAAAAAGGGAGCGGACAGTCCTGAAAGCTGTGGAGATGGTGGCAGAAGTCCCCTTTTCCTCCATAGGGAGAGAATTAGGATCAACAAATGTTACCTCTGGTTTTGCTTTCTACTAGCTGTAGTGGGTCATGGTGATTCACACTCAAACAGGGGGCCTTTCCACTTGAGAGCAGCGGGAGACTAAAACTGCGTGTTCTGCATGCATCATGCTCCTCCTGGAGCCATGGCCTTTGGAAGGCAGCATTTTGTTCTGCGGCAAAAGAAATATTAATTTGCAGATGCTGCATTTCTTTAGGTACTTAAGTAGCTTTGTAAGGGCTTTGCATGAATTAATGGATATGCCACAAAACTCATAATATTTCTAGCCATGATTTGTAACTTCATCCTTTTCCTTTTTCAACCACAAATGCTTAGGTGTAGGGGAACACTGTAAAGTAGAGGAGCTTTGAAGGCAAAAAGCCAATGTGTTTCATTAGCTGTGTGTGCTGTCAGTTGAGGACTGCACAGTCTTATCGGTCACTGCTGTAGCTCCTGGGGTTTTGTTATTTATTGCCCACAGAGCAAGTCAAAGAGCTCCTTCACCACTGACACTGAGGGGGGCTTTGAACAAAGCACTTTGCCTCCTACATCTTTGTTTGCGTTGATTGCGATGTGTATTTAGATCTTAAACTCTTGGACAGGAACTGTCACTTACTCTGAGTTTTTACAATGCTTAGCAGCTTTTAAGCCAGACTAAAGACCAGTAAATAATAATTACATCCTTCTTCCTTTCTATTCCTTTCTGTTCCTTTTACTCCCACAAAAGCTCCCACCTGTACCCACCATGAGTCTAAAGTTTCCAAATCAAACCTTCAAAAGCTCATACATGATGGAATTAAGTTTGCCTATGCTTAATTTAGTCTCCTGGAAAATAAGTATTACAGTGTAGTTTTTAATGAGGTACTTTGAGGTAGAATCCCAACAAAATTTTAACCCATAAAAATTGTGGGTTTTGGAGTTATAAGCAAATTAAGATGGGGTTTTATAATGGAAGCTGATCAATAATCTTAGTTTTAGCAGTTGCTACTTATATTAAAAAAAGAAGATTTGTATTTCTATGCAAATATTTTTTGCTATGCCTAATATTTACAACCTATTGGGTTTCACTCTTAGGAATCATTTACATATCTGCATATTTATCAGACTGCTTGAAATGGCTATGATTATTATAAACCCTGAAAAGTTAAATGTCAAAATTATTTTGTTTGACAAATGGAGTAGACTCTAGCTTCTTCTACATTGCACATTCAGAATAATGGATTCTGGTGCTCATGGAATGCTGACTTTTAAAAGTTTGTCTGATAACTGGCTTGTGAATACCTGGGCTCATGTGGAAGTATAAGAACTGTGCATTAATTTTAAATCTCCACTGGAACCAAAATGCATATTAGTAATTTCTCTGACTCAGATATCAAAAAGATTTTTATCTTACTTTCAAGTCTCTTTCCTCTCCTATATTTTGAAAGTATTTTGAAAGTATTTTGCTTTCCCTGAATCTTCTGAGACAGGTTAGCATTAGTTACTGTGAAAAGGGAAAAATCCCTTTTATTTTTTATTTTTATTTTTCAATATATCTCTCTTCTCCAGCAGTGGTTTCATAGCACAAAGCAAAATCTGAGAGCTTTAAGGGACTTGAATGGCTGAATTTGTACTGGCTCCCCAGTACAAGAGAGACATGGCACTACTGGAGAGAGTCAGTGGAGGGCTACGAAGATGATTAGGGGACTGGAGCATCTCTCTTACAAGGAAAGGCTGAGAGAGCTTGGCCTGTTTAGCCTGGAGAAGAGAAGGCTGAGAGGAGATCTTATCAACGTGTACAAGTATCTGAAGGGAGGGTGTCGAGAGGATGGGACCAGACTCTTTTCAGTGGTGCCGAGCGACAGGACGCGAGGCAACGGGCACAAACTGAAACACAGACAGTTCCATCTGAACATGAGGAAAAACTTCTTCACTGTGAGGATGACAGAGCACTGGAACAGGTTGCCCAGAGAGGTTGTGGAGTCTCCTTCTCTGGAGATTTTCAAAACCCTCCTGGACGTGATCCTGTGCAACGTGCTCTAGGTGACCCTGCTTGAGCAGGGGGGTTGGACTAGACGATCTCCAGAGGTCCCTTCCAACCTCACCCACTCTGTGATTCTGTGAATGCAAATAGTGATTTCTAATAACCACTACAGGAGTGATTGTTTTTATTGGAGTTTTAATTGGGGTCAATGCAGTTATAAAGAAAAAGGTGATTTAAAAAGGGAAATATAGAAAAGTAAATCTTTGAGACTGTAGGATGTCATGAGGGAAAATGAGAAATCCTGTATTGTAAGTCAACAGCCCAACAACTGGCAAAGCGTGAGGTTATAGCTGCTACGTGTCTCAAGTTCTGATCCCTTTTCCCATGGCAAAACTGCCCATGGATTTTGGGGAGTCTTCCTTACATAACCAACCCAAAGCATATGCCTAGGTTAGCCTAATCGTGGGGTTGAGACTTCCACTGTGCTGTGGCATAAGAGCTCCCTGATGGTTGCTAGGAGTTTAGATGTAGAGTGTCCTGGAAGAAAAGAAAGCTTTAAAATGTATCAGATATGCAAAACGGCTATGCAGACGTTTGGCTTGGGATCTCTGGGTTTGTTGTCTTCTCCTAAGTTCCCAGGAAAGCAGGTAGGGAGAAACTCCTGGGCTCTCCCAAACACAGGAACTATAATTTTCAGAGCTTCTTCTGAGCTTTCTCTGCTGTGTAAAGCCCAGGTATGCCCTGGCCTTGGCTGATCAACCCATTGAGGTAAGAATGACATTTTCTCTTATCAGTGCTTAGTAATTCTCTTTTTTCTTATCATGAATTTAGTTTATGTCTGGTTTTGTGAACTTCCTAATAATTTCTGGAGGTAGATAGGTTTGGCTATGCCTAAAAATAGGGGAATAGTAAGTACACTCTGGCCTAGTGAAAAAGAGAAGCCAAAAAGTAGCACTACTATGGAGTTATTACCTCTTCAGAGCATTCAGCATATGGTTAGTTCTTTGTTTTGGCAACTTTCCAATCTAATGGAAGCTCAAATTGACCATATTAACTGAAGTGTTAGTTTGTTGTTTGGAAAGGTTGAGGAAGAGAGTAAGAAACTAAATTCTCAGCTTTGTCACCCAAGTAAAAATATTCTGGTCTTCCTGTGCCAATTACAGAAAACATTGCCTGAGGATGTAATGCAAAGAGGAAAGTCCCAGCACTGTTGCAAAGACTAATATGATAGTCATTGCTCTTGCTGCAAAACGCTGCTGTCATGTATTGTAGCAATATTTTAAACATCTGTGGGTTTTTTCATTTGTTTATTTAAGATGAATGTTCTTTTAAGTGAAAAATAAGGTCCAGGAACAGAAGGAATTCAAGTTTTCTGTTAAAGTCTAGGCTTCGTCTGAATTGCATTTTAATTTTTTATTCTGAGTAGAATGATCTCCTTTCTTATCTACTTTGACCAACACTTTCTTGTCTTGGATGAGTCACCAGATGGAATCCCTGTATCATTTGGAGCAAAATTCTTCAGTCAAGCGTGTTTCTGACAGTTTCTTAAAAAAAGAAAAAAACCTCCATAAAATCCCCTGCTTTGAAGGACAGTGGTTTTCATGGCATGAGCAGAAGTTCACAAGGGCTTCAGGTGAATGCTTCCACTAGTTAGAACCTTCAAAGTCTTCCACACTTAATTTCCTGGGCAGCACCACCTGCGTACTGTGCATTTCATAAGAATACAAAGAAATTGCAACAACTGCAGTTACTCTTTCCCAATTTCTAAGTAGATTGGTTCAGAAATGGAAAATGGAAAATGAAGTGTTTAAATGATTTTACATAGCTTGGTTTAGGATATTCCTTTGCAAATATCTTAGATTTGTAACACCTATATTTTATTTAAAAGAAAATTGACTTCTGGATTATCATATTAACCAAAATTAAAGCACAGTGAATGAAAATGAGTAAATTATTAATGGGTATTCATGACATCCCTGCAGCATGAAGTCTGATACTGCTACATGGACAAGATAATGTGAAATTGCAATCTGTATACAGCTTTTTGTCATAGACCTGAATAAAGTGACTCTCCAATTATGAGCACTTCAAATCTTTCTGAATAGCAGATTTGGAAAGCCCAAAATAGCACAAACTCTAAACTAGCTTTTGTTAGATAGTCCTTATGTTATTTCTTATCTTTTTTAAGCAGAGAAATTGTAGCATAACAAAATGTAGTGTTCCTTGTTTACCTATATTTTACCTTTTCTCCATTTCTTTCTTATTCGTCCTATTCTTTTAACTTCCTGCTTTCTCTTCTCATGGGGCCATGACATACCTGTCTAGATATCCAGGAGGGTTATTTATCTGAACAGACACCAACCTGCTGGCGCGGCAGCGCACACAGCCTGGCTGCCCTCGCTATTCTCCCGGGAAGGGCAGCGCAGAGCTGCCCGGGGCCCTCGCCCAGGCAAGGGTGAGGAATGGCTGCTTTTAGCATTGGCAGTTGCCTTTCCTCTCTGGTGGCAGCAAAACTGACTTTTGCTACCACAAAGGGTGAGCATGAACGAAGCTGTTTTGTCTGCATGGCTAACAAGTGTGAAACTGCTATTGTTAGAAAAGCTGGCAAAACTTGGCTATGCGAAAAAACAAAGAGCCAAACCAAAAGACCACCAAAATCAAAACATGAGAGAAGAGATTGCTCTGTCTTGTCCATTTACCTACCAGTGTAAGGATTCTTGAGTACCCTTCCTAGAGTGGTTGTAAAATAGCAGACTTAAACCATGGTTTTCATCAGTGGCACTTCCCTAAACTGTATAGACTTGACTGAAAACTCGAATCCCTCCCTTTTCTGATCATTTACTTACCAAGCTGTCCTACTCACTGTTCATGCAGATAAAGATTTACTATGAGGACTAGAAAGTTCATACTCTTTCCTTGATGAATCTGAAAGCTAAGAAGGGTAACTAATAAAACATCCAAGAGAATATTTCTTTAATTACCATTTTTTAGAAAAGGGAAAGGAATAATTGTGGAAACAAATGAAAAAAAATCATCCAAAGACTTCCATCATGTCCCTAATGCAAAGTTTCTTCTGATATCTCATTTTAAATGTTGTCTCTTTGAGGTATCCTGCTTTTGAAAAAACAAGAAGTTATGACCAAAGAACCACAGCAGCTTAATGTTTTCAAGATTTGGAAGCATCTGTGTGGAAGTCATGAACTTCATAGCGATTCATAGATTTGTAAGGTCATGTAGAATCATTCTGCTCATTAAGCTGACCTAATTGCTAAATAAGAACTATCACATTTTACCTTGTGTTTCTACACCCAGCTTCAGTTTTGTCATGTAGCCGGCCTCACATTAACAATGTTGTGTGTTGAAGAAGTTGTCTTTTTTCATGGTAATCTGTAGCAATAACTAATCTTTTTTTTTTTTTTTAATTCTTATTTCTAGTGTCAGCTTTTGGAGTTTTTTTTGATTTTGTCTGCTAAATTGAATGACCTCATAATTTACTTGTCCTCGTTTTACCTGGTTTCAGACCTACCTAATGCGCTTTCACTAAACTAATAGATTGAACTTCCTATTTGGTCTGTGCAAAACATATTTTTCAGTTCTCTGGACATTCTTGTACCTCCTTCATAATCCCCCTGCAGTTTTTCCACACCTTTTTATGGCGTAGACACAAGTAGTGAAACACTCATCTGCTCGAGACAGCACCGCTAAGGCACCCCACAGAGGCAGTATCGTCCCCGTAACTCCCCTTTCCTGACGTTCCCCTGTTCATCCATCAAAGAATCGTGAAAGCTGTGTCAGCCAGGCATCATACAGGGGCTTCCTGTTCATTTTGTTGTAACGCGCACCATTTCTGAAAGATGCTTATTTTTCTCCCAGAAAGAGATGGTCACAGACAGTAAGTGGGACAGTTCTAAGAGGCGCATTCAGAGAGCTGTCCTCCCACGGGGGCAAAGACAGTAGCGTCGCGGTGCCTGTCTCCCGTCCCGGGACGCTCCTCTGCCTTTTGAGAACAAGCTCTTCAGGTTCATAAAGATTTTCCTGGGTGATCTTGCTGTGGGCACTGAAACTTTTTATTATTGAAGAATTTTCTGTAAAAAGGTACTAACACCTTTCTGAAGAGAGAGTAGCTGTGAAACTTAATTAAATGTTTGACAAAATGCTTTGAAATCCTTCAGTAGAAGATAATTAAGGAACAACGTGGTTCAGATTCTCCTGCTTCCTTAGAGAATCTCGAGAAGCAGGTGGGAAGGGCAAGAAATTGATGAGAATATTCTTGTAAAATTTCTCCATCTTCGAATTCACCAGTTATTTTACTTAAGAAAACTAGCTGCAACAGGTTCCTCATTAAAATTGTATGAGTCCCTAGTGATACATAATGTCTCTGCAGTAAGTATCTGCCTTGCCCCCAACTACAGTGTGATCACAGATTTTGGGACTGTTCACTTATCCTCTGCTAGATTATTGTGAAGACAATGCATGCCTCCTCCTCCTCCTCCTCCTCCAAACTCAGTTTTGTTCTCAGTTTGATTTTTTTGTTTTCTTTTTCTTTCTTTTTATCCATTCTTTCTTTCTTGATTTTTCTTTGATCTTTTTTCTGACCAATCTGTGGCTCAGAATGCAGGTAGTATTTTTATTTTAATGTGAAAATTTTTCAAATGAGAAGAAATAATTGACTTGAATATGACTTTCTCTTTTTCAAATACATTCCAATGTTATAATTCTTTTTTTAGCAGCCTATGTGCTGACACATCCACATTTTTGCCTCTAAATAATGGGTTGGCCTACACATATTATATTTCATATACTAGTTTTCTAATTCTTTCTTTTCTCTGTCTCTCTGCATTATCTGTTTTACGTTCCTGGAAATAATTAACTTGTTACATATACACTAAATCTTTCAAAACACTTATATTCAGTGAATTGCCTTATCTTTAAGGGAAGAATATCATTTAGCATTTGCAACCCAAGCAGTTGTACAAGGAACAAAAGCATTGCAAACAATAGACAAAAGGAGAATGGAGCAAAGCTATTCACTTTAGCTGCAGTAAGAGCGGCAAACACTTAGCAGACCAGTAAAGCCTTCTTTAAATTCAGAGGAACTAACAGCTTAGGTGGAAAACTCTTTACATGGTGTATGCCAGAAAAGCAACAGTATGTAATACTAGCTTTTGTTATAGAAAAGCAACTAGCCAAGGTATGGGTTGATAAAACAGGCCATGATTATTTCTGAAATAGCTGCGTGGTTGCCTTGGCGCCCTTGGCTCCGCATCTCCTCTGGTGCCCGGCGGCTGCTGCCCAGCGGGGCTGGGAACGGCCCTGGCCCGAGCCATCCCCGGGCTGCGCTGCGCGGCGTCCGGGAGAGCGACTTGGCACAAGCCCGCGGCAGGCCGGGGAGCGCGTTCGCCGTGAAGCAGTTGGTTGGGCAGCTGGCCAGAGCCGGGGCGCATTTCCTGAACCTATTTTATTAGGAGTAGAGATGAGGCCGCTGAGATCCACTGCTCGATCAGTGCCCGAATTGCTGAGTGCTGCTTAGCCCGAGCCTTTGCATCACGTAGGAACTGGTTACAAACGATTCATGGCAAAGCCTCTTAAAAAAGGGCAATTCACCATTTTTGCCCAGTAAGCGTCCTGACTGTTGCTCTTCATGCGCAGAATGAGTTCAATTAAAAAAAAAAAGTGTTTTGGAAAAATAACTTCTGGATTTAATTCTTCTTTATTTCACATATGTGACAATTCAAACTGGATTAGAGATGTGATTTCTTGGCAACTGAACTCAATGGAAGTTTTGCTGCAAGCCTCTGGACATGACATTTTGAAGCAAAACTCAGTGAAATCAATGGTCGCTGATCCTGTGGATTCCACAGGCTTGAAATGAACCCTTTCTTGCTTTACCATTCATGGCACTGTAATAAATGATTTCTTTAAATATTTGCATTATAATAGAGCTCTTGCTTCATCAGGACAGTAATAATCTGTAATGAAATAGTACCGTTTACAATTATTTTAACAATTGAAGAGCAAAAACAGAATTATAACTTTGGGGGGGGATTATACTATTCATTTTTATGTCCTGCTCTTCCTGTTATTATAAGGTGCCATGCGAATTAAAATCCAAAACGTTGATATAGTTTTCATAAGAAAAGCAAACAAGTTAACAGTTTTCTCTCAGAAACCTTACATAATCAATACTTAATTAAGCAAAATATAACTTATAACATGAAAGCTGTAACTATTGTTCATATATATCTAATCAGTCTCTTCTTGTTTCTTGTATGATGGCCTAAAAAGTTCATCCTGATTCCGGTTCACAGTACATCTGAGTTGAAATTTTGTATATTCTGCAGTGTTTTGAAACTGGACTCACTGAAATTAGCCTGGCTTCTTAGCAATGAGTCCCTGTAATTCTGAGATCAGCTTGATTATCTTCAATATAAATTCCCTTATTGTTACTGTCTATTTAGAGCTCTCATATATCTGTTACTGATGGCTGCACAAGATCTAAGCATCTTCAAGTAGTTTTCCTTATGACTTGTGCCCAAGATTATCATCACAAAAGAGCTACTAGCAATACAGCTGAGGTGTTTATAGATAATTTAGCAGCAACAGAATCCCAGCACCTTTTCATAAAGTGGAAAAAAAAATCTTTGAACACTTTGGCAATATTCAGAGTTACCTCTTTCTTGTTTATTTTCTAAACTTAGTGTACTGTCGGTCTCTTCATGGTCAAATTTTATAGTTCTTCCACATGCAAAGCTCTCTTTGATCTGGAAAGGTGAAAAATAATTGCATATTTCTTCACTTCTGCTCTCCTCACTTGGCTTCTTGTTTTCTTAAATTTTTCTCTCATTCCTTTTCCACTTTGCCCTTCCCCAAAGTTGATAAACTGATTCATCAACCCGTGCTACTCCATCAGAAGCCTTTTAAGGTAGACACTGATCTGAAAAAGCTTAGCTGTAGGTTGGTGAGACAGCAGTATTTTCCAAGTAAGTAACTACCTCATTTTCAGGACTAATCACAAATCCAGTTGTATACATAATTCCTCATTTCATAATAGGAAGATAGTGGATATTAGAAATGCAAAAAAAGGGGGGGGGCAAAAAAGAAAAAGAAAATTGATAGAAAGTTGCCATCAACTAGATTTGCCTGTTCCAAAATGGCATCAAGGAGGTCGTGGGGAGTAGGGGGAGAAAGAAGCATTTAATCTTTCTTGCAAAGGCTTTGGGCACAAAGACGACCCTGGGAACCTGAGCATCCCAGTGAGCGCAGTCGCGCAGTGCGGAGCTGAGGTCTCACCCGGCTTCCCACCTCACAGCGAGCCTGCGCGAGAAGGAAAGAGACAATTAATCGGGGAACTGATAACCGCAGCAATCACAGTGAAGTGCTGCAGGGTATCTTACGCTCACAGGAGTTTCCACGGAAGTGGCAACATGGCCAGAATTACAATCTGGCCCTTGTTCTGGCTTTTAATTGAGATTACAAAACTATGTAGGCCTTATGTAGGTCTCTGTTCTGTTAATTAACGATTTTGTTGTACGTCTCAGATACCATGGACTGGCAGAACTTCCTAACTCACTTCCATTTACACAGAAACATATTGCTAGTTCAGATTAATGATGCAGAAGTAGTAATTATGTTTGTATAATGGTTTTTGGTGAGATATGAGCTCTCTGTCAAAGATTAATTTGATACAGATAGAAGCAAGACAGTGGCCTGCATACAGTTCCTCAAACAAAGGCCAGATACGGCTCAGGTTACTATAACCTCTGCTGTTTTTTCACCAAGAATATCTTCTGTTCATAATCAGTTTAGCTTGGGGATTTTTGCTTTTCCCAAGAGATTAATTTGTTCTGCAAATGCACTCAGAGACACAAACAAAACCTCTCTACATTTATTTATGACATGAAATATATTCAATAAATTGGTAGTGGAGTCCTTACATACTGCTCTGCTGGAGTTCGCTAAGGCAAAATGGGCGAAGTTGGATAGTTACCATAAAAATTATTTGACCATTATTCATTTGGACTGAAAATTCAATGCAGGTTGACTTTGTTTAACTCCTGCAAACATTCGGAAATGAAGTTTTAATCACTCACAGATTTGTAGAATGTGAACTTTAAATATACACATTTAGAATAATCAGGTACTTGGAAGGTATTTAAATTATATAGAAAGCAGAAATTCTTATCACTGTGGGATTATTAAATCCCATGCACAACTATTATTTAGTGTGCATGAGATTTAGCAATCCCATGGCTGGGATTGAGGAGAGAAATACAAGTCCGAACTCAGCATCCAAGAAGTAGATTTTTCTGTTTGATATCCCTAGAAATGATACCTCGGGCAAGGAAAATGAGGGAGAAGGGGCTATGGATTGTAGCAAGAAGGATTATATAACAATATAACTGCCCTGATTTCCTAATTGTCCACTTTCAGAATGTTAACGTACTTGATTTCAAGAAGAACGCACAAATTTTTTGTGAGGTTGGTGTTCACTTTTAGAGAGCGACATCTAAAATTAACTACATACCATTAAATTACATTTAAGCTGTGTCTACATTAGCAAGTAGTGCCGTGCAATAGGAGGAAAGGTAAGGAATGAACCTGCGAGTGCTGAGGACCTTGTGTCCCCACTGTACATATCTGACGACTTCTACCTCAGGCCGGCCCTAGCGTGGTGCTGTGGCGTGACCACCCGTCAAGAGCGGGAGGGCGCTCAGTGTGAGCCCGGGCCACGTCCTCTGGTTTTGTGTCACTCGACAGAAACGCCGTTCATGCACTCTGCGATTACCCCACAGCGTGAACCAAGCACGGCAGGCTGGGAGAACTAGTTTTGCTTGAAAAGTGCACCTGATGCAAACTAAAGTTATCATGTAGATGCACCTTTTCATTCTTAACTTTTTTTTAACAACATGGCGTTTTGCTTGTTTTGTTTTAATTATTTTCATATCTATTGCTGCTGATCTTAAACTTACAATAAAAAATCAAAAGAAAAAAATTAAAGGAAAAAACTTACAAGAAAAACTATTGATATGTTTAATATACAGTAAAACCAAACATACCTTAATCGATTGAATTAAAGGTGTGAGCTGACGCAGGGAAAGCTTGTTTTGAATGCTCTAAGCCATCAGTCTTTTTGTCTAACGCAATGTGCTGTGATGTCATTTAGCGAAGCTGAGTGACAGGTTCATGAGAGGTGTTTTGCCTGAGAGATGAGGTACCGGAGCGTCCAGCTGAAGCCAATGAAAGCTGTGGATGGTCCACATCTGTCCTCACGCTCCCCCGCCCCACCACGTATTACCTCTCCAGCAGCAGCAGCGTGTCTCGCTGGCCGGGTGGAGACCATCAGGTTTAATTTTCCTTTCACTAGGGAGCTGCATTTGCCTTACCTTCAGAGCATGGCTACCAGGAGTGTTACTGACATTGCAAACCTCCATCCAAAGTAGGGAAAAATAATGATGTACTTCTTAAAAAACATTTTAGCAAAATCAATAATTCCTATTGATTAAAAGGCAATCTTAACCTACTTAAGGTACAGGATATTCTTTATTGATCCATGGACATCTGAAATAACTTTACACTCCTTACTTGTTTGGTATTTGAATCACATCTTTTGATTCATCTATGAATTGATAGCTATCAAGTTCTGGAAGCATTTGGAGAGTAATAATTTTTCATATGACAATAATAATTTTTCATATTATCAAAACTAAATTGCAGCCTTTTCAAACCAAAAAATGACTAAAACATAGAAGCCATTTTGTCATTGCCAGGGACAGATGAAATGCAAATGTCAATCATTTTTTGAACTGTACTTCTAAGCATTATTTTTCTACTGTTTATTGATGAGAAATTTCACTGGAAAAAAATTGAAGTTTCTGCCGCAAGACTCTAATGAGAGCAAGAAGATGCAGCTCTCTGAAAAGAAGCTCTGCTTCTCTGCATTTTTATTTTGTTAGTCCATTAACTGTAGCATTTGAGTCACTAATAGGCTAATACATTCATTCTGAATTCATCGCTACCACAAGCATCGCTGAAGTTTACAGTCCTCAAAATAGGAAATTCTCAATTACTCAGAAGATCAGCCAACACTCTCCCTGAAAGTGTAGCAAAATGTAATTTTCCAAACCAGAGCATTTTCACTAATGATATTCTATAGGCAAAATAAGAAATAAACTTCATCCAGAATCCTGTGTTGTGCTGCCAGAAAGTGAGTGAACGAAAATGGCATAAGAAGTCATTTAACCTCATTCAAGCAGCAGGTTATAATCTTTTTCTAGCACAGAAGAGAGCGATAGGGAATGGGACTGAGAGGATGCACTGCGTATCAATGAACTACTCCAAATTACTGTCGGCAATGACCATTTAATCTGACACCTAGTACAGGTCAACAAGAGCTGGTAGTATTGGGATGCAGCCTCAATACAGAGCACAGAATGCACCTCGGAGAATCCTGTCTGTCTGCTTGAAGGTGTTTTGCCCTGAACCACTGTATGTATAGAAAAATCTTCCAGATTTTCTCTCTTTTTTTCTTTTTTTTTTGAAAAAGGTTCCTTGCTGAAATTGTATTTCTATATTAAAATTTATCATTTGAGGAATTTTAGAATAATTACAGTGTTTGGCATTTTTACTGTTAAAGGCTTAATCCTTCTGGAAACTCTAAACCTTTCCGGAGAGCCAAGACATAAGTGGAATATAAGTATAGCTACTGTTGCATTATCAAGAACAGTACAAACATTGTAGATTTGAAGTTATCTTTCCTCTGACTAAATTAATAGCTTATTTGTCCTCGTGTGTCTTATAGTTTACTGTGAGTACTAAAAATAATGTTTCATTTAAATCTATGGTGAAGGGATAGCACTGCATCTGGAATTGTTCCAGGATTTGAGCTCTTTGGAGGTTGTCCTTCCTTTACTTCAGGAATACGGAATGAACAAGATTATATTTTTGAGAATTCATCTTGTTTCCTGGAATGATGAACCCGCCATCTCTGCCCTGTATATGTGACTACACTCTGATATCACTCTGCGTCTATAAAACTCATCTTTTAAAAGGGACTTGATTGCAATTCATTTGTTTGGTTTCAGCTGATTTTGATTGAAGTTGAAATTTATGGATTCATGTGGACACCTTTGTGGATGCATTTCAGCATTACGTCTCTCTGATGTAATTTTCCCGTTATTTCTCATCTTTGGAAACATTGTATTTCAATAACAACTTTTCTGGCTTGTTTCCAGTCCATGCTCTTGCTTGTGTGTGATGTGGTCACTGTGTTTAGAACCACAAAACCCACCACAGTTTCCTTTCTACATACAAGAGTACAGTTACTGCAAAGGAAACTAGTATACTTAGAACAGTAGAAGTCAACTACAACTGCATAGTATGAGGTACTGCTGGAAACCAGTATCTGAATACTCTGAGCTCCTGTGATGCAGACATATTATCAGTGTTGGTCTTTAAAAAAAAAATCCAGATTGTATTATATTATTTTCCATAATGCTGAAAAAAATCTACAGGTGCCAGGACTCAGAGCAGCCAGGTTGTTCTCCATCTGCCGCGTGCCTGGGAGGCGCGGTGTCTCTGGATGGCACTCTTTACCTAGGTTCCTAGGCAAATCGTTAGCTGCTGTGAGCATCAGGTCTTGCTAAGTGATTGACCAAAATGCAAGCAGAACAAAACAAAATCTAAAGTGGTTACCATCAAGAAATTTGCATTACAAGAAAACAAAATAGCTGAAGTATAAGATTATATGATTACACTAAGAGAAATCAGACATGGACAAAAAGATAGGAAGTTATAAAACAATTATCATCAAGCAAAAAAAGGAAGAACAGCTATTGAAAGTAACTAGTTCAAATTTAGCTTGAGAAAAAATGTTTATAGTGACTGAAAAATCTTTATCCACATGATCATTTTTTGACATTGTCTGCTACAATAAGTTGGTAACCGAATAAAAGGAAAGGCAGCAGTTACAAGGATGTTAATAGCCATGTAGCAATTCCAAGATTTGACAATATTTGTGTAGTAGAATATTCTTCTCCTGCAGGGCTTTCTTTTCCATTTTGAAAATTGTGAATTGGTGAAGGGAAGCTGTGATTGCTGCTTGATGAATAAATGGAGGCTGTTGAGGTGTTACTTTGGAACAACTCATGTTTGTTATAAATGCAGTGTGAAATCCTCACAGGTTTTGTGCTAGTTTACACTAATTGAGAGTCTGACACTTTGTTCTAGCACTTCAGGAAGTACCATTTAGAAAAGATACAGAAATCAGAAGAAAGCGGGAACATCAGGTATTGATTAATATGGAAAGTTTTGAGGTTGCAGAAGATAAAATAAATGTTAGTTTAAAAGTTAAAGAAACTGGAAAAAAGTATGACAACTTTGGTTCCAAAAAAGGTAAAGGGCATGAAAAAACAGGTCCTATACGATTTTTGTTATGCAGTTTTATGGGGGCTGCAGTGGTTAGCTTCAGGATGGATAGAAATATCATTATTTTTCTCTTCAGTTCTGACCCCATACTTTTAAAAATTTGTCAATTTGCATTTTTAGATGGGCTCCAAAGGTCATGCTGGATATTTATTGTTCTTCCCCCTCCACACATATAATATCCATGTTCATATGCCCACAGGAGCTACCGTCTCGCTTAAAGTCTATACAAAGCTGAAAGGAGATCATCACAAATTAACATGAGATATAAACCTAGGAAGAGGGTACCAATATACATTTCTAATTTTACCATGCTGTTAGAGAACGTACATTCTGTGAAAGGCAATTTAGGAGTAGACCAGTTGGTTTGAAGGCAAGAAATATGAGAAAGAAGAAATGTTATGAAGGAATAAATGTTTTGAAGAGTTTTTGCCTGCTTTGCCTTTGGATGATAGCATTTGCTTCCAAGAAGCAGGACTGCTGTAGTTTTGGTGGCATGCTGAAGTTCTTATTTCCTCTGGATATTAAAAATATCTAAAGTGCTACCATGCAAGTTCAGCAAGCATGAAGTTCATCCCATAAAGCGTTGACATAGTATTTCAGAAGACCACATATTTCTGTCTCCAAGTATACAAAAAGTGGTTACAAAGACACCCCCCGGTTCAGCTGGTTGCAAAACAGCACCAATTTCATGATCTAATAATCTGCAGAGAGCATTATACACTTATGCTGGGCACCCTCCATTAACTTCTCTTTCTCCATTTGATGCAAGTCACAGTGCGGGTGCTGATCTACCCCTTTGTAATGGGGTACAAGTACACTGTCTCACGCACTGATTTAGGTGCCGGGGCCCAGGCCGGCACCTTTGATCATCCAGTATCTTATGAGTAGGTTTATTGCTTCTGGGGCTCAACTGCAAATACAAGAGAGTAGGAGAGAAGAGAAAGGTTGTTCCCTTTTAATAACAAGAATGACACTCTCATAAAAGAAATAAGGAAGAATCCTGGCTATTTTGGAATCATGTTTTTATGATTCATTAATTTTTCCATTGAAATCTTTCTCAAAAGCATAAGTAAGTGGGGGGAAAAAAAGCCGAAGGCAACACACAGCAGCTTACCGCAAAACAACAGCCAACACTTTAAATGTAAATGTAAGATTGCATTGCCTCTACTTTTAGACAGCTATCACAATTTTATTTGGTTTGTTTTTGCAAACTAATCTGGCTGTTACTGACCTGGGTTAAAAAGTTGTCATTCTTGACTGGTTGCTACCTACCTGTTACTGCCCTCTATTAAAGATAACTGTCCCCCAGTTCTGACACTTTAACTGATGAATTTGCCTGATCATTGTTTGGGCTCCCTTCTGTGAAACTATCTGGGTTAGGAAAAAAGCTTTGAGAATAGTACAGAGATTTTTTCTTTTTTGGGGGGAGGAGGGAGGGGAATGACTTGGATCACTGTACGGATCCAGGCTTAGGAAGTGGTCAGATAAAGCATAAGTTATACTTTTGGAACTGAAGAGGAAGTAATTTATGATGAATGGATGTGGGAAGCAACTGTGAGTACTTTATTTAACTAACCGTAAGCCAAAACAATACACATAACTGTGGCTTACACCCAGTGTTTCTGATAATTTTGGAAAAAGGCATCAAAAACTAATGCAAGAATGGACTTCACAAACTGAAAAAATATTTACTCACTGTTTTCCTGGCTCAAGTTTGTTGAAATTAAGTCTTGGCTGTTAGCAAAATACTTAGTCAGTATTCCATGTATTCATTTTTATCTCGTACTATATCTTTCCCATTTAGATCCAATGTCGAAATTGAAACCCTGTGTTACTTTCATTAAAAATTAGCAAAACTTTTGCTAGTTTTCTTGTACTCTGCTGACAATCTCATCAATGTTATAAAAAAATTATGATCTTTGCTTTCAATTTCTAATTAAATCATGTAAAAATGTTGCCTTAAGTATCTAAAAAAGATAACACTTACAAAGGATAATAGGATTTCATATTTCCTCTCACCATGGAAAATGAAAAGGCAAATACCTAGTAGGTGTTAGCTCATTGGTAAGTATTAAAACAGAGTGAGAACCCTTTTTTTATTAAAAGTAAAATAATATAACCACTGATAAAGAGTCAAGCAATCCTCTGTGGGTTCCATCAGTAGCCTAGCTGAAAAGGGTTGCTCTCTTTATCTTTTGGGAGACTGAACACACTGTTGCGTGTTCATAAACTCACTGTGTCTGTGAATATGGAAGAGTACAATCTCCAACTCAAATTTTATGGGCAAGTTAGGTAGGTGGTTTATAATCATTCAGTGAGAAATTTGGATAGAAGATGCCTACTCTTGCAGCAAGTACTGCAGGATCGTTGAAGAGACCACGCTGTCAAGACTTGTTATACAATTCAGCCCAAAGACAGCACATGCAGGAGCACAACCACGATAGGACGTTCGCTCAGAACCGCGTCGCCTCTCCTGCCAAATTACCATCTTCCTTTCCTGCCAGACACGTGTCTTGTATACAGGTGTCCATCAAATGGCTATTTTTATGTAATTAAGTGAGATTAAATTAACACGTGACAATATTATTTAGTGATCTCACATTATATAAACCAAGCAAGGTCATAACATGTTAAAAACAAATACTGCTTTTCAACTAAAAGCATGAGTCTCTTGTGGAGCCCAAAATGAGATCAATGTTTGTTGCAGTTTAAGAGCATGATAAAGCAGAGAGTTTCAGTATTAAGGCTTTGAGTAACAAAGCTGAGGAACTAGCTGCACATTTTCCATTACAGTGATTAGAAAATGTGGGCTTAAATTTCCTGTATACTTTCAGAGTTCCAATTTGCATTCTTAAAAAGAAATTGCAGCATTATACACAGTTATGAGGGATAATGCTATAGACGATTGGCAGTGTCAATTTCCAACATTTTAGTTTTGTGACTTCAGTTGGGTTCTTAATGCTATTTAAGCAAATACAGTTCTTTCCCCACCTTCCATGTGGTTCCTCCTGCTGCAGAAAAGCCTTTTATTAAAAATGCTTCCCGTGATTATAGAACACATTTATTTATTATTCAGATGGTTCATTTATTAAGAATAAATAATTTAAATCTCTTTTCTTCTATTTAATTAACATATTAGCAGTTGCAGTATATATGGAAAGAAATGTTTATATTTATACTTATTGCTTAGGCTATGTTTGTTCTGTTCTACTTGATGGCCACCTTACTTGTTTATTAAAAGCAACTGACCTGAATAAGGCTCTAGGGAAATGCTTGCAAACTTCTGGAGAGGCAGCGGAACCCGTGGTGGCAATGGCAAAGTGCTACATCATTCTGTTCAGTTCCTCTAACATTCAAGGCAGGTTTAAACCTGTAGAGCAAAAGAGCAAATACTCTGGAAGACCCTGGGCTTATTTCAAACTTGTTGTAAAGAAACATAAATTACAACAGTGTCATTCCTGCTGGATTTGGCACACATAAAAAGAAGTACTTTCTATGACCAGCAGGGAGAAATTTTATGTCCATTCTCTTAAAAAAAGTTGATACTGATTATTGCTCTACTCTGTGATTGCAATATCAGACTTTTATTTATAGTATTAAAATGCAGGCACTATAATGCTATATTTTAAATCTATTTTCCTCTTTAAAATGGCATATATGCGATGCGCCTTCCCTCCCCCTCTCTTGTGCCCTTAGGCTGTCTGCACCATTGTTAACCTTCCCCGAGCGCAGCAGCTCTGTAACCAACATTTATTATAGACTTAGTTCTGGCTTTTGTACAGCATATGTTATTTCTCTACAGGAAAGCATATTGTCATATTCTTTGGTAATAAATAGACTTCTCATAAATGTAATCAAATCTAGATTCCTGTGGCTCATTTGAGTATTTATTTATTTTAAACCAGACATTAAGTTTAGGGTGCTTTGAATGGTGGCTTTAAGCACCCAATCAGCTTATGCTCTTCGCCACCCTGGTGTTATGCCAACATGCAGCAATAGCCTGTTGAACCAATAAAGGACAGTGAACCTAAGACGGCTCCCACAATGCGTGCTACAGTGGGGCTTGCTGTAGGATCCAAAGCGTCCGTATTTACTTACTTACGTATGTATGTATGTACTTATGTATGAACGACAAGGTGATTTTTGTAATGTTGAAATGGAATCCTGTTGTTTCCTTTATTTTTGATGCTTTTTTTTTTTTACTTAATGAAGTCTAATATTCTAAACAATAGACTAATACTACTTTTTACCTCAATATGTTACATAAATATTCCTGCTGTACTGTCACTTCTTTATTACTTAGAATAACTGAGAATCATCATGATACTATTAACTTAAGGTATGACTGACCCTGACCTTGGAGCTATCCAGTTTTCTTCAGCACACTCTCTGGCTCTCAGGGTAAATCCCTTCTTCCAGCAGTATCTTGAATCCACACTGGAAAAATTATGATAAAGATAATCTTTACATCTCTAGACTCAAATGGATCTTCTGATTGACTGTCTCCGATGTCAGGTCCATGTCAATAATTCTCAGCGAATGCGTGACTATGACCTTTTCCCCCTTGTTTTATAATTTCTGTTTCACAAGGCTGATAAAACATGTCAGAACAAAGTGAGGTTTTGTACTTCTCTGTATGGGTTATTGCTCTTCTCAGGTGGTTCTAGGCATGTGCCTGCGTGGGGCTCAGGTCAGAAGTAATCCTTCAGTAATGCCCTATTTGGACTAAACAGTACATTTTCATACTGTAACAGTTGTGTCACCAATTTATATAAACAAAGATGGAAGCTACGCTCCTTCAATTATGCCATGACAGAAAGAGTAAAATGAGTAAAGGATTTGCAGCTTGACTTTTGCTTTCTTAAACCCTGGTCAAGGCTGTAGAAGTTAATGGACACACCTGACTGCAGAGCAGCATAAAACGTAAGCCTTAATGATAAGTGTTTACTTTAAATTTCTACCTAGTGCTACATCATCATCATCATCATCATTTAAAAGTAATTCTATGCATTTACATCCATGGCTTGTACGTGCCAGAGAAGACCGTAGAGCACCCAGCCTGTGATAGTCACAGAATCACAGAATGGCTGAGGTTGGAAGGGACCTCTGGAGATCATCTAGTCCAACCCCCCTGCTCAAGCAGGGTCACCTGTAGCACGTTGCACAGGATTGCATCCAGACGCGTTTTGAATATCTCCAGAGAAGGAGACTCCACCACCTCTCTGGGCAACCTGTTCCAGTGCTCTGTCACCCTCACAGTGAAGAAGTTTTTCCTCATGTTCAGATGGAAGTGTCTGTGTTTCAGTTTGTGCCCGTTGCCTCGCGTCCTGTCGCTGGGCACCACTGAAAAGAGTCTGGTCCCATCCTCTTGACACCCTCCCTTCAGATACTTGTACACGTTGATAAGATCTCCTCTCAGCCTTCTCTTCTCTAGGCTGAGCAGTCCCAGCTCTCTCAGCCTTTCCTTGTAAGAGAGATGCTCCAGTCCCCAAATGTCAATAAACAATTAATGTCATGTCAATAAACAATTAAAATCAGGTAAAAAGGAGAACAGTTTATTGATTAAGATATCAGAATTGAAATTATTTTTTTTCTGCCACCAATATGATGTGATCCCAGTGAAGTTTCATCTTTTTGTACTTCAGCTCCCCACCTGTGGAATGGGGTAATACTTGTCCCTTTTCATTCCTGTCATTTTATTTATTTAGACTTTAAATTTATTGGGAAAATAGATGCATCTTCCTGTATAGCATCTCTTCTGCATTCTTGCTTTCTAGATACCACCAATTATATACAAAGACTGTTAATATGCTAATACTTAAAAGGAGTATTTTCCTATTTTAGCTTCCTCAGAGTCTTGCTGGTTCACTGTATCTATCTGGTTCACCCTCCTTCGAATTATGAAGCTGTATTTAGACACATACTATTTCAATATGTTAATCCATAGGTCATATTTCTAATCTTTCAGAAAGTGCAATGTTGCATTACAGACTTTCTTGTGCTGTTTGCTGTGCATCCTTTTTTTAAGTTAGCAACCCGTAAAACCCTACAGATTTTAAAGTTCCTTCTGTGCCTTTGCAGCCTTTGTCAGTCTGATGGCTATAAATACATAGATGGAGACAGCTGCAGCCAGGTGCACAGGGATGTACGCCGTAATTCCCATTGATGTTGATAGTTAAACCTCTCTGCATTATATTTACTATTTTCCTAGTAAATTTTCCTATTTACTAGTTTCCATAACTTTAATTAGATGAGCAACCAAAAAGAGCGTTAGGTTATCCCAAACAACACAAATAGCATGAAAATGCTTTGGGTGAAGCGGGACAGCAGTTGCGTATTCCCAGCCTTTCTCCAGCTGATGAAGGGCTGCATCCTCGGTCTGAAGGAGGGCTTGGGTTCTCGCGGCTGTCCCCCATCCCACTTTTTTTGTGTGTGCGTGAACAGCAGGAGGACGGGACCTTGCTTTCCATCTACTCAAAGCAGTTTGCTCGGTGAACCACGCTTACAGGAGCATGTATAGAAAGAGTGATAGCGGTAAAGACCCAAACCCAAGTGATTCTGCACAATGACCGTGTTTTACATACGGGCGGCACGGTGCTGCGCGGGCTGGGCCCCGGTCTCGCCCTGCGGTGCCCGGAGCCCAAGCAAGGCCCGGCCGCTTCGGGAGGCCACGGCGCGGCGCGGCGCGGCGGCCCCCGGGCCCGCTCCCCTCGCGGCGCGGCGCGGCGCGGCACGCAAGCAGCGCGCCCCGGCAGCGGGGCCGTTCCCCGCTCGGGCCCCTCTTCCCAGCGCCGCCCCGCACCTCTCCCGCCCAAACTTCGCGTCCTCCCCTCGCCCCGGGCCGCCGCCGCCGCGGCCTCCCCGGACCCCGCCGCGCCGCGCGCACGGGCAGGCGCACGGCCACGAGCACGCGCAGGGGCAGGTGCGCGCGGGCACCACGCCCCGCCCCGCCCCGCCCCGCCCCGCGCGCAGGTGCTGCCCCCGCCCCCCCGCCGCTCCCCGCGGGGCCGGGCGCGGCGGCGGCGTTGGCGTTGGCGTTGGCGCTGCCCCGCCAGCAGGGCCCAGAGCCCCCCGCCCCCGCCCCGCTCATGAATATTCATGCCTCCCCTGGCCGTGACGTCGGCGCGGTGCCGGCGGGAGCCGGCAGTGCGCGTGGATGCGGGAGCGGCGGCGGCGGCGGCAGCCCGCGCGCACACACCGGCCGAGGGGGCTGCGGCGGCGATGCGGCCGCGCTGCTGGGCGCCGGCGGCGGCGCTGCTGCTGCTGGGGCTGCTGCTGGGGCCGCGGCCGGGGCTGGGTCTGGGTCTGGGCAGCCGCCTCGCCGCCAAAGGCAGGTACCGCGGGCTCGCGGCGCGGCGGGAGCGAGAGCGGGAGCGGGAGCGGGAGCGGGAGCGGGGCGGCGGGCGCCGGCGGGCGGCGCGGGGGCTGCTCCCGCCGCTCCCGCGTGAGCCGCTGGGTAGCGGCAGCCCCGGCGCGGCGCCGCTCTGCCCGCCCGGGCGCCCCGGGCAGCGGCGCCGCTCGGCAGGGCGCTGGTCCTCGCGGGCGGCTTTATTTTGTCCTCGCGTTTTATTCTCCTCTCGGCATCGTTTTCTTGCGGCTCTGCTCTGACTTTCTAGCTCTAAGTTTCGAGAACTTGGAGAGCTCTAGCTTCAATTTAGATCTCTTTCAGATCCTTAAAAAATTTAAAAGCAATTCCCCTTTTTTTTCTTTTCTTTTTCTTTTTTTTTTTATAGGTGACTTTACTTCTTACTGTACTTTGTCGATTGGAGGGAAAACTTAAGGGATTGTGTTTAAAAATGGGAAAAAATGTAACCTGGATGAGTCCTAACTTCAAGAGGAAACTGTTTCTGGCAAACATTACCTTAACTTTTCTTTTCTTTTTTTCTTTTTTTTTAAATTAACCTATATAAATAGCAGAAAGGAGCTGTAGGAAAGGAATTGCTACTTCTGTTGATAGCCCGGTGTGTATCTTTAGGTCCTGGTGGGATCAAGTGTTTTCACAACAATTTTGCTGTGCTGTGTAACAAATCACAGGCATTTTGATGGAATTATTTTCTACTTATTTATTTTCTTATCATGTATTTTAAGATAATTCCCTGCTTTAGATGGCTCTCTTCTTCTGATCAACGTGCCCGATTTTGTTTCAGAGGAGGCTTCTTTTTAAGTGTTGCGGGTAGTTTATCAAACAGATCTGGTTTTGTGTTGGGTTCTGCTTCGCATTTGACCACTGGGGGGCTGCAAAGAGCATTTTTGTGTAAGAGTAACTTAAAAATATATAGTGATTAAAAATAGGTATTTAAGGGTATTTAAGTGCTCTAAGTTTTTCCTTATTGCTTTGCATGCCTTTCTTGTTTTTAAAATCGGATATAATCTATGACTATAATGCAGGATTAATAAATGAATTAACATATTAATATCATATACTTGTCTCTGTGGACTCTTTTTTTTTTTTCCATCTGATTGGTTAAGTAAAGGAAATAGGGTTTTATTTAAATTCATTTTATTTAAATAAGATAGTGCTGATTTCTCTCTTATCTGAAGATGTGGGTTGTTTTTGTTTTTTCTAAACGAGGAAAACTTAATTCCAAAGGCATTTACATACCCACAATTGAGAAGCTCGGCACTGTAACCGTGAAGCTGGTTTTTAGCTTGGAACTGTGCGCTCGCTAGTCCACGACGGGCGCAGGATGCCCTGTGGTGCGTGCCAGGCTCGCGTGCCTCCTGCGTGAGGCATCCTGCTGTAGGGGCAGCACGGGCAGTCTCCGAAAATGGCTTTGAATCTTAGCCTGCCTCACCTGCTCTGCTATCACAGTACTTAAATTCTTATTTTAAAAGCAAAGCCAAGCCCAACAACCTCCCCCTCTGCGACATACGTCTCTGAGTTTGGGGAGAAAGATCACCCAAACCAGCTGTGCTGGTTCTCTTCATTCACTAGTTGGACACATTAGAAAAATAGCAGTTTCTTTCACAAAACTATCTCCAGGTTGCAAAGTTCATTTACTCCACATAAGAATGAAAAAACAAGACTTTGAAATTTTCCATGGGAAAAACAAATGCGAGTGGGAACTTGGGAATAGGTAGTAGGTGGTTAGTTAGGAAACTTAACCTGCCTATTAAACATTCCTACTCAATTCTTGCTCTTGCTAGTGTTATAGCAGGGGGTTGACCCTGGAGTCTCTAGCTTACGTTTCAGTGAAATGGCTGCTTTTGACTGAAAAACAGCATCTTTAAAGTATTTTCAGACAGCACTGTTGAGCAAGGCAAAGAGACGCCCTTTCTGGGTTATCTGGAATTGCAGTCTTTCTGTCTGCAAACTGTGTGGGCAGCCTCTCATGTGGTCTTTAGTTATATAAAATAGAGTGCACTGAAGGGCAGGGTTTTTTTAGCATGTTCAGGATGTGTAGATCCGTGTGGTCACAAACGGGGAGAAATACCACCTGTAGCATTTCACTTCTGCTTTCTGCCTCTCCAGATCTGTGCATAAGGCTGAATAGTTTAATAGGCAAATATTAGAATGAGATAATAAATCATTTAAACTAAGTCCTAAAAAAGGTTGCCATAGCCAAAATCCCTTGTGAGATCCAGCTAGTGAGCCTTTAGACTTTGACTTTATTTTGAACTTCATCATTAACATGAACATCACTTTAACCTTAATTTTTAGGTACAGCTGCAAACATCTCAGCTATCTGAATAACTAAGAGAATATTTGATCCCATATATGTTAATTACATAGGCAAAACTTGAGGTCTTAGTTATCCAGAGTACTTCCAAATCGATGGAAAATTCAGTCCCACTTGGCAAGTCTTTTGGGAATACATCTGATGTGACTATCAGCAGCAGAAAAACAACTAACCCAGAGAGACACAGGCAGCCTATTCTACTTAAAAGAAAGCTTAAAGCCCAGGGGAAGAACTCCAGGAAAAATCTTTGAGAACTTGCTAGGCAGATGCTAATGTCTGAACTAGTTTTCTATATAATGCTGTGGTTACCTAGAAATTTATTTATGGTAGATAATAATGAAATACCCCCCCTCCCCCCATATCAGTTCAAAGGAGATCTATGGAAAAGTTAGAACATTCTTTTTATTCCATATCCAAAATTCCTGAGAGATAATGTTGGCTCAGTGTTTAGTCAGAGGACTGGGAATGGAGCAACCTTGCTTTCTGTTGGTAGTGCTGCTTCTAGCTCACCATGAAACCATGGCAAAGACATGTAAATATTTCATGTTTCCATTTTCCTATCAATAAATATAAATAGGAATATTCACTTTATAAAAAGTGCTTTGGATAAAAAGGGGATTCATGAAAACTGACTCTCCTGTTTCACAGAATAAAAGATTTGTTTGATTATGAAGTCCGGGTGTCAAGATTTTGAAATGATTGAGAAGTCTCAAAAGACAAAAATCTGAGTATTTGATACTGCTTTATTATTTAGATATATCAGTATAGAAGCCTGACAATATTGTTTAAGTTGTCTTTGCCAAGCTAGAATATATTTACCAGCCATATTAATATCATTACCAATTTTAATTGTGTTATTTAGAAGGCTACCAAAGCTGGGAACTGGAGAACTTCAGAGCTTTCAAAGCGTATTTCGGTCATCCACAAAGTTCGTGCCACTTGTGGGCACCTTCGGAGGCGCTCTGTCTTTTGCCGCTGAATGCGGGTGGATGGCCTGAGAGCGGTCTGGAGGTACAGTTTGGTCACTTATTTGTCTTTAAGTGACAGCCCTCACGCAGTGTCTGTAACCAAAGACCCTCTCATAGCCAAACTGCAGATTTGAAAGTGGCCTCAGTTTTCCTTTCTTCTCCTTTTGAAGATTTGGAGAAGCGCATGAAAGCTGATTAGTATTCGTCAGAGACATGGCCACCTTGTTTTGATTGTTTACTGTTTAACTGGAAGAATGTATTGGTGATCCAATACTCCTGCGCATCCATTAGGCATTAAAAGAAAGCAGAGTGCAAATTACTAATTCCATGCAGTTATAGCCTGGCATGTGTTAGGAAACAGATGTTATTCCTAGGGCTCTTGAGATTAAAGGTTCAGGAAGATATTATTTAATATCTGATCGAAATATTAGAGCACACAAATTTCTCATTCACTTTTTGTGTGTTGGATTTCCTGTGTCAGATTGAGCGGATGCTTTGGGAAAGTAATTTCAAAGGGTTCATTCCAGCTTTCAAATACATTTCCTTTCTTCCTTTTGTTAGGCACGTGGTCTTGGCCTCTTGGTCCTCGTTTTGACTTAGTTGCCCCGAAGTGATTTGTTTCTGTTTCATTTCTTTTGTTCTCCCGTGTTAGAAAAAGTCAAATAGTTTGCTTGACACCTAGAGGGTGTCTGAGTGGTGTAGTTAGCCCTTCATTTAGGAGAGAGGGCTTCCCTACTGTGGTGTAAATAATGGGAAAATGGAAGATAAAATGCATTGTTTCTATAGCAAGCTAATTGCTAGTGTTAAATGTAGCTCCCTGTTGTCCATGGCCTCTTTTTGCAAATATGGCAAAGAATCAACTCCTAATACTCAGAATGTTTAAAGTTACATGAGTAATTTCAAAAGACAAATTTTTAAACCCAATAGCAGCGAGGTTTGGCTTGAGTCATACTTACAGCTTGTGTTTCTCTGTGAAAGGACCATAAATTAAGCGTAGCCGGTCTAAGGGACTCTTTCAGTATAAATTGTCCAAGAGCAGTCTGAAAAGATCAGCTGTTGGGTTATGTTGGGTATATACACAAAGTGATCTTTGACCTACCTTAGGGTTTTCTACTGATTGTGCTTTGGTGTGACTTCTCAGCCACTCAAATGTCTGATTTATTAAACAAAAATAATATAAAAAAAAACAAACATTCAAACAAAACCAAAGGTCACAGTCTGTTTCAACAGGATGCTCTAGAGAACAGTAACAGGGTTAGAAGATAACTTTCTTTATTGAAACTTCAGCGGGAGAAAAATCTTTGGTTTTAGGTGTTGCGATTCAAGTAGAGTCTGGACCAGCTGGAGATGGTGCCAACAGAGAACAGCAGGAATGATAAACCTGGAGAGCGGGACCTGATGTGCTGAAGGAGTTGTAGTTTGAATAAAAAAAGAATTGAGGAACATGCAAACCATTTTCAGATACGTAAAAAGCTGCTGCAAAAGGGAGGAGAATAACATGTTCTCCATGTTTGTTGTGGATAGGACAAGAAGTAAAGGGCAACAAGAAAGATTCAGGTTAGGTTTCAGGAGAGACTTCTGATGTGATATTATAGAGCCTTTAAATGGAGATCTTTAACAACCGTTTGGAACAATACGAGCAAATACAGTTGATCACACCATTGATGGGGAGCAGAATGGATGCAATGAACTCCTGAGGTCCCTTTCCACCTAGGAGGCTTCTCCAGGTGACTTTTACCCTTTCTTGGTCTCTCTACAGACACTGCCTACAGCCTAGCAGCCCTTCTTGAGCTTTAGCTGGCATCTCTTGGGGACATTGGTACACTCCTTGATGTGCTTTTCTAGCTATGCCTTTGCTAGGCGCTTTTCTCAGAAGGCACGGTTTTGGACAACTGCATGCAGTAGTATCTCCTCTTTTGCTGTCTTCTCGAGTAGTGCACTGAATCAAAATCTAGTAGTAAGTGTTTAAATCAATTATACAGGTTGCTTGCATCACTGATGCCAAAGAAGCAGCTGTGTTCAGCTGATCCTCAAACCTTCCTTCATGGGAGAAGCTGCAGGATGTTGTGGATGCTAAACCTTCAGATGGAGTCAACAGATCCTTGTGCGAATTTATGAAAAGAAAAAATCTGGTGTGCCTATAAAATATAAAGGCACAACCTTTTGTTGAAGTAGCCCTGTGCAACATGTTGCACAGGCTGGGAGGCTCCCCAGGCGTGGTACCATGTACGTTCTTCTTTTCCATAGGCGCTTGCTCTTGGACACGGTCAAAGAGAGGATGCGAGGTTCAGCTATCCCTTGGGCGGCTGTAGGGTGCCTGTGGTCTTACCTAGACAGCCCAGTAGGTGTGGAGGGTGCTGCTTACAAAACTAGCTTACTTGCTGAACACAAATTGCAGTGTTGTGATCAAGTTATTGGTCTTATGCTGAATTAAAAAAAAATAAAAATCCTAGCTCCAATTTGAGACTTGGCAGATTTTTATTTTTGTTTTTTTATTTTCACAAATGTGTGTTTAGTAGCATACTGACAAGCCCATAGTAAACACCATATAGGTGCTTTTGATAATTTTAGTTGAGGTAGAGAGGAGGGTGGCTGCAAATCTGAAATCCAAGTCTGCCAAGTTTCAGAATTGGAAAGCGGGCATACCCTGTCGTAGGGTTTGAAAAGCATCTGCCCAATAAAGGGAGGAAAAAAAAAGTAATGAAGAACTAGAGGTGGGAGAAAGAAGACCAATGTTAGACTTGAAAAAGCCATTAGTTGTGTCAAAAAGAGAAACTATTCTCTGAAGTTTACAGTTGGATCCCCTTGGTCTCTTTCCTGTGGGTTTCAGTATGCTGTGATTATTTAAAAATAAAAAAAAGTTGTCATGATTCAGACAGGGTGCTTGTAAAAATAAGACAGAAGGAATTTTGCAAGAGGCATTTGGGGCCTGATTTGAAGAGTTGTTTTTAAACCTGTCACTGTGCAAAGAAGCAGGGTTACTTGTCTGTCACTTATATGATGTAATATATAAAGCACTTTTGGTAGCAACATACACCTCCCTGTACTCCATGTTACTTTCTGCAGAACAGCATAACGGGATGCCTGGTGGATAATTTGTATAGTACTCAAAATATATGTGTGTGTATGTATATATTTACGTGTATATATATATATATATAAAAGCATGCATATACATGTGCTCTATATTTTAAATGGGTTTAATGTTATATACACATGTGTTTACAGACTTAACACCTGTGGGGTATAAGAAATGATATAAATGTGAATTCTTTTTGCATTCCACATCTCCAGTGAGATGGCAGGGCGAGACTGGAGTGTGCTGAAATACTTGCCTGGGAAGCGGAGACTCGCCAGGTGTGCTTTGGCACAGTTATGTATTTGGAGTAAACCCTGCTGTAGAGAGTAGGCAGCTGTGAGCCTTCGCTTCCAGGCTGCTTACGTCTTGGTAAATTCTGCTCATGTAACTTGGCTTCTTCTGAATGTCTCTGAAACCGTAGTGAGTGAGAACTTGCGTTTTGTTTTTGGTTTTATGTTAATCAGAGTACTTAAGCATGCTAACAGCTATACCCAGTTGGAGAGAACTGCACACATGCACTGTGGGGCTTCATGCAAACATCTACAGGGAGCCTGTAAGGCTTGGTTTGAGTTTTCTTTTGAACTGGGCATTTACTGCGTACACTAGATTAATGAAAGGGATTTAAGTATTTAAAGCATTGAGGTATAGATTTCTCAAGTCTACTCTTGAAGAGTTTGCCCTAAATGACTCTGTTTTTTGCTGTATGTATTCCAATAAAAATTTATATGGTGACTGCTTATAACTGTCAGATGACGGAGTGAGTTATTAAAAGTTATTTTAACACTATGCATTATATATAGTATCAAAACTATAAGCAACTTCTTGATAAGATCAGCATAAATACTCCAGATAGGAAAAAATATAGATAAGTGCATCCAAATCTGTTAATTTGACACTTGTAATTCTTAAAAGCTGACATCTTAAAAAAAAAAAAAAAAAAGTAAAAGAAGTCTGATGTTTAAAGCATATTGAATGTAAGTAGGATTTAGACTCCCAAAACCCAGCCCCTATCCCCTCACTGACTAAATGTCATGCTTAATGTGAGAGATGCATGATTCTTAAAGTCTTCTAAGAAGATGCTATGGTTTGCATAATAAACTTCTAGTTCCCTCTTTTGATGGGGAAATATTTCTGCATTTAACTTTTCTGTGTAGTTAAGCTCTATATGAGATGTTCAAGCTTGTCAGTGATAAACCCGATTATAAAATTGGTTCGGTTTTCTTGCCCCTTGTGGGACTGAATATACCCTCAGGGTCATTCAGGTGGAGTGTAAGTTAACCGGTCTTTCAATTAAGGTTATTGGACTATGAAGCAGGATTCGGCCTATTATCTAAAAACACTTTTAGGAATTGGATGTAAGAAGGTATGTGCTGAATTCCAATTCATTTTAATGTGACTTCTCTCTGCGGTGATTGTAAAGGAAGGTCCTGCGCGAGCTCGCAGATCCATAGCAGTTAATGCTGCTGTTTAGATGTCTGGTCATTATAGGTGAAATTGTGACCCCAGTTAAATCAACGCGAGATTTGCAGTTGTATCTCTGGAATCAGGGTTTCATCCTTTGCAAGAACTGTTTACATTTACACTAAAACACGCAAAGCTTTTAATGGTCTCCCACTAATCGGTGCCCTTCCTCCACCAGGAGGGCTGTGCCGTGCAGTCCGTTCCCCTCCTCCCTGGCTTTCTGGGCTGGAACTGCTTGCCTTGAGGCAATAGAGCAATTCGTGTTTTAGTTTTATTCTTTTCTAAGTGCTTTTCATCAAACTTAAAACTATTAAATGAAGTGTTGACCAAGATGGTTATCCCAGGGATTTAAGTATGGTCTTCGTTACAGGTATTTGGGAAGTTAATATAGCTAAGAACCACGACTGTTTTTTTCCCCCGTCTCCTCATTGACCATCTTCCATCCCATCCACATCATTCTGATCTGTTACTAATTAAATAGTGTGAGAACAGTAATGACAAGCAATGTGGCAGTTGCACAAGCTCTCAGTTGTATTCACTTTGTCAAATTGATATTTTTGTTGCTGTTTTTAATGGGACTACTCACTTGAAGTGGAGTGTCCCAACTATGGATAGTATTTGTGTGTATTTTTCTAATAATGATTATAAAGAATGACTTTTTTTTGTTTAAGCATCTTAGGACAATTAAAATGAAGGGGAAAACCTTTATTTCATTAGAAGAAAACGTATGAAAATTGTAAATATTAAGATTGTGGAGTTCTTTTGCCAGCATTTGCTCACCCATCACTCATTTGCTCACAGATTAGGGTAAGTAAAATAAATCGGAGATCAGAGGCTACTATTTTGGGACGGATATATTGCTTCTTATTTTCTGACTTTAGTAGGCTCTTGGTCTGTCTGATACACACACGTGCTTATACATAGTGTGGGTGTGTGTGTATATGTATCTATATTTGTGTGTGTGTATATATACACACATGATGAATCCTAATATGCTGTTCACATCTTTAATACCAGCTTACAAGGATTTAATGACTCATGTACCACTTTTACTCTGACTCTTATGGTATCTCTTTTTCTCCTCAAAGCCCCAGCTTCTGAAATGAAGAGACTATGAAATTAAAAAATAAATAAGAAATAAACCTAGTTGTTCAGGGAGAGGTGAAGAGGTAGCCCAACCATATCACAAAGACTTACAAAACCAAATAAAATGAACTTTTTTGTAATTTTTTTCCACAGCTGATTGGTTAAAGTGCAATCAAAATCTGCTCGGAATCAGCTGGAAAACATCACTCTACCTTGTCTTATACTGGACTGCAAAGTAGCTGTATTTATTTGTGTTGAGCATCTTGGTTACAAATGGAGGTTTCAACACGTGTAGAGGAAGCAAAGTTAAAATATTCTGCCAGCTCTCCCTCCTGGTCTTGTGCGATGGGCATGCTGGTTTCTACAGTCTCTTCGGGAGTTAGTTTTGCAGAGGCTGCTTGCAGAGGTAAATGTGTGACAGAGTGAACTGGCAATAATATTTCGAAGGTAACTCCTTGGCAATGTTGTTTGAAGGGGGTTTTTCTCTTTTCTTTTTGAGAGCTCCTTTAAAGGTCCCTGAACTGAAGCTGAACAGATGGTATTTGCCATTGTTGTCAGTCTTGGGAAGAACGAAACGAACTTTTAAGATCTTGGTTAACAGAACTTGAAACTCTCAGATTGAGAACAAAAACTTAGAGGCATTTAAACTAGTGTGATTTATACTAAGCTGTTTCAGAAAGTCTGCATTATCACAGTGATCTATAAATCCTACTAAAATGGATTCATGTGCTGTAGATTTGGTGTCACGAATGGAAAAAGCATTAGATACTGTAGTTCTCCTCCATTTCTCTCTTCCCTGAAAACAGTGTAAACAGTGTAGATGTGTGCAATCACTTCACTGTTTTGCTGAAGTTAAAGGCACAGGATGAGACAAATTGATCTTGAGACTAAATAATTTGCAGGATAATCGTTCAAGGCTTTTCTTGGGCAATTCTGACTTTTTTTTTCCTCCCCTCTGCACCCATAGTCTTTAATCATAGTCTTTGGCTTTGTAGGGTTTGTGGATCATTCTAAAGACTGCAAAAAGCAATTGAGAAAAACAATTCTATTTTCAGTAGGCTTATATTACCATTCAGCTGTCCACTTCTAAATTAGTAGAGGTTCACAAATCAAAGTACTGGAGCCACTGCTGAAGATAAGCAAAAATAACTAAGTGAATATTTTTGCTAGAAACAGCACAGCCTCAAAAAGTGTCAATTTATTAGTTGGCTATTTGACTCGTTCTAATAATAAGAGGTATTTTGTGCAATTTGAATCTCTTCTGTTAGAATTTAAACTTAACCTGTGTGGTTTTGATATAGGAAGTTCTTGCAGGATTAAGTGTGTCAGTGAAGGATTAATAATAGTCACTTCAAAATAATTCACAATTTGCAAGTTTAACTTATTTTTAGCTTAATTACAAATGTTTGAAAATTCTTTTAAGTTTCAATACTTGAAGCCTCTTAAGTAAGGAGGTTGAGGGGTTCAATGTCCTCATTAATAATCAGGAAAAGTATACCTTTAAACTGAGGGGATAAAATTCCAGGTGGCATAACTCAGCAATACCGTTTGAAACCACCTGAAACTGGGGGTCTATATTAAGGTTATGACTGAATACAGATATATATGTATGTATGTATATTTTGAATACAGATAGATATATTTATCTGTATTCAAAATATACATACATATATATATATATATATATTTTTTTTTTTTTTTGAAACTTGTCAGAAGCTTCTGAAAAGGGTTCTGTGTGATTTTTGAGTTTCCCAGAACTGCTAATCAGACAGATCTGGAGTTATTTCAGTATGTATGTATTGGGGAAAAATGCTAAGAGCCCAATTACGTCACCTTTTGCTTAAAGCACTTGATTGAAAAGATGTCAAGGCCCGCTTTATTTCTTCTGTGCGGTTGAGCTAAGTCAGCAGCGGCGTGTTCCCTGAAGCAGTGCGAGCAGCACCTCAGGACGCTGGTTGCACTTGCCCAGTTGCAGCTCTTGTCCTGAACACGTGTGGTTGTATGCCTGGCTGGTTAAATTTGTCTGCTTGGAAGGTCGCGTGTGAGATTCGCTAGGACACAGATGGCAACAAAATGTTTTTTTTATACAATCAGTTTCCGTAAGGTTACAAATGCCCCTTCTTTTGAGAACCTCTTCCTGGGACCCAAGGGCCCCTTCCCTTTCTGCCAGGGAGCATGTTCACTGGCATGCGAGATGCCTGCTGGCTGGATGGGCAAGCGGAAAGCCATGGTGCTCGTGTGTGTCTGCAGGACACGTCAACAGTTTGTGGGGGTGTTGAAACAGGTAGGCAATATGCACACAAGTATTTAGTGAGGAGAAGCTGGTGCGATGGAGGTAAGCAAGGGGCAATCTCAAGGACAAAAAGTTCTGGAGAGCTCCAAGAAGTGAATTGCCTGTGCAACTGAAAACTGCCTTTTAGTCACCTCCTTTTCTTTGGCGTGCTCCCGAGAAAGGCAATTGCATCATAACTTCAGGGGCGTGCTTTGCCCCTCTCCCTCCCCAATGCCAGCATTATTTTCTGTTAACTGAAAGCTGAGCTCTCTTGTTCCCTCATCTCAGAGGGCATATATTCCATGAAAATTACAGTGGGTTTTACTAGCGTATAAACTTTAAAATGCAGTAGTTATTCCTTGCAAGCTCTCAAGTTTGAACATGCAGTGAGACCTAAACCCATGTGTGCTTTAGCTTAACCTTCTCTGAAAACAGATGAAATGGAACAATATAAATGCTCTCTACGAAGAGTCCATATGGGGAACTCTCTCACTTTCTTTGGCCTTTCCAAAGACATCTCATTTTGTACATATAGAAAACTTCTGAAGTAATTTCGAAAAGAGAAAAAATGTTGGGACTTAGGTTGACAGGAAGACTCAGAAACCCTGGAAGCTTTCAGGCTCTTTGCCTGGCAGCTTTGCAAATTCTTGTTCTCAGTGGGGCCACAAAACGTGAAATAAATTAGCACAAGCGAACAGAAGGTGGGCCGTAGGCATTCAGTTGTAGACCTGCTTCTGTTTCACTGGAAGGCAATAAAACCAACACATTTCTGCAAACCAGTGCTTTTAGTGAAAATTTGAGAGTAGCTGAGGGGTGAACTAGGATACAGGAGGAAAATTTTATACCTTCTCCGTAGTGCTGATGGTAGCGTTATTGTAAATGACTCTTCATCCTGTTTTCTCCTTGCAAAGTGTTAGTTGGTTATCTTCTTCCAGATCTTGTTTGACTCAGCTCTTGTAGTCTGACTCCAAATTAGAGACTTTTTTTTTAACTTGTATTCCCTGTAAGCAATTACTCTTAATATAAATTCTAATCATCCCACAGTACACTTCTGACCTTTTAACTTTTCTGCTGCAATGAGTATAATGACTGTGGCGAGCAACTGGGGAAACTGAAGGCCAAATATGCTGGGTAACTGAATCGAATGGGACCTGGAGAAATTGGCTATAATCTGTGTGAAGGGAGCACTTCAGTATCTTTTAATCTGTATAATATACACTTACTCTTTTCTCACCTATTGTTACCTACACAGTAGGAGAAATTTGGTGATGGGGAGGGGAGGCAACAAGGAAATACGCAGTAGGACCCTGCAGCAGAACAGCAACAGGGGACGACTACTTGTGTTGTGAGGTTTTTTGCATTGTCACCAAGTTGCACTAATCTGTGCCAGAAGTTTCACCTCGCGGGGGGGAAGAGGATAGGAGCATGCAGGGTGTCATAGCCTACTTGTACTTCCCTCTCTGCACCCGTTCCTAAGAGGTGTCATAGTGACCTTGTACATCCCCAATGGCTGTGCAACTTTGAGCAGAAGGGCCTTGCAGTTACAGATGGAAAAAGTTCTTGCTCATTGGCCTGTAACGCTTTAGCTGGGTTCATGTCTGTTGTTACAAATTACATGTCAAATCATACAGATCTAAATGCAAAATTATCTTTTGGGACGAACTTTGCAAACTGTGCAGTATTTTCTTGGTGCATATTATTCTATTTAGTGAGTCCATTAAAATTCAGTATCTTGTGATGTGTGAGATGTGGGAAGCAGCAAGCAAATTAAATAACAGAACCTGCATCTTTTCACTTTTTCAAATGTATTTAAGTTAATGTTGCATATTAAGTATGTTAAGCATTTTGGGGTTGTGTCATTCGACAAGGTAGGCTTTGCTTCTAGCTTGCAGTGCTTTTTGCTGCAGGAATATGATCTGAAATATGTTATGATGGAAAAGTTGATGCAGCTAATTTCTACCAGCTTTATATGACCTTCTGTCATGTCAGATGTGTAACGCTTTGTTTCAAACTTTAGAGTGCACTTAGCAAAATCTCAAAGGTGGTTTCAGTCCGCTAACTGGAAGGCGGTTTGTATGTCCTTAAAGATGCAGGTCTCAAAACCTCCATCAGATCCACCTGGAGAGGGTAGCAGGAGTTCCCCTATAGAATTGGTTGCTCAAATTCCACGTGTGCTCCAGGGTCGTGTGCTCACACCAGTATTTTATCTTAAAGATGAGTTTGATGGAGAGTGAACATGATCGCTGAGTTACAGAAAAGGAGTGGAGATGTCCTTGTCAGCTTATGTATTCAGGGGGCTTCTGGGAAGAATGTGACCCTGAAAATTTGCTGCTCTTTTCACTGCAATGATTTAACTGAAGATGCTTTTGCTTCAGGGAAGTTTCAACGTAGTATTTATTTCACATCAGATAGGCAAAACAGTTTGTTATCCCTCCCCCGCAAAGGGAAAGTATTGAAATGGTACGCTTACGTCAATGGTACACAGCTCCCGTTGCAATCGGTGGATCTTGCTACCAGAGGAGAGCTGAATCGGGCCCTACGCACAGACGTCTGCAAGTCTGTGTACGCAGGTTTAGGTTGTCAGTAAATATAGAAATTTTGTGTGCATCTGTTGGCTACGTTGCATAGCCTTTGCAGAAACATTATATTCTACGCTTTCACAGCCTAAAACAGGAATATGTTAGGTGGCATGTTTAAAAATCCAGCCAACCAGAACTGTAATACTGTGTAAGATGAACGGGGCTCTTTCACTGCCATAATCTTGTAGCAGAAACTTGGGGATTAATAATCAACTTGGGCACAAAACCTTTTCCCTAATTAGGTAACTTTGAAGATCACATGAGAACCTCAAGAACTCTTTAATTTGGAGTGGGAGTGGGAGGGGGGTGTGCTACAAGCATGGAGAAGTGGCCTTCAGGAGAGGAGACAGTTTCTTCACCCTTGCAGGTCCTGCAAGCCGTGCTTGCCTTCTGGTCGTACCTGCTCGCGGGCTCTGCTCTGCTCTGCTCTCTCACTCCCCCGTCCTGTATTTGTGGGATCGGGCTCCTTTGCTTGCAGAAACAATGGGAAAGGTTTAAACCAGTGTTTGCAATGGTGTATGTATGAGTATGCGTATGATAAAGTTCAGCTGTGACCAGTGAAACATCTGACTGCCACTGGAGATGAATGTCTTCCATTATTTCTCTACTGTTCAGTTGAAGTTCACGGTATTAAAAAATGCTTTTCAATGAAATAAGGTATTATCACACACATCTCTAAGATTAACTGTAATATCTTAGAATCAACTTAGTGTTGCTTGTGAATTGCCATGTACAGAATGTTTACCATGCACCTGCATATGTGATATTTTCAAATATTGGTGGAAATCACATGCAGAGGTAAAATTTGGCTTTGTACATGTACATTTGCCTCTATCTGAAATACTCCCATGAGTGCCTATGAACATTAGAGCTGGCAGCTTAAGCAACTGTTTTCTTTTTTTCTTACACAAGTATGAAATGGCTAAAAGCTCATGGCCCATCATGTCTTCCTAGAATTTATGGTAGGAATTAGATGAGATCTGTCCGTTCTTCCTCTGTATTCAGACTGGACTTCAATTTGTATCAGTAAATAGCCTTTTTTTAAGTGGAGATATTGGCTTTCTTCTTACTGTACTAAGACTCATTTCACATATGCTGAGTTCACTTTTTCTGCTGTAATTCTGAAACAAACTCTGTCCTTTGTGAATTGGGGCTTGGTGTCTCAAAAGCACCTAGGTATCAGGTGCCTGTCTCAAACTGTGGGAACTCTGCCTGAATATAGTTAGGTACCTTTGTAGAGCTAGCTTCAGTTTTATTAAGTGTTTTTTAGCTATTTGTTTTCTTCTCCTTTATAAGGACAATTAGATGCATCTTCAAACTTTTGTGAAGAATATTAACTTTTGTGTGGATGGAATAGTACTGCTGAATAAGTGCTTTATTTGTATAACAAAACATTAGAATGCAGTATTGATTGCTATTCCAACATGAGTACCAACATTCACTCAAAACCTACAAAAGCTAATTAAAAATTATAATTGACTTTTTCCCCTTTCCCTGGTTAATGTTTCTCTTCCCTGTCAAATTACAAGGTTAGGTTTCTGTCTTCAGTTTTGAAAAATAACCTGCCTTCTGCACAATCGAGAGAACTTTGCAGCCTCTTTTTGTCTACTGCTCACCCAGAAAGACAGTGTAGGTGGACTGAAGTCTTCTGGGCTTTGTTTATAGCCTCACTGTAACGCAGGCAAGTGTAACGGGAGATGGCTTCTGCGTGTTCCATAGCCTCTCAAGACTGGAGAGCACAGTTTTAGTTTTTAAGCCTTAAAGTGGAAAGGAACGAGAAAGGTGATTCATTTCTTAAATGTTATCTATTCATGACTCAAGACTGTCAAATGCAGGATTTGTGATCAGATTTGCAATATGCTAACTTGTCAAGTAACACACCACAGTCAGAGAGGCTTTGGTTTACAAATATATTGTAATACTGTATGGTAATATGCAGGAAAAGTAGACAAGAAGTAATGATATTGTCCCTAGTTTAAGAAGTCTTTGGGATGAATATTGGTGAGAGTGTGCTTATAAGTATTGCTTTATTGTTGTCCTGTTCTCAGATTTTTCCCAAAGTTTCTGGAAATGGTCATTGTCAGAGACAGCTGACCTAGACCTTCTGCTGTTCTCCTTTTCTTAAGATGCCCCCAAACCTATTCAGGTTAGCCATTTAATTACCAAGTCCCTTCAGTCAGTGATACAATCTTTTTTTTTATTTATTGAGTTTAGTGGAACTAGAGCAGTCAGGCATTTTGCACAGCTCAGGAGACCATTGCTGTCATCCCTAATTCATGCCAATGGGCTTTTGATTGCACCCCGGTAGAAGTAATCAATATTGCAAAGCAATGGGCAAGGCTACTAAAACCAGGAGAGGCATTTATTCGCGTAGCTTTTGCAGAAGGGATTTATTTTTTATGGCAAAAAAGGGAGCTGACAGTCTTTGCTCAACACTGTGAGCTTAAAATGCTTACTGTTTGTCTGATGGACAACATTGCTTCTCAGCATGGTACCCTCCTCTGAAGATGAGATTAGAAGAAGAGATGGATTTAAAAAAGCTTACATTGCTAATACATCTGAATGCAGTTGGTAACAGGACATAATTCACTGTGTATATGTGCATTTTTATTATCATGTAACTCAAGCAAGGGCCCAAAAAAGGACTTTCATGCAGTTGGCTCTTTTTTAAAAACATTTGGAAGAGTGATTTGTGAAGAAACGTTTTCTATCTGAAGCTGGCTTCTTAAAGCAAAACATGTATGCTTTGAGCATTCAAGTAAGAATTTTATTTAAAAAATATTGCTTATCATTAGTACATAGCCAGTATTATTTACCTTGCATAGTCAGAGAAAAAAGTCATCATATAGGAAGATCCATGCAGCAATGAACTGATTAAGTTCTGGCAACTTTTTTTTCAAAAGAGAATAATGGATTTGAGAACTCGTGCTTAATTTGAAATTCTTACAGGCAAGCTGTGTAAATATTTTGAAGTGTGGACAATCCAGATGAGTTTTACATATAATTCTTGATGACTTGGTGAAAAGGCAAAGCTTTTCAACATCATGTAATATTTTCCTTTCAATTTGTTATACGATATTTTTTGTTTGCTCTGTAATCGGATGGCTATTGTGAATAATTAATAGGCACCAGATTCTAATGCCTTTAATTACAGTGGGTAATGCCTTTCCCTGCCACTTCCCCTGTGGAAAGGGGCCGGCAGCGCCCGCTCTGGGGAGCGAGCCGGGTCCGGGCTGTATCCGCCCCCTGCCCCTTTTGGAAAGGGCTAAGTGACACCCGGGTCCTTTCGCAAAGCCAGCCGGGTGGCAGTGCCGGAGCGAGCACGTCTTCGTCGGCTGTGCCGCGCTGTTAAAGCGGAGGTGAAAGACGCTCCTTGCTGTACAGCCTAAGGAGAAGCAGAATTGTTTATTTTCCGCCACTGTTTATGGAAGAAAGTGCTTCCGCAGCCGACCTGCCGATCCCAGAAGGTTTAGCCAGAGATTGCCGGGATTCCGGCTGGTGGCTTCTCCGCTTCGTTCCTCCTCTCTCCTCATGCTATCTTGCTATCGGGAGTGTTTCTTCCATAAAACGCACTTTTGAGAATTGCCCTTTCACACCAGATAAATCCAACAGCATTTCTAAACGCGGACGCGGAGACTGAGCCAGCGCTGCTGGCAGCTCTGCTGGCGCTGTGGGTTTTATTTTAGTCTCCGTCTCCGGTTCTTCCCAGCCTCTCCCTCGGGCTGTTGTAGTGTCGCAGGGAAGCAAGTTAAGATTTCCCCCCCCCCCCCCCCCCGAATGTCTTGGTTGTGTTTTTTGTTTGGTTTTGCTGACTCGTATTTCAGTTTTAGGCAACTTTTAAAGAGTTATTTTCCTTTTCCATTCAATTCTATTGAAACTGGTGGATATCTTAAAGTTGTGGTTTTTGTTTTTATTCCCTCTCCCCCCCCTTCTCTCTGCAGTGCTTATAAACACTTGGTGACTATTCAGACGCTAAATAGTGTCAAAAGCATTACTGAAGAAGCATCTTGGGAGGAGGGATGGGGGCGAAGGTCCGCATCCCGCAGTGCCGACTTGCCCGTCGGGCCCTGGTGCGGAGCCGCCTGGGGCACGTTCAGTCGCGGGTGAGAGCAGGTGGAGCCGCGTCCCGGTGGACCCGGACCCGGACCCGGGGGAGCACGCGGCGGCCCCGCGGACGAGTGCTCCCCCCGGGGCACGGGGCGCAGCGGCCCTTGCTCCAAACTGCGGCGTTCTTCCGCTTCGCAGCTCACCTCCGAAGGGGAGGATGGTGTTCTTCACTATTACAAACACTTCCGCGTCATCTGAGAAACGTGTTCCTGTGTTATTTTTGCTCTGATGCAGTATTTGCACTTTCTTCCTTGAACTACATTATGTTATCAGTGCGCGTTTGAAAAATTATTTTAAAAAATGGAAGAAATTGCTGTTAGTCATTTGTGAGCTGCTTTTGCAGTCTACATCTGGCTGACGCACACTTTCATTTTTGTGTTATATTGTTTCCCCAAAATGTTGTGAAATAGGCTAGCCTCCATCTCGCACAGTGGGCTCCCGGTTGGTGACTGGGGCCTCCAGTGCTACAAACTGTGATACAAACAATAATACAAAATGCTAATTTGGTTATAATTATAGCATTTAACTAAAAAGGCTAGAAAAAACTCAGTTTCTCTCCTTTCAGAAGTGACGGCAGGGAGGGAATTTTTCCCGTTCCTGGCTAACTTCGCAGATGTCCTGGTACCCTTAGGTGGGAAGTCGGGGCAACGCAGTGTATGCCGTGCTTGGCGCAGCGGCTCCTCCAGCAGTGCAAGCCGTGCCTCGTCCGCTCTGAGGGCTGGAAGAGTCTTTTCAGGCGGCAATAAAAAAATCACCTTGCTCGTAGCAGCGGCAGTGAGTGCTCACGGCCTGCTCTTGGACGCGGCCATAACAGGGGGAAGAGTGTAGCATAGAAAATGTTCCTTTTTAATCTAACGGGGCAGGGTTTTTGCATACGAGTTGTATGTTCAGGTGGGCTGTTGGTTTAATTCCTTGTTTCTGGTATTGGCGTGTTTAAGTCGGAGCTACGCGTGCCGAGCTCGGGTGCGTTGGGCCTTGAGAGAGGGTCCTTCGGAGCAGAGGCACCACCACGTCTTCAGGTTTGGGAAAGGGCAAGTGTGACCTATTTGCAGCATCGCTGCTTTGTCCTGCAAACTGATTAGGACCAAGATGAAGCGAATTTATTTAATGTTATGCTTGAAGGTAGGAATAATTTTATAGATTACCCCCCCCCCCAAACATATGGACTTCAGCAACACCTCCTCCCCCCATGTTTAAAGCATTACTGGAAAATGCTTTTATGCGGAGATGGCCGTACCAAGAGAAAGCAGGCTTTGTTTTGCGCTCGTGACGCAGAACCGAGGCATTGCAAGGCTCAGGCCCGGACGTGCAGTTTATCATGCAGTAGTTGTCCACTGGTTAGAAGTTGGTGGTTAGACCTTTAAGCGTATTTTCATTCTTTGGGTTTTGTTAGCTTTCCTATCATGCTCTTTTATGGCTCAGTTTCTCTTCTAGCAAAATTAATAAAGGAATCTAAGAAAACAGGAGTGGGAGCAAAGCTTACTTTTCCAGGCAGAGCTCATGACTTTTGTTGTCTCTAGTTTCCATTTGTGTAGGTTTTCAGAGTTTAGCATTTGTAGACAGCATAAAACATGGATGTTGTTGACAATAGGTATGAACTTATAGATAAGAACTGTTTAAAGGGAGCAGGGAAAAAACCCGCCAACCCACAAGAGCAACCCTGTATTGTAATAGAGATGCTATTTATATTTGCCTTTCATGTATTTATGCATAACAGCAGTGAGACTCTTGGCCTTGATTCTGAATGAAACATAGGGTTTCTTTTTCATTTTTTTGACTTGGGAAAGCTAAGGATGTTTGTTCATTCTTCTCCTTAAAGGTTCGGAATGAATGAATGTTCTATAAGAATAGAAGTTTTGCAAAAGACTGCATAAAGCTGGTAACTACTATTATTGATTTTTCTCACTAATGGAATAATGTTCATCTCTCCCCTCTTAGCTGGTCCCCTGAGATTCTGCGGGTCACACGGTAACATAATAAAATCAAACACAGGCACGTTATTTGTTAAACTACACACCATGAATAGAAAATGAGGCCTGAAATGACTCTCTAGTTTCTCTCTCATTTTATTTTATTGCTGACTTTGTTTTTGTTTTTTTTTTTAATATAATGAAATATTAATATGGAAAAAGCAGTAAAAGTAGCAGAAACTATTGCTCACATGGAAGTACCATGTTGCTTTATGAGGAGGAGCTGGCAGATAAAAACTTAAATATAATTTAATTGATTGTATTTATATACAAAAACCAAGAGCCAGGTTAACTTCTCTATCCTTTTTATATCCCTTTTTGTCCCTCGGTGAAAACAAGTATGGATATGGAAGGTAATGTTCCAGGTGGATAAAAGGGGTCTAAGATGGCATGAGAACTCTTCTAGAAATAATTTCTTAAATTAACTTTTTTGTCATAAAATACAAGTGGAGAATCATATAGCCATGAGGGAAAGCCTCTTATTTGAGGAGAGATCTCACAGACAATGAAACTGAGCGAACGCTATATTTTAGTCTTCATAAGAACAAAATTAAGTCAATTCATATTTTTAATAATTTAGAAGCTTTGTCCTTCCTGGCTCTTTGTTCATTTATTAGAATGCCTTATACATTTTATTTGGAAATTTTTCTTTCCAATGTGATGGATTTTTTTGAGCTGCAAGGCGATCCTTACTCCTGCGAGTTTCTTTTGTCTTTTGGTGCAAGTCTGTGAACAGAACATGTTTACCTTAAATTACAGCTCATATCACTGATTGCTCTCTTTGTAGATTATTCTATACTATTTAAGGCACAATGTTAAGTATAGCATGAAGTTAGAGGATGCAAACAGTATTTTGTATGATTTATCTAGGGAATGTACAGTAATCTTCTATGCTGCTAATGTTAATTGGTATCAGCATAATTTTCCGTGTTCCATGTAGACAATTATTTTGAAGTCAGAAAGCTGTTGCTTAATTTAGCTTTCTTTAACTAAGAAAGAATAGTACTAAACAAAACCCCCAAGCTGATTCTGTAGCAGTTCATGCTGCTGTGGACGCAGTCACGATTTGTAGTGGTTTGACTAGCAGAATGGTGCCATGTTCGCAAGGTCTTTCCTATCTGTGACTGTTTAAAAATGGTTTGACGGATGCCGGTGAGAAGTTACTACTTTCCTATGAAGGAAGTGTGGTCACAGTTCAAATCACTGTCCTGGTAATGTTCTAACTGGTAACGAAATAGCCAAAAGTAAACAAAACTGAAGAGAATATGTAAGTAAAGAGAAAGCTGCTATTTCTAATCGTTTGCCTGTAGCTCCCCCTGTTCATCTGAGGCCCAGTAAGACCTGCTCGCTGTGATTAAATGGGTTACGGTGCGTGTGTTTGATTACAGTGGACGAGGAAGCGTTACTGGTGAGTGAATTACCGCGTCGTTTGCATGAGTGTGGAGTAGAAAATTCAGTCGAGAAGAGATTTACGGGCTTAGCAGTGGGCTAGAATTGATTCCTTCCCGACACCGCCACAGGATGGTAAGGCAGCGGCGATATTCAGTGGCAGCGGCGCGTTTCATCGGCAAGGCTGCCCTTCCGGGGGCTGTGTAGATGCAGTGACAAGTCTGTTACTCTTCAATGCAAAGGGTCACATAGGAAGAGAGATCTGAATCAAATCTGTTTAACTTCTAGGAAAGAAATGTATTTTACCACTTGGAGAAATTAATATTTGTTAAAGGCTCTGATTCCCCCCTGTCTCTTACTTTGGGCTTTTGTAGCTGTGCAGGCAAGAAACGAGCTTCTCAAAGCAAGCTTTGACACCAGCTTTTTCTTACAGTCGTCCTTTTTCATCTTGAAATCAGGTACTTACCCTGCTTCAGGGGTAATCTGTGAACACTATGACCTAGTGATCAATCTGTGTGTTTCAACAGCATTAAGGTGTTTCAATAAAACACTTGCAGAATATCTTTTCCCTTTATTCTCTCTTAGCTGTCTAAATGCTTGCCATGACCCGTGTGTGGAGAGGGCTCCTCATCTCGTCACCTTTGACGTTTCTCTTGAACTATCGCATAAAGCACGTTTTGCACTTGATGAGGAAGCGTAAGAAGTTGCGGAGGGTTGTGCTTGGGCTGGGTAAGCAGCTCTTGCGTGGGGTGGCATGTCATGTCAGCTGGGGCTCTCCTCGCATGCAGGATCAAACCCATGTATTTCTCTGTCTGATCAAGATCTTGAAAGGAAAAAAATTAACATTCCCTTGGTATGTGCCTGGGCAGTTTTGTCTTCACATGCTGACGTTGCTCTGTTGTCTGAGAATTTGTAGCAACACCTGGAGTTTGATGCAGATATTGATGTTAATGCAGCAGCTTTGGGGGCATAATTAGGATGATCAATGGGATAAATCTGTGGTTAGAGTTGTCTTTCACATGCTGTGCTATGAAGTTATAGCTCGGCTTATAGCCCGCTGGGAGGTGAAAACATTGCAGTTGACTGAACATGGTGTGAAATGCTCAATCCGTATTCAAATCTGAGTAATGTTTTTAATAAAAGCAAATGTCTAAGGTAATCAAAATCCCTGCGTAATTGTTTAACTACTTTCCCAGTATAAATCTAGGTATTTTAGGTTGTTGTTGTTGTTTTTTGTTTAACAAACTACAATCCATGGACCAATTCCTGCAGCATAACAGTGCTTTGAGAAGGGGTGGGAGGGTGGAGACTCACTGCTGCGCTGTGTGAAGCTGAAGCTTTAGCAGTAAGAGCAAAGCACAAAATAGCTGTCTGTCTCTGAAAATTTGTTAGCATCATAGTGAATGCATACTCCTTAATTTTAAAATCAGAATCAGTGTTAATACTGTTAAGCTTTTAATATCTTGTTGAATATGATATGATTTAATCCCCCAGCTGTTGTTAGGTTCATGTCAAAGTGAAAAATACTAATCTTCATTTGCATCCTGTCCTGCAATTATCTACAGGTACTGTGTGCCTATATTATGTCACTTCTTTTAACAGGGGACTATTTGTAGGCCTCCTTCAGGCAGAACTGGCAGTTTCTATAGGGAGCGGTTGCTTTCAGCAAAGACATCGTGGTCAGCCCACGCGCACAACAGAAAGCCTTTTTGTCAGAAAAACGCCCCTCAATTTGATGCTAGTGATTCAAGTACTGTTGTGTTAATTAAAAAAAAAAAAATCCCCCCCCCCCAATAGAATACCAGTCTTCTCTATGTGGAAGGTGTGCTAAGGTGTAAACACCAGCTGTGCAGGGCTGGTGGAAAAGCGCTAAACATAGAGAAAAAGAGAAGGGGCATTGGTAGTGATCACTGCAGTTTCTTGGGAAGGCTTTGTGGCAATGGGAGTGTGGATTCATATTGGGAAGCAAAAGAAGAATTTGCCATCTACACTGCATGTATTTACACTCTCTACTTGGCCTAGACGATGGGCGCTTGAATTTGCATGGCTCAGGCAGAAGAGGCAGAATAAACAGTGTGTGAGCCACCCCAAAGAAAAGGCCGTATGTCCTGTTTCTGCAAGGTTTCCATCTTACCTGTCTATGGTCTCTCTGTTCTTCTGCGTGTTTCCATGGCTGTATTCCTTGTTACTTCTGTGGGGAGGTGCTTGGGGGCTTTTCCTTGGAATCAGTTGTGAGCTCCTGGGCTGAGATGGCAGGGAGAGGTTAGGGGAAGAATACAAAGCCTGTCAGCACATGAGCATCCTTGTCCGCTGTGAGCAAGTTCTCGCTTATGCTACAACACACTGGTCTCTGAGCCATCCTCCTTGCAGAGCAAACGGGCTTACAGTGCACAGCGCAAAGGAGCACAGGCTTCAAAGTTGCTTTGCATAGGCTGTGCAGAGGTAGGACGAAAACAGATGAACGGGCCATAGAGTGTGATCAAAATAAAGTCATGCCCTAAACTGATTAAAAATATATATATATACTGCTGTCAGTGCTATTAATGTTTTCAATTGGTCTGCTCATGCCAGTTGTGTTTTGGGGAGTGTATATGATGTGGACAGACGAACTAGTGAAAGCCGTTTAGGGCAGGTTCTTGCTCTAGGAGACGCGGCCGACCTAACTTTCCTTTCTTCCTGTGCTCTGATTACTGTGGTCTGCTTTGTTTCTGTTTTTTTCCACATAGTCAGTCTGACGTTAATTTCTGATAGTGTAAGGCAAATGACTGAAAAACTGGAAAAGTAAATAAAACAAAATATTTTCAAAGAACCCATCTGAAATGCTCTATTTTGTAGTTGGCACGGTGGCATCTGATTGATTGACTTCTGTAGTGATTCTCTTCTGGTTTGAAATATGTCCTCCTCAAAATGTTGGCACCCAGTGAGGGATGTTTGGGTTTTCTTTTGAATTTCCTACTTGTCTGAAGCATTCTTAGGGCTCTACTCATGGTTACAGGCTACAGAATACAAATTTTCTTTCTAAAGACACTTTTTTGACAGTTGCATAAAATGAACAAAAATTGCTTGTATTACTCCTGTTCTTCTGCTCTGAATGAATATTTCCAAATAGGGCTGATAGAGTTGATTCTGCTGTTGCATTTAAAAGCAGAATTAAGGATCTCAAGCTCATGAAATTATGAGTAGGAGAGAATATTTTCACTTTCTTCCAACAAGTATCAGTAAAGGTATAAAGATAATTGTTGACTGAATTAAGAAATCAGTTTTCCTTCTAGACAAATCAACTCCTATCGAGAGGAAAGATGGTTACAGCTTTAAGAGTCTTGTGTGGTTTCTGAGAGCAGCCACAGGGGTGCATCTTACATCTTATATCTGCAAGACCTAATAAGAGTAAAACTCTAACAGCATTGTTATTTTTGAGACATATTTTAATACTAGTTTACTAACGTGATTGAGTTTTGTTTTGTTTTTTTAGCAGGGAGCTTATTTCTTATTTATGAAGTAACTTCAACCTGTTGGGGGTGGGGGGGGGAGGAGCGAAAAAAAATCAAAGTGCAATTCCTGTGTTGAAACATGGTCCACAGCCATTTTGCTACAGAGAAAATATATACACTTTTTAGAGTTCATAAGTCATAATTGAATTAGGTTTCTACAGAAGTGCTAAGGATGTTGAGATGCTATCACATACTTGCAGTTCTTTGTAATGTCAGAAACTGTATCTAATAAAATAGAACTCTTTAGAAACTTGGGTAACAAGTGCAGCCATATGTGGCATTCTTTACAGATATCAAGAAGCTAATAAAGGTTTAAACTCCAGTTTGGATATTTTGGGATCTCTCCTTCTGTCTCATATCTCTTGCAGTTATTTGCAAGGGTAAATGTTGTTCTTCTCTGAACCTTCCTAAAACAAGATAGAAGGGCAACCATGAAAGTCTTCAAATTTAATCACTACCCAAATAAAATGTTCATAAAATGAAGTACTATTTCTAATCATGTGAAATAATGGAGGCCATCAGAGATCAGGTGTATTAAGAAAAAATAACAGGTAGGAAGTACAGAGGAACAATTAACTTTAAGGATGAAGTGATTTCTTTTAATTTTGATCTAGCTATTCATGCATTATCTCTGCTCCATCAGGAGAGCAGTAGTTTCTGAGGAATCCTCTTTTGGAGGATTAATAATGCTCCAGGGTGTGTCTAAACCACCCTTTGCTTTGAGTTCTTTGGACCTCTTGGGTAATATATTCATCCAAAATGACTTTACTATGACATGATCAAAAGGAATAAACATAAAGCAAGAGGTAGTTACAAATTCTGTAAAGCAATTCTTGTCATTTTTAGGAGAGCAAAATTTAAGTGTGGGGTTTTCTTTTTTTTTCTTCAGTCAGGATTGTGTAGGGTTTTTTTGTTTGTTTTGTTTTACATCCATCTAGGGGTTTTAGAAATTCTTGCACAAGTTCATTTTATTAGCATGAGGTATTATGGGGGGAGGGAAATAATTTGGAAATATCTGTAACTACAAAGTAATATAACTAAGCTATGCTGTGTCCACTTTTAAAGTGGTATTGCTGGTCATTGGGTCTGGTATCGGGTCACTTCTTTAATAGTGTAGTTATGTATGTGTGTATGCACCATCGATACTTGCGTTTTGCAGTGGGTTGCCTGAGATCCAGCTGCAATCGGCTGAGTTGGCTCCCACCCGGGCGTGGACATCATCTCCGGCTGACAATGCCGGCAGTCACCTGCCATCCTGCGCTGTGTCCTTGCAGCTTGTTTTACCACCCCTGAGACTGAAATGCTGGAGGAGAGATGGGGAAAAAGGCCAGATCATGTGTCTGCTGTGCAGTGACTTGTGCTGCATGAGCTGGGGCGCAGATACCTTCCTTCCCTGTCCTGAGACACATGGCTCGTACGTTGTGTTTCCTACCATTGCTGCAAGGGTTACTGGGTGCGAGAACAGGCAGTAGAGGCCAACAGCCCAAACCAGTGCTGCCCCATCCTCCCGATGGAGGAGGAGCATAAAGGCAGGTCACCACCTATCGCTGGGCAGATGCAGGATGGAGAAGCTCAAGCTTCAGCCTCTGCTGAGGCCTCAACAAATGCTAGCATGGTCTCTGACTCGTTTGGACGATCTCATTTGGAAATAAAGATATTGCATTTACTGTTCTCCCCAGGAGTCTGGGGGCAGGAGAATGGTGTATAATGGGTGCACTGAAAAACCTTGTTTTCCGAGAGCATCGGATGCTTGATTATATGCCTTATGTGCAGCACAGGAGCCCAAGCTGTAGAGATGAATCTTCTGCTTCAGACACAACTCATTCACACTTCCCTTAGGCTCTTGTGATCATATATGGTTGTGCATAGCTGTGCATATCAGATGTATCACATTTTTAACTAATTCATCAGCGAAAGGAACTAATTTTATAAGAGCTAAAAATAAGCTCTTGCAGTGGTAATAGCTATAATAGTGTAACAGTATTCGTCAGCTTCCAAATTATATGTAAAATCTATTACTAAGTTTCTTCCACTAAATCTAATGTATTCTGCTATAAATTATGCTACACGATCAAATGAGTGGTCTTGTCAGCACTTAACTTTATTTTTCTCCGTCACAATACAGTGTCCTGGGAAAGAAATCAGTATGTTCATCGAAACTCAGCTTTTAAGAGGATATAGTTGAATGTGTAAGAGCAGAGGTTGCACTGTGTGCTGTCTCGGGCTGGTCGCCACGGTGGGATCCCTGCCCCATCAAAAGGGTCGAAGGCCCTGTCTGCTTTGCTCCAGCTGCCGAGTCCAGGCCTGCTGTGCGTTCATAGCTAGCTGGTGATCTCCTCAACACTGGCCTCCAGTGTCCATCTCCATAACAAGGAACGGGTTGACCACCTTTAGCATTGTAACGATACCTGTGTTCAGTGGTCATTCATTAGACTTTTTTTAGATGAGCTGTTCATCAAATCTGACAAATAGTTGGGTGGAGTAATACATTGATGTTGGCTGGGTCTTAATAAATCAGGGTTCACTTTAGATATTGTCATGTAATCTGTTGTAAAGACTTAATTTTCTTTGAGTTGGAGTCTAAAATGCACATATGGCAGCTCAGTGATGAATCCCCCGATATCCCCAATGCTCAAGTGGTCTCTGGTCCTCTCCTTCAGTAGGCTGTAGGAGTTACTGTACGTCTGTATGCTTTGCCGATGCTAGGGTTGGTCCTTGGTGTGCCTGTGCAGTAAGCGGGGTTCCCCAGCCGAAAACTTCAGTGCTGCATTTAGTGTTGCTCTTCCAGCTTTGTAGGCAATTGGGTATATGTCCAATTTTGAATCTCTAAGTTTAATGCCTTTCCAAGTGAGTTTATTCTTTTCAGCTGAAGTGGTGTGCTCTGTAGTAAGGAACCCTGGTTTATGAACTCTAGCTGTCTAGAAGTTGTGTGTCTGAGCTACTCTAATCAATATTTGTACAGAGAGAGAGGCTCATACAGAGAAGATAGAAAAAAAGTTCTTTTGGACAGCTAAGGGTTGGGCCTTAAGTTTAGACTATAAAACAGTTTGAAAAATCTTTAACAACTGGCTATGGTTTTGGTAATTATTTAATACTAGTCAGTTGTGTTTTTCTTTCAAAGTGGGTAGGAGAGTTTAGTTCACATGTACTACTTTTTATTTGTAAAGAAGGGCAAACATTTAACTGCTATAGATAGAAGATCACATGAAAAAACACATTGATTGGAAAATTCAAGGTCTAATTATGTAAAAAGATTTCTCTTAAACATTGAAGGAAAGTGTATACACCAACAGAGCTTTCTTAGTTTCTCTTTATGCTACATACTTCTGCAGCAATTTGTTCAATAGTTTTAGTATGTCATAGGCAGTTGGTTGCATAAAAACAGGGAATAAAATGTAGTGTGTGTTATTTGTGGTATTATGTAGCTCTTGAATTACAACATTAGTGTAGTTTTACTGTGTTTGTGAACCAAACCAAAAAGTTCAATGCTAAGACTTAAAATTTTTGAGCTTGTAAATGACAAGGGCCATCTTCTGAAAACTTCAACTCATTCATTTGCTTTTATTCCCATTAAGTAGCCTATCACCTCCCAGTGACAGCTTCTGGATATTCATGGATCTGATGATGCTTTCCCATAGGAATATCGAGGGTGCCGAGCCCAGGGAGCGGACGGTGGACCCGCTGCCGCCCTGTTCGGGGATGCGGGGCTGCCCCGCTTGGGCAGGGAGCGCGGGACGGGAGCTGAGGTGGAGCTCGCACGTGTGCCCGAGCGAGTCCTGCCCCGGGCCCCCTCCCGGCCTGCCGCCTTGCTGCTGCCTCGTTTCCTTTTTTGTGTTCCCCCCTCGGTTGAATCTTTTTAGAGTGACTTACCAGTTCATTCTTTTGTGAAGATGTATTCTTTGTTGAAAGAAGCTTAGGCGTAATATTTCCAGTTGTGTTCAAAGTCTGATGTGAGCATGTCAGCGGTGCTCATCACGGGCGGCGGAGGCGGGGGTCATTTACATTTACACAGAATTTAAAGTAGCGCTCTATGTTCAGAGTTATTGTTTAAATGTTAGTCTGGAGTGTTAACTATGTTGTTTCTTGGCCGTCCAAGATATTTGCTACTCAGGTCTTTCTTTAATAGATTTCTGTGGAAAATGTTTTAATTTCTGCTTTCCTATTTAATAATAATAAAACCTAAGAGCCGTACTCTTCAGATTTTCAGAGGCTGTAAATGCTTTGCAGCTCTGTTTTTAGTGTTATTGTAAATATTTTTATGTTGACAAATTCAAGATATGCATTTATTAAGACAATGTGAAAATACTTTCATATAATATTCATAAATATTTTCTTTTAAAAAGACTGTTTCAATTTATTTGAACTTGTATTACTTATTTGCCTCAGCTGCATGACACAAAGTAATGTAATATAGCATATTTTCTTTTATCGCTGGAAGGGATCTGTGGGAAGAGAAGGGAATGTTAAATTTGTTGAACTGCCTCCTTTTGCTATTTGAACTGTATATGGTACTGCTGTCGGTTGTAAAATTAACTGTTTCCCGTTCTTCCATGAGAGGACGTTAAGTTTCCTGACCTTGATTTCCAGTACAAAGGCAGCAAGGGTGACTGGAGCAGGAGAGGGAATTTCAAACTGTAGCTTCGATAACTGAGCAAACTGAATTTGACTTTAGATATGAAGGAATAAAGCCTTTCCCAGAAAGAAAGGGCAAAAAAAAGTGTGCAGACGCAGGGTGTGCATTATAGATGACTCTGAGAACCGTCAGAAGAGCCTGGGAGCCAAGATCACTGCTCTGAGCTGTTCCAAGTGTTGTATAGTATATTTGTAAGAGCTGTTATCACTCGCTTCCTTTTTGTTTTGCATCAGCAGTGTTAAATGTTTAGTGTAATTTAGCAAAGCTTTGACTGTCATAATTCTTCAGCATAATAGATGAACTGAAATAAGTCTTCAGACTGTTTGCGACTTTTGCTCCAAAATTCAACCATTAGAGCAAAATCACGCTCTGCCTGCCGAAAAGCTGCTGCCTGGAAATACTTCTGTAATTTTGATTCAACTTTTGAAACTGAGAAGGTTCTTAAACCTCTGAATGCATTTTCTGTAATGGGCTGAATGCAGGATAAGTCAATGTCCTTATTCCATAAGTGGTGTCTGACCTATATCCTGTAGTGTTGGTGGAAGTCTTCATGGAACTACAGCCAGATGACAGTGAACAAATGATGAGCACGACTCTGTGCATGCTTTTATTTCAGACTAGATAGGGGTTGGCTGTGGTGATAAGCTGTGGCCTCTGTGTTCCTGGGCTTGGCATCTGGTTGAGTAGCCTAGCTAGGGAAGCTCTTCTCGGGCTCTGTGTTTACTGAGCGAGTTTTTGGAAAAAACCTTTCTTATGGTTAGAATTATTATCACTAAGCTGTTGGAGTTGAATTTTAATGAAGTTTTAAGTTTACAAGAGCTTAGAAATAACTTAATGCCTCTTTTAGATACTACTCCTCTTAAAAAAGTGGTGGAAGAACATCGCCTGTTCTGCATAGTAGCAGCCTGAAGAAGAATAAATTTCAAAGCATTTTTAAATACTATTTATGCCGTTTGTAGAGAATGTGACAGATTGTTAGTCACAACATACATGCATGAGACTGGGAGAAGCTCCTCTTTCAAACTCTGATTCAGTCCTTAACCTTTCTGCCAACACTACTAACAAGGAAACAAAAGAACTAATTATAATATGGTGACCTGGGTCACTGGGCAAAATTATTAACTCATTTTACACAGCCACTCAACAGCCATCAGCAGATAATGACTTTGTCAAATTTGAACCAATAACCTCAAGGTGTGAAGTCTTTATTCTGTTACCTGTCTTGGGACTCATCAAGGTATTTCTTTAGTATTCCTTGGAAAAGAGCAATCACAAAGTTGAGAACATCCACCTTATTTTTTTAATCTGTGCCAAAGTGTAAGGAAATAATGAATTCTTATGTATAAAAAATATCTTTGTGGTATGTTGCACTGATATTGGGAAATCATGAATTTATTTACACCCCACTGAGAAAGGAGGTTTGAACCCAACCTTGTTCAGTAATACAAACCTGACGTTTCATTACTGCTATGGGAAGTAACGAGCTGCCTAGGTAATTACAGATTACATATTCTCCTCTGATTGTGTATATGGCTTTTGTGAATTACTCAAATATGAAAGTTGGGAGACTGTTTGGATGTGCAATGTCATGTTGTGGCAGTGCCTTGAGCCCTGGACTCGATGTCATGTGTCCGAGTGGAGTAGTCCAGTGTAGTTGCAAGACCACTAGGCACCATGCATGGAAGCATGGGTATGAGTGACTGCTAAAGAAACACCTTGTGCAAATTCTAAGTATGTATATATGTTGTTTGGATTTAAGTTACTGCTGTTTGGGAATTCAGACTTGCCTCTGAAGTGATCTGAAAGTTTGCTTTAATTTCTCAAGTGTTTGATTTCAGTTGTAGTTGACATCTGAGATTCCTAAAACGCTCTTGAAACATTAGTGATGTATACCTTTGAAAAAATATAGTTATCCTACTACAGCAGCAGAAATTGGGACAAATTATACAGTTATGGCCTCATTTTCAGAAATACTTGGCATCTAGCACTCTTAGTTCTATGCTAGGCAGGAACTTATTCATGATGATTAGCCTGTATTTGGTCAGATTTGTGATTAAGTTGTGTGTAGGGTTTAATTGGTCCAGTCTGTTATATACAAAAGGGACCAGGCTTATTGTACTCATCTTTTACAAGCATTAGCCGCTGTGTGATGATATTACTACCTCTGAAACCTAGAACAGACAAGGCCCAGCTGAAGGTGGTGGCAGCTCTGGAGAGCTGGTACATCAGAAAGTCAGGCCTGTTGTGATAGACATCAACTTCGGAGACCTTGCCTAGGTGAGGGAGAGACTGCTAGGTAACCCCATCCTAATTTATTTTCCCAATCTAGAAAAAATTGCATCTTTTACTTGCATTTTCTGGACTTTAGATGGGCATGAGGTGGGAGAGTGGGTCAAACCTGGGGAGTTACCTTCAGTAGAGAAGTGAAAGTGCCGCCTCTCGGCGTAAAGCCCTGGGGGGCTGTGGACCTGCCTCTGCTTCCTGAAGTACCTCTAACCTCTTGCTGCTGCCAGAATGGGGGGGAGCCACCTGCGTGCTTCTGCAAGACGTGATATTGCCTCTTACGGCAGAGGGACGATGGGGGAGAAGAGGAGAAAGAGAGGGCAGAGGTGGTTTGTCCATAAGACTTTTGTTCAGCTATCTTCAGTTGAGCATTTCGGTGCATGTGGCTGGTGAAGCTGCAAAAGCGAAGCCTTTCTCTGTGCACGTTTTCTAAGAAGTCAGTGGCTTCCGCATTTGGGAATGCAAGACACAAGATCTGCATTTCAAAGGGGGAAAAATACTTTTTCCGAAGTAATTGGCCAACATTTAACGCCATTGTGAAAGCGTGCAGTTAAAGACCCTCATTTAAAATGAAGGGAGAGATTATTTCTTGAATTTAATTTATTTTGAAATGAGGCAGTTAAATCTGCCTGTTTTTCTGAAAAGACTTTTTCGTCAATGTTCTTTGCGTTTTGCTGCAATACAAGGTTTTTAACTTCTAGGTTTTACTACTTTTTACATAAGGAAAGATTTAACAGAAGTGAAAGGGTAATGTTCACTGCAAGATTTTTTTTTATTATTATTTAATATACAGTGGAAAAAATTGTCTTTTTATAATGTTATCCCTGCCTAAGGAGCTTAGTTAATGTAGAGTGTCCACTCATTAGGAATTCCTTTGAAATTTTTTGTAAAATTGTATATTAAATATAATTATTCACTATTCCAGTGAGTGTGCTGTGAGAAAGTATAGCAGCTCTACTATAATTCACTACTATATATGCATTAGTTAATAGACACTGAAAACCCTGTTCATAAATGATTCCCTGCATTGTTTGCTAAAGGTCGTTTTCCTGGTGTTACAATAATGAAGGAGGGGAAAAAATCTACAACTCACACCTGTATAGGGATGTTGCTCTGTCACTGGAAAAACTGTGGAGAGGTGAGAGGAAATACACAGTTCGGAACAGAAAGGAATACTGTTACGTCAGTAAAAATCGGGGGGCTTGGTAGTTTCTCTACTCTGTGCTGGCAAACAAAATTTTGCCCTGGCCTTACAGTGCCGCATGTGAGAGAGTCAGTATTTGTGAAGGATTTTCTTGACTGCTCAGTCATACTGTAGACGGGTCCAGCCGAGGCTCGGCACGAGCAGCCGGGAGCAGCGCGGCGCCTCGGGCTGGGCGACACGATGTTGGGCAGCTCCAGCTCCAGCCGTGCGTGAAGCAGAGCTCTCGTAAGGCTCCCTGAACCTGGGTAAGTCATGAACAACGTCTCCTCTAGGAAAATGCAGCAGCTAGCAAACACAAAGCCCTCCAAGGTGCAGGGTAAGGGGCTGTTTGTAAAAAAAGGAATTACGATTTTTGAGGGAAGACTGATTTGGAGAATCGCTTCTCCCTTCCCAATTAATTTGTGAGTGCAAAGAGCCTGAAACTAGACACAATGGCAGGTTGTTTAGATTTGAACTTGCTGAGCATGGGCTTAGCAAAACAGCTTCCAGTTATCCAACTTCTAGATGCCATAATACAATCTAAGATATTAGTCGAATGTGACAATGTGTCTTCAATGTGTTTCAGACAAGGGAGGTCCCACTCTTACCTTTTCCAGAGTATAAAACACTTCCAAAACAGTGTTGTAACTAGTAAGTTATTCCAACCCATGTGCAGAGCATCATATTTAAATTACTGAGCTGGTTTAGGGATTAGATGTTTCCATAGCTGAGGTTATGAAGTTGTGTCTTCAGGGCTGCCTTCCCTGCCAAATGGCAAGAGGCTGTGAGGACCTGGTGTCAAGAGAACAAAATTCTTCTGTGACAGGCCACAGCTCCTGAATGGCTGCTGTAGTCTAGAAAATCTTAATTAAAAAAAAAAAAAAAAGTAAAGAAACCAAAGTTGCCAAGTTAGATCTTTGGGTAGAGTGATCTCAGTTTTCAGGAAAACTTGCTATATCCATAGATTTGCCATCATTTTAAATTTCTATTAAGGTTTTTTTAGTAGTTAACTTTTTTTCTTGTTCTAGGAAGGTATAGTCTTAAGTTTCTATTACTTTGGCTTTTTCTGTTTGCTAATGGAACACCAGACATAAATGAAATGTCAATGACTACTGCAGTTCAGTCCTTTTTCTCCATCTAATTAGAATTAAATGGTTAGACAGACTAAATAAAAGGAAGAGAGTTAGTTCATTCTTTCAAATGGTGTTCTTGCATTTGCCGAATCAATTTTAATTGCGTTCATAAAGATATCTTGATTCTTTTGAAGTACAGCTTAGAGTCTGTTGCAGAATAAGAAGATATGCAATTTGGCTGGATTTTATTTTGATGCTGTTCAGAAATAGTCAAGTTATACTTTCCTCAAGAACGATGTACCTCAAACTGCCTAAGTGAGCTGATGGAAATGAAGAAGCATTTGTTGGTATTGTCCTGTATAACTTCTAATTTTTTTTAAATTATCCTTTAGATTGTAGTCAGGTAGACTACTTTCAGATGACTAAAAGTTATGAAAATATTTGTAACAATTGCTCAATCCAATTATAACACTGAACAAAGTGTGTTGCAATACTGGCAAAATCTGAGTTGGACACGCAATGACTAAGATGGGCAGCTGGCAAGGCTTTTCCAGGTAGGCATCTAGAGTCGGATACAGTTTGCTCGAGTCATTAACACTTTCCTATCATTATGCCAACTGCTGCAACAATTTACGGTGCAGCAATCAGTCTTATTCTAATTTCTTGCAACATCGAGGGTGAGAAAGAAGCACCTCATGCCTCAGTCTTGCACAGAAGTGAACAGAGGCAGGTCCTTCTGGGAAGGGCTTCTTAGCAGGGCTTTGAGAGGCACGATGGGCAGCCAAGCGTAGCTGAAGGGAACTCCCTTAAAACAAGTCTTGGAGTGCAAGCCTGGGGCGCTGAGCAGAGCTAAAAGACTTGAGATATTCATTATTTTTAAATGGTGATGAAATACAGCTTGAGTTCCTTGCCATGGGGAAGTTTTATATGGTATTGCTGTTCTTTGCATTTGAGGTTTGCTGCTTGTCATGTTTCTACTTTTATATGTCAGTTACATGAAGAATATTTTTTCACATTTTCTCTTCTCAGTGACTGTGTGTACTTTAAATGTAATGCAGTGTGCCGAAGAAACAGAGTTGCCTATAGAGGTTTGACCTGTTCTGTGGCTATTCTTTTTTGAAAGAAGATGTTCACATTGCGTCTCAGTTATCCTGCGCTAAGAAAGCAATGCTGCATGCATCCTGTTTTCATTTCAAGTAACTTGTCCTCTGTATGAATTCCCCCAGTTCAATTTTTCCAGAGGTGCAGCTGAAGTCATATACCCAAATTTTGTGCAGATCCCTGAAATTCCAGCCCATTACTTCTGCAGCTTTCTGAGGTGCCTTGTGATACAGGACCTATAGCAAACTCTGCTTTTTGATTGCCTTTCTATAACTGAGATTCATAGTCTTTTGTGGAACATAAGACTTCAGGAGCTGAGAATTGGACACCAGCCGGATCATTCAGTTCTCTCTAGGAAATGTTTAACTCTTACATGGTTATTGTCTCGCTCAGAAAGAAGAGCATAATGTGCTTAACTTCGTGTCTGTTTTGGATGCAGCTGGTTGCTTGCACTCTTTTTGCTTTGTTACTTTAATGAAGAGGGAGCTACTTCTTCATCTAGCCTGTCTGTGGACTATAATAGGGGGTTTTATGTCGTCGGGTAGGGTGGCTCAGGAATGCAACATATCGAGTTTCCCCTATCTGAACACAAATGAGGGGTTTTGTTTGGTATTCTAAAAGCTCTCTGAAAATACCCTTCATTGCTCCAGTCCTTTGCCAGATTAGAAAACAGCACCAAGCATCTGAACTGTTAAGTGCTATGTTTTCCAAATAATCTCCATTAGTTAATTTATTTTCCACTACTATGACTTAAGAACTATTTGGATACCTTTGAAACCATCTTTATTTGTGACCATGATGCAATGATGCGGTGGTTCTGTTCTAGCTCTGATTTCTGCCAGTGTTTTGTTTTTCACAATAACTCTTCACAAATAATTTGAAAATGATGCAATATATTCCACTAATAAGAGGTATTTCATCTGAGTAATGAATCAAATGAGGAACTCCTGAATAGCAAGCTGGCTGGTTTCTGTAACTCTGTGTATTAGCAACAGAGCGGTCTGCTGTGTTCTCCACTAAGATCCAGTTCCAGTTATGAAACCACATGGAGGAATTGCTAAAGACAATTTGCAGGTAGTGAGTATGATATGTATCAGCTGAGTGTCTACATATGCATGCAGGACCTTTCATCTAAAAACAGTGCATAAAATGTAAAGTACAAAACCTTGTTTTTTAATGATTTCATAGCATGTTTAAATTCTCACGATTAAGGTCTGCATCTCTTTTAGTAGCCATGAGAGAACTTTCATACTTTTCTAACTTTATATGCGCAAGCAGTCCTATTGACTTCAAATTGGCATAGCGGCGTAAGCCTTTTTGAAAGGTGCCAGGAATATTGTGGAACTAACAAAGGCTGCAATATTTGGCTGACTGTATATACAAGATGTAATATCTTCCTGGATGTTTACGTACCATATTTTAATGGTGAAACTTCATTAAGTGCACTTATAACTGTCTATAAGCTAGAAATAAACACATTTATATTATAGAATAAGATTCATATCTGTTGCTCCACCTTCAACACTATGGTTCTGCTGCTTTGCTAAATAAAAAAAAATTAATATGCTTTTAGGGGATATATCATGTATGTTATAATCATGTGTCAAGGACCATTTATATCAACTCTTGCAGTGGGGAAAGGAGTACGGCTGGCTCAAATCAGGATGACTGTCTGAAATTGAATTACTTTGACATGCAATATAACTAAGGGTCGTAGTCGCATGCAGGGGAATAGGTAATGAGGGATAATGTTCCCCATCTCCCACTCTTGCCCTTTGCTTTATGATTACAGGCCCATGAGGCCTCTGAGGAGAATGGTTACTTTCATGGCAGACATCGGAAGTGCAGTTTTATGGAGAGGTAGTAAGTTAGTTAACTGAGCAATAAAACCTAGCACTTGGTAGCGGACGTGTGGCACATAAAATGCTGACCAGTTCATCAGTCTCAACTAACTGGCGTTGTTACACAGCCAGCAGCATCCGAGGAGCTGTGCTCCTCTTCTGTCCCCCTGGTCGTCCTGCCGGGTTCTGGCTGAGCAATGCGTAGAAGGAGGCGAGTGCTGGCATGATGATTACACGTGTCTATCCTATTTTCTTTATACAAAGAAGCTATACATGGTAATGCCTAAGATCTGTTGAGCGCTAAATTGCTATCTGAAGCCATTTCTAAGAGGGCAGGAGAAAATGGATGGTAGGAGCTTCTTCAGCATGTCTGAAGAAATTCTGGTATTTTCTATTTGTAAAACATGGCGTTAAGGAAGGAGACTCTTACTCTGAGGTGTCAATATGAGATATTTCTGCTGCAGTCATGACTCTTCGTGAGTGATTAAGAGGAAAAATTAAGAAAAAGATGAAGAAAACTATTTCCTGATATATTCCAGATTCCTCTGCTTTAAACATGGACTCAAATGCTAACTAGCTATAATGTGAAAATTCTTGGCTGACCTAAACACGGAGTTGAAAGTTTATGTAGGAAAGTGTAGTAAGTCTTGGTAACAAACTTGGAGTTTATAAGTACAGCTGAAGTGCAAAACCAAAGAATACCAGACTTGCAGGTCTGTATGAATGTCAGCGAGGACAAACAAAATTTCACAGCCATGCAGCTGGAAAAATTGAACACAGAAATCTTTCTCCCAGTAAAAAGAGGAGAATTTGATACGGTACAGTGCACATCTATATCAACATATGCAGCAATCCTTGTATGGCTTAGGGGGCGTTGCATGAGGTAAGGAGAAGAGCCTGGATGAATATTACGTACCCGAATCTGTTCTAAGCTGCCCAGGCCTCCACGTAATACGGGCACTCAGTCTGTGAGGTTCTGGAAACGTTTTTCTTGGATCAAGAGGGCACTTCTGCAGCAAGTGTCTTGAAGCAGGTTGCTTATGGTGCTTTCCTTCGCAGGGAGACCTTGTGCCGACTGCTTCGCTCGGCAGGTCTCCTGTTGCATGGGGCTACTCGCTGGCACGGCTCTGTGTATGTGTGGAGGTGCTGTGACCACAAAGTGTTGCAGTTGCCTTGAGTGCCTCTGGTTTGCTTTTCTAGTGACGTACAAGCTCTGCTGGAAGGATGCTGGCTCGTACACAACTTAAAGCTTTCAGTATATTTTTCAGTTAGTACTCTCCTATTGCAACTTTTAAAGTGTATTTTTATGCAACTGACTCACTCTTACATTTACTATAGTAGTTTCCTGCTAGAGGAAACGAAGTCTGTGTATACTCAGATTTCTTTCATGTTTTTCCCTCCTCCCTTGCCCTCAAAACCTCCCAATTAAAAAGTAACAACACATCACAAACATGGAGGTAACACTTTTATGAATAATGCAAGGTTTTCATGCTGGAAAATGCAAGTTATTAAGGTTTTTTAGTTAAGTAATTTGGGCCATAATGCAGATGTGACTTATTCCCTCATCCCAGCATGAGTGAAGAGGGACTGGTATGGTGTGGGGGTCTTGATTTTTAAGAGCAGACTGGTTTTGTATTCTGTCAGAAAGAGAACAGCCTAAGTGCCAAGCTGGTGACCCTTCTTCTCCAAGTACCTGAGGGGAGCTCACCTGTTGTGGTGTGACTTGTGGAAGAAGGAATACTTCACAGGTGGTTCCCAGGAGTACGTAAAGTAACTGAGATAAAGAGCCCAAACCAGTCATATGAGCTGACTTGTACTTGCCCAGTGGAGTTGTCATATATTTCTGTTCCTCTCCATTTCAGAAAAAAAACTTGCTGAAGGAGATAAGCAGTACTAGTGACCTAAGATGTCATTTCAGTGGAATAAAAGATGTTTAGCCCTCCAACAAGAAAACTTGCCACCCACACTACTGACCTGTTAGATTTGGAAGCAATTCATAATTTGGGCTTATCTGAATAAACTTTGCTGGAAACCCAGCGTTGCCCTGAAGCTCAGGGTTGGCTGTTTGTCTTGCGGTTGTGTAACTGATAACCCAGGAGAAGGAGTAGTAAGAAAGAGGTGATATCTTGACCTCAGCCTTCGGGGAAAGGAAGAGTGCAGGTTAATCGAACTTGCTCCTGGGAAAAACAGAGTAGAGAAATGTTTTGCCATGATTATGACTTTGCTACTCTGACAGGCTTTCCCATCCGTGCCAGGATTTGAGCGGAGTGCAGTCGCCCTGTGCTCGAGCAGCCGCTTGCGTGCTAGGGGAAGGATGTGTGAAGTGAAGCTGTAACTGCTGCGAAGGAATTGCCATGTGCAAAGCATGCTTGCTAGGTAAAGCAACCATCAGTTGGTAACTCCAGACCGGAGAGCCAACTGTCTATGCATTAAGCATTAAAGGAAATAAATTTTAAAGGAAACAATAGTATTGGAGAGAAATAGGGAAACATTCTGCCCTGAACTATGCAGGAGCCATGTATTTTTGAGATGTGTTTAAAAAAGTAGTAAAGTATAATTTCTATTGTGCAACATAAATAAGCGCACCTACGAAAGCAAATGTGATCCCATACTGCAGTCTCTTGCCACATACAGCTCTGTTTGGCGGTAGCAGTATGGTGAAGTCCACGAGATTGTCACAGAGGAGGAATTGAAATCGAAAGTAATTTTTTTTTTTTTTTTTTTTGGAGGTTGTTTATCTTTTAAATAATTTTTTTTAAGACTTATTAGCTAATACTAGCCTAAGATATCATCAGCATACATATAATTATTTCCAAATATCAGTAACCTATGTGGAACAAAACTTGAGTGTACATGTGCTTTTTTGGGCTTGGTCCTTTGTAGAATTAAAAGTAAACATAAATGAAGTGCATTGTATATTATCAATATTACTGTGGAACGTGGGTGCGAAATAAGTAGTATCTATTTTCGTCAGGGTTTGGATGGTAAGCTTAAGAGCTTGGGGTGTAGGAACTGTCATTAGCAATGTATTGCATGTGTGTATATAACAATTCCAAAAAATGTTTTAGATGAAACCTGAAACTAATGTTTGGACCATTTGTGCTAATTATGAAACTCAAAGTCCATTTTCACAGCTGTAAGCTTGTCATGAACAAATCTAGGTGAGATTGTTGAATTTGTTTGCTTCGGGTGTATCCTTTCAGGTGTAGTCTGTTACTCTGTTGTAAAAACCTCGTGGGTCTCCTAGAAAAGCAGAAATTTCATAATCAAATCTGAAATGGAATGTAATTTTAGTAGTAGGGGAGATCCTCTATACTAGCAAATTTTACTTGATACTTTTATTTATTGAATGTCGTAGATGTGCTTTTTTTTTTTTTTAATTCTGTTAAAAATGCAAGAGTTACTGAACTCACGACATGCATGTTGTGGGAGCAAAGTGGTTTGTTGTCAACCACAAAAGACATCTTGGAGTCATTGAGGACGGTTCTTTGAAGGCATCAGTTCAGAACAGGGATAAAACATGAAAGGTGTGGCTAGGAAGTATAAGCAACAGGGAATCGTCATTCAAATGAAGCTAAGGGTTGAGATTGCCTTCTGATGGGAAGGTTTCATTTTTCTGCTGTTGGTATATGCCAAGAAATAAAGATCATATGAGATTAACTCTTTTTAGTCCTTCTGGCCCACAAGTTCATGAAAACACCTGTATGATCAAAATAACTTTTATGGAAGCTGGGAAAAAGCCATCTGTTTAAGCTTTCTAACCATAGGGCCTGGGTCAGATTTAGGTCCCATATCCAGTACCTTATCCCATGTGGATAAGAGATTCTGGTTGCAATGACTATTACTGAACTAAAGAAATTTTAAACCAACTAACTAGTAATAACAACAAAACCCTTTATTTCCTTAACCAAACTTTAAAAAAACTTAAATTCAGTACAATTTAACTTTCCCTCGGGTGAGAGTCTAAAAGTTATATTCCTCAGCACATTACCTCCAAACTGGAGAATTTGTTTCGTTTGGGATTTCCTTAGGTGGCCAGCAGTGGCAGGACTTGAACTGCAGTCACTGAAAGAAGCAGGCCTTCTAGTCCGAGCCCTCGGAGAGCTTCGTCACTGAGCTGGCTTGAGCTGAAACAACACAACTAGATTGCTTTTGATTTGTTGCTGCAGATTTATCACCATCTTTACCTCATTTGCAAAATTCTGCCATTAAAGTCCCTCAGTACACACATGAAAAGAAGCTTTTCACACAGAGTGAGAAATGTTAGCTTGGATTTACAGAGAAAATGTATCAGTAAAAGTCCTTTTCACTTAATGTGTGCTAAGTCAGTCCTTTTTCTGCCTAATTAACTTTATTAATATTAAAGACTACAAACTGACACTTCCTTAATTCAGGGGATCTTAACTTTAATACTTATCTTGGGACCCAAAGGAAATGTACATTATCATGAATGGTCTGTCAATGTAAAGCAAGGGAGCTGAAGTGCTATATTTACCTCCTTCCTAGTAATGCTTAAGAAAACAAGTTTATCCAAGTCACAAGCCAGGCATAAAGGAAATGTCTGAAACTAGATCTGTTTCTTGTGAAATAGGTCTGAACAGCTGAGGAGATTTGCCTTGTTTTCCTCCCGGCTCTGCACCACGGCTCCGGCGGGAAGGGAGGCTGCTGGGGCAGAGCACCTTGGGGATGGCTGGGAGCTGCACCCTTCTGCACATCTCGCTGCTTTTCAACTGCACTTAGTAACCTAGAGCTGGCTGAGGAGTTCCTAGGAGGAGGACTTGGTTGCCTAAAATGTAGGGAAATGCCACTGAGCATCTCTTCTGGCCTCCTGCCACCTTTATCCCTTGGACCCTCTGTCCTCTTTGCCAGCACAATGCAGATGTCTTGGATGCTGGAGGGCGTCTCGGATGGCACTGGATACCTGCTGTTAGGCTGCTCCAGCCAGCCACAGATAATTATTCTAAAGCAAGGTTGGGTATTTTCATTTGAGCTAAAATCACTGCAGCGATATCAGTCATAGCCATACACTGAGATTGCCCACTGCTCACGCTGGTTGCACTGCAGAGTACAGTTTTAATTGCATCACTTAATAGGAATTATTATTCATGTGCTATGTAAGGACATGCATTTATAATATGTGTTTCTGTAAGGCCTATCAAAATAACTGATACACAACATGTGAAAGATTTAGTTGCAGAGTATCTTCTAAGATACCACAGATCAATCGTTTCTCTCTTTTTTTTTTTCTTTTAATTTCTTTCTAAAACAAAAATGAAAGCAGTGATTAAAAACAGTTTTAAGTAATTGTTTTTTTCTGGACATCAAAATATTTGTGAAGTATTGCATGGTTTTAATTTAGTGTTTTGGTTCCCGCTCTCAGTTGAAACTCATTTTCTTGCCTTGAAGAAAGCGAGGGTTGCTTCCTTTCATTCAGCTTGGAGAAAAGATAAGAGATGAAGAGTGAGGTTATTGAAAGCTCCCCTGTTCTGTGCATTACGAACAGATGTTCAGTGGTCGGTGAGTTGCACCAAATGCCTTCCATGCTGTTGTAAGCTGAATCTGTAAGATGGTTCACTACCTCTCGTTGTCTCCTAGGTCACCGAAGGAGAACACGAGCCCTTTTCAGAGCCTGATCTCACTAGCTTCTAGTCTACTGCTTGCTCTTCTGCTCCATGTCACACTCTTAGCAGGTATCACATTGGAGTTGACCTGAGACACTAGAGTTGACAATAGAGCATGAGCAGATAGAATTTTTGTGGGTTTTTTGGTCTGTTTTGTTTTTTTTCCTCCTGTAATTCGTGGCAAAGAGTCGAAGGGCAGGTGATGTGTTCAGTGGCTTGCATTGCTTTCCTGTAATCCCAAAGCCTCTCTTTAGTTCTTGTGAGGTTGTTTCCTCCTCTGACAGGCAGCCCTCTGCCAGCTGCTTATGCCTCTTTTCAACATAATGGGAGGCATCTTTAGCATCCTCTTTTTTCCTAGGTTGCATTGTGTCACCTGCTAACATATCTCTATCTGCTCTCCTAAAAGGCAATGTTTATAATTCTAGTGAATAAATATGTACTGCAGAAACTGAGACTTAGTTTTACACATTTTCCTATAATTTGCAATGCAGAACATATAAAATTAAAAAATGTTAATAGAAGTTTTGTAAGAAGCTTAATGTCTACCATGTAAGTACTGGTAGAAAGGTGAGCTAAAATATCTGAAATGGGCATCAGTGTTTTGGGTATATTTTACATGGTCTCTACTGCATAACTGTTTCAATGGATGTGTCAGATCTTACTGAACTAGAATGCCTGTTCTGATTGCTGTTTTCCTGTTTTGCTCTGGAATACTGTTGTTTAGTCTTTCCTTATTGTTTTAAGCTACCTTGTATACCTACTGTTTTTCTTCCAACATGAAAGAATTGTACCTGCTGTTTCAGTCCAACTGGATTAAATATATATCCTATCTTTGTTACAAAACAAGTTATTTCTTTATGCAGGTTCTGGAGGCCAAATGAAATCAAAACACCCCAAACACCACAGATTGCAATTTTGCTCTGGGTATTCAGAGCAATCAAAACCCCCTTTTTTTCAGCTGCCTACCTGCAGCAGAATCTTTCCTTTGTAATATCAAGAATCTCACCTTTGTATTATTCAAAGCCTTTCAGGAAAAGATTCTCTTCTACTTGATCAAAATTTTTCTCTACATCTACTGCTAATAACATACATGGGTCTTCCTTTGATGAAGCTGAGTAGATAATCCCTTAGGATTCTTGTAACATATTCTTCATCCTTCATAAAATAAACCTATTTCATCTTATGTGGACAGTACTTTGTCTCAACTACTGTCCAAACCTTTGCCAGTATTTCTGTTGCGGCGGTGCCCTTTGATAGGTGAGGCAGACAACGCTCTCCAGTTGGTTTTCAAATCCTCACAAATAAAGCTTCAAACATGCCTCAGTGGATATATGCTTGAAATGGTTTTTCAGGACATCTTCCTGAGACCAGGAACTGGTCACCTGTCACTGCCGTAGATATACCGCATCTTTTCATTGTAGCTGCCTCCAAATTTTTCCATTCTTTATTTATCTGGATATATTAACAGTTTTGAATAGCTACAGATTGTGGGAGAGCAAGGGATTGAATTCTGTGCGTTTCAAAGGGAAGAGAGTTAAATGAGCGTTTTGGTGTTAGGTCTCCATCTGCTTTTGATGCAAAGTCATAGATTTGCAGATCTATGACAGATTTTCAGAATTACATCACTGCTGTTCTCCTATTCAAATCTGTGGTTGTTAACTCCAATGGGAATAGAGTTAATAGTAAGCTCTACTGAAAAAACACATTCTGCTTCTCTGATTTAGAGGAATTTTTTATTGGATAGCTGAATGTGTAGTATTAGGGCTATTCAGTACGTTTTTCCTTGATTGCATGACAGTTTTATGCTAATTATTTGTTAATGGGAGGGAGTTCAGCTCTCAGAAAACATCAGTTCCTCTTTGTCCTTTTTATGTCCTTTCTCATAATGTTTCTGCTTCAGGTATTTTAACTGATCAAACTGGAAAATCATTTATAAAATATTTAAATGTTTTAAATCATGGAAAACTTTCCTTTGGGTGATTTTATTTATGTAACTGGCTTTCCTATGCATTTTCTTCTCAAGATATGTTCTTTTCATTTTTCTCTCACTTGCCTTTTCAATTTGAGAAATTCTACTGATTAAATGATCTTTTATTATGATCTACCTGCAACCCCAGCATGTCCTATTTAATGTTAGCTTATTACATTCAAAGTATTTAGGGTTCTCTTCCCCTTTTTTCTAGGCTCTCCCCAGAGGCCTTTCCAAGAATGAATGGTATGTTGATGAAGACACTTTGTTAGACCAAATGTAAACGGTGTGAGCTCTGGCAGTGTTTTTATCCTAAGGACTGCCTCCGTGCTACACATTTGTTCAGAGAATAAGCAAAAAGCAGAAGACCCTCTTGGGTAGGGATATCAACTAAATCCACACATACTTCTCTGTCCTGAGATTTTTTTTTTTCAGTCAAATGAGAAGTTTTGATTCCAAACTATAAGTCTAACCCATTTATCTCATCTGGAAAAGACTGTTATTGAACTTTCTGCCTTGTTCATAAGTGTATTGGAGAAGTATTTTTTGCTACTAAGTTTTCTTTTACAAAACACTTTTGTGCCCCTCTTTCATTTAAAATTTTGCATGGGAAGAGGAGAGGAGGGAGATGGGGGAAAGTGTGCCAATATGGATTTCTTTATGCTTTAGAAAAAGGATGGGAGAAACAACTCTTATCCCACTTTGAAGTACCTCTCTTGCTAAAGAATAATAGAATTTTGCATTTTCTTAATTGCATGTGAGGCCTCATATTCATGTTACATTTTTATTACCTAACTGCAAATTCATCAGCTCTTTTTATAAATACCTTAAGCTTCTTGTTTTATATGAGCTTTGTAAACCAAGGGCTCTGTAACTGTTACTGTGGAAGGGGAGTTTCCTGCATGGTACTTCGTGTTAGAGGACCTGTTTTTTATTGTTTGTACTGAGTATGGACTACTAGTTCTTCTCTTAGCTCATCTAGGGTTTTTTGTATTGTGTTTTTGTTTCTGGTGTTATTAAAATTCCTTACTTTCAATGTTTATTCTTCCTTTCAATGTTACTTTCAATGCTTATACTTACTTTATACTTACTTTCGCTTACTTACGCTTTATACTTACTTATACTTACTTACTTACTTACTTACTGCTTATACTTACTTTTTATACTATACTTATACTTTACTTTATACTTACTTTCAATGTTTATTCATCTTTATCTAAAAGGACACATGAAAAATCAGCATAGCAGCTTTCAGACCAGCCTGTCAGTTCTCAGTGTGCTTGTCCCACCTGCCTCCTCACCTGGGTTACCCCAAAGGTCGGGGTGCCGTTACGCAGCGCCAGGCACATTCAGCCTACGCCCGCTGGAGGCCAACTTGACTGAGTCTATGAAGCCCTGTAGACAACTTCAGTCCAGCCTAAAACCTTCTTCCCCCCCCCCAGTCAGGAATGATTTTGGCATAATAATGTTGTTAGAATGCAATCCCTGGAGTGACTTTTGTCTGTATAGTTTGTCTTTATGTGCGTGGGTACTTGTGTGATATACGTGCACAGGCGTGTGTTCGTTTGAAGTATGGCTTGAAGATTTCAATTATTTCATCTGCTACATTCAAAAGAATTTTTTTAAATACTATTCTTATTTAACACAGCCTAATTACTTTTTACTGAGTTCTCCGGGCTTTGCTTATGCTACTGTCTTTGTTTCTGCCTTCACACTTCCCTGCGTCGTCCACTTCAGTTTCCATCTTGCTTTTGTTTCCTCGGCTGCTTGAGGCTGGCCCCACCGTGGGTTTGGGTGGAAACCTCGCGCTCCGCTGCCTTGTCCTGCCCTTTGGTTTTCGTCTGCGCCTGCTCTCGCCCGTTGTTGCGCTCTGAAGCTTGGCGCAGCCACCCATTTTGAACACCTTTTGAATTTTTTCACATTAATTTTGGAGGATAAAAGAATATAATTTGCTCTTCAAGTGTCTGAATGCCATCTTGCACACTTGGAGGAGCTGAGATGAATTTTTATGAGTAGGCCCTCAAATCTGTCTGAATGGCTCAAACTCTGCTGGGGCAGCTGGGGAAAAGCAGCGGATTCGGCAGCTTCCCATTCAGCCATTAAATGCGGTGCCCGGGCAGTTAAAGGAGCTCACACCATTGCCACAAGTATGGTATTAAACTTCTCTGTACCCCTAATTCAAATTCAAGTTTGTGGCTGCCCCACTATCTATAAGATATATGTTCCAGAGCATGTTTTTTGCTTGTTTATTCAAGGATTTTGAGCCTATATATTCCAGGTGCAAAGGAAAAATCATGACACTTCTTTTCAATTAGAGGAGAAAGCTATATATACTTTCATTATAAAAACTTGTGTGTCTCTTTTTTTTTTTTTTTTTTTTCCTTTCAGATGGGGGGGGAGCTTGTCTTCCAGAGTGAGAATGAAATAACGAGTTTCATATGGAACAGCAAAAAGTTTAAATTTCGACCAAGAGCACTAAGGAAATCTTTGCAGTTTGGCCCTTGGGAGGAACAAGGGCTTGTATAGATTTCTGCATCTCTGAAATGTCTCCTCTAGTCCACCGTGCCTTGCGTGTAGCCCCTTGGGGAGTTACTATGCTCCTGTATCAATTGAGAGACTCCTGTCACCTTTTGACATCTTGCTCATCTCTCCTACTGCAATTTCTTCCAATTTAGAATAATCTTAGCTTCACTGTTGTTCACTTGTTTAATCAGATTTGTCATTTTAGCGCTCGTCAGAATTATCTGACATTACAGGGTGATAGTGCTTTCAAACAACAGTGTTAGTATAAAAGCATTATGAAAGCTAAAGTATAGAGCTACTTTGGAGGTTTATTATAAAATTAATTATTTGTGCCTGCATGGATTCCAAAATAAAATTTCTTAGTGTAGGAATAAAAAACATAAATGTTACATTTTCCCTTAAGATGTACATGTGAAATTCACTGTCATCTTTTGTGCTCAGATATCCTACCTTTAATTGCATTTGTGAAAATCTGATACAGTAAATGAAAATTTACCTCTGCCACAGGAACATTAATGTATATGAGGGTGGTGCCTAGGGCAGAAGAACATCTACATTTTCCCCTGCCCCAACCTGGATTGATCCTTCATTGAAAGTATTAAAAAAATTACAAAAGCTATTTTCATCACTGAAGGAGGAAGACATGAGGTTCCTGTTGCATAAGAAGATGCAATGTTAATAATCTCTTTTGAGACTAGAACTGCCTTTCAGTGTTTTCAGATAGTAATGAAAGTGAGAACGTTCTTCTTGTAGGTGGTAAGTATCTGCTCTCTTGGGCAAATCCTTTTCTTCACAGAGTAAAACTGCAACCTTTTGTATTCACACTGTAGTCTATCTTCTACTACAGTGTAGTTCAAAAGATCAGATCATCTTGATAATTTACACTGGTTCCTTCACCTTTTTTTTTAATCATCTCACAACAGAGAGAAAGTGAGGCGAGAGGAAAAGCTGGAAATCTTTCTATTCAAGGACAATTAGGAAAGAGTTGGAGACTCCAGTGTCTAGTTGGTGTTGGTGCCTGTACAACAGATTTCTTAGCTGGTTCTGTTGGCCAATCTGTGTTGTTTAAAAGCTTGATATACTTTCCTGCACTTTAATCAAAATCAGGAACTTTAATGTCTGATAGATATGAATGCTTATGCTGAATATCCATCTCTGTCTCAACAGTTTTAGATGATTGTTTTTCTTACGTACTGTAAGTGTGGGGAACACGTTTATGTTAGGAATAATGAACCTTATGATCAGCTGTGAAACTGTTCCGTTGTTCCTCAGGTGTGAAATTTTGAGTTGTCAGTATGAGCAATTATGAAAAGAGCCAATCTGAAGAAATTGAAGATAATCTGTAAATCTGTTCTTTAATGAATAGTCAGTCATCATTCTGCACAGAGTTTAAAAGAAAAATATTTTAAAATCTCATCATAAATAATATACAATATTAGACATGATAGAAGACTATAAAATATTTACCAATACTCCTGGAGGCAAGCTAGACCGTCTCTTACTGAAGTAAGTATATAGTGTTTAAAGAAACTGAATTTTCTCTAACCAGTGATCCCATCTTCTGCATTTTTTGTGTGTGCGTGCCCTTTTTCATACTGATCAATCGCATTTTCTTCCTGCTAGTATTGAGTTACTGTTTGTTACTGTCTTTTTTGACAGTAGTCTTGACAGTGATAGCTTGTGTTTCGCATCTGCATCAGGCTTGCAGAAGTGATGACCTGCATTGCTGTTACCCAGCCTAATGATCCTGGGATCCTCTTCCAAAACTTGTGCCTAAGTTTCATAAGCTCTTGTGCGCTAGCTGTCACAATTCAACTTTTATTTAGCAACCCGCCTCCTTGCTCTGCCATTCATAGCTCCCCTAGCTGTGAACAAATATCAACTTCCACCACCGAGTTAGGTCTTGTGCAGAAAAGCAGACGTCTTAAAAACTGGCATTGCCTCATTTGTAGGAGAGTGCCATGGCTTCCCGGCTATCCGTGCCGTACTGCTGAGAGTCTCCCGAGAGTCTCCGCGAGCGTTTTCCAAATGGTTAACTTTCTAGAGAAACACTGTAGATGTGGTGACAGTATTTAAGGAAAACAAACAACTCCCCAAAGACATGGATATTTTTAGTGTTCATAATTAAATGGGATGAGACTGTCCAACAGCAATCTAATGCCCTTCAGTGTCTAACGGGAAAGAATGATTTTGGGGTGGGATTTGCGCGGCTCGTTCAGCGTGGGTGCTGCAGCGGCCGCGGGAGGCGAAGCGCGGACAGCGGGCGGGCGGCCCGGGGGTGCACGCTTGCTCGGCCGCGCTCGCAGCCGGGGGCTGCACTGGGCAGGGTCCCCGCGGCTCAGCGGTGTGCGCTGGTGCCACGCGAGCTGCTTCAGGGCGCGCCGGGCACCCGGAGCAGCCCGAAAGCAACTTTTCCAGACGGTCCAGGCCGCGAATAGCCACAGGAGACGGCGGCTCCGTTGTCACTACTGTACTAATCCGTCCAAGCGAATACACCGAAGTCACTGGTTTCAGTTCGCAAGTTATGCGTATTAAAAATATCTTCAGAAACGTTGGGCAGGAAGCTCTCGGGGGTTTCCACGTCTGCTTGATTTATGCTTGTAATACAAGGCTTTGAGACTGAGCTAAATTCATTCGGAGAGAAGTATTTTGGGTCTGTGCGAGGATAAATTTGGCTCGGTTGGTGTCGGCTGCCTTGTGTTATGGTTTGCCAGAGCGCAGCGTTCGCCTCGGCGGCTGTTGGGGCTGGCTAAAACCAGGGTCTGCGCGTGTGTGTGCGCCCCGTGTGTGCGCGTGTGTGTGCGCCCCGTGTGTGCGCGTGTGTGTGCGCCCCGTGTGCGCCCTGTGTGTGTGCGCGCGCGCCCCGTGTGAGGCGCCGCGCGGCTCCTGGAGCAGCCGTGTGCCTCTCCTGGCCTCCCACACCACTAGCGCACCTGATGATACCAATTAAACTAATTGGACATGTGCCTTAACTAACTCCTGAGCCTCCTGTTTATTCACAGCGAAAGGTGATTAATGGGCAGGATTTGGACCTCCCGGTTTAAGCCGCCCCTCTGGCCGGCCGGGAGGCGGGCGGCGGAGCGCGGAGCCCGCAGCCGGCCGCGCGGGAGGTCGCGGCAGTGTCCGTAGTGCCGTGGGGCTCCCGCCGCGCTCGGCCCCCTCCCGTTCGGCCGCCTCTCTGCGTCGGCAGCTTGGACCGTGCTTGGAGCTCAACAAAACCCAATTTTCAAAATTCTGTTATTTAGAGAAAAGGCATTTTAATTCAGAACTGAAGAAAATCATTAAAAATTTTAACATGAAAAACTCAGGGGGAAAAAATAATTAAATCAAAGAATTCCCAGAGCATATAGTCTCCTCCTTCCCTCTAGGAAAGGCTGTTTTTAAAACTCAGGTTTGCAACCCGCAGCATACTTAAAATGAAATTGTTTGAAGTCATCTGGTTCCACTCAATTTTCTTTACACATTTATATTAAAATACTGAAGTACTTGTTGTAGATAAAACTGAACATAATGTATGAAAACACTTTGAATTTTATTATAAAGAATTTTTTATTATAGCTATCAAAATCCAAGGAAGTCATAATTACTCATTTCTGTGTTTTCCAGTTGAAGATTTTGTGAAAATTGGCATGTTCCACTAAAATATTTATTTCTGTGAAAGTGTATGAAAAATGCTTTTTTTGATTTTTTTTAAGGTTGAATCCCAGAGAAAGTGTATATTGAAAGCAATATAGATGTTATAAATCTGAAAAAATAGCTTCTCTAATATTTTTCATATTTCCTTTTCATTCATTCTTTGCCATTTAATGGATAAAACCAAAGCAGCATTACACTGTTGGATGGTTTAAAAGACAGATTCTAAAATATGCTCAAAAAAAATTTTTTTTAAGTCAAAGCAATAAAAAAATCTTTGCTGAGATAGCTCTTTAGCTAAAAGTAATAAAAACATTAAATGGATAAAGTGGAAAAATAAGAATGATAAACTGCTCATAGTATGTACCTTAACATTGTAAAATAGAAGGAAGAATGACTTTTGCAAAATTTGTATGTGGACCTATACTAATTGGGGATGGCCTGTATAACAGCAGATTATATCCAGTTGCCTTAAAAAGCCCTATAGCTCCGTTAGAAAGGCTGTAGAGTGACTGCGCTGTGCGTGGTGCAGTGCCTGCGCGGCGAGGAGACCTGGGGGACGGCGAGACGTGATCCGTCATAATCATTCCTATCAGGAATTTCAGGCTTTCCCCCTATATGTTAGAAATACAACTGCAGCTGTTTTTGCAAATGGGTTTGGTTTCCTGTCTGGTACTTAGCAGCTGCAAATACTTCCTATAAACTTGTGACTTTTTTCATTTGTTGTTGTGCCTTTTCAGACCTCGTGATACGTAGCGCCTGGGAGCCTGTTTCTGTCCGAGCTGCTGTGGTGGGAAATCCCTAGGTTGAAGTTATAATGGAAGAAACTGTGCTTTAATATATATATATGCAGGATTGGTATTTCTGAAAATGACGGCACTTTTCATAGCAAAAAGAGGAAAAACAATGTGAGCCTAGGTGGACCACTGGAAAGGTATTTCTAAAAAATCCAGGAATTCCCTTTTTGTGACTCTTCTGGTTCCTTTCTGTGAAACAGTTTCGAGTAGTTGCCTGCCTTTATTCTGGCAGGCATTTGAGATAATGTTTTCCTGGTTCCTAAAATAATACTTTAGCGAGATGTCATCACCCTGACTGAGAGCTATTATTCAGCTGCATCATTGTTTGAGAGTAGTCTTTTATCACGGGGACTGGCCAAGTGGCTCTGCTTTTGTACCTGCAGGATCATTGGCGTGAAACAGGTACCGAAACTAGGTATAAAGCCAAAGGAGAAAACTTGGTTGTAACTGCTCGGTTCCGTTACTGGTAGGTAATGGTGAGTTGTTAAAAGTTCATCCATATAAGGCCAGAAAGTGGTGCAAAAATATGATTTGTCTGCTAGGATTTAATGTTCTTCTTTTAAATTAACAATAATGCTAATAATGAAATGATGGTGTCGTAACATCAATTTCGAGTTGGTGGGCTCTTGTTCTGTAATTAGTGCTCTCTTAATTTAGCTTCTCGTTTTGAGGTAGCACGGCAGTTTCCAAGGCAATCTATGCTGTGCATATGCGTTTTGGAGTGTTCAGAAGAATCAAATGCTAAAAATAAAGTTCTATTCACCCGTATCTGTGAAAGTTCCTGCTGCTTCACCAGTCTGGAAGCTACACGTTCAGCTTCATTTAGCTGGAATAAAGATCAATACCTCTAACTTGTATCATCTAGTGATCATTACTAAAATCATGAAGTGACTGACTTTATTCAGAGTTAAAAGATATCCTTGGTTATATGGAAATAATGTTTTTTGCTAATAACTTGAAAGGAAGAAAAAAAGTACATGTTTATGTCTGCATGTTCATAATTTTTAAGCCTGTATATACTATAGAAATAATGGCTCAAAGGATTCTGGAATTTCAGAAAAAAGCTCTTGGAGACATAAAAATGCAAGTATTTCATAAACTGTGCACATTTTACATTTATAAATGTAAAAAATTTTGTCACATCGATTGGTGCTTTTTATGAAATCCTGTTGGATCTTCAGCAACATATATGTATGCGAGAGAAACGAGACTGTAGAGTAGGCTGAAAATAAACATAAAAAAAGCTTTTAGCTTATTTAGTTCTGAGGCAAACATGTTCATTAATTTCTTATTGTAACTTAACAAATACTCCCTTGAAACTGTGTGTACTCTCTGTTTTGATTGTAGTAAACGCTGTTGTTCCGTGGATTTTTAAAATGGAAATAGTTATTAGAAGTGCAGAATAACTTCTTGCAATACTGCTTTGCTTTAGGAATATGGTATGACAGTAATGACAGAGGATTTTTCAACTGATTGGATAAATATAAATAATACATTGAAATATTACTGAGATTAAAACTCAGAAATGTTTGTTCAAAAATTTTTAGCCACTAATCTCAGAATGGAAATGCCATTTTGTTTTTCATGCTTTCAGCTGAAAAAGAGTTTAAAAGAAAAAAAGAAAAGTGGATTTGTTGGCTTCAGATGAGCACAGCATCCGTACTGGTGGCTGCTAGAGAGGCATAAAAATGCAGTGCTGTGATCTCCAGACAAACTTTCCTGCAGCGATATAGCAGCAATCATTCTTCCGTGCTGCGTTAATGCCCCTGAAAAAATGTGTAATAGAACATAGCATCATAAATACTAGTCTGACAATAGTGTATTTTTCTTGCATGCTTATGTTTTCCTATACTGGCTGATACTTTTTCATATCTTACAGACACGAAACATTTAAGTATTTAAGCCATATGTATAATTATTATTTCTCTAGCAGTTTAAAAAAAGGGGGAAATGGTTTTCTGTTCTAGTCATTATATAAAGGTTTTACATCTTTAAATCCCCCCAGCAAAACCGTTGCAGATTGGGAAAGGCGGCCGCCGACTCTGGCGGGGTGAGGAGCAGGATCCCCAGCAAAAATAACTGCACAAGTAAACCGAGAAGCCAGGCTGCCAGAGCGGGTCGGGGGTCTGACGGCCGATACAAATCAGTAGTAGGTGTGTGTCTCCTTCACAAGCTGTGTCGTATTGACGGGTTTTCTTAGGCTCTATGGATCTGCTATAGACTTGCAGATCACTGCGTCATGAATCTGCACGTTCTCCCAAATAACAGTTTCCCAGGTGGATTGCAATGTCCGCTTGAAATGAGCAGAAATTCAAGCTCCCTGACCCAAATCTACTTCTGATGTCAGAGCTGTGGAAGAAGAGCAGAACCGTGGTCTCAGGAGAAGCAACACCCTGGAGGAGAAAGCAGCTTAGCAGCCCCTCTGCGACAAGCCAGAAAGTTAGGCGTTTGTTTAGAAATTCTTGAGCGTAAAACGAAAAGTGCTAAGTCTGATTTATATGGGCCCTATATTCATTCATTACTATGCCTTGTCTCTTTTTAAAGACTAATTACTTGGTCTGGTTTTCTACTGCGTCAGACGTGCTCAACATAAAAGAGAAATGCGGGGCAGCCGTCTCCCCGCTCCTGGTCCCGGCGGCCCCGCTCACGTGGGAGCAGCACCGACTGCGGCCACCGCGATCACGACGCCTGGGGGAGATGGCAGTACTGAGCTGCCCACCCTCCTCCATGGAGGACTGGGAACGGCCCCGCTCGCCGGGCACCCAGGTGGGAGTTAAATTGTGGCCTTGTTACAACTGGGGCGGGAGGATCAGTTCTCCCACACGTGATTTTCAAGAGATTTCTTGGCGGTATTAGAGAGAAACTGGTCAGTTAGACAATACTGTCATCTCTGGAATGGTGAGGGAATACCATGGTTTTGTCAAAAATCAGGGTCCTTAGTAACAGTGCTCATGTGGGACTGTAACTCAAACCTCTGCTGACTCAAAATTCCTTATTCCTTGCACCTCTTCTCCTGTGCTCCAACCTTTCCAAACCAGGAGTTCCTATTAGATTTCCCACAGAACACAACCTCAAAAATAGCTTTGTCTTTTGACTACATAACTGGCCAGATTAAATCATAGTACAGGAAAACTGGGAGACTCTTGAGGGATATATGAAGAGTCTGTGGTATTTACGGACCTTTCCTTGGAATGACCAAGATCCCAGCTTTCCATCTCTCGTAGGAAATAAGTCTTTTTGAGTTTGGGACTCGTTAGAGACAAGGAAATTGTTTGAAGAAGGTATGCAAGCCTCTGCATCCTACAAACTGCGTAGGGAACCTGTCAGTTTTTTCACAGGTGCTTTTATAGCTATGCTTTCTAGTTGCTTGCTGTTACCTTCTTTTAGCAAATTCGTGTGCTTGCTTCATTTATGACAATTAAGGTCTTGTTATATTTAAGATAATATATCTGTAATATCAACAGGAATCATCTGGGAAAACTTTATTACCAGCATTTGCCTTGGGTAATATCTTACTCCACATAATGATGAAATACGTCTTTTTGCATTCTCTAGGGTAATCCGGAAACATCTGTTTCACATTAGCTTCTCAAAGTACTTTGTTTCAAAGAAACATATTATAGAAACCTTTCACAGTTTTCTGTGAAGCAACTGCCTCTTACTTAGTTGTGGGCTAAGTGCTTTGCGATATGAGTGATTGCTCTTGCAGCAAGGACAATTAGAGCATCATCCTGCAATAAAGCAGCACCCATTCCTCCTGGCAGAGGATTAATGGTCTGCTTTCCCAGCGTGGTGTGATCAAGATAATGCAAAATGAGCCGCTACTTAAGAGTTCCTTGAATTTTATAATGTTTTATTTTATCTCTTAGTCTTTTTGCAGTAACTGCCCTAAGTAAAAGAATTATAGAGGCTGTTGATGACAGAAATTTTGGAGAGGTATGTGATGATCCCCAGATCTTTTTAATTAGTGTTTGCTTTGAGATAATAGCACTTTTGTTACTACGCCTGTACCATTATTCTCTTGCCTTCTTTGTTTTTCTGTCAAACTGTTCCCTCAAACAGTGAGCTTCTGGATTTCTATGTGATGATTTTCCCTGTTAAGTATGAAACCCTCCTCAGAAGCTAGGAGAGCTATTTTTAGTAATGCTCCTGTCTGGTCTTATTCCATTACCACCGCTTCATTAGTATACAGCCATAATCTTCTGTCTTATTTCTGTCCTATATTTCTTGCTTCCTGGCAGAACCAAATTTATAGCTGCCCTATTACCCTATTATGCCAGACGTGATTTGTTAGGATTTCTTCCCTGCCGAATGTTCTCAGCACGGGGATAGAGAGGCGGATCTGCCCCCGGCCCCTTGCGGAGCTGCCCGCTGTCCCTTGTGGGTGTGAAGCCTCCTGCCTCGGCAGCTCCCTTGCTGTGACCAGTAACAACTGGTGAAGTGGGTTAGGGGTTCGGGTAGCTCTGCCCCTTCCATAGAGGCGGGCCAGATTATTTTCTCTTTGTCTGTATGTTGATAACCTTTCCATGTCTAGGAATTTAACTGATCCTTTTTTTTTTTCTTTTTAACCATAACAATTAAACAATATATGATATATGACAACATTTTAAAAGTATCTAGGCAACTAAAAATGCAGCAATGCAGTAGGACTTTCAGAAGCAGTTGAGTGCTAAGGACAGCTTTCCTTGTGTTCAGACAAGTGAATGAGGTGTTTCAAGCAGTAGGACAGTGACCCAGGGCGGTTTCATGACTAGTGACCTGAGTCCACACTGCCGCTGAGCGGAGGGGTCTCTCTGCCTGCTTGTGGCTGTGCGTTAATAGTACGCATCTAGTACACGTATGGTTATTAGCACCCGTGCGGCTGCCTAGTGAGATGAATCACTGGTGCTGATGACTAATAACTTTATTTCTCTGGAGCTAATCTGGCCAGCCACATGGCTGCTACCTTCCTTGGCAGATTTAGCAGAATTTAAATAAATGTTAATCTTCAAATACATCATTGAATTCTAGTAGAGTATTATGTTCTCTAAATTGCAGGTGATCTCTGTTATACATCTGATCAATATTGATTTTTTGCAAGTTTAATCCCTACTACTAGTTGAGTTTAGGCATGCAGTGTCACAAAACTTAATGATCTCACACTTCCTCTCATGACTGACATAAAATTATGGGCAATCATCTCTGAATTTAGCTAATCCTAGGTGGCTTCTGTTCTTGTCTCAGTTTTATTACTGTTTTTGTTGTTGTGTTTTGGGGTTTTTTTTTGGACATTTCCTGGCTTGTGCTGCATTATTTAACTCTTCAATGAATCCTTAAGTTAACTTCTCTTCTTCACGTGCCTGCTTCTTTTATATTGGTAGGAAGTTGTTCACCAACCAATGTTCATGTAGGGCTATGAGCATCTCAGACCTGCTGTCTGTGGGCGATGGGGGATGTGTCCAGCTGCCTTCTAGCCAAGAGATCTACGACTGGATGTTTTAGCTGTCTTCTGCTGAGCAGTCTGTAACTACAAGAAATTCAGCATCTGAAAAATTGGTTCTAACTTTGAAAAAGATGTTTGGCTATTTGTGTGAGTGTGTTGATATGTGTGCTTCCACACATGACAAAGTCACAGAAAATCAACTTCTTTATGATATGCCATTTTTACAGTGGTTCTATATCTGAACAAGTTTTGAGAGAGCATAGGTATGGCACTTACAAACATCACATCCAAACACATATTGCATCACATTGTTTAGTAGTAGATTGATTTCCATGGTTTTGCTTCCATGCCATACTTTTTTGTAGGTGCAGTAACATAGGTGCATGCATGTTTTAGCAGTGTTACAACTGTTGGAGAAATTAAATTCATATGGTAGGGAGCAGTAAATATTGCATTGAGTTTGCTTTATGCACATTTTATGACTTACTACTAAACCTAAGTAATACATCTCTGGTCTTTGAGAAGGGTGCAACCTCCAAAATAACCATTTAGTTTTTCTATTCTTACAAATGCTTACCTAGCACAAAACTCTAGTGTTTTTTGTATATATGTGTATAATGTAAAATAGCTTATAAATATATATACTTACATTGAACTATATATATATAAGAAAGTAAGCAGGTGGTTCTACAGTATGATTTTCACTAGGAATGAAAGTAAAAGCAGCAAAGAGCGAAGCTGTACTTACTAGTTTAAAGTAGACTTACCTGCTTCACTTTCTTCTTTCCTGTGATCAGTGACAATGCTGGTGGGACAAAACAGTATCCAAACAGGCTGTCAGTAATTAAATTCAGAATGCCTGTTGCATGTCATCTGTGATAGGTACCAATGTTTCTGTGATGACTTGCTCAAACTTCCTGAATTTTAGTGTGCTTCTGTTCTCTGCGTGCTCTGTTGCCATTTGGAATCAATGGCAGTCTTTTTATTCACCTTAGTGTGCTTTGTCTCAGTATGTGAACATATGTGTGGCAGATATAAACACTTGTAGCAATGAGGTGGCACATTTTTATGCCAATAGTTATGGTTTCAGACAAAACTTTGTGTTCATTTACTTTAGTGCCATATAATGTAAGTTTTATAAAAAGGATTCTTGTTGTCACTGATGCTCTGATGTGGACAGGTAGATTCTAATTTTTCTTTTCTTTTCCAGCTTCTTTTTCTTGCTGGGTGGATATATTGAAGTTTGTCTAGTAGTTTGTCAGTGATGGAATTCTTAGATTATTTCTTCTGGCTATTTTTTATATATTGAAGCGTAACTCCTATAAATAGAACACATTTGCTTTAAAAGAAATCTTTTCAGAAGATCTTCAGACTCTAAAAGCAGAGTTGGACATTTTATGAAATTAAATGTTTGCATTTAGGTCTTTTATGAAAAGTTATTATGGAGGGAATTTTAGGTATCATCTACCTTGTGATGTGAATTGCGTTGTACAGATCACAGTACGGTTACGTTTGGCCAATTTAAAGTCAGTAAGGGTTTGACTTCTTCAGGTTTATTACATTCACAAGGATTTGCATTTATTTAGCTCCGAGGTACTTCAGCTCCTTTTGGAAAGCCTAGTGACTCTCCTTAGCCATATAAAGGTACATATAACACAGAATGATGCACCGATCTTTGACTATCCCATTTGTCTGTAATATCCATCATATCTGAATCACAGAATAATGAAAGATAGGAGATTATTGTATTTATGTGATTTCTTTTCAGGTCTTCAGAATGATAGAAATGGTGATAAATATCTAATCATAGTGCTTATATAACCTCATTGCCGTAACAGCTAGCTTCTCTAACCCTGTGTTGTGTGTCTTCACAACATCCATCCAATATAGGAATGGGCTTTTTAAGATGTATGGGGTTTGAAATACTCGCTGGTGGGAAACAGCAGAGCGGGAAGCGTTTGCCAGCATCACCTGCGCAGACCTGCACCGGTGGCAGGTTCACCTTACTTCTGACAACTTTGGCAATAGTGCCGGGGTAAATGCATTGAAAACGCAGCTAAATGGGACAGGAGCTTTGCGCAGAGCTGTAGTTTTCTTTAACCGTTGCAGTAGGTACAAGACAAGATGTGTGCCTAGCTCCCAAGCCAGTTATGTATTTGCTGTTTCTGTGAACAGCATCGTTTGTAGCTAGCTAGCAGGATCACAGTGCCATGAGTGCCTATTCTTGTTAAATCTCTCTGTATTTTGCAGTTTGCTCAAATGGAAAATAAATGATTGGTCATGAAGCACAGCAAAATGCACTCCTTTTGAGAGGCTGAAAGGTTTTCAGCTTCACTAGAAAATATGCTGATTTTTCAAACTTAGCTTAAAATGCAGAGTGCTCAGCACTATCTTGTTCCATTTCTTTGCACTTTCTGAAACAGATTTGATTGCAGTTTTACATTTAAGCAACAGCTCAACAGCTCAGACTTGAAAATAAAAATTACTAGCTTTAGTGTTTTATGCCAGAACTTGGGCATCTGTACTTAACTTATGACTGAGAAATGAATAAACTGTAGTTTACAGCTCTGAAATACTGAATCTTTAATGCAGCCGTGGGCTGGTTCAGCAAAGCTTAAAACCTTCAGCTTTAACCCTTGTGGTATGCTAAAGTGCCGTTAAGTCATGGACCATTTGTCATGCCAACGTTTCAACGTTTCCTGGAGACACAGCAGTAAATTTCAGACGGTAAGGCAAAGGAAATTTTTTGTTTATCACTGATATGTAGCCTCCTGGGGAGCCCTATAAATTTAGAAAAGTAGTTCCAAAGAAGATTGGGAAGTTCAAGTCTAAATTAAAAAATAAATGGATTGAAATAAATGGATTAATATTTGGTAACAGTGTTTAGAATAAAAGTGTGGGCCTAAAAGATTTAGGGAAGTAAGATCTGAGTGTGACGGTTCGCTCTGTCATAGTGAGATGAGTTATTCTAGGCTAGGTGCCTGTAAGAATAGGCTGAAACAAATGCGGTTTTTGTAAGCTTCTCCTTGGCGTGTGCTGACTCGGAAGGAAGCACAAAGGAAGTCGTTGTTGCTCTTCGTGTATGGGGAGTAGCTCCTTGGAAAAGGTAAATTATAAAATTGTGGTATTCATTACAAGCTGTAGTAAATCACTAATTAAAGACCCTGGGTCTCAGCGCTGTCAGCTGCTGCTGGAGCATCTACCCGAGTCGATGGCTGGCGCTGCCAGCGCGTAAGGAGGGGTGAGAAGCCCACGGGCCCCCTCTGCAAGTCGCATCACTTGGCTTACGTTCTGTTGTCTTGTTATGTTAACTTTTTATCCTAGGGGAATCTACTGATCTTTTTAATATAGCACTAAAGAGTAGTTAATTTTAGTGCTACTCTGCTTGAAATATCGTGGGATCAAGGTGTAGAATCAATATGCTTGTGACAAAGGTTGTAGCTACCATGTAAATTGTGTATCGGCATCTTCAGCGACGAGCAGAAAATTCTCTCAACTTCAACAGAATAAGCAGCAGGCGGGTGCGGAGGGGAAGGGTAGGCTGGAGGAGCTGAGGTGAAAAACTGGAGAGCACAGTATTTCCGTTCCCCTGTTTCACTGAGCCACCAAGCTAAGTCATGCACATTTTGGGGTTCTAGCTGAGGCGAAAAAAACCTCCAAACCTTCATTAGTATTGGAGACTATATGAGACTACATATACTGTAGTCTTATCGCAAGGACTAGATGCTGATTAGCTGATTAAAAAGAAATAAAGCTTGAGGAAATTACACACTGAGGGTGAAAAGAAGGAATTATTGGCAACAAAATGCTTAATTACTTATCATCTTTAATAGATAATGAATTTCTGAATTACTTTGAGTGAATTTTGCTTCAGGAGTGCATGTGTATACTTTGTGTGTGTGTATATGTAGTTGATACTGTGGCAAAGGGAGAATATATCATGGATACTTTATCAATCTGTGTTTGTGGGAATCTTAAGCAAATCATATATATACACATAAGAATATATGCCTGATTAACATACTCAACTGTGTTTACTTAGGTAGAGAGACTGTCTCAAATGAGAGAGTACCTTGCTGTTGCCAAGTGTTAAGATATAGAGTATTGCTTGCCTCATGATATATATCTATATATGTGTGTGTATGTACATACATATATGTGTGTGTGTGTTTATCTGGCTGACTTAACATTCCCATGGACTGAGACTGATAAAGGTATCCATGGTAAGTTCTCCTTTTGCCACAGTATCGACCTTTTATTCTATTTTGTTATGCCCAAGAGAGTGCATTTTAGCTGTGAAAAATTTCTATCAGCAGCTGCAGCCTTGTTTGTTAGGTGCATTTATATGTTACTGCAATATAAAGCTATGGTAAATTAGTCACTACAGACAATTAAAACTATAAAATTGGTTCATACAATGATTTGCCGGTTAGAAAGGAAGACAGATTACAGTAATTTCCTATGCGACCTGGATTCAGAGCAAGCATAGGATTCAAAGACAAGTTTAGCACTCCTCCCTGAAGAAAACTTTTTTCCTGAGTCTGTGATCCTAAGTCTGAATTTTTAACACTTACTTAATATAAAAGTGTTACTTACAAAAATATAAAATTGACAATGAGGAAAATCTTTAGTGTCAAAATGTTCGTTTGGGAGTTTACTATGAATCTTCGGGGCTTTTTGATATTGTGAAATCACATCTGCTAAGTGGAGCTGATTTAGTCAAAATAACCACTGGAGAGCGAAATCTCTGGCATTTATTTACATCTTGCATCTTAGTTGAGATGTAAATTTTCTGGTCATCTTAACCGCTCTGTCTCAAACCCTAGCCTCGTTTAAATGTGCTGCTGAGCTTTTGCTGGTGTTGAACATAATCCTGTTGTGGGTGTTGCCCTCAGGTAGATGAGTAGAATAACCATTAATCCTGTTGTTCTGTCTGTTTTAAAGTGTCACTTAACAAGATCGAGTAGAAATCCAGGCGCGCTTTCCTAGCTGCCGGGAGGTGAGCCTGATTAACGCCCTCGCCTGCGTTTGCCTGGCGGAGGGGTCTCCGGTGAGCGAGGACCGTGCTCCGGCGGTGAGGTCTGCAGGGCTGCTCGCCTCCTGGGAGGCTTCCTGAGAGTAGCAGGTGGCTTTTCTGTTTTTGTAAAGCATCTGCCTGATGCAGCTGTGGACATCTTTGTATCATGTTGCTCTGGTATTTGAGGATTTGCCCTAAGGCTTCCAGTTTTCGTCTTTCTGTAACATTTGCTGGCGCTGAAACACGCTGGTCAGTTAAGGCTCAGCTGGACGGCGATAGGGAGCTATTGGCTGCTGAGGAGCGCTGTAAAATGAAGGTGAACTCAAATATACCACAGTGGTTTCAGCGAATTCCAATTTATTAAAATATTGCACTAGAGGAGAAGTAATCCAACAGAACTGAATACAGGCTTTTGAAATCATTTGAGTGAGTCCAGGCTAACCAGCAGCAAGTGTACTGGAGTACTGGGCTGAATGGAGTTACCCCTTGCTAGGGAGTCTCTAGCAGTTTTTAGTGTTGTGCGCTCCCACTTCCAGTGCGGTGTCATCGAAAGGCAAAAACTCGACCTGGGTAGAAAAACTTCATATTAACAAATTTATCAAATTTTAATAAAAGATTAATTTTTTAGTACATTCATAGTAGTGACAAATGGAACTTGTAATAGAAATTCAGTTGTACTCTGAGCTATACAGTGGCCTCTGTTTTCATAACGTAGAGTGTTAGTCCCCATATTTCTGTTGAAAGCAGATCAGTTCTTACTTACCAGATTAAATAAGACTTATGAATGTATGTGGAGCATATTTAAAAAAACAAAACAAAATGAAACACGTCCATCTTGTAGCTTAGCTATGAAAGGTAGCATACATTTTCTAGACAAAAAGACTCACTGACCAAGCTGTGAGAGCTAGTGGGAATCTTCAGTTGCTGTCAGTGGATGTGAAACATTCATTTAGTGTCTAAGCGCATGAATGCATAATTATTTTGGTTAGAGTTAGAAGTGTTACTCTATTTTCTTATATACAACGAAATAAATGGCTTATTCACACAAGTGAATCTTTTTTCTTTTTTTTTTCCTTCCATCAATGTTCAGGTGATGCATGAAATAAATTAGATTTCTAACCTAGTCTCTATATTGATGGATTCTATTTGATGAGTTCAAGTCACAGATCTTTGGTATTTTTGACATGAGAATATATTGCTCTAAAATATTGATATCATGAAGTATTGTAATAAAGTGTCTTCACTAGTCACACACTGGAACGCAGATTTATAGGGGAGAGTTCTGTTGGACAGAAGTGCTGAACAGGCCATACCCAGTATCTTTTCCAGACAGAAATTATATGTCGCTGGCTAAAAGTAATAGCATACAGAAGAGTGTGATAATATATTGTTAGGCCTTTTATGTGTTGGCCAATGCATCACAAGTTTTATGTGTGTCTGCAAAAACAATGAGGTAAGCTGACCTTAACTGCAGCATCTTTTTATAACAGTGGCCTGAGGAGTATAGCATTATCAAAGAAAGTAAATGGTAATACCGTTTAACAGTGTAGACTTGTATTTGAAGACTGGTTTGCATTTGGGAATATCTGTGCTCATTTGGAATGAGATTTAAAAAAAAACAAAACCCACCTCTGCCTGCCATAGCTGAGCTGATTGAACTTCTAATAACTCTTTCACCAAAATATTCTTTGGTCAGTGTTAACCTCTTCTGTTCACTGCTCTTCTGGCTTCAAACCTTGATCAGCATTCACACTTAAAGGAAAGAGCACCAAGGATGTACGGTGGTTCAGGCTTTATTTAGGCTCTATATGGTCTCTTCTCTTTTCCCCAAGTACGTTTTGAAAATAGATATCTCTTAAAAAAAAAAAAAAAAAAAATTAACCTAATGAATACTCTAATGCTTCCACCTGCATAGATTTTTACTTCCTCAATTCCACTTTTCTTGCAGTAGAAAGGGAATTATACCTATTGTGCCCAGCATGGTGGGCTGGTGAGGAGGACAGTAATGCATAGGAAACCTTCATGGCTGTGAAAGGAGACTCTATTTTGTGCCTGAGTTTTAAATTCAAATCTGTCCGTTTAGGTGACATGTTTGTAATTGGGATTAAGTTCATCTGTGATGATAAAATAAAGCCAGGAGACTTTAATATGAAAAAGAAAAAGCCTAATGCTTTTAGTTATTTACTAAAAACTTTAATACAGCTCATATATATGGTTTTTGTACCACATTTAAAAGCTGGGACCTCTTTTGAATTGATTTTGAATGATGGATAGATCATTAGAGTACTGTGGGGTCATATATTTGATTGCTAGCAATTCTGGGTTAGCATGTTTTGTTGCTTTCAATTTAGGCAGTCATCGGAAAATAATAGCTATCGCCCTTTTGATGCAAAAGATCACAGCAAGCTGCTTATTTGGACTCGGAGCCTGTCTGAATTGAAGTAAATGATAGTGGTCACTAAGAAACCCTTGTGGAGAGATATCAACAACTATTAACACAAGTAGGATCTGGGATGTCACTCGATGTTGCGGAAGCTGCTGGTCCCAGTGGTTTTGGACCGCGTTGTTGCTGACAGCCGTCCGTGCTTGCCGAAAGCGCCTGTTGAGGCGACGGTAGTTAGTGTGTAAGGGAAGGTCTAAAAGTGGGAAACACGTTAAAGGATTTCAGAGCATACGGAGGGTGTTCAGACTTCAGTGTGAGGTCAGGCTTGAGATTTTAGTTATTCTGGAGTGTGAGCCAAAGCCCTTTCAGAAAATGATGAATTATTTTCAAAACCTGAATTTTATATGCCACTATTAAACTATTGTTAGGAGGCAACATATGTGAGGCCTACAAATTGGATAATAAATCTTTCGCATTGCGTTTTGAAATGCCCCGTTGATTTATGTGGTTTAAAGAGCAAGACCTGCATCCCAGATCCAGCTGACATGTTGCAGCAGGACCCTCGTGTGGCTGCGTAATTCAGATATGCCCTGTCCTCAGGTCAGTGAGGAACCTCCTGAGAGCTGCGACAGGGAGAGGTGACCACAACTGTTGTGAAGACTTAAGAATAATGTATATCAGTACTACAAGAAGTTACCTGGCAAGAAGTTAGTGGCAAAGTGAATTTAGGGGATCTGAAATGTGTTGCTAGGGATGAACTGGAAAGCTTTTAAAACTTGGAAATGTAGCTGCATAAATCAGTACACAGCGGTCTTTGAGGACTTCTGTAACTTGGTAGGCGTACAAACCTTAGCAGATCGTGGTAAGATAGCAATAATAACTAAACCTGTTTCTTTTGTTCCAAAGAATGTGGTAAAAAAGCTACTTTGTTGTACACAGACCCTGGATCACAGGCATCAGGGAATAGACGTGATAACTGTGGGCAATGCACGAGGTGTATGGAGACATGTATAGCTTGTGTTTGCTTAAGTCTGTTTATGCTCTGCAAAACTGAGGGACAGGTTTGTGCAGCCCTTCCATAGGGTCTCGTAAGACCTCGGTAGATACCTACCATGTTCCTCTGATGTAATGGAGCACGTATTTCCAGTTTCTCTAGTGTATTCTTCAGTCTTCAGAGAAGCAGCAAAGCTGTCATGATTAATCTTTAAAAACAAGAAATCTCTAAGAACAAACTCCTAGGACTCATAGGCCATGGATATTTACTTAGTAACACGAATGCATTTAAATAAATGAAGTTTTAAAAATCTGTTTAAAACAAAAATGTATTATCAGAAAAGAATGCAGTGCAATCACAGCAGCCAGAATAAAGCCATTTATAATATGTATGTATGTGCTGAATGTAGGGCTCTGTTCAGAGGTTATCCTGATGAAAAACCATTTTTCTTTTTCACTCATGCACGTAAGACTTCTCCTACCATAATCGCCCTGTGGTGAGGCATACAGATTTAAAAAAATAGTTTGGCTCATGATAAACCCTGCCTCTTAGCGTTCCTGGGCAGTGACCCTGTCAAACCCGCCAGTACTGCTGGAATTGTCGCCTCCGCCCCGGCGGCTCTCCAGGACGGGATTACTGAGCCCCGGGGGGACAGCCCTTGCTCTGCGCTGAAGAAGGCCTGTTGTTCGCTCTTGCACCCCCGATGGGCACACGCGCTTAGTTCAGTTATGCTCCAAACTGGCGTTTGCCTAGGTGACGCGTGAGCAAGCTGCTCCAGTGAGTGCTCATTAGGGGAAGTGCTGTAAGAGGAGGTGAGACTGTGCTGTGACAGCAGTGGAAGATGAGTCTTATTTCAGCTGTTGGTTTTGGCTCATAAATCTCTCAGACGTCTTAAACTAACATTTTCAAACTACATTTCCAGTTTTTTGAATATTGTGAGGAATGTTTTTCCTCAATGTTTTAAGGTTTTTTTTATATTGCACTTGGCCTTGTAAATCCAGATTTTAAAGGCTATTAGATGATATACTTCTCGTTGTTGTCTTTCATTGATCATGATCTCAGATGGTGTGAATTATATGAGAGTTCATTTAGGGACCTTTTTGAAGGCGGAAGATGAGTGTATTTCAGCAGTGTTGGAAGAGAGAAAATGCATTTAAATAGTGTTTGTGGGTTCTAGAGGCTTCCATCTATTTGAAACTCATGGGTTAGTGCAGATTGTAGCGTTGTGATGTAACGTTTGGCAGTAGGAAAAGACTTCTTACAGTCTCGGAGACAAGAGCAGGTATATCCCAGGGTACTTCCCTGTGCGGTGCTCACGGCACTCCGGTACAATGTGCAGATCCAAATTTTTGGAGCAGATGCGGGACCTGTGAGTGAGGGCTGAACACAGATCTTGCAGCCTGACTATCTTAAATACCAGTCTGTGGAGCCAAATTAACTTCCACTTCTGTGAATTTAGTACTATGTCTACTCTACTTCATTATAAGTTTGTGTAATGGATGTCGGAAGATGTCAAATACTTCTTCTGTCCTTGACCCCTGACATAAAGCTTGAAAATCAAACCTTTGAGGCAGTTATATCTTACAGCATGTTGAGTCTGGTTTTGTCTTTATTATCCTCTCTCAGTGCCACTTAAAAATGCGGTGAGCAGAGAAGAAGGATAAAGCAAGCAGTTTGTTCGTGAACACAGCAGCCCTGCACAGTATATGCTTGCCATAAGTTTTGTCATGTCATGAAAGCAGGCGATGGTAGCGGCTTGTTCAGGAATGCGCGCTGAAGCTCCTCCGGTTGGTTAGCACATCTTGTCTTAAACTTGCATGCGTAAGCTAAGGAGAATCAGCTGTTTCTCACAGAGATGAATTCTGAAGCTTATTAGTGGAAAAATTGATCAGAACGCCTTTTCCCAGGTGAATTTGGGTTGTCTCACAAATGAAGACTTGATAGTTGGAACCACAGAGAAGGCTTTTGTCTGTCTCCTCCCTGTCAGGTTAACTATATTTAGTTAAGTCACGCAGTAAGCAAACTGAGATACATGTCTAGCTCTGTAGATCTAGATCTTCATTTTTCTTGCTTTTGATTGCAATTTCAATTCTCTGTTTTCAGCATCTTCTAAAGAATTTTCTTAGCTGGTTCCCTTGGTTATTCATTCTGCCTACAGGAAATGAGAAACTATTCAGCTCCTTGATTTTATTCTTGTTTGTGGGTGTCTGGCTGCTACTGATTACTTTGTCCTTTTGACTGGATGGGTGCGTGGTTCAGCCTTCTCCGCAGCCAGCGTTGCTGCTTAGCCAGCTGGTAGGTCAAACTCGGGAGCTAGCCAGCTCATCCTGTTTTGCGTCTTTTCCAGGCCATGTTGCCCTATAGGACAGATTGTTTTCAACTACTTTCTCATCTAGTGTGAGGACTGAGAAAGCCTCTATAACAATCTTTAAGGGATATACAACTTCTGTCAATAAATCCAATAAATCATACAGAATTCTGTTTTCAGCTAACAAAATGGTTGATTTCATCTTGGGGTCTCATTATAAAAGAGAAGGGTAAAATTGCATGGTGTTGTGTATGAATCTTAGCACTTCCACAGATGGCTATTTAAAATGTTTTAAAATATGAAGAGCTAAATCTGTTCTTGAAATTGCCTGAGGAAGTGATTGCTGACAGGTTAAACCATCAGAAGGAGCAGTACCTGATTAAGGAATTTTAAAGAGGAGATATGTACTCTTAATCACAAGTTGACTCCTATTCCTTATTCTTAAAATCCAGTGTAGGAAGCAGTAAATGTACTCAGTGGAATGAAGTACTTGACCGAGAATTCTGCCTCCCTCCGAGGTGAGCAGCGGCACCAGTCTGAGATGGGAGGAAGGGCCTTCATCTGAAACTGTAAAAGGGAGGTCTTAGAAATATGAGAAGGTGGTAATTGCTTTACAGCTGATTATAGCTTACACTTTATATTCCTTATTTTTGCAAATGTTTTTGTAGAAGGACAATATTGAACAGATCTGCTTTTATTTTCATGACTTTCCAGGAATATAGTCTCTCCCTCCTTTTGTTTGGGAAAGAAGCTCTGGGACATCAGTAAGCTTCCTCCCTAATTTATCTAGGATGCCATTGAGTTTTAAGTAAGAGAAAACCCTGTCCTCTGCTGTTATCTTGCTGCTTGGTGATCCCCTGAAACACATTGGATATCATGTCTGCCTCGACTGTCTTCAGTCCATGATGTTGCTATATCTAGTTCTTCCACTGTCACTTCAGCCATGTATGTCCTAAATGAAACATGTAGTTAATAAATAAATAAAATCCTCTCCAAAATTATTCTGCCTGTAGCCCTGTCGCTGCTTGTTTTTCTTATGTACCAGCTTGTTTTTGTAGCTCTGACACTGTCCTTTTTGTAGCCCCCTTTCTCTGCCTTATCACTTTTACTTTTTCCCATTGATGGAACAGCCTTGATCTAACTCTTGTTTTAAGATCCTTCTCCTCTTTTTTCCCCATGAGTAATTCAATGCAAACTTCTTGTGACATCTGCTAGCATTGTTATTTTGTCCTTTTGTAAGCTTGCACGCCTTGGTTAGACTGAACCAGTACCAACGGGTATTCCCTTCAAACACAGCCACGCTAATGTGGCCGTGCTGTTTCTGCACTCGTGAAAGTTCACATCTGTTAATAAAATAGTTTTGTGCTCCGTATCCTAACGATAGCACACACGTAATGCACAGTGCTTTACTTAGCAAAAAGACTATGACAAATTGATTTCTGGACTCTAAATGCATTGATGGTTACAGAAGTCAAGAATCATGTAATCTTAACTGAATTTGATTTAATAATAGAAAGGAAATTGTTGAGCACTCTGGTTTTAAACCAGAGTTTAAATGCTGAACAATGCTGAAAAGCTGTTATGTAAATCCACAAAATTTTCATGACTTTGAGAAACTGGGGATAATCAGTGCCTTGGAGTGATGGGATATTTTAAATTACAGATATAAACCTTTAATATTACTAAGAAATTAAAATGTTTTATTTATGTGTATAAAATACCCTAAATAGTTTGACAGTCTAACTAGCCTTAAGTATTTTCTTGACGTTTTTACTGTACACTTCCTGTGTTATTACTTTGAATGAGCCCATCAGCACATCTAAAAATGAAAGCTGAATGTCATTAAGGGGATCAATCAATAATGCACAAAGGTAGTTGTAAAGAAAATTTACGTGTGGTGTATTTTAAGTTTGAAAAATGCCTACGCCAGTCTATTAAGATCTAAGTGTGGTTACAGTAATGAAATTGCAGAATGGTATTGCTTGTAAGAAAAAAGGTTCTTAAATGGTGCAACTAAACTTTCTGAAGTAAAGTACTAAACTTTTCTCTCTAGTGAGAACTGATAGTAAAACATATCATGTTTATTTTTAAGAAGAGATGGGGGTAGGATAATGAACCTGTCCTACTGTTGTAGTTGCAACAACAGCAGTAATGTAATGTGATTCCGCAGTGAAGCGAGATGGCTCTAAAACTTGTAATTCTACCATGCAGCAGCTGGAAAAATACTGAAATTTACTCCTATATGCCTATTTTTGATGAAGAAGTAGTTCAAGTTTTTCTGATTCTTCTACTTTATTTTGGTTTAATTCAAGGAGAAATCTTGTTGTCTGTAGATTATGCAAACACTGGAAAGCCCTGGAGAGCCTGGTAAGTGTTGTAATTGAAGCTGTAGGGAGGAGTGAGTGTATCCAGCACTGTACTTGTAGGAGTTGTAGCCGTGGAAGTCTACAGGTCCAACAAAGTGAAGTAGCACTGCTCTTAACTGGGTGCTCATACTTATTAAAAGTATATTTACTTATTAAAAGACACAACATCAGCATTATATGGTTGTAATCTGACTTAGCCATTATTGCAAAGAATATGTTAATGAAACACAGAGAACCTAAATGTGACATACTTTCATCTGGGAGAGATGTGCAAGCATGAAGGAATTCATATTCCTTCATATTCATTGAAAATAAACTTTTTCCTGTGAACTGTTAAGTCTTGTTCTGGAAATTAGCCTTTAGAGCGTATATCTCTAGTACAACAACAAGCATAATTTTTGCCCTGCTGTATTCATCTAGGTCCGTGTATGGGATGGCTAAGCGCTCAGAATTTGTAGAGGTGACACAAATGATCGGTGTGTTTCTGAGGCAAGAGAAGAATTTTCACAAAGGCTTTGAATTGTATTCCATTTTAAAGAAACCTCTGTAGACTTTGTTAGAGCTATTCCAGCATTTTTGATCATAGTATGTCATGCTCTTAGCCAAGAGAAAATGTGAGCAGACCATTTAGTTCAAAGAATGACGTCTGTTTGATTTAAACTGCTGTCCAGAGGGACTAAAGACTTTCTCTTTTTGTTGTTATTCCTTGAAATCCATGAAGTGATCCCTCCAAGAAAGAGAGATCCTCAGTCTGAGAAGAAACATTCGTACAAAATCTTATACAAGAAAACGTAACAGCAGGAATATCAAGCCAGTCAAATTCAGATAGGAGAAAAAGATGCAAGAAAAGGGAAGTGATTAATACTGAATTCTCCATCACATTCATCTGATGCAAGGGCACACTCAGGTCAGACAGGAATTAGTTGAAGAAAATCCTATGATCTTTGTTACGTTAGCCTTGTCTTATCAAACTATCCTCATGAATTTTTCCAGGCATCTCTATGGGTTTCTTTAAAATTCCTCCACTCTCGCAGTTAAGAAGACTATTTCTGCATTCTGTTTTACCACTTAAAATATAGAAAAGCTTGTTTTGTTTTGTTTTTTAATCCAGTTCCTTCTGCTTCATAATAGATTAAAAAATAAAACAGCAGATGATTTTGTCAAACTCTTCTTGGGTTCCTACAAATAACCTCTAAACCCTGTGTAACACCAAATGCAGTTGAAGTGTTCTCCTTCAAAGTGCATTCATCAAACTGAATTACATTTGTTCATTGACCCAGCATGTCTGGGTTTATCCAGACTTTCTCACAGCCTCTTTTTGATTCTGACCAGCCAAAGCCTACCTGCAAAACTTACCTTAAAAACAAAACTTGCATGCAAATCTTCATCTCCCTGGTTGCACCTCTTCTAGATAAGTATTACAAAAGATCTAAACCTGAACCTTGAACAGCGCACTTAACCATTGTTTCACAGTAGGGATTTCTGCTTTTTCTTATCCCCTTAGGTAGGTTTTGATGGATAGTGACAGAACAAGAGAGTTGAGTTTGCTTCTGCTGTGATTGAAGTCTTGTGCTGGTCAGCATTTATGTGTATAAAGGACATACCCTTTACTGTAATGCAAAGGGAGCATCATTAATGCTCCACTCACAGTCGCTAAATGCTAAATTTCTCACGCATGAAAGTTTCTAAGGAAGAAACACTTTTAAATATGCTATTGGAAGTGAATGGAGCTTAGCGATACCAATGGAATGTAGTAATGTAAATGAATAGTTTAAAGCTAAGTTATAACCAGTAAATCTTTCACATTGCTATAAACTATCTTTGTATTATTACTACTATTATTATATGGCTTTTTCCACTCAAAAATAATGACAGCTGTGAATTTTCAGCTGGTATTCCAGCTGTCTATGGTGATGCCAGTGTTTTGCTGAACTGCCTCAGATCTGTGAAGCACAACTAAAAAGAGCAGAACTACTGTCAGTTCACTAAACTCTGCTGTACAGAATTTTTGGAACATTTCTTTTTGGAAATTTTCATTTGCCAGCTCCAGTATTACTGCATTTGAAATCCTGGCTCTTCCTTGGGTATTCTTATCTAAAACCTATAAATTTTTTGTATTAAGCAAAACATGTGTTGTTATGCTCTAAAAGTGAGGACTTTTTGACTGTATCCAAATTTTTAAAACACTTGCTTAGGAGTAGATAAATATAGACCTTAGTTGTTACAGCAATTAAGCATATAAATATTGCTGATATTTAATGGCAAAAAGCTAAGCAGGAAGTAAATTATTAAGAAAGTGCTGGCATGGTAGAAATATAACAGGCATCAAAGGTGCTTTTGCAACTGAAATCTGCATTTCAAAAAAAATTGCATCACTTTCAGCATCAAGAGATTGGTATCAAAACTTGCTGGTTCTTTTCATTTTTGCTTGATTTGAATTTTGTTAGTGCTCTAGTAAAATTACAGAATACTCTACTTATTATTTTAAACATGAATTGAGAAAGTAAGAAATCTTGACACACAGCTCTAGAAGCTGAAGAGAAATACTGTCTAAAAACAAGACCTACTTTTAAACATCATTCCTTGAGTTTATTTTAAATGTCCTTCCTTGAGTTTATTGCGCTAGAAAGTGCATGCAGGCATTGCATAATAAAGAAGTACAAAAAAATTGAGGGTGAGGGGAGCGTATTTTATATTTGCAGGATCAGTTGGGATAAATTGCTTTATTTTATTTTATTATTATTATTATTATTTTTAAATGAAATAACTGAAATCCTTATGTGCCTCCCCATCATCTTGCTGGTGCTGGCATGTGGAAATTAGCGTTGAGTACTTGGGTGTTGTTTTTGTGGTTATTTTTTTCCCCTCTTTTTCAGTAGTTAGGACTGATCTTACACGTTATCTTAATGCATAGCATATCTGTATTTGTGAAGCTACAATTAAACCGTTTGAAATAATTTGTTGTTCAACTAGTCCTTCAGAGAAGGTCAGTCAGTCTTGGAAGACTGTGATAGGATTTGATCCATAATCCGTTGAAGCGAATAAGAAGAAATGTAGCTAGTGGCCCTGTGCTTTGGCTCACGCTTTGGATAAGGAGTTTGCTGGAGGACCCCCTCGGGTACCCGTCTGCTCCCATCCCTCAGCGGAATAACCCCCCTCTTCGGAGGCGTCCTCCTTCAAACGCTTGCGAGGCCGCTAGTCCCACCGAGCTGGCTCCCAGGAGCACGGAGGTTTTCGGTGCAGAACTGACCCGTTCCCTCCTCCTCCTTCACCACTTCCTGGCAGACAGTTATCGGATGCCTCTTTCCCCTCCGCTGTAATACAGACAGCACTTTCAAAGCAGCATCTACCCATTCCGGTTACATTAGTTACACTAAATGCAGGCAGTGAATAGCTCATAGTTAAATAAACAACTTGAATACTACTTAATACAGTTAATAGGAAAAAATATATATATATATATATAAAATATATATATATATATATATATATATAAAAAAATCTGAATAAATGAGACTATCAAATGAGGAAAAGATCTGCTTGGTTTTATTACCTGTATTCTCTCTTAAAAGATACAAAAATGATACACCCTTAATCAAACTTCCTACAACTCTATACTTTATTAGCCTTATTTCTGGTTTCCTTCTCTCATTTCTTATTGTTGCTTTTAACAAACCATCAGCAGCTCATTTAAGTGAGATTAACAAAACCTGTTTTCCGAGGGAGTGAGCTAAAGAACATAAGACGATGGAGACGAGCGTTTGTCGCGTGTACGAGCGTGCTCAGTGCGGCTGCAAGGGGCCGGCTGACGAGCCCCGGCGGGTTAACGCAGCGCGTGGAGGCCGCGGGTGGGCGCCCGGGGCGGCGCGGTGCGCGCGCGCGTGCTGCTGTGGGGGCAGCGCTGGTCGCGCTGGGTAGCCCCGCGGCGGTGAGCGGCACAAAACGCTCTGCGGCTCCCTCTGAGAGCGAGGAGCCCGGGAGGACGCGGCTGGCTAGTGCAGGAAAAGGAGTTTCCTTCTGATGTGACTTGGAAACGCAGTCCCTAAGTCTCTTTCATTTCCTGATTTATTTATTTGTTTTTAAACTTTCTGTCCTTTATCACTTGTTTCGACCAACGTTTCCGAAATTGCAGGTAAGACTTCTGAAACCCTGTTCCGTTAGCGTGTCAAGCAGGTGCTTGTGAAGGAAGGACGGCTCAGGCCAGGCGCGGCCTCGCGTGCCGTCGGAGGAGGGATGCGGGGCGGTCGGCCCGCTCGCGCGCTCGCTGCGGCCGCCCTGTCCTGCCGCCCTGAAGCGCCTCCCCCGCTCTGTAAGACCTCGACCGGGTGTCTCGCTTGGGAGAGTCGATGAACCACGCTGCCCGGGCACGCTTTTGCAAAATCGAAGTCTGGGTCGCGTCTTAGCAACTTTTCCCTAAAGCCTCCGCTTCCTTTCCGCCCGGCGCCTGCTCCGCGGGCAGCCGGGCGCCGCCGGGAGCCTTTGGCCGGGTGAGCCAGTACCAAAACAAGCGATAGCCCCGCGAAGCGTGCTGTAAAACACTGGTTTTACTTGCAGTTTTGGGGGGTTTGTTTGCTTCAGTTGAGAACAAGAACCCGCTGGTTAGGAACTTACTGCAGAAAAGAGAATTACGTGACGCCGTGAGTGTTTTCCCCCAAACCTTCTCTGAGCGCGTGGGGTGCGCTGGGGCCGGCCGGAGGCGCGCGGCGAGGGCTGGGGCCTCGGCAGCCGGGCGGCTCCTTTCCTCTGGCTTCACGTACGTAAAGCAGGTTTGGTTTTTGTCACCTTCGTATTGAGGCTACTTATTCGATATTCCTAAACACATCTTAAAATTGATGTTTTGTTCTAATTGCTCCCTGTCCTTCTGCAGGAGATCCCCTTTCAGTAGGGCGGTCGTTGAAGGTGTCTTCAGTCTAATGTAGGCAGTATCTTCCTTCAGTCTGTTTCTAATCCTGTGGCTTAAAAATTATTTTTTCTGGTGTCATACGTGCCTAGTGTGCACACACATTCTGAATTTTTTCAGCACTGAATCTCGGCTTGTTTGCCTTCAACGACCTGCTCCTCGAGGCCTTTGCTGTATCACGATATCGAAAGAGTTTTTGTGCTTGTGGCTCGTGTGTAAGGTGCAGCCGGTTCCAGTAATATTTAGAGAAGTAATTACATTCCTGGATGTAATTTTTTTTTCTTTTAATAACTGCCAAGAAGTCACCTTCTGAAGTGTTGAAACTAATACTTTCTTCTGTGGTGTGGAGCCTGCAGCTGCCTTCATGTGCTCGATTCCTCTTTTTATATGTTTTGTCTTTGCGTGCTGGTTTCTGGAGAATGATTTTTCCGATTGAGGGTATGCCAGATCTGCTCAAAGGCAAGAACTGCTTAGAATGATCTTCTGTACTGTGGGTAAACTTAATCTCAAAGAGAAGCATAAAACGATGTATTTTCAAAAAAAAAAAAAAAGATTTTAATTAACCTGCTAGTTATATTACAGCAAGACCAAAATATTTTGTAGTGTTTCTTCCTCCCCTACGACTTCCCTCATGTCTCTAAGATATGCCTGCCCTGTTCTGGGGCTTTGCCTCCACGGTTGGGACTGAGCCTGGTGCAGATCTAACCTAGTACTTTAATAGCTGTTTGTGTAGCGTGCATTTTGCATCCTTCATCCAACTGCCAGCCTCAAGCCATAAGCAGTTAAAATAATTCATATAATCAGTAAAAGGCACCAGTAAAAACAGGGCAAAACTGAATATATATTTTGCCAGTAATGCTGTTCAGAGCAGTGTATTTTATTTTATTTTTTTATTGTCAGAACCTATTTCAGTATAGACATATTTAAATGAGAAAGATAAATTAGTTCTGAAGTACTTTGTAACCAGAACAAGGGGTCTTGCCTCTGAAGAGCCTTAATCAAAACTAAGTATTTTAAGCATTTAAAAAACTTCAGGATTTTTAACAAATTTAACATTTGGAAAGTGAATGTAAAAACAGTATTAATGTTCCACTGTAAGGAAGTAGTATCCTGCTTGTGCAGCAGCAGCTATGCAGATAAATAAAGGTATACATTAAGAGTACTTGTTTTTTTTCCCGCAACACTAGAATCAAAATTTAGTAAATAAAAAAATAAATCTGATATTCATTCAACAGAATAGTGGTTTATTGCTGTCATTAAGGACTGTTTTGATTTTAAAGCCACACACGAAATTGAAATAGGTGAGCTAGATTTTCCAGAAAAGAAAAACTTCCACTTGGGATTTGTATACTTGCACCTTTCTTTGATTGATGTCTCACTGCATCTGTCAGCTACTTTGGAAATTATTCGAGCTTGATTGTCTCATTGACTCACTTCTCCCATAATTTTTTTTTGTTTCTGTTTGTATCACCACTTTCTTCTATTTATATCTCCTGGATCCAGTTCCATTACAGTGCATTTGCCTATTCTCCTTTCTAATTTTTTGCTCAGTGTGTTCATCTTATCTCTTTGCTATCACATCCAGTCAGTATTGGTTCTGTCTCTTCTTCTGTATTGCTCCCTTCATCACTGTGTGGGACTTAAAATTAGTCTGGCAACTTCTAGGGGAGAAGTCCCATCTTTCCTTTGCCATATAATTTGCTTAGTGTGATCCTGCAACTAACTAACTTTTTGTTTATTTTAAACACATCTGAAGATGTGCGTTTAGGGTTACACTGATTTCAATTTAATTGCATTTTCCAGGGTGAAATTTATCATGTAGTGTTATAACTTGCTTAAATTCAATGAGAAGGTCTGTACCTTAAACGATAGTCTGCAGAAAGCTTGCCCTGAAGTATTAACAAATCTTATGCGATAGGAGGCTGATGAAAAATACATTATGGAAATACCTCAGTCATTGAAGTTGAAAAGGTTGCTCTTAGATTTGCTAGATGTGGAACACTTAATGATATATAGGAATTCTTGTAGTTTTTAGTTTTCTCTCTGCCGGTATGGATTGCAATGAATTGCTCTGAAATTTGGTGGTGAGGCGGTTATTGGACTTGTTTGCCAGGGGCAGGCCAGGAACTGATAAATTGATGGTAACATCACATGTATTCATATTCAGCTATTTATTTCTGGAGATCTGACAAGCCTTGCCTTCTCAGTTACTTCTTTATTATGCCAAGTGCAGTTTGTAATAATTTAAAAATCTGGAATGTAGTTATGTGGCAGTAAAAGGATATGTTCTTAAATTGTTGCAATCATTCAGATCTTTCCTGTTCATGCTGTTTAAAAAGTAGTTCAATGTTCAGGATTCTTCTGTTTTTTTTTAACTCATAAATTCCTTTTCTGTGCCATTACGCCTGCTCTCATATTTGGGGGGGCCACATTCAGATGTAACTTTGTTTATTCAGGGCCATGCTGCTACTGTCCACTGAGAATATCAGTAACGGTCTGATCTGGATGCTTGATGTCTCTTTATTTTTGCAAAAGAGCAAGGGAAGTTAATGTACTGCAGCAGTGAGAGCAAGCAGATAGTGGAATGGGAGGGGAAGGAGGAAGGTCCAAGCAGGAGCACTGGGAATAAGAAACTACAGCAAGAAATAGAGTTGAAAGCATGTAGATAATCTCATAATTCAGAGTTATTAGTCTCTCCCCCCCCCACCCCCCCGGCTTGGGGCTGCAACTTTTTGTTTTAAAACTGAAGGATCTTTAAAAATTGGTATCTTTTGCATGAAATTAAAAAGATACTTGTTAAAGTTTCTTTAAAGTGAAAATGAAAGGAGTCCATTTGTAAGAAAAAGTCCACCTGTTTGCTGCAACAGGTGTTGTGGCATTTCATGTGGGCTCTAACTAAATGGGATTATAAAGATGGATTTTTCTTTTTGTGCAGGGTCAATCGTTATTCACTAACCATCCTTTATACATGCGTTTAGAAGAGGAGGAACTGGGCTCCCAATTTGGGTAGCCTTGCTTCTCATTTCAGCTTTGCTAGTTGTCAGTAGAGTCTGTCTTCATATTGTATAACTGATACTGCAGTTATAAAGTGAACTTTCTATTCGTATCCATGGCCAGAAAGCGGGGAACATCGCACTTCCTTCGTTTCCTCTGTCAACTCTCAGGAAAACTAATGACATCTGGAGAAAACTTGCACCGCATACAAATAAAAGATCTAGGAAAGCAGAAATGTAATTTTTTGCTGCTTTTTTTTTTTTTTTTGACTTAATTTAAGAAACAGTGGCACTTGGGGATAAGCTGTTGATCTGGCACAGCGCTCGCTTACGCCTGTCAGACGACCGCTTGCCCTACGGCATTTGTTTTAGTGCTTTGCTGTTTATGTAAAATACCACGGTGTGACACTAACAAAATAATGTGAGTTTTCTTTTCGAGGATAACTGGATGTATGCTCAGCTGACAGAGGTCATTTAGAAGAAGATAAAAGACAGTGAGATGAAGGCTTTTGCTTACTGGAGAGGGGCTTATGCCTTCTGTTTAGGCTGAAGAGATCAGTAAATGATGCTGCTGCCTTTCACATCCAATGCCCACAGTATAGAGAGCCCCACATTAAAATTGCACATTTCAGTGATAAATTTTCTGCATAATATTTTCACAAATGTTAATGACCACATTAATCATATTTACATTTCTTTTTTAATTGGATCTTTGGAGGAGGAAAATTTATTTGTTTTTTCTCTGATGTTACAGTTCTCACTTTCAGCAACCTATTAACAAGAGCCGCCTTGGTCAGAACAAGCTGGAAGTACTCTGCTTTCTAAAAAGATGCTGTACTAGCATAATGAAGTGCCTAATTATCATTGCAGTTACAAGCTAATTATCAAATACAAAATATAACTCATGTGTAATTATTGGGATCAAACTGTATTTTTAAATCATTAATCCCTTTAAACTGGAATGTCTTCTGAAAGTAACCTCTGTTTCAGCACTAACGAGAGCAACGCGTTGTGGTTTTTTGTTTGTTTTGGGTTTTTTTTTGTGATAGTATACATTGGGAATCCCTTTCTAAGTATTTGCCATGAATATTAATGTAACCTAAAAAAACAACCTTTTGAGTGTGTCTTTAAGAGCATACTTCTAAAGCTTGTCCTATAGGAAAACACTGAGAGAAACGCAGCCTCTTCACTGAAATAATTTCTTTAGGATCCACCTCTAAAAGTAGCTAGGTGGATAGTCAGTAGTAGCTACATGCTTTGGTTGGCGTTAGGTGATGGTGGTTGTTGTTCAAGGTATGTTGATTTACTTTTGAATTAAAAATAGGGACATCAGACCTATTGGTTTTGCCCATTCATTATGCTTTGCTCTTCTCTTTCCCCTATCTATGTATTAGCTCTTGCTTCAGCTTGCCTTGAAGTGTTTTGAGCCAAGGTCTCTATATATTACTGTCTATGGATACAGTTTCTGCTGCAATGAAGGTCCAGGTCGGGGTGTGATACTATCAGCAGCTGCAGTAATAGGCTGCAGATTCCTGAAGATGCATTAAAATAATTCTGCATGTGTATTAGTGGTCCATTCCTTCTCCCTCATTCGTGTGTGTCCTGACTGTCTGCTCTTGCCTGCCAACTCCTTTTGACTCCTCAGAGGAATTTTTCCCACGTAGAAGGGACTCTGCGTTGAAGAGATTTTTTTTTTTTTTCTTCCCCCCCCTTTTCTGGTTCTTACCTTCTCCTTCACCCAAGCAGTCTGTGGACTGTGGAAGTGCAGCTGCCTCATCGTGTGCTGCCCCTCCAAAGCTGAGCAGTTCCTTCCTCGCCTGGTAAGACAGGGAGGCAAATCAGGGCTCCGTAAACACTCTGAGCTGAGTCAGGGATAATTTTCTACCAATGGCTGAACTCTGTCTCCAAGCTGAAGTGGGGGTATATGTGTTCATATATATCCTTGATATGCAAGTTATGGTGGGATAACTTTTATTTCAGTCTGTAAGAAAAAAGAAATCTTTCTTTAAAGCCAAAAAAATGTTCAATTAGAGAAATCAAATGCTTTCTTTTTTGGCCAGTCTGATGCTCATCAGCCGTTTCTAGACATTATGCTTTAAAAAATGCATACATGGTGCTAAGTGTGCTATAAATTGTAGTTATAGTGGCTCTTTAAATGTTTCTGCTGGCTAATCCGTCTCCACTGGGGGTACTTGCAGTCCAAAACTCTGAGTTGCTCCGACACAAATACTTTCAAAAAAAATCCTTCATATTTTATGTATCTTGGATTAAGTACTATATTTGTATGTGTGTGCATGAAGGGAAGTTCCTCAAGATATCCAGGGAATCTTTGATGTGCTTTGCCCCAAAGTTACGTAGGCCCTTGTGGAGCTAGTTACAGACAGTGTATGTGAGGCAGCATCAATTTCTGCGTGAACGAGATGTCTTCCGATGGCTGGCGCTGGCTGGTGCTTCCTGAGGGTCACCCAAGAACGTGTTTGGCAACGCAGGGATACTTCAACGTCTGTGAAGCTGAACATGGGGGGAAAAATGGAACACAGAAAAATCAACTTAGTACAGTTTATAGATAATCATTTTGTTTTTTATATATATGTGTATAAATATGAGTGTGTATGTATATGTATGTATGTAAAACTTATGTTTTAGAGGGTTCTATTTTGTAATTTGCACAAGCTCGTACTAGGTACACAGAAAGGAAGGGGACTGTATTAGGCACTGGAATGCTGCTGCAGAGGCAAAATTAGTGAATTTGAATTATACCTTGCCACATCACACTTGATAAAACATATTTCATTATTTTTTTAAGATGGAGAATTATGAAAATGGCCTATGAAGCCCCCAATACTAAGAAAAATATTTGAAGTACTTAGCAGTTTCAGAACTGTGTGTTTAATAAGAATTACATGTTTAATATGTATGGGGTCTTTACCTTTTCCTATAATTTATAATGATTTTCTTTTCAGTAGGGTTTGTACCTCTGCCCATTTTGAGATTAAGTTCTATGCCTAGGAATGTGCTGAAGTTTAAAAAAAAAAAAAATCAATAATTGTTGTAGTCTCTGCTCCGTCTTTTGAAATTTGTGAATAGCAATACCTTCAATAATGTATATTCATAGAATATTCAATATGAGAAAGAGAATCTACATCAAGATGAGGGTTTCTCAACTGTAAATGCAAATTTACTCTAATGAATTCAAATTAAATGTTTTATCACAGTAGGAAAGTTAATGCAGAAAGTCAATGATGGGAGAGTTCATCCTCCAATAGTATAATCTACCAAGTATTCATGATAATCGCTGTAATATTCTAAAGGTATCATGACTTGGTGTTAAAGACGGTATAAACCTGAAATCACTTCTGGTGTTTTTTATGCTGAAAGCAGTTTGGCTGCTTGGTTTAAGAATATTTTGGCCCTTGGATTTATTAGGAAAGAGAACAGCATCTGTGATGAGAGTGAATTAGTGATTTGTTCAGTGCTGAGGAGGAGTGAGGTGGCCAGTTCAGTTCAGTTACTCATTTTCCTCTTTGACCAAGACCACTGGCAGTAAGGACTTCACTCATACTGGGCGGAAAGGAGGAAGAAACTATATGTGATAAAGCTGATATACCCATGGGATGTTGGGGAGAAAATCTTTTTTCCTGCTCCTGTCTTTAAGGAGCAAGTACTGGGTTGCGGAATAAGTGTCAGCCTTCCTTCTGAGATGTTTCTTTTTCTTAATCTTCCTGGAAAGTGAGGCTGCTGATGGTGAGCAAGTCCTGAAGGACTTGAAAGTGCTGTCTGTCCTTTCATGCCTTGTGTCACTGCTCTGGTAACTGTGTCATCTTGCTCTAACAGGCAACCACTTTGTGATAGCCCGGAAACCGCTCCTCTTAAACGCTCTCTTTTCCAAGAAGCCAGCAGCAGCCTTTGTTGTGCGAGGGGATGTGTGCTCAGCTTCATCCAGGGCTGTTGACCTGAGGGTGTGATACAGGTGTAAAGAGCGTGTCCTGGTGGGAGCACAGTGACCGTTCTCGGTGGGCGTGTTTGTCTTGTGCAAGGCAGAGATCCCCGAATGAGCTCAATGAGATGGTTTGACTTTAAGCAGGACGACCATGTCAGCATGGCAGACTTCACATAGCCTCCTGCCCGCTTTGACTGCCTGATACAACTGTGCTCCCAGGCGTGGTGTAGCATATGTTAGCCTTGGGGTGTGCTGCATTTCTCTACCAGCCAGCTTGAGGAAATCCAATGTACTGTTTCACTGTGCCATGAAGAACGCTATTGGTTTGCAACCTTAACCAGAGAGTGTTGACAGGATTTGGATTTTTCCCTGAAATTATGGTTCTGAGCAAAGTTTGCAATATAAAGAGATTGCTCAAAAAGTTTGGATGAGGCTCCTACTTCATCATCAACTACCTGTGGTCCTTTTATTTGGGAATTTAACTAATTATAAACAGCAGAGTTTCTACATGTCTCTAAATATTCTCTAGAGCTATTTGCACCAGGATAGAGCTTTCTCTGTTGTTTTTACTAGAAAAACTTGCAAGTGTTTAATATTACTGGATAGCTAGCTTAAATAACTAAGATCTAATTGGAAAAGACACTTAGGTCTATCTTTGGAGGAATTCTGGGAGGTTATCCTTAAAAAAACATAGTGCTTTCCTCGAATTATTTCCAGTTCAAAAGACTTAAACATGCTTTTTAAAGTGGCTATTTCTGTTGTTGCTCTCAGTTTACAAGGTGTCCTGCTCCAGTCTACACAGAATGTGATTTTAAGTGATTTATTCTTTTGGATAAAGAAAACTTCCTTTTCTGCTGTAAATGAAGAAAAGTAATTCTGTAAGGTATCTCTCCCTTATGCTCGTATTGTGCCTCAGAACTATAGGTCCATTATTCTAGGGGCTGTCAAATACATACAAAACTCTTTAGAACAGGGGCCATCTTCTAGAACTGTTAAAAAGAGGTAGTGGGTAGATATAAGTAAGTGCATAAAGTGGTTGTAATACATCAGTCGCCTGATCATTCTAGCAGTTTTTAGGCATCTTAGAGTTGGGGATTATCAGTTGGTATATCTACAAGGTAAGTCTGGTTGTGCATCCTAGCAATGTGTTTTTTTGTTTGAGAATTGTATATATAAAATACTTAGCATCATTTAAAACCACCTTTACACAATATAGAAAAAGAAATCTTAGATAATACTTTTAGTTCCAGCAAATTAATTTCCTTCTTCCATGTAGAATGTCTTTTGGAGCTTGCATTTTTTTTTAGTTTGTGAAGGATACTGCAGTGACTTTGTTGAGTTCCTTTATCTAACTGAGGAGATGGATCTCGTATAGAGCAGTGATCCAAACCTCCTTTGGCTGCCTTGCTGGTATCTTCACCCTGAATGATACTGGAATTATTCTTATACACTTACTAGTACATTTTCTGTATAAATGTTCTAACTCATAGGTCTGTTTGGATGAAAAATAATGGCTCGTTTAAGAGTAGCTAAGGAATAGAGCAAGACAGAGTATTTAATTCTTCCCATTTTTTTGTAGTCGGACATCCACTGGGACATGCGCCTGACCGAGTGAGTCCTGGTGGAAGGGATAATAGAGCACTAGATAAGGATTAAAACAGCCTGTGCTTCTTTCGCCCTTCAGTCTAACCCTTATTTTTCCAACTACTACAGTAAGCCTCGGCTTCAAGGTGGCTAAAATCAGGGGGGTTTGGCAGACCACTCCCTACCTCAAAAGAATCGCTGGCAATCACTTCAGCGGTATCTCTAATAAGAACAGTAGATGCACAAGAAGCTGTAACCTAGAACATGGCCAAGAAGTGGAAAAAACTGTATGATTTCTGTCCCATGGCAGTTTGGGGTATCAGCCTAAAACAACAAGCATGGGAATGCTTGGGTCATCTGTGGGACAGAGGTGCAGATCACCATGGCAGTGCTCATCTGCGAACTGTACTCGGGAGCTTCTCTCATTGCCTGCTGGCTACGGGCATCTGTACTGCCTACAACTTCTGCTGTTACACATCTGCCCTCTGCTAAGCAGTTACAAAGGTAAAAGACTGCAAATGTGGCCAGTCATTATCATCCCACCTTTTATGTATATTTTTATCATCTTGATTGCAAAAAACCCCCAATTAGATACCTAATTACCTGTTTGTAAGAGCAAGAAAATGGCACTTACTTCTTAGCTGAAATGAATCTTAACACAAAGCAATCTGATACCTGGTTTTCCTTTTCAGTTTTGGAGGAGTTAGGTAAACAAACTGACCCTTTAAGTTTTAATCCAACATTTCTCATCGTGGGAAGTACTTGACAGAGCTGACAAATGAATATGACTTCTCCCAAATCTTGGCTTTCACCAAGTAAATAAGACTGTTGTAATGATGAAGAAAATTTTGAAAAGAATAATCCAATAAAGGACCGTCATCTGAATTTTCAGTAAGTTTGAAACAGTACTGCAGATGTTAACTACCCAGTACTTTCCCTGGGTGATTTCAGCATGCATTTATGCAAAAGCGAAGATTGTTACATTATAGAGATCACCCTTTTGTACTTGAAGCACTGTGGCTGTGTTGTGTTTGTTTTCATGCTGTTGGTTTTCAAAAGTTGGAGGAATGCTGCTATAACGTACTCTGATAATGAACAATTTAATGAAAACTTTTACTAGATTTTATCTCTTTGCCTGCATTCTCATGTGCTACCTAAATGAAATATTTGAAGAAGATGCTATAGGCGATATTTTTTTAGCCAAAGCAATGGTAGTCTTTGCAATTTGGGAAATACTACCTTAAGAAAGCCCTGGGGTCATGAACAAAGAGACTGTCTTTGTGTCTTGTCATCATACAAATAGGAATGTTGTGTACTTTCTTTGTGAATGAGATTACCATAAAGAAAATATGACTGTCAGCAACTCAGATATTTTCTTAAATTTCTCTTTAACCTTGGATTTTCCAAGTTTCAAAGAACTTAGGTCAAACATGCCTCTTGTAATGGCCACCGTCCTCTGGGCTACAAAAGCTATGTAAATGAATATGTCAAGGTACAAAGAGATTCTGATGGTTTGAGGACACTTACACAACAAATTTCAAGATGATTTTAATTTATCTTCCTACTGAATCATTATGCCACGCTTCTCTTGACACATAAGAGGCCATTTTGAGAGCATGTGGCCTGGAAAAGTATTACCGAGCAGTGTAACAGGAATTCTTGTCGTAATAACTCCAAATAATTCAGACAAATATGGCATGGATGGTTGTTCCTGACATAAGTAAGTACATAATGTATAGAAATGATTGCCAGTGGAAGACAGACTTTGAAGAACCTCATTCTTTGTAATAATTGAGTTCCAAATGTATAAAATCCTAATACAGCAGCATAATGAAGGTGATGCACTTATATTTCAAGGTTTGGGGGTTTTTTTGAAATAGAAGTTACTTTGGCTGAGGTAGTTTTTAGTAATTTATTATCATACCAGTCCACACTTAAACATTCAGCTGAGGCAGGATTTAAGTAGTCTTAAAGATATTTTCTCTACTACCTAGACTTTTAAAAATAAGTCTTGCTGGTAGAAGAAAATAGCCTTTTTAATGTAAGACTCAACACTTGTCTGAAAACAATCCTGGTTTTGGAGGTTACAAGGTAGAAGGAAATGAAATATTGCTGTTTAAAAGTAGAAATGATGCATGTGAGGAATTGAAGTAACTGTTTCACGCATTTGAATAGAATGATCATTTTATACATTAATTTTAGGTGACATTTGCTGCTGGTGCTTTACTGACAAAGATTTATAAAACTTACCTAGATTTGATGCAAAAAAATGCGTAAGGAGTAGGGCTCCCAGCTTTCTTTTCCATATAGCTAGTGCTCATTCCATAGCCATAGAATTGTTTTGCAGGTCCTGGAGTTTTATGCATGGGGGAGGAACAAAAAAAGGCTTTGTGCGTTTATGCTTGAAACTAAAGCTCCAGCTGCGTTCAATCCATACGGTAAACCGGTATATATATTGTTCAAGTGGTGTATAAGCTGATCTTGTCTGAAGATTAATTTGAAGAGTAAAAAGGGACAATATTCAGCTCTGAATTTAATCTCAAATATTCTGGATGGTTTGCCATCTATTCTTTAAAAATGCACATTTGAACTGGCATTAAATTTTAGGCTTTGCTGACAAACTAGTAGACATGTAAGAAAATGCATTTTCTGTCTGCCTTTATAAGTAAAATAAAAATAGAACTTGGTTCCAACCTTCCTTAGTCCAACCAAACATGACCCAGTTTTCAAGTCCTTCCCCTCGGAATCAGTAAAGGGTCACTTTCACTGAGCGGAAGTGAAAATAAATAGAAAATACAGGGTAGCATAAATTGAACTCATCCAGATGGTTCAGATTTTGTGGCATCATATGGATACAAGAGGATCAGTAAAAGGAAGAAATTTAAGGCCTTTGGATAATACAGTGTTAAGGGACCTGATATAGCAAGATGGTTGCTTGGAGGTTTGCCATAAAGCCCTCCCTCCAGGATATAAGAGTTTGTAAAGGGGCAGAGAATACAAACCATGATTCCACACAGATCTGGTCAAAACACTTGGAAAGCTTTTGGGAAGGGAAAGAAGAGACTGGGTGAGAACTGTAACATAAATCTTTGTTATTTGCCTGAAGTTTTTTTGACTTCAGTGTCCTCAGAAGAAAGTTACCATCTCAGGCTCTCAAACTGTAATGTTATCTGCAAATAACTGGTTCATGGATCTTGTGTTTTTTGTTTTAAATCAATTTATTTTAATGTAACTGAATTAGCAGATGCCAAACAATAAAGATCCAGGATGCTGCAGAAATAGGAAGGTAATGTATAGTGAAGTTTGGGGAAAATTATTCTTAAACCTGCTCCAGGCTTTGTAGAAAATGCTGAGCCAGTGCAAGAGTTATTAAAATGGTTTGATATAAACTGCTTCCTTGTAAAAATTAAGTATATTTTCAGAATGTAAAAGCAGTCTCCGTTTCTTGTTAATGCACTTTAACCTACTGCAGAATGTACTACTCCCACTTCCTCACCTGTCTTCCTTATTACTGTGTGGGTATCTGTCTTCTGCTTTGTCTACGGTAAACATTTTTCTTGGCCTAGGGACTTAACAAAAGTAAACTTTAAAAGTAAAGGATCATTGAAGGAGCAGTCGGGTGAAATGGAATCAAAACAGTGCCAGCGAGCAGGTGGTGGTGAGTAGGTGGTTTCATGCATTTCATGGGTCTTTGACATGCAGTTCTAGGCCAAATAAGTGCATAAAAATCAATTTGTCGTATCTTGCTGTCTTAAATCGAATATAAAACAGGAAAGTAAAGCCAGAGGGGCATGATATAATCTGCAAGAGAGATGGGAGGGTGAGAGAAAAGCTGTGGAATCGCTGTCCTTGGTGTTCAAAATTCAGCCGAACGAGGCTCTGAGCAGCCTGTGTGACCTGCGGGTCTGGCCCTGCCTGGAGGCGGAGGTTACATGGGCGACCTCCAAAAGCTCTTTCCAACCTAAATTGCGCTATGACTCTATACCCCATGAATTCTATACTGCTAGTTGCAATTGTGTTTTCTTTACAAAACTGCAGTAAAGATATGATGGCAAATTAGTAGTGACTTGCCATTTATGTTAAAAGCTGGAAAATCAAATCTGTAGTACAGGTGCTTGGTGGAAACCCATTTAAAAGTGTATTCAACTGAGTTAGATTGTCTTGCTGTTTTTTCTTGGGCCTGAGACAAATAACTCTTTGTGGGAACTCTTCAGTTTCTCCAATTCAGACTAACAGAAAGCTAAAGAATGGGAAGACAGAAAAAACATGATGTGCGGACTCGCAGATTTTTAAAGTCTCACTTGGGGATTCTTTTTGGTCAAAGGTCAGGGGTAGAGGATTCGTTTGATTACGGAAGTGACAAGGGGAGGGGACATTTATATTGTTTATATTTTTCCTTACGGAATGGATCAGAATGGATGAAATTTCCTAAATTGTGGAGCTAGTGTGAAAGAGTTGATAATCAACAGACTGTAATTGCACCACTGCAGTTTGCCGAAGCATTTGCTAGAAAGAGCAATTCCACTAGAACATCATCAGCGCCCCATCTCAGCGCTGTGCAGGCTCTTCAGAGCTGCTGCACATCCTGCAGTGCCATGTGTGCACATCTGGCACACTGCAACTAGTGTTAATTTAACAATACGAAAATGCTTGCAAATCATGATCGGAAGTAGTAGTAACTGTGGCACTGCGTGCTAAGGGGTAAGTATTTTCTCGTGGTTAAAACCTAAGATTGGAAACGTAGGTTCTGCGGCTTCCCCCAGTGCACCCAAGCATGCCGCTTTCCCTGAGGTGCGTGGCCCTGCTTCCCAGGCTCACAAAGCATCCAGAGCATCTTTTGACAGCTCTGTGAAGATGGAGCTTGTGATAGAAATGTTCAGCGCTTCAGACTTGCACTTCTGTTGCCTTGAGTCACTTTTCCTGAATCCTAGTAGGCCTTTCTACATTTGTGTGATGACTGGTTAATTCAGATGCCAGGGACAGGATTGGGACCAGAGTTCCCAAACTGAGCCATACCTCCTAATCAGAGGAGCAGGTATAATCCCTTTTTACCCTTTCTTCAGTCTCTGCACCTCAGCTTCTGGTGTAAAATCCCAACAGAGGTAGTGTTGTATGGCCTAGCCCCAAAGAGTGGTCTGAAATGCCTAGGAAAGGTGATGCTTTGAGGTGAGGCTGTGCATGCCCTGCAGGCGGAGGATTTTCACTGTCATTGAGTTTTTATACGAATTTGCCTCTCTTCTTCCTTGCTTTGCTTTTAATGTGTTTTAAGAGAGTAGAGACAGAGCTGTGCTCCCTTCTGGAAGGGGAAGTAAAGGGCTTCAGTAGGCTTCAGGAGCTGCTGCCTAAAAAAGTTTACTTGCCGTTGAAAGTGGGTAATCAGCACAAACTGGGACTTTGTGAGCCATGCTTCCTTTTGCCTGTCAGCTAAATTTCCTTCAGCAGCAGCAGCAAATTACACCACAGTCCACAAAACTCAGGCATCAACCAGAATTTATTGCTGTTAAGGCTTTGAGAGGATCCATAACGGTTTGCGTGGTGAGGATGTTTGTGAAGCTCGGAGGGACCCCTGTGGGCATCTGCAGTGCAGGGGAGTTTGTGGCACCTTGCTTCCATCCCGGGTATTTTATATAGGTATAGTCAGTAATAAGCTCTGGGTATGGAAGACTTCAAAATGCTGCAGTGGTGCTTAGCATCTAGCCAGGCATCTAGGGGATTAGTTTTTGTTTTGTTTTATTTTTAACATTCATCCAGCGGTAGCTCAAAGGAAGGTGCTTAACTGCAGGACTGCCAGTGTGTCTGTGCTGCACATAAAATGGAATATCTCCCGATGGCCTGAAGGGCCTGATCCCTCCCCAAATTATCAATTTTTGGTGACCTTTAGTCTCATGGACTTCCATGGGCTCTACACTGACCTATCAGTCTGAGGTAGGAGCTCCTAAATAGCACGATACAGGTTTTGTTAGTCCAAATAGTTTAGTTTAAAATGATGCTGTTAAATAGTAAATTTTTTAATATCCAAGTTATATTCTGTGTTTTTTTTCTGGGAAGTTTTGTTTTGTGAACATTTAAAGATGGATAATGATGAAGCTAATAAAATATGGACATCTTTATACTACCAAGTAGGATTCTAGTGGGGATGATATCTTGTAAAGGCTATAGCTTAACTATTAGAATTCACTTCTGACTTGAAGTAGAAAAAAAGTCCTAAAAAGATTAACAATAAACAACTTGGAAGAGTAAATGAAGCTAGCTAGCTTTGTGTGTGTGTGTGTATGTATATGAATTTACTACTTGGTGATAGTCAGAAGTGTGGGGAGAGGCATAGGCACCTGAAAGTGCTTGAAAGATGGATGCACTATAAAGGGGAAAAAACAAAGTAGGAGTATCTCACGAATTGGATGAATTCCTCAAAATAAGTCTTTGGTTTTATTTATTTATTTATTTATTAGGACTTGGGAAAACCTTAATAGCAAGGTTAATGTAGTTTCTTAATGAAGGTGGTCTGAGTCAATTTACCTTACATCAATTGCAAGCTGAAGAGCTTGTGTGACCCATTTGCCAGGGATCAGCTTATTTACAGTAACTTGTTGAATTTCTGAGCTGGAATATAAAATATCCTTTCAATAAACTGATGGAATAAAATTTCTTGAATCATTTCAGTCGTATCTAGGCAAAAAAAAATCATAAATCCACATGTGGATTTTGAGAAAAACAACTGAGTTAATGCCAAATGTGAGCAAAGCAGCATATCTGACAAACCTTGACAACTAAATTTGAACTATTGATTACGTTCCTTCCGAGCTGTGCCTGCTGTAGCAGGCTAGATTAGAGATGGTGTCACGGTGGGAGGAATTTTATTATTCTTTTGCTTAGGTAATCCTACCAGGAAGAGACTGGGAGGCAGGGGAAATTGGGAGAGCCAGGCTGGGCGTGATGGTGGAATTTTCTGTTTAAAACCTACTTGCAAATCTCTTGACCAGGCTTCCGTAGTTGAAAAATGTTTCACATACAAAATATGAAAGTGCTGTTCCAGCTGAGAATGAGTTTTGGTTTTTTTAAACACTTTGCAGAATCCATTTCTGAGTACAGAAGCATGTATTGCAGATTTTTCTTATTATCTTTGTTTCCCTGTGGGAAGACACCACGCAGGCTGGTGTAATGCAACTTTCATTGAGAACTGTAACTGTGGAATAAACCTTGATCTTTTCAGGAAATATTTCTGTAGAGAACTTTATTTTCTTCCAAACAAAAGTGAATACAGATTTCTTTTTCAGTTGGTGATTTAATATTGTGTGTCTGTCTGTTACTTGGAATAGATGAAACTAATACCCCTTTAGTAATAGGCGTGATGTTGGGTAGGTAAGTACTGGGCAAAAGGAGAAAAAGCAGAAGCAATAGTCATCTGTTATTTCAGGCATACAGTTAAAATAGTAAATATTCTGAGGGACAGTGGAAGATTAAAGGCGATTTTTCTTTTTTTGTATTGGTGATTGGGTTGCTGAAATCCTGCGTGCTGGTAGCTCGATGCGAGTGTCCTGTCTGGTAGCATCCTGAAGACTTGGAGATGGTAAAACCACACTAGGAACTGAGAGGCTTAAACCAGGAACGGAACCAAAGCACATGTGGGACAGTGGGGATCTCTTGTTAGTTGTCCCTCAGTTAGAAATCCTAATTGTAAAATGAGCTTATATAATAAAGGTGTGATTGCCATTACCTGGGCCTGTTGTACCGAGGCAATTGCATATGTGACTTTAGCTTTCAAAAGCAGAATTAATGTACACCGCGGGAAGCCTGGCCCGTGAACGCCTGCCGGAAGGTATTCTGCTCGCTACTCTGAGGAGGTTCAGTGAACCGGGAAAAAGCATGTATAAATCTCTCTCTTAAATCATGTATCACAGCAATTTTAAGTGCCTAAAATTAAATACCTAAATATGCTGCCTGGATTTCAGAACTCCCAAAGCCCCCATTAAAGAAATTAGTTTAAATGGAGAGAAGGTTCCAGTAACACTTAGAAGGGACAAAGTTATGTGAATTGCAGTTGCCAATAATTTTGGCTTTGGTCCTAAAATGAAGGCTGATATTGTGCTGACCAGGAAATATTGTCTGCTAATTCTGAGAAATGTCACCTGGACTGTCTTGTTTCCCCTTGATGCTTGCTTTCTTAGTATTGGATGGAGGAGGAGGAAGAAAGGACTTGTAATTAGCAGTTAACCTTTCAAAATTTCAGCTTTAGCTGCATAAAATGCATAACCTGTGCCAATAGCAGTGGTGGCTAGTACAGGGTGATATCATTTGTGTTAGGTGGATGAGGAATATTGAGTGGTTTGGCATACACCTAATTAGCACTTATTACACGGTGTTGTTCCTACTGATTTGGATATTTTAGTAGCCTGTTAGTCTTTTTCCCTGAAGAAAACCAGACGCAAGTAAAATTGCTTTGTTAAAGTAAGAATGAGATGAGTTTTATCTCTGAAGAAATGGTGTTATCATAAAAGTTTGTCTCCCACAGGCAACGTTTTCCATTAAGAGTGAAAGATTTAACAAATGTCTGTTACCGAAGAATGGGATTTCTTCTGATAATAGATAGACGATGAGTTCCAGGTACACTCATATTCGCAAGTTTTTTACAGAACAAATACATGAATTTTTTTTTTTTTAATGTGATACCGTACAAACTCCACTATATCTTTTATGGCATTTTTCTAAGCATCTTGCTTTTCTAATCTTGGCTCTCGTTGTGCTCACCCTGTGTCTGCCAACAGTGTAAGGGGATTCAGATGGTTCTTTGATCAGACTGCAAAACTTCCTAAAGCACAGCTTACTTTCAGAAATAAATAGCAAAGTCCAAAATGCCATTTCCTCCTCTCCTTGTTTATGTCGTTTGATCAGAGATACATGGAAATGTAGGGAGAGATGCTGGCTAACAAGGATATTGTGGTTTTGTGAAAATATCAGCCTCGCTTTGTTTTTTCCCTTCTTTTCCTCCTGAGGCATGTTCAAGATGCCGGTTTCACTTCAGTATTGCTAGAATTGTAACTTCATGCATAACTGATAGATTACTTTTTTTTTTTTGGTCATCCCCTTCCTCATTTAAGTGACTTGATTGTGTTTAAGAGTTTAATGCCTGTTGCAGACAGGTGATCCCCTTTTATCCTCATATTACCTTGTATATGTGTGCTATGGTCCCATCGATTGACCTTGGGGGGGAGAGAGAACTTCATTCTTTATATAATTTCGGTTATTAAAAAATGTACAGCATGATTGCTAGCTGTATCTGGGGACGGTCTAAGAGATTTAACAGGTGGATTTAAACGATATGTATTTGAGATAATATCACATGTCGATGGCTCTAATAGTTGTCATGTGATAATGCTCTCGGTAGTTACTTGCATAAAGCACTGTAGCTGTAGTGTTGACTGTAACGAAGATTGCTTGGCCTTTTCTGTAGTAAGACTGAATATTCAGTCACTTAAAACTTTGACAACATTTTGTCATAATATTTTCCATGTTGTATGAGCATGTTATTAGTTTTCTTAAAAAAAAAAAAAAAAAAATCAAAAAGTTAGCCATTAGAAAAGAAGAGCATGATACTAGGAGAAAATAAATTTTGTCCACACTAAATTGTGGCCTCTACTAGAAAGTTTTAGCTTCTATTGTTTTAGCATGTATTTGACAATTTTGCAAATTATGGCCTTTATGTAGATGATCTACGTGTCACCTCATTACATTAAAACTGGCCAAGTCTAAAGCAGTTTGAAGAGTAACAGATAGTTTGTAGTCAATGAAGCCTTGCTCTACCAATGCTTTTTCCACAGAACCTGCTCTATCCTCATAGTTTAATTTAGTCCCAGGCCTGCATTTTGCCATACTTTCAAGCTGGCACTGTGGTGCTTGAATTTCTTATGGGCTTGTCTCTGTAATTCCTTTGTTCTTTACAAAAGCTCTGCGAATGAGACAAAGGGTCTCATTTTATGCACTGAGTCATAGAAAAATAGAAGCTGTGCACCCAACCTGACGTTCGTAGAGCATCTGTATTGCACCGCTTACGAAAAGCACATCCTTCTGCACTGTGGCTGCAACAACGGGCCCCAGCGCATACACAAACACGTGCACTGCCTGGTGGGCTCATAAAAAGCCTGCCCAGAAAACAAGCGGATACCTGTAAAAATACAGCTTGAGGAGCATGTCTTTGTGTCAGGTAAGAATTTTTATGACAGAAACAGAAATAGAATGAAGCTGGGTGACATTCATCTACTGTTTTTGAGGTCATCCTTTCTTTCTCCTCAGTCTGTCTCACTCAGTCCATACCTACCAACTTCTTAGGCCAATACCCCTTGAAATATAATACTGATTAATTCTCACTAATTCTCTCCTGTGTCTTGAATATGGAAAGCAGATGTCATTTTTGTAATTATTCTTCTCAGAATTGTAAAAAATTGTGTGTATATATATATTTTTAAAGCTCTTTGAAATATAAATAAAAAGGAGTAAACTAAATCTCTTGATTCAGGGAAAAAATGTTTTATTTATGTAACTAAACTTAATTCTGGAGTGTTTCCAGTAGGTAAAATATTTCGCATAAAGTATGAAGCAAAATAATTTTTGTTTTCATTAGCTTAATGGGTGCTCTAGAATATTCATTTTGAGCTTACTTAGTTCATGAAAGGAATTGAATATGTCACTGGAACAAAATGAAAATGCTAAAAGAAATTTGTCTTTTTTTTTTAATGTCCCTTTGGAGCTGATGGGACAGAATTCATTGATTTCTTGGCATTGGATGTGTTGCCTTAGAGGTGGGAGGTGAATAAAGTAGCCAAGATGGCCTTAATTTAGGCTTTTCAGAATTTGAGTGCTTGGAATACTTGTTTGTAATAAGTTCACAAAACATTATTAGCAAGTTGATTTTATCAAAACTGACCTGTTTTGTAAAATGTTTTCCATCCTGCTGATAAAAAGTCTGCATGATGAGGTACAATTGTTATATAAGGAAAGAAAAGCCTAGGAAAATTCAAGACATGAGCTCTACCTGTTGTAAGGAGGAAGAATCGTCAACATCCATTCTAGGAATTTGGAGCCAACCCCCAGACACGTGTTAGCCCTCCGCACTGGCTCGAAGGCCTCTGGCTCCCGGGGAAGCTCCTTCACAGGTGCAAATTTCTCTTGCAGAGTACAAGATTGTTCTCTTTGCAAATGTGAAGCTTTTTGAGCTTTTTCCCAGATTCCTATTGCTGATTTGCCCGATATAGCAACGTGCTCCTTGTGCACTGGGATGTACTCTGCCTTACATGCCACTGTTGACTTCAGGTGGGATGTTTGGTCTATTGTGATTGATGGGATTTAATTTTTTTAAGAGTATATTCATGCTATTTCTAGTGATCAAACAATAGAAAATGAATACAGGCAAAATCAGGAAAAAGGCATTGAGTTGTGCATTGTACAAACTCATGTGAGAAACAGATGCTTGTGGGTCTGTTTTGCTTGTGCCCAACTGCAGAATTGTGTATCAGTTTACCAGTCCTTGTAAACACTATTTGTACATATCCAGTGGTGTGTAGGTAGAAAGAATGGTAGATGTTTGTAAACCTTGATGCAAAACTGTAACATAGAGAAATAAGTGTTTGGGAACATGTTGTACATGGTTTTGCATTTATTTGAAATTAATGTCTAACACTATAGGAGACTCCATCTACCTCCTCGTACAGCTCTACCCAGTGGCCAAATTTGTCTCCCTGCTCAGGGATAATCAAGGCTGGATGAGAAGCCGTGGCTCCACGTCCCTGCAGTGACGGTAGGGTTCCCCAGTAGGAGCAGGTAACAACACTTTGTCACAAACTGCCCCTCAGGTGAGGGGCACACATTTCCTGGGCCTGGGGGTGACCCCAGGCAGGTAGGATCCTTCCTGCGAACCACAGCCTGTACTGGTCCACCCCAGCGTCGCTCCAAAATTTGGGTCCTTTCTTGAATCATAACTGCAGAATCATTCAGGTCGGAAAAGGCCTCATGAGGTCTCCAGTCCCAGCTCCTGCTCCAAGCAGGGTCAGCACCGAATTCAGAATTCAGGGTTGTTCAGGGCTTTGTCCAAGTGGGTCTTGAAGACCTCCAAGGATGGGGACCGCACCTCTTTTCTGGGCCCTTGTTCCAAAGCTTAGTTATCCTCAGAATGAAAAACTTTCATTATATGAACCTCCTCTGCTTCCAGCCCTTGTCTCTTGTTTTTCTGCCGTGCACCTCCGCAAGGGGCCTTGGAGCCATTAGCTTCAGCCGGAGCTTTGTTGTTGTCTTTGCTTCACTGGCATGAACAGAATCGTAGTGTGTAGGTATAGATGTGTGTGTTCGTGTAGCTGCGTACTCCCTTGAAACCCAGAACTGAGATGGCCCAAACAAAATGTTTTTGCATCTCAAAAATGCAAGCAAAATATGAACAATAAATTCAAAGTTGTACTGGAAGAGGCTACTGGAAAAAAGATATTGGACAGAAGACGGTATTATTTTAAGGAGATGCAGTTTGTTTCGTAACTTCAGGACTGTATAGCAGTTACTGTGTGTCCACTTCTCTGTCCTTGCTGACCTCCTGCCCTCAGCTTTTTTGCAATTTCTTAAACTCTCAGTAAAACTTCTAATACCTACAACTTTTCCCTTTCAAATAGTAACAAACTACTGTTTCTAACAAACTTTACTTTGCAAAGTTTTGACTTTTTTGTTAAAGATAGACCAACTCTTTTCCACATCATTAAATTTTAACATTTCACATTTCCAAGTATTTGGCTACTAACACAGCATTACTTTTAATGAGAAAACTCAAAGCTGATTTCTTGCCAGCTGTCACAGTTAAATAGCTTGACATTAAAAGCTATCAGAAAGAGAGAGAGGGAAGCTGTAAAATGACATTAATGGAGATATAAAATGTTTTTTAGAAAATATATAGATATTGCATGTTTACAGTTTCAAAGACAATAAATTACAACTGGACTATTAATTTTTTTCCCTTAACTTTAAATATGTTAAAGTACGTGACAGTCATAGGAAAAGGTGATTTCTTTTGACTTTTTTAGTCCCTGTTCCCAGTTCTCTTCCCCTTCCTGTTGCAAGGCTCGGACTTGCTTGGCATTAGTGACTCTGATATTTTAGGATGATTAAACATTAAGAAATGCTGAGTTTCAAGATTTGTATTTTAAGTTGTTCATGTTAGATATACTCTCAGTTCTTTAAAAAAAAAAAAAAAAAATCCACAGGTGCCAGTCCAACAAAAATGTAATTGAGCACAATATTAACAACTTTCAAGATGATGAATTGTTTTCCCTCTTTCTGGGGATCCTGAAAGTACTTCACTGTTTTTTTTCTCTGGAGTCCTGTTACTAGAAAGAGATGGAACTTATTGCTGGTTTGACAAATTTTTAGAAAGGAGGGTTTATAGGGCAGTTTGGGAGATGGAGGAGTGATGTGAATGAAGGCACCAAGAAGTGTGGGTTTTTTGTTTGTTTGTTTGTTTTCCCCTAAGTAATGCTTAAATTTTTGAATGATTTTTGAAAGAAGTCACATTTCTGGAAAAACTGACATTCTCTCACACACACACATCTTTGTTATCTAATTTTTGCTAATGGGAGAAATTTTCAAACCCTTAAACCAAAACTTTAAGAAATTCAGTGGGTGTGATTAGTTGTCGCTCCTTCTGATGGTCGGGATCAGCGAGAGCACCGGGCCGCAGTCCTTCCTGCGGGAAGGCGCGGGGGGGTGCGAGACCCAGCAGGCAGGTGGCACGATCTCTAGTGGAAATGTTGCCGCGCAGCTTGGCGGCGGCTCCCTTCTGGGGGCAGCTCCAAGTGTTACGCAGATGCTGGTGCTGCCAGGGGTGGTTCTGCTGGGTGGGCTGGTGGATGGTGCCCGTCCTCTGCTCTGGGCTCCTGGTTTTCCCCATGCTTCACCTTTCCAGTCGTTTGCTAGCTTTCCGATAATTTGTCTCTTCTGGTGGTGAAGGGTACGTCGTGACTGGTGACCGCCCCGATGTTAGGGAGCTCTTACCGCGTGTACGTTGTCCCCGGCTAAGGGGGCTCGTGTCCTGGAAGCGCGGGGTGCAGGCGGTGCAAAGGAAACGCGTGCGCGGGGAGGAGCTGGAGGTGCTGCGGGCGAGGGGAGACCACCCTCTTCCTCGCGATGACCTCCTGGAAAGCTGCTTCAGCCTCTCAACCTGAGCGCCCGATATTTTCCTCTGGTATTAGAGCCTTTTCTTTCCTTTCTTTATCAACGAAAACCCATTAATGCGATGTCTATGCGCGCTTAAACCTTTAGAGCCGGTGCTGGCTAGGGGCATGTTTTTTTTAGTCGGTGCTTACAACCGGATGCAGTTGTTGGAGGAGTCTGTTTCATGCTGCACAAGGTTTATCTGTTCTGCATATCATATACCTGGTGTAATCTCTAATTTATTTTATCCAAAAAAAAAAAACCCAGAACAACAACAAAAAAAACCCTTACTGCCTAGTAGATTCACACCCTGCAGCGTTACATTGTTATATTCTACATGAGATTTTAGGTACAATTCATTTTTCAACATGAGTGATTGAATGAAGTCCCAGTGCTGTTTTTGGCGGACGTGACGTTAGGACATAGCTTTTGTCCGCGTAGCATAGCTTGGAGCATGGTTTGCCCTCTGCTGCGACTTCTCTAGAAAGCTTTATTCATCAAGGGCTTTAAGGCACTCTTCTGCGGTGCACAGCTTTTGAGTCCGCTGCTTTTGTTTGTATGTAGGGTGAATATCCTTTTATTCATCCTTATGTAAAAACCTTCTTGTTGTGAAGTACAGATCAGAGCTTTGTAGCCTGTTGTGGTGGGAGCCGGGAAGGAGCTTTCGGGCTGTTTTGGTGCGCGAGGAGGCGGGCTGCGCGCTCGCCGCTGCCCCTGCAGCGCTTGCCCCTTGCTCGTGAAGGTGTGGATTACGGCAGGGTGAACAAACCCCGCTCCCTGCAGGCTCCCTCCTTCCCCTTCCTACTTCGGCTCTCTGTGCCCCCCAGCGCAGGGCGCGCAGCGTTTTCCACCCGCAGCCGCCCTCCGGGCACTGCATGACAAGCGCTTGCAGCCCTGGCAGAGGTCAGGATGGCGCTGCCTTTCCCAGCTCCGGGTGCATAACCGCCGTCCTCCCCTGCCAGCCTGCGTTTCACGTTAGAGAGCATCGTCTCGGGCAGCGAGCTCCTCGGGACAGCGAGTGCTTTCTGCAGTTTCTAGCGCTCTGGCTCCTGCCTGGCTCTCCCGGGTCGGATAAAACATTTATCAGCGAGGCAAATTCTGAAAGCGGCAGCGGGGTTTGTTATCCAGCCGCTGCTTAGCACGCTGTTGGAAGACTTCTCCTCTTGTCAGACCACTTCAGCACAAAACGAGCCACCTTAAAGTGTGGTCCTTTCACCGGCGATTAATCCCTACTTCAAACGAAGGTCTATATTTAAGCGGATGACATACATAGTAGTCTGATCTTCTCAAGGAAGAATAGAGGCTTTAACAACAACGGAAACATGCTGAGTAGCAGCCTGCTAAAAATGGTACTGTCAGGAGATATTAATCCTGTCAAAACTGCGGACAGTGGTAAGTCCAGAAAAGGAACTGCCAAACCCTTTCCTTTTTTTGTCTTCCTTTTATAAAGACATAACAAGATTGAATGTTGCATCATTACAATATTGATGGGACCTTTAAACTTAGTCCTGAAAATCAGGCAACACCTCATCAGCAGCTCATCTGTCCCCCAAAATGCTGGTTGTAAAGTGCTGGCAATTCTGTTAATGGCACACAGTGATAAGGGACTAGGCATCTGGCTCCCTGTCAGCCGTCCCCTGCTTTCTTTGACATTTAAAGCATATCCCATATGTCATCTGAGGGAGGCTCAGGGCTTAGATAAACTCTTAATATTGATAGAGCAGAGACAGGAAAATTTTATTCTCCTTACAACGCTTATCCCTCAGTAAGACCAGAATGTACTTTAAAGCTTGTATTAAACATGTAATCGTATTTGTATGGATTTGTTTGTACTTAGAAATGTGCTAGTTCTACCAAAAAATTTCTCACAGCATACCTGCTATTTCTCTTTTCTATCCCAGAAATTGGCAGAGCTCTTCCAAATATAAATTAGAACAGAATTTTGAAATCTTGAATGTTCACATCCTCAAGTAATTTTATTCAGCAGATTATGGGTAGTAGAGGATTGCTAGCTGTCGATGATGAAAGAAGGTGTTTCTGAATGGGAAAAGTCTGTAAAAGAGTAAGCCAGAGCATTGCTTTAAGCTCTCTTCCTGCTCTGGTATTTTTGTATGCTTCTGTACTGCTTGCGTAGTGCAGAGATTGCGGCACTCCTTTGAAATCTCCAATTATTTGAGCCCTTGCAATTATGCGTGTTATTGATCAGCATGCTTGAGACTAGTCCCGGCACAATCAATGAGCTGTGACCCCCGGGAGGTCTCTTGTGTGCTAATTCAAAGCTCTTGGATAATTTGGGAACAATAGCATAAGCCTTTGTAGGCTGAGGATGTTTGCGGTGGAATTAATGCACTTGCTAGTTCAAACCACAGGCTTTGCAAGCCAAATGTCAGCTTAGCTCTCTGTTAAACAGTTTTCTTTAACACGTCACTAGAAACCTGTAAAATTGCAATGGCAATCTCTGTCAAATTCCAAATACAAAACCAACATTTGTTTGTTAATGATACAGAAAAGGCTTGAACAGAGAAGCCTTTCAGCGCTTCAGCATTTCCTAAGTTTCATAAATGGATGGAATAAATATAGCCTAGTAATTTAATGACTCATTCAGTGGTCTCAAGGCCGAAATTTACTGAAATGTAATGACTTACTCTTTGTAAGGCAGCATGGCATGATGGATTTTACTACTTTTCTTCCTTGAAGCTTTCTTCATTTTGTGTTTATTTTTTTCTTGGAGAACTAAATTGCACAGTAATGAGTTTTAAGAGGGAGATGGCATAGCATCGTTTTTTTCCAGACACGCACAGACTACAATGTGATTAGGATGTGAAGAAAATGCTGAAGTGAAAACTTTGCTGCTGCTATAATTTAGTCTTGATTCCTGTGTGCCTGCTGTTCTGGCAGCCTTGGTGTCAGTCTGCCTGAGTGTAAGGTGAAGACCTAACAAAAGTCAGTTGGCTGAATTTTCTAGTAGCCCCTGTGGCTAAATATACCAAGATTAGAAAATTCTCAATTCCAGTTGCACAGTATAAGAGAATTCACCTTTTCATGCACCTTTCTGGGAACTCTACTTAACAGATCCTGCTGCAAGAGTTGATAAACCAAGGGCATGTGGATTTATAGGCATGATCAGGATTCTGTTATGCTGTAGGGTCCTGAAATTTCTTTAGCATTTTTCGCTTATGGGATCATTCACGCAGCCTTGAATCAAATTGAGGCATTTAACTTTTCTGGATATATAAAATTTTTAATTTAGGCCTATTTTGTTTTTTTAAAGTTAAAAAATTCTTGGAAGTATTGTTCTTTTTCAAGTTTATTTTTGCACACTTTGCAAACAAAGTTCACACTTTAGTTGTCAGTTTTTACCACACCTGGAATAGTTAAAAGCAGTAAAATATGTTGATGAAAATATCTATCAATGTTTTCAAACCTCTTTCATCATAAAATAAGAATTCTGTCAGTTCTGTCAAAAATTCTGTCTGCACTTAACTGAAATCCAGCCAGCTCAACATCTCACTCCAGTTTCTTCAGTTTTCTCTTGCAATAAACTCTACATTCATGGAAGTTAAACCGTGGAAGTACACAGTGGAAGTGAGGACCTGGCAGCCCGTTCTGACGGGACTTCGTTTTTGGTGTCTGTACAGTTTACAGAAACTTTTCCCTGTGAAGGACGCTGCAGCGTGGCCTGGGAGTCAGCCTGCCACCCCTTCTCCAGCTGAGCCGCGCTCTTTGCGGGAGAAAAGAGATGTCTGAAAGGATGGCGAAGAGGGGAAGGGTCTTTCGGGCCTGACCTTTGGATCCTCTTAGTCCCTGGGCATAACTATAATAACCCCCCAAATGGGTTAACTCATCTCTTCATCCTAAGAGATGTATTTCAGTTCACTTGCAATGTCAATGATTGCACTTTGCTATCACACAAGTTTTACAGTTTATAAAGTGAAGCACTTCATAAGTTAAGTGCAATAGTATGGTTAATAGCTTACATGTGCCAATATTAATGGGAGCTTTAAGTCCTGTGGGTAGGAATGTAGGTGATTACTTATTATTCCTTTATCAGAAAGCTTCAGCTTAAATTCAAGATCATAACAAGAATTAGATTACATGGTTCGGTTGCATGTTCAGTCATGAATACTGAGGTTGATTTTCCTAGGGAAGCAGGCTGCAGCGCACAGGCCAAGGTAGATGCTCTGTTGCAGAGAGACAGGGGCTGTCTGGACCTCTTTGTGGTTAAGTGATAAGTCAATTAGCTATTTATTTAACTAGATAAGCAAGAAGTTTTATGTGGAAAGTGGATGATCTGAGATGGCTGTGTTTGATTTTATAGACATTTCTTCATTTTTGATTAATGACAGGTAAAAATTATATGCCCTCTTTCTCTGTTGGATTGTCCCCAGGGTAGTTAAATGTCCTTTGTAATTATAGGAACCTGTAGCTTCTTAAAATACATGGAAGTAATTCTACTAAGTTTGCATCAGATTATGGAGAATCATCAAAAAGATAGAAGACATACAGCTTTCTTTACAAGTGCTGTAACCAAAGAACATCCTGTGATTTGTTAAAATCATGCCTCTTGAATCTACCAGCAAAAAATGTTATGATCCAGATCAAAAAAACAAAAATCTGGATTGTATCAGCTTCTTGAATTGTCTGTTATATTTTGTTGTTTGCCATCAGGTTTATAGTAGCCACTTGTTTTTTATTTTCTACAAATAAAAATGTTATTAGTCATCTTTCCTGTAAGATGGATGTCTCATTTAAATGGAGAGCACTGTAACTTTTGTATTTCTGGTATTCAGTCCACCAAGTTACCAACCATAGGCTTCTCAGACAAGTTATCCATTTAGGTACTATCTTGAATCACTGAGATCATATTTACTTACCCTGGTTCCTGACAGAATTGTGATTTAATTTGCTGATGACTTCTAGCATTTCCTTTCCTCTCTCTGAGTGCTATGATTGTGTTAACTAGTGGTCTTAGCTAGGTCTTTTATTATTTTATTGTCTTGCATTGTATTTATTTCAGGAGATATGAGAGCTGCATTGTTCTCTTGGAGGTCTGGTAGCGCAAGATTCCCCAACGTGAAAGGTTTCCCCCTATGTGGATCTCATTGTAGAAACAGTTCTGCAGTTTCTTTTTTTTAAAACTGGTAATTTTACCGAGTTATAAAATACTGCACAGCAATCAGAATGCAAAATTTCTGTCCAGTGTCAAATCAGCAATAAAATTCAGTAATCTAGGCATATCAACTAACAAAGCAATAGAGAACTTTTTTGAAAGACTTCTATATTTAAGTAGCTTTTCCATCTCTAAAAATTATGTGAAAAACAAAGATACAACAGAAAGGTTGCTCAGACTTGCAGTTATAATAATATGTGGCTACAGAAAAAAGATCTTTAATGCGTGTTCCTTTATCAAGTGCTTTTTAGGGCTGTTTCTAGTTCTGTGGCCTTCCTGATGGATTATCCTGGAATGTATGTTAAATAATAGGTTGCGCAAGGACCTTTGCAAGGTCACCCTGACAGGTAGAGTCTAATTTCACGCACCACTAGCCGATTAGTTCAATAGAGTTGGGTATTTAGCATATAGAAAAATCTATTCCTCCTCCCCAAAAGAGGAATTTGCAGCATTTATTGGGGCTAACATTTACAATTAGAAACAGTTTATCAAAGCTTTCATAAAATATATATGTGTTTTTGCAAATCAAGTTTTCCGCACAGTCAAGCTTCTACTTAATTGCTCTACAGAGAAAATGCCAATAAACCAGAAAGTATAAAAGTAAGAGATGTCTCACAATAAGGCTTGTTCATCTTTGAGAAGAGTAACCAGTTCTACACCAGGAGCCCAGTTCTGCCAGCAGTTGCTCTGTGAAACGACTAGTATGATTTTTTTTTTTTCCCCAAGATACATGATAAAAGCTGTAGTGATATAGAAAAACTTCCACTTATTTTTGCACCTAAGTATATATACTTTCAGTTGCTCATTTGGTGTGTAAATCAGCCTTCAGCAGTATTATGTAGATTTACAGCTTTTATGGATATGGCTCACAACATGCACACTTGAAATAGTGAATACACTGGGCTGGCTATGGGAGTTTAATACAGTTAAAGATTATTCCAAAAAGTGCAATTTGATTATATGAATTATTTTTGGGAAGGGAGGAAGGTAAGAAAAGGTGCTGAATTAATCTTGATATAACCCAGCAAGAGACTAATGTATGGGTTCCTGATTTGCATCCATAGTTTGTTCTGCTAGTTGGAAAACCCACGCTGGAGGGTTATGGAAATGTTCAGTGCTTGTAGGAATGCATAAATCTAACGTACATATGAGTTTTATTCAGAAGTACCTCTGTGTCAAGCATTGCTGGCAGGCTAACGTGTTCCTGGTGGGTGAGCAGTATTTTCTTCAAGATGCTTTAAAGCAAAGGTGTCGTCTAAGCCACTAATCCTGCCTTTCTCCATACTGCAGCACATACTGATTAAAGGTAGAAACATCCGTTGGAATGAAGTTTCCTGAGGGTTAACCCTTGATTCAGTTAGCAGCGTGAAGATTGCCACCCTGGGAGGATGTGTGGTTTGAACTTGTAATTTACTTCTTGCAGAAGACTTTCCGGAAGTACGAGCGTTATGAAGGTTTGTCATTGATTTCTGATGTGAACCTGTGACTTTCCACTTTTACGTTGGCGGCTGGATCCCGTGAGGCGATTCCCTGCCACGGGCAAGGCGAGAGCTGCAACCTGAAGAGTTTGGGTCGGGCTGGGTGGGAGTTCGGGTGTTCGGCACCTCACGGCAGCTGCTGGGCCGCGAGCCGTGTCCCTCCCGGCATTTGCGGGAAGAAGCAAACCGCAGGTGTAGCTATGGAAACACTGTAGTCGTTCTGTTCTTTTGAAGATTATTTTGGTAAAGGGAAATGGAGGTTAGGCAGGGCAAAACAGCAGTATGTTCCAAAGAGCTGAAGAAAAGAATTAGTGCAGCTGAACTATCCAAATAAACAGATCTTGGGTAAAGCACAACACACAGATCTCGAGTCCTCTCGTTTAGGAGAAGGTTCTGGGAAAAATCCTTCATACTGAGTCTTAGAGTCACCTCAGTCTATTCAGGCACTTTATTCCATGGAAGATTGAGGGGTGACTTCGTTATATGTCTGCCAGCATAGGGGAGAGGTGGAGTGATTCATGAAAGTAGACAGCTATTTAATCTACCTTAAAAAAGAAAGAAAAAATCAGTTATTAGGAGCTCAAATCATAGCGATCCAAATATGGAAGGCATATTAAAAAAAGTTAATAAAATTAAGTGGATTTTTTCTGTTGTAATGTTTTTTTCCATTGGAGATGCCAATGCAGCATTCTGTTGGGACTTGTTAATGTAAGCAAACTTTTGGAAACCTGATGGGTTCCTCATTTCCCTGGCTAGCAGGGTGCCAAGACCTGGGTAACCAGGGATTTTCGGTTCCTTTCTACTTTAAATTTGGAAACTACAAATATGAAATGCTCAAAAATATTTAACAATGTGTGCAGATTTCTGTTCCGTGCAGAACTTTAATTTTTGTAAAGCCCAGAGCTTTTTGTGTTGTAGAAGATACTGCAGGTGTATCTGTGACTGTTCCCGCATGGTGACGGTGGAAACGGTGGTTCTTGAGCGTGAAAAGAAGAAGAATGGAACTTGGGGTGGAGCAGTTCATTCCCTTTTCTCTTTTTGCTCTGTTCATCATTAAAATAAATTGGAAGTAATAATATTAAAGTGTCAAAGAAAGGACAGAAGGAGATAGTAATTCAGCAGCTGGTTAGAAAAAAAAGGTTGCAAAAGGTCTCGGTCGAATACTGATTTCTTACAAAAGGTTGAAAAATCTCTCGCCTCAGCCAGACCTCTTTCCCACTGTATGGTGTGCCAGTGCCTAAGTGACTAGCTGTAGTACAGGATTTTAGCATAAAGCCAGCAATGGTATCTCCTGAGACAGTGCATTTTTGAGCCTATTTTGCTGTTGACTAACAAACAGGGCTATACTGTATTCGATGTGAGATTTTTCATAACTCGTGTTTCGAGATGGCTCCACTTCTGGCCTATGTGGGTTGGTTAGTACCTGGAGAATTTAGGCATTTTGTGTGTGAAAGTTTGAATGTACTTTTAAACAAGGAATTTTTTCCCTAAATGCTTTTCCTACGAGACATTAATATGCTTTACATAATCATGTAAATTTGTTCACAAAACCAGCAGTTTGTATGTGAAAATTTTAAATTCATGCTGCTGATTTGTAATTAGCATAGGGTATAGTTTAGCATAAAGACTCTTGCTCGGTAGGATATTCAAGCAAAACGTTCCATTTGTCTACTTTATGATTAGCCATTTTGTAAAACATCTTCCATGTTACAAAACACTCCAATTCCCTCTGAAAGCTCTGTGCTCCTTTTGAGCATCCACTGCAGGGTTTAGCATCAGCAAAATAGAGGGGGAAAAAAAGACGAGCAATTTATACTGTTAACATCTCCTTTCTGTTCTGTAGAGCCTGTGAACCTGCTAATGGTTGTGCAAGCAGGATTGTCTGTCCCCAGCTCCTCGCCTGAAAGGTCTGCACATCTCTTGTTGCTATTTACATAACATGATTCAGAACAAACAACTTTTCAGGTTCCCTGCTTTCAAAGCTGCTAAACTGGTTTTAATCAACACCTTGTTTTGTGTAAGGCGAGAGCTGTTAAATAGGGTGCTGTGTTTCATGCTTGAAACTGTGTCTAGTAAGGAAAAAAGACAGGTTTTGAATATATGCTGAAAAGGCAAATTTTCTTTTCCTAGTACTTGTTTAAGAATCAGTTTAAAAAAAAAATCTGATATCACTTGACAATATTTAGATCAAGGGATAGGAATTAAGAAAAGAAAAAGCAATCTTAACATGAAAGCCTACAAATTCCTGGACTTCCCAGGGTAAGAGACATGGCCAAACTGGCGTGGGTCCAGGAGGACATCTCACATTTTGGAATAGCTTCACATTTAGCTGGTGTGTATGAATGTGGAGGTAGAGAGGGGCTACGAAGAGGAATAGGGGCTAGGTATGAAGGAGGAAGCACTAAGGGTAGGGCTGGTCCCTGTAGCCGGGGCGCAGGAAAGGAAGGGATGATGAGGGGTAAGAGACCTCCCTCAGCAGGCTGGGGTGGCATGTCTCCTCTGAGAGACATGTCTCATGTGTCCTCCTCTCCTCTCCCAGCGTGTCTGGTCGCTGGGGGGGTGGCTTCTCCCTGGGTGACTTAGCTCTGTGGGGGCAGTTGAGCAGTGGGCACACAGGGCAGAAGCTGACGTGTGATGCCAGGTAATTTCCTGATGAGAATACTTCCAGGTATTTACCTGTGTTTCATGGTTTAATTGGCTTTAGTATCTGGCCTTTATCCTCCGTGTTTTAGAGAAAATAACGATGAGCAAGTGTGCAAGACAGAACAAAATCAGTTATTTGAACTCCTCTGCGAGACTTTATGGCCATGGGAAGAAAGCTGAATGCTGTCCACATTAGTCGTTAGGTGCTGGGCTGGCGAGGGCTGGAGTCTTCCTCTGCAGAGACACTGCAGACCAGCTGCTGACGTTGGATCCAGCTCCAGTTGGTAGCTTGCAGTGCTACTGCATATGTTCTCAAAGCTGCCTCTTCAACGTATTGCATTCCCCAGGCTGTGCAAAATAACACTGGCAGCTGGAGCACAGCGCAGCCATTAATACTGAAAGAAGTAAGAACCCCTCCTGGTGTGAAATTAAAACTAATTTTCATCTCAAAAACTAGAGAAAGGATTCCAGAAGATACAAGTGAGTAAAATGTTATTTTAGCTTTGCTGAAAGAATTAGTTTCTGCTATAAGTTTTGAGCAATTTGCATGACATTTATGGACAATTAAAGTTGAGATAAACAAGTCTGTGGGCTTCAACAGACTGTATGGTTACAGTTCTCTCCTTTCCACAAACATATATTGGACCAAATTTCACTTTGCATAATTTGCACTGTACAGATTATCAGCAGGGATGGTCTTACTATAAATTAGTGCTGAATTTGGCTGCTCTTTTATATCTAACATATTTCTGCTTGAAGGGGCTTGAATAAGGTAATATAGGTGCTCACTAGTAACAGTTTGCATGTAAAGAACTGAAAGTTAGAAATAGCGTATAGAGCGTGACTTTGACAAAAGTGGCCTCCCTCCTGGTTCCTGGTGTTTTTGTTTGTATTTATACTCGTGTTTTGTACTCGACAAGGATCCTCATCCATTCAGAGCTGTGGTCTCAAACACTCAATTGTAGGAAAAACGTGATCCCTCTGTGCATTTGTCAGAGCTGATGCTCACCATCACGGCTTTAGGCTGAAAGATTTTGGTTTTTTTCCTCTCGAAGTCTGCTAGCTCTTCAAGCATCTACCTCAGCAGTCTGTATGAAGGACGACAGCCTGTGCTTACCTGTCCACAAAATACTGAAGCTTCATCTCATTCCTTAGAGGAAATTCCTTGCTCTGCTGTGAAATGAGAACATACTGGGTCACTAAGGACTGGTCTGTCACTCGTTCTGGCTTAGCGGTGTGTGCTTTGGGGAAGACCTCAAGAACAAAGCGTGACTCTAGACTGATCATTTCCACTGCTTATCTGCTCTATCCTTCCAGTTTCCTCTGTCGTGAAAACCATGTATTTCTATCATGTGCCTGTAAAAAGTGAACCCAATCAACAGGAGAAAAACCCCTCCAAGTATTAGAAAGATAGCATTACTGAGAGAAAATTATTCCTTAAAATCCAAGTAAAGATTGATTTCTTCCATCAAAAACAAAGGCGTCATATTTTGGTCCTCAATGTATCTATTTCACAAGTGTCTCAGTTCATAGATAGATCCAGGTTTAAAGGTCGTTTATAAGAACCTTCCTGCTTTCAGACAAGAAATTTGTTATAGATTATCTGACTCTGCATTGAAGAAGTAATGATAAACATTGGATGGTTTCATGCGCATTAATCAATTATTCCATGGAAATGAGAATTTTGACGAGTTTTTATCTAAGTCTGGTATTTTTTGGATGAACTCAACAAAAAATGTGACTTATCTAATACTTAGAATGTAAAAATAGCTTATTTCTTAGGGCTGCCTATCTTCAGTAGACTTGTTCTTTATAGAGCTAAAAACTTAGTGATTAGTATCCTGTCAAAGGATATTTGCTTGGCACTTTGCAAAAAGATGAATTAAGCAGCTTACCTTGGTGCTTAGAGACTAAACAGAGACTAAATTGATATTGAACAAAATTGAAATCTTTTGTGACTGATATTTCTTTCAACTATAAAATCTGTATCAAAGAAAACAGCTCCACGATGTCCTTCTGACAACTTCTTAATCTCCCCGAGATTCTGGGCAGACCTACAGTAAACCAGCCTGGCAGTAACTTGGCTTTCGTCTCAGTATGCTGGAGGTACCTTGCATGTAATCCCGGAAAGGAAAGGAAGCTTTTACAAGCGTGTGCTTGCCGTGTGTAGCTGTGAGACTACACCGTGAACAGGAGTCCTACAGCCTCTCTGCTGCTGCCCCTTGGGTTGTTTCTTATTGCTGGCAGCAGCGAAGGAAGGTGCTGGGGAAATGGGCTTTGACCTGCAAACCTTGAAGGTTGGTCGCTCTGAAAGGAAACGTTCAAAACCACAACCATCTTAGCTCACGTACTGTATTTTCCATAAGAGAAATAGCTAGTAGAAACTAAGGTAAGACCTGAAGACCGTACTATTATATGACAGTCTAATTTGAAGACTCTTCTAAAGAACACAGGCTGGGGGTAATCCTGAAGGTGTGTTCTCGTAGGAAGTGGGCTCTCCTTCTCAGCAAGTACACCGATGTGATGTCCAAACAATACATGCCCATCAAATCATTCCCAGCTCTTAAACCTTGCCCTGTGCAGGTAAAGACAAAGATACCACCAGACAAAAATCTTGCCTGTAATGAACCTGCTTTATGTCTTTAGTTCTATAAGAGGCCTGTTTATAATACATGATATTTGGGATTACATGTAAATATTTGCTAAGATACTACTTTTAAGGTTACTTGCATGACTAGAGAGAATGCCTGCTTATTTTTTTCCTAGTACTATTGATACATATTGTGAATATGTAAATGAACAGTAAATCCCTGACAGTTTTACCAAATTCAAAGTCATGGTTCATGTGGGGGACAAAAAATCCTGTATTTTTTCCTTAATACTGAAGTGTACATTTAAGTTTTGAGAAAGAAGGGCTTGAGAAGCAACAGTGTTTCTTGCTCTCGGGAGCCGAATGAAGGGGAAATACTATTAAGTGTCTCATTTAAATTATGTAATAATAGCAGCAAGCTAACTGGAAGGTTTAGTGTTATTATCTTCTCCGAATTGATGTGTTCTCTCTCTCTCTTTCTCCCTCCTCTGTTTCTCTGTCTCCCTCTACAACTACTGCACTACTACTGTAAATGCATTTTCCACATGGTACCCTGTTACTCTTGGTAGTTCTTATCTAGTGGAGAAGTAGATTTTTACTGGTTTGGAAATATTTTTAATTAAAATTCTTACAAACACATTTTATTACCAATTAATTTATAACACTTGTTTTTTGAGGAATGTTACAATCGGACAATTTCATATTTTACACTCTAATAATTCAGTTAAATCCAATTACATAACTCTTCAGAGACTCAAGATCATAGCAGAGAAACTAAAAGCAAAGGTTGGAAGACAAGCTTTCTGGTTGGACATTGATCTAACTGCTGTATCTGGTTATATGCCCTGCATCTCTGTTGTGTTGCAGAATACTTGAGTGTTTAAATTGAAAATCTAAATTTGGAATTGACTTTCTGGTTCTGTAAAGGATTAATTGCATTATTAGCTTTATACATCAAAGTCAGTGAGACTATCCTTTTACACGGGAGAGATGTACATCTTTACAGACTCTGGACCAGAGATCTTTCAAAAACAGGAACGGGTCAAGTTGGCCGAGAAGCTCTTATTTCCATTGTTTGGAAGTACAATTTTGTTACTATTTTCTGTAATTTTGAAGGCAGATTCGGATATTCTCAGCAGCAGTACCTGCATAGCTGTTGCTTGCACGTCTCTTACAGAATATAGCAGAAGTGACCAGCTAAACCTAGATACAGAAGGATGGGTGTGATATGTTGCTCGGCTGCTGCTCCTGCAGGTCCTTATCCTTCGGTAGAGAAAGGGCCGACAAGGATCTGGAGCACTGCCTGGGTCAGCTGCCGGCTCCTCCGGTTGGGAATTCCCCTCTGTCCTATTGTGGATGGGGAGAGGTGGGTGCAGCTACGCAAATAAATAACCTCTTGCTAACTGATCCCTAGGGACTGCTGATGCCTACGCCCTCAGCAAGAGCAAATGTGGTGTAATTGGACTTTAGGTCCCGTTCATTCAGGTTTTCTAGTGTTTGCTGTGGGCTAAAAGCATTAATGCACGAGGACGCTGTAGGCTACCACAGATAAGTTTATGCATTGTGTCTGGTGCTCGTGGTAATTTGTATGTGCATCTTGGCTTGATGATTGCTTACTGTAGTACTGAGACTGCTTATAGGTTGAATTGGCCCAGTGATTTCAGACAGCTTAGTTTACAAATGTATGTTTTTGCAGGACTTCTGAGTGTTGCTTTATAGCATATGTTTTTATTAGTTAATATTATGTCTATTGTAATGAATATCTGTTTCCTGGCTTACCAAGTATGGACACTCAGTTGCTGAACAGAGCAGCAAGTCCCAAGCAAGGAACTGAGGGTAGGAAATGTAAAGCAGATGCTAGGCACTGACATCTACCTTGCACGCCCCGCTGTTGGCTGCTCCTGTTTTGCTGTACGTAGGTGTGCTGGAGCAGCCGCCCATCAATGCCTAGGCCGCTGCTTTAATTTTTCTGACTAAAGCAAAGATGGACATGATCCCTCAGAAAGCTCTGCTTGCCCACCAAGGTCAGTTCCACAATTCTGCCCCAATCAAACGGGATTTAATCGGTCAAAATGTATGCTCAGGGCTTTGACTGTGTGATTACTTATCCTTTAGAGGGTGGCGGTTGTTTATAATTACTCTAATTGCTGGGATAATTGTGGCTGAGACTCCTGCTTTAGTAAAAGCCTCAGCTCTTGAGTGCGGAGGCTTACCAGCTTGGATGGTAAACAGTCAAGAAACAAAACTAAGGTACAAAAAAACTTTTTAAAGCATTCCAAGACATCTCTTGTCCTTTCAAAAGTCTGAATGTCTCCATCTAGAAAACTAGCTTTTACAAACTGAACCTGGCAGTTCTGTTTCAAACATGACAATAGCTGTACCAAGGGGAGAAAAAAAAAGAAAAAAAAGAAGAAAATCCTTTTTGCAGCTGGAACTGGAATAAAATATTACAGTGTAGCACTGGAGATTTCCATACAGGCATGGTTTAAATTTCTCTTCAAGTACTGCTTGTGGAGAAGGAGGAGAAATTGGGACCATAAATATAAAGGGAGAAAAGGTCAGTATAATTTGGTAGATGTTTCTCTCCAGTTCTGCTGGAGAAAAGCATAATTTTGCAGCAATTCATAAACATTTGAAGTAATCTGTGAAAGAAAAAGAGTAGCAATTTTAAGCTGTAAAGTCCATTTACAGCCTCCTTCATTTTCAGGATTAAAAGGCAGAGAAAGCTAATGGCTGATGGGGAAAAAAGGTAAAAATGATCATGTTTCAAAAGTTTGTCCCCATTCTGTTATACTGTTCTGTCCACATTTAAAAGTATATGAAAATGTGTGCCTTTTTTGATGTAGATTCGTATTGATGAACTTGTTAGGATTTGCTTCTGGATTTGGTGCTCTACCCATAGCCTCAAAGTTAAACCTCCTAGTTTGGCGTCTCTCGTGAGCCTTTCCCTCCCGCAGGCCTCCCCTCCCTTTCCCTTACTCTGTCCCAGCTTCAGTTTCTGGAAAACCACCTGGCAGGTCACACACGGAGAAACTGAGGCAGCTCGGGGAGGTTTCATGAATGTCTAAGGAGATCATGTCTCATTTAATATCTCTGTTAAGCATCTAGAAGAGGGTTTAAATGTCACAGTACAAAATCTCTCAATGAAAGAAAACCCGAAGCAGTATCTGTATTGTGGAAGTAGAAATCAAAATGACCTGCCGCCTGGAAGAAAGGTAATACCACACAGGTCTATGGAAAGACTGTTTCCCGTGTTGAGCAGTGAGGGGAACAGAGAGGGGCTATCATTAGGACAAATATCAAGGAAAAAAAGTGTAAGTGGATGCTGTTAGGGAGAATGGTTTTAGGGAGTTTTGTTAAATTGTGCTGAACACCACCACCAAAAATCCATTCCTCTACAAAGAACTTGAAAACAAGAATAGCTATCTCAAAGCCAAGTCATCATCTTTTGGAGGAGAAAACTTAGATGCACAAGAAATTGGGGAGGGGCAAGAGAGCAAATGGTGGCTTCTTATTTTTGGGTTGCGTGTTTTTTTTGTTTTGTTTTTTTAAGGATTGTAGGAGTTTTGAAAAAAAGATATTAAGTTATATATTAAAAAAAACCAAAAAACTTTGAAGCAGAAAGGAGGGAAGGCAAGTGAGAAGGATTTGAGGGTAGAAATCCATCAACACTGAAACTCTTGCAGACATCCTAACTGGCAGATCAATCAACTGTCCAGTCTGTGCGAGAGCACGTGGCCGGCATTGACAAAGCCAGTGTCCCGAAAGGAGGTGCAGAAAACCCGGACCCTCCCGATGGCACAGGCGCTGGGAATGACTGAGCGAGGAGGCGAGTGACGGGGTCTCCCAGCTTCCCTCCAGCTCCCAGGCCCGTGACCCTGCAGGAGTCCTGCAGGTGCAGCTGGAGGGTCTTGCCTCCATGAGTTTTCAGCATATCATGAGCATGTCCTTAAGCCAAATGTAATTAAGTAGTCAGGTTTTTGAACCGTGAAGCATCATTATTATTATAATTTCAGATTTTGAGTTAAAGTTCCCTAAGATCTGTGCAGCACAGGTCACTGAAGGGCATTCTGTCTCAGAAAATACAGTTTGTTTTTCTTCCTGTGGATGCCTGGGTTAAGTATCATTCATTAATACCAATAAACTAAGCTAAGCCTCAGTCAGGAAAGCAGCAGAGGCCATCATCCTTTTCCTTCCCTAATTGAGTTTGTAATTTGAAAGCAAGTAGCTCTTTATATTCAGATGCCTCAGAAAACTTCAAACTTGTTTTACTCAAATTGCATATAATTGTAGCCACCCCTGAGATTTTGGACCAGAGATCACTAATGTCATTTCTTTCATTTTTGCAAGAAAAGTATGAAAAATGCTATGCAAATACTGACTGGATCAAGCTCACAAAACTGTGTGTATGAAAGTGGTTGGCAGGGTTTGGTGTAAGCCTATTAAAACAGAGGTGCATATCTGAGCATATCCAAAGCAGACTTAAAGAAATTTAACTTGATGCGCCTGTAGAATATAGGCACCCTAGATTAAGTGAAATCAATGCAGGGAAAGACATTTTTGCCTACATGTTAAAGTTCATTAGTTCTCTGGTGTATTTAGCATGGTCTCCGTAGGAGCCTGACTCTCTTTTACCCAGCAAAGCTTGCCTGATGTCCACAGCGATCGAAGAGTGTTGCAGACCTCCAGCTGAACTGTGGGTTCTTTTTCCTCCAGAAAGAAAGCCGGGCTCTAAAGCATACCTGGTAAAGAGATTAAGCCAATTTACATTATGCTTTTATTGGAGTACTCCATCCTGTATTCCTTCCTGCTTATTATTGCAGTAATAGTGGGAACATGAAAACCTGTAAATATTTTGCTTTCTGGCCCGCGTATGTGGCACTGCTTTCTATAAGTGTGGTTTTCATGCTAACTCTCTGCAATTCTTACAACAAATGGAAGAAAAAGAATGATGTTTTAAGGAAGCCGTGAAACCTCAAACATGGTATAGGAGGTTCCAGAGCAAGTGTAGCACCAGCTATTACTTTCTCATTCCTCTAAACAGATATCAACCCTTCTCAACCTCCCTGACCCTTTCTAAATTAAGAGAAGTTTAGAACAAATTTTGCAGCTCAAATTTAGACATCCAACTTGCTGATATTAGAAATGTTGATGTAATGCCTACTTGTAAAATAAACTAGAAACACTGTCCATTTGACCTCAATTTTAATTAACCCAAGTTTGTTTTGACATGCAAACCTCTCAGGACATTGCACCATGTAAAGGAGGCTGCATAAAAGCTGCTTGTGTTGTATTGCAATTCAGTGCAGATTTTGGAGCTGATCAGATATTTTTTCCTTAAGGCAACATTGATCTGATTTGTACAAATGCTAGTAGGAATTGCTTAGTATGCTGAAGTCATAATATACATGTAAAAGACACTTAATGATAGATCTTGCAAAGTCATGTTTTTTCTATTTCTGTTTACAGTATTTTCTGTAGACTACTTACTCTCCTGAAATAATTTCAGAAATGTAAAAGAGAATAAAGATTAAAAAAAGATAAAAAGAGAAATGGAAATGGCCTCTTCCATACACCAGAATCTGTCACTGAGTTGGGTAAACTTTCTTCTTAAGAACATCCATGTTCCATAAATTCCTACCTCTTTCTTCTCTGCTCATGGAGTTAAGTGCTTAACATCGGCCAGGATGTTAGAATGTGTTTTCTAATGATTACTCATTACTGATGATTATCCTACACTAATAACTGATTACAGGGCTCGCTCTTCTTATTGCCCCTTTAAACTCTAAGAAGCTATAAAAAGCTCTCCCATGTGGTAACTTTTATTGCTGCACACCTCTTCTTTAAATGAAGGAAGTAATCATTTCACATGCTGCTGTATTTTTGAGCTAAGCCTGCTTTGCAAAACATAGCCTAATTTTATGACTGGCACACTCTACATCTGGGAAAGGTAAATGATTAGAGTTTCTGAAGCATGTATTTGGACTCTGCAGCAGTTGGAAACCTAAAAAAAGAATAGAAAGAAAGCAAAGAATTGAGACTTTGAGAAACTAAGTTGTGTGTATTTTAAGCAAATATTAGGCTCCAAACATATATTGATGACATGAAGATCTCCAGTATCTCTGAAGGGATTTAGGGGCCTCACAGTTGCTTCTAATGATGACTCTTAAGCTTTTAAATGAGTTCAACACTTTTGGAAGTTTTACTCAAAGCGTCAGTCTTGCAAAAAATATCAATGTAAAAAATAGTAGTTGCAGGCTTGAGATTTAAAGTTATGAGTATAGTTTATATAAAAGTTATATGTTATAAATTTATATTTCTAGTGAGGCTAAGGACTGTGAGCAACAGCACATAGGTGAATTTTCTGCATGACTGCCCAGGGAAGCCTGCAAGAGTGAGGACAGATACCTGTGCTGCCAGGCCCAGTGGCGTGTGCACTTAGAGGACCTGTTCTGCCTTCCAACTTATGTGCATTAAATACGCTGAAAACATAGGCATGTTTATCAGATAGCAAGTTTTCTCAGTTAGTGGTTGTCTTAAAAAAATATATTAAAAAAAAAACCAGAGTTTTTATATTGTTTTTAAATAATTCTGTATTACTGCAGAATTATTGCATAAGTAATATGTATATTGATATGTATAATATATATACTGAATAAGTAAATAAGGTGAATACTTAATGTTCTGTTTGAATTGAAAAGTAGAATGCCAGTGTCCATGGGTTTTGTTTTGATTCTTTTTGAATCTTCTTTCTGTTGATAAAAGCAGAACTAAGGTATGTTTTTAGTACTGTTTTCAGTTATTTTATTATAAGTCATTCACACAAATCCTTTAGCAAATCCCAGTTAGACCAATCTCAATTACTAATGGTGCGGTAAGTACAAATGCGGGCAGAACATCTTAAAATTGCATATTCTACTTTTATTTAAATTTAAGAGAAGGTACTGTTGTTATGGTATATTTTAAGCTATTTATTTAACTGTAGCACACACATTTGTGCAAGCCTTTAGAAGATTAAAAATAAATTTAAAGAATCAAGTTTACGCACAAGGAGTCAGATTTTCAAAGAGCTTAATCAAAATTCAGCATGTTGTTCAAAGCGAGATTTTTAAAGAGTGATGCTAAGGGTTTTGTTTCTCAGTACTTTGACACTTCATCTGTTTCCACGGGGCGGATGGAAACTGTGGTTTGTTTGGTTTTTAATTCTACTTCTTCTGAACATCCCAGCCGAGATACTGGTGAATGATTAAATAATTACAGCTCTCACAACATCTGACTATGGTTATTTTGGGAACTGTTTGTCTTTACTTTTATCCCCATTTTGTGCAAAAAATTGTCCCTATGTTTCTGTGCTATGCTAAAGCAGTGCAAAGTGTATTAATGGCAGCAGATGACTTTTAAAATGCCTCCGAAAGAGCCCGTACTGGTCTGCAGCGGGACCTCTTGCCATCATCGAGATGTTCTTTAAATTGTCAGTCGCAAATGCCTGGGGTAGAACGACTCTTTTATGGCTCCTTTGCAAAAATAAATGCAGAAACCAGCAGGAAACGGATCTCAGTTGAAGGACTATTTCATATGCTTGCTTCTTCTTGTGTACTTTGCCTTCATTTTGGGGAGGGTTGGCTTTGCCGTTTAGCTTCCTCATTTGCCTCCGCCTGGCGGCTGCGTCCCACCGGGGACAGAGCTTTGCAGACCGAAGCGAGCGCCTGGAAAGTTCCGTTTCCAAGCCCACCAGAACCAGCTCGTTCTCATGGAGCATCACCGCCCCGGGAAGTCACAGCCACCACAGGTGAGAGTGAGACTCTCTCTCCCAGGAGGCTCGGGTTAATTAGGGAAACACTTAGCGGAGCAGGGAAGTGCTTTGCAAGAGGGAGCAGTGTCAGTCGGCAGGAGCTGATGAGGGGGTGTGATGTGCTCCTGGCTGAACTCCTGCTGTCAGTCCCCGAAAAGGCCGTGGCTGCTTTGCACAAGTGGTTTCCAAGCTGCTTCCATCAGTAGGGGAAATCTTAGAGGAGGCCGAAGCTTTTGGGGAACCGGTTTTCCCCGGTGGGTGCAGGGCCCGGCGCAGGCCCCCTTCCTCGTGCGCTGAGGAGCGCCGTCCAGCACGGGGGAACAGCCTCCCAAAAGCATCCGGCTGCCAAGGGATTTACCCATGTTTTTTCTTATGGTCTTCCTTCTCGTGGCTTTCTAGAAAGTTGGAGTAGACTGAGAGGAAGTCATTAATGACTTATCTTTATGTTTGCCCTCACCATCTCCTCCCACTCCCTAGTATTCAAATTTTTCTGCTTTTCCTACTTAGTTTGCTGTTTTGGGATCACAGTGGAGGAGAGGTTAATTGTTCTGGAGAGCTGGAGGCACTTTTCTGGAAAACAGAGACGTCTGACAGCCGTGGTCCCTTGGTACCGATTGGTGAAGGCAAATAGTAGGATCACATTGATTTTTCCCAGGGTAGGAGGCCTGGGGGAGGCGCGGGGGAAAGAGGAGGGCTGGCGGGGAGCGCGCCGCTGCTCTGCATGCGCCTATTCTTGTGTGTCTGCTCTTTTCCTTGAAATGCTGTTTTTAGCCCCCTTTGGAGGGGAATCGCATGGCCGCCCCCCCGAGCCGCGTGTCTCTGAGGCTGCAGCATTGCCCTGCAAACAGGTGACGCCTCTTGGAAGTGTTTTGCAAAGCTGCCATCTGGGTGGTTGCATGATAGGTGCCTGGTTGCCGATCGTTTGATTGGTACGATGTGCTCGCGCCGGTTAGCGGAGCGACAGCTCATGCATCTTGCGCTCGCGGGGCGGCTGTGGGAGGAGGCCGTCGGCGCGGCGCGGGGCCGGGGGAAAGCGCCAAGGAGGCAGCCCGGCGGCGTGGCGCTGCGCTGCCCGCTGCAGCCGTGGCCGAGACAGTCGTCGCTCAGCAGCCCAACGGCACTGATGGAAACCGGAGGGTGTTTCTGGTTGCGTACGGATCGTGCTTGCATGGAAACCGGGGGGGGCTGAAACGTCTGAACGTGGCACTTGGGACCGTTTGGTGTTCCTGAGGGCGATTTGGTTTTGTCAGGCTTGCTGTGTGGTGATGGCGTGCTCGCACTGAGCCAGCTCCCTGCCGGATGCAGGGGAGGACACCTGTTGAGTTTGAAAGCAATGTTTCGGCACAGCATAATAAAATTTAAGTTAGTACAGATGTTTTCAAGAGCCAGAGCTTTGCCTGGACCAGCCCAAGCCTGCAGGGTGGAAGCAGTGTGGCTTTTTGGCATGCCAGTAGCATAACACAGTATAAAACCTATTAACGTAGCTCTGTGCTGTTCCGTGTGAGCTTTCTACCTGTATTGACCATAGCAAGAGAGGAAATAACTTACAAATTAATGTGAACAGTAGGAAATTTGAAAGTAGCTTGAATATGGATAATACATATGCACTGTTGTGTATTAGTACCATGCAGTTTGTTAAGAAATGGCATGCAGTGAAATACAGAACGTTTATTCTGAAATGTGGGGCCTTGGCAGCGTAACTTCTTCCAGCAGCATGGTTGTCTCATCTGTACAGCTCTGAAAAAGAAAGAGGTGCTCCTTAATTCTTTGATACAACACATGAATTTACTTTTCCAGGAAAAATCACATTTATTTTGATAAAAGTGAAATAGAAATGGAGAGCATTATATGTTTGCCTTGTCAAAATGCAAAATCCAAATCAAGAAAATAATTTTTTACATCATTAAATATTTAATTTCTTGTTAAACCAGTTGTCATTTTTCTTGTTTTGTTTTTGCAGGAGAATGTGTTTAGGAAGGAAGCTAAGGGTTTTGGTCTAGTGAAAACAGGAACATCAGGGCGATGTTGGATTTGCTCGTCTGTAGGCTGACGCTCTGTATGGCAGTTGCAGAAACACCAGACTAAGATTTGCATATTCCTCTCTGATTTTACTTGTCCCAAACAAAAACAGAACATTTTTTAGAGAGATGATTTAACATAGCAAATAAAGCATTGTATATCTTTCCTTTTTCAGTTATTAATCATTTATGTATCTTTAAAAGTGGCAGGATTGCCCTTGGGTGTTTTGGTCATAGGTCACTGTGAGTTGCAATCCAGTATAGATTTGGTTGTGGCTAGATACAGGACAAAAAAGCGAGCTTGGGGTACTAATAAATCATTCAGTCCACTGGGGTTATGCACAGTAGTTTGAATCACCGTAGTGCTAAAAGGCTAGCAATCTGACTTTCCATGGGCAAAAAGTTTTGAAGAACCTCGAATCCCTCATTTTGGCCTTGAAAATGTAAGTGATGAAGATTAAATCTATTTGACTTTTTTTTTTTTTTTTTTTTTTTTTTGAGATGATAAAAAAGCTCTGAAGCCTGGATGGCCGTTCAAAAGAGGTTCAGCACATAAAACATCCTTTCAAATCTTCAGTGAGGAACAGGGACTCTGCTAATCATCAACAAAACAGACACTTTTTCTGATCAACTTGACACACTATATCTAAATTTTGATGCTTGTGTATACTTTAGAGGACCAAAGGAATATTTTTTAAAAGCCAGGATTTTGTAAATCAATTTATAAGAGGATCCCAGAAAATTTGGGAGTGTCAAATCTTTAGTGACTTTTATGTTTCTGTGCTGGGCTGTATACTGAGCTCAGCTGGACTTTCCCGCTGAAATCATTTTTGATTAAAAAACAAAACAAAACGGAGTTGTAAACTACATTTCTCACAATTTTTCTGCTTTTCACAGCAAACCTGCATAATTTATGCTACTGAAATATTTAACATGGAAAATGCTGTTACAGCGTACCCCCAGGAAAGCTGTTTCCTACCCCGCAACGTTTTACTCTCGAGTTGTCTTGCTCGGTAGCAGACTGCACTCACCGGCTTAGATGTTTCCAGCTACTGAACCCTTTGGAAAACGGGCGAATGCGGTGCTTTGCGATGAGGCCCGATGGGACGGTTTGGGGAAGAGAGCTAACCAGCTTACGGGTGGCACAGTTAGACGGTGACTGCTGTGGTTCGGGGTTGCTTCCCCGTAAAGACGCCGCATCCTGGGGCGCAGGGCGGCGGGGGCGCGCGACGGCCCCCACGGAGCGCTTGGCATGCTCCCACGGCCGCCCGGCTTGTCTGCCGCCGCGCGGGTCTGCGTTACTTAAGCCCTGCGGCTTTTGAGCCTCCAGCTCGTTTCTTTGCGTTGCAGCCTGCTGCGCTGCGCCGATACGCCAACGTGGGCGTCCTCCCTTGCTGCAGCGTTTCGCGTCGGCGTGCCCGCGGCTCTCGCCACGCTTTGCCAGCCTGAGCTCCTTCGCACGTGTGCACAGCGCTGCTGCTTCGGACGTGGGGCAGCAGCGTTTTGTGGACGCCTCTCCCACGGTGTTTTTCCAGTCCCTCCAAAACCCTCTTCCTGATCCCGCTCTCCTGTAATGCATTGGAAATGTGATTAGTTGTAGTTCAGGTACGAAGAAGTGGGTCACAAACAGATTGTGAAATGTGGATAAAGTCCTTTAAAACTGTTTTGTTGAAGGAAATGATCAAAATGCCTAAGAAAGGGAAGACGGGATATGAAGGAGATGTTTTTTGAACACTGAGAGCAGCTTAATATAGTGCTAATGAAAGTAATTTCAGGATGCTTTATATCTACCTTTAAGAGCACTGAATATTACTTTATTTAGATGGAAAAACTGGCATAAAACTTAGAACTGTATCCTGAAATTACGTGTGGTGTTTTAAAATTAGATATATTTTCTTACATTATTTAAGCATGGTATATTTTCTATTCCAGTTAATTTCTTTTGTTTTACCCCTTGTCCATAGAAATGTAAAGGGAAAAAACAAACTGTATGAGCAAGGTTATCTGTTTACTATAACTCAAACCAGGATTGCTACTGTAATGTAAAACAGTCTTATCTTCCTGATGTCAGAGGAAACCACTTTATCCTTTCCGTGATGGAGGCTCTCGGCGTGCGCTCGCTGAGCCGCTAGGGCTGCGGCGGGGAGCGCTGGGAGCAGCTGCGCGTCAGGCACGTCACCTCTGCAGAAGAGGACATTGCTGCCGTTTGATAAATGAGAATCAAAATGCATTTACATGAGGGACCGAAATGGTGCTTTTCAAAGTATGATAAAGGAAATAGCAATATATCACGGTGTACAGCTAGTCCTGAGTGATAGATTTGGTACCCTGTTGCGCTGGGCTGCAGACTTCTTTACTGCGCGCATACATGGAGCCTTGGCTTATCCGTAACTTTTACGTAGGCTTTTATGTAGGCAAGTGCCAAGGTCAGCGGTGACCTGGTCCTGGGCAGCCCTCTGGGGCACCTCGGCACTTTGGACCTCTGCGCAGAGAGAGATGCTGTTGTTCGCCGCAGAGTAATGCTGCGGGACCCTGCTCCTTGCGTTTGCGTTTGCACTGAGCTTTCATCTTGTTATTGCAATCAGTTAAATAGTTTTTGTAGTTGATGGTGACATTCTTGTGCAGTTGACTGTAAGAAACATCTGTTATTTGATGTTAATTTGTATTTTTGATTTTCTAAGTGATGACTGACATTACACTGCCCTTCCTACTGTGTGGTGTTTAACACGCAGAAAAGGGGTATTTGAGAACCAAAAGCGGGGAGAATGCAATGAGTAAATACATCCTTATTGGAAAGTACGGCTGCACCTGATTTCAGCTGCCTGCGCTGACCCTGGGATTATAATTACTGGTTTGGCTGGGTTCTGGGTTTACATGATTGTGTCTTGTCTCAGTCTGAGCTGGAAGATCTGCGAGAGCAGCCCAGCGCCGTGTTTGCAGCGCAGAGTAAAGGGGCTGTTTGAGAGCACGGTGCCTCTCTCCCTGGCAATCTCGCACTGGGAGGCAATTTCCCGAGGTACCCAAATACCTGTCATCAGCGCTGGGTAGAGTGATGTGACCCTCTAATCTGAGCTGAGCTGCAGCACCTTGAAAGGGAAGAAGTGGTTTTGGGGAGGGAAAGAGAATTTTAAGCCAGGAGGGAGACAGATTTTTCCAGTCGGGTGGCTAAAAGCTGTGCTGCCGTTGCTGCCAAGGGGCTGTCTGGCCGCCTGTATGGAGCGAGTGTTGCCAGCCCAGGGGGGTGTGTGTGCGTGTGCGTGGTGGGAAGTAAGTCAGCAGAAGTGTTTGCAGTGGAGTGGACAGAGAGGCACCGATTTGCTAATGACAATTAGCATCTAACGTCAGTTTGTGTCTAAGAATTTACCTGACCCTTAAAAATACCTCCTTGATACCGTATTTGTTTTCTCTAGGCAAAGCAGCAAGGTATGGCTGATTGGTTGATGTAAATAGCTTTGTTACTTCCTCTTCCCTTCCCACCCTCCTCTTCAAGAGGTTCTTCTGTGGTATTTTTGGAAATACACAAAAGGACTCAGTTAAAATATTCATATTGACCAGAGTGGTGAAAGAAAGAAGGCCTAATCTATTTGAAGTCAATAGAAAACCTAATTTTGACTGCAGTAGGCTTTAAGTCAGTCCAAAAGGAGTAAAACAATTTTTTTTTTCCAATACCTTACTCAGCTACTTTATTAAAATAGGGTTTTGACTGAACAGAGAAAAAAAAGCATTTTGCCCATGGTTTTCAAATGATGAAGAAAGTTGAAGATAAACCTCAAGCTCCACTCTCTACAAAAGATAAGGGAAGCTGGCGTGTCTTTGTAGGAGCATGGCAAGGGGAGAAAGTAGCAGTCTGGACTCTTTAATTCGCAGACTGAATTTAAAGAATCACGTTACCTGGATTTTTTTCCCCAAATAAAAAAAGGAATTCACAGGAAAGCCTACAAATTTGTTTGTAATCTACTACTGTCTCAACAATAGCATTACCTTACATCTGCCCAATGACTTCGGTAGCAGCCTGGAGTTCTCAGCTGCCTTATTTTATTTTATTTTTTATTTTTATTTTTATTTTATTTTATTTTACTAAGGTCTTGAGAGGTACTGTAGGTGTGAAATTATTACAACAAGAAATGATGGTGAATAATTTTGTGTGATTACTGTAACTTTTCCATTGGATCTGCATTCCTTCTGAATTCATTTGCCTGCCCAGAGGACAAGGAAACAGCTTTTGAGTTGGTCGAGGCTGTAGCGTGTCTAACAAATAGTATGCTTGTGGAGTTCCCTGTCTTAGGAAAAATAATGACTAATACAGTAGTCAACATATAGTACATATAAATCTGCAATCTCTAAACAGTTGAAGGATTTTCATTATGAATGTGATTACTCCTGTTCATTCCTAAATTCAGCACTACTGAAAGAACAAGCCATTACCTACCACTCTATATGTATTCCCTGTTGAGCTCTCATACGTATATTTTGTAAAGTGATTCACCTTACTGTGTTCTGAATCTTTTATGCCTTTGTTGTCAGCGATGACGCTCTCTCTCTCTCTCCCCCTCACTCTTTTTTTGACATATATACATATATATGTATAAAACATATATATAACATATATAGTATAGAGTGATAGTTTTAATTGACTTATATAATTTTTTTCTTTTAGGGACAAAGAGGAAGGAGGGATTTACTATTCATAAAAATGAGATAATACTGGCTGGGAGAGAGAAATGCTATGCAAGCTCCTCTGTGTACTTCCACCAGGGCTCTTTGATCTCATCTTCCTAATTTCTTGCTTGACCTACTCTTAAGCTACCTTGTCTGTCATATTTTAAAAAGTGATTTTCACTGTGCATTAAAAGCTGCTTCCCACAGCGTTGTGGCTTAGTGATATAAAGGTTGACAAAAGTGCAGCCACTCAATTCTCCCAATTCTTTGGCGTTAGTGTAATGATCGCTTGAGCTATGGGATCCCGGTGATTGATCTTGTCAGGCCAAAGTACCACTGACATCGGCTTGATCATAGTCTGGTATCTCTCCGTATAAAATTGTCTACATTAAAAATAAAATGTCAACGGAAACTTCATTATTGTTAGCAGATCGCCCTATTAACAGAGTGGGTTTGGACGTGGTTCCTGTGCGTGTACTGCTCTGCCCTGTTCCTTCCCAGCGTGGACGGCCCGGGGGCAGCTTGCTTGCAGCCTCGGAGTTTCAGCGCTTTGCGAACGCTGAGCTTGTTCTTGCAGCATCCCACGGATATTAGGAAGTGTGATTAGGGAGTGCAAATCTGGGGATGTGGTTAGGATACTTGTCTAAAACAGTGAAGAAAAACAGGTGGCAGAGGCAGGTGCCAAAATGGATCTCCTGGATCTCAGACTGGTCCTTCTCTGAAGAAAAAGGGGGGGGGGGGTGAGGTTTTGGAGGGGGCATGAGAGAGACTGGTGAGGTGGTTCTGAATTTCTTGACTTTTATGAAGAAAATGAGAGAACTGGGAGATGCCACGTGCAGCTGCTGGCCAGCCGGCAGGAGGAAGCTCTGCACGCTGCGTGCGAGCGCGCGGCGCTCCGGGCTCCTGCCTCCCTCCTCCTGTGGCCCTTGCGCACTGTGGGGAGGCGCAGAAGGCATCTCCTGGGCTTCCCGCCAGCGCGGTACGCTTGCCTGTCATGCGCGTGGCTGAGACGCTTACTGGACGATGGAAGGTTCCTTTCAATCTATAAAGACATATGTATGCTCCAGTTGGGTAATGTTAGCAACTCACTGATTTTATTGTTAAATGATTTCTGGTATACATGGATAAATTACAATTTATTTGTTTTTTGTTTTTGTTTAAATCACACCTTTGTATTTCAGTCAAATGAAGTGTGGGGTTTTTTTTATTATTATTTATTTTTATCATTACATTACTGGAGTACCTTTATGATCCAGAGAGTGTCCTGACAGACAGTGTGACTATCACGTTATCAGAAAACTTGCATCATCCCTTACTGTTCCTGTATTCGAAGAATTTCTCAGCTCATATTGATGAACCTTGCAGGAGAGAAAAGACCAAACAAAAGTGCTATACTCGCTGTCAGCATAGTGAGTTGCTGCTCAAAGGGGTAAAGCGCGGAGGGACCTAGGCACCGAGAGCCCTCGGTGAAAAGGCGGAGGTCTGTCTTCCCTAGCTGTGCGGGCTATCTGCATTATTTACCTGTTCTTTTGGGGAATTGAATTTCTGCATGTGACTGCATATGCTTTAAATAATGGTATTTTAATAGCCCCAGGTACTTGAAATATGAAATTGAGCTGCTGTGCTGCCGAGTGTGGGATAGTTTCTGTTCCTCCAGATACACTAATTATGGATGACAGTAGTTTGAAACCAACTTCTATCATGCAAGACTGAGGGACTTTTTTTTTTCCTTTTCTTCCTCCAGCTTCATGTTGCTAGCCAGCAAAAGCTTTAATCATCCCTTTCTATCCTTATCTGCCCTGCAAGAGAACAGTTGTAAAAAATCCTCCGTTCTTTCAAACCTGTTTCTCATTCAGAGGGACCTAATAGTGGACAGATGGCCAAATGCTGGAAAATAAAAAATGACAGGAAAGGAAATGTTTCCGCTGCCAACTACCTCTGCAGCTCATTGGGGGAGGAGGGAGTATTTTATTCCCGTATCTTAACTTGAAAGAATCTGCCAGATTTTCATTTTGTTTGGGTCAGCTTCTCTGCCCAGCGCAAGATTTGGGGCATTATCTTCTTTATCTCTTTCGCCTCTTGGATTGCTTATCAAGGCATTTTGATGAAAATGTGCCCTAGGTGTTCTTTGAGTTCAAGCTACAGCCATACGAATGAAAAATGACAGATGGGGCCATTTGAGTGAAATCCATCTGCTGTGACAGGATTCCTTAGGGCAGTCGTTGCAGCCTTGCTGGAAGCACCCGAGCAGTGCAGCTTTCCAGCCAGTTTATGCTTCCATCATTTTCCTGTTAATTTATTTAAGATTTGTAAGATTTCTGAAAACCAATACCTTTAGCTGAAGCTCTTGTAGCTCTATGAGGATGAGACATCCCTCCTATTTTGTGACTTGAACTGCCTAGGAACATTTTTTCAGATAATTTTCTTAGAACATTGGAAAAAATCCATTTCGAAATGTATTAAAATTTTTTTATAAACTGTGCATTTGTAGAAATGCTTAAACTAAAAATTTTTCAAAAAATGTTCTTTTGTGAGTAACTTTGAGATTGTGTGGGGTTATGATGTGCCTTGATTTAGATGCAATTATGGTATTTGCTTAAGGGATCAGGAAAGTTCCCCTCTCCCACCCCCTGTGTTATCTGTAATAAAGGGAGAGAAGGAGGGCAAGGTCTCTGGGGTCAAGAAGGGTTTAGACTTTTTCTGAAAACTGACTATAGCTCAGCACAGGATGTAGGTGGGAACATACTGTAACTGTTATTAAAGCATCCTAGATGCCCACCACGTGTATTTCGATCCCTCAGAGTTAAAGTATAATATATATCACTTGGGAGTGGCAAGGACATTTTCCTCTGGGTCTGATTAGTGCAGAATCTGGTGGGGTTTTGTCCCTTCCTCCCGAAGCGCCCACGGTCTGGGTAACGCAGTGGTGTTGATGCTACGGCGTCGCCGGAGTGTAGCGTGGCAGCACGATGGTGGTGCCGAGCTGCTCTGGCGGCTTCATGTCCCACCTCGTAGCTGTCACTGGCCGCCTCTTACTGTCAGCTCTGGTGGCCTGAACGGCGTTGAGGCTGCTGGGCAGTGTGGTTCCTCCTGAGCTAAGTGTGAGCATGTGAAGTGTGAACTTTGCAGAGCTTTCCACTGAGACGCCTTTGGAAAATAGCACAGCATGGCCACAGCGGCCAAGGCTCGCTGGCATGCAGCTGACACCTTTCAGCCTCGTGCTGTCCCCTGGTCACAGCTGGAGTCATGGCTCACGAAGAGACAGTTTCTCACGACAACCTTGAGTAGAGTGAACTGATGCAAAAAAGAATCTCAATCTCTGGATCTCTGAAGGAAAAAATAGTAGTCATACAGCGCAAAACTGCAAAGAACCAGTCCCTGCCAGTGGTTAGGTCTCTTCCCCCTTTGAGGACATACTGCTATTGGCTTGCTTCTTGATTTTGATTTTTTTTCAGGGCACCTGATTTAGCATCAGTTTCCCCAGGGAACTTTTTGAGGATGGATGTTGAGACGATGCTGGAAGAGCAGCTCTTCTCTGTAACTTGAGTGACCCCACCTCAAGTACTGTTATGCCTGAGAAGACTTCCATTGGCTCAAGAGAAGCATGTACATACTGCTCCCTTCTCTGCATACCTTTCTTGCCTTTGCTCCGAATACAAGTGGGGGAAAAAATCTTCAAAACTTGGTCATTTCTTAGCTAGATTCAAGAGTCTCTGTCATCATTTTGATCCCAGGTGGTTGATACCTACCAATAGAAGAACTCATTTCTTACTTGGCAGTGAATGCAGTCTTTGATTCAAGTGAACCTGCTGGTTCCTTACTGCTCCTGATCTTGGATAGTTTGTATCTACGGATGAAATTCACAGAAAAAGAGTCACTAGGCTGTGAACAGGCAGAAGATAGTAGCAGATCATTGTGGAAATATAGGCAAGAATTTATTTGGGATTTGTGCATGCTCCACACACAGGTAACCTGCACCTATCTTAATAAAGGAAGGCAACACAGGTTTTAGATGAGAAAACCTCCTCAAAGTATTTATCATTAATATTAAGTAAGCTGGCTAAAGAACTATAATTTTGCCTGCATTTACTCATTACTCCGTGGTAAATCTTCATTTGGCTCTATAAGAAATATTCTTCATTTTAGTGTATCCATTTAGGAAAATCAATGAGTTACTTAATATGCAGTTTTCATATATTGAAACATTCTTTGCATTCTTTGTTCCTCCAGCACTTAGTGAAGTGTGTTGCAGCGTAATCAGCCTCCCAATGGATTCTAGCATGAAAACAAATCTTGCTTTAATTTAACCAACTTACAAGGCAATGCAAGGAAATTAAATTACCTGTTTGCAAACACAACCTCCTTTCTCAGGAAAAACATTTTTAATATCACTTTCAATTTTCATGTAACTCTTTCCATTGTCAGTTTTTAACTGCTGTGGTTGAGCCATTAATCAAGAATTCAGGCAGGTGGGCAATAACTCAGACTTTGTCAACGATAGGATTTACTGCTTTGGGATTTTTAGCAAATAGTGGTTTTTTGGTGGCTATTCTAGATTGAGGGCTCGAGGAAAGGTGAGGATGATGTTAAAGTGGAGCCCATTCATCCATGAGGTAAATCTAATCGAGTGCAGTGGTTACAGGGGGGAGCTATCAATTTTGCTTATTCTTTCGGTTGTAGATGGGCCTGCAGAACCGTACTATCAGTACGTGTCTTTCACGTATCCAAAGCATTCAAAGTATGCGTTGAATTTGAATATTCAGTGTTTTGAATGCTTTGTTCTGCAGTTCACAAGACCGGTGATACTGTTTTTGTGTTATGCCAGTGCTAGCCTTCTGGCTCCTATAGCCTTCTAGGACCTATAGAAAAATAGTTTTATTAAAATTACGTACCCTTATAGAGGACACCCTTTTTTTTACAAAAGAATTATCCTCATCTTAGAAGGAAACACTGCAATTCTTGCCTAAGAACAGGTTAGAATTTTTTCAGCGTGGTGTGTTTTATCAGAAACCCTGATTGATTGAATCCAAAAATTTATAGGGAAGTATGCCAGTGTTGATGAGACTTTTGTTAAGAGACGTCTCTGATGGAAATGATAATATGAAAGAGAGATCTCCTTCAGCAAAGCCAGCAGAGGTTAAACCACTGGAGTTTAACATAAAGTCTCGAAATGTCTTGGCTTTGTTGTGCTACAAAACGGAAAATATTTTTGAATTCTCAGTTTTCCAAAGCCAGGAAGCTTTTTCTTTGCAATCTTTATATGGTGCTTGTTTCATATGCTGCCCCTACAAGGCCTGGTTTCCAGAGTCCCCCCGTAGCTGTGAGGAGGATAAGGTCTTTTGCCCCCACCATTGGTGTGCTAAGGGCTGCTCAGGCTGTTGCCTAGTGCAGAAAGGAAGGGACTGGTTTCTTTAGCACTTCCCTCTCTATACAGCAATTGATAAAACAGGGAGGGGGCAAACTAGTCTCCACGGCAGACATGGCAAGTGGTACCTCAAACATGAGTAACGTAATGTCCCCTCAGACTAAGGGCTTCTCTGAATGACGGTTCCTTGTGGATCTTTCTTTGGGATGATGTACAGATGGGCCTTCCTTTGTTTTGAATGGCTGCTCTTAGATGCAGGGCATCTCGGAGCACCAAATGTTTGCAGCTTTGATGTGTAGGCATCAAGTCGTAGTAACATGAACACAAGACCGTACTCATATGGAGTGAGAAGCACCTGAGATGGTGAAAGGAGCTCTTGGAGCCTTGGTTTCCAGCCAGTCTGGGCAAGGGAACATGTCATCAGTTTGTATTTTGGACAAAAAGAAAAAAGTTATGCACTAGATTAAAGGAATGGGGATTTCAGAGGAAGGTCTTCCTCTTCCCAAAGCTTGATTAACTAAAGGATTTTTAATTAAAGGTAGTTTTTGGATATAGGTGTGTGCACTAGGTATACCTGAGGAACTGAGGTGGCTGTGGGAATTGGCAGTTACGTGTCTGGTTGTGTCTGTATCTCCGGATACTTATGTTGAGTGAACAGACCACTGGCATTAAGTCAGTTATGAAATTATAACTGACCCTGTTCGGTATTACCGCGAAGTAATGCATGGGTGTTTTCTTCAGAACTTACTACCATAATCTTTTTCAGTTTTCTGTCTTGGAGCTTACATTAAGAAAAATTGTAGATTATATTCATGAAGGTAAATATTTATGTTCTTATTTTTCATACGAAGAAAGAAGGAAACTTATGATAATGGATACGCAGCTGCTCTCACTAGCATGGTGCAGTACGGATGAAAGAATATTAAGATTTCCCTGCTCGTGTTTCTGCAGGAGCCACAATCTCAGCTGGTGCGCCAGAGGCTCGCCTGGGGGCTACAGACCCTGTGGCGTGAAGTCTCTGCAGTGTGATCTGAAAAAGCCCGTAGATGCAGGCTGGACCAATCCATCACACTCTTCAGACTGAATCCAGGGGGGCGTGCGCACAGGGAGGAAAGGGCACAACACACAACTCTGAAGAAATAATTCTGTAATATGTTTTTATGAGCAGTAAGGCTTAAGAAAGCTCTTGTCCTGGGCAGATACTTCCTGCCCCTGCACTTCATTTCTTTCCTGTGCTTCTTGTACTGCAAGGTTGCTGGAAGACTTGATGCTGAACTCATTTTCTGTTTTGTTTTTTTTTTGTTTTTTTTTTTCCTGGCCAACTCTATTTACACATGTATCTCTTTTTCTTAAACTGTCAAGCCCGTGTCTTTTTTTTTAACAAAGATTTTTGGATCCTGGGGTCATTTCAGTGAACACATTACAGTGTGATCCTGCAAATAGCAGCATGGCACAAGGATGGGTTGCTGTTCTTCATTCTGCCACTGGGCAAGATGCAGGTAAATGTAGGGTAGATTTAGTCACAGCTGACACCACCCTTCTTGAGGAACAATAATAATTAACTGTGACTGTGACTAATTGAATAATCAAATGGATAATTCAATCCATTACTAAAGGTGATTGCAATAATAATGTTAGCTTATTAGTGGGAAGAAAAGAACTTCCTTTTTAAGAAAAAATCTTTTTTTGTGAACCTTCTCAGGTAATCCCATTCCCTTCTTCTCCCCCCATCCCCCTACATAAAAGCAGATTTTACTGTGATTATGGTCATCTTTTATATTGGTACAACACAAGGATCATAGCTAGTATGACAAAGTCAGTGTAGTGAGACTAATGCATTCAAGAGAGAACTGAAGTAACCAGTGCATAGACTGATGTGACATATAGCAAGTATTAATTTGTAGCAGTCACGTGTTTTGGTGTTTAATTTACTGCTTGCCAGCTGCAGGTCTGTAATGGATTCACCACGTGTTTTTAAGACCAACTGGTATAAAAGACTGCAAATAACGCCTTTGTATCTACTCTTGATGGAAGTAGAGCTCCCTCGGAAAAGCTTTCCTTATGCAGCTGGCAGTTTGGTAGTTTACATGGCAGATAATCTGTGCAGATACCGATCCAGCAAATTAATTTATCTTGATATGTGGAAAAGTTGCAGGAAAAGAAATAGATGTGTGCCTATAAGTCAATTAACTCTTGTTAAAGACTTAAGACTGGAACACTCAGTGCTAAGTCTGTTCCATACTCTTTGGCCAACTCTGTTTAAACATTCATACATTTTACTTGATTGCAACAAGTGCATGTTGTAGAAACCCTAGATAAGATCAAATGTTCTCCTTATTGCCCCAAAATACTGCTATTTTGACAGATCAGTTAGGAATGCATAACAGAGATGGGAATTTTCTGTTGTCCTCACTATCCTTCTATTTAGTGTGGAGCTAATTTGTAAAATACTTGTTTTAAGATAAAAAATATAAAATGTCAGTATTTTCTATTACTGTGAATATTTAGAATTGAATGCTTTCACATTTATTAATTAATTTAAAATTGAGTGGGATCTCTACATTAATTTCAGTAGAAGGCAAATGGCATGGTCATCTTTTCTCCCTGCTGAATTCTTTCCTAACTTAAAAAGGGATGTCAGTAGATCTTTTTGTCAGTTCAACATTTCATTCTACTTCAATTACGTTTTCTAAAGAAAGATCTTGCTTAGAGGCTGGTGAAACCCAAGTTGACAGACCATTATTCTCTCCTCTTACCTTCTATTAAAAAAGTTCCTGCAAAGGCAAGTTATTGCTTTAATTTCTCTGTCATTCACACATTTCAAAGATGTTCTTATAATAAGGTTATTAGAGATAATAGTATTTGTTTACTTGTGTGTTGCTTAATCTTCAAATTAGTCTTGAAAGCAAAGACTCTTACTGTGAAGACATAAAGTATATATCCATGCGACCGTCACATTGCATATGAAGAGCAATCTGCTTTCATTTCTCCATCTCAAAGCCAGGTCTAGGGAAAGAAAGAACCAATACTCCCAGCCCGAATTGATTGCATGTAACTCTTCAATACACAGTGCTATCTAGAAGCCTTTTCTCCTTTGTACAGGGCAGTGAGGTTGGAACGGGGCCGGAGCAAACTGAGGAGCTTAAAGTAACACCACCCTCCTCAGTGAGCGGGCTGGGAAGCCCAAAGGCAAGTCTGTGGCCGTGGCCCCAAGCGAGTGGGCAGCCCCTTTACCTCCTGGCAGAGCGGGGGTTGCAAACTCACCCATGAGCCTTTATAGTTTGGTTTGCTATAGGTGTACATGTAGTGTATATGCAAGGGATTTTACCCCTCTCCTCATTGTCACCTCTGCGCACTTCCATGCCTTGCTAGCTACCGTGCTGTTTTTCACTTCTGTGATATGTCTTCGCATTTTCTTTCTACACATTATTAAGGTAAATGATATCATAACTGACAGCTTAATAGATGTTTTCCTCACTAGTGACATAATTCTACCTCTTTTCATGTTGGTAAAATGAATACAAGTGGACAGGTCTTTTCTCTATACTTTTTAATCTTGCATGTCTTAGAAAAAAATAACCGTCACTGTTATTGCAGATAGTAAGATAATTAGTTTATCTGCACTTTAACATACCCTTATGTTTCCTAACTCAGAGCAAGGCTAGAGATCGTGTTTTAATGGATGGCTTAGTGTTTGCACAGTTTTGCCCCCTTGTTTCCTCTCACTTTTCTTCCTTGAAGGATAATTTTGCAGAAGTTTTGATACAGTTAGGTGATCACCCCAGAAACATGTATATGCCCAGAAACCTTTCTGAAATGCATACATTATTTTCTTATGTTAGAGAACCATAAAATACCCTTTTCCTGGGCACATGGCAGTTCCACAGAACTGCATTCATGCAGCTTTCCCCTCAAGAGTGGGATGAATTTGGCCTGCCTAATGGAAGTAAAGAGGTGTTTTTATTGCCAATTTTAAATACAGACCTCATGGTCCTAATTTTGCCAGAAGTTATGCTAGTGTTTAAATTCTTGTAATAAAGAAGCTCCTCTAAAGCCAGCCAGGTGTGAAGGTGGAATATGGGGCAAAAAAATCCTGCAAACTTGCAATTTGAGTATATATTTAGGACAATTCTGCTGTTTATTTGTCTGGCAAGTAATCTTGAGACTCCCCATCACAAAGGGGAGGATAATGTTTTCTCTTCACAGCTGGGTAGGCTGAAAGTTTTAGTTACTGGGGGAATATCCAAGTGCTGAAGTCAGTCAAATGCTAGACTTCTGAGCTGCTCTGCTTCTGGTGTATGTTATTTATTATATTTTTTTCAGTTGTTATTAATAAAAAGCAATATTCAGCTTCTTCCAGCACAACAGATTGGGTGCACCTGCAAATTCTGTTTAAAAAACGGAAGTCTAAATTGAGAGAGGAGAAAAGGAAAAAACTATTTTCCTTTGGGGACTGTTCAACACTGTGCTGAAACAGCCTAGGAACATTATTTACCTGTAAGTAACAGTATCCTGGCATCTCCATTTTGTGCCTCTAAAGATGAAGTTCTGTGGCTCCACAGCTCCTAGTAGCATGCCTGATATGTCTTCCTAAGAAAAGTTTTGCCATACTTGAATTTATAAAGAAAATCCTGCAGTAATCAATTGTGATGGATTAATTTTTAATAATTTTACTACACAATAAAATGCTGCTGTGGAGTCTGTTTCTTTGGAGGTTAAACATAAGCTTGAGACCAGAGTGTGGGGATCAAGGGGCAAGCTGAAAGAGTGCAGAAAGTGCCATGCCAGTTCTTTGAAGTTTAATATTGTTTTGTGAGTGGAATTGCCAAAATTTAGGCTCCAACACTTTTCATTTCATCTAAACTATTTGTATCATGCCACTTAAGCATAAGCCATCAGATTTTTCATATTTTGAATCTGGGGAGATGTAGATTAGTGCTTTGAGAACACCTGCAAACAATTAAAACCTTACAGATTTGGCAGTTGGTTACCTCTGCCAGGTGCGACGGCCTCCTCTGCCTGCACCCAGCCAAGGGCCGTAAGGACCTGAGGTTTTCTTTTCTGGCAGATGTTATTTTCTTGTTGTGCAGAATGTGCCTGTTTGAGGACACAGAAGTATCTGAAGTCTGAGACCACGTAAACAGTTGCACTCCTGTTTCAGAGCTAGGCTTGGTGTGCTGAGTATTACGCTGTTGTCAAGTCCAGGTTAGGTGGATGCATTTGGCCTGTTCCCTGGGATCATGGTTTCTGGTGGACCATCTCCCCCTTGCTCTGCAGGTCCTGAGCCTGTACTTGTCCTGTCCCTGCCCGAACTGGGACTGGGAAAACTGAGAAGTACTTTAAGAAACTTCTTATCACTAGGCTGCGGAGACATAAGCGACCACATGAGTACTTTTGGTTTCCTTGCGAAGTCAGATTGATGGCAAAGCTTTGACTTTGCACTGGGATGGACTGGGAGCGTTTACAGACTCAAGTTACAGCTGAGAGGCAACTCAAGTCATTTATTTTTGAACTCATAAATTGTGCAATATAGCCTCAAGACAGCAGTGTAACCTTAATTGTAGTCATATTTAAAAGCATAGTTTTGCTTAAAATGCGATCAAATTGTTCACTTCAGCATTTTTCATGGGAACTCCTTTTGTGTGAGGCCTCCAGTGTAAGCTTGGTATAGGACAGCTATGATGATATAACTGTGCTCCGAAGAATGTCTTGAACATGGCTACAAAGGAAAGTATGAGGGAAGGACCTTAAAAATGGTCCATTCTGTCTGCATATGGTCCCCAGGAGCAACTGCTGTTCCAGATGCAGGTTGATTGACAGAGACATTTTAAAAGCAGAAGGTACTCAAAACCATTGGCCAGCCATGTACTTCTCTCAGCATATCCTGAATATGCTTCTGCCCAGTCCATCTGAATGTGCACCCTCTGTCGGGGAGGAATACATTTGTATTGATACCTTGTGGCCATTATATAAAACCATGCCAAACCTGATGGAAGAAAAGGAATAAATGAAAATATTGATCTAAAAGAAGTAATAAAGAGAAAAAGGTAAGTACATTGGGATCAATATCAGAAATAGTCCAGGATAAATAAATACAAAATTGAAAGATGTACAGGAAAAAAGTTCACTATCTTTATCATGAAAATATTACACAGGCAACAGTAAAAAAAAAAAATTGATTCCTACTAGATTTTTAACTTGCTGCACAATAGTTTTGTATAAATGCTGATTAATGGCAAAGCTCAGTGGCTGTGCATAATATGATCAATCCCTTGAGACTCACTGCAGTAATAATACTTTAGATAACTTGATGCAGAGGTCTCCATTTGGAAGGAGGGATCGATCTCTGGCTGTATTCGTTTCGTGTATCCCAGCCTCTCTGCTTACAAAATGTTCTCCCGAATGACATTGCAGATCCTTTTGATGTCCTCGGGATCTCAGTGCTGTCTCAGCCATGTGCCATCAGTCATAATCTCTTGTCTAAAAAAGATTTTTATTTTAACCTTGTTTAGTTCAGAAAAAACCCTGTTACTCATTTTGGTTAGTGCTAATGCTTAGGCTGTTGCAGGGGTTAATTTCAAACCACTGCACTTCATAAATGTTCATGTTGATTAGAACTTTTATTTTTCATAATGATCCCGTAATGTAGTGATAATGCAAGTAATAGCCCATACCTAATGATTTCGTGTCCAAGGACTAAAAGAATTAGTGTAATATATTTAGTGCCAAGCGCTGAGAAAGAAATGTAAAGCTGCTGCATGTACTTTGTGCGCTCGTACGAGGCGGGTGGACGTTGTTTGTCCAGCTGCCCAAGGAAGGGCCTGTAACAAGCCAGGGAGCTGCCTGATTTCTGAGGCTGCTCTTTTCTGAAGAGGCGGCAGCTGAGCCGGCTGTTCCCGGTGGGTCTGGAGGCCGCAGGCAGAACACGGTGGCAATCCGGTTTGGAAGCGAAGTGCACAAACTGCGTACCTGGCGCAGGGTTCATGCACCCGCTGCTTCTCGTTGAGGTTTCCTTCGCAGACGGAGCAGGCTGGCACACAGGACAAAGTCAGGAGCTGGGAAAACTCAGAAATTGAATTTGCAAATTAATTTAGAAGTGGAGTCTTGGGGTCTTACTGGGATTAACTCACCAAAGACTCCCCACTCCTGTCTCTAAGGAGCTTTCCTGATCCTTGTTAAGCCATGATGCTTTGTATGAAACAGCGGTTTCACAAACCTTGTAGCCAGGAGAAGGTGGCAATCCTGCCCATAGTCTGCCGTCCTCTCACCCAGCCGCTCGTTCCTCTTGTCCCACAGCCGGCCCTTGCGTTCACGAAGCTGTGACTTGCGCAGCGGTGGCAGTCTTCAGTCTTCCTGCTTTCCGGGGAAAAGGTTTCGCAGTGAACCTGGCCAAAACCTTTTTAGAACAGGTTTAGAAATAAATACACTGTCAAAATTATTTGACATTGAGATTATTTTCTGGTTGTGCATTGTTTGATTTAAATAACTAATGTTAATGGCATACTGTTGTACATGAGAGGAGTCGTGCGTTGCTCCGTTAGGTCACATCAGTTGAAGTCACACCAAAGAAACGCTGCTTTGAATATTCGGAATTTCCATTCCGTCAAATCATCGAGTCAGGATGAATCTCTTGTTCTTCAAAAAATACCAGAACTTATGTTCCCCCTTAGTTCTACTTAACAAACAAAGACAGATATCAAAATAATGGCTAAGAAATAAGCCAGTAAATAGGGCAAACTTCCCCACAATACTGTCTGAAAAATAGATGCTAAGTCACATTTTAACAAGTCCTGAAAAGCTGTCTAAAACACAAGCATAGAATTAGAATAGAAAACATTGGACTGGGCAGTGCAAGAATTTTACTTAAAGACCAAAGGGCTTATAAGAAGAATCGCATGCCCTGAAGCAGTGGCCCAGCTAAAAAGGAGTAGTAAGGCTCTTGCGTAGTGGCCTTTGTCCAAAAACCACCTTTGTGCAGTTGTTCTGCGTAAAAAGAAATTTCCTCATGCATGAGAGAAGAATTGTGTTGCAATAATAGCCCGTGACAGCCTTTCCTAAAGTGTGCTAGTCTTATTTATAGTAAACATCAGGAATTTAATAAAAAGCCTGTAATATTTTCACAAAAAATAACATATTTGCCCGTGGCTGGCCAGTAAGCTTGTTCTCCCCTGTGACTCCAAGTATTTTTGCTTACCTCTTTTTGTGTCAGGGTATGAGCATGTTGGTGTAGAACATTTGTAGTGCTGTTTTCCCATCCTACCATTTATATACTTTATATACAAATGCTTTTGATCACCTACCTTTACTTCAAATTATTTTTCATTAAAAAAATACACTGCTCTGTAGAATATAACTGATTTTTTTGTTTAATTCCCCCTGAGTAAGTTTTATAGGCAGTTCCTTTCTTTTCATCATTAAATGCAGCAGTTATAATTGATTCATTTTTGTCCTTTAAAGTCATTTTCTTTGACAACATCCTTCACTTAGAGGCATCAAAGGCTGCAAACTTTGCTGCCAGTGCTGAAGAAACAATCAAATAATCTGCCTTTTTTGCCGGTCCTCCGTTAATTCTCCGACGTTGCAGGTGACCAGCGGATACGGGCACCGACGGGGCCCTGCGTTTCGTCGTGCCAGCTGCAGGGGTGCGTGGCGGTGCTGCCGCCTCATGGGATGGTGGTGACCATGGTGGCCCAAGGACCTGCGATTGCTGAAAGTGGTTCTGCTGGTAAACTGCCCCTGCAGGTGTCTAGACGGGCTCCGCTGCTGCGAGCAATGCTCGGCAGACGCGAGCAAGCAAACCAAACCCCCGGCTTTGCTCCCAGGAGCTTGCAGGGGAGAAAAGCAGACTGCAAAATGCTGATAGGCTCCAAAGAGTGGTGACGGGTGGTGGTCTGGGGGGGCGGTTGGGACCGATGCAGGGGGCACCCGAGACCCTGCGCGGGGCGCCCGGTGGGTGGCAGCAAGGCACAGTAACTTCCAGCCATTCAATTTTTCTCTCGTGCTGCAAGTACAGCAAACCCTTGGAGCTTAGAGGGGCTATAGATCTTTTTTTGGCTTTAAATCAGTTGTTTAGACTCTTGGGATTTTACTCCTCCTTACTCCAATAAGGACATGGTCAGCACAATGATCTTAGTTTGTTGTTGTTGTTGTTGTTAAATTTTAATTTTAGCAAAGAGCAGAGAAAGGAAGAGAAAATATTGCTGGTGTGAGGTAGCACAGAGCTGATGAGTTATTTTGTTGACACAGTGCTTATTTATGGCAGTGTTTTACTAACGAGGGCCATACCTAGTAAATTCAGCGATGCTTTTTCTGAGTTCCCCTTCGCAACGACGTGTGTCCCCTTCGCCCAAGTGTTTCGACTGCTTTGCTATGCAATGTGCCCCGTAACATCGGTGCTGAGACTGCTGAAAATCTGTGCAGCATTTGTTAGGGCAGCTTGCCTGTCATCGCCTCCCGGCGTCCCCCCATCTTGCTGGAATGCGTGCACTTGCTTTATTTGAATAATCCTGCTTGACGTGGGTCTGCGAGAGGCAGCGGCTCCCAAAGCCCTGCTCTGGCACAGCTGTTTTAAGCTCTCCCATATGCAGGCCCTGCTCTTTGCCCTCCCTGAGCCCCAAAAACTGTTTTCCAAATTTGGATCAAATTCACAAGCAACCAGGACCAGGGAATGACTCCAACCTTTGGTAGATTCAAGTCGTCACCCGTGATGTAAAGGTGCTCCAAGTTTTACTTGGAAAAAGAAGACGCTCTTGAAAGGTTGCCAAGCCCTGCTCTACATTACATGTCCCTTTTGACAGGAATTTTTTCCCCCTCTGTGTTTGGAGACCGATGATTTACGAGGCTAGTCAAATATAATGGTCTTCTCTTGCCTCTTGTGGTTGAAAGGTGGCAGTCCTTGGACCTGTGCCAGGCAGGTGGCTTCAGGTGCTTTCAACATGCAGTAAATTGAGCTGGGAGATTTTATCACCAATACAAATTCTGTAAAATATCCCTTAAAACATTTCAAAGCCTTTCTTTCTAAAGCCAGCTTAGCCTTTCTTCTCACTTAACCTCATCTCCCAGGGGAAAAACAGAGATGGCATTTTTCACTGTTTATTTTGGGAAACACAGACTACCTTAAATTGCATGCTTTTGGTTCTTTGCCTTTTTTTTTTTTTAACTGTGCTATAACAGTTAAGGTTGATGAGCAGTGTTGAAGATGCGCTGATATAAACACAGACAATTGCCAAAGCACCGCATCAGCCTTGTTAAATGCATGTTTACATGATGGTGTGATGTGTTTTCTGCATTTATCTAGCTGCAGGCTGTTTCCTGGCTTCTCAAGCTTGATGCAAACATTCAATTAACTGTTGTTTTTTGTTATACCTTTACATATAACAAGCTTACTGTTTTTAAAAGTGTCATTGTCAAATTATCGTGCATGAATCTTAAGTGAAGGAAGTTTTAAGGTCATAAAAAATCTGGAGTTAAATGTTTTTTAGCCACCAGAGACTCTCTTGGGACAATAGAGTTACAGGTATGTTACTAGTGCAGGTAAAACTTGTGAATTTTGTGCAGTTTAGGCTGAGGAAGTGACATCTTCAGACCTCTCTGTAGTTGCACAGGAGGCAGTAGGTATTGGACGAGGTCTTTAGCTTTTATTTATCTACATAACGTAAATAAATAGAATTCATAATTATAACTTGCTTCATTCCCTCTCTAGTCTTTTTGAGCAGTGATCTCCCCACATGAGACAAAAACCCAACAGTCAGTGTTGACCCCTGAAAAATACATATTTTGATGCCTTACCATTTATGAAGTAAAGGGCGTCCCACTTACATATGCCCTAGAGGCGACCAGTTCCTGAGCGCCGATAGGAAACGGCCACCGATGGCCAGTGAGCCTGCCTTTTAGTGTGCCATAGCCTGTGCTGCCTAAGCTAATAGAGGAGAGTCTTCTAGAGCCTGGTGAGTTAACATCTTGTCTTTATCGTTTCCTTTCTGTTGTTACCCTGCAAATATGTTCATTTATTGATATGGTTCATCTGTGGTTATCACATAGCTGCATTTTATCTGCTATGGGCTTGTACTGAGGTATGGTGTCTCATGTGGCTTTTTATATGTGCTTGCCTTTGAACTGTACTCAGGTGTATTTTGTATTTAATTCATGTCATGCTTCTTATTTTGTATTATAACACCTATTTTGGAACCAGTACCTGTTCTTTGGGACATTAACTTTAAAAGCAAGAAGATCAGACCATTTTTCTATTAGCATCTCAAATTTTGTGAGGACAGAGTGTCCTTTGAATATGTGATCGAATGCAAGTGACTGACAGATTCCGATAATCATCCATGATTACTGTGGACAAGGGGCCCGGGAGAAGAGTATCTGGAGAGCTCTTACTTGAAACTGATATATGGAAACTGTCTTTGGAGTTGTTGTTCTGAGAAGCCCAGAAAAAAAAACCCTGCTTAATGTTACCTGCTTTTTCTTGTAATCACTGGCTAGCACAAGGGTGACCTTTTGAAATACCAAAAATAATGATAGCCTTGTTGTGACAACTACAAGATCAGAAATATTGTGAAAATTTGGAGTTAAACTTTATCTCTCAAAAATAAGTCCGGGTGCTTTCAACCTTTTCTTCAGTTTTATAGGAATGATTTATATAGTTATCTCTTTTTATGCCCAAGTTTTTTGACCAGGTTGTAAGAAATATGAGAAAAGTGATTTTAGTCAACCGTTCTTTTGACAGCAGCCACTAAAGTTAATATAACCAGATAAGCTGGCTTTTTTTTCCCTTCGTTCTTTTTCCAAGTGGAAATTTGGTTGAAATCTCTCTTCAATATTCTATTGCTTGCTAAAATGCAGATATAATGTGCATAATGAGGGCTAAAACTGACAGGACGTGTCTTTCGCCAGAGTAATGAATACCAAATGATCAGTCTGTAGTGAATGAACTGTAAAATATATAATTATCATTCATTGTTCCATACCTTTTGCAATAAAAATTTGCAGTAAAATGTGTCCCATCTGTAACATCGTAGGACGAAAGCTGATATGTCATGGGTCAAAATCACTCTTAGCAATTCATACAAGTAGCTGATAATTAAGAATGAAGACATGAAGCTGAAAAAATATTGTTTGGTACTTACATGTCAAATTTAACAACTTTTAACTAAAAAAACCCCACAAAAAGTACAGAGGGCGCAGTCTCATTTTTCTTCCCTCGTTTTGCCTTCCATTGGACAAACTAGTTTCTCTGCACTGGCTGAACTCATGGGTTAACTCTTGTTACAGCAAGTAGCAGCAATTTAGTAATCATGTAGCTATTAAAGAATAGTAATAACTAGTAAATTGAAGATTAGCTGTTTTTAGGATTACGTAGAAGGAATGAAGGATGAAACATAGACATAAAGAGAATGTCCCATGCAAGTACTGATGTCAAACTGTTCTAAGCAAGTTATTATTCTGGTGTTACATAATATACTATTTATTCGGAGGGAAAAATATTGATTGCATCCAGATTTTCAGAGTTTCTCAATATTAGATGCATTTTCTCCAAAATGTGTTTTGTTTTTGTTGGAGAAATATAGCTGAGTCTTCAACTTCTAAATATTACGCTTGTGAGAGGACTGGGGTGCCTGAGGGCTGGGACTTCTTGTCTATCTAACTGCTGTTTGATGAGTTAATTCTTACTTGTCTGCTTGATAGACCTTCGGTGTAGGGGCCGGCTAATCCCAACGCCTGCTGTTGGGCGAGGTACAAAGTCAGAGCTGCTGGGACGGATGTTGCTTGGTTGCCACGTAACCGAGTGAAACATCCCGTCGCAGTGGCCAAGAGGAGCCTGCTGGGCTTGTCTCCCATCTGTGAAGCCCTCCGAGACCTTTTGTGGTTCTTAATGATTTTAGCAGGTGGCTTCTACGGTCAGGAAGATTGGTCAGTCTCTACTCTTGCTGTGTTTTTGTTTTTTTCTTTGCTGTGAGATCCGCTGTGCAGAGCACCCGAAGTCCGAGAGTATTCTGCAGGGCAGAAACACAACAGGAATCACTAGTTTTTGATGGAGCCCAGACTACTGGCTTCAGCTGTGTTTAATAACAGGGGAAAAAAGGAAACCCTTACGTTCAAGTGTTCTATAGGTTTCTTCTTGTGTTTGGATATCTCTTTCCTCACTCGTTTGTATTATCAGGCTGAAACGAGAGGGACAATTCTACAGGGAGTTTACTTGCAATGCTGCTGAAAAGCCATCTTAAATCATTTGGGAAGCTGATAGATTGATGTCATCCCTAAAGAGGCTGAGTTATAAAAAGCCTCTTGGCTCCAGTGGTTGGGACCATATGGGGACAGGAATATGTTATTTGCTGGTGCAGTGTCATGATCTTGCTGTTACTAGAGCAGGGCTTAATTCCTAATACAGCCAAATTCTGCCACGTTCTCACTCTGAGCACCAGCGGTACTCAAAATTAATTATTTAAGTATGTGAAAACAGAACTGAGGAGAGTAATTGCTAATGTATGTATTGTATTTTAAAGCTAGGCTGTTGGCAGCCTAATTTCTGTGTGAACAGACTAATGTATTTCAAAAATTACCTAGGAATTAAGAGAGACTCCAGGGAAGTTGAGGGGGAAGAAGAGAAAGAAAAATAAGAGGCCGTTTTCTGATTGAAATGCAGAAGAGAGGTGAAATAGTTCTGGAGAAAGAATAAACCATTCAAGTAGTATGAGCGACAATTTTAGGTTTAAATCTGTAGGAAATGCACTGTGAGAAAGAAGATTGCTTTGGAAAAAATAAAAGCTGTATTGACAATGAAGAGCATAAAAGACAGAGAATTGTATTAAACATTGTTAAAAAGTCAGAGCTGCTTATAATCAGAAACAGTCTCAAAGCTAAAAAATATATATATTTATTTCAGGCACTTGCTAGGTCTAAATTAAGCTTTTTAAAGGCAATAAATGAACAAGAAACAACTAAAGCTTAGATGGAATTTGGCTGAAAAGATGCAGCATTGTTATGAAAAGTGGGATGTCTTTATGCTTGACATACTGATTATATAGCCTGTGTAATTATATGCGTTCTTCTGTCTTGGATAGCTGAAACACAGAGGTCTTGACTATTAGAATTTCTGGAACACCCACACTCCGATTGATTTTGTTTGGAAGAGAGATTTTAATTTGCTTTGGAGATTGTAGAAGCTCCTGTCAAGGACCACAAACTTAGACTGGTAGGCACTGTATAAAAGTGAAAAGAAGATGGACCTTATTCCAAAAAATTGTCATCCTTTAGGAGAAAATAGACAACCTATAACAAATGACCGTCATGGATACAACCTCGCTGTTCTCTTTCCAAACCAGAAGGCAGTCCCTTGTCGTCTTATCCTCCCTTTGCCTTATTTACTACACTCCTACCTTCTCCTGTGATGGGGATGGACAGCACTACCAATTACTCTTGGCATTGTGCTTTCATGGTAGTAGAAGTTAAGTAATTACTATTTTATTAATGTATGGAATCATGTAATAAATGTCAATATTTTAATGCATATTCTGGGGAGATGTTTGGGGTGAGGATGGAGAGTCAGTTGATATATTAATTTTATTCAAAGTACGTTTCAGTTTAAGAGACACCTGAATACTAAGTATGGAAATGTGGGCAAATGGACTTTATTCTGCCTTGCTCTGTAATGCACTTTCCCCTGCACTATTGACAGGTATGTGTACACTTAATTGCCTCATAATCTAGGGGTTTTGGTGCATGAATACTAGACAAGAAGTCCTAATGTGAAATTGTAATGTGATTTAAGTACAGTAGATGTGTAGCATCTTGTATGTTTTTGCTACTGCAGAGGAAGGGTGATTCTGACCTAAGCATAGCCTGTTCGTGGTAGAGTGGCAGGAAGCAGGCAGGGCGTACTGGCTGTGGAGGTTTCTTAGGTTGCTGGTCTCTGTGATTTTGTGCATGGGCACATCTTTCCCGTAGCCTTCCATCTTCACAACCCTTTGCTCACATAAATGTAAGCTGAATTTATCACAATCTCCCAGTTTCTTGCACTCTTCCTATTTTTCCATCTTGTTCTTAAAAGGATCAAAGTTGTTGGTTTCATCAGGGAAGAAAGTCTTCCTTTTCAAAAATGCAATTGCCGCTTCAAAAGCAATGTGGCTGATTTGGGGAAGAGTGGTGGCTGTCATAAAGAAAAATATCACTCTTCTCCCTCAAGATAACCTGGGCCACTCTCTCTCTGTGTTAGGTAAAGGACAGGTGCTTGGAAACAGGCAGGTTTTTTTAAATGAAGTTCTCTGTACTGGAGTATTCTTGAGCCACTGCTGTATGAAAATCTGCAATTTGGAATGCTTAATGGAAAGATGAACATCAACAATTCCTTACATATTTAAAAAAATAAAATGTTTACTCCTTTGAAGACCATGGCATTAGGATTTAGCTCATTGTCCTAGATTTAAAATGCGTAGGATTATATGTAAGAGCATAGGATTTCAGTGAGCTTAAATTTATATGTTAACACTCAAGAGTTCGAGCTATCAAGGTAGTACAGCACAAAATGAAATCTAATGAAGGTAACTATTTCTTAGTAAATTTATTTTTCAGTTATTTTAGCCTCATAATCTAATAGGTGGTTTTAATCTTGAATTTTTCAGAATGACATTCTCAACTGGGAGCATTACTGCAGTTCTTGAGACACAGCTGCATAAAACCTAAATTATTTTAATCTCTATTTTTAAGTCCTCAGCTGAAGGCATTATTTACTAAGTGAAACTGCTTGCATGAATGATGAGGTGCAGAAAAGAAGCTGTTACCTTTGAAAGTCTGCTCAGCAAATGTTAATGCATCTAGCGTGCCGCAGTGCTTAGAGTGTTTGTTTTAGAGATACCTGAAGTGAGAGCTTTCACAGGGAGAAATGCCAGCAATCAGAATTCCCCGATTTTAATATTTCAGGCAATTGAAGAGCCATTATATGTGCAAATATTTTTTTAGTTAAACAGAGCACCCTGCAGCTCTATAACTCTTCGAAGAGGTCTATGTTTGGTGCTATTTGGGGATTACTTTTGCTTTTCTGTGTAATTATTGAATTTTTTTTGTTTCCCATGGCAACACACAGTCTGGATAAATATGTGGATTAGTGGTCTGTATGTTCCTCAGCATTGCTGTAAATACCGGAATTCTTGAGAAGATAGCGATGCCCAGTCCCTGACAGTTGTGTTTGAATCCCTAGGCATTAAATATGTGATTGAATCATCTGATTGAAAACTCTTCAGTGGACCCTTAGTTGTCGTTTCTCTAAAGAACGAGACCTCGCGTCAGCTCTGTGCAAAGCGCGTGCTGTAAACTCTCAGCACGAGAAACAAAGCCGTGTGCTGAAGAGCTTTCAGGCCAAACAGGAGAGGAGGATAAAGCATTTAAGAAAGGCGGCTTCCCACACGTAATGAATATTGAAAGGATTTAAATGATGATGAAATAATTAAGAGGGGCTAAACAAAGGTACCGTCAACTGTGTTGTGAATCTCAAGTCTATTTTTGCTCCGTTATAATATGTCGGCCACTTCCTGGTCTGAACATTTAGACCTATAGTCTGTAATAGTTAAGAATACAGTTTTGCGCTCTCTGTAATCTATTTGTAACACAACAAATATCAATAGATAAATTTGGAAGGACTGGATGCCTTAATCAAGAAGATGAAATCTCTTTTGCATTACTGAAAATATCTTATTTGTGAGCTTAGAATTAGCCTAAGGCACCGAGAGCACAGCGATGTGGTCGGCACCTGAAGATGACAGTGGGGCTCAGTGTAAAGGTTTATTCATGAATGCACATGCACACGTATATTCCAGGTGTGCTTTTCAGAAATGGGGCTTATAAGCAAAAATGCTGCTAAGTTTCACATATGAATATTGTGGGTTGATTTTTATGAAATTTTTAGCTTAGACTGTTTTTCCTGAACAATACAGGTTTGTGTTGACCAAAGAGTTTAGTAAGTTCCTGTTAAATGTTCACATTGATTTAAACAGGGTTAGAAAGAATACCGTCCTCCACCCCAAAAACAAACCCATAGCAACAAACAGACGTAGGAGTATGAACATCACAGACATTGAAACACTTCATTTTTATAGATTATGGGGGAAAAAGATATTTTCCATTCCAAACAACCTCCATTATAGAGTTTTCTCCAGTTTTATATTTAAAATTTTTCAGAATGCCGCATGAGCCAAACCAAAATTTTACTGGTCCACGATATTTAGGTATCCATGTAACACCAGAATATATCTGACCTGAATTCAGAGGTCTGATTGTAGCTAGTGCAGATGTGTATATGTGGATGTATATGGGACAGCTTTGAACGGCCTCATCCAAGGTTGCATGTGCTGCTCTTGGTTGTGCTATAGCTATTTCTCTACTGTTTAAAACTCTTCAGATATGCCGATACACGAATTGTAATCACTTCTGGCAGCAATGTAGAGATAAGGTGTGCGAATGGAAAGAAATGTCATTATTTATCACATTAATCATATATATCACTTGAATGTCTTTACAGCAGATAGACTTGCAGCGGATAGACTAGTGATGAGCGTCTCCGCGGCCCCCTGCCCCGTGCTCCTGGCTGCGCGGGCGCCCGGCCTGCCCTGGGGACTGCGCTGGCCGCGTGGATCGGAATCGTCTGCAGCTCTTCTGCAGGGCCTTTGCAAAAACGGGAGGGGCTTTGGGCCGTAGTAATAACAAAAAATACTGAGACTTATGTAGGTCTGAATTTGAAAGGGGGAAAACGGTTTAGAAACATTTGGTGAAAGCATTGATTTCTTCACTTTGTCTGCTGATCAGAACTCATTCGTTTTTAGAATCTAAGTGGAAAAAACATTTTGTCCTGTTCACTGGTATTGGTAAAGAAATATATCACACCTTTCCGAGTGCCACTCAGCCAGAGGTAAAGGATGGTGCAATTCATAATGTAATATAACCTGCTTGATCAATCAGGGTATTAAAAACTACTTAAAAAAAAAGCCTTATGTCTTGGCAAGGTGGAAATATTGCTTCTTTATTGGTGTCTAATATGGGAAGCTCACTGCTTTATGCACATGGAGGTAGTGTGCTTGTTAAATTTAACTAATCCAAATAGGTTTAGAGTAAGAGTCCTTTTCCCTCCACTCACTGAAAGTCCATTTGAAGTGTGAGTCCAGAGTTCTTACTGAGCCTGAAGCTGACTTTTATTTTAAGTCAGAAATAACTCAATATGTTTATATGTGATTAAAGTACCTATATAGCTACATAAACTTCTAAGCATGTCAGAATAAATATAAAGTAGTTTATTTTACTTTAGAAATAGGCGATAGATTACTGTCTAATATTACCAAGTTCCTTAGACAAGATCTAACTTTTGTCCCAACAGGCTTGTAATGAGAATGAAATAACAACAAAGCTGTACTTCAGAATCTTCACCTTTTCTTACCTAGAAAAAATGTTGCTAGTGAAAGTCATCATTATTGAAAGGCTTTTGCATTGGGGCTAGAATATATACTAATTGCAGACAACTTTCTTGTGCAGTCTGTTTTGTGCAAAATAGCTTTTTACTGTGAAGTATGATCAAACCAGTCCCAAATTGTCTTCAGGATCTCCACTGAGTATTTTAACGTTGCTGAGATGCACTGGTTATAATGTATTCTCTAGCTAAAGAGTTGTGGGGGAATCAGATCAGCTACATCAGATAAACCCTGGTTTAACTGAACTCAGTGTCAAAACTCCCATTGAGTTAATTGGGACAGGGATTTCAAATTACTATTTTATGTAAAAGCACATAAAACATGATAATTTAAAGTCATCTATCTGAAAGTAAATCCAGACTGTAACCAGTGGTGTTTCAGTAAATCAGGCAATGGCATCACACAGAGAACGCAGTGTATTGTGAGACAGTTAGAGGAATAAATTTCTTCTTTACAATTTCTCTTTGGCAAAGCGTATAAAATGTGTGTGCATGTTAGGTCTCCTCTGTGGGTTGGGAACCGAAGCATTCTGATTTTCTGTTGATACAGTCACTCGGTGTTTCTTTCCTAGCACTGAGAAAGATTTAACCCTGTAAAATGCAAAAATTATAATCCAATTTTCAATCACTCTGAAGTCCTTAGGGGTTAATAGACAGGCATGATAAGGAATATGATGCTATATTATGCTGGATTTCACTAATTAGTGATATTTTGCTCTCCTACTTCCCTGCCATTTTCATATCTACTTAGTTTCTTTTCCTGCAAAATGCATTCATCCATCTCCCTGCCTGCTCTGCCTTCCCAAGGCAGACTTAGTCTTTGCCAAACTCCCGCTCTCAGCGTCTTCGGCCACCTCAGCCCACGTCCCCGTCTCTTGGCCACGCTTCTTCCCCAGGCACTGCTCTGTCAGAAGGCAGGTTTTGTTCCTGTTTTTGGTTTCTAGCCCCAGCAATTGCCCAGCAAAGCGTTGCCCCAAACGGGGAGTGCACTGCCGAACCAACAGCATCCGCATTGGGGAGATTTTCTCAGCCATCGTGATCGTGTGTTGCAGATGTCACTATGCCACTTGCATCCTTGGGATTTTGTATTTTATTATTTATTCAGTCTCCTAACAGGGCATTAGAAACACTTGTTCGTTGCTGTACAAGAGCAGGAAGATGTGTGCTGTAGTGCAGAAAATGCGTGAGGTTCAGCTGCTTATATTCTCCAGAAGTTAGTGGGATTTCGAGCATACGTTTAAAAGTCTTTCTGAGCGTCCTCAGCGCCTGTCATGTTTCGAGGAAGGATTTCATCGCTTCAAAGGGCTCACATTAGCAGGCAAAAGGACTTAAAGAACTGAGCTGAGTGGTACGAAAGCCTAAATTTTCTGCCAATTCTACCTCAATCAACACACTCTTTAAGCTAAGAGATAGAGATGAGAGAGCATATTATCAGTACATTTAAATGGAAAATAGATTCATCATACCATTTTGGAAGAAAGAAAGAAAATGTTTGCATTCATAGAGCAGTCCTTAACCCATATAATTTGTTACCTCAAATTTTAGCTTCTTAGCATTTAGAAATCAGCAGCTAATCAGCTAGACGATACTAACTCTGCCATAATGTCTGTAGTCACAGCTTCTAATCTTCACTTTTTTTCCTTTCATAGTTCTTTTGTGAGGTGTTATTTTGGGATCGGTGACAGTTCTAAGCATTTTAAGAAGCATTTTAAGCAACTATCTTAAATTTGGAAAATACCCCTATACTATATTCCTTGTACTCCTGTTGCTTCTCGCCAAGGGTTTTTTCCCCTCTTAAGAAGCATCTGTTTTGGCTTGCAGAAAAGGTGTTACGTCCCTTCACAAGGTATCGTCCTCCTACCTCGTGTCCGTGTTGTGCTCCGGGTGTCATCGTGCTTGTGACGATCTGCCCTAGCCGTGCCCCTAGCAAAGGGCGTTTTAACGGGTAGGTTGCTGGGTGGGCTGGGGACAGGGGCTGGTATTTGCTTTCCAGCTGCTGAAGCCTTGCGGTCGGGGGGCGACGGTCGCGGGGTGCCCGGGGCTGGGGAGCGCGTGGAGGCCCTGCTCCGTGTCCCCACCGCCTGTCACCTCCTTGGGCGCAGCGCCCGGACGGGACGCAAACCGGCGCGTGGGGCACGGGGCACCAGGCAGAGCGTAGCTCGGCGTAGGTGTTGCTTTCGAAGGATCTGCCGGCCTTTGGCTGGCTGGCTTTTGCTGCGTTTCGGGTTTTGTCCTTGGGTTGACTTTCAAGCCCAGACTCGGGGGAGCTCGGGATTTCCTGCAGGCTCCACAGAAGGACTTAGTTTTTCTTTCCCTTTTTTTCCCTTTGGCGTTTTGTGTGTCAAATGCATTTGCAGATGGCACGCAGAGTGGCAGTTTTCTAGGAAGATGGTTTAATTAAATCCAAAGGCTTGTAATCACAGGCTTTGGCAGCATACACTGTGGAAATGCAGTGTAAATGGTGCGTACAAATTTTAATGAATTGACCTCTAACTGTAATTAAGGAAAAAGATTAATTGTCTTATCCTAGCTGCTACAAATTATTTACATTATAGTTTTATATGGATGGCTAATAAAGTATAGGAAGGGAAGGAAGTCAAAAAACGAAGTAAAAGGTAGAGTTCATCTGTACTTTTTAACTGAATACAGGTTTGAATTCATGAAATCCTAGTATGGATTTCAGTTTCTACCCAGCTAGACTTTTAGGGAAATTCAAGCCATGTAGCTTGATGAGAAATGCTTTCAGAGAAGGTTTTTTTGTAGCAAAGACCAGAACATATGTGTGTGTGTGTGTGTTTTTTTTTTTTTTTTTTCCCCCAGGTTTTGAATTATTTTTTCAGTTTTAGAATTATTGTAAGAGTATCGTACAACTTAATACAACTTAAGATGGAAAGCAATTTTCCACGTAGCTCTTATTTATATCTGCTAGATTTCCAGCTTGTTTGCTTTTGGGGGTTTTGCTTGCTATAGTTCAGTGCTCTCATACTTCCTGAAACTGCGTAACTTTTATATGCAAACCTGTATATAAATTTTTTCTATCATCTTTGGCAAATGCAAACCCAAAAATGCTTTTTCCTATCACTTTATTTTATAAAATATGTTCTTAACTTTAAACAGTAATGAGAAACTTTAAAATATTTGTTTTTAACATATTTTCTTCCTTTTTAAGATTAAAATACAAAAATCCCACTGTATTTTGAAGTTTATAAAAGTTCCAGAAACATAGATGTTAATCTCTAAGAGGCTCTAACTAACATCTCAAACAAAATGTTCTTCTTGTGTTATTCTTAAAGGAAATTCTATGGATTTCTTTTTTTTCTACTTAAACATACAGCTTAATATAGCGCTAAGTAGATAGCATAATATGCTTTTTTGTTTTATTTTTTAAATAAATTCAGTGTGGCATTACTAATGATGTCTTTGGAAACTCGATCTAAAGTTTGACCATCTTTGACATAACTAAGAAAAGAATGCAACTTTCACATAGGTTTCAGGACATTTTAAAATAAAAATGGATTGAAATGAGAAGCATAACTGTATATATTTACATTAATATCTGTGGGTTGCAACCATCACATTCGAAAGGAGTGATCCGTTTTTCAGTTACGGCTTTGGATACCTCTCATAATGGTAAAGCTCTTACAAGAGCAGCTTATCTCATGGGATTTCTGTCATTTTCTGCCAATATTTCATGTATATCTTGTCTAAAACACAAACTCTTCCCCTGAACATGAACATAACCTGGATGTGAATGCTTCTTGGTCTGTCTCAGAGGTATTAAATTTATTTTCATACAGTGCTAAAAGATAATTATTTGAAGGTAAGACCTGGAAAACTTAAGGGTAAAAGAAATACTGCTCAAGTTAGAAGAAGTCATGTTTTGTACAGGTCCTGCTCCAAGGGAGAGGAGGTAGGAAGTGGCCAAGTTCCAGGTGATGTTTTTATTTTAAACAGACTAATACTGTAAAAGGAGAGAGAGTACAAAAGGAAGATAAGGGAGAAGGAATTTCATGCTCAGAAAGCAGGCACAACTGCAAGAAATGGTAATTTGTATTTAAATATATGTACTTCTCAAATAGCTCGAAATACAAATCAGTAGCTGGAATGAAACAGGATGAAACTCTTTTGAAATCATTAAAAAAAACAATTTTATAGAAATGCTGTATATGGGTAGGCAGTTTATGCAAGATGCATTGACCTGTGGCTAAATATAGTTGTGAACCATTCTAACATTTTGTAGCTGTCTGTCTGTCTTGGAGGAAGAAATGTGAAGTATTCATTAATCATATTATTTTTAAAAGTACTTTCTTTAAATTTGGTATCTTATGAAAGCCTATATATTGGTGTACTCATTTGGGAAGAGTTTCTATGCTGACATTTTAGTAACCTCTAGCAAAGAAAAAATAAAAAAACACCTAGGCCGGAACAGCAGCCACTAATCTCAGTATTACAGATTTTGCATTTTAAAACAGAACTATCCAAAACAGTGTAAAAGGAGAAAAAATTTTAACAATGTGAAAATATTTGAAATGTAGGGATCTTATGATGCAAGCAAATTGTTTTGCCCTCCCATAGTTAGATTTAAAAATTTCTGTTATTTTTAAAGTTTCTAAGCCACAGGCTACGTGAAGCTTGTGCAGTAATGACTGCTGCTTTGAAGTTGCACATCATAAGCACTTGCAAGCGATACCAAGCTTGTACCGCGTTTTGTTCCTGTTTTACCCTTTCTTTCTACCTCTTATGCCAGTCTCCAAAGTCTAGGGCTAAGCTGCTGCGCTTGTTCCAGAGCCCGTCCTTCTCCTTCTGCTCCAGTGCAATATAGGGAATTAGTTGCTGTCACTCATTTGACTTGTTACTGGTCCCGGGACGCTAGTGGAAGAAAGACAAGGCTTGCAGGAGTCCCGTTCCTGCGTGCTGAGGCTACGCCTTCAGCAAAGCGACATCGAAATTCTCCTGCAAAGTCTCTTGTGGGAGGAAGGAGGGGTTTTGTGAAAGCTCAGGCAGCTGTTTAAGACCACCCTCTCGATCAGTTCTCAGCCAGAAAGGAAAGCTGGCTCTGGGACTGTAATTTCCAGTTGCACAGGGACTTCGTGTCTCATGCAAACTCCTATTTCCTGGCTCGTTACCGGTAAATGGTACCACAGGCAGGCAGGAGCTCGCCTCCGCGGCCATCAGGGTCTCAGAGAGGCGGCGGAGCGCGGGCAGAGCCTATTCCACGTGTCTGCATGTTTCCGGTGAGCCAATTCACGTATCCAAATCACAAATACTAAATGGTTCAACTGTCCTGCAAATCGGACTCTCAGCTGCTGTACCAAGCTCTGAAATTGCATCCATCACTTCTCGTATTGCAGCATCTAGGAGGCTTTTAGCCTTCATCCCCCTACGTAAGCTCACCCATCTCCTCGGGCTGTACGAAAGTCATTACCAGATGAAGAGAGTAGAGTTCCCTTTTTCCCATTTCACCTTTCCCTGCCACATACCCAATTTAATTTTCCCATTGCTTAGTTATTGCATAAAATGGGTGAAAATGCTGTGAAAATAATATACCTTCCTCTGAATGAGTGTATGTTCCAATGTATAAAAGAAGTCAAAGTTCTGCTATCCGTGGTCATAAAATAGAATGATTTTGCTCTCAAAGGACCTTGGCTCATTCTTCCCGGATTTATGGCTCCCTAGTGGTTAGACAAAGGAATAAGAAAGAAAAAGAATGAACTTCAGTTTGGCATAAATGTATTTCTTTTTCAAAATAGCCAGGGAACAAACAAACGTGTTGATTGCACAGCTCCTCTGCGGTGGCTGGAGCCCTCTCCTTTGCCTTTGATGTTGAGACTGCTTTCTTCTGCTTTGAAGAAACTACCTGCAGGGCAGTTGGGAGGGTGTGCGCCCTTCACCCTGCAATGCGCTTAGGGTAGCACCGCTGTATTATTTCTGTAATAGCTCCAAAAACGCAATGCTCAGACTGTGGCTGAGGGGACAAAATGCTATTTATAAGCATAGCAAAGCCAGGGCTCCTACAAACTAAAAAGCAAGAGTAATTCACGTGATCATCTTCATAGGAGGTGTTTGGTGAGGGGGAGGCGTATGGGAGGGCTGCAAGGGTAAGATGTTCAGGTGATCTGCGGCATATCCCCAGCTGTGACAGAGGCTTGCGTGCGACCCTGCAATGTACTGTGAGACCAGGTTTCGTACCATTCAACAACCACAGTTGAAGGACAGATTTTTCGGGAAAACTTTGGAACCCATTTAACTAAAGCTAGCTGAAAGGAAAAGAAGTGGCTTCCTTTTATCAAAGTGATTAAAATTCAGCAGTTTAATTTTTTTTGTCTAAAAAGTGCAGAAAACAAATGTCACTTTCAATATTTTTCCAAAGGGTGGTGGGTGGAGACCAAGAGCCCAGGATCTCAGCTGCCCTCCTGCTTGCCCTCGAGTCATGACAGTGTTGTTTTCCATAGACATCCTTTCTCTTGGATCAGACTTTTACCACAGAAAGCAATTTCTTGAAAAAATGTCTGACACTAATTATGCATGACAGTTGGGAATAAGTTAAAATTATTTTGAAAATTGGCTTTTTATTTTGGTGTCTTAATGGGAGGGATGTCTATTAGCTTTATTTTTCTCGACAGTGAATTATGGTACACTACACATGTTGCTTTGGTATAATTTTTGAATGTTTATAAAGTACTTTGAGATTCTGTAAATGGCTTTTTAGTAATAACATTAATTTTGGAAATATATTAAATCCTTTTAAAAATAAAATGAGCTAATTGGGTGTAAAACATGAATCAAATCAATTAAGCATAGTATTTCTTTTCTTTTCTAGTGAACAAACACAAACCCTGGATTGAGACATCCTACCATGGGATCATAACGGAAAACAACGACACTGTGATTTTGGATCCTCCTCTCGTTGCTTTAGATAAAGATGCGCCTGTTCCCTTTGCAGGTAGGAAGATACCGTGAACAGCAGCGTTTGAGTTTATGGACTGCATTACAGAGTTATTCACATCTGTGAGGAATTTATTGCTGATTTACTTATTATTTATAATTATTCATTAATATTATTTATTATTATGTAATCGAAAGGACCTGTTTAGAGGTTGTATCTGAGGTCTGTGTGCTTGACCATTGGCCTATGGACCTCTAAATGAGATGTCTTTTACAATCAATCAGTTTGCTCACTTGTTGTGAAGCAGAAGTGATTATAAACAGCATACTGCAGCAAGCCTGTGCTATCACCATGCTTTTTACTGAAAACACAGGATTTATATAATGGACTTTGAATTCACCTTAATGGAAACTAATCATTACAACTGCCTAAAGTAATAATATGCAGCTAATTTTGTTTAGTAATAACAGCCCTTGCTTCCTCTCTTCCTGTTCCTGTCCCTGGCTGAAACCTGGCTGTGGGCAAATTAGGTGACGAATATTTGAATTTGCTCAAATTGCATAATACTGTGTTAGTACTTTAAAACTGTCAGAACTTGGACAGAAAATTTAATGGAGGTTTTGAAGATTTTTGCTAAGATTGCTGTATGATAGATGTATGCCATATAGAAGATTTACCTATATTAAGTCTATTTTTCCTGACACTTATTCTGTCATATTATGAGCTCCCTGAGCAGAAAATAGTACTTTTACACTCCAAGCAGACTTTCTGTGTAATTCCTTGTTTCATTAAAAGTATATTTTTTCAAAGAGAGTAGAAAAGTAAGATTTGAGCTGTCCTGAAGATCCTAAAAAGATGCAGTTATTAAAAATCTTTACATTGTGCAAGAATGTATATATTGTAAAAGAAAAGGAGCTAGTGAAGACGCGTATGCTCAGAATGCTCTTGTGCAGTACGGTCATGTTCAATAAGCCCTAAGTCACAGTGCTTGGCCCAAAAAGCATTTTACAGTGTCCTTTAGGAATTGTTATTAGCCATTTTCCCCCAAAGTATATACTGTTATTGACTCATTCCCTGCCAGACAGGGGTTCACAAATGTTTTTATATATTGCACATTTTTTAATATCAATATTGTTTTGTGGGTCATGTTCCCACTGGTTCTTGGTTGTACAGAACACTTTTCTTCCTCAACTACATGCGTGATGGGGATGTTCAGTAGAGGGAACTAGACTAAATCTAGTCGGAAGTACAAGCCTTGAAGAGGATACACCACGGATGCAGCAACCTGAGCACTGAACGCGTCTGTCTGCCCGTCTGTTTCTGTGGTACCAAGTTACTTGCTAATGGAGGCATATTCACTGTCCATTCAGAAATAAATAGGCAACCTTTAACTGAGAGATACTAATTATAATCAGAGCAGGAATACTTCATACAAAGATGCTGAGGATAACGCATCTTTCTCATTCAGTTACTATTTTTTGAAGCAAAGTATTTCTTTTTCCAGGAATTATATTTTAATGCATTTATCAACAAGCAGCTGTATATTAAACAAAAACTGTGGAACCAGGCTTTGAATGATAAAGAGTTAGCTGTGGTGTATTTGGTGCAAATTATTTTCTGTGCTGGTAACTTTCCCATGTATATGCAATTCATTCTTTCAAATGTATGTGAGAAACAGGAATGTGAACTTAGATTTATTTTAACAAGGATTTCATCTATCTGTGAAATCTTCAGGTCATGTATTTAGGAACGAAGAATGATTCAGAGCACAAGGCATCCATGATGCCCCTTTTAGGAAAGCTCTGTTTCATGTTTGCGTCAGGTACTTGCACTTTTTGCTCAGGTGTGGAAACTTTATTCTGCAATATATTATATTAGTCTTCAGTTTTACCAGAGAATCAGAGCTCCTTCCACATTACCCTGTTAATATTATCAGGATTTCCTCCAATTATTGTAGAAAAGCTTTTAGATTTATAGCCTCTTGAAAGACTTTCCATGAAAAGTTTTAAACAAAATGGGCCCAGATTCAAGAATGTATCATCAGGACCGAATTTCTGACGTGGGCTTATGTATGTACTTAAATCTCCTTTGAGCAACCTAGATTAAGCCTAAATGCGTATGGTTTCTTCCTCTAGGCCTGCAGCTGGTGCGATAGTTTACCCACAGGTTGTTGGCTGTTCACCAGTGTTTGTGTTAGCTTGTAGTAGTAGGCGTTTGATTTCAAGTGAGTATTCCCCTTAAAAAAAAGCTGTGTATCCTTTCAGCTCTTACATGGTGTAAGTCCCATAGAAATATAAAATCATTTTTTGCCATTGAAAAAAAAACGGAAAGAGAACTGTGTTAACCACCAAGTCAATGTTCCTGGCGATGCCTGTATAGCTACGTAGCTAAATGTTATGTGAACAGTGTGATCTTCCTACTTTTCTTAATTTCTTCTGTGCCTGATTTTTAAGTGCTTGGCTTCCATGAATGATAGACTGGGAAAAACTGTGGGGTTTGTTGTTGAAGGGAATGCCGGGTCACGGCAGGGGAGACACAGTTATTCCCTTTGTGTATTTGTTGGTACGCCTCTGTTGCATGTTTAGCGCTGGATACTGTGGGAGCGCAGCGCTTTTGGAGTGTGTGTACGTCCGGGTGGTTCGTCCTTGCGGTTACGGCTGCGGCAAGGACAGCTTTGGAGAGGAGCTGGGTCGAGATTGAGCCTGAAGCTGTGCGGCGTCGAGCAGGGCGAGTGGAGGGGCTCAGGAGCGGAGGCCAGGCTGCGCGCTGGCGCTTTGCTGAAGCCTCCGCGCGGGCCCCGAAGAGCCGCGAGCATCGCCTGAGCCCCCGCGCGGGCACCTGCCCTTTGCTGAAGCCTCCGCGCGGGCCCCGAGGAGCCGCGAGCATCGCCTGAGCCCCCGTGCGGGCACCCGCCCTTTGCTGAAGCCTCCGCGTGGGCCCCGAGGAGCCGCGAGCATCGCCTGAGCCCCCGCACGGGCACCTGCCCTTTGCTGAAGCCTCCGCGTGGGCCCCGAGGAGCCGCGAGCTTCGCCTGAGCCCCCGCGCGGGCACCTGCCCTTTGCTGAAGCCTCCGCGCGGGCCCCGAGGAGCCGCGAGCTTCGCCTGAGCCCCCGCGCGGGCGCCCGCCCTTTGCTGAAGCCTCCACATGGGCCCCGAGGAGCCGCGAGCTTCGCCTGAGCCCCTGCGTGGGTGCACACCGAGCGGGCCGGCAGGGTGATGAGAGATGAACGGTCCTGCAGAATAAGAGACGAAGAAGGAGGAAATGAAGGAGGTGTATTTATTAGCCAGTGACCTGAAACCCTGTGGTGAGAGTAGGAGCTAAATGTCCCGATTAGGATGCAAATGTGATTTAGCAGGCAGTTGTTTCAGCTAATGTGTAAAGGGAGCGGGGAGCGCTGCCAGCCCCGCGCGCGGTTCAGCGGAGGTTGCGGGGCGGCGATGCTGGTGACAACGTTGTTCCTGACGCCTGTTCCTTTCCCTTCTCTTTGACGAGTGAGGTAAAGCTGCTATTAACCGTGTTGCCGGCCCCTTCTGTTAGTGCATTACTGTCCTTACGGTGCCCATCGGGCACCTATTCGGGGAGTGGTCACCAGAGGAAATGACAGTCATATCCTACACTTTCATTCGTCTCCTCTCTGCCTAATGGTTAAAATGTAGGGTTAAAAAGAGGTCTGTGTTTCCGGGGAGGGCTCACAGGAGCGCTGGAAAGCTTTTTGAATGTGCCTGGGCAAATGCAGGCTGTCAGACGTGATCAGGCCCATTTCGTAACTGGAGTGTGAAGAATTTCACAAGATTCCAGTTAAGTGTCTTTGGTGTCCCTTAATCTGATGAATTTATTGTGAATTGAGCAATAATTGGAGTATATGTAAAATCATAGTTCTTAGAATCATTGTATGAGCTTGCTTTCTTTAATGCAAGTAAGTTTTTGCCAATCTCCTAGTTTTGAGCAAAAGCTTGAAAATACTGTCACTAATGGTTAAATGCCAGAAAAAAAATAAGATCTCCAAACTTTATTTTTGCAGTCCTGACTTGAAAGTGACTTTTGCACATGTGAGGTTGTTGAGATACAACTGATCTTTAAAATGGCTAGGCTTACCATAAGACCTTGGATGCAGCCTCGTGCACTGTATCACAAAAAAAATTCATGAAGAACCTGGAGCTCCTATAGAAGCAGGTTATGTCTTCCTTCCTCCTTTCCAAACAGTGACACATAGATGTAGAATGGTTTTACTTGTTATCTACTTTAGGGAAATCCATTGGAAGAATCTTTTTTTTAAAAAAAAAAAATTCTGCCCAAGAAGGAATGCAACTTAATTAGACTTGCACTAACCTGCAGGGTCCGCCATAGAATAATCAGCTGTCACACACTAGTTGTAAGGTTGGAAATCAAATCAAGGATTTGACTTTCCTGCTTAGGAGTGATTTGGGTAGAAAGAAGGTGAGATCAACTGAATTGATTTGACAGTGGTCCATTTCTATGACAGCGAGAAACCTTTGCCAAATGCTGTAGTATTTTGTAAGGCTATTTGTGTTTTAATACACCAACTCTGTTTCATCAGTAATGTGCAAAGATATATCTGAAAGGAACTTCAGGATGTCACCGGTCCATCCTCCTGCCCAAGGCAGGGCCCATTATACCTGTGTCAGTCCTGATAGATAGTTTTGTGTCCCTGAATCATAAAGGCCTGTAACGACAGAGACGTGGCAGCTTCCCGGGGCAGCCTGTTGCACACTTCACCGTACCCACTGGTGTCCACAATGCCGAGCCTGAACCTTCTGTGCTGCAATCGCAGCCCGTTCGTTTTGGTCCCATCCACCACGGGTGCGCAGAGCACATTATTCCCTTTCTTTTTTTGCAGCAGCCTTTAATGTTGCTGCCTGAAGGCACGGGGAGCGTGTTAAACAGAGCATGGGCCTCAGCTGTCTGCCATGTTACTGATACGGGACCAAAATGGAGAAATGGAAGGCAACTTGCAGAGCAATGAGATGATGAGTGCCCTTTTCACCTTGAAAGTGAGGAGCCTAACTCTTTGCTGTGCCACCATCATTAGCCTGATGCAATTGCCTAAGTGCAGTGTGCTACACCAAGGTCAAGCTGGACACAGCTTTACCACATTTAGTTGGGCCCATTAGTCTTAAGTCAAATTCTCAATAGATTTGCAGATAGCCTTTTTAGAAGAGATCAGCTGTGGGTCTGCCTGGCTCCCTACACGCAGGTGCTCTGTGCTCCTCAGGCTTCCTTTGCAGGCGGACTCCCAGGCTCTCACTACCATTTTGGCTGTACTAAAACCAATATAAAGGATAAGTAGACAATAAAAAGAGCATAGAAGGACATTTGAATATTCACTAAACTACAGACTGCATCCACAAACTCTCATATATCATCACTGATATGTTAACAGCTCGCAGGAGTGTGTATGCTCAGCTGTACCCCAGCAAATCCAGTAGCTGTCATCTCACTTGTATCCAGGGGCTGAACACAAAATCCCATTTCTCTGCTTCAAAAAGTGAAGCTGTCAGGCTTTCTTGTTTGTTTGTTTTTTATTGATAAGCAGTGGCATTAATAATGGAAATAGTCTTTTTGGTGCAACAGTAAAAATATGGAAATTGTTCTTCAGAGTGTGACTCTGAATACTGTCGTTTTTAACTTTCACTGTCAGCAAGGCATAAAACATGCTGTCAGTTTTATGGTGCCCAGAATTCATCGGTGTTAAATATTTTACTGTGATAATGATGCATGACCAAAAAATCTGAACCTTAAATTAAGCTGGGGGTATTGCAGTTGTTTGTAACAAATCACCTGCTGAATTTTTAAATTTCTCTTTTAGAAGGGTTTAATGTAGCTTAGTTAAGACCGTGGCCATGAAAGGCCAAAACAGGATCTCCCATTGCTGATCATAAGGCAGGACAGGATAAAGGATCCCAGGAGATGGGGCAGCAGCAGGGTGGGTTTCTGAGACGCCGGCTGCAGGGACCTGCAGGATGCTGGTTGCCGTCCCTGGATGTTTTGTTCGGGTGATGGATGCTCAGCCTTCAAGTTAAGAACAGACCAAAAATATCACTCTTACAGTGACCTCTGTTGGTTAGTTCCTGAAACTCAGAGACGAGGGGTTTGTTTTGTTTTGTTTTGTTTTTATTTTGGTGGTTCTGAAATTGTTGGGGTTTTTTGCCAGTTACGTTTGATTGCCTTTCTTAGTCATTTTGACAGTGATAAAAAAAAAAAAAAAAAGCCACATTAATGTCTCAACAGAAAGCTAAAGGTTCAAGGATTCAGGCTGTTCTGGTAAAGCTTTTAGTAGCGGCTGAGTTGTCTAAGTGAAGAAGTGGTAAGGAAAAAGTTTAGACTTTAATGCGTGGACAGTGAAGGTAAGATGCTTCTGGCATACAAAACAGTAATGAATGAGAACATTAAAATACACTTTATTTATTACACCTAAACATGCTACATTATGTGAAGACAGAAAGAAAAGTGAAGTAAGTGATTGTGCTTTGTTATATTCACTTGGGCTTTTATTACTCTTTTATACTTATTATGGAAAGTATTCCTCTGATGTAAATTGGAAGCATTTTGAATAGTTGTCTCCACCAGTAAGACTTGATCTTTGGAAACCAAGGGCAGAATATTGCTGTGGTTGTGCAAAACTGCACATGAAGACAGGGACAGAATCTGGTGATTCATGGTGCTAAAGTATCATGCTAAATAACCACTTAATTAAATAACTGCTTAATTAAAGCAGATTATAACTGAAGTTGCCAGACAGATAGCATCTGTCATAAAACTTCTGGGCTGTCGAGGACACGAGAGACAGCCAAAATGGGAAGTACTGGAATTGTCCGACCTATCGGTCCCCAAATCGGTAGTTGCTACCATGCACTGGTTATGGCTGAAGCTCCTGCACCATACAGCTTCTTTGAAACTAATGAAGCCTTGCCACATGAATGCCATTACACTTAATCAAAAATCCAAACTAATGAAGCCTTGCTATATGAATGCTATTACATTTAATCAAAAATCCAAACTTTAACAAATGTAATGTTGTTGTCATCAGAACTAGGGCTAGTGATAACTAGGTAATTAAATAAAACAAAACTTCCTACAAAAAAAGAAAAAGCTGCTGTATTAAATTGTTTATTCTAAGTAGCATAGATCTTAGCCAAATTCAAAGGAATCATATTGTGGGAATTATGAGTTATTACTCTGCAGCCCTGTCCTGCCAGGGGAAACTGAGAGATACAGTTTTCTTGGACCCTTCTGCTGATCTGCTAGAAACCTTCAGCTCCACCTGTAAGGTCTTAATTGTCTGCGGAGGTTAGAAATGCAATATCAAGTCATTGATAATTCTGGAAAAGAATTGTTTCAGCTGAATTAAATCCAGAATTTTGATAAAAACTTTGTGCACTGTATTCCAGCAAACTCTGGTGAAGATAATGCAAGCTCTGTAACATATCGCTAATAAATAAACACAGCTTTTTAGTGACATTTCTAAGAGGAGTCTTGAAGAGAATCTTGAATCAGTAGTGTTAGCCTCATAATGATACTGCAGTCATTCATCCATCTGCGAGGACACAGCAGCGTACAGTGATATCAAGCAATGCCACTGTCTAGTTATGCTCGTGTATGAACTATATACCTGAATTTGCCATTGAAATATGAAGTAATTTCAATGAACTGTGTCCATTACTTTATTTTCAGCAAAATATTTTAAAAGTCCTTTCAGGGATCTTTTATTTTGTTGAGTTTTTTTTTTAAACAAAATTTTTCTGGGAGGGAATGTTTTGGAGTGAATTATTAAGAGTGTGAATTGCTTTTTGGAAGTTATTTTGCTGTATATTTAAGCATGGATTCTACACACTTCTGTAGTTCTCCAAAACAAGAAGTGAAGTTCGCTCAGTTGTGATTGTGAATGTGCCTGGAAGGACAGTATCAGAGTCAGGACCCAGCATCTTGCGTTCTAGGATGTGAAGTGACTAGAAGCCTGTTAAAATAGGACTTTCATAGTCTAAGTACGCTCCCAAATTCATATGGCAGATTAGAATAAAAACTTAAGATTTTAGTTAAGAGTAGAATTGCTGTTTGATAGTAGTGGCCTCATGCTGATTTAAAGCACTATGTAATTCAGGTAAATAAATATTCACCTCTGTAAATCCTCTGTATTGGGGCAAAAAGGATGAAGAATAATTCTGTTGTTATGGTTTGAGTGACGCTTTGAAGGCTGTCTTGGGTTTAAATAGGCTCATATCTTCTTAGAATAAGTGCTTGTCAAATATGTGTAAGCACATGAGAGAAGTAATAAAAAATAATTAAAACCCCTCTAATTAGATCTCTTTGTCATTATGCTTACAGTGAATAGCATACTGGCTTGATAAGTTCTGACAATTGCAGGTACAAATAAGTATTTCTAATAATCTAGATGTATTCGGACATTGATATGAATTAAATAATTTGAAAAATGGTAATGGCAAGCATAATTCAAAGGCAAGAAGCGGGACTGCAAGGACAGGTTGAAGCAAACAAGTGTGATGTCCCTGTTTTATTTTTTTCTTGTGTCTATTCTTTAGCTGGTATTCAAGAAGTAGTCAGCTAGACCTGGCCATTCAAAATCTGTGGCCATCATCTCTTCCGGCAGTAAATAGCATAAAGGACTCTGGGGAGGGAGAGGGGAGCAAAGCAGAAGGAGGGCGACCTTCAGAGCCAGACTGCACAACCTCCACTCTAATGGCCTTCTTTATCTTTTCATTCTTTCCTTTGCCAGACCAATAATTCAATTACATCTATATTCTTCAGTTCTTTTTGTCTGTGTGTTTTCCTGTTTTGTCATACTCTTAGGTGAAAGATGAAGAATTTAAAAAAAAAAAATTGTAATGGCATGAAGTATTAGTTATGCAGGCTTGGAAAAATCATTTATAATACCCTGAAGTGTTAACAACATAACAAGTGGACTTGGAATCTGCACCGCTTAGAAGTTTACTCTGAAAAATTGGCACCACAAGACTCCAGTTTGCTTTAAAAATAAAATCAATAAGCTAAATTTGGTGGAAAAATGTCATGTTGAAATCTATTCCCTACAGTGGAAATACTTGAGTTATTGTAAGTCAGCAGAGGGACACGTAATTTGTCTGGAATGGTTTCTAACTATTAAAAGCATTTTAAAAGAAGAGCCTAAGTAGGAGATTATTTAATTGTTGAAGTTTATTTTGCATATTGGTCACCACTTCTCTTTGGGAATTCTCAGCTATCCTCCCCATCTTTTCTTTAACCCTGCTGCTTCCTTTCTCACTCACAGCTCAAAAAATGTTATTTTTCTCCACTTGAACAAGCTCTCTCAATAGCCTGTAAGTGCTATTGCTCCCTTCACTTGTTAAGGCAGCCTAAAAAATGCATGTGATACTACTTCTATGAAGCAAGAGCGGGAAGGAGACTATAAAGAATTCAACTCTGGACAGGTGGTTTAGGGCATTGATTTTCTATTCAATTCTCCAACTTCTTGCTGTGTGAAATGGATCAAGCCGATTTATTCTCTTGACCTAGAGTTTACTCCACTTTCTTTTCTCCTCTGTGTTTAGACTGTAAAAAATTGTTTAAGTGCTTGGGTCTCAGTGACGATGCTGCGCTGAATGTAGTCTCCTTCTACAACACTGAGCGTGAGGAGGATTTTCTGTCCTCAGATGTCACTATTTTCACTTTCGAAATCTTTTATAAGATGTGTACGTCATACGTAGATGCAGCCCATGCGACTGGATTTCTATGGGTGTTGATCCCGAGCTAGTGAGCCTGCTGAGATGTGCATGAAGGTGGTTGCACAGCTCCGTCTCGGGTCGTTGTGGGCTCAGCACGGCGCTCTGCAGAGTCACCCCTGAGACGCGCCCAGAAAATACTGGCAAATGGGGCAGTGGCGATGGTGGGGGGAGTGGTGGTACACAGAGATTGAGAACTGCCGATACAGGGTGCATTACATAGACACCCTTTTGGTTCGGTTACTTCTCAGAACTGAAGGATTAATTGCTCAAGTTAGTCTTAGAGTTATGTTATGTGAAGAAGGAAACAAATGCATTCTGTTTTTTAATAAAAATATGAAAAAAGATGAGCTTGTCATTGTATAGATCTGTATATGTTCTTGGCTATTATAGATTTAATGTTGAGAGACAGAATAATCACTTATTTACTACAAAAGCAAAACTCCTTATAGGAAAAAAACAAAAGTAGTCCTCCAAGTATTTTCTTCTCATGTTACATACATAGAGAAATGTCCTTGGGATGTTGTGAATGGTACTGATCGCACTAAGATACAACGAGGCAGCAAGTAGAAGTTTCAAGAGAAATACTGCAAGAATTTGTTCGATTTTTCTAAGGAGACATACCATTGAGAACAACAGGGCTCCTATAACTCCTAGGTCTTCCTTGGCTTTTGTTCTCCTGGAATTTTGTCATAGCAGGCTTTAAGGGACTTAAAAAAAACAAAAGAAAAGGAAAATTGCCTAGATTTTCAAATGTTAATCCAGAGAGGTTGGATGGTTTTGAAACTACAGCATGTGGAAATACCAGGCATGGTCAAATACATTTGCTATTTCAGAGACTTCTGAGCAACAGTTCATTGTTCAGTTGTCAGGATCCTTATTGCAGCTGTTACAGGGTCACCTTTACTCTTCATGCGCTAGGCAGTGAGAAGGAGCTTGGCAGAGAGGAGGTGTAAGCTGCCTTTTTCTCCTGAATAGTTAGCCCCTATTACATTTTGTGGTATTGCATCTTACATTTACTGTCCATATGAGAGACACTTCAAGTGGGTAAAAAATATTCCTTGTCTCATTAGGTATTCTGCCGCACAAAATATATACCAGTTTCATCCAGGTAATTGGCCTTTGGAGGTGAAATGTAATAGATAACTAGACTCTTGAGCTGAGATTCACTTTTCTGCTTTTGTTACCGTTTTCTTACTTTGAGGCTTTGTTTCTTTCTTTGTAGGCTGTTCTGTCTATTCCATCTTTCCTGAATGAAATCATGCTGTAACTGGGCTGTGGAAATATAGTGCAACATGAAATGCAAGGAACAGAGGCAAAATGGAATTCAACTCACGGCCATAATAATCACAGTTTGGCCCTAAATTGGAAAACAGAACTTAAATATTAATCTACAGAAACAAATGGGATTGCTTTATATAAAAGGTTATGATAGTCACGAGGCTGGAAAGGAGCTGAGGGAACTGGGCTGCTTCAACGTGGAGAAAAGATGGTTCTGTGGGGACCTAACAACAGCCCAGTACCAAAGGGGAGGGAATTGAGAAGGTGGAGACAGGCTCTTCATGGTGGTGTGTGGTGGGAAGAGGAGAGATAACAGACATGAACTGAGATGAGAGGTTCAGGCTGTATATGAGGCAGAACCTTTTCACCATAGGGACAGACAAGCAGTGGAGGAGGCTGCTCAGAGGGGTTGTACCTCCTTCATCCTTGGATGTTTTCAAGACCCAGCTGGATCAGGCCCTGAGTAATCAGGTCTTATCTCAGAGCTGACCCTGCTTTGAGCAGGAGGTTGGACCAGAGACCTCCTGAGGTCCCTTTCCACCTGAATTGTTCCGTGGTTCTGTGATTCTTTGATGTTTGGATGTTCCTTTCAGACATCGTATTGCTAAGGAGGCTGTGGGAGGAAGTGTGAGTTGTAGTCGTGCTTTGTCAGAAAGACAGGGTGCTCGCTCTATATGGATTGAGAGAGGATGTTTGTGTTGGCGAGGACAAGGCCACTTGACCGAGGAAGGGAAGGAGAGAATCTCTGTAGCAGTGACCTGGCTGGAGGCAGCTAGCAATGGTCTTTAATTTGAAGCTGACTATTTATTCTTACCTGAATCCAAGAGGAAAACAACAGGCTTTGCTGTATCGTACAAGTCTTGCTTTAGGTATTGGAGTCATACTTCTATTTCAAAATAAATGACTCAAAAAGGAACCTGTACTTTCTGTGTAAATGATTCTTTTCAATCTTAACTACTACAGCAATGTTGAATACATACAAAAATGGAGGGCTGCAAAATATTAATATAAATAACAATTCCTAAGGCCAATTATTTAACCTTTATATGTCTGCTGAGACTTAAATGCTCTTGAAATGTCTTGTGCTCATTTAAAATTCAGAAGGAAGTACATTCAAGACAGCTGAGAGCAAACTGGCTCTTACAGTTCACTCTTAAGGCAAAATGTCCAGATTGTATTGAGCGAACACCTTGGCAGTGGTTCATATCCACATTTTATTATCTTGTATAGCTGTTCTGTGTTGACTATAATCACATAATGATATAAAAGGCCAGATGTCCCTTGTGAACCTTGACAGTTTATATCAACTAAGTACTTTTTTGTCATTCTTGTTGTGTTCTTGAGAGAAAGTATCAAAAATAAGTTGACACTAAAATCAGACCTCTTTTATTATTATTTTTAAAGGTGACAGCTTATGATATTCACAATTCATACCATTAGACATGCTAAAACATTTAAAAAGCAGTCTGTAAATAAATAGTTGAATACCACTTCAAAAAGAAGCTGTTTGATTCCTCTGAGATTTTTGTTTGTCTCTGTTTCTCAGTGAGACTTAAGTTTCTGGTTAATTGTTTTTGTGGACAAATTTTTGGAGGAGAGGTTGAGAAAGAGGTTGGTAGGGATTCAAACTTGTCATGCTGTTGGACATCTGTGTTTCTTTCAGGTTAATTGCAATATGTTCATTTACTTTTAATTCTCAGCAGCTTCTTTAAGGAGTAAAGATTTACCAGATATAATGGACTCTTCGCTGTATGTACTGTTGCTTTTTGGGTTTTTTTGTATTCTTTTGATCTTCAGAGATTATAGAAGATTTAGTGACAGAAGAGCAAAAGTAAAAAAATACCTTGGCAATCTTGCTGCTAGGACTATGCCTGCTGATTTGTTGCTCTTTTATCTTTTGCGTTAAAAGCAGAAGGAAAAAGGAAGTTTTTCACTTCAATCATAAGATTCTAGCTCTGGGAGTTGTTCAGATTAGCTTCATACCTGCTCTTTTCTTTAGGGCAGTAGATCTTATATTTTCACTACTTGGGTTGAAGAAAACATTTTATTTTACCTAATTGCACTTGCAGTTTTATGCTGAAATCCCTTTTTCGTCCTCAGTAATTCCTTTGGGTTCCAATTTATACACATTTATTATAACTTTCATTTACTTTGATTTAAAACTTAAGCTTTTTCAGCCCAAAGCTATTTACCAGATTTGAAAAAATGAATGAACAGTGTTGGCTAATCTAACATTGCATTTTCACTGAATATATTATATTTTGAAAATCTTTCACTGCGTTCTACACGTTTCACAAATATTTGTGTTCACAGATTAGTTAAATCTCTTAAAGTTTGCTGAAAGCTTCTTTTCTTTTTCCTTTGCCCTGCCTTTTTCATTATATGACCTGTATGGACTTATTGAGGTATTTGTTGTATCACTGTGTTTACAAATAAATGAATGTTTAGAAAAAGAGAAGGTACAAAGATCTAAGTGGATTTTGTTGGCTCATCACAAGTGATTCTTGCACCAAACTTTTACTATTATTCATTTTTATTTTCTCTTGAATCTGAAGAATTAAGGGGAAGGAAGAATGAACTTCAATGATAGTGCTATTGGATTAGCTGAGAAACAGAGAAGGAAATAACTCATTAATTACTACAGTACAATTATTATATAAAATACATGAAGATAAATGTTTGGATTTATATGCATAATGGTGCACTGCTCAGTTTGAAGAAGGTTGAGATATTCCTTTGTTCTTGGTCACATGATAAAAAGTATGAACCTTTCTTTTGAAAAGAATGAGGGTTACATTGCAGTGACACCCCAATGTCTTAATCTAATTAAGTGCCATTGGTTACCGATTAAAAGTGCCTTCTAAAATTGTACAGGTAAAATTACACCATACTTAAGAAGTCTTCCTGAATGATTTCTGTGTCAACGTTCTAAAAAAGTGGAAACCCACACATTGGCTGGGGATATTAATTTAGTGCCAGATAAATCTAATATAGCCTTAATTGGAAAAAAAAATCCCCCAGATGAAAAGAACCCCACAATTAGAAACACACTTATTCCTTGTGTTGTGTATGACCTTATTCCAGGTATCCGGAGAAGCTCTTAGTACCTTCCCTGATCAGGTTGTCAGTAATACTAGGCATAGGAATTTTGTTTTATGATTAGGAAATGACTTTTCTGTGTAAATGAAGCCTGACGCCTCTGTATTCAAAGGATCAAATCTTGATACTATTTTAAATATGTTCTCTGATGTCAGGATGACCCTTAATTCTCAGACTGGTGGGCAGCGTAGAGAGGACAGCTTAGGGGCTAGCAATTTACGGTCTGTAGGCACTGGGCTGTGGTGCCTAGGTGGGGATGGTGGGCTCTTGACAGCTTTGGCGATCAGATACCTAAAATTAAGTGTTCCAAATATTCACCACTGCTTTCAGAAGCAGGTGGACTGCACTGAGAGAAGATCACAGAGTCGCAGAATTGCTGGGGTTGGCAGGGACCTCTGGAGATGACCTGGTCCAACCCCTCGCTTAGGACAGGGTCACCAAGAGCAGGTTGCCCAGGACCGTGTCCCATTGGTATCGAATATCTCCAAGGATGGAGACTCCACAGCCTCTCTAAGCAGCCTGTTCCAGGGTTCCATGACCCCCACAGTGAAGGAGTGTTTCCCTACGTTCAGAGAAGGGCTCTCTTAGGTTCAAAGGATACCCCTTGCTATGGAGGCATTGGGAATTTATTTGACTGGAGATTAAATGTTTTCATATACTGGCTACTGCTATCTAACTACATGAGACTGGCAAGATGAGAAGAACAGGACCAAAAATTATCCAAGTTATTTGTTGAACTGAAAATCTAATACATTTAGAATACAACTTCTTTCAGAAAGTTTTAAGCTACGGGAGAAAAAAATGTTCATTATTCACAATTGACATTGATATGGGAAATCTCTTATAATCGATAGATTATTCCAGTACTAACAAGTCATCAAATGTTCCTGAGATTTTTTATGTCCCTTGCTTGGTTCTACTTCTCTTGTATTCTTTTTGCAATAATGTCACTACTTTTTCTCTTCCATGACTGGTTCCCTGCTAAACATAATCCTCAGCTTCCGCGTGGTTCATGGTTGGCCTTTGAGGAAACGAGATGAAAATGTTTTCTTTGCTGTTTATTTTTGTGCCAGTAATTGGCTTGCTGTAATGTGTAATATCTCTGTTTGCCCTGTAGTGGACAAAAATTTAGAATAAAGCTACTTAGTTGGTTAGTCACTTGGATGTTTCTGCATTATGTATCGCTGTTGCTATTCTGAGCAAGGAAAGCATGACCTTAATGCTGTGCCCTTAGAAAGAAGTGAGAGGCAGCAGGATCACAGCAAGCCTGTTTATGCCATCAGAAAGATCTGTATCTGCCAGACTCTCCTTGGCAATGGAACAGATTATTCTGAATAACAATACTTGGTCATTAAATAGATCTTATATAGTTAATATGCATGGAACATCTAATTAGATTTTAATGAGAAGTTATAAGTCAAACAGGGTATTAGAAATGCCTTGGAAATGCTTTAATTAAGCAGTGATAGACACAAATGTTAAACTCAAACATATTTTTTTCCTGCTTGGATTCAGCAGCTATTCACACTAAAAGTAATTCTGTTGATTTACCTGAAAGGCTTTTCTGCAAGACAAGCAGAGACAAAAATGTTTTGTGTGAACAGTGGAGAAGTTAGAAGGAAACATCCGTGCAAGGTTTCCATGCATCATTTTTCTTATTACAAAGTCATTTTATATTAAGACTGAGAGATAATTACTTTACATATACAAAACAAACATGATAACCTTTGTGAAAGTATCATTGAAGAAACAATACCGTGACCTAAGCTTTGTAAAACACCCCAAAATTATAATAAACTGGTAAAATAGGGAGGTAGGAGGTTGATGCAGGAACCATACCTTGCATATGTGTAACGGGCATCTTTCAGAAAAGAGGCTGCCGAAGGATTGCGGGCCACGAGGATTTCCTCCGGGGCTCTGGGTCGCCCTAGCGCAGCTCCCCGTGGGACGCTTCGAGCTCTCCTGTCCTCTGGCCTTTCTCCTTGTGTCGGGAGGGGCAGAGGGGATCTCGGTGGACTTTTTTGAGAAAGCTGCAAACGTGGTTTGCGTTAGCTTCTTGTGCCTGTGTGATATGATACAGTGCTCCATTTTAAAATTTATCTTGTATAAGAAAGTCATTTGGACAAAATTAACCTCTGTGTATGTTTTGAATACACAGACACAAACCCATGTATTACACTATTTTGGGAATAAAGTACTACAGCTCATAGGTCAGCTTACCTCTGTTTTAGCATTGTCTCCTATGTTGATATGAGAAAATAATACACAGATTGAGATAGTAATTAGATCTGCAAGGCAGTTAGTTTTCAGTTATTTGAACGTGACTGCAGTTACTTTGCTGGTGTGCAGTTAGCATGGTGACATGACTACTGCAGGCAGATTTATATTATCTTTGAAAAGGAGGGAGAACTGAATTTTCAGTTTCTGATTTTAGCTCTTTTATTTAAAAAAAATAGTTAATGTACTATAAGTTGCTTGCTTTTTTATATTAGTTTTTAAACAACAAGGAAGAAAAATGATATTGGATAAACGAATGAGAGCAATTACCAGCCTATTATACAAATACATATCCATAAGAAAATTAAAATTTAATTAAAGCTTAATTTATTGTTTTTATTTATTTTAATTAAATTTTAATTTGTTAAATTTATTGAATTAAATCTTATTCATTAAATTAAAATTAAACATTTAAACTTCTTAACTTACTTTTGCCCTACGACAAAGAAATTTAAGTGGCTGTGATTCTGCAGCAGCGGGTTTAACGAAATAACCACAGTATTTCAGGCCTCACTGTTGGTTTGGTTGTACCACCGCGGCGGATCCCTTTTTAACCAGCTGCTAATAAGAACATTTCTGAAAGGCCCGTTGGTACGTGATTGATTTGTTGGGAAGCGTGACAGACGTAATGGACTTTCTGACAAGACTTCAGCCCCTTGCTGAGGTTTTGCCTTGGCGAGGTGCCAGGCGCACTAATGAAAAAAGTTATGAGCAAAGGCAGGGAGGCTCGCGGCGCGTTCCCTGTCGCTCTGGAGCGCGGCGTTCAAGGAAGTATAAACACGGCAGTTAATTGGCACGCTAGAACTGAAAGGTTGACAGTAAATTAGCATCAGCTTGCAGGTGCTTTGGGCTACGGCTCTTTACTGATGGCCGCGCGGGTCCCGCGGGGCTCTTCTCCCGGCATGCTGCTCCTGCCGCGGCGGCCCAGGGGCAGGTGCTGCCGCGTCCCTGCTCAGCTCCCGCGGGATTTTTGATAGAAGTGTTGAAAATAGGGTTGAAAATGAAATAGTGTTATATTCCATCTCCAAGGTTTAAGCAGGAAAACACTGCCTGCTGCTTACTGGTGGGCTTCGATACTGCATACGAAAACACAGGAGAAAAATAAATTATAACTTTCTCCTAGAGCCTGTGTTTATTTGTTGTGGTATGATATACAGGTAGAAGTTTTCCTGGTTAGGACTTCTCTTGCCTATGGCTATGACTCTGTTGACCAGAATTAGATATACACATAAGCTCCTTCATACTGCCGTATTTCATAAGTTCTGTATTTCAGTATCCTGGCATCTCTTCAGAGAGCGGAATAAGCTGCTCAGGGATGAACATGGCTGTGCTGATGTGACTGCGTCCACACTAACACTGTAGCTATGCAGATGTAGTGACTGTGGCCTAATTTTCTAGAAATTGTAAAAGAACAAAAAATGATTTGATTTCTTCAACTAGGCAGAGAATTTTTACAGTAAGAAAACTATGCAAAAGCTCTGAAAATACATGAAAAGGTTGGAAGAAACTCTTACCAGCCATATAGTACCTTAAAAGATGATGGTGCATTAATTTTTTTAATCTATTTTTAAACAGACTCACCATATGAAAGTCTGCTAAGGTTTAAAATAACACTAAGTCAAAGGCTTTATATAATGAAGTGAAGCATCTGGAGCCATAGGCTGAGTACATTTTAAGTATTTTAACAATCTTCTTCTAGGAAGCAAAGACTGTGATTGCCGTGATGAAGCTAAGCTCCGAGAAGACCTTCATAGTTAAGTTTTCACTGTAATCTGTCAGTGATATTTTAATCAGCAGTATAATTTCTGTATGAATTAATCTAAGTGATCCAAATAGGAGATGCGTAGGATCAAAAATAGGAGACTAAGATATAGCTAATTTGTTATAAATAATGTATAACCTAAGCCATTTCCTGAAACTGCTCTATTGAAAGTAAAGTTAGTTCTTATGCTTAGACTTGAGACTGACCCCTTAATCATAGGGGTTACCAAATTCTCTTTAGATGATAAGTCTAAAACAGAATGAAATAAAAAATCCTAGCACAGTTTTTATTAAGCCATTTTGGGATACTTTTATTATGAAAATGTGAGATTTTTAAATCTGTTTCTATGATAAAGATGCACAAATCCAAACATCAGGTGAGAAGCGAAAGCAGATTTAAGAATGAAGGTTGAACCATGAATAAAAGATGACAGCTAAGTAAAAGTAATGGGAAATCATTTCAGGTACAGAAAAATTAATTTTTGAGGTTGAGGTTGCTAAGTCAGTAGGCAAACTTTGTGAAACAGAAGCCTGAAGAGACAAAAGGAAGTAACATTGCATGTTTCAGGTAGTTTTGTAAATACTATAGTCATAATATTTATTCCCAGTTAGTCTTCATCTTGTGTGAAATTCTCAGGCTTCATACTATTTTTCACTGAAAGAATGAACTGCTATCATGCAGTACAATTCAATGAAAACTATTTCTTTTGTGATCTTGCACTCTGCTTTTCTGCTTTTTGAATGTACTAAAGCTGCTTTGTTGTGCTGACTTTAAGATTTACACTTGAGTAAAAATAGGCTTTTTAAGAGGTTTGCACTGATGGAATCGATCAATTTTTTATCAGGCAACCAAAATAAGTGACTTATCACACTTCAGAAGGGTGCACAAGAACATGAAACTAGGGCATTGGAATTAATATTTTAGTACACTGCACTTAAGCCGTTACATGCTGTTTTGCTGATGACAATGGAAACACAACTGGGGGAAGGAGTGAAAGAGAAGAGGCTCCCCTCAATTTTTTTTTCTTCCATTACTTTTGTCAACAAAAACTTGAACTGACTAAGGAAGGCCATGGTCTCCTAACTTGTTTTTCCACCTCACACCCCAGCTGCGAGCCAGTTTTCCTGTGTGCTCATTCCATCTCGTTCTCTTCTAAGAATTGTAAATTCCTGTGGGTCCCTCTGTGTCCCAGGATGTGTACGTGTAACTGTCCTGGAGAGCAAATAGACTCCAGAGGACTTGGGAAGTCCAAGTTTAATACTTTTCTCTGACACAGATTTTGGGCGGACACGTAAGCGCCTCGTTTTGATTCCCCTTTGTTATTTGGGGACCATCAACGCGCACTTAAGAGTCCCTTGGAATAAATGGTTGGTGTCACTGTAATTGCTGCCTGTCCTGTTCCTCATACAAAGCTGTTGCATGGCCTGTGAGCAATCCCTCCTCTTTCGTATTTCCAGCCGTCATTTGAGTGCTTTTCTGTCTCATGTATCGTAGATCATTTTGCAGGGTGGCTTCCACCACTTTCAAAAGCCTGAAGTTGCTTCTGTTTCAGGAGTCTGTCTGAACTGCTCCAAGTATAGGTATTTACATTAGGCGTATATACCAGCTTTGTATAGGCATATGGACTGCATAGGAGTCTGCATATTACTGTGTTGGTTATATGGCTTTGAGTCTTTTACGTTCACAAAATCTCCCATACGAGTACATTTGAGGGGACTTAAGTCCTGCTTGTTGTTTTTCTCGTCTCCTAAGTATATTTTGTCAGAAGAGCACAGGGCTCGATGCGAGCCGGGGTGGAAAAGCTTTCTCTGCTAAGTTTTGCTTTTCCCTTTGAATGGAGAAAGAAAGAAGAGCACTCTTCTTAACCTTAAAGAAGAGGCCATTGAGTAGCTTTTTTGCTTTTTATCTTGCATAAAGAGAAAGATTATTATAAGAGATTTCAGAATCAGAAAGTATTGATCCCTGCAACCAGTCAAGCCCAGTGACCAGTGTGCAGTCCCCAAGCAACCCGTGCGCGGGAGCGGTGCCCTCCTTCCTGCCGTGCTGGGCAGCATCGCCCCTTCGGGGTGCTCCCGCGTGCCTGCGGGATCCCTTCCTTATTTACAAAGAAAGAGATGCATTTTTCCTCACTGATTTTACATGCTGACTGACAATTTAACCGGGATCGTTGCATGTCATTGTGCAGTCAAAATATTTCTTGCCTTAGCTGTGCTTCTTAAATAGAGCCAGGCTAATTGAAGCATTTTTTTTCAATGTGTCAGTCATGTTTTATACTTTAATAATATACTGCTACGCTGAACTAGATTGGATCAGAGCCTGGGCTTTATGTGGGGGTTACGGAGAATGGTTCAGGCCTCACAAACGCAGGGCCTCCACTACTAATAGAAGATTTTGGAGTTCTAGGACAAGGGAGGGGTTTTGTTGTTGCTGTTTTCCATGCAGTGCTCAATTTGTAATAAGAGTGTAAGTGAAAAGTATCATTTCAAAACTAATTAGGACTGTGTCAGGTATGCTAAGGTCAGAAACTAGGTATCTATTCTCTAAGTCTCAATGTCCCTATACCAAATATTTTTTATGAGGCAGAAAGGTGTTAAGATGGGTCCAGTCTTGTTCAACTTCTTCATCAATGACCTGGATGAAGGGACAGAGTGCACCCTCAGCAAGTTTGCTGACGATACAAAACTGGGAGGAGTGGCGGATACACCAGAGGGCTGTGCTGCCATTCAGAGGGACCTGGACAGGCTGGAGAGGTGGGCGGAGAGGAACCTCATGAAGTTCAACAAAGGGAAGTGCAGGGTCTTGCACCTGGGGAGGAATAACCCCAGTCACCAGTACAGGTTGGGGGTTGACCTGCTGGAAAGCAGCTCTGCTGAGAAGGACCTGGGAGTGCTGGTGAACACCAAGTTAAGCATGAGGCAGCAATGTGCCCTTGTGGCAAAGAAGGCCAATGGTATCCTGGGGTGCATCAGGAAGAGTGTTGCCAGCAGGTCGAGGGAGGTGATTCTCCCCCTCTACTCAGCCCTGCTGAGGCCACATCTGGAGTACTGCGTCCAGTTCTGGGCTCCCCAGTACAAGAGGGATGTGGCACTACTGGAGCAAGTCCAGCGAAGGGCTACAAAGATGATGAGGGGATTGGAGTATCTCTCTTATGAGGAAAGGCTGAGAGAGCTTGGCCTGTTTAGCCTGGAGAAGAGAAGGCTGAGAGGAGATCTTATCAATGTGTACAAGTATGTGAAGGGAGGGTGTCGAGAGGATGGGACCAGACTCTTTTCAGTGGTGCCGAGCGACAGGACGCGAGGCAACGGGCACAAACTGAAACACAGGAAGTTCCATCTGAACATGAGGAAATACTTTTTCACTGTGAGGGTGACAGAGCACTGGAACAGGTTGCCCAGAGAGGTTGTGGAGTCTCCTTCTCTGGAGATATTCAAAACGCGCCTGGATGCAACCCTGTGCAATGTGCTCTAGGTGACCCTGCTTGAGCAGGGAGGTTGGACTAGATGATCTCCAGAGGTCCCTTCCAACCTCACCCACTCTGTGATTCTGTCATTCTGTGAAGATACCAATGGAACAGTTGTAATTCACACTCAGATGTTTAAAATAAAAGTCTGAGCTTAAGAACAGAGATGGAACATAAGCAGATGTAGCAGGAATTTGTTTCTTATGCTGTATATGAAACTTTCTGTATCTTGAAATATTGGCTGTATATGCCTGCAATCAGAATATCAGTTGGTGTAAGAGTTATGAAAAAGCTTCTGAGTATTCCTATAGCATCTGAATGCCAATTGCCTGGAATCTATTTGGTAGCAGAAGTTTGTCTGCCGTTTCACCTGCTCCTCTTAATTCATTCATGATTTGTTACGCTAAAATATAGTTGTGACTGCTTTTACTTTGCAGACGTGTAGATCAATGGCCTGTGTTAAAGCGGAGGTCAGCTGACGTGATCACAGTGCTCCCTTCTTGCATAAACATCTGTTATCCAGTGAAGGACTGAGGCCTTGATTTACCAAGGTACTTAAGGCCCTTTACGCTAGGCACCTGCTTAAATCTGTTCCACTGAACAAAGCATTGGCATAAATAGAAGTTCAGTGATGAATCGCAAGTCTTAATGAACAAAACAGGACGTATTTCATTAGCAGCCCCTCTTGCTCTCAGCTGCTTTGCTAGACAAGAAGCTCCATCATGGCAGGAGCTTCAGCAGTGAGTCTTTCTTCTCTTATACCCTGACATCGGCATGATGTTATTGCTTGGTATGAAACTGTACTTACAGATTACATAGCTAAATATCTCCTTTCCAGTGGTTTTGTGTATATCCAAGAGATTATATACAAATAAGGGTTTCTCTGGTTTTGCTGTTTCTGTGGATAGTGATCTCCATCACAGCAGATGGAAAAACACTTTTCATTTAACTTGGTGGGCTTTTAAAATTAAATTGGGATTGCCATTTCTCTTACACTCTTTCTTCTTCTCTTATATTTTATAAACATATTTATTTATATTTATGGTTTATTTTGCTGTCTCTTTTTTCTTGCCACACTACAATATAGTAGTCCCAGGATTTCTGGTCAGCTAGTGACCTCATCACTAGCGTTAGGACCTCAGGCCAATATAACCAGTGCCTTTGGCTTGCACTTTATTTGTGTCAATGCCGCGACTATTGGCAGTTTCTGTCACTGTGACGCTTTCTGTTGCTTGCTTCAAGAATGTTATTCAGAAAAGAAAAATAGATTGCTTTTCCATAAAGACAGCCGTTTGACACTTATTCCTGTTCAGATACTCAGAAACAACCTCTTTCTTCAATCCTAGCATTTTCTTTTCTAGAGAATCTAGAGGCCATTTATTGACTTGATAGCTTAACTTCAGCTTATTAAGGGGGTGGGAGAGATGTTTGAAATGGTAACAGGTCAGATCTTCAGCTGGCATGGATTATCATCGCACTCCTGAAAAAGGTGAAGACAATTACTGCCACATATGGGTCTGGCACAATAATTTTTTCTAATTTATTCTCTCTTCTCAACAGGAAAATTGCTTTGTTTCAGAAAGCCCCTTTGAAGAAATTTCCAATTATCAGAAAATGAATGTATTTAATTAAGTTAGATTTGCTATATAATTGATAAGAATAATAAAGCAGCCACTGTGGCTTCAGTGAACCCTTGCTTCAGAGCAAGGGTAGGAAAGGTGTATGGGCTTTCTTGTTAATGCGTCTGATAGTTTGAAAGAGTGGACAGCTGCATCAGCTCACTTCTGTGACCTATTTAAATAACATATCTGCTGGCTTCCAAAGAGAAGTAATAATTGCTTCATTGGTAAGTAAAGTAGTTTCAGTGTTTTAGAACACTGATAAGTAAAATAAATAAAAATAAAGTAGATGTCAGTGTTCACTTTTGGTCTGTCTAAACAGTGTGACACAAATTAAAATAGTGCTGTTTGGGGAAATCATCCAAACTGCTCCCAAGAAACAAAAGCATGTAAAAATGCAATTTGAGGCAGAAAGCCACCTCTTTCCCCTCCCTCCCCAGTTCTGCTGGAAGAACACTGCATCTTTCATTTTATGATGATGGCCATGGTATTGCAGCAAATAAATGACTGTAAATAACAAAACTGCAATTGCTGTAAAATCATACATACAAAATTAAATATTAAAGAACAGTTTGAACCCACTGCTCTATTAATGATGACTCAAGGCCTACATCTAGTTGTCATTTCTTTGGGTAAAATGCAGACAGCAGTATCTTGGCTCTTTTCCCAGTCTCCTCTGTAAAGATGGCCTATTTCTAATGGATAACCTTCCTCCTGCACTTGGCAAATATGGGGCCAACTTTCCTGACTGACCTTAACTTCCTAATTCCTAGCACTTGAACAACAGAAAAATGAAATATTAAATAAAATCTAATGACCTATAAACTAGATTAACTGCTGCAGGAAAACAGCTAATCTTTATTACTGGTATAAGAATAGTATCTCAAGTGCTGTTGAAAATGATCAAAAGAAGTGATAAAGAGAAATAAACATGTTCTTGGCCATCTCTGTGTTATTTCCTTCTCTGTTAATACCGTGACTGGTTCTTCTGAGAGTGGAACAATCTGCTGAAACCAGAGTTAATACCCAGAAAGCCTGGGTTGGGATTTGCGTCAGGAGGAATGGCACCCCTGTGGTATGGAAGTCTTGGGCGCTCTTAATTGCAGTAGGTGTACTGTTTTATATCTCGTTGTTAATCCTGACTGAGTGCCAGCAGAGTTAAGTGCTTAGACGTTAGCAGTCCTCTTATCAGGCTAGACTGGGTGAGAGAGTGACGCAGTTCGCAGATCTTTCCAAAGAGACGACCTGTAGAAATACTTAGCTTGGGCATCAGAGACCTCGCAAAATACCTAGGTCAAGAGGTCAGAGAAGAAAGGAGAGAGATCCTTCATTGCTGCTGAAGACTTGTCCTGTATGTTGAGGAATGGCTTCAGATATAGGCTGAAGGCTCTGGTACAGAAGTTCCTTCAAAAATGAGAACAAATATTTAATCTAAGTTACAAATTTTGGAGAGGAAGGGGAGAAGAAAAAGTACATTTACACTACAAGCATAAAAAAACATGTTGTAATAAGTTCTCTTTATGTACTAAGATTGTTTAGCACTGCAGGCGTTTTCAACAGAATCTTTTAGAGAGGTTGAGGTTGTGAAACAACTTCCCGTGTTTTGTCCTAATGGCGTCGTTCCAGTTACGGGTGCTGGGCTCCACTCACTCTGCCGGGGATGTCCCGTCCTCTTGCATTGAGGCAGGTGGGTGCCCTGCTTTGGATGGGTCTATTTGTGTAAGGTCTGCCTAACATAGGCGATGATAGTAACCAAATGGATTCGGCAAACCTGAGAGGATGATAAATGAAATAATAAGGGGAGACTCTCAGTGGAGTGAGATTCGGCTTTGGCTGCGTATGCTCCAAACGTCGGGACGGGCGTAGGTGAGGGCACGTTCCCAGTTGTGTAGGTGTCCTCGCCGTGCTGCCGTGCCGGTCGGTAGGGCCCCGTACAGCATAATACACTCCGTCACAGGCAGACTCCGGTAGACCCTGTGGGGTTGCTAATGAACAGAAGAGTCCTTGATAAATGTCCCAGGGTTTCTCTGTAGTGGACTGACTTCGTACTTTAAAGAATAAAAATAAGTAGTTCTAGATGTAAGAAGGAGATCTTTATCCCAGCTCTGCAGAACTGTTGTGATTTCTCAGTGCAGATGGAAAGTCAGTCTTGGCTGTTTCTGCTGGATTCTTTTTTGGTCCTGACATTAACCGTAATGGCGTGTGGGTTTTTCTATTTATATGTTTTTGTTGGTCCTTCTGCCAGTCCTAAAAGCAGCATTTCTGGAAGTATTCTCCCTTACTACTCTAACTGAAGACACCTCTGTCCTTGGTGGGTATGAAAGAAAAAGCAGATTTTATGCGAGACCAGTGATTTCTAAAAAAGAAGGCACTAAGGAAGCACTCACAAGCAGTCGGCAAGAATGGGTAAAATTGTAAGGTAGTTTACTGCAAGAAAATAGTAGGAAAATGCAGCAACATCTAGTGATAGCTGTTCTTTTCTTTCAGCTCTGTCTCTATATAAAGTCTTAAAGGGCTTTGTGTTCCCTTTTATGATGAAAAGTTTCCTGAATTCCTTGCATTATGATTTTTTTTCTTCCCTTGAACAATCCTGTAAACTTGGATGCGAATGTGTAGTATTCAAGTTGCTTGCCTATTCTTACCATTGATTCCAAGAACTGATCCATATCAGCTCCTGTATCATTCCTGCCTGAGCACAAAAACAGTGATTTGCTTTCTAATGTTCTTCGTTATCTCCCTTAGTTTTCATAAGCATAAAACATTTCCCCAAACATTATAAGAAGATGAAAATTCAATTTGAATCCTAAATTATGCATGGTTTTCAATTCAGCAATATTCTAGGGTTTTTTTGTTTCCCAGCTTTTTAATGGCAAGAGAAAATATCTGTACTATCAAATGTATTTTTAATAGATATTTCCTGTATTAGACAAAGCAGCTAACATTAACTAATTTTACTAAGATGTCTAAATATTTAATTTTACAATTCCTAGTGCCCAATTTTTTTGATAAATGGAATGTTTCCATTTATGGCTAAGGCTTAGGGGGAGCAAGCATATAAACAAAATTACCACCAGAAGGGAGAAAAATCCATTTAGTTAATTATTTTCCCTAAATATACACAGTAATATTTATCAAACTGCCAAAATATGAAAATAATAATCAGCAGAGTACAGCTTGAAGAGCATTAATCAAAGTTCAGGATGATTAAGCATTCTTATTTTAAATAAGGAGTAGGATATGAATATCTTTAAAATATTCAGTGCTGCTAGAAATAAATGAATAATGTGTAAAAATAATGAAAGCCTTAAAGCAGAGGCGAAGCTTTCAAATCCAGAGTTTTGCTGTAACATTTTTTCTTTTAGTATTTGAATTGAAACTACAGACATCTCATACATCAAATGTGCTGTAGGCTGATCTCTCTCTCTCTCTTTCTCCGTACGCATGTATGTAAATGAATATTCAGAATAGATTGGAATCAGTTTGCTAGAATTAAAAAATCCCAAACCCAAGATGCCCATTTCTTAATTTTGTAGTCAGATCACATTCAGATTTTCTTTATTGTTTTCCTGTCTTTGCAATTCCTTACTTGGAGACCTTTCACGGGTTTCGCAATGTGGGGTTAGTTACTACTTGAAATGTACTGGAAAAAAAGGATCATTAAACACAGGCAATACTATTTCTGTATATTTGCAGTTCAGGATTTTTTTTTAAGAAAAGAAACACACAGGTACAGAGTTTGTTGGCTGTGTGAATATAGTCTTATCTCGACTTTCTCAGGCATACAGCATTTAAATGAATTCCACTTACATGAACTTGATTCAGTAAGTGTGCTCAGCGTTAGCTCTCCATATACCGATTTGCTTAATAAAATGTTTGCAGGAAGTGTTAGTGTTTAAATGTGTGTATTCATTCTTGTTATAAATTTGACATAGCAATTTCAGTGGCTTTATTGGTTCATAATTTTACCTTTGCTTATTGAAAATGCAAAGCAATGCAGATAGATTTACAAATAAACACATTCATCCTCATGAAGTGAAGTACATTTGAGGGCCTTAACTCTTCAGGATTTTTCTGAACATTCACATAAATGCTTTCATTAAATAGTCAGTATCATAGTGTATTTGTGCATAACATATGAATGAGATATGTGAAAAAATAATAAGCATTATAAATTCATTTTGTCAGTACTCAGAGTATGAAGTGTCTCTCAGTATGAAATAAAGCTGTTTAACTGTGCCTCTTTTGGAGAAATAATACCTGTAATATTGATATTAACACACTCTAGATATGTTTCAGTCATACTAAATTAATTTTTTTGGTTACCTCTTTTAGTTGCAAACCTGAAGGCTTGGAGCTACCAAAGCTTCCGATGAATGTGTCACACTTCATAAATAATTTTAGCCAAGGAATTTTCCCTGCCCATACCAAAACATTTTTTCCCTCCATATTTAATTAAATGTTTTGATTTTGTAAATGTTTTTTAATGTCTAAAACATTTGAGTTAAAATAAGTTGTTGCAGGGTTGCAATTCAATCAGAAAATACAGTTTTAGCTAGTTGCAAATGGATGCATTAAGAAGATAATCACTTACTTAACTCCAGTCTATAAAAATGGTGCCTTCTTGTAATTGGAAAATAAAACTTAAGCATATAAATCTTTATTTATATAAATCTTTCAGGATAAATGTTGTTTCAACAACTATAGAAATTAAGAATTGTTCAGCTGACTGAGATATGGGTGAAGAGCAACGCATAAAATTCCTCCTTAGAGTTTTTCCTTGCAATGAAATCGCGGGAGTGGGGCAGGGAGGAGGTCGGAAGCAGGTGAGAGGATTGCTGCTGTCAGTGGAGCAGCAGCGTTACAGGATGCTGTTCTCATTGATGGATACTTCCTCACACGAGTAGTTCTTTAAGTATAATGAATTTGTCACAGGAATAAATGCTCCCTGGAGTTGGTAAAGGTTCCACATAGTCTTGTATCGCTTTCTGAGCACTTACCCAAAGTGCCAAGATGACCAAAGAAAGCAAATCTGGTTGGCCTCTTACCTGTAATCGGGGAAATCTTTTTACCTGAAGAACAACCAATATGGTCAATCATATGTTCTTGATTCTATCCTCATTTCATTAACGGAAATCTCATCTAGAGGAATGTACAGAACCTGTTTTGAATGAACTGGCAGGCGGCGTTCTGTATTCTGGTGAAATTCCCTTTGGACGTGGATCATGAGGATCACGTTGCTCATTCTAGCCATAGGAGTATTACCTAACTTGCGCATGATTGAGAAATCAAATCCCATTTCAAGATGATAAATTAGCAAATTCCTACTCTTTCCCTCATGTAAGCCAGCAATCCTTCAGGTGTCTTGGACTGCTTGAACTACTATTTTTACTACTGCTTTTAGTACTACTTTTTACTATTTTTAATGCTACTTTTAATAGCTGAATTTCACAGCTACTATCCCTTACTTCATATATGTAAATACAGAGATTTCCGAGTTCTTGATATGCCTATTTTTTATCAAATAACATATATATGTAAAAAAGCTATTACACTATTTGATATATGATTTATCATGTAATTTTATCAATTAGGTGCATATTGTATGAATTTTAGCTATTTAAGGCTGTGAAAATACTATTTTCAAACAGGACCATTTTGAGACATTACTTTGAATTTTTAAAATCATGTAGTAAAGATGTCTGAAATTATACTTAAAATAAAGGTATTTAAACATTCTGGTTTTTGCTGGGGGGAAGTTCTTCATGGTCATATTTGATTACACTAACTTCAGAATATTGTTTTTCTTTCTTTCTTTTGTTTTCTTTCTTTCTTTCTTTTTCTTTTGTTCTTGTTCTTTCTTTTCTTTCTTAATGAGGTTGCTTTCCCCATGACTTGTTCTACAGGGGGGGAGAAGAACAAGTAACCTGTAATAAAGGACATGGTCTTTGAGTGGCCTCTGCTAGAGGAATACGAACACAGATTTTTAATGAAAGTATTTGACCCACTAAAGGAGGGTCACAGAGTTTTTTTGTTTTTTTTGTAATACTTTAGTGCATTTAGTACTTTAAGGCATCTAAAGAAAAGATAATAGGTGATGGTATGTGAGGAACAGAACAAAAGCATACTAGAGATATGAAATAAAACAAGTGAGTTAATTTTATTTTGGATTGTTTTTTCCTTTTTGGTAATAGATCTTAATGGTACTAATGTCTGCTGACCTCATAGTATTTTACACAGTCCTTATGATCTATATCTCTTTTGCCTTCTCTAGGACTCAGATTGCACGGAAACTGGTAAAATCCAAAACTGACATACTGTTTTTGTTAGGAATTAAAGGCCTAAATGATACTTCCTCACTTGAGATCCCAGAATTATATCTTATCACCAGCTATATCTAATCACCAACTAATGAGAAATGTAGATGTACAAGACAGAATTGAGACTCACAAAAAGCAGCAGGTAGGCTGATAATTGCTATCCAAATAATTAAGGAATCTTTTTGTATGGTTTTGTTAAAGCAAAGCAATCTATTTAACCTTTCCCTTCCCTGCCACATTCTTCCCCCCAAAAGTGTCAATGTAATAAGCTTAGGCTATTAAACTCCGTAGGATGATTTCACAGTGTATGTATGTGGATGGTACTAAGATGGCATAAACTCAGGTTTTATTAAAACACTGTAAATCACTGTTACAGCTAGCTAGGAGCTAGCCCAGTGTTGGCATCATTGCCCGTTAGATGACCTCTATGTTGGACACATGTAATGGCCTAGACTGGTGGATCCTACTTCATCTTAAATGCATTTTGAGTTCTGTATTTGTTAGGTTATATTTTTATAGAGTTGCTTAAGTCTTTTTAATTAACAGCTAGTTATTCATTGGGTCATTTCTAGAGTAATTCAGTCTTTCCCTTCAATGACAAGTGATTATATCTAGCTGGGATAAGGAATCATGCTGACTAGTGCAAACAGCTAAACTAAACCCCAAAAGCAGTCACATTTAGAAAATTTAATGCAAAAGTACTATTTTTAAATAGGTATCTACATCTCCTATCATGTAAAGATATAGCTTTTTAAATATGTCATTTTAAATCCCTCCTTTCTTTGGACAGGACTATAGCCATGTACAGAAGAACTGTCATGGCCCTGGTGTCTGAGATGACAATTTGGTGAATGTTTTTAAAAATTTTGCATGGGTGGTGCAAATGAACGTTTCTATTCTTCTCCTAGAGCAAGTGTTAAAAAAGGTCGTTCAGTTACCATTTGTTTATTTTCCCATTTAAAGCAACAGAAGTTTTAAAGTTGATAATCAGTGAAAGTGGAAAGAGGAGAGGGTTTTGAAATACCTTTCTATAGTCACTGCCGTGACTGTAGCCAGGATTCCTTTATAATATTTTGTATTGCTATGTGTTTTGTAACGTGTCAAGAATGTTCTTTCTTTCCTTTTGAATATCCTGGCTGTTCTCCATCAACATAAAGCAGATGTTTCAAAATGCCGTAATTTCTCCCAAGTGAGAAGTTCTGCGACAGAGGACCGGTTCAAAGCACAGACTGGAGGAGGCTTTCAGACCTGATGTAGCTATTGCCGTGTAGAAAGGGCTCCTGGGGCTGTTGGAGAGAGCTCCATGGCCACATCGCCTCAGTCCATAACAGAGGTCAAAAAAAGCAAATGAAATGTTGAGAATTAGTGGGAAAAGAATAGAAAAGAAAAAGAAAACATCACCTTGCTGCTATCTATGTTCCTGCCTGTTGAGCCCTGCAATGATACGTTTGGCTCAGGAATTCCCTGTGCTGCAGATTGCCACCAACTGGGAAGATCTGCTATTCATCACCCATTTCCTGGCTTTTCCTTCTTCTTATACGATTTCCTTGGCATCTGCTACCAGTTACTATTAGAGAAAGGCACTGGATGGGATGGGCCTTTCCTCTGATTCACTGTGGCCATGCTGAGGGTGCCTCTTAGGGAGAGGTCGGTCAGCATGGCTGGAGAGGAGGGAATGACCATGCAATGCATAACCATAATAACGCCAACTGCCTGTCCCGTCTAAGCTTTAAGGTAACTGTAAAGTGAGTAAAGGTTACACCAGGATGATGATTTCTATTTGGAAATCGCAATTCCAATGAAATAATTCTAGTGTAAAGTTTCTTTCAGGCCTGAATGGAGTTTTAATATATATTTAATGCCACCTTTATTATCATCACTGTATAAAACACACTGGGTTTAGATTTCATCATTCATAAAATACTCTGTTTACACTGGAGAATCCAGAGAACAAGAAGAATGGGCAGAAATCCCAAGAAATCTAATCCTGGAAGGAATGGGGGGTATTCAGTCTATTGAAGAGACTAATGGAGCATGAATTTTCAGATACGTGAAAGGTTACTAAGGAGAAGAAGGTGGGAATAAGCTTCTCTGTTTACTGGGACTATATAATAATATAATATTCTGAAATAATAATATTCTGAGATTGCAGAAAGGGATTTTTTTGGTCTATGATTACTTTTGTCAATAAAACTTTGAAGTAGTAAGGATGTTTAACCATTAGACTAGATTGGTTAAAGTAATTGTAGGATTTGCATTACTGGAAGTTTTAAAGTAGAATTTAAAAAGGTATGTTATAGGAACAGCAGATTTTGCTTTGACGTAGGGCTGGAATAAATAACCTCTTAAGACACCTTCCAGCCCACTTCTGATTATTTTATGAAGGATTTGAAAATTATCATATAAAAGGGACAAAAAAATATGGTGGGGAGTCTCCTGGGTGGCATTGAGCAATTTCCATGACAAGATCAGAAACAGCCGTTTGAAATCTCACTGTTTTAACAAGCACTTTTCTATGAAAAATTGTCAGGAGAACAAGAAATGAACACAATGTTTGAATATTGCAACCTTCTCTCAGTTTTGTATCTAGTTTCCTAGACACCTGCCAAACAATGCAAAGCATTAAGAAAAGGCTGTTACAATATTTCGGCATCTAATTGATTGTACTTAAATAAGACGCCATTCTTCTGTTTTAAGAAATTTTCAAAAAGACATTTACTTAATTTACTTTTTGAAATACCTATTGATTAAATTTCATGTATTTCTTGATCTGTGTTTTCTTTCCCCTGGTGTGATTTTTAGAGAGTCAGTTCCCATAACTGTATAATCTAGTTTTCTATTGCAACTTTTTTTTCTTTTTTGTTTGTTTGCTCTGTGTTGTTAGAAAGACGAGCTGTTCCTCTCTCTTTCAGAAAGCCTCTGATTTGAAGGCAGACTGCCACGAATACTTTAACCAAATAGAACTGCAAGCATAAATAGGAAGAAAACCCTGTCAGTCTTTTTTCTTTACAACTTAAAAATTCTCTGTTTCTCTTAAAAAGTCTCTGTTCTTAATCAATATAAACAGAATATACCTTGAACATTAAGTCTTGGCTAACTTTTCCAAAAATAAATCTTGTACTTGTAAATCTTAATTTCCTGATATTAGAATTATGGCTGTTGCTTTCTTTGAGGAAAAACTGTGATTTGTAACTTTTTTTTGGCTATGGCTATTGCATAGTATCTGTGTAGCTTCAAAATGACTAGGAGTCTAAATAAGCTATGTTTCTCTTCCACATATTCTAAGCTTTTTGTTCTGTTTTTTATGTTGGCCACCTTGAAGAATCACTTTTTATATTGTCTCTGGCTTGCATGGCATTTATGAATATCCATATGTCTTCAAGGGGACAGTCCAGGTGTACTGCTAAGACCCTTTCTTTTGAGTGAAGCATAGCTATCTCTGGGAGCTTTGGGTCATTCCCAGGTACATTTAGTTATATCTATAAAGACTTTAAAAATGAGAAAGCTCTTGAATTTATCTGTATTCAGAGGAAAACTTCTGGCGGAACAAAGCATTGGTGTGACATGCTTTTAGTGCCCTGTGTAACTGAGCACATCGGCTTCACTGGGCTGATTTCTGAAGTGTCAGAATTTTTAAAGTCTTTATTTTTAGGCCTTTCAGCTTGGTATCTTGTTTGAAAGGTGTTGTATTTGCTGCTTGTCCACAGGGTCTCCAGGTTTTTCTTTAGGATGTGAGTGTTTTCCTTCTGAGGAGTAGAATAATAGTTCCTTACCAAAGAAGGCGCTGGGTTATAGCACTGCCTGTAAGCACTTCAGGTTGACAAGGCAATTCATGGCTGGGAATAATTCTACAAAGTGTGACTGCAGAAAAAGCACAGTGAATATTTTTTGCTCTTTGTGCAATAAAAAATGATTGTTCATCTAAATGTAAGATTTTCTGCCAATACCAATCTCAAAGTACTCAGCCTGACCTTTAGGACATATATTTATGATCTGTGTACTTGCATTCAAATTTATTCTATTGTTTTTTTCCTCTCTCATTTAGAGCAGGGACTGAAGTCGAGGTGTCTACTGCCCTGACCCTCAAAGTATTCATCATGTGATGATAAAATAGGTCACATTTACAACTTCTCCTGATTTGAGAAACTGATTTTTTCAGCAAATAAGGCAGTCAACAGAAAGATGCAAGAAATGCCCAGTCCCATTTCCAGGACATGGTAATCTTGAACTTTCTCAATTTGCACCTTAAATCAGCTCCTTTGGAAAACTGATAATTGTCTAAGACTGTAATTTGGTTCAAGGCACAAACTAAAATTCTACATTTTTTATAAACAATCTCCATTGCGAGTGGAAAAGGTTGTCTCTTCTGCATATGTGCTGAGATTTGGTGAGTTATAGAGAAAGGCTCAAACAGATCCTCCCAGACTGGCATGTTGCTAGGTTTTCATGTCCCAAGATAGACAGTAATGAGACTGTAAACTATAGGCTTTGTAATGTGGATATTGTCCTTAAGGTGGCTATTAGGAACTGGCTGTTATTGAAATGCTTGTATTTGTGCTGATTTGATTTTGTTTGTTTGTTGCCTTTTGCACAGCTGCATTTGATTAGAAAAACTTCCTAAATGATACTGTACATGTACTTTGGGTGTTTATTTTCCTAGGAGAGTTGAAGCCTGTGTGAGCAGTGATGGCTGACAGAAAATTAGAATTGCACTGGGAGACTGCTGAATAAGGACTGGCTGGTTGTGGCATTAAGCCATTTTTAGAAGTTGGACAGTCGCTGAGCAATTGAAGCTCTAATGCAGTATGGTGGAAAGCTGAGTCATTTCAAGACAGAGATGAGTGTAAGCTATGGCCTGTTAAAGGACAGCAGCAACTACTGCTTCCTTGGCGCAGCTGGGAAGCTCTGCACACCACTCCCTGGGGCAGAATCTTTCAGATCCAGATGAGAATCAGGTACAAATTCAGAATCCAGTTCAGATACCATGGCTCTTTTCTGGCCCTTTTTATTGGCTGTAACTAAATACCATGATCTAAGCCTTTGTTAGCATGACTTTTATAGGTGTGCTCTATTCAGACATATAATTACCCCATATTTGTAGTTATCTAAATTAATTTCTTACGAATAAACTTAATACTGCTCTTTATATTTTACTTACTGTTCTTTTATGGTATCTTATCCTTTATGTATTTTAGATTTTCCTGAAATTAATTGATACTAGTTGATGAGTTGATTAAATTTGCCTTATGATTATGCAACTGTCTAGTCTTTCTGGCAGCTGCCAGCCAATCCAATTGCTCGTAAATTATAACGCATTATAAACCCCTGGATCGGAAACCTTTGCGTATTTTATACACAGAAAAAGAACCTTTCTTCTCTAGATCGCAAATAGCATGGGAAGTTTCCCTAGGGCTCCCACTTACGTGACAGTGGTTCACTAAATGTTCATATCTGATGTAGTGAATTGTTGGATGATAGCAATCAGAACGCTGACTGGCTGAGTAATGAGATTCTGATGACTGCTACCCCCCGATGATAAGTGCTTCAAAAGCATTAAGTGCTCTAAGATTCATAACATGTGAAGAGTGTAGAGCCCTTTAGTATTTAAGAACCGAAGTAATTTTTTTTAATAGATTTTCATTCTAATAAATGAAGTTTATTTTGGCTTTTAGATTGTAAACCCCTGAGAACAAGGATTGTCTTTTTATTTGTGTTCTTCTCATCACTGATTAACAAATAAATAACAGGCTTTCTGTGTGAAAGTGGGGGGATCGTCGCAGAATGGTGGTTAGCCTTGGCAAGACATCACAGCAGATGCACTAGCAGCCCACACATCACGGAAGTGCCACGGAGTTGCATGTGTGCTCTCAGATTTGTTTCTCTTAATGACTTTTCTACAGACAATGGATAAATCTGTACAAACATTCCCATATAGACGTATTTTACAATGTTACAATTAAATATTTGATACTCTGCAAACAGCCCTAGCGCTTGATCTAGCTGTTCCTTTTTCATCAAAGGTAATTAATCAATGAATACATAGTTAAAACAAATCTTTAAAAGAATAAATGGCAATGACTGTGATTTTTTTATATTGTTTATTTATAATTCAGTTCATCATCAAAATGCCATATTGTAATTACTCTTAAGACCTAATTCCTTGTAATCTATTTTTTAGGATAGGAACTGAATTTGTGAGTTTTTTCTTCATCTCTGCTAAGCCACATATCTTAGTATCACATCTCTTATTTAAATGTCAGGCTGCTCCTTAATGTACCTGATATACTGGGGGAACAGAAACGAACTAGATGAGAGAGATCACTGGTAGAAAAAATGCTTGCATTATAATTTTTGTTTAAACTTTAACTCTTATCATTAAAATTATTTCATGCTTTTAACTTCAGTGGGATGGAGAGCTTAATGTGCTCTTATTATGAACAGCTATTGTTTACAAGGACTCCGTGTCAGCTGCTTTTATGAACTCTTGAAGCCTTGCTGTTGTGGCAGCAGAAGAGTTCACTGGAGTTTAATTAATTTGAAAAAACAATTACATTCCATTCTATGAGATTATTAAATTAATATAATCAGTATTTAATTCATTTTAAATTCACAAATTAAGAAAAATAAAAGTTAAAGTTAAATGAAAGTTAAATCAGCTATCACAGAACTAGCCTTCTCTGTTCTATTTTCAGACCACCATGAGTAACCACCTTTTTTTCCTTTCTTTCTTCAAAAAAAAAAAAAAATACATGGGGGTCATATGTGTACCATTTATTTTCATGAGCTCGGGAGGCTATTTATCCTGCGGTAGGGAGTATGGAGATTGAAGGTGAAGCCCAGTCCTCTTACTGAGTATGCTGTCCATGGCTTGGGGCACTTTCTCGGTCCAGACTGGAACGAACCAACTGTCCAATAAATATACAGAGTAACTCAATTTTTGCCCTAGAGGCAGTTAGGCCACAGGTGGCTTAAGCTACTTGCCCCTGCGAACTCGATGCTGAGCGCAGCTTCCAATGGCCTCTGCTCCCTGCAGCTGCCCGATTTTGCAGGCTGGCCCCTCAGATCTGTGGCCCAGGACCAGTCTTGTTTTCACAGTTTCATAAAATTTAAGGTCAGAGATTCTATTGGATCATCTGTATTGCACTTGTGTGTGCCAAAGTTGAGGGTGACAGTATTAGATTAATTAGTCCTCTGGAAGCTAACCTGCTTGTGTTGCTAACAACTTTTAGGGATTCTGCGCTGGCAGGTTATTGCTTAGGTGAGAGATTTCTGAGTTAGTTTTACATTAGTAAATATTGTCACGTGCTGCAGATGGAGGAGGTAAACCCGTCCTGGGTTCTCCTCCCCAGGCTCTGATAAACTCCGGTAACAGACTGACATTAGCAATGTGAGCTAGATACATTAGCCTGGTGCTTTCAAGCCTGTAAGATGTTCCTTTAAACACAATCTAACTTCTTCAGTGGGACTATTAGCTTGTGCTTCAGAGAAATGAAGAAAGCCGAACATGACACCTTTGGTGCAGATCACAGGAACTGCCTGGATGCTCTGTTTCTTCTTTTTGTGGAGACAGAAGTATTTTTATGAATCTTATTGAGTATCTTACTAAGTATCTTACTGAAGTCTCTCTCAAGCTGCTCAAATGTTCAGCATTTGTTTGGCTAGGTTTAGAAATCAGCTAATCCTTTATTAGGAGTTATCAGAAAATAAGTTGAAGGCCAACATATGATATTCAGGGGTAAAAGTTTCCTGTTTGCCACTTCAATTCATTTCAGGAGACTTGGAGATATTGACTGGTTCCACTCAATTTAAAGCGTAAAGGAGTACTTCCCTCAGGAGGCTTTTCCAGAGAGATTAATGTTAGCAGTTCTTTGTATGGTTAGTGAGAATAAGAGGCTTAAGACTCTTAAGTCTAACTTACATGTTTTCTTCTCTTATTTTGCATTGAATAGAGAAGATAGAGCTAAAAATTTAACAATAATGAAGAAAACTGGACCCTAAAGGACCAAAAGGGTACAGCCATATTTTCAAGAGACTCAGAATAGTCTTTTCTGACTGAGCAAGCTTATCTACTCTTGACTGGTAGTTCACCAACTTAGAGTGATCTGTGCAGGAATCAAGTGCTTGTTCTTAGGCAGCGACTGTACAGAAAGGTCATTGCTTGTAGAAATTAGGGTAGGAGGATGGAGAGCATGTGTTCTTCAAGGACAGTCTGGGCTACCTCCACTGCTGAACACGATTAGGATTCAAGAGAGAAACAGCTGGACCCGTTACCACTCGCAGTCTACCCCTTCCTTTCCCAAGACATGCACTGGAAGGCCAGCAGGTTAATGCCTCACCTGCCCATTGCCATAGTGCCTGATGTAGGGCCCCCGTGTCTTCATGAGATTGTGGCGGTGAATTCTGCCCTCCTGGCTCAGAGGTGTCAAATAGCCCTGCTTTGTTTTCTGTGTGAATCTCATTTTTATATGTTATAACCTTTAAGGGTTTTGTCATCCTATTTCCAGTTAGCTTAAACATGGCTCTAATACTGTCAATTATCACCCGTCATAATTGTTCTAATGCAACATTTGGAGCTCACTAAAACATTAACACAGAGATTGTGTCATACATTTTCTTACAGGTTTTGACTTAGTCTATCAGCCTATAATCTTCATGCTAAATCATCTGCCTCGTGTTGTCATTATGCTCCTACCCATTTGCTTGTGATTTCTAATTCTAGACCTGCCAAAAAGAATAGAGAAAGACAAAGAAATTGGGCTTCTGGAATGAAAGATTGTAAATTATAGATGTTAGAGAAGGATAAAACAGAAAATAAACTTAAATGAGAGGAAAAATCAAGCAGAAAATAGAAAGACACAATACAATGGTGAAGTGAAAATTACAGAGGGAAAAGATAAAACATTGATACCATTCTAAGTAGAGCTGTGAAAACCATTGTGTTCCATTTCTTTTATGAAATAAAATGATGGATTTTTTTTTCTCTGATTTTTACTGAGCTAGATGTCATCGAGTATTACAATACTGTGCTCTTGTTGTTCAGGCTGACATATTTCCAGTAGGACACTAGTTCAAAAGAAAGAAGAATAACAGAAAATATTTTAGAAACTCTAGCACTGAAGTCATTTAATAAGTATTAATACTCTGACATGCATTTTAGGGTGCTTAGAATGGCTTCAAGTAGGCCATAAGTTAGGATTCACATTGAATCTAAATTGCAGTGTATTTTTATGCATTGTCACAGCTTTCACTAACAGTATCAGCTGAAAAGCTGAGTTTGTTTTGTGAAGCTGTTTTATACTGGCACTAATACTAGCTTAGTTTTCTACCTGGAAGAGATTTTTAGGATAAGTTATTCACTGTTTTCTGACAGGTGCCACATCCCACTGAACGTGTTTGAAATGTTCTGTAAGAAATGTGATGAAGTTTTTAAGTACCTGATTCATGCCAAATTGAATAACTAGGAGATAAAATGACCTAGAGTTTTATAAAGCCTGATAAATGTGACTGACTCTTCCCCCTCACCTTTTTCATATGGAGACATTCTTCTTCTAACACAGCATAATATAATAAAGATACTTAGAATATAGAACATTGTCCATATAGTCCAACATCTCTCATTGACAAATGGCAGTGTATTTTAAGAATGGTAGATTTAGAGAATTTAAACATATATAAATGAACTCTTTCAAATTTTCCACCAATTTTGGCTATACTACCTTTCTTCTGGGAAGAACCACAAGAACCAGGTGTAGTTTCTGGGCTGCATCACTGTCCATTTCCCAGGCATAACAGCACAAGAAATCCCAACAGCAGCAGCCAGGAAGCCCTGCCTGGAGTTTATGACCAACAGTCAATTCAATTGCCTTAAAAGCAGCTTTTTCAAAATAAAAACATAATTCATGCAAAAGTATATACCAAGCGGAAGCAAGAGATAACAAAGCAAAAGTTTACATGCTCAGGCCTATCTAAAGAGCCTCTGCTGCCTACAGTGCACTCAACCCAAATCTCCTGCTTCCTGTAGCATTTTCTACATTTCCCGGTGAGATTCATTGCCAACCATTGTAACCCCCTCATTCTCCACTTTCTCTAGAGAGAGATCTCTAGCAGCTTTCTGTTTGCTTTTATGAAGATAAAGGTCTGGGAAGAGACCAGTTTGCTGTCCAAACAGACAGTCAAATTCTGGTTAATCTCCTCCATATACCTAAGGTACTACTTTATCTCTGTTACTGTCTTGATTCTTATTTGTATTTCTAATAGGCTAGTTTGAATTAATTGTGGGTGGACAGGCAGCATTGAAATGTATATTAGTGTCATAAAAAATACAGGTATCTGCTCTCATTTCCTGAAACTTTTTAATAGAAATAATGTTATGAAATATGTATTGCATTTAATGAATAATAATGAAGTCAAGCAACCTACTCAATGTAAGTAGGCGTATTTGAAGGTTTTAAGTGTTTGTGCCATCTTAGGTGGTTTCTTGGCAAGAAAACTGACCAATCCTTCTACATGTCAGAGAAAATAAAGGTGATCTAAGTCTTAGGCTGAAAATTACAAAACGTTATGGGTTTAAATGAAATTTCACTCATATTAATTTGAATGAGTAGAAAGATAGCCAGAGATGTCTAAATAAATTACAAGTCTTGTTGACTTCCAGGAGGACTTTTGCTCCTGGGGGCAGCAGCTTTTAAACAATTCTGTCCAGGTCTCTGCGTAGCTTTGAAAATCATTGTTGTAATGGCATGATTCTACCAACAGGGTGTTGGAGAGATGTTGGAGAATGGGAAAGTTCCTGTTATCAAGTTATAAGAGTGAATCCAAATTCAGCTAATGCTACCCAAAGTTACCTGGACCTTTTGCAGTGACCTTGTATGAGCTCTATTGTCTCTTTGGGAAACTGATTTGAAGCATGATTTTTGTTCTCTTTTGCAGTTAAAAGGTATGAGTTTTGTTGCTTAAACCAAATCAAACTAATGACGATACTTATTTTTAGTTGTAAGTGCAGGAAAAGGCAGAACTCTTTAGCTAGATATTGCAGAATCCTATTTTATTGAAATTCTGTATGACACCTGTGTTTTCTTCCATCTACAAAATGTAGCAGAAGGAAGAAAGCTCTTAAGCAAAGGGTTGTGAAAAATCCTAAAGAACTGAAATGTAGTTGTGTGGTCTAATCCATACTGTGTAGCTGCTGCGGTCCTCAGTGCATTGATGTATAGACAAGCAGAATGTGGAAAGGGAGAGTTTGGGGCATGTGCTCTGCACAGCGTTATTCCTCTCTAAATGAGCTAGGGCAAGGGTTAAAATAAAATCAATAGTTTCTCCTGTTAGCTTTTTCACTTTGATTGGGAGTGCATATTAGCCTGTATTTGTTAGAGCAAGGTAGGGATACAAACCTGATTCAGCACTGGACTGAAAGAGAACCATCTAATCACAAAACTACTGTGTTAACAGCTCCAGATTGATTAATTTCTGTCAAATCCTGTCTGCAGTTTCCTAGACTGGGAGGTTCCTGTCAGATCATACGCCCTGCCTCAGCCATGCTCTAGTTTATGGCCCTGAATGCAAATATGCTGCAGAGAATCGAAACTCGTGGATATATGCAAGGCCTCCTCCATGAAGGGGAGCACCATGGCTCATGGCGCTTAGTTGCTGTAATGCTGCCAGGTCATCAGAGGAATACAGAAAGCGTTGGATCAATTATTTAATCCAACTAAGAACTGGAGCATGTCACACTCTGTGTCTCCAAGAACACATGAAAATAATGATTGCTGACAAAGAGTTGTGTAATTGTAAGTGATGGTAAGGTTAAACTCCATCAGTTCACGGTGTTTTATTCAAGTTCCTTCTGGGTGTTCTTGAATTTGAAAGTGTGTGCTGGGGAGTTAGTTTTTTGTATGCCTTGAGGGTTTTTTGTTTTGCTCTTAAAAAACAGTCTTGCTGACCTTTAACACCATGTTTTATGGAAGTAAACAGCTATCTTGGTGAGAATTTGTTGGAGAACTTTTTAGCTTGCCTAGGACTTTGAGCACTTAACTTTGAACACCAAACTTTTCTGATCATTGATATAATAAATTAAACTTATAAAGTGATTGCTACCATTGTCTTACCAGCTAGTCCATGTCTGAGTTAAGATAATTGCAAAGGAGAAAAGGGGGAAGCTATCCAGTCTTTGCATTGGGATTTGTGAGGAAGGGTTCTTTTGCATTAAGGTTTTTTCAAATGCAATGTGGTGCATCCCAGAGGCAGGCCTGTTCCTCAAGAGAACGTTTCTGAGTTGAGGGATAAAGTGTTTCTGTCAAACAAGGTTAGCAGTGGACAAAAGTAAACTGAGCTCCAGCAGAGACTGAGGTACCTTCTTTCATACATGCTAGGACAGGTTCTTCTCTGAAGAGCACCATATCTGTTTTAGAGGTCTCGTCTTCGCTTTGTACTCAAGCTAAATTTACTTAGCCACTGTACATAATGAATGCAAAGGTAGGAACTTCCCAGCTCTCTTTGAAATGTCATTAAAAGTAGAGCCGTAGTGAGAAGTAGACATTACATATGTATAAAATCTCTCTGTTATAAAACCAGCAGATTTGTATAGTTAGACTGCATATTTTTTAAGGAAGGGGAAAAAGAAAGTGTTATCATTCCTATTTTTTTTCTTGGTTAAATTCAGACCGTCTCAATAAGGAAAAAAAACCCCCAAACTTTGGGTACTGTTTCAACCCCTACAGAAGTAAGAGTCTTTCCTACAAATCCGTTATTATTACTGACAGGTAAGCTTACACACGCAGCCTGAGGATGCCTTCAGTCTCCTTGCAGACATCATTATGACTCTGAACTGAAAAATACAGCGTTTGGGTGTTTGTTTGGGGAAGCCCTACACGATGCGTACTGTGCCAAAACCACCAGAACAAAACAGCACTTAGTCCAATGAGAAAAGGATCGCATCACGACCTTCATGGTAATTTAGATAGCAGTAATACTGCCTTGGCCAGCCACCCCAACCAACCTCCCCCCGCCAGCAATGCTGATTACACGCCTGTTTCAGTTTCGTTCAGCAGAGCATTGCCGGGATGCCGTCACATGCATTTCAGTTGTGAGCACCCTGTGTTTTCCCTCTCACCCAGCAAATTTTACCGGATAAGAAGTTAAAACTTCAGAAAACTGCTTGAAGGCCAAGAAGCCTAAATAGGCATTAGTATTTGTAACTACCTGGCAGTTCCGAAAAAAATCCCAGTGTACGTGCCGTGCCCCCTGGAAGCAGTCAAATACATTTGTCTCTTTTCAGAGTAAACCAAATATATGGTGGACATGGATGTTTCAGGAGTCGGAATTGAATTTAGGCCTTCCGGATGGCTGTTGAGTGTTTGCAGCAAGCAACTATTAACTGTCACTGACGGGAAGAGCTGGGGAGCCTTGACATCCATGAATTATGCTGCCCTCCCTGTGGGAAAATAGGCTGAAATTCCTGGCTTTGCTTCCAGAGGACTTGACACCGCGGAGTTGAGAGCGGCCTCAAGCCTGGTTTGCCCCCACGCTAACGGGTTCATCGAGACACAAGCAGGAGCCATTTAACAGGGGTTTAACTGGGTTCGCGCCTCCACAGCGGGAGCCTTTCCGGCGCTCCGCCGCCCGCCCTGGGTGTGCTCTGCAGCTTCGCCCCGCAGGACGCTTCCCGCCTCCTCTGTCGCCCTTCGGCATAACGGAGCCTGCAGAACACGGGCGCTGCGGCCCGAATTTGAAAAAATCTAAAACGTTTTGTTGCTTCCAAGCGGCAGCGGGATATCTCGGTTCCTCTTTCCAGAACCATCGCAGGTGCCTTTATTGTCAAGCACTACTGTACGAAACGAACCTCTGTGCTAATTACCCTGACTGCAGTATTGCGTCACACCTGACTTCCGCGACGGCTGTTAAGTGTCTAGCGTTAACTGCTGCGCTACTCGTTCAGGGTTTGGTTTTTTTTTGGGGGGGGGGGGGAGGATAAATAAACGCTGCGCGATGCGTTTAAGCCTCCACGGTACCATGTGAGGAGCGGGGGCGGCGCCGGGCGCGGGAGCCGCTCCGCGGGCAGCGCAGCGCAGCGCAGCCGTGGCCCGCCCCCGCGCGCCGCCCCTGCTCCGCGCCGCTCGGTGCCTGCTCACGCGCTCTGGGCGCGGCGGCCGCGCCGCCTCGGTGTTCTGGAAGGTTCCAGCGCGGCGCCGCCGGGCGCCCTCGACCCTCGCCGTCGGCGCGCGGGAGGGCGTCGGACCCGCGGCGTTACCCACGAACGCGTAAGTCAAGTTACGTGGTCGTTTTAAGGTTTCTCTAATCTGACGTAAATACTACGTGGTCGTTTTAAGGACGAGTGAAGGCCGTTCTGCTCAGAAGATGAGAAAGTGGTGAGCAGTAATGTGCTAAATACAAACCGGCAAAAGAGGAGTTTGGTTTTTGTACTTTTCCTTAGCCTTTCTAGTTGGTTTTTCTCGGTTAATTCACGTGCACAACAACCTTCATCCCTTATTTATTTAGGGCTGGTGGGGGTGGGCTGTTTTTTAAAGTAACCCAGCTGTATAATAGTAACTTTGTGTGGGTTACAAGAAAGTTTAATTTTAAAAGCTTTTTTTCCTATTTCTTCAATTTATTAAAGCCGTTATTAAAATGAATGAAATGCTGTATCTGAACCTTTGAATTGCTTCAGAGGAAAACGTGTTGTAACTTTGCACTTTCTGCAAGCTTTTCTTCATCTTGCCAGCCCTGGGTTATGGATGAACATACTTCAAGTAGAAGAGCTGTATGTTGGAGTTTAAATGCTTTCATGTGTAATTGGAGGAGGAGGGAGAGCTGTTTAAAATGGTCATAAAATTTTTAATGTGATTTGAAACCCATTTAGTAGGCTGATTTAGGCATAGATTTGGCTATGTAAGGTGCTAAGTGAGTGAAATTTCCATGCTGGAATTCTTAAACAGAAGTCTGTTATGAGTGCAGGAATATTTGACCCTTAAATCTTCCTAGAAAAATTCTCTTGGTAGTTTCCCATGGCCTTAATTTTGATGGGGGCTTCTTGGCGCTCTTGTAATACAAATAATACGTAACAATAGGGATGTTGAAATAATTACCTTGAGCTAGATGAGAAGGTACCCTGGAGTGCTCTCTGATAATTCTCGTGGTTATAGTGAATGTGTTTATTGGCTTCATGGGAGGCTGCGAGGGCTTCTTTGTAAAGAACTTGCTTCACAACGTTGTTAGTCTGTGACCTGGTTTATATTCTCCTTCTCTCTTGCCAACCAAATTCAAAGTTGGCAAATGCATCTGGGTAAAAACAATAAGCTTTAGCATTCTTCGATTAGCACTTAACCAAAGTTCAAACTAATACACTTCACAGTCTGAATGCTCAAATGTTTGTGAGTGTTTTTTTCTTCAGTATCTGTAACCTGCTAGTGATAAGCATGAGTAAGTACCAGAATTTAATGTCTATTAAAACTGAGGAAGTAGACTGACATTTAATATTGAAGTTTGCAGTCTGAGACTTTCCCCTATGACTGTGCTCTCGGCATGCGTTGCCAGAGTTGACCACCTCATGTTCCCAGTCCTGTAATTTGCAGTTTTTTGTTTTGCTTTACGTGACTGCATCTGACGCTTTGTCTGTGCATTTCTTAATATTGTACTTCAGTAATGAAAAATAATAACTTAAAGAGAATAAGCTCTTGCTACTTTGCACTTTGATGTTGCTTTTAAGTATTTTTTTAAATCTTGTTTTTACTGGGATGATGCTTTTGCTGAAATATGGTGGCCTGCTCTTTATGGTGAGATGTGTGATAGATGAATATGAAAGTCTCCAAAAGCCATGATCTGCCACATTCTCAGCAGACTCTGACGACTGCCTATAGGTTTTTTTGGAATGTGAGAAACTTTGTAGCCCACAGTGTTCAGCAGAAAAAATCATATAGTAAATTGAGTGCATCTGGTGCAGTGTTTCCTTTTAGACTCTGCAGATGGGCAGTGCTGCAGTGGCTCATTGCTTTTCAGGTTGCAGCATGATTAAAATCAGAGCCAGCACAAGATTCTTCAAAAAATTTTTGGCAAAAATGAATTTTACGGTCTTCCTGATGAATGAGATCAAGAAAAGAAAATGGAGCTGGGCATCAGGAACAGAACATAAGAGAGCTGGCATGTTGCTTACTGTTGCAGACAAAAGTGTGGTAGAGGTGCTGTCTCCCCAAATGAGATTTTAGTCTCTGAAGTTTGGGGGTATTTGACCATAGCAGGTGTGGCAGCAAATGCTTTTTTCATTTAGGTAATGGGTATCTTTTTCTGAATCCTATTCTGCAACTTAACCCTGGCACTTCTTTAGTAAAAACTCACCTTGAAAAACAGGAAGGTTAATGCAAAAGAGTGTGTTAGGTTTAGTTTTACAGAATTCTAATGGAATACATATCTGAATGTTTTAGATGATTAATTTTAAGTATTTTGTTTGCAATGTACCCTTTTTAATGTACTTCTCTGCTTAAAGTACAATGGTAATATAAGGAGACAGTGTAAGAGGTATTTTTATCTAGAAGGTTTTTTTATTATTGATTTTAATGCCTTATTATTCATCTCACAGCCACTGTAAATATTAGACATGAAAATTAAGGTAGTTCTACAGTGCTTCAGAAAATACTTCATTAAAAAGAAAGTAAATTTGTATGGACAAATTATATATCTTGGTCAAACAACTTTGGGTTATTTTCCAAAGAACGGATAACCCATGCTTAATTTTGTAGTTGAGAGCCATTACAAATGTAAAATATATAACAGAGCATTTAACAAGAATCCAAGGAATGTAATGGTTTGTCTGTTTTATGTTTAAATTAGGCACAAAAGCCCCTAATAGTAAAAACAGGTTCCCTGAAGGCTGTTTATGTCTTTATGGTTTTAGTTATTATTCAAACCTTATTGATTTGAACAGAGTTATACAAACATTGTCTATTCTCCTTGAGGTACAGCACAAAATTACCAGTGTAATTCATAGTGCTGCTATCCAGTGTTTTAAAATTAAGGGCAAGTATTTACAAACCATCTTTGGAACAGTTTGCATTCACTGAATTAATGCTAATAAAATTATGTGTAAATATTTAACTTGCTGGTATCCCATGAGTTAGGAGGGTTGGGTGCTAGCTGCTTCCTAGTGTTGCAGAGGGGAACGTGGTTGCACGTACAATCTTTGGGGGGGGGGGGTTTGCTGTTTTTTTGGGGTAAATGATAAACAATATGAAGAATCATAATACCTATTTCCTATCCTAGTATTTTTACACACCTATACATTTATGTGGACCCTGTACATGCTTCAAGTGTTTGAAATAGGCTTTTGAAAGATGCATTCTGTTTTGAAGTCGTGGGGAAAGTTTCACCAGGAAAGCTGTACAGTCACTGGTAATAAATATTATCACCCTTTTTTGGTTCTGACTGAATCTGATCGCGGTGACAGTGATATGTAATCAGCAGGTAGTTTCCTGTCTAGTTTCAGAAATCTGTGTGGCTGCTGCTTTAATGATGTAACTAGAATGAAACCTCATTACTTTGTTTTTTTTTTCTGTCAAACATACAAAGGAATCTCTTATAAGAGCAAATAAAATTCAGCCTTCTGCTTCACTTGAACAGTCCTTAATTTTGCAAGGACGTGGATGGTGAGCTGATTAAACTTGGTTTGCCTGCCATGTCACTACAGTTTTGGAAACTTCTTCTAACTACTTCAGACAGAGGATACTGTTAAACAGAAGTTTGTGTTTATCTGAGAGGTGGCTGCATTTCAGTGGGATATAACATGGTGCTGACATGTTCCTTAGTGATCTTTTAGAAATACTTTGAGGCATAGTCTAAAAGGTCTTAGCTTATCAGTGTATATAAGCTTGAATTTATGTGTTCCTTTTAAAAAAGCATCATCTTTTCTTTGAAACACTATTTGATTTTTATGCACCCAAATATGCGTAAATGTCTTGATCTTACTGATACCTTAGCTGTCACCCTAATTTGTATTTACCATTTACCATGTCATGAGCAAATCAATCTGTATGTCTCATGTGATGAGAAAAATAAGAACGCTATGCACACTTAGATTATTTTCTACTTAGATATGTCCTTTGTTATCCTTTCTTGCTGACAAAAATCATTCACTACTATTTCTGTTATTATTTGATAATAAACCTTATAACAGAATTGATATTGTTTGTAAAGGAGATATAATTAAAAAAAAAAAGATGGAAAGGAACTGAAATGTATCTTTCTGGCAATAGCTGATAGAATAGAGATTTTCTTTTTCCTTCCATTTTATCACTTTGAGCCTGAACTTGGAGAAAGTCTGAATAGGTGGGGTTAGAAGAATGTTTAGGCCACATTCCCAGAATCGGAAAGTGACAGGTATGAAAAGGAAAGTTGGTGGCCTTTTTGCAGATGAAATGGGTGATGTTATTGTACGCATTGAGGGTATGTTCAGCAGTCTGCTGCTTAGTGTTATTTAGTATCAGAGGAAAGCATTCAGCTAAATGCTTGCTGCTACAAAAATCTTGGACTCTTGTTCTTATCTTTGCAGATGTGAAAGCTGTTACGTGTTCAGAGGATGGCTTTCTCAGTTGAAATGTCTGCCTCGCTAAAATAAATACCTTGTCTTTTAAGTTTATGAACAATTGTCAGCTTTCAAAAAGCAGATTTACCAAACGGATCAAAAACTTGATGTTGACACTTATTTGAAACAAACATTAAAAACTAAAAGTGTGACCAATATCTACCTAAGCATTTTTTTTCCATAGCATATGTGACACTTGGGTAAGGACAGAAGGCCCTGAAATAGGAAAACTTTCCCTTTTAAGGTAATGTAATTCTCTACGAGGCCCCATCTTGTGAGTTCACATCTTGCAAGATGAGGCTTTGCATTTCAATATGTCTCCTTTTCTAAAGCAGTGAAGAAAGTGTAACATTTTTATTCTGAACTTGGAGTCTTACCATGTGCTATTTAGAAGTCACAATATTATATCCGTGAAAGTCTGTCTTTAAGCTGTATGTGTAAGAATTTTGGAAATTGGATCAGGAGATGATAATAGGCTTTGGATGATTTAAGAGAGAATGTCAGAACAGAATGTTGCAACAGGATAAGGTCCTTCTGCTGCTGGATAAATGTCTTAGCATCCCCTTGGCATTCATAGGAAATAAACGTTGAGGTGAAGCTGAGACATTTGTTTCCAAAATGGGAGTCATTTATCCTGCTAAAGCATTGTATTCCAATGACTTTATTTCCATTATACCAAACAGTTCATGATGGAAGATGCTGTCATTTGATTTGATGGATATTGATGTAGTACAATGACAGCTGATCTTCATGTGACTTTTACACAAAATGTGCATATGTACTTAGAATAGTAGAAATGTTGCTTCCTAATTGCCTTGGATGACAGATTTGCCTTGTGCTTTTAGTCAATAAAATTGCTTTATCCATCATAATGTAGTACATTTAAAATTGTGTATTTTTGTCACACTGACTTTTAAAAACATCTAAGTTTTGTCATTTAGCAAGGTGAACAAAAAATATTTAATAGAATTGTCCTGTTGCTTTTACTGCAGTAGCTGTTTTCAGTAGTTCACAAATAGCTTCACCACTGACTTGCAGCTGAAGAATTGTAGCAGTTGGGGTTGCGCTGCAGTCCCTGTGAGTTCTGAAGCAATTTCGCCACTCACTGTTGTCAAGGCGGCTGGGTTACATACAACTAAATATTATTTCACGATCTCCCAGTCAAGGTGTGGTCTGAGGGCTTGTGTCACTGATGTCTGAGCTCTAAGACGGTAATTCAGCCTAACTTCTGTCCCGAGGTGAGTCACAGAGTGAGACCTCTTGGAACATGTTTCTGGGCACATGGAGGAGAAGAGGTGCTAGGGAACAGTTAGCATGGGTTTATCAAGGGTAAATCACGCATCACCAACCTGATGAGCTTCTGTGGTAAAATAGCTGGGTGCTTGGACAAGGAGAGCAATGGATGTCTTTTACCTTGACTTTAGCAAGGTTTTCAACACTGTCTCTCCCAATATTCTTGATCCAAGTTAGAATGTTGTAGTCTGGGTGGATGGACAGATAGGTGGGTATGGCCCCATGGAGTGCACTGTCATGGAGTTTGCAGGTGATGCCAAATTGGAGGAACTAGTCAGTATGCTCAAGGGCAGGACTGCTGTTCAGAGAGAACTAGAGAAGCTGAAGTTTTATACTATGGTTAACTTTTAAAATGGCACACCTAATTCTGCATTAAGCAAGACAGGGATGTTTTCTTTAAAGAACATGTTGTCGGATGGAAAGCCAGGCATGCAAGTCTGCTGTACCACTCATTCAGGAAAACTAAGAAATCCTGCAGGATGACTTTACAGAAAAATACTAAGATTATGTATTGGACATGTGAGAATTCTGCTTTGTATTTTAAAAGGCGTACCTCAAAAATTACATAAGGTTGATAATAGAAAAATTGTTAAGGAAGGCTAGTTTCTAACATTCAAAGCAGCGTACTGAAGGCAAGACAACTTTAGAAAATAATTATTCAGTGAAAGCATATGGTGCTGCTTACCTTGTAATGTTCTCCTGATTAAGGCAGCTGTAAAAAGACAACTATTGGAATGTTAGGTAGTAATTTTAACTGTTAAAATGCTAATTACAGCAGTGTTAACAACTGCAGCATAGGCAATACTCTTTTATTATTAGTTCTATGTTTGAGGATCAATTCATTCACTTTCAAAGCATTTACACCAATTTCCAGGCATTGTTTGGGAATGAATATGCATAATGACTAGTGAGCCAGCTATACAAGCATTTACATAAAATCACCGTGGATTATAGGGGAAAACAGAGTATCCATTTCCAGTTTAAGGCTATGGAATATAAGGAATTAGGGAAAATAAACTAGTTGAAATGTTGAAAATTAATTTACACTGTGCTGTGTCACAGACACAGCATTGTTTCAATGGGAAATACTGAATACAAATACAATAACAGATGAAGAGAGTTGAAGGTAGCCCATTTAAGACACTAATCAGCTGAACATGGTTTGCCATTTCAAGTGTACAGGGTTTTGGCCTGTTTAATCCCAAGGCTAATACGTGATTTAAGATGTTTTAAATTGGTTCTAAAGGTACAGAGAAAGAAGGAATAACAGTTCATAACAACAACAACCTGCCTGATGGTAATAACTCTTCCCTTTAGGGATGGTGGGGGAGAGAATAGAAGAATAAAGACAGTTAGTTGGGAAGGACTGGAGCTATTACTGGAGTCCAAGCTGGCTTCTTTTATGAAGAAACAAGACAAATGCAGGCAAGGGGAGAGGAAAAACAGCAGTAAAAGAGAGAGAGAAAAAAAAGCGGAAAACACATGACTGAATTGGTTGAAACAAATACAAATTTTATTTTACCTTTTTATTTAAATTAAAACTGTTGATGTAGTACAGAATGGTGATAGTGGAGGAGAGCTGATACTAAAGATTAATTCCATTTTGGGGTTATCTTTTTGGTCACAGATTCCTTCTTCAAGTATTGGCATCCTTGCAGTAGCACCTTGGCTTTTCAGTGGGTAACATGCAAGTAATAAAAAAGAGGATGGTCCTTGAGCTAATATCTGGTGTCCTTTTCCCAACCTCCTTGAAAAGCCCCAACATATCGGTGGGAAAACACTAGCTGTTCCTCACTTTTCATTTTCTCAATTTCAGTGATTGTCATTTTGCAGGATTTATCCTTTATTCTGGACTCCAGTGCCACTGAATAGGAGACAATATTTAATGACCTTCTGCATCAAGCAGTTTCATCTCTTGGGAGATTAAAATTGATTTGTTTTGTCTTTGATAGTGAAAATCTGAAGTGTACCTTTTCTTCCTGACTTGTGTAATAGTAGCACCCACAGTCTGGGCAAATATCAGAGAAGTAGACAAATTCTGTGGTGCAGTGCAGGATTAAGGCTGCTTTAAAATAAACTGTTAACTAACATGGTCAAAAAAAACCTGTCATAAGATTGTTCAAAATATGTCCCTTAAAAAATGAACCATCTCCAAATTACTGCAGGGGTTCTGTCTGTCTGTCTGTGTGGGGGGGAGTCTTTGTACGACTGTTGTTTCTATATGTGTTTCATAGGAGATAATTCTTGTTTATTTTTATCCATCCTATCTTGGAGAACTGTCAGGTTAATTTACAGGTGTAGGAAACGTTATGCTCACCTTTAAGGAATGAATTAGTGTTTGACCTCAAACACCTTACAATTTTCTGTGATAGACTGCAACTTTCAGTTTATTATTTTAACAGATCAATAGGTACATTAATTCTAAGAGGAAGCCCAGACTCTCTGCCTGAAGTTAAATTTGCCAGTGTTTTTAATTAGTTTTATTCTCCCATAAGGTTGAAATTTCTTTAGGAGAATCAAAGACAGGAAAGTAATTCACTGGAGAAAAAGCAAATGATGCAGAAAATGCCAATATCAATTTCCTAAACAAGTCATAACTTGAATGCCAAGGATCTTGTTTCCGGCACTAACTCTAATAATATGAGTAATCTAAGGCACTGATCAGGAGGCACATTTTACAAAATCGTGATTTAACTTAAAAAGATGACTGAGATAAATTAAACCTGGCTGAGCTGTGTGTGATAATATCTTGAAGAAAAAAGACTTACTTAGATGAAGTAATGTTGGCTGTAGCATGATTTACATTTTTAAGGCTTTCTCAGCAAGGTGGATGGCAATGTTTCAAGTGCTGAAAATCTATTTAGGGACATTTCCAGTGTGGGGACATATTTTATAGAATGTTTGAGGTTGGACAGGACCTCAGAACCTTTAAAACAAAGAATCTAGTTAAGATGAAATGAACATTCCTTTATTTCCTCCACCTCAACCACTTCAAACCTTTTTAATTGTAAAGGACAGTCCACCACATTTTGTGAATCTAACTGGAAAGTGGGTCACTGTAACAGGTATGGCTCAGTGGTAGAAGAGTGAGTGTAACAGCACTGAAGCTAATGCTGATTTGTTTGGAGATGAATGGAGAGCGTGTATAAAGGCAAACGTAAGGTTTCATATTGGCCTCAACCAGATTTTTTGTCCACTTCCACAGACCTCACTTTGCAATACATTCAGAAGCCTGCGAAATTAAACTTTTGTTGTTGTGGAGGCTGATCTTGTGGAGAAGTGTGTGTGTATTGAATGGATGTGAAATACAGCCTTCACAATGCTTTGTTTCAAATACATTTGTAAAACTTGACAGACTGACATTTTGGGAAACAGCTTGGTCTACCTGCAGTGTACTTAGCCCAGAGATTGGTTTCTTTCAAAGCTCATTGATGAGACTAGCATATGAGCTTAGTTATCTGAATATTTTGGTTCTGTGTCTAAAAGGAGTAAAATAGCTTTGAGGAAAATGAAGATATCATTGAAGATAGATTGTTGGTATAATTCGTGAAAAGGATGAGTTCTCCAAGCACAAAAGTAGTGGAGGAGAAGTGATTTTATTACTCTGTGTTGACACTTGGGAACTTTAGGGTATTATCAGACATATATAATAAATTTGTCCAATAACATAACTTCCTCCCCTTGCCCTCCTCTCCCCTCCCTCCCAAATTGCAGCACTCTTCAGTCATACCTGCTTTTTCATGTGCTTTATTTGAAGGTAGGAAATAAGAGCAACATTGTGTGGGGAAAATTGGAGGTTTGTTTTCACCTTCTAGTTTCTTGATCACTGTCTTCCACAAGAAGCAGTTTTATTCCTTGTGCTTGAAAGACAGATCTCTAAGGAGAGTGCGGATGCATAAACGGTTCTGATCCAGTAATCCATAATGGTATTAGGAAGCATGCTACTGTGAGAGAGATGTCTGTTGGATAAGACATAAATCCTAATCATTTCTGATTGCTGGAGTGCCTTTTTCACAAGTAATTTGTGCAATTCCTGTGGGGGGGAGTCTCTTACTGGTTTATTTTACAGCATCATCTACTGTTCCTACTTGACACTATTTTCTCCTACATTTTAGAATATACATATGGACACACACGTGTTTAAATATGTCTCATTGTTAATATTCAAATTAATATCCCCCTTTTTTTATACTGTAGTTCTAATGTTACTGCATCAGTGCGAAATACAGATGAAAAAGTTGTAATACATTCAGAAATATTCACTGTGGTATCTGAAGTACGCAGCAGCCTCATAGCATTTTTAGGCATTCGTTGTTAACTTTGTGTGCTGCTGGATGCACGCTAATTACAATTTATTGTTGGAGAGCTGAGGCTCAGGGTTTCCAGCTAACTTCTGATAACTGGACCTTCCTTTCTCTCTGTACAGTGTAATCTAGTGCTCTGGTCATTTTCATTTCAAATCTTTCACTTACTTTTAAAGCACCTCACACTGCATAACTTATTGGAGGGAAATCCAAATCCCTTATTGCCCAGTTTTCTTCTACATGTTTGTAGACACTTCTACTGTCACATCCTAGCTCAGTGTATAGATATAATGGGCAATACTGCTGCAATATTGGATACTGCTGCAATTTTCTATATGTACAAGTATAATTTATGTGTAGATTTCTTACAGTATAGTGCAATTGTGTATGCTACAAGGCAATATTTAATGTTCTCAGTAACACAGTGCAGCCTGTGCGATGCAGTGATCTAAGAGCAAAAATTGTGTCCAATGCAGCAGCTCAGAAAAGCGTTCTCCACTCCTTTGTTCAGTTCTTGTATGTTCTTTTCTGCTGCATAACGGTTATTGGGATATGCTTACTATAAAATCCCCTTCAGTTCAGTGTAAGCTAAACACCTTGCTGTCATTAACAGAGAAAGTTAATTCTAAGAAAGCTGCAGAATATATCTGTCCTCCAGGCATAAATTTATTTGGTTCATAATTTTAGATGATACTTTCTATAAACAGTGAATGCTACTTTTTTTTTTTAATAATCATTCCATAAAAAAATAAACATCTCCTCAGAAGGAGGACACATAGCTGAAGCCAACAAATATCAGCTAGATGCATGAAGCAGTATAATGTACTGGAAATAAATATGTGCGGTATTTTTATGTTTACAGGCAAAATTATTTTTCAGATTAGTTTGTATTCCTTTTGTAGTTGCAAAATCTCTTATGAATGAAGAATAAATCTAAGAAAGCTATTCTTCTAATTTCCTATGTGCATACAGGGGAAAAAAAAATTTCTTTTTTTAAAACATACCCTCCCCAGTCTGATTTTTCTATTACTAGCTCATGCAAGTTTGACTTCAGAATTTCAGATGTTTGTGAAATTAAGCATTATCTTGATCTACCAAGGCTCTCTTAAAAACAAAAAAAAAAAACCAAAACAAACGAATGCATTAAAAAAAAAAAAAAAAGAGCAAAACTGCTTTAATTGTTGCTTGCACTGTTTCGGAACGTGGCTTAAAGTTTGATCATATTTCAGTTTTAAAATATATTGAGTTCATGTTTTATTTTTGAAGAGGCTATATGTTGGATCTTTTCTTCTAAGACAGACATTCATAGATAGCTTCCTCTTTTACCATCTGGTCAAAATATCTTTAGATTTCTAACTATAATAACTGAATTTTTTACGTTCTAATTATTGCAACTTATTATGAAACATGGTGTTCAAGATATTAATCTCTTAGTGTTATAAGGGCAGCTGTCCTGATAGAAATACATTACATCTGATATATGAAAGGAAAACATAAGGTTTTGGAAAATAATTGTGGTTATAAACACACAGCAACAAATAAAGTTCAAGCCTCTAAGTATCCATCCCACAGGAGTATATAAGGACAAAGGGTAGCTAGTTGGATGAATTCGTAGGGTGTGCTAGAGGGAAAGAATTTTCATTGCTTTATAGCTGAAATGCAAACACTGTTGACAGAAACTACAGTTATTGACCTGCAGCAAATTAGCAGCTACCATTACTAGCCAGCTAGTTTAGGAATAGAATTTTGGGAAAAAACATATAAATGGAGTCTATAGCTCTCATTAGAAATAAGCATGCTGTGTTTCACTAACCATTTCTAGGAATACATTAGCTTAACAGACACCTGATGTGGGTGTTTAACGCATTTAATCTTCAGTCTTTTTCGGTTATGTACACAGTGTATGCTTAAAAAGACTCTAAATGAGAAGGCAGTAGTTGTTGGGAAGAATTTGGGGATTTTTTTTTTTCTTTCTCCTTCCTTCCTCCCCCTCATCCCTCCAGCGATTACAGCTTCCATTGAAAATTGGACCCTTTAATCAGGCTCTTAAACCTGCTGATGCAGAGAGATGGATAGAGGTGTTTCTCCCTCCGGGAGTCTGGAGATTTGATGGCAAGCGCTGTGTGCTGAGCGCAGGAGGCTGTATGGCAGAGCCGAGGGCCCCTGGCAGCTGGTGGATTTCGAGGATGCCCGTCTCAGTGCAGCAGAATGGTCTGTTGTGCAGGAAGCGGAGGGAAGCGTGGGGCTGCCCCGGGAGAGGCAGGAGCCGCCTGAGGAAGGACATGAGAAGGCGGAGGGGCAGCCTCCTGATGCACTTCCGTAACTATATTGGAGAGGGATGGACTGTATAGATAGACTTAAGGGTGGATGGGAAATTGGCTGAACTATTGGGTTCAAAGAGGAGTTGCCAACATTTAAAAGTCCAGCGACCTCTGAGTGGCATAGCTCAGTGGTTGATCCTGGGGCTGGCAGCATGTAACGTCTTTGTTAACGGCCTGGGTCATGGGTGGCATACCAGGTGATGCCATGTTTTGGGGAGCAGTTGATAGGCCCCTGTGCTTTTTTCCTGCTTTATAATATTGTGTCAACCCCCTACATCAAGTGTTTTATGAGATGCAATTTTATGCCTGTTATGGTGTTGGGAATATATCAGTTCTCCCATGCTTTGTTTTACTGATATAAGTATAAGCTACTGGCTTGATTTTTACTCCTGCAACAAACTGTCCCACTAATTTGCAGTTTCCTGGACTGAGTATATCATGATGCAAACCACCAGTGGGCAGTAAGTCATGCAGGAGATCACCCAGACCAGGCAGAGTGGATCCACTAGGCCTGATTCAGCACAGGTTAAGAAAGCCTCTGTGTTTCTGAAGATGTCTATTGGGAAAGCAAACTTGTCCTTCCCTAGCAAAAACCTAGTGAGGTCAGTATTCAAGCCCTGGCATGACTTCCAAACTGAGTAAGGGGCCTCTGTGGACATTTGATGAATGCAGTCTGCATTCTGATGCATAGCAGAATCAATTTAATTGGAGACATAGATAATGAGGTCTCAATTTATTGTAAGAAACATGCCACTCACCTTGTGTATGTAAACTCTGTGAAATGCAGTGCACAATTGACCAGAAAATGCAGCCTTTAAAAGGTAATGAACTGAGTGTGAATCAAAATCTGGTAAAATCAATAAAAAGGGCACTGAAATTAAACAAGATCCACTATTAAAGTGAATGCAATTAACAACAATGACATCTAGATCCCCTATGGCACCAGAAAAACAAGTGGACAAAAAATATAAATAAATGTAAACGCCTTCCCATCTGCAAAAAGAAGTATTTCTGTTAAAATATCTGTGAGAACAGCCAAAAATAATAAGAAATAATAACTTCACTCTGTGAAAGTGCGAGTCTTTCCTGTACTTTCAGTGTTGGTGGGAAAATTGGAAGAAAACCAAACCCCAAAAGCAGCCCCAAGAAAACGTAGGGGCAGTTTAGTCTCCTGTACAGGTAGACCAGATAACCATAACTTCAATATCTGTTTTCTTGTGCCATTTCTTAATTTGCAAGACCATTTAAAATTTTTTGCATGTATTTACTTCAAAATATTACTTGTTTAGGTTAATGGCTGTTCAAGCGTGGCCTTTGAAAAGTTCATGTTTGGACATGTGATATAGATTATTGTGATATTTATATATATAATTTTGCAAGAAAGCAACAAAAGAAAATAGCAACAGCTACTGATGCATATGTACACACAGGCACTCACACAGAGTATGAGCAGTTGTCTTTTTCCCCTCTCTTTCCTGAGCAATGGTAAGGTTTAGCTGTGATGATAAAGTGGGCCTGTCCAATATAATCAGTGTCTGTGTCTTGTGGACCTCCTATTTTCTGGTGTCTGGTGTGTGTGTGTGTGTCTGGTGTGTGTGTGTGTGTCTGGTGTGTGTGTGTACTCTTATTTTTTGAAAGGAACAGATTTCTGTGAAACCATCCAGTAACTAAATAAGTATGGGCCAGATTATGTACTGTGATGTGTCTAATGTTGAATGTGACATCTGCGTGCAGGCTCAAAAACTGTGGAGGAACATGGGTAATTCAGCTCTCTGAATAGCTCAACCAAAAATCAAGAAATTAAATTTGTGGATATTGAATATTGGACTAAAGTCCATAGTGGAAAGTAAGTGATTTCTCAGTATTATGAAAAGACTAGGGGAATCAAGTAAGATTCTATAATAAGAATTTTATTAATAAGATTTTATGTAATAAGATTTTATTAATATTCTTGAGGAAGATAATGTAATTCTTAACATTTGCAAGTGGTTTCCTAAAGCCCTATTGGAGATCCCAGCTGACAGTGTAGTATGCAAGGAGCTGAAGCTTATTTTAAGATTTCTGCCATAGAATGAAAAATGGAAAGTTCTGGTGCAGTGAAAGAGGAGGCAAGCACAAAACCCAAGAGCATGAAGGAAAAAAATTTCATAATAACTTTTATTCTTTTCTACCCAACATCTAATATTTTGAAAGCAAAAACTCTCAGGGGAAAGAAACAGTCTCATCTTGAGATGCACATTCCTCAAATATAACCTCACTGCAGTAGGTCTGTTCTTTTGCAAAACTAAAAATATATTATACTGGCATCAGGTAATTTTGATACAGATAAATTATAAGTACATTAAAAATGAGACTAAAAAGAGACTACTGATCATCCAGCACAAAGATTGGCACAAATAGTTGTGGTCTGAGCTATGTGCCTGCTTTTTCAGTTGTAGAGAGAGGAAAGTTTGTTGGAATAGATGCCAAATAAATGGCTGTAGTAGTATTGTGAATTCCCTCCTCAATGGCAACGAATAAGGTTCCAGGAATCTGTCCTCACTGAAACTCATGTTACATATGCACTGAACTCCATAGAAACTAATTGAGAAGAATAAAGGAACCAACTTTCTCATGAAAACAGCTGATGGAAAAATTCTGTTTTCACCCTGGATGAAGTTCCAGTTTTTAAGTCATCTCTTCTCATCCTAAAGAGCAGCAGAGTTAAAGTAATAGTAATGTATTTTTTAATAGTTTTATTTCAAGTTGTTCCGGAATTAAACAATTGGTAAGGTTAAGTCAGTGTCAATGGCTCTATCAAGCAGGACTTGCACTGTTTGCCCGCGCCCTGGCCTGCACTTAGGAGATGTTAGCAGTTCAGCCCCAGAAACGGGCCCATTCTGCTGGGGACATCACAGAGCCATAGCAAATGGGATTGTGAGGTTTTTCCATAGTTTTTACTGTATCCAGATCAACTTGCTAGCCTCAGCTAAAATGGAGGCTTGCTAAGTTACAGTAAAATGCAGTGAAATGACTTCTCCACTGCATTGCACCTCATCTTTCTGTTCAGGCAAATCTCTCCCCAGCTGGAATTCTGCACTAAATAGCAATAGCATTTTACATTTACTTTGTGCAGATGAAAGTGATTATGCAGAGCAAATACTGGTGGGAGAAGCAGCTTCTTGTCATACCTACCTTTTCCTGGGAAACAGGGCAAATTACTTAAGTTCACACTGATTTATATTTCCACACATCTGTGTATTTGGTGATGTCAGGTAACATAGTATTCAAGTTCACCTAGTGGAACGCACTCCGTTTTTTGTTTTTTCTCCTCTCAGTGCATCCTCCCTTTCCTGTAAATGTTAGTAAGAAAAACGAAGTTGTGAACTAAGCATTGCCTAAGAAACGTATATGTTTTGATTCCTCAGACTCAATTACCTTCAGAACCAAAATGAGACAGATAGCTTCTGGTATCTGTCTTATTTTGGGTAGATTACAAGTTGGGTCTGCAAACAGTAGTTTTACCATTTGCTTAATTTCAAGGCATTATTTAATAATGCTTTTACTTCCCTGTTTTTAAATGTGTGGTGCAGCTATAACATTTACAGTGCTGTAGCGCTACTTTTAAACATGAGCAAAAGAATTTAGAATAGACAGAAGTATTCTTTGGGTAGCTGGAATGCAGGAGATGTCATAAGGGAGTATCCACATTAGGCCAGATTATAGTGGCATTTACATAAGTAGGAATAAAAAATTAGAAGTAGTAGTTTTCAAAGCAGGCTGTGTTTGTGAGTCTGGTATATGTAAGTAGTTACGAAATGTTACACTGTATAAGGGGGCTTTTTTGTCATATGTTGCTTAAATTTAACTTAAGCATGATTCACAGGAAATCTTATGTTGTGTTGACAAGCATATTGTAAAAAGTGTGTCATTGGCAAAGATCTCTTTCCGAGTTAAGTGTACAAAACTGCCCACTCACAGAGAGGAAGTCTCCAATTCTGTTCCACTTCAGTGCAGAACATTGTTTTGTTACAGTTATGGCTTCCTTGACTTACAAAACAAACATTTTAAAGACAGCATTTCTCAGAGTTCTGCTACCAGAGCTGTGCATTAATAAGCATCTAAATTACATATCTTGCCATGTAGAACAAATTGGATTTCTTTTCATTAATATCAAGGAAGCAGAAAACAAGCTGAATCCCAAGTGAATTAAATGAACATAATTATTCACCATTTCTTTTGCTCCTATAAACCAGTCTTTATTCAATTAAACCGCTCATAATCATGTATCCACTATTACCATGGAGTTGACAGCAGCTGGTGTCAAAATTAAGTAGCTTCTATACACATAGTATACAGTGGTTTCAATCTGTCTGATACGCTAATTATGGCAAGTGTTCTTCTACGTTTTTTCAGTCTAAAGAAACCAGCAAACTGCTAATGCTTCTACAACATTTTTCTCCTAGGCAGGTTTTTGAGATGTTGTGGTACAAACTTTAAAACACAAAAGTGTGTTTCTTTCTAGTTTATTGTTGAACTCAATTCCATTTCCAGATTAGGCTGCTAGGAAATAGTCTAAAATATTAGTCCCCGAAAGGAGTTTAGAGAAAAAAACAAAACAAATCACAAACAAGTTGATGATTTCCTTTTCTGTTGTTGTTGTTGAAAGAGTTTGATGGGGACTAAAAATCTCATAATCCCTCAAATCCTTAATTTCTAACTGTGCTGCCTTTCCATTTAGAGCTTTATATTCTGTGCTGTCTTCACTGCTCTAATCAGTGTTGAGGTGCTGAGATATTTCATAAAATACAGAAAAACAGAAACACTAATATTTAATCCTTGGAGCATATTTTTTTTTCTTCCTTTCAATATGTTTCTAAATGGGGGAAGTTCTATTTTATGGGAGACCAGAGAAAAAGCTCTCATTTCTGCTTTTTGAATCAATATGAAGGGTTCTTTTTTTGAGAATGTTTTCTCAGAACTTCTTATTTTTACCTCATATCTTAATGTTTCTGGCTGATAGTTAATTGTTTATTCCTTTCAGTATCACTCTAGAGATCTTTGATGGATTAGAGTTTCAGTGCAGAACATTAACATAATAAAATAAGTCTCGTAATGATACAGAAGAGTGTCCCAAAGTGATGAAAGTAGTTTTCCCTTAATGTTGTTGTGTGCAGAGACAATTTGTGTTATAGCTTTTTAAAAACCTATATTCTCCTACCCATACTGGAGAATTATAGTTAATTTAAAAAGAGCAGCTATAGCATTACATGAATCTGTTAGGAATATGAACACTTTAACCGTAAGATGTGAAAGAGATGAGGAGAAATCTCTCTATATCTTGGCGCCCTCCTGAATGGCTGAGATTGCAATACCAGAGAAAGATAGCTGGACCTTGGAAAACTTTGTGAGATAAAAGAAATATTGCCATAATCTGCAGGGGCAAATGAAAGACCTCTCATTCTGGTTGTTTGGAAGGGAAAGAGGAAGAGCAACTTGCTCATCCTAAAACCCCAGAAGGTAGAGCATTTGGATGAAATACAATCCCTGTTTCCGGATCAGACTACACAGACAATGACTGTAAAATACTGTTGCTGTTTAGATGTTCTCTATTGCTCTTTGGCCTGAGGTTACTGCCTCCACAGCTGAACTGATGGAAGAGTGTGGGTACTGTTAAAGTCCTGCACAGACCAGTGGGCTGTTTTTTGTTTTTGAAGCTGTTTTTCTTAAAGAGTAGCTGCCTACAAAGGAGCATGATCATATGTATACTTCGGTAATGGGGAGCTGGTAAGGGTGCCATGTTTGCTTGAAACAGTGTGGAATCTATCTGTACATATATTAGCTCATAAAAATCTAAGCTTGAAAAAAGTTTATGTTGCATGGTAAGCCAGAAACTGATCTGGACTCTTCCATACGAACTGAAAATTAGTCTTTGTTTTCATCACTTCTGTCTCTTTCTTAAAATCCTTGTGTGTGTATCAAATAGAAGTATATTATTTTGTTTTGTTCTTCTACCCTTCTGACTTGCAGTTAGTTTCCAAAGCAGAGCTATATCATGGGGCATCTGCCATCATCAATTCTTACCATACACAGTAAATAGCCTCATTCTGTGATTTAGTATCCAATAATTTCATGGACATTCTTTTTATATTTGAAATGATGATTAACTCTCTTTGTTTGACTTGAGCTGTTTTCTTGCATGGGCAGAAATAGCATATTAAAAACACCAGCATAGATCAATCCTCTGCTTTTGATTTCTGCATATCACGTAAGTATAACATGTATCTTGTGGGTAAGAAATACTGTTTTTTATGATGAAAGATAAAGTAACCTGAAACAGAGTGTGGAGCATTATAGTATTCTAAGTTGGTTGCAGACAAGTGCTTCTGGGATACGCTCGTTTAATTTACAAGTAAAGCACTTTAGGATTTCTTGTTGTTGTTGTTTTGTCAATGCTGCAAACTCAGCTTGAGATGTAAATCAAGCTGTGTTCATTCTGGTGCATGCCTCATTGCCAGTGAAATGTTTTTGGAACTGAAACTTAATCAGCCGTCTGTTGGGTCTTGGAGATGGAGTCCAGCTCGCACATTCATGATGGTCCTGACTCTCCAGAGCAATCAGAGTAAATAGTAAAGATGCAGTTTTGCTGTTTGTGCGCAGAGAGCTTGAGAATATGGAACTGAGTGAGCCAGACCCCGTGGAGGCTGTGTCGCCCTCTCTGTGGTCCAGGCGCATTTGCAGGGCTCAGTGCCATCCTGGGGAGCCTGTTGATGGTGGAGTGTTTTGTATGGGTGTCTCTGAGTTTTTTTATTTTTATTTTTTTCAGAAATGGCTGAGAACACATATCTGGAAGCCACAGGAGCGGGGTGGTTACTGCAGTGTTTGTGAGCATGGAGTGCTGCCTGACAAAAAGCCTCTGGGCTGACCGCCTGCCTTAGTCATGGGATTTGTGTTGTGTTGTGTAGTGTTGCTTGGGAAGTTAGTGCACTAGTCCGTACCCTCCTCCTGGAAGAGGGGACTCTTCAGGGTCTTCCAGTGTGGTGGGTTGTGCACTGTAGAGAAAGGTCTGCAGGCCTATACTGTCACTTTGTGAGGTCCTGGATTTGGATTTATTTTATAAAGTTGTTTTTGTAATGTCCTTTCTGTGAGGGATCTTATGATGGGAGTATTTGGGAATCTGCTTAAGGTTTATGGCTTAAAATCATTTTTAGTGAATGCTAAATGAGGCCTTAAAATTTCATGGAATTTGCCTCATTGTGTCAATGGGTGTTTGAGTAGGATACCTAATATTTTTATAAAGACATTTTATCGTTAGTTTGTCAAATACATTTTTCATTAACCAGAGCAAACCAGTTTCTCATTACAATGCCCTCATGAAGTTCTAATGAGCACAATCTGTAGGGTTTTTAGCCTTGAACAATCTTTTGATGACTTCTTTTTAAAATGGCTGCAATAATGTATTTTTGGATAGTTTGTCAATTCAGAGCTGTATTTTTAAAATGAATTTGTTATGTATTTGCATCCAAAAAAAAAGTTTCTTGTAAGTTCCTATCTGTGTATATAAATCTGATGCTATAAATCAACGACTTCAGTGTTTTAAAGTATCAGATAAACTGTTCTTTTTTTTTTCCTTTTTCTCAGATAAATAAGGTTTAAAAAGAGTGACTGGTTCCTTGAATAATTGACTTCTCATAGCCTTTCTTCACACCATCATCCTCAGAGTGTATGATAAGCAAAAAGACCGTCCCTTGAGTGGTTCTGTTTATGGACCCAGCTATGTACAAAGTTTCGTACATGGGGCACCATCCGCCCTTGCTGGCACATGAGAAGGCTGTGTTTCTTTGTTTGCAAGCTGAGTTGGGCCTATGCATTTACTAAAAATCAGACTTAGTAACATTGCCCGGACTTGAGGTAAATCACATTTTTATGAAATTTCAATTGTAGCTGTGATTTTTTTTTTTGATTTTTTTTTTTTTTTTTAATTCAGTTACAACATAATACATAATTCCTTGTCTTCAGTGCAGGGAGAAAAGTGTCTTTCTACTAATTGCACTGTTTTTCAATCAACTTTTGAAGATATCTTTAAAAAAATGACTGAATTAAAAAAACCTCTAATGATAAGAAAAAAGCCAACAGTTGCTATTCACAAAACAGAGCAAAGACTGATGTTAATCTTGAGGATTTTTCATGTCTTTCATGAAGCCATGGATGGCTGAATCTTACCCTGGAAAGACGGGGTGGCTGTGCAAATGTAGAAGCAGGCCTTCCCTCACAGCAGTTCAGCCAAAGCTCCCATGGTCCCTCCTATTGGTTAATTTTCCAATTTCAAATTTTTCGGAACTGGAAATAGGCCCATAGCAGTTGTCACCAATAAAATACTGCATTAATTGGAACCAATGTATATAAGAATAAATATTTAAATGAGATTTCAGTGCAAAAATGTTTACACATACATATCTTCTTCAGTCAACATTTTATAAGAAGAGTTAAGAATTTACACTAGGTTTGTAAGAAATCCAAGGATGCTAAGAAATGAAAATCACCCAGAACTCAAAACTAGCAGTGTACTATTTCAGACAGTAGAATATACAGTTAAAGCATTTTAAGGATTTTTTTTGTTCTAAAAGTAGAGAACATTAATTTTTAACGGTATATTAGACAGCTTTTCACTGTCGCTGCCTTTATGGGAGATGAACATTTTCATCTCTAACAGCTGTGCTTTATAACTCAAATCTCTACCCTACTTCTGCAATTATAATTTCTTCTAAACCTTAAGCAGATTTTTAAGAAGCTGCAGAAGACGAAAATAATTCACCTCTCTTACCAAATCCAGTATTTGCTTAGTCATTACTCAATGTTTTAAGGATGCTTTTTCAATATACTAATTTATTCCATCTCAGTAATGTAAATTCAGACTTGTCTTCCTAAGTTTTATGTTTGTTCCACAAAAACACCTCTTCATAATCCAGTCTTGATATTCTTTGCCTAAAATAACAGTAACCTGACCTTCCTATGAGGATTTTGAACAATATGCTTTCCAGTGATCTGCAAAGCAGGACAATGATGAAGAATGGAGGAAGTGGAGAGAATCAGTATAATTAAAAGGAATTTCTGATAACTAAGAATGAGTCTGCTACTTAAAAATTTCCATCAGTGCAGAGTTAGCAAGAAAATGTACTTTTGCATGCAACATAAACACCCATTTGTTTGATATTATGTATTTTTCAAATTTTAAGCACTTAACACTTTATATGCGTTAGGACTTTGTAAAGTACAGAAATTGGAATGTAGGTGTGAAATACCTGTTTCAGAATGCGGCCCCTTCATAGATGCCTTAACTTCCAAATACTCTTATAATGCCTTTTTTCTCCCCCTCTTTGTTGTACTGTTGCCAGGACGGCGTTACTAGTTGCCAGCACATCTTGTTGTCAGGTGAAGTTTGCACTTGGTTGACTTTCAGTGCAAGTACTAAGAGTATTCTGCTTTAACTAAGTAATAAGGGTTTTCTTGACCTCTTCTTGAGATGGGCCTTTTCTTTTTTTTGTAAGATTATTTCATGCATCATTAAACTTAAAAAAAAAAAAAAAAAAAAAAAAAATTTGTTCCAGACATTATAATCTCTTTTTGTGCTGTCCAATATAGTATGAAGCCACTGTACATTGTGCTGAAGCCACTTTTTTTTTGGCTACATAGTCAATAATTTAGAAGGACATCTTGGGAGGCAATACACCCTTAAAAATACCACACGTTTCAATGTCACTTAATTTCATCCCATTATTTTCTATTTCTTTTTCCATTTTATGCTATTTAAGAAAAATAGACAGAAGGCTGCATGCCTAACAAAATCAAAGGTGGTTGGAAATAAAAGATAATCACTCTTGTCTTTTCAGTGTCAGACCTACCATGATCATGGCTGTGTTTGCTAACCGATCCCTCAGAGGTCATTGCGCATAAGCACTAGCTTATTTATGTTGTTCTAGTGGCAAAGACAGATGTCAGTACACACGGACATTCCCCCCCCCCCCCCGTGTGTGTGTGTAAATGTAACATGCACATTTGTTTAAAAAGGCAAGGAACAGGACATGATTTCAGGCAAGTGGCTTATTTTGAAAAGCAAATGACAGAATAAAACTGGTGGGTAAAAAGAGGCAATAGAACTTCATGGGCTCCTCTATAGTCCTATAAATAAATAAAAGGAAAAGGCACAACTGGTGAGATGGTTACTGTTTGGTTTATCTATTGGCAGTATCTCACGCATCTGTATCCTGCTGTATTAAAAAAGCCTACTTGTTTGCCTTTTCGTGCTGTACTGCAGGTCAGGTTGAACATGCAGGAGCGACAGCAGGTCCCTTGCTCCCGTGGGAGCGGGAGAGGGTGCTGGTGAGGAAAGATTTCCAGGCGCAGACCTGTTGGTGCGGAAGAGGTGGGAGAAACCAGCAGGCAGCCTGCAGGGGAGACTGAGACTAGTGAGAAGAGTGGGGAGCAGAAATGTGGTCAGGCCTCTGAGGTGAGGAGAAGAAAGATATTTTCTGTAGATCCAGAAGTGATCTTGCAGAGTTTGCTGCACTTCAGGAGACCTCTGCTGGGTTGCTGGACTTAAGCACAAGCCTGAAAAAAACAGATACTGGAAAAAGAGAGATGTGTTTACAACCCCTTTTTATTTTTATGCTCTCTCATCTTGTTTTCTGTTTTAAAAATTGATCTCTTTAGTTTCTGCTCAAATGAAACCTTGCTTTTGAATTTAAAAGCACTTTTGGTCTTTTTTGAGTTTTTAATTAAAGAAAATGGTGCAAATGACTGTCACAAAGCCCTGGCTGAGAAAATGCACCAGATTTGGATAGACCAGTCTTTGCTAGAAAAAGTATTTCCTTCACCATTCTCTCTGATTAAAATATGACTCCAGGTAAGCCAGTTCACTTCTAGTGCTGCATTCAACTATTTTGTCTGTATCCAGTTTCTTTTGCTTCTGGTCTCTGTGGAAGTATTAATGAAAACTACTCATAAATCTTACTCCAGATGTTCTTAAGTTTCAGAATGTTCAGGGCCAGGGTCCTTGGGTGTACAGTAATCTCTCTGCGTTGAAAAACATAGTTTTTCTTATTTCTATCTTTCAGTACAGTGTGATGTAAAAGTTTCTGTTTATAAAAGTTCCAATAAATATCACTTTTACATGTTTTACACTGCATTTGTTATGATTCATAGGGCATTTATCATGAGTTGTTGAAATCATATTCTGACCTGTGTGCTCCTAAATCTCATTGTCTAATTGGGGTCTTAATTCCTAGCAGTGAGGAGACTGGATTTTTTTGCCTGTGAAGTTTAGAAGCATTCAGTTGAGGATTATATCAATTTGATACTGATGTCTGAAACATAAAAAGCAAAAGTCAGTAGAACAGAGATCTCATTCTTAAGCATGTATTTTTAACAAATGTCTATGTGTAACTTATAATTACCGATTTACTTGCATGCTAATACTTTCATTGAAATGTTAAAGTAAAATCTCAGGCACATGTTTAATTTAAACTCTTCCAGGTAAAATATATTCTACTCATCATTGGAATGTCCTATACAAGCTCAAATTCCGCTCAGTAGCTGTTGCTTAAAGACAATGCTTATATTTCGGTGACAGAGAATTACTTTAAATTTGGCAAGCTGAGAACTTCCAAAAGGAGCTTTTGGATTGTCCAGCTAGTCTTCTGAGTGGCTTGGCTTTAAATATAATGCTGTCATCTTATTTTTTGTAATAGCTACATGATGATACTGAACTTAGGAAATCTTATGTTTCTCATATGCAGGACTTTGATTTGTATGAATGTATGCCCAGTGTTAAACGGTGACCAGGGTTAGATAAACATATACTTGTCAAAACATTCACCTCTTACTGACTCTTATTCACTTGGCATGCCAATTTTAAAATATAGTCCATTTACCTGAATTCTGTGGTTGGCTTCGCATTTTGCATGTACTAGAAAATTGGTCACATTTGAGAATTTTCACTTCTATAATGCTTTTTATTGACAGATCTCTGTTTTGTACAAATAAGAGTTAATCCCCTTAGCACTCGAAAAGCATTGGTGCAGTGGAACATGATCTTTTGCAAAATAATTGGGTGCCAGTAATATTAGTCAGTTGACATGTTTACTTTAATAGGAGACACTGCTGTATTTTGAGATGGTTGGATGGATGTTTCTCTCTTTAACAGCACATTATTATCAGCAGCAACCCAAAATTATCCTGACTTGAGACTGTTGCATTTGTGGAGCTTGATCCTACAAACACACAAAGAATTGCTGTCACTTGGCTTTGTGCAACTCTTCTCATTTTCAGTCCACAAAGTAAAGTCAAGGAAATCACTGCAGTGCCTGGACCTGTGCTGGGGCAGCTGGGTTGTGAGCTGTACCTGCCTCTGTGTGTGCGGCAGCCAAGCTGCTGAACAAGCCCCTCCATCCACATTGCAACTGCAGCCAGGCTGGGTTTGCTTGTGGTTGCAGCATCAAACTCCTAAATAATAGACTGTCAAAAGAGGTTAATTTTCAGATCCGCTACTTGTGTGACAGTGCACTGTTAAACTGCATAACATCAATCTAAATGTCCCAGTGTATAATACAGTTTGCCGTACAAATTAAAATTATCATGTAAACTGACAAAATGTATACTGACATCTAATTATGGTGCATAATAGGGTCTTGTTCCACTGTACTGACACCTCTCTTTTATTTATTTTGTTCAAATCTCATTAATCTGGGTAATAAGTTTTATCCTCATTTGGACTCTCATTTGTTCAGATTATAATTCTGCTTTATAAATTCCATTACAGTTAATTAGCAATTTTTACCAAACAATTTTCTAGTAGATTAAATCAGAAGAAAATCCAGATTCTGTCTTATCTTCATTTAAACATTTAAGCCTAAGAGCAATTTTGAAGATAATTCTCTTTAATTGTAGTTTCCTGTTATAGGTATTATATTTATAACAGGTTGCTAGCATAGAGTGCATCTGTTTATCTGCCACTTTATTTTCTATTAATCTGCTTTTGGTAATGAGAGCTTTAGGGTTTCATCTTTGGCTCTACTTGTTTTGTGTTTCTGATGGAGGATGTTCCTAGGAGTATTGGTTTCATTTAGTGCAAGGGTGTTTGCCCAGCCGATGCACTGGTGGTGATCTGGGGCTTTAGCTTTCCTGCGCCATTGGGGCACCAGAGCCTGGGTGGCAGAGGTTTGGAAGGTCCCTGCCAATGTAAATTGGCCAGTGGTGGTTTTGACCATGCTAGTCTTTAAGAAATGTCTTTTTAGGAGTAGACAGAGTACGAGGCTGCTCATAAACCTGTGGTGGCTTTATTCTCCTTGGTGGGGGAAGGAAGGGGTGGCATCAGGGTACTGACAGATGGGCACTGATGTTTCCATCAAAGTTGTCCTAGTGACTCCAAAGGAGCTGGAGTTTTATGCCTGGCAGTATATACCACTTGCTGGTGTTTATGGGATCAAAGACTGAAGGAACACAAATAGAAAGAGAACACTGTGTAGTTTTGGAAGGGAAACAGTGCGGGTGGGTAGGAAGATACCTTTTGCTAGCACTTCAGGAACTGAAGAAAACAAAAATAAAAACCAAAAGCCCAATTCAGATATGAAGGATTAAATTGATGTGAATCAAAACTGAATCCCAGTGAGGTGACCAAAACTGGGCAGGGTAGACCAGCTGTGACAGAACTGCGTTGAACTTAAATGTGGTCACTAGTTTCAGGTATGGTTTTCTCTGTTTTTCAAGACTGAGTAAACTGGATGTTATTAAATGTAGTTATTAAAGAGTCATGATGACTGTGACAAAAGCAATTTTAATTAAATGATTTGAACATCAGTGTTTACACAGACATCTGTTTCTACTAATGACAACATTTACTTGCGAAGTTTGCAGAAAATCCTCTTGATTCACGTGGCATTATGAGGTAGAATTAATGCATTTATTGTGGTCTGCTATAGTGAATTTAATTTCTGCACTTTCTCTTGATCTGAAATAAAAATGGGCACTGCTAAGTTGTTATCATACTGACTGAAATACGTGTGGTAAAATAAGCAGTATGATTATAGGATGCCTGGAGCAAAATAAACTTGAAAATGGTGAAGGAGCTCATCCTCTCCACCACCCCCCCCTCCGAATTTCAAATATTCTTCAGTTATTGTAGAAGGAACTTATTATCTTTCTAATTATTACCTATAAAAAACATATATTCATATAGATCAGTATTTTTAGAGGTGCCTCATAAAGCTTATGAACTTGCACAGCCTTAAATGCCTGTAACAGGTATGCTTCCTTTCTATTGCTTATTTCTAGCTGATCTGTTGTCTAAGCAAGTCTGTAGCTGACCTTTTGTTACATAATTGCTGATTTTAAACATTTGTATTAATTCCTAAGGAATTGCACCCAATTACATTCTGTAATAACTGGTGATGATTATTTGATTGTTCAACTGAATCCTCTGCAGCCGCTGCCTTCTGAATGACTGTTTATGGCTTTCATTTTTGCTAGGATATAATCTAGCTGCCCTCCTGTGCAACAGCATCATCTGTAAAATCCACATGTTCTTCTGCTTGATACTGTAACTATCAGTACAGCTTCCTTATGCTGGGTCTGTAAAATTGCTTTCATTGAACCACAAGTTGTATTTTGACCTCAGAGTCCTTCTGTAATTCTTTCTATTTCTGTGCAGTTTCTACTAAGAAAATGCTATTAATGGCCAATCCTTGGTAATCTTGCTTTTTCCTTTGGTTATGTATTAAATACAGATTAGATGACAGTATTTACAGTGTCCAATCAGGTTTGTTAATCTGAGGTTTAGCATCTTGTAATGCTTACCTCTAAAACTGGTTAGAAAAAAAAAAAAAGAAAAGAAAACTGTCTTCCTAGAAGCCTCTCTGAGGTCTCAGAATTCAGTTTCCTTTACACTGTTTTTAGCTGCTAGCATTTACACTCTTAACTCATTTGGAAAACAGCATCTTTTTTCCTCCTGAGTTTATAGAGCTCTGTTGATATGATATAGGGAAATGTTTTTCTTTGGAAGAAAAGGAAGATTGAGTTACTAGATTTATTGTGGTCTTCCTTATGTGGTTTTGTGCAACAGAGGTGGTAGGCAAGGGCTAATGGTAGTCCAAAAACTATTTTATTTGATACAAAATCAGTCTCTCTCTCTCTATCTCTCTCTATCTCAAAAAAAAAAAAAAAAAAAAAGACCGACCATAAGTTGAAAACAAAAATAAATAGCCACTAACTTTTTCTCTTATTTTCTTCATTTAATAGTCTTGGACATTCTTTTTATGTTTTATAATGATGCTGTATTTTATATAATGTAATTTTTTCTCTAATCTGTTACATTTACAAAGGAAGTGCAGCACAGATGTGTTTTGTGAAGTAAGAAGATGACAGTTTAGAAAGTGGCAAAATAAGTGTAAGGAAATCAAAAAACAGGACTTGAATCATAATCTTCTCCTTTTGTACTGCAGCCATTCATCATACCTCCACAAGTAACTTACACTGTCCACTATGGGAAAGTTCTGCTATGTTTATCCTTGATCTTAACTGTTAGACCTTTCTGAATATTTTATTCTAATATTTATTACACATTTTTGTTCTCTTTGATTTAGGTAATTTATGTTCTCAAGGCATTTTACCAGTTCTTTACCAAATGCTATATGTTAGTGAAATAGATAGGCCTTAATTTTTTTTGGTTGCCCTGTCCTGACTTCCTCTAAAAACATCTTAGAGCAAGCAATCCAGGTGTAAAACTGGGTATTGTAATTCAGTATTTTTATAAAATAATCAGTTGAGAATAGATGAGGATGTACATACTGTATCTGGAATTTTTACACATTGCAACGTAAGAAAAAGCAGTAGAAACAAAACAGTTTTCAGTATTTGTGAGAGCAGGAGCATTCTGTATGCTGAATAAGAGGAAAAAAGCAGTAACTCCCTTGGTGTAAATCAATATAGTTTATTGAAGTCTTCAGAGTTTTTCAAAGTATGAAATGAGTTCAAAGTCTAATCCATCTGTATCTAATTATTCAGTAGCTCTAGATTAGTTTTTCCATTGAAAAATGCAGATTCGTTCAATGCATTTTTAATGGAAATTCTTTGCTTTCAAGAGAACTTCAGATGGGAGAAGTTTCTTAGATGCTGAGATGTCCTTTCTGGTCAAAAGAGAGTTTTAACATGAATGCTAGCCCAAAGATTAGCATATGATGCTGACGGGCAGGAGGCCTGGGTTCAGGAGACCCCTTGTTGTACAATACCCAAACATGACCTTGGAGCCTCAGTCTCCCATATCCAAAGTGAGTGCCCTACTCAATAGGGTAAGTTTTTCTCCTTTTCTTCCCTTGTTATATTTTGTAGAAACAATTAAATACCTTAATTTAATGTTTATTTATTTTTAAATAATTAAATTACCTGAACAGAAAATTTAACCTTGCTCTCCCATATCCCAAGTAAGTCCCCTGACTAGTGGGTTCTAGAGACTGTGTATTTCATTCCCTTTCTCCTCAGAATTAACCCAATAAAAATATCTTCAGTAGAAGATGATACAGGAAAAAGAAAATTACATTGAGCCCAGTGCTGAGAGCATTCATTTTGAATGCAGGAAGCTGAGTTCAAAGTTTCTCATCTAAATCAAGCAGAGGCATAACTTGAGACTGAATTATTTATGTCTCTGATTAATATAGTTTTTTTTCCTCCTCCCGCATCTGTTCTCCCCCACCCAGCATCCTTTTGGTCTCAGTTTCATCCCTTTATAAAGCAGGAAAAAGGTTGAAATATCAAAAAGCGTTTCTTCCTGCAGTGCAGTCCATTGGTTAATTCATACTTTAATAGGTAGCACATAGTAACACAACAGGTAGTTGTAGGCTGCAAAAAGAAAGTAGGATTCATACTTATTAGTAAAGGGATACTAACGAATGTATACAGATTTTACAGATGGAAAGTTAAAAGTTAGCCAGCAAATTGTAGCGTCAGTCTGCTGGAATTTATGTAATTGTACCTGCTGTGCAGGTGCACCTGACAAAATATGGTCACTTTTGGACTTGGCTCTGAGCAATATAATATGATTATTTGTGTCTTCAAGGGATTCTTTCATTCCTGAGGACAACCTCAGCAGTTGAGAAGGTGAAAACTGGAGTACAGTTAATACTGCTTAACACTGGATTCAGACGTTTATAAGAACGAAGATACCCTGCCTTTTTTTGTTCCTCATTTCAGTCCACTTAGTTAGATGAGTTTATTGATTGAAAAATAAGTCTGACGTATAGGAGTTACTGATCAGTCTTATACTGTTACTGTACCGTAAATACAATATCAGCCCAAAGTTTCAGTGCAGACATTTGAGAGATGGTCTCTCCGGGTTCATGGAGCAAGGAGCCCTGCAGAAGCTCCCAGCTAATCAACATGGCAGCCACCTCAAGGATTTCTTGGGCTTCCAGGCAGATTCAGGTGTCCCTGTGTGCATTATGGCATTTCCTGTTTCTCATAATATTGTGAGAATATACTTTTCCTATTTTTAAATCAAACACAAGTGATTTCCTAGGATCTTTATTCAGATTTTTCAGTTGGATTTCAAGAATGAAATGAAAGATAAAGAGAAAATAAAAGGTTGAAGTTATTTCATAATGAAGTTTTCTCATCTCTGTATGAAAGTTAATAAGCTGTTCCATAGGACACTATGGGACACTTCTTTGGGACAGCCATTATGCAATGTTCCGTCTTTTGCCTGGTCACTTTGGAAAAAGAGGAAAGAAAATTTCATTTTAAGTTCCAAAATCCCAAGGAGTGCTACTTTGGTAAAAGTGGAAGTAAAGACCTGGAACTGGTAAACATTTGAATTGAGGTCTCATTTTTGGTGAACTAAATATTACGATTTTTCAGGAATGAGGCTTATGTCAAACTCTTTTTAAAAACAGCACAGCCTCTTAAAAAAAAAAAAAAATTCTGTATGCTAGAGAAGAGATACACAAGCGGTGTACTGCAGGACTGTTTTCTCCATCTGTTGCTAGTGAGTATAGCCATCTTGCTTTCTCTGACATGGTATTAAAACTATGCTATTAAATGAGAAGAGTCTTCTAGAACAATATGGCCAGGCCTTAGTCTTGCAGTAGGCTTTGAATTAGTCAAGTGAAAAAGTGAAATGCTTTTGTTGGAAATGAGTGCCTAGCCTAGCCAACTTTTTAACTACACCTGATCACTATTATCCCAGGAAATTAATAATTCCAATAGTAAAGAGAATTGTTATAATATTGTGAGAAGTCCTTGTGCTGTGTAATAGTTTCTTTTATTAAGCCATCTGTCCTTTCTTTGATATGAACATATTTTGGATAGGGGCATTTTAATCGTCATTCCAGCATCCTTCACTGTGGCAAGTCGATTACACTAATTAAAGTCCAGTTTAATAAAATAAAAATATCTAACACAAAAATCTGGAGCTCAGTGCTCCCTTTGGCATGAAGGACCAAATGACAAGAAGTCTTTTCATGGATTCCGGTGCAGATTTTCCTTCCCACTTGTTCTGCTTAATATGAGGGTGATTTAAGGAAGCAGTACATGCGGTATAGTCAGCAATCTGTTCTCTGACTATTTAATCCAGGCCAGGGCACACACATTCTCTGTAATAATATAAGTAATACCTTGTGTCACAATCTGTGATTCTCAGTTGGTGAGCCAGGGAGCTGCGGGCAGCTGAGCATGCCAGCTTCCCACCTAGAGCCTCTTCTTCCTCCTCACCTATCAGATGTACCACAGCAGGCCATAAAACTGATTTAAAGATCATGGGATTTGGTGGGTTTTAATCCCATTTTGGAGGTGTTTTGATTTTTGAACTGTTGGAGCCATACATATGAATGCCCATATGTTTGGGGAATTTAATCTGCTATATAGAACCCGGATGCTGAAGAAAGGCAAAGACACTTTTTTTTTTTTTTTAGTGAAGGTGGAGAGGAATCCTGCAGCAGCGCTGTTCCACATCCAGCAGAGCAGCCCCTTGTTAGACTCTCCCTTTCTGCTTCAGGCTCTTCCAGCTGCCCTCTCCTCGTGGCTTTGCTGCCCAGCTGTGATCTTCCCGGGGATGTTGCACATGAGGATGTTGATGCTTGTAAATTCCCTTCCAGGACTATTGTGCTCTTCTCTCTTCTGAGCAGTGTTACTCTCCCAACAGCGTCTTGCTGCATACCATCTCCTCTCCTGTGATAATACCTCTTTCATTCTGGCATGCTCTCTTTGCCCTCATATCACATGGTGGCCATAAACAGCACAGGAAGAGGAGGAGGAGGAGGAATGCAATTGGTTGAAGTGACCTGGTTAGAGTGGTTCAGAAAGCATTACTGAAGCAGGTACCTGTCAGCAATTACCATAAGGATAATCTCATTCCTCTGTTGGGAAAGCATATTGATTCTGATGGTATTTTATTTGGAAGAATATATTAGGGGAAGAGGTCGTCTTCTGAATGATAGTTACAAAACAAAATTTTTGTTTTTCTAAATTCAAATTTTTTTTGTTTGGGCATTTAAGGTTTAAAAAGGCCAAGATGAAAGTAGCCTGATGTGTATGATCACTTGTTTATGGAACATTATGAATTTGTGGCATTCTTGTTCTGATATGAGATGCACTTCATTTTCTCTCTCCCCCTCCAAATTTTGTTTTTCTTTAAGACAGAAGAATTTATTTTCCAGACAGTTGGGGTGGATGTATGCTAATGACCATTCATTCTTTTTTTCCTGCTTTGCTAATATTTGCTTTTGTTCTTGGCCTGAGACAATGCAGGGAATCAGAGAGAAGCTCTCTCTGATAATGCTGGCTGTATGATTTGTACCCCAAAGACTCAGACCACAAAGCCAGTAGCAGACAGTAAGAACAGGCAGCCAGAACAGCAGTCATGTATTCTCGGGGCTGGGGGACAGAAGTGTCATCCACTGGCTGAAGCCAGAGCTGCTATAGCAAATCCTGTGTAGGTGGAAATGAACATCCAGGAGCATCTCCTAAGTCGATGAAAGACAGCAATGCTGTAAAATCACAGGGCTTGTAAAACAATCACAAGTCTTTGTTATTCTTTGCACACAAAGAGATTATGCAACATTAATTCCTTTTCTCACCCTTACTCACCCAGTGATTGAAGGATATCTGCCTCATTGCAGAGATGGAGCCCCTGATTCTGCAAAACATGTAAGCACTGGAATAAATTTATATGACTGAATGCTTTGCTGAATCAGGACCCGATTGACACCACTGTAAATTTTGCTTCATTGAAGGATAAAGAATTTATTTCCTATTGCCTCTTCTCCATTTCCCTCAAGTCTTCCTGTAACACTAAATATTGCCCTCTGCCTCAGTAGTTTTGCAATATTACCATTAAATTGCTGTCTGATTTGCTCTTTGGGGCAAGACAAAGCGAAGTAGGGCAAATGTATTGCTGCCTATGTGCTTTCAGTAATCTTCTCTCCTCTCCCCCAGCCTGCCAGGGACTGTAGTGGCCACAGATGGGCAGAGAAGGGACTGTTTCCTGTGATATAGATTGACTGTATGTTCGTATTCAAAATATTATGGGCCATCCCATTCCATTCCTGAAGGTACTGTGTAACATGAAATCTGCAGTAAACAACTGTCAAGAAATGCTAAGCCTTCCTCATCAAACCATATATTTTAGGTTTAGAGGATGAGTGCTCTGACATTTGGATTAAAAAAAAAAATCTTTTCTTTTGAAATAATGTAGTTTTAACAACCAACATGTTTTAGTAGTAGACCAGTATTTGCAGTGACTTTCCCCTTTGTCATTCCCCATAGTCTGCCTTCATTAAAAATAAATTAATAAATTACAAAAAGTAAGTTGTAATGAAAAAAAACTAATGGTTTTAAATTGAAGATCATTCTTCTTGAAATGACGGTTTAGTTTCATATCCTTTGAGATTCCACCAGTGAAAAATGGGTCACCTGTACTATTACCTTTATATAACTTGCTGGAAATAGAGGAAATTCTGTAACCCCTGCCGTGAACATTTGTAGGGCAGTCCTGAGTCTCAATCACTGCAGTTCTTTTGCTGCCTGTAAGGGAAACAAACTATAAAAGAATTACTGTGAGGCAAGACACGGAGGAAACCATAGAGTAATTTTGAGGGACTGTAAGTGGAGTATGGCACAGAACTTGGTTTTGACGCTTGCTTTTTTGTTCAAGAAATCTTAATTTACAATAGCAGTAGATATTGTAGTGTGCCTCCTTTAGAGCAACTTAACAAAGTGCCTTGCATTTTATAATCCTGAATGGTTGAGGTGAGCTTCTACGAAAAGAGGAGTATAGGATGGGACACTGATCAAATCCTCTATGCTTTTTACTTTAAGGCTGAACCTTTTCTTGACTGTCCTCCGTTAAGCAGATGCCACATAATTTAAAGTAGCAATATCTTTTGATTTTGAATCCTGATCTGAACTGAAATGTTAATATGAAACTAAAATAGTAAATTAAAACAAAAAAATGCCTCTAGAGTATTAAGTATGTCACTTTCTGAAATGTTGCCAGGACATTTTTTAAGGTATTTTGTCCTTTGATATTTTTGTCTTTTTTAGGGAACATTTCCACCTAGTAAACTTCTCAGAAGAACAGACTAATTGGCACTAAGACCTGCAGAAAGCTAAGAGTCATTCTCATTTTCTGCTGATTTCATGGGAGATGAAAATAGGCAGGTAATTAGCTAAATAAGATAAACTCCATTTTTCCTCTAGCTTTCAGTACAAATTACACATAATAAAACTAGATTACCTGGCTGTCCTGGAGGCTCTTTATATGGAGCAGTTGATACATTTTTTTTAAATATTTTTGACAAAAGGAATTAAATTCTCTCAAAGGCTTTACAGAAAAAAATCCAATTTTGAAACCAGCAAAATTACTTGAGAATTAATGTAAAATGCTAAAACTGGAGTGTTCATTGCATTGAAGAAATGTGATAAAATATAGTGCAAGTCACGTCCTTTAGCAGCTGTTACATTTTATTGGATCAGTGACTCTAAAGAATGTTTATTGCTTAAGTACTCTTTTGGTGCCCTTCTTGTTCCCTCCATTATTCTTCCACATTGCTGTGGGAAAGAAAACCCACAGAATTTAAAATGTTATCATCACATTGCAGCACAGACAGTTTGACAGTAATGAAACTAATTCCATTCCTGTTAATAAAATGGTATTTAAGCCATTTTATATAATTTTGCATCTCACTGATTAGTATGTATCTTTCAAGTGTGGCAAAATTTGACAGGGAAATGTCTCTAAAGGTCAGCTGAAATGAAAACAGTAAGTGAAGATGCTGAAACTCCACCTCATAACTTCTGCAAGTTTCCACTTCTCTCTGTGGAGAAAACATAGCTTCCTTTTGCACTATGGAAAAAAATACATGCTAGAATGAGGTGGGTATAAATTGTTTTATGAACTTTTGTGACACTGTGACCTTGAGCTATGCAATACTGGCAATCTCTAGGGGCCCGTTATTAAATACAATGTGTGCAATGTACCATACATAAAAATACATAAAATCTTCTGCAGCAAAGTTATACTGAGGTTTTGCAGTTTCCATTGAATCATACTTGGCACAATCTTAATGCAATAGAGAGGTTTTTGTGTAATTAAAGCATATAGGTATGCTACTTGGAATATTTCATTTTTTTATAAGACATTGCTGGGAGCAAAAGTTGAAGTAGTGATATTCCTTCAATAATCCCTTAGAAGCTGAGACAAAGAGCTAGCTGAAGAGTCTGTGGCACCAGGCTGGATGTCCAGTAATGCAAATCTTTGTTGTACTTTGTCTCCTCTCAATCTAAGACAAATTAGAAGTAGAGTGCTAACTATAAGATAACCTTGTGCTCCCAGCACCGTCCTCTGGTTCTGTCCCTCAGTGCAGGGTGCAAAGATATTCTTCCTTTTTGCGAGTACCATGGGAGTACTGGGTTGTCCCCTTTTCTTCCTAGCCTAGAAGTAGTTATCTTCTCCATGTGAAGAAGCCAGTGCGGCTTCAGTAAGTCTCTGAGAGTATGTCCATGCAATATAATACAGGGTGATACAGAGTCCTGAAATAGTGATGTGTAGCTTGGCATCGCAGTGTGGCACACGACAGTGCTGGGCAGAAATTCCAATTCAAACCTCCCAAAACAGTGCTTGTACGTAACTTTTCATTCCTCTCCAAAATATCTGTGATCTGTTCCTGTAGGCTTGGTGATTTTGCTACTAAAGAAAGAGAAATGGAAATAATCCAATCTTGATTTTTAGATTCCAAATCATTTTTTGAATCTTCTCTATCAATAGGAGGCATTTACAAGGTCATAGTCATGCTCTTGTTTTAATATACTTTTAAAATTTATCTTTTTAATATATAATATTTGCAATAGAACAGTATAGATCATTGCTGAACTTTTCAGTTTTGTGACCATGTTGGACGAACAAAGATGCTTTTTCTCTGTTGATAATGTAACATACTTTATTTACAAAAAATATTGCAACAGCTTGTCTGTGATTTTAAAATATATATTAAAAAAATTTATATGTATGTATATATTTGCATTGACCTCAGTACCTGTGGTCCTCATTATTAAGTAATTTTTTTGCTGTGGGATAATGTATTTATGGATATCATCTTGTAATACACACATAACCAAGCTTGACATAAATGCAGGCTTTTCTTCTAGCTTTGCTGGCAATTAGGTGATGATAACTACCCTAGTAATGAGTTGAATGGGCAGATATTGCTGATAACATTGGACCTAACCCTGTGCACTTATATAAGTGCTCTCACTGGTTCCAAAGAATCTGCTTCAGAAAGTAATTTTTATCTAAGGCTTGTCTCTCAGTCCATTTGATTTAAAAATTGATCTCTGAAAGTGATCTCAATCAACAGTAAAATGTGGGGGTTGTTACAAGGATCTGTTTTAAAGAACCAGAGGTAAAATTTCATATCTAAGTGTGGTAAAACACAGTTTGTATTCTTGAACTACCTGCATCTATTCCCATTGGTGAGAAGTGTTCACATTCCTAGGGCTCAGATGCTAATCAGACGTTGTTAATAGGATCTACAACTGATAGTTGTATTCAGTTGCTTTGGATTTTTGGAATAAAATGTACTTCCCAGACTTAAAATGAAGGTATCTGTTCTTTTTCATTGGCGTGACTGCTGGGAGACTTAGCGTAATGGCAAGTCCAGTGTAATAATACATTGTGCCTTCTTCACCCTTCCCAGCACCTCCCCCCCCCCCGCCCCCAAAAGTCAGCAGGATTTCATTTGATTGGTATTTTGATTCCATGCATTACTAATATGGTCAGAGATGAAAGTATTTGCGTTGAAAGGACTCTTATCAAATCCACTCATGTGAGACTAGCAAGGCCTGCCTTCTCCCCTTGGTTTCCAGCAGGAGCTGTGAGGATGACTGTAGCAACGCTAAGGCTAATAATGTGATAGTGCCACTGGATGCTTTCCTGTACCGCCTTCTGCAGAGCGCTCTGCTCTGCTCACCTTACGTTACATAGGCCTTGGCTGCCGTTTCAGAGATTTGTACCAGTCTGAGTTAGTGAGATTTTTTGAGTTCTTTGTCCATCCTGAAGTGGATCCTCATTTTATTTTTATATGCACAATACTTTGGAGGTCATAGGAGGAAGCAGTGTGAAACAGTTACAGAAATGACAGTCTGTGTATGTGTATAAGCTTCTGCTTTTATACAGAATGATTCAATATTACCTACTGTGATTCCTTCCAAAGAATTAAGGCAGTTTATATCTTAGAAGTCGTCTCTGGAGAACACTAAAATATGAAAAACTTATGATTGACTCTAGAGTGCTTAGTTCAAAAGTATTGCTACCTGAAGTATGAATGGAGCCAATATATGCAGTAACTTCTGTAATTACTAATATTTGGCATATTTCAACCTTTTATTTCAGTTTTTATTAAATCAATTCCACTCTATAAATAGAAAATTTTAAAAACACTGCAATTTTAGTGCTTCAGCAACACAACTGCCAGAAATAGATAACTGTATAGAGACAATTTCCCCTGTTGTTTTCCACTGTATAGAGACAATTTCCCCTGTTGTTTTCCACTGTTATCTGTGTTTTTCTCTTGTTTTCTGTTTTGTTTTCTGTTTTCTTAGCTGTCAGTGTATCTGTAGCAATGATGGTATGGCCAGTCTGTTTCTTTTGTAAGCTGCTGCCTGTGGTTTATGAAGACTTTCTTTGTGGAATCAAAATATACAGTCTCTGCTCAACTGTTCCAACACAACAGTAGAAGCAACTGTGCATATGTGGGCTTTTTTTTTTTTTGAAGATTGTTTTGCTGCTCTTATCCAAAAATTTTTGAAAAGTAGATTGATAATCTTGCCAAATACAGTATAGAAAATAGTATATTTACACATATATATGGTGCAGTTCACGGAGAGCTGAACTTTTTGCTTCTTAGCATGACGCGTGTTGTGTTTGGCACAGCTCATTGCATGGTGCACTGTAATAGGGATTTCCTCCATCCTGCCCTTCCTCAGAAATCCTTCTTGCTGTTGGTTTTGCCCATTGTCATGGGCCTTCTCCTGTGCTGTTGCCTGGAAGCTCTGGCTTCCTACTTGCTGCTGACTGTGTTGAACAAAAGCTAGATGAGGAATGAGAAATGCAATGTAGAAGTATTTTTTTTCCAATCTGTACGGTCACAAGAGGAAATACTGTGCACTTTGTGTTGAGTAACTTTTACAAATTACAGCAGATAAATTTTAAATGATCTCAGGGTTTGTTTCGAAATTCAAAATCAAATGTGTTTTTTGGCATTTTTTTTTTATGCTCTGATCAAAATGCAAAAGATAGCAATTAGAAGTATGGCCACTAACATCTCGTACACATTGAGAAATTGGGGACATCCACAGTTTGTTCCAGTCTTTAGCATTTTAATTTTTAACTTGGTTTATTTAATTTCTCAGTCGTTGAACATGAATTTTGCTGTAGAAATTTGTTTAATTGAGGAAGCTGGGGTTTGAGTTGAACTAAGTTCACATTGAACTTGAAATTCTGAACCTGATTAAAGGTTATTTTGTTGTGATCTTTTGTACCTTGAAAGACTGGACCATCTTGAGTTTGATTGTGACATTACATTGAGGCTGGGGGAGGCATGAGTCTTCATGAGCAAAACGTGCATGTGAGAGACAAGCTTCCACAGAAATTCTCATAGTGCAGCCTTCTGTTCTTCCCTGGGTGGTTTTGACCACCTTAGTTATGGATATTCTGCAAGTAAAAGCAGATCCTTAGAATTGCCACAGCTTTGGGAATTTTGCTGTAAAAGCAGGCTGGTTTCGTGACGACATTTGAAAAGAAAGACAGCATCTGCATTTTTATTAAGTTGGACAGAAGACAGACTAAAAATTAAAGAGGAGAATAAACGCTCAGATACTCAGATGTGTTCTTGGGTATATTGCCTTTAAATGGCACTTTTGGGATTCCTGTCCTTGAATATAAATATGGGCTACAAGAAAATAGAAGATAATAGCTTTACAGCAGGACAGATACAAGTGGCTACACAAGTATGCCTCAGGAAAAATGGTGCTGTTGTGGCTACTAGAATTGTGTTAAGAGCTAATTTTTAGTTGAAGCTGAGTGTTTGTAAATCTAGCTGTTGCTAGACCTTTGTCAAATCCTGGAGGTTTTATTAGGTTTAAGCTCCATGTTAATGTACTATATATGATTCTAAAACTGTGACTGTCACAGATACTAGTTATTTCTCAGTAGTGCTACATTTACCAGCATTATTTCCAAGAATTAAAACTGGTATTTTCATATTACATCTGATTTGGGTCATTGAACAAAATTAGCCATAAGCATACCAGAACTCCTGAGAATCATCTAGCCATGTGAACTCTTCTTTTATATGTAAAGAGTGTCCTCCTTCAGAGATCTGAGAAATGTAGATTTCTGAGGTGTATTTTTATTTTTAGAATTCTCCTTGATCTGTTCTTCTAGACATGTAGTAGACATTTGTATTAAAAGTAAATAAATTCTATACACATGAACAGCATGTAGAGTGTAGTTAGGAGCTTTATTTCATTCAAAGCAAAGTTAACTAAATCAGGAAAAAAAACACCTACAAGACTTTTTATTTGTATGTGTAAAGTAACTTGCTTTTTTTTTTTTTTTTTTTTAATTCTACCAACATTAAATCTTCCAAATTCCTATTTCTGTCTGCCAAAAATCATCCTCTTATGGGATTCCTGCCACCATTTTCAGTGTGCAGTTTAAATAATAAATGTAGAAAGTGAAGTTTAATGATGCATTCTGATGTGAAAGACACATACAACTATAAAACTACTTGTTTGTTCTTTTTCGTAAACAAGACAGTTACAAATGTGTACTTCCTCAGCAATGTCAGAGATATTTATTTTCAGTATTTTTTAATGTGTGATTTTAGAGTTCCTTTATGGTTCCTGAGCATTTTTAGTATTTTTCTTTGATGCTTTATGTTCTTTTGCAGAAGTCTGATTTAACTTAATGCACAGCCATTAAATTCCCATCTACCATATCTTTGATGCTATATCTTCTAGCTGAAAGAGTCCCCTTCGTGTCCTTTCACACTGTAAACCTATTGAACAATGTCAGCTTTACTATACAGAGCCTTGATGAGCTCTCGTAACTGCCTTAAGGTTTCTCACCTCAAATTTTCAAGAGCTCTCTGCACTTCAAGGTTATGGTGACCAAGTAATCTTTATAATTCATTCTGTACAACTGCAGTGTGTAGTACTAACACACACAAATAGGTGTGTCGCACTAGGTATCACACAGTGATACTATTTTGGGGGCTTCAGTTTACCTTTACCAGTTTACCTTCCTTTGTTGATGCTCATTTGCTATATTGCATGCTCTGCCATGTAGAAAGATGTCCTTAGTATCTCTGTTACGGTGAACATTTGAATTTCTTCCAAAAGTGTTAGTATGTGTCTAACTGCAAGTGTACAGCACTTCTTATGCACTAATGTTCTGAAAGCAAAAACTTCCTAACAAATAAGGTGATGTAAAGGTTATTTCTATTTTATTTAAAAATTCCGATCTTTTAAATGTTTGAGAATATAGAAGTATCAGACTGGGGAGAAACACATAAATTGTAAATATACAGGTACTCATTGTTTATTCCAAGTGTAAAATAATATCATAACAGAGCACAAATATAACGACCCTACAACTTTCAGTCAGTCTCAGGCCCTGAGACTTCTGCATGATGATGTATTTACAGTTAGGGTCTCCACTGGGGAGAGAGGAGATTGAAGAGGTGTTAAATGGAGGAGGAAAGAAAAACCCTAAGCCTTCCTGGATGTTCATCTTTGCCATTCAGGAGGAGAGCTACAATGATCTGTAGTTACGGTAGCTGATGTCAAAATGTCTTGCTGCAACTGTGATTACAGCGCTTGCCCCTGCTGCTTGTCCCACACAAATAAAAACCCTACTTTGAGAGATGGGAACCCCTGACTGAGGATTCTCAATTCCTCCCTGGCAGCCAAAAATGTAGTTGTGTAAATTACGGTAACTGCACTGGGAATGTTGGTTGGATGGATAAAGTTTGTCTCTTGGGCTTCACATTGTTCAATATCTAAGCCACAGAGGCAAACTGAACCCAAGCCAAAAACTGGTTTGATTATTATTTTTTACCTTAAGCTGGACTATAACTGTGACCCAGAACTTAAATCTCTTGCATGCAACCTTGAATTGAGGACTGGTTCAAGAAGTTGGGTTTTCTTCCTTTTGAACCAGAACGGAATCTGACTTCTTACTTTAAAGTTTTGTTGAACTTGAGCCAGTTACAGGTGATCTGGAAACACAACTCAAATGAAAAATACACTCACTTGGACTCCGTGACTTGGCAAAAGCTTTACGTCCATCTAGTGTGCATGTTGGGTAGGAAGCGCAGCTCAGTGATAGGCAGCCACAACCTAAGTTGATTTCATTTCCCAAGTGATTTTAGGTTAAACTTCTACGTATACCTTAAGCAGTCATCAGGTGAACTTGTGCGTGGATTACAGAAAGAAAACATTTCATCATCACAAAATTAAACTAAACCCAGTGCATTTGGCTATCCTTGCTATTTGGAAACCTAGGAGCAGCCTAGAATTTTACAAGAACGTAGGTATTACAAAGAAAACACAGGAAGTAGCACTTTGTTGATAACTTGGACAAAACTCTGCATTGTCACAGTAGTAGGAGGAATTAGAGGGACTCACAGTGGCAAAAACTTGATGCAACTTCCACATTTTTATTGAGAAAAGAGGTCTGCCCATTACCAAAACTAAAAGATGAAATGCAATGTATTGTATGTCATTTCTCTAGAAAATATGTGAAGAGCCGATGTCACTGTTTGAGACTTCTCACTCAGTAAGTGCCCTGCATTTCTAAGAAGGAGAGTCTCACATATTGCAATGGACTTCTTCCAGCTCAGATGTCCAATTCCACATGCCTGTAAACAATAAAAAGCAGATAACATTAGGACTAAGAGTCAAACACCAGTAATTGGCATTTCCAGTTGAAGCACGTTTTGTTGAGTTTTGTTAGGAGATGTAATAAGTAAACCAAATGCTGACATATCTTCATGAAATGTAATGTAATAATAGTCCTTCTCCTTTACATTGTTTTAAAGATACTGAGTCTTACATAATACAAGACACTACAAGAGTATTGTTCATCAGTTCTTTTTTGTGGTCTGGGTTAAACTACTTTTTATTTTCTGAAACTTGATGTTCTCATTCAAGGAAGAATGAAAGCATTTGCTTGAGTACTTTACTGAATAGTGAAGTTAGTTAGGACATTAGTGAATATCTAACTGATTTATTCTAATACTTTACTGCTCACTGCCACCTAACTTATTTGACACAATTGCTGATTGACTGTGTGTGTGTCTGTTTACTCCGTGTCCTCTGACTGAACACCTCCTTGGATTTATGCGGCCAGTTGGGTCTACCGTACTCTGCTATTGTGCTTTGGTGGCACATAAAACTATTACTCTTTCACACTTGGATCTTACAGTGTGCACTCTCCTTTGTAGATATATCTCTAGGAAAAATGGTTTGGAAATGAGTCTTTATTAGGAATTGCACAAACTGTGTTCCAGCACTTGCGTCATTGTTAAGGTCAGTTAAGTTTTTATTGCAAGGGGCAAGGCCTCAGACTGCACAAAAGGAGAAGCGTTGAAGCGGTCTTGCTGCAATTCAGACAAACAGAATCAGTAGAATAGAGGAGTAAGTAGCACTCAGATAAACCCCAATCATTTACTTGGTTTGTGGTCTATGCCCTGCTATGGAAAGATTATAGTATATCCTGTCAGTGAAAACTGCAGACAGTAATCACTGTCTCCTATGACTGTGCTTTGTAATTGGAAACAATCCTCCTATTATATGACTGGTAAATAGTCCTCATTATGAACATTTAAAATTGTTTTTGAATGTCAAAATAACAAAAGTACCTTTGTAAGCTAAAGTCCATTGAGGATCAAATTCATGTGAGCACCTTAGCATAATGCTACATGACAATCGAAGGCATTATGTGGGAGCACTGAAAGCAGCAATACAGATCGTGCTGTAGTGGTGCAAAAGTATCCACTAGTGCAGAACTTGATCATTAGCAGTCATGGAAACAAAACAAAAAGGAGGGCACAGTATTTGGTTATTCAAAAGGTGCTTCTCAGCTGTCGCTGAACTGACTCAAAAACAGCTTAATTAATGAGGATAATACAAGAAACTCGGATGAAGAGGCAGAGCTAAGTAGAATACATAGCAGCTTTAAATCAATAGCAGTCAAGTTGTGTTATGATGGTATTGTGAACTACTGTTGTTCAAGATCTGTGAAAGTTTCTTCGTAAACTCCTATTTTCAGGAATTCAAAACTCACTCTAATGTCAATTTTGAATCTTTTAAGCTTGAACATGGATATTTAACACAGCATACCTGGGAAAATATAAGGGCAATCGGAGAAGAGTGTGTTTGTTGATGTTACTCGGAGCTGACTTGTTACCTCCTGCCTTGATACAGAAAGGAATGTAAGTCAAATAAGTACATCTGAAAAAATGTACTTGATACTTCAAGAAAGAACTGTTTCACAGGATCAGATGGGTTTTGGCCAGTATTTCTTTGTTGCAGCTGATGTGCATTATACAGCTTTGTAAGAATTAAACTTTGCCCAAATGGGGATATTTAATTTTAAATTTAGTTGAGTAGCAAATAATTTTATATACTTCTATAATTTAATACTACCTTTTGAATTTCAAGTCTTACAAGAAGAAATAGGCATGAAGGCATGCACCTTAGACATTTCTAGAGCTGGATGACAAATAATATACCTTCTGTAAAAGTGTAACGTTTTATGGAAAGACTTCAATTAAAAGCTTTGGGGAGTTTTACTCAAATGAAAAACAGAATTTTTTCCAGGCACCTGTTTCCCAGGCACTCTGTCTCCATGCCTGGATGCTCCCTTTCCCTCCTAGGCTAGGGTGAATTGGCAGCAGTACTTTCGTTCATGTGCTGCCTACATGTTTTTCGGTCAAAGTTTTAGGTGGGTCCTGAAGTACAGATCACCTTCATGCGTGAAACATATGAACTGTGATTAGCGCTATCTGCCGAGTAACATTCCTCATGCTGTGAACTGTCTGTGCTAGCACTCTTGCTGTATGTGTCTGCTTTTGTATGTGTTGCCAGCATAATACAAAAGGAATTTTAAAGTCCTATCCTTCTTGCACCATTCTATTTTAATTTTTGGTGAAGTGATAACACTTATGTTGGTTTATAAATAATAATGAATTTTCATTTATGATTTTCTGCCTAGTCTTTGGCTAAAAAAGATTTTGAAACAATAAAACTCTAAATTGGATGGTTCATTAAAAAAAAAAAAGGAAAAAACTTTTCTCATGGGGGACTTCAACCACCCCGATATCTGCTGGAAAGACAACACAGCTAGGCACAAACAGTCCTGGAGATTCCTGCAGAGCATTGGTGACAACTTCTTGACACAGGTGGTGGAGGAGCCAACAAGGAGAGGTGTGCTGCTGGACCTCGTACTAACAAACAAAGAAGGACTGGTGGAAGATGTGAAGGTTGGGGGCTGCCTTGGCTGCAGTGACCATGAGATGGTGGAGTTCAGGATCCTGCGAGGAGGCAGCAGGGCACCAAGTAGGATCGCAACCCTGGACTTCAGGAGAGCAAACTTTGTCCTCTTCAGGGACCTACTTGGAGGAATCCCATGGGTGAGGGCCCTGGAAGGAAGGAGTGTTCAAGAGAGTTGGTTAATATTCAAACATCACCTCCTCCAGGCTCAAGAGCGGTGCATCCCTATGAGTAGGAAGTCAAGCAAAGGAGGTAGGAGACCTGCATGGATGAGCAAGGAGCTCCTGGCAAAACTCAACCAGAAGAAGGAAGTCTACAGAAAGTGGAAAGGGGGACAGGCCACTTGGGATGAATATAGGAATGTTGTCAGAGTATGCAGGGATGCGACGAGGAAGGCTAAGGCCCGTTTGGAATTAAATCTGGCTAGAGATGTCAAGGACAACAAGAAGGGCTTCTTCAAATACATCAGCAGCAAGAGGAAGACTAGGGAAAATGTGGGCCCTTTGCTGAATGGGGTGGGTGTCCTGGTGACGAAGGATGCAGAGAAGGCAGAGTTACTGAATGCCTTCTTTGCTTCAGTCTTTACTGGTCAGGCCAGCCCTCAGGAACCCCAGACCCTGGTGGCAAGAGAGAAAGTCTGGAGAGAGGAAGTCTTTCCCTTGGTGGAGGAGGAGTGGGTTAGAGATCATTTAAGCAAACTTGACACCCACAAATCCATGGGCCCTGATGGGATGCACCCACGAGTGCTGAGGGAGCTGGCGGATGTCATTGCTAAGCCACTCTCCATCATCTTTGAAAGGTCCTGGAGAACAGGAGAGGTGCCTGAGGACTGGAAGAAAGCCAATGTCACCCCAGTCTTCAAGAAGGGCAAGAAGGAGGACCCAGGGAACTACAGGCCAGTCAGCCTCACCTCCATCCCTGGAAAGGTGATGGAGCAGCTCATCCTGGAAGCCATCTCCACGCATGTGGAGGAAAAGAAGGTGATCAGGAGTAGTCAGCATGGCTTCACCAAGGGGAAATCATGCCTAACCAATCTGATAGCCTTCTATGATGGAATGACTGGCTGGGTAGATGAGGGGAGAGCAGTGGATGTTGTCTACCTAGACTTCAGCAAGGCTTTTGACACTGTCTCCCATAGCATCCTCATAGACAAGCTCAGGAAGTGTGGGTTAGATGAGTGGACAGTGAGGTGGATTGAGAACTGGCTGAATGGCAGAGCTCAGAGAGTTGTGCTCAGTGGCACAGAGTCTAGTTGGAGGCCTGTAGCTAGCGGTGTCCCCCAGGGGTCAGTCCTGGGTCCAGTCTTGTTCAACTTCTTCATCAATGACCTGGATGAAGGCACAGAGTGCACCCTCAGCAAGTTTGCTGACGATACAAAACTGGGAGGAGTGGCCGATACGCCAGAGGGCTGTGCTGCCATTCAAAGAGACTTGGACAGGCTGGAGAGGTGGGCAGAGAGGAACGTCATGAAATTCAACAAAGGGAAGTGCAGGGTCCTGCACCTGGGGAGGAATAACCCCATGCAGCAGTACAGGTTGGGGGTTGACCTGCTGGAAAGCAGCTCTGCTGAGAAGGACCTGGGAGTGCTGGTGGACACCAAGTTAAGCATGAGGCAGCAATGTGCCCTTGTGGCCAAGAAGGCCAATGGTATCCTGGGCTGCATCAGAAAGAGTGTTGCCAGCAGGTCGAGGGAGGTGATTCTCCCCCTCTACTCAGCCCTGGTGAGGCCACATCTAGAGTACTGCGTCCAGTTCTGGGCTCCCCAGTACAAGAGGGATGTGGCACTACTGGAGCAAGTCCAGCGAAGGGCCACAAAGATGATTAGGGGACTGGAGCATCTCTCTTATGAGGAAAGGCTGAGAGAGCTGGGCCTGTTTAGCTTGGAGAAGAGAAGGCTGAGAGGAGATCTTATCAATGTGTACAAGTATCTGAAGGGAGGGTGTCGAGAGGATGGGGCCAGACTCTTTTCAGTGGTGACGAGCGACAGGACGCGAGGCAATGGGCACAAACTGAAACACAGACACTTCCATCTTAACATGAGGAAAAACTTTTTCACTGTGAGGGTGACAGAGCACTGGAACAGGTTGCCCCGAGAGGTGGTGGAGTCTCCTTCTCTGGAGATATTCAAAATGCGCCTGGATGCAATCCTGTGCAATGTGCTCTAGGTGACCCTGCTTGAGCAGGGGGGTTGGACTAGATGATCTCCAGAGGTCCCTTCCAACCTCAGTGATTCTGTGATTCTGTGATTCTATGAAGTTTTTAGAGGGAAAAAACACATAATTTTTCAGTTCAGCTGCTTATATTTAGATTTGGGCTCTGAATCAACAAACCACAATTAGGTTTAGCGTAAAAGCTTTAATAGCACTAGATTTTGAGTTTGATTAGTGCGTACAGTAGGATGCCTGGATTGATTATATGAAGTGATGGCTCATTAAGTCTATTCAAAAGTGAGTGCTGGTTGGGGACTGCTAGCCAAATGAAATACATAATGCTATTTCAATAATAATGAAACAATTTTAAGGTCACCTTAACATCAGTAGTTTAAATTCCTGATGACCTCATCTGGAATATGGATCGAATACCTGTTCTGAATTCCCATCCTTTGTTCTTATGGTAAGTGAGGACTTCTAAAAGAAATTAATAAGCCAGAACTATTAAAGACAAGTTTAAAGAATAGATTCCTTTATGCTGTTTATCCCTTTAGCCCCAGTAGTTCCTGCTTTACCTGTAGGTTGTCTATTTATCAAGTTATTTATTCAATCTTAAGTACTGTAAGTACAGAAATGACAAAGTATGGAAGAGGCTTATTCATCTGATCTGCAAATGCAGATGGTAGAACTTGAAGTATGTACTGTTAAAGAGCACGACACTGATAGCAAGGTCCATGTTCTTCCTCGTATTAAATATTGGTGGCCTTCATGAACTGTGGCTTTGCTGCATACAGATTGCTTGGTGCAGAAGGTGAGAGGGCAGGTCTGAACTGTGTGTATAAGTAAGAGTAGCATGTTAAGTTTGAAGTAGTAGTTGTGATATCCTTGACCAAACCAGCTGGCTCCGCCTTTTGATTTGCGGAAGAGGTTAAAAGCTGACTCGTGTTTGTCCATTGCAGGCAGTTTGTTGGGATAGAAGATCTCCCATCTTCTGCTTTCTCTGAGAACCCTTTCCTGCTTCCTGAAAGCCTGCATCTCCCCCCTTTGAAGGGATAATCGGGGCACATTGGAAGTGCACTGGAAAAATGATTTTTTTTTATTTAGTAAGCTATTCTACAAAGCAAAATAAAATACTGATCTCAGTAGACATCTCTGATCCTACACTTTTTTCTTAGCAAGCTCATATTAAAGGATAAAGAGGGACATACATGTATTTCTTTTCTATTGACCTATTGGGGTTTGGGCTGGTCAACAGCTATCTAATCTGCATTGTATCCATCCACTCATAGTCTTCTGTTTACCTTCGGCTTCATGCTTTCAAGCTATGCATTAATGTTTCCCATAGCCTCCTATTGGCTTCCAGCCAGTAGATCTGGCAAAAATAGTTTGAAGTTTCTGTTTTGAGATTACTGCTTCAGGATATGGAGAAATGGTACTAATCTGTGAAAACATTTCTGCTTATATAATTGCTTTTTTTTAATCCTTCCCTTCTGAACTTGTCCCAGTAGAGAGCATGTGCTTTGGTCCCCTCTGATTTTTCCTTTTACAGAAGCAAATGTCATCAGGACACCATTTGCAGTTCCCCTTGGTGTTGAAGTTGATTTCTGGGCATCGAAGTCGTTTTTTTACACATGGATTAACATGACATTGTGTTTCTGATGCATTTGCAATAGATTTTAATGTGCGGTGGGTCTTTGTGTTGAGATGGTTGTCTCTTCACATTTGTATGTCTCACTGTGACCTCAGTGACAGCTTCTGGGTCTCTCGCTGTGATAACTACTGCATCACAGAATGGACACAGCTTCTCATTTCCTGCGTTCAGGATATTATCCTTGCAATTTCTAACAGCTTTCAAATAAACAGTGAATTCTTTATTACACTAATCTTGTGGTCCAGTCTCAATTATAAAGAATCTATCTGAATATTTCTATAAACATGAAAAACAGCTAGCAGTTCTTTTTTTCTGTCTGCAGCTGATTAGTAACCTTACTTGCTTAAAGTTATGATTTAATTTCCACATAATTCATTTATAGTGCAGCCTACTGTTATTGCCCATGTAACTACTCAAGTTTGAAAAGCATGTGAGGTGCGGCATCTAAGATTTAACGACGTGTATGTATAAATACATGGAATCAATTTCCTTAAGGCAAGTGATTGAAAGGCTGCCCTTGCTACACTGACAATGACTGGAAAATGCTTATTGACTTCTGTTGGAGCAAAATTAAATGTGGGAAATAGTAAGTGGACGCTGTGCATACTGTGGAGCTTTCAGTGTTTGTGCTCAGTTAGAACAAGTAAGGATCACTGTTAAGCATGCTCTGAACCTCTACAACTTTGAGACCTAGGTAACTAACCTATTGGTTTCACCTTTTAATTTGGCTAAAATGCATGACTTCATTTGCATTTCTATCTCCACATATTAAATCTGCATCTCATTGTTAATATAATACAGAAGAATAGTAGATCAAACAATTTTTAATAGACCAGATCTACATGCTTCTTACTGCTACATGTAACAGATAAGCAAGATGCAGGAAATAGCTGCAAGATGATGCTGCATGAGAAAAATCTAGGTAAATGTCATTCTTCCAGGCTGAGGTATGCATCAGTGAAGTAACTACATATCAGTTTGGTTAAGAGACATGAAACTAGCCTGTAAGCTAGGGTGCCTGAGAAGAAAACATCTACTAATGGAATATGTTTAATTTTATGAATTTCCTAAAGCAATGTAAGCCTTGAGGGCAAATTAAAGTTGCCTGCAAGCAGCATTTACATCCAGAGCAGGAAGATGGAAACATGATGGAAGCTGCTGAACAACCATTTTTCATCTGAGAGATGAGGATTCCCCTCATGCACCTGAATATTCCCTCTTTTCATAGAAGCAAGGATTTACTGAACCAAAGCTGGTTTTTGTTTTTTTTTCCCCACATCTTGTCTTCCTTCATCATGTTTGTAAAATTCTGCTTCCTCTGCACTTGTAACTTATGAGATGCAGAGTTAGGAAGAAGTGACAGCCATCATTCTTGAAAGTTTAACACTGAACTGTTCAATATCAGCTCCTCAGAAATACAACAACAGTTCCTCAGGAATACAACAATGAAAAAAAACTTAATTTTGCCCTGTCATTAAAGGAAAGGCACTAAAAATAAAGTTACGAATAAGAATAAGGGATATTTTCTCTAACAGACCTCAGCTATGCTGTGGTCTTCAATTGTGGGAGGTCTGTCAAGGAAGAAAACAAAATAATACCATGAGACTCGGCAAATTCGCCTCTGTTTGCCTAAGTTCTGTAAAAGAGAATGCTTGAGGAAAAAGGAGAAATCGTAAATTTTACAAAGCAGTTTTGAAGTTTTTAGAACAACAAAATCATAAAAAAGAAACCTCAACCCCAAAACTTTGTACTGTGTTGCAACATTGTGATAGTTTTTCTCTGTCGGCTCCCAAACATGTGACAGAGTAAATGGCTTTCAGACAGCTAATGTAGCCTGCAGCATTGCAGGGCAGTGGGCTAATTGGTTCTTGTGGCAGAACCCTAAGTGACCAAGGCGAGATTTTTGTGACCTGTTGTTTATTTTCCTAAGATTAAAACTCTGTTGCATTTTACCCAAGCTAGCTTGACATGTCAGTACTGGTGGATTCCAGTTCAACTCAGGGAAGGTGATTCAGTTTCCTCTTTTCTTTAGATAGAGAAATCCCAAATTCAAAGTCTCTTCTTTAAATATTTACAGAATTTTAGAGCATTTCCCTTGGCCATAGGAAAGGAATGAAGAGAGATAGGACAACAGGTGAAGTGTGTTAAATGTCTGATTGTGCAGCACTGAATGACAGAATGTGTAGATGACAGACAAGAAAGGGGTGTCACACTCCCCGAAGGACACTGCTTAGCACATCTTGCCTCATTTCCAGCTCTTTTATCTTTATACATATTGCATATGTAATTTAGAAAGTAAAAATGAATAGCTTCTGTTACTGCTTTCATGGTCTTAGCATGCTACATACTACAGAGATAAGTAATTACCCATAAATAACTGCAAGGTATCTTGCATGAGAAAAATGCAGTTACATGTCATTCTTCTGGGCTGAGGTGTGAGAATAACTTCTGTCTTTCACAGTCTCAGAAAGCCTAGACACATTAGGCATTGATATAGTGCAAGATATCCAGAAAGCAGAATTTGAAAGATCATTATTACAATTCCCATATTCTTTAACTTTGTACATGAATCATTAAGCTTTGGAGTTGCACAAAATAGCAGAAGGGTACAAGTTTAGTAGGGGCTATTGCTGTTTCTGGGTTGTGTTAGGATCTGCAGAGAAATGGCACTGATAAGTAAGAAATAAAAGACAGACATCCTACTTAAAATGTAGGGGAGAGAGTTGTCTTTATCTCTGGACAATGGATACTTGTGTAACATGCTGAGGGTTACAAGGTGAGTTGCCTTTCCTCACGATAGGACATATTGTCTGCTGAATTCTGCCACTGCTGCTGTATTTGACCGGATGATAGGGAAAATTCCCTTCCAGACTCGCATTTCCTTTTCAGATGGCTCATCTGTTAGCATTTTGTTTTGAGAAAGAATTAACTTTGGTGTTCAGACACCGACAAATTTGTCAGTTTGTAAGATGTAGTGCTGGTGATGTTAGCAAATTGTTAGACAGCCTTTACCTTTACCTTTTGTGGCTATATCAGTATCTTTAACAATCATAATAGCAATTAAAATTAACCCAAGAATAGTTTAGCTTTTTAATCTTCTAATAAGGATCATAAAAGCTAGGAGCAAAATTTTTTTGAATTTTATAAGGAATAGTAAGCACCTTCTGTTTCTTAAGGAAAATAAATAGATACTGGAATCTTGAGGTCCATTTTGGTTTCAAATTTGCATTTTCTGGCATTTTTCTTCTGTTCCTTGGTAAACTTGTTATTGTTCAAGGAAAAGGGAGAGGAAAAAACTTCTCATAGAAAAGGATTTGTCCTTCCACTCCTGAATCTCTTCAGGTCCCATGTATTCAGTGCAGCTGAGGTTTTTGTTTTGGAAAATCTCTTTGTCAGCTTCGCATAGCATCTTCTGAAAAATATTTTGTCTTTTCTGGGCCTCATTAAATGCTTTAGTCTGTAGTAATCCTAGCTTAGACCTGAGAAATCTGACTAAACTGTATTTATAAGCCAGGGATATTCCTTGAATCCTCATTACTGATAAATTCTGTATACTCAGTTTTTTGTTTATATGCAAAATTTGGTCTTTTACCACTGGAGCTATGGCACCTATCTCGCGAGATGTTTCTGCATAAATTACAAAAGGACAGAGATGCTACCCTGATATATTTTTCCTGGAGAATCTACAACTGAAAAAAGAGAGCAAAGTAAATAGGTACATAGCTAAGCACTATACAACTCCACTTGCTACAAAGATTGTATCTAGATGGGAGGTGAAATATTTACCTAGTGAGCTGAAAATATTTGACCTTATGTGAGAACTTGTCTAAATCATTGCTTCTAACAGTCTGAAGCATCTAGCATCTCCAACAGCCAGTCTCTCTCTCGCTCCAAGGTGATGCTGACAGTATCAATCCCAAATATAGCCTGTGATTATGCTGCACTTAATTTGTATGCCTGAAGGAAAAGGAATATTACCTTGATATTTGCAAACCTATTGTTACATTTCTTGCTATTCTTCATTTTCTCTCATGGCTACGTATTGCATTCTTGGTCTTGCAAATTATAATATACGTACTGCCTTGTTTGCCTCTAAGTGGGTTTACCCGTATAAACTCACTTTACTTTACTATGTCATAAGGCTTGGAGGAGTTTGGATTTTTGTTTTTCCAAAAAAAGTCTGTAGTCTTTATGCACTCAGTAAAGTGTGGCTGAGCCAATTAACATCATTTTTCACCAAGAAACTCTCATTTACTTGAAGGGTTGAAAGAAATAAGTGCTGTTGAAATTGGTGTCATTTACAGTAAGTTTATTCAGACTGTTAAGTAAGTCTTCCCAATCTCTCTATCACTATTGCTCTTTTTTTTTTCCTCTTAATACAAGATTAAAATTTATTACTTTTCTCCATACATATCAACTTACCTTTCCTTATAGTTTGTGTAACCATGTTTTTCTTTTCAGCAGAGTAGAACTTCAAATTTGTATGATGTCTAAAGGAAAATCTGCTTTAGAATAAGAGATCATCTGTTTTATCCACACTGTTGCCAGAATTTCCAAGTGGTCAAGCAGTTAATAGGAAGCTCTAGCTGAGCGTGGTCTGTTGCACTCCTTGCTGTAAATCTTCTCAGGAACCCCAAAACTAACAGTACATCATAACTCTCCAGGTGCCACCATGTTGTGTTTTGTATGATTTCTTGGGTTGACAAAGTTACTTCTTAGTATAAATCAGACAAAAAAGCCCTCACTCACTAATGACTTCACTGGAAAAAACATCTAAAAGGAACAGTGCCCAAATAAAACCTTAATTTCTTGCATTTGAATTCCATTCACCCGACTGGACAGGCTCAAGAAAGTAGCATGTATTTTTTTACATTATTGGGCTATAAGAACCTTTTAACATATTGGAAATGCTGTGTGTAGTTTTTCTTTCTGCAATATGTAATGAATGAAGGCATTGCATTTTGACAGCTTTCTTTGAGAGAATACTTCTGTGGTATAAATTTTTCCTGGTACAAATTGTACCCTGTATCACTTTCTGTTAATGACTGGAGCTTCATTCAAACTCCCTTCCACATTGCGATGTAAAGCATTTTCAATTCAGCCACATGCTGTCTGTCCTTTCTTTCTTTCTTTCTTTTTTTCCTTCTTAATTGCATATGCCCAGAGAAATAATCCGCTCTGCTTTATATAGAAAGAAGTATTATTATGCAACTCCATTCTTTGTATTGCTGACTATCTGGTTATATTATTTTTCCAGATTCCTTTTTCTATTGAAATAGTTTTCTGATTATTGTGTGTCAGCTGAAGCACTTTATTTTGTCTTGTTCAGAGAGTTTGTGTCTGATGGCCTTCCTTAGTGGAAGGGTTAATTTAAGTTTCTGTAAGATTCCCATGGTAGGAACCATTGACAAAGCAAAGTAAAATTTGCATCTTGAAAGATGCTTTGTGAAAATAAAAAAGTTGCTTATATCAGTTAAAGTCTAAACGTCTGAATTTGCTTAGGAGGGCTGAAGAATATAATTCTTTAATTGTGTGTTATGTAATGGTAATACATGTCTGATTTTCACAGCTTTCTATGTGCTGCAAATGCAGTTCACACATCATTAATCACAGTGATGAGCAGTGTGCTGGTTATGTCTGAGTTACAAGTCAAATAAGATTATTCTTGATTCCTATACTGAACAGTCAAGCTGATTTAGATAGATATATTTAAGAGGGTTTATGATCTTTTGAAATAATCTTTTAAATAAATGCAATCTCTGCTAGGATTTTTTTTTTTATTTCTAAAGAGATAAAACATATGTATTATAGTGATATTGCTCAAAATGATTTAGTTGAGGACCTTTCAAAAGAAGCATCAATGTGCACTTAGGAGCTAAAGGTAAAATTTTTTCCCAGGTTAGCTTTTATTATACAGGATTTATGGATTTAATCTTCACAACAATTTAAATGTAATGTAGCAGTTTTCACCTTAAAAAAAAAAAAAAAAAAAAAAACAGCAAAACTGTTAGTTCCTCCTCCCTGATACCTGCAGCCTTGTCTATTAAACACCAGCTTTTCAGATGTGTGACTGCCTGACTGCACCTACAGGTCTCTGCAGCTGTTAGACAGCGAAGTGCACCTATTGTGGTAACTGTTCCCTTCCTTTTCCGGGCTTCAGGACAGGGGAGCCAAAGCCTTACCCAGTGTCACTAGCTGATCTCTATAAACACCTGGGTTTACCTCCTGTGCAAGTTGCTTAATACAGCTTCATGCCCTGGTTTGGTGGCTTATATCATGTTCTGGAGAGAGTAGAAGTCAAGCACTAGATTGCTTCTTTAGGAAGTGTGGTAGGCTCTCATAGAGGCACACAAATGTATATCTTGGGATTCGGCAAAGGGACAGAACTGGTAAGCCTTTGACTGAAATTGTTTTCTAGGATGTACCTCTCTGCTCCTCCGTAGTTTCTTCATAGAATGCGCCTGCTTGTGTTTTTTTGAGGGGAGACAGGGGTAGAGCGTACCTCTGCTAGGATAGGAAGTGTCAAAAGACTGTTGATTTTGGTGTGGCTGCACACACTGCTGGTGGTTCCAGTGTTCATATTTTAAGTTGATGTCTCCAGGTGCTTGATTCTGGGAGGTTTATTCCTACATTTGAGTAGATGGATTAATGAATGTATCTGTCAAGCAAACAAGCCAAAAAATCTATGGAATTTGGGTAAATATCTATGGTTGGCCTTTGGCCAGGTTACTGTCAGAGTGCCCTTTGCTGGGTGCTGAGATGTTTGTAGCCTCTGCAATCTTGACTGAACCTGGGTATGTACAGTGTTAACAAAAAGGCAAAGGTTCCCGGGCTACTCTTGATATTGAGCTTTCATTATTGATAGGCCTTTTACCAAATAACTGCTCAAGCAGGGTGCCTCCAAAAGAGGGACCCCAAACAAGAAATCCTTGGGCAATTATACCCTCACAATCTATTCGGACTGCCCTTCATGTGATGATCCAGTCCAGCTACCTTCAGTGAGTCTGGGGTCTTCTATCTCCTGATTGGTTCCTGTCAACTGTCTGGGTGGATCTTTTGTGGTGCTGAGCAGAAACCTTGAGTCTCTTCTTGCCCAAGTCATGCCTGTGGTCATGTCTGTTTTGCTGCGGTCGTGTGGCTACTTGCCCAAACATCTCTCAACTTGTTTTGCACAATCTCAGCCCCTGGTTCTTGTTCTATGCTCCTTCCAAAAGGTCGTGTAAGCAATACTTTGTTACATGATATTCGGCCGTACATTACACGCAAATTTGCCCTTTAACTATCCCTATGCACTCTTTTAAGCAAGATTCTACCCCTTAAGTAGCTATTCTTCTACAGGTGGATGCAGCCTCTGTCTAGTGTGCTTGTCTAGGTGAAACTGTTTAATGTACTTTCTACTTATATTCTTTTTGTTTCCTTTTCCTTTTCCCTCCCCCTTAAATAAATGTCTTCTAAGTATCCTGTCACAAGTGTGAACCTTGTGGTTGTGTAGTTTTAATTCTTTGGCACTTGCATGGTAGATGTTAGTAAGTATGTGCATGAACACACATATATGATATTGTATGAATGGTTTAACTTGTGAAGTACACCACTGAAGGCTGTTTTAAATGTAAGGAACAGAAGGATAAAAATGTTTAAAACAGACCATAGACTTAGGACCCCTCTCTAATTCACCTTCATTTGGAAGTTTGTAAGGTTGATCTGTCTTAGGCAGGCAAACAGGCAGTGAATCGTGATTTCTTACTGCTTCAGGTGCAAAGCCAGGGCACCTCACTACCCATCTTCCCTTCTTTCGTACAGTGTGCCCTGTGTGCCTCTGGCTTGCTTTATTGTGGGAGTTTTTCAAAAAGCCTTTTTTTCATCTCTTTATTTTTGTGTTTTTGCCAATAATTTTCTCCCTCACTTTAGGTAAGACAAGGGAGGAAGTATCTTCTGTTAGCCTGAGCCAAACCTCTAGCCCAAATTTGTCTGGCCTTGAGTTACTAATTCTGAAAGCCCACCTTGGTTACTCTTATGGTCAGTCCTGCCCTGGCCAGTTCATTGTAGTAAGCAGAATAAATAAACTGTATGGATTCCTATCAGGGCAGTAGGCATAATAAATAAATTGTAGAAATTCCTATCATATGACATTTTAGGCTCCATTTTCAGCAGACTGCTTAAAAAACTAGCTAATATGTTTGCTATTAGCCATGTACCAGTTATGTGAGCAGTTTTCTGCACATATGTAGGAATTAGAAGCCTGTTGAAAAAGGAGTATGTCTACATTGATATTATTTACAATATCATTAATGTCTGCACAAAGCCTAAACATTTTGCTTTTGAAAGTAATTTTTGCAGACAGAGCAAGAGCTGCAGTAGAAAGGTTAGTTTTGGGATAGTCTGCCCAATGAAACATCTGTTATTTAATTTGCCTATAGCAAAGCCATGAAGTTCACTTGCAGGATGTTTTCAAAGACACACAAGAGGATGATACCAGATTCCTTGAATGAGAGCTCTGATGCTGCCTGGCTCTCTGCACACTGAGTCCGTATCTATTAAGCTCCACTAGAACCTCCGCAGTATCTAAGGTGTCTCAGGGGTTGCCCGTTATTGAAGAATCTTAAATGAAATAGCTGTAGGGGGGGGGAAAAAAAGTCATAAAATTAATTCACAGCCTTAACTACTCAATAATCTTTCTCACTTTTTGATACCACTCATAAAAGAGCAAGGATGAGTGCACAGTTGCAGGTTTCCAGAAACTTTATAATCTATATGTACAATAAGCTTGAAGAGCATTGCCAACAGTACAGCACATTGTATTGAATCCTTTTATGGAGATTTTTTTATAGGATTTTGTAAAAAAAACCCTCTGCTCCTATAAATGATTTATTAGAACAATAAAGCTCAAAGAGATGGCTCAGATCAGCCTTTCAGGACACCTAAAAAGTTTATGAATTCCACACTACCCAGGAACTCCACATCTTTGGTAACTTCTGGCAGTAGTTAATAATTGGCTTGTGTTGCTACCTCAATGGTTTCATAACTCCAACTCTGACCTGAAGCACCAAAACACAAAAAGAATCTGATATGTAGGTATTATCTTGTCTGCACCAAAGGAAAATGAAATCCCACCCAAAAAAGGGCAGCAAGGTTGTTTTGTGACTTAATACTGAAGTAACAGTGTCAATCTTTCCATGAGGATTTCAGTACAAAGTGTAAGGTTCTTCTTATGCATTTATTTTTTGGTTATCGGGAACTCTTGATACACATATACTTATTTTCGCTGTTGTGAAGCTTAATAAAATACCTAAGTATTTCACAGTGAGAATAGAATTTAAGGTCACTTTTTGATATTGTAGCTAATCTAACAGTTTCAGGGTGTCTGTGAATTGGTCTGTAAAAACCCATTGTCTTATAAGGATAGTTATAGTGAGGATGTGTACAGCAATATGAAGGCGGTAAAGATAGAAAAAATACAGTGTGGTTTTGTGCTCTGCACATATAAATATGTAATAATAAAAAAAGGACTTTCAGAGTGGTTTTATCAAATGATATACCAGCATACAGTGAATGAGTTACTGTATTTATATGCTAGGATTATACTCAGAACTTCAAAACTTGCCTGCATCCCTAGTTTTGCTGATGATCTTTTATTTGTCCTGAGATATGCACATTATGTTTGTAATCTATGCTATCATTCATCCATCATCCCAGATCACATACAGTTATATTTTCAAACAATTGCGGACAGTGTGTAATTTGTGTGCATTTGTGCGTGTCCAAAAGAGAGATAATTACATACCTGTACTTGCTGTTCTCTGAAAATATATAGCAGCAATAGGATTCTTGGATAAAAACTCCCTATCTAAAGCAGAACTCCCACAGTTTTAAGTTCAGAGGTGCTGGCAGTGCTGTTTACTCTGTTGTGTGTATACAGAATGGTTTTGTGTTCTCACAAACAGCCATCAGATGGGGAAGTAATTTATTACCACCTTGGGTTGCAAAATTTTCTTTTTACAACACTATTAATTCAAGTTCAGTTAAATTAAAAAGGTCAGGAAATGGTCTTAAGTGATGTCTACTGTCTTTTATGAATTAAATGGGGAATCTATACATTAGCAAGGCTTGCTCTTCCTTCATCAAAGTGTATGAGGGAAGTCAAACTGATTAAACTTGGTTTGCTTGGTCCTGGACATTGATGGGAAGATTTGAGAAGCTGAATTACTGATGAACTAAAGTGTTTGTGTGTGTGTGTGTGTGTGTGTGTGTGTATATATATATGTATATATATGTGTGTGTATGTATGTATGTATGTGTATATATATATATATATATATATGTAACAACATTCAGTTACATTTTCATCATCTGAAAACCTTTGGCTATAATACAGGGTTTTGCTAAGGAAACCCTTGGATGTATTATTCTTTTAAGAATACTTTAAGTTTGTGTTTTTCTTAGACATTTAGGGGAAAGAAAAATTTGGAAATGATTGTAGCTTAACTACTTAAGAAGGAATTTTCATTTTTTATATGTATGAATAAGGTGTCTTCATTTTACTTTTTTTTAAAAGAATCATTTAACTGTAATTATGCTATTAGAAATTTACAGAATAAAAGTTGTTTTTTTATTAACCAGAGAATGTAAATAAGAAAATACAACTTCATTCATTAACAAAGTGCCCCAGTCAGCCCACTCATTTCTTGTTCATTTCATTCTTCTGATCATTTCAAGAAAACAAACTATTGATTTACATATCTGAAGATTTCTCTTTAAGTGTATTTGATTCTTTTAGTTTGTTTGGAAAATTGAATTATTTTTAGGCCTATGATTTGTGTTGTATAATGCATATGATCTAAAATTTCAAAGTTCATTTTTTTTAATAGGTTTATCTGTTGTACCAAGGAGACTTAATGGTTTGACTTTAGATACCACACAAGGAATAACAGGAAATCATGTATACTTGGAAATTGTGTCAGGGTTACTTTGTGTAGAGGGATAGAATGTTATTTTGTTTCATTTCAAGGTTCAAAAGAATATATTTTCAAAGAAAGGAAGTCTGTTACTATTTTCATCCTCTTTGCAAGTAAAAGGCTTCTGTGGGATTGCTTACATATATGAAGTGAAACTTGTATAAAATGCTTTGCTGGATCAGGGGCTAAAATGTAGGTTCTAAATAGGAATCTATACCCTTGCAGGATAAATTTTACAACATAATAGGTACCAAGGCCTGTAAGTTTGTCTCCTCAGCAGTCAGCATTCACAACAAAACTGTTCTCTATGTAATGTATTTTTTTAAGTCTCTCTGGCCTTAAATATAACTGGTGCTGCCACTCCAGCATGAAAAATTACTTTTATTATCTTTCTAACCTTAATTTATCACCAGCAGAATAACACTGAATACAACTCACTTCAGATTTGGAAAATAAATGCTGTGCTGCAGTTGTGTACAGGAGCCTGGATTTTTGCTTTACTGGAGCTTTCAATGTCTTTGAAACTCTTGGAACATAGAATGATATCTTTTTTATTGTAATAGCTTTTGATGTGCTTTTTGTCTGTATAATTTGTCTTGTTCAGATAGTATATTATGTATGATGTTTGTCTTCTGAGTTTTATCCTTCAAAGTACTAATCTAAAAGCTTTCCACTCTGTTTTTAACCAAGAGATGAAAATGCTGCCTCCCCCACTCTATGATCATGTTTGTTGGAAATGTGGATTTGTCTGCCTGTCCGCTGCATACACCTCCAAGAGTCTGTGCTATGGCGAGTTCATTAGACTCCATATCACATTTATGCAGGGCGATGTGGTGAAGTATGTGCTTTTCATCCCTTCTGTCATCCTCACATTGTTTCCATTCCTTTTTGGCCTAATGTTGCTCCCATTTCCTTTGCTGGCAGGAGGAGTCTGTGCTAACAGAACCAGCCATGTCCTATGTCAGTGAAAGACACCTGGAATAAAGCGGGTGGGAAAATAGGGTAGTCTGCGTCTAGCATTATCCTAGGAGTTAACCTTTACTCAGGTTATACCTGTACCTGTAATGAGGTAAATCACTGGCCTGTAATGAAGTCAAGAACCTATGCCCATTGAAGACTGCCTGCTGCATGTGTAGGAAAGTACTGCACACAGGGGAAAATGGGTCTAAAGCTGTGAAATATTACCCAAAGCCAAGGTAGATATGAAAGGAACAGTGTTCACAAACAGTCCATTTTCGAACTTACCTGTCACTGCTATCAGAAAAAAGCCCCCTTTTTTTCTTCTGTTCTAAGGTCATGAACGGCGCTTTATTGATGTTTGGTTTGTTCAGAAAATAACTGCAGCATGTTGGTGGCACCACAGCTGGATTTGTTTCGTTTTATCCCTTCAGAGTCTCCAATGTTTTGCTAACAGAGTTTTTAGTCAGCATCCCATTGAGATCATGGCATCTGAGCTCAGCTATCAATACCTGCCTTTTTCTCTCCTTCACTCATCCCCATACACATGCTCTTCTGTCCTGTAACATCCTTCTGTCCTGCTGTGTGGGACAGCGTTATCTTCCCTCTCTGCTTTTAAGTAGGGTCTGCTCAAGAGTTTCAAGGCAAGAGGTCTCTGTCTCTGAACCAGTTGCTGCACTTGCACTCTGTCCAGTTGTCCAGGGCCATTAGGCAAAGCATCTGGGACAGAAGTAGGTTTACTTTCACTTTTTGGATATGCTTTTAAGTCCCAGTTAAGATAAAAATGTTTTAAATCTGTTAACACAAAGCTGGCAAATATCGCCATAACCGTAGTTAGTAAAAGGGATACCAAGTTGTTTTTGCAAAATGGGTATTTGTAGAAAGATGCCACCAAAAAGATGAAGGTGATGTTTTAGTAAAACATCAATTTTTAGACCTGGAAAATGCAAGATGTAGCCCTTAGGCATTGATGGGAGAAAGTTACTACTCCCTCATTAAGGCACTGTAGGGTTTGTAAAGCTAACAACACTTTTCCTCCACACCATTATGAGTCGAATGAGGAGGTGGAATGTGACCGCATTAAACATTATGTACAAGGGAATTAACTTGAAACTGTATTGCTGATAGAAATCCCAGGAGGAAGAGACTACAGCCTACCTCAGCTCAGTGCTTCATATCTAGAATTTATGGTTCTCTGTGTTCTTTAGTAAATTAAATCAGGGAGTTGTTTGCTTTATTTACTCAATGGTTAGCTGGCTTACTCCCTTCTGAGCTTTTTATTGTTATCATTTATTGTGGATGGTTCTCCAGTGCTAAATGAAGTGAAAGCATAATAAGTCTTCACAAAATCTGGTTTGTTTTCTTCTGCATCTACCAAGTAAGTCTATCTGGAGCTGTTTCTGTTATTGCTGGTCATGCTGTTTTCTTCATTCATTAAATAATTATTTATGTTCTAGTAGGCTTTTGTTTTTCTTTTAATATAGCATAATTTTCTCTTTTTGCATAGAGAGGCTATTAAAAAGGAAATTCAAATTAAATGATAAGTGCACAGGCAGAATGCAGTACATGATTGACTGCAGGTGATAGGAGCAGAGATGTAGTGTAAGATATTTATGTGCTAGAGCAGGATCCAAAATGCCATGTTCTTGTGTAAGAATGTGTTAGAACAGAGAAGGGGAAGGATAGATCCTGAGTTATAGCCTGTAGTGAGATGTTATTTATATGCTTAATCCTGTTGACTGGAGAGCGTTTTTCTACTATGTGATTATTCACTATGGGATTGTTTCTCTGTGTTATTAGCTCAAGTTAATTCTTCTTGAGTCAGCCTTGCTTGGGTGAAAAGTGTCATGGCATATCAAACAACACTTGAGTAACAGAATGGTAGGATATACAGCACAAGGTGTTTTGCTGGCAGCGGAGATTAGAAGACGACTTCCTGACGTTACTGTCTTTAGTCTGAATAGCTCTTGGCCCATGCTTACTGACAGGTTAGTTGACTGGTGTTTAAATATCACTTAAAACAAGATGGAGACTTTCTTATGCCTGAAAGAATCAGTTATGCCTTACACTAACACTAGTGAAAAGGAAAGAAAAGCAAGTGGGGTTTGGCCCGCCACTGTGCAGTGCTTGGAGTCTGGAAAGCAGAGCAGCAATCATCAAAACAATTAACTTTTGTTTCTGTAGCTGATGCTCCCTTCTCAAAAGCAATAATCTGAAGCATAATGTTCTCAAAGAAACTGATGAGTATTCAACAAGCTATTCCTTAGAAAAGCTGCCTTTTTGGGTGCTGCCTCACCACTTGCCAGAGGGTCATTTTTTAAGTGGTGTAGGACTTTGCAGTTCCATGGGCTGAAGTGTGTATAGATTAGAGAAGCACAGCTTGGAGGGGGCTTCCCATGTGTGGAGGTTTTATCTCATACAGGTTTCAGTTTGGAAACAGACAGACATAACCAGAATTGGGGTACAGCCATCAAAAACAGGTGCTTAGCTATGAAAGAAGAAATAGGCAGATGGCAAGGATAGTTATGAAAGGACATGGTCATGGCTCTAGTCGGATACTGTATATGTCAAAGTTTCATCTTTAACGTTGTTGTTCCCCAGAGATCCCTGCATATAATAGAAAGGCAAGGCAATATGTGAGTGTGTAAATATGTTTCATTAAGCTATATCCTGCCTCTTGAAGCTGTTGGCCTGTCTCACAGAAGTACACTGTGTAGCGATAGAAATAGCTTTCCCCACTCACAGCCCAAGGAATGAGGGACCTTTCTCCATAGTTTTCCATTTTGCTAGTCTTACAGATAAACAAACCATCTTCACAGGACTGTTGCAACCTGCAAAACTAAGGTAGGCTTTGAAATTTTTTCAGCATCTTAAGACACAGTCAATAAGACAATCACACCTTAATAACTTCATTCATCAGGAATATTCAGCCTGCATCCAGCACTAGAAGGTCTTTGCTAACAGTGGTCCTCAGATGCTGCGAATAAAGTTTGCTTGGCTGTGCTGTGCCCTCAGACACTGATTGCAGTGGTCATCTTCAGCAAAGCAGTGCTATCAGAAAGGATGTTAAGAGAGAGACTGAGTTTCTGAAGCAGGTAGCTAGGTAAATACTGGCACTGTTGTACAGAAAGGATAGTTGACAGTTTCCACAGGGTGATCACAGAGGTTGTATGTGTTTCTTGGAGAACGCATACATAAGCACCTCTTCAGACAAATGCTCCTTAGAGCCCTTGATCCCAAAGATATGTCGGTATGTTTATTTATCGGTCTGGCTGTACTTCTCAGCATCAGTAGGCTTGTCATTCCTCCTTCTGAAGATAAGAAATGATATGACATTACTGCAATAAAAGGCTTCACTATCATAGGAGACAGAAAATCAAGCTGAGAAATTTACTGGGGTTTCAATGGAGGGAGAAACTGCATTTCTTTGAGATACATTGATCACTTCAAATACAATACTGTTGTATTACATTGCAAAAGTGTTTAATATCCTGTATATACTGATTGTCCATTAGCAAACAGTAGCAAAGCATTCAGACTTACAGGCTAATAAACATGTTCATGTGTAAGAATAGATAGAAACAAGGAGCTTTCATTAAATATCTGTGGAAACAAATATTCATCTGTAATTCAGACATGAAGCAGAAGAATATTTATGCTAAGAGCCTTTTAAATGAGAATGTAACTTTGTAATCTGAATTCTGAGACTTTCCAAGTTTTGTAACCCTGCTGTTCTTTTGGTCTGCATTTTTCTTATGGAGTATGGAAAATAAACATATAGGTGGATTAGTGAAGAGGTATTTAGAATCATCAGAGAAGCTAACAGCAGAAAATCAGTTGTACAGACTGACTCTTTGGTTGGTGAATGAACTTTGTTTCTGAAAATACGAAGATCAGTACTGCATGACCAAGCTTAGTAAACAGGAGAAAAACAAGAACATGTGTACACACTCCTAGTGTATAAAGCATAAGGTACAGTTCATTGCTGACTGCGCCTTGTAGTGGAGAAGAATAAAAATGCACCAGTATCTTTGTTTAACTGCAGTAGTGAGCAATAAAAGGAAATAGGGAATAATGAGAAACTTCCAGGAGCCAGTTAATTTCCCTGCATCTTACAGTGTTCAGATACTGTAAAATAATATATGATGCAATGTCATCAGCCAAGTGAGAAATTTATCGAAATGAACATATCAATGGGGTAGGAAACCATATAATGTATTTTACAGTAATTTGCACACCTTATGTTAATTATTTAGCAGAATGAGTTCCATGAAATGTGTCTAACAGAAATACTTGAATAAAGAGATGCCAAAGACAAAGAAAAGAGGAACAAAGGCAGACATTTTCAAAACAGAAAAAGTAAATTAAAGTGTGGGTGAAAGTAACATTACATATGGAGAAGCAGTGGTATAGCTGAAGTAGTACTACCTTTCAACCTGTTTTATTTCAAATTTAACAGTAAGCATTTCTTAACAATACTGCAGCCTTAACAGTATAGGCCATAGTGTTTAAATGTTATCCAGTAATCCCCTCAAAATATATTATTAGAGGATGTTTTCTAAGCTTACTTTTGGTGGGGGGCCAGGGGGAGTAAAGGCAGGCCCAGTGTTTTCTCTTTCAGAAAGCATATGTGAAAAAAACACATAACCAGCATAGCCTTTCTGTAGAGACCCAGGAGAGGCAACTGCAAAATTGATATAGACAATATCTTGTTTCATATACACAGTTGTTCACTACAACTGAACCATGCGCTTTGAAATACATCATTACACTGGTCCTTCTATTGTTTCTCAGTCTGATGTCTTGCCTGTTTTACACATGCTTTTTCGGTGTCATTCTGAATGACTTCTGACTCCCAATAGCAGGATCTCTAATACCCATGCTTCTAGTAAATGAATGCTCTACTTCTTCGGAGAGTAGTAACAAAAAGACAATATATGCTTTCATCTGGATTTTTGATAACTCAGTTCTGTAGTGCCTGGCTTCATTTTCTTTCATTATGGTTTTCATCAGAGCTGTGTGAAACTGTTCAAAATGTTTCTTTGAAGGTTTTTTTTCCCACAGAACTGTTTGCTATTGCATGCAATTTTGCTTCCCCTCAGATCCACTTTTCCATAAGATGTAACAAAATTGCCTTCTTATTTTTTTACATCAAAAATACAAAAATAGTAAACCCAAGTTTTTTATTTTGGCATGGAATGACCAGATGGTGGTCTAATTTTACAGGAAAGGGTCCATTCTACTGTTAAGGGACCAATTTAAATAAAAAAAAGTAACATGTCTTAATGACATGCAATCCCTTTGTCTTCCCACACATCCTTTAAAATAGTAAATATTTTGTGCCTCTTCAGGGAAATGTTGTGATGTTTTAATATACGATGGATCACTACATGGTCACGCTTTTTGCTTGGTTTCAGAATTAATGATATATTTACTTCCACATATTTTATATAGAATACTAAATTGTAATACAGTCTGGTCTTATTTCAAATCCAATAAGGCATATGGATTATTTCCTCCTTAGATGCCTTTCCAAGAAATTGTGCCATTAAATAATGAACATACACATGTCACACATTGCTGAGGAGCTTTGCAATATTTTTCTCAGACTGCTTATCTCTATGTTCTTCTCTGCCTGTTTCCTGTTAATTATTTTCTTTTGTGCTAATAGTGAAGTGAGTCGTCAACATACTTGAAAAATTGTTTCTCTTCTGCAAGTTCTCATCATCTGTTCTCTGTAACTTGTCTTAATATTCCTTTTTTAAGCTTAGACATGTTCTCAGTGATGTAAAAATTAGCGAAATGTGTATGTAGGGTGAATCCCAAGTCTAGAGTAACAACTTCAGTTATTTTATTCATCACATGCTAAAATCAAACTTGAACAGAGAGAGATAGGAAATGGAATTAGGCCTGAGGGAATGGGTTGATCAGTTAAGCCATCTAACTTGATTATAATGTTGAACAAACTCAGAGTTCAAACATTATATATTCACAACTTTGGATTTATCACAGGATAAGCTCATGGTATGAATTATTGATAATGTACAGCTGATTTATACAGCCAGATTAAGTCTGTCCCTAGTTTCCAGACTCTTCTACCCCTCCCACTCAGCCTGCTGGCAACGCTCTGATTAATGCAGCCGAGGAGGCTGTTGACCTCCTTTGCCACGGGGGCACACTGATGGCTCATGTTCAGCTTGTCCACCAGGATCCACAGGCCCTTTTGTGCAAGGCTGCTTTGCAGCCTGACAGCCCTGGCCTGTACTGTTGCATGGGGTTATTCCTCCCCAGGGGTGGGACTTTGCACTTTGCTTTGTTGAACTTCATGAGGTTCCCCTCTGCCCATCTCTCCAGCCCGTCAAGGTCCCTCTGAATGGCAGCACAGCCCTCTGGTGTATCAGCCACTCCTCCCAGTTTGGTATCATCAGCAAACTTGCTGAGGGTGCACTCTGCCCCATTGCCCAAATCATTAGCAAAGATGTTAAACAGTATTGGACCAAAGCATCAGCCTCTGGAGGAGGACACCACTAGTGACTGGCATCTGGGTGGACTTCATGCTACTGATGGGTTCAGCACTTCAGCCAGTTTTTGGTCCACTTCACTGTCCATTTATCTAGCCCATACTTCATCAGTTTGTCAATGAGGATGTTATGGGAGACAGTATCGAAAGCCTTGCTAAAGTCAAGATAAATAATATCTACTACTGTCCCTTTGCCTCTTTTTAGGAAATAGGCTGTGTGATAATAGTTACCTTGCAAAGCTCAAGTGCCCTCTGTGACCTAGGAAATAGATATCTCATACCTTAAGCATCTAACTGGAATTATCTAGCAATCCTTCCTTTCTCCCACAAACAGCTTTTTTTTTTTTTTTTTTTTTTTTTTTTTTTTGGCTAAAGACAGGGGTTGGTTTGTTTGCTTATTGGAATTGCTTCATTTTCCCAATGAAAAGTTGTTATTTAAAACCAAGGACTGACAATTTAAGGAGCCAGCAGGGACGTTTTAAATGTTTTAACAGTGCTGCTGCAGTATGTACAATTTATGTGCAGAGTTGAGGCATTTTTAAGAAAAATTTGAAAAAGGGGGTTAGGAAAGCTGCATAGAGTTCGTAACAACTTAAATAGAAGTTTTATTTAGTAAATAAAGATTAAAAAAAAATCAAACTGGAACGGTTGCCACCTTCTATACTGTAGAAGCACATTTATGTACCATAATTGTGTCTGCACTTCTCCTAGCCTTTTTTCTCTCATTTGTATTTTTATTCTTTTGCATTTTAACAGTAACACAGTTACAGTGTGATTGTAGTAGTATTTTGTGTTTCATTAACCTTGAACATTTCATACTATGCAATCGGAACAAGTTTGCTGCTCTTTAGTTTACAACATACCCTAGCCTTAAATTGGGAATCTTGCTGGGGTTGTGATTTCTGTGCTTTCTGTTGTGCAAATTGCGCATTTGTCTCTTGGAAAAGGATGTCCAAAACTAAGGCTGTGTTTTAAATACTGAACCTACACACCATCACCAGCTTTCCTGCTGCTACCACTGTGCCACTGGCAGCATCAGAAGCAACAGTCATGAAAGCAGCAGGAACAAGGGCGGCAGCAGGTGTGTGATTAACACAGTGCTGCATCTTTGCACAAGAGCAAGTGGTAAATTTATGGACTTAAGGAGTCTTATCTGTTTACAGGCTGGCTCCAGAGTAGCCTAAGTAGTATTGAATTGTTTTGCTTTTCCAAAAGATGTTAATTAAATTTATAAGTGCGATGATAGTAACCTGTGTGGAGGGAGCAGTGTGCAGGTACAGAGAGTTTGCAGAAAGTGCTGGAAATCAGTCTGTGTCGTGGGGCTGGAATGCTCTCTTTAACTGTGCTGCATCTATGACAAGCCCTTTTAATAAACAGCCAGAAAGATTCTGTAGCCTCCAGACATGACATAAAAATGAAAATAATGGCACATACAAGCTTTTATGACATTAGGGAAAATAGGTTTCATAAGAAAGTAACTGAAACTGAAAGTAACATGATCAGGCATTTTGCGAATTTTGTCTTCCTTAACCACTTTCCAGGCCCTGCTGCACCAAACCCAGCAATCCAGTGTCATTAAAAATTGTTGGGCTGGTGACATTTTAGCCTTGGTCTCATATATCAACTACGGTTTTCTTATGCAAAGTATACCTTAAACTGTGCTGAGACCAACAGGCTCTCACTCGCTTTGCATTTAGCTTTGAGGTATGCATATATAAAAGTAATGTGTTCAGCTCTCTTGGCATTGTGCAAGACATAGTTGAGGTTATTGATGATGGGTTTAATGTTACTTAATACAATATTAAAAGGAACATTTTAAATAACATTTTTAATCATATTTAGTATTGTTTAGTTAGTATTGCAAAACTAGCTACATGTCTGAAGTTAATCTATAGGTTTAATTTGGATATACATACTCCTAGATAAATGTGCTCACAAGCCAAAATATTGTAGTATTTGTTTCTCAGCCTTTCATTTGTGATACATTCTTTTATACTAAAAAGAAAAAAAATACAAAATTAAGTCCTGTATGTTTAAGCAAAATGAATGTGGTTTTCTTTAACTTATAAAACATCAGTGGATATTAAGAAGCCATGGTATGCTTATATTTCAAGGTAAAGTATACCAGTCAATTCTGTCTGGATATTATTAAATTTCTGATTTAATATTTTAGCTAAACACATTTTTATTGGTAAATATACTTATAATCTGCATTTTGGCAGATGGCTGCAATTGTCTTTGGTTGGTGTTCCTGAGGAAGAAGGGCCTTTGTAATCAGTGTGTGTCTCTGCCTGTCAGTCTTCTAACCATAGCTTTTGAATATTGGCCAGTTGTAACCAAACTTATTAGAGGAATAAAGTGTCAAAGATAGGAAATCTTTGAAGTTTATGAAATGTGAATGTATGTTTTAGAGGTCATTGTTGTCACAGTAAGCTTGCAGAATCTGAAATGTTCATTTCATGAGGGCTTGCAGGCCAAATCCTTACCCGGTTTAAATGGGCAGTGATGCGTTATCTTCAGGGGGTCTAGGAAATGCTGGGAGGGGCTGGGGTGGAATTGTTAAAAGACCTTCAGCTTTAGGAAACTGCACATTTAGCCCTCGGGGCAGCCATGGAGCTAGGGAAAGACAGAGATTGTGGTAGGAAGGATGTGGGTTGGTTTTCTTTGTTTTTTATATGAGACAAGGAAGATGTTCTTACGTTGTAAGGGGAAGGATGGAGAATTATAAGGCTGGGAAAGACATTTGCCTCAGGAGATGGATACAGGGGATGTGTTACTGAGACTGACAAAATGAGGAGGAAATGGGAGTGTCTTTGCTTTGTGATCTGGGGTGAAGGGGGCAAGGACAGAATAGTAGGGGAAAATGTCTGTACCCTGGTAATATGTGAGATCTGAAGAAAAATGGTGTGAGGTTTTGTGAAGGTATCAAAGGTGATAAATAGAATTGAGGCAGTTGTCATGGGATTAAACTGGTGTGAAAAATGAGAGTGATACAATATACCTGTTTAAATAGAGCAGTACAAGTCAATTTTGCTTATTCAATTGAAAAGATTTACTGTTGATCCCTGTATCACATATTAGACAATGATGATGTTATATGTTAGAAAGATTATGAAAATGTAAGATTAGAAAGACACAATATCAAACCAAGTAATCCCAATATAACTTTCATTGGGAAGACATGTTAGGAAGAAATATCTTTTATAAATAATGCAATTACTGTATTTCAAAATAATAACATTTTTCACAGATAAAATATCCAATGATTTAACATTTAAAATTGAAACTATGTTAAGCTTTTAGACTAAATATGCTTGCCATTAAGGCCTTTGTTGCTTATTTAATCCCTGAATTACCCGTGATTGACACAAATTTGGCAGTCCATCATTCTGTAGTTTAAAATTACAGATGCTGGAAATAGGGCTATTTACACAGAGCAAGTGAATTGCCCATAATTTTGCAATTTCCTGCATGAGTATTACAAGTTTTATCACAGATTGTGTCCCATATCTGGGCCTTGGCAGGTAGGAGTGTGAGGCTGGAACAACTCTGGTTGCTAGGAGCTGCTATTACAGAAATGGATGAAAGGACTTTTTATGCCATCATCACAGCCCAATTAAGCTTTTTAATACTCCACTTCTAAGAAACCATCCTTGGTTTCTTTGCACATCAAATAAATATATGGCTCTTAGACAAGCCCTGCTTTTGACTGTAGAATCACTATGATTAAATGTAGCTCTTTCCTCTGAGACACACATGCACACATATGTATTTTTTGAGCTTACTTGCCACGCTCTTCTGTGAAGTCCAGGACTCCTTTAAATATACTGTATCTCCATAAGTCTCCACAGTCTCAGGAAAAATGGGGAAAAATCTCATCACCCCTTCAAGGTGAGGGAGAAAGGAAGAAATTAAATATTCTGGCTCACAAAATGATACAGCACTTCAGCTGGGGTAGACAGTTTTTCTCTGTTGGTAAACACCACTTAAGTATGCTTTACAAACAAGGAAGCTATGTGCCACCCCCCATCAAAAGCTATAAAAACCTCCAGACTTTTCTCTGTAACCCTGGGAACAAAAAGTCAAGCGAAGTTCATGCCTGAGCTTGTCACTAGTGACCATGATTTTCTGCCTTTCGTTGTACTCATATGCAATCTCAGTATCTTCAGTGAGATTACAACCATAAACTCCTGTTGTTTGAGAGTGCACCTGGAACGTGCTTGAGCGTAAGAATCGAAGAAGACAGAGTCCAGCTACTCTTTGTTTTTGCATGGGTGGGTTGGTTATGGATGTGAAAACAGCAGTAAATAAGGGTTTTCTAAACCCCTGAAGGCTATGTTGAAATGTGGAGACTTAAGATTGTTTTTTTTTTAAGGGTTGTTTTCAGCCTGCCTCAGTTCACAATCTGTTTCACAGCACATCCTGAGTGTTTATCTGAGAGCATCTAGGAGAGAGGCCTGCTGTAGCATGGGGGGAGAGCAGGGGCCATGGTTGAGAGTTGGTGTTACTTGGCCAGCTAAGTCAGTGTGTGTCGTCTGAGAAGGCCTTTCTGTCCCACTAGGTCATTTGGGATATATTTTTTTGGTGTTAGAAAATCATTTGCAGCAAATAAGATGGTGAAATGAGAGGACTGACTTCACCAACTTCACCCTGATGTCATATGTAGTCCCACATGCTGGAGCTGCAAATATGATCATGTTAAAGAAATGCCGATATATTTGCATATTGATTTAAATGCAAGAGAGGGAAAGGAAATCTGTACAGGGGAAAAGCAAAGCAAAGGTAATTCAATCAGTAATCTGGTATACCCAGGACTCATTTTATTGGTAAATAAATCATTTTACTGATATATTTTACATTTATCTGTTTTTTTTCACGGTAAAACACTTTTGTGTGATCACTTTACAGGTTTCTTTTATCAGTTCAAAGGATTTCTCTCCTCTCCTGTTTTAATTAAGTAAAAGACAGTCTGTTTGGGCTCTCTGCTATAATAAAATCATGGAAAAACTTTAGGGACAAGTGAAGATTGCTATTAATACGGATTATTGCTTACAGACTTAACTGACTCCATATAATAAATGAAGAGAGTGCTTATTCCTTCTTGTGAAAATGGGAAATTTTCTGTCCCTCTTTCTCAATCAGAAAATACAAGCTCCATCTCAGAATAAGTTTTATGATTTTCTGGTAGCTAGACAAAAGCAAAATATCGTTATGCTAGTCATTTGCAAACTGCCTTTGTATTATACATTTGTGTGTAGTAAACAAACATTTCAGGATATTATTATGAAATCCATAAATAACAAATTTTAAAGAATTGTTTCAGGTTCTAATTCTGCTTTGTAGAAGGCATTTGAAGATGCACGTTGCTGTGCCAAAATGATCAGTGTATTGGCATTAAATAATTTTTCCAACTTACTTTTCATGTTCAATTTCAGCTGGCAACACAAAAGCATTGGAAGTATTCATGGTTTATTTCTGCAGTGTTTCCTGTAAATAACTGGAGAGAGATGTAAATTATTATGCTAGCAATGTGTATCAGGAGCTAATGAATTTCAAATGAAAAATACTTCCCTCTTATGTGGGACTGTATGTTGACTTTTCTTTTTTAATGATCATACACTTTTTAATTCTGGGCATTGAATACTCTTTTTTGACTCTTGTTATTAAGAGATCCCAGAAGTATTAAAATAATCCTCATTTCACACACAGTTTTATTCAAGACAAATGACCTTTTAATGATGTATTTCAGCACGGAGTGAATATATCAGCTTCATCATGGTTTAAAAACAAATTATATTTCAGTATGATTCATGATGTAGACCTACTGGGAAGAAAGAAGTATTTTCATTACTGGGGGGTAGATGGTTTCTATGGTTGTGTAGGGAATTGGCCATTCTCCCAACAAAGATACGCAGTTCCTGTTTGATTGGGTTAAAAATACAGGGCTGTATTGCAAGCTCAGCTCCCGCTTTTATCAGTGATAAACTCAGTTTTGATGATTGTTGAAAAAAGAATTTGATTTGTCTCCTATGTATTTCCACACTTGGCAAGTTTGGGTGAAATATTTGTGGGCCTATCTGTGTCTTAGTCAGACAGTCCTTCATGGTTTTAGTCCAGACTCAGACTAATGAACTAAAAAAGGCCAGTGTTACAAATGCCTGTTTTCAGATCCTCCCACCAGGGACACAAAGTAAATGCTCATCTCCTAGACTTTTCTCCTTCTTCCAAGCTTGCTTTATTTCCAGAATCACAACTCAAAGGCAGAACAAATTGGTTTAAACTCTTGAGGGACAGCAGCTAGAGGCCTTTCCTGGTTTGCTCAGGTAAGAGGAGAGAAATGTGCCTTTTGCACCTTCCCTCTCCAGCACTTCCCGTTAGGTCCAATGCAACGAACAGGAGCCTCGCGACCACAGAGTCTGCTTGTACCTTCTAGTGACAGCTAGTTTCACACTCATGTTATATTCCAGTGCATTTCAGTTGTCCTCCCTTTTCCCCAGATTCTTTTTGTACCCTTGTTCATAAAAGGAGCAGTGCAGATGCTGGATAATTCAAAATAATTTGGTTTTAGCAGTAAATTATGACTTTATTCCTAAAGCACGCATTTATTCAGATTACATTCCAGTAAAGTATGGTTTCATTTCTTAGGAAAATTAAAGCATTAATGAATGATGCTACACTTCTGTGCAGATAAGTTCTTCCTACCTGCTCACTTTGACTTCTGCTTGATAACTACTTTTGTGTTGCACAGAACTACCCTCTAGAGCTGCATGCAGTCTATCCAGAATGAATGTAGCATTGCTTATTGATCAAATGAGCTTCCTGTTCAGGACCTGCTCAGAGGTCATGCTGATCTTTTTAATCTTTGCACTCACCCACGTTAAAACCACTGCCGTGGAAAAGCCCATGAACCAAGGCAGTAGACTGGCTGGCTGTTACTCTTTTTTCAGTCTGTATGAGCCTGTCAGGGCTTTCCAAAGCATTTCCAAAGCTTTTTAAAGCATTTCTGGAGACAGCAGTAATTTAGGTCAAAGTGGGTGGGTATTTGAAAAGGTGAAAGAGTGAAAACCAGACTCTGATATAATGTAATTGACAATTCATGGACCACTTCATTCTTTCATACTACTTTTCCTGTAATACAACTGACAGAAATGAATTATATTTATAAATGAACATTTCATTTATGAATACTTAATTCAGAAATGAAATGTCTGTGTTTCTAGCATTTAAATTTCATTATCTCACACTGAAAAGAAGCTGCTGTATTATTTGTATGGCTTCACCTAGTAAGACAGGGCCATATTGTACCTCTTTCCTCCAAGGAAACAAAAGCATAGAAATAGTGGTTGGGGAAGTTGCAAAGAGCTGCTGTGTCATTTCGTCTATGTTCAGCTGGACCCTCTAGCAACTGACTTCTTTGTCATAGGAAGAGTGTTTGGCAGGAGGATGGGCTGGACTTGGACTGGCCTGACCATCGTCCTCTTCCTTGGCCAGGCCTCTGAGGTCCAGGACAGACTGGAGCATTTTATGTGCTCATGCAGCTTCTCTGTGAACCGTGCAGTAGTATTACAGGAATCACAGTTTACAGAGCTATCATTCCTGGCTGCTGCTTGGTGAGTTGGAGAAAAATAATGTTGTCTTAAATTTAATGGAATGAAATTAGTCAAGTTGTTTTTGCATTCCCTATTTCATAGGTAGGAATTGGAAAATCTGTCATTTACATATAGAAAATTGGGTTAAATTTAAGTTAGAGTTGGAATGCAAAGTGAGAAAATGATGCAAGGAATCTGCCCACAGAGTAGCGATTCATTTTAAATTCAGTGGATTAATAGGTGGTCTACAGTCTTATGTAGTATCTTTTACAAAAACTGTATCAAACTTTTGTAATATGTTGCTACAACAGAGGATATGCAGAATGGAATATTTAGCTATGATTCCACATCTTCAATATTCTTTTCATTATTTTGCTTAAAATATATTAAGTTCCATGAATCAGATTTTCAGAAACTTCAAGAAGATTCCATTCTGCCATCCGCAAAATTCAGCGTATCATGCCTGTATGTAAACCACCAAGACGTAATTGTGGTCGAACTGCGTAGAAGAGTTATTAACAAAATCAGTAGTTGGCAAATATTGACTGACTTTCTGCAACATAATTTGGTTTTAAATATCCATATACCTTTGCTGCTTAACCTTTGCCTACCTAATGGAAAAAAGCATATCAAAATCATTCCTCATACTCTAAAGAACAGTATGTCATGTAAATGAACAAATTAATGACAACTAAAGCGAGGCCTGTCAATTACTGGGAACATTAATTATTCCATTAATAACTACATAGCTTAAATCTTATTTTAAAGGCATATTGGAACTGGACAATGCAATTCATTAATTTCATTTGAGGTTTCAGCCATGTGTGCTAATTGAATTATATATATTTTGCCATAGCAGAATTTCCATTATGTTTCCATTCCATCTACTCTGATCTGTCTTTCCAGAAAAACTTCAAACCCTGCCGTTAAGGGCTATCCTCTGAAGCTGAAGAGTGAGACATATTAAAATATTTATTACTGTGCAGATTGAATTGCACAGAGATGGAAAAATCTAATTTTTCAAAAATGTAATTTTGAAACTCTGGATCCTGTTTTCCCTTAATGCACTGAATATTTCATCTCATTTTATTCTTTGTGGAGGAGCTAATTAAATGCTAAATTAAAATTAAACCATGGTCATTTTGAAGTACACCCCATTTCCTATTTTCTCTCTTCCCCTTTTCTCTTGATACCTTTCATTTTCACAACTTCTTCTTTGGAAGTTTTGCTTGCTTAATTCAGTCTTTTCTTTCAAACAGACCCCTGAAGTATGTAATATATAGTAAATACATATAAAAATATGCCACAAGCACATTACAGGATTTTTATGTTAAGTATTAATACTTTTTTCCCAAGTTAATGACTTGGACAATTGAGAAAAGAGTTTTGGAATGCATTTTAAGTTTCAGAAAGAGAAGACAGTCCCTAACCTGAAAAAATATATTGCATTTTGAAATACTCTGTTTTGACAAGGAATCCTTTTACATGAAATGGGAAATAGGGATGGCAATATATTGTAAGCAACTGGAATGTTTAAAAGTTAAAGCACTATGCAATTACGTGTTCATAAAAATACAGCTGCTATCAGGAGCCAAATAGTACTACCTAATTCAACTGCATCCACTCAGGTATGTCCTTAGATTGAACAAATTGCAATCAAGACTACTTTCACTGAATCAAGGAAATGCTGTGCTCTCAAGTGCCAGTTGGTCGGTGTCTCTGTGTGACGTGAAGCTGTTCAAGTTTAAGCTTTGCTTTAGACTGAGAATGAAAAATACTCAGCTTGCCTAAAGTCCAGCTCACCAAACCTTGTGCAACTGTGTTTCTGTGAAGGCTGAGCAAAGTCTTCCTTGCCCTCTGCTTGATTTGGGGAAAGAATATGCAGGCTGCAACCTTGTCCTGGCAGGCCTGGCTGCTGCTGTCTATGAGCTAGACTCAAAAGCTCTGAAGTAGGTTACAGTTTCTTCTTTTCTTTAATTTTGAGTAATCTCTGATTGCTTCCTGTCCTCACCAGTATGCTGTTAGCATGGAGACAATGTGTCAGTGCCCTTTGTACAGGCATATCTCGGAGATATTGCGGGTTCGGTTCCAGACCGCCGCAATAAAGCGAATATCGCAATAAAGTGAGTCACACAAATTTGTTGGTTTCCTAGTGCATATAAAAGTTATGTTTACACTATACTGTAGTCCATCAAGTGTGCAATAGCATTATGTCTAAAAAAAACAATGTGCATACCTTAATTAAAAATTACTTTATTGCTAAAAAAAATGCTAACCATCATCTGAGCCTTCAGCGAGTTGTGATCTTTTTGCTGATGGAGGGTCTTGCCTCAATGTTGATGGCTGCTGACTGATCAGGGTGGTGGTTGCTGAAGGCTGGGATGGCTGTGGCAATTTCTTAAGACAGCAATAAAGTTTGCTGTATCAATTTGACTCTTCCTTTCACGAAGGATTTCTCTGTAGCCTGCGATGCTGTTTGGTAGCATTTTACACACAATAGGACTTCTTCCAAAATCGGAGTCAGTTCTCTCAAACCCTGCCTCTGCTCTATCAACTCAGTTTATGTAATATTCTAAATCCTCTGTTGTCATTTCAACAGTGTTCACAGCATCTTCACCAGGAGCAGATTTCATCTCAAGAAACTACTTTCTTTGCTCATCCATAAGCAGCAGCTCCTCATCCGTTAAAGTTTTGTCATGAGATTGCAGCAATTCAGTCACATCTTCAGGCTCCACTTCTAATTCTAGTTCTCTTGCTATTTCCACCGCATCTGCAGTTACTTCCTCCCCTGAAGCCTTGAACCCCTCAGTCATCCATAAGGGTTGGAATCAACTTCTTCCAAACTCCTGTTAATGTTGATATTTTGATCTCCTCCTGTGAATCACAAATGTTCTTAATGGCATCTACAATGGTGAATCCTTTCCAGAAGGTTTTCAATTTGCTTTGCCCAGATCCATCAGAGCAATCGCTATCTATGGCAGCTATAGCCTTATGAAATGTATTTCTTAAATAAGACTTGAAAGTCAAAATGACTCCTTGATCCCTGGACTGCAGCATGGATGTTGTGTTAGCAGGCATGAAAGCAACATTCATCTTGTTGTACATCTCCATCAGAGCTCTTGGGTGACCAGGTGCATTGCCAATGAGCAGTAATATTTTGAAAGGAATCTTTTTTTCTGAGCAGTAGGTCTCAACAATGGGCTTAAAATATTCAGTAAACCGTGTTGTAAACAGATGTGCTGTCATCCAGGCTTTGTTGTTCCATTTATAGAGCCCAGGCAGAGTAGATTGAGCATAATTCTTAAGGGCCCTAGGATTTTCAGCTTGGTAAACAAGCATTGGCTTCAAATTAAAGTCACCAGCTGCATTAGCCCCTAACAAGAGAGTCAGCCTGACCTTTGAAGGCAGGCACTGACTTCTTGTCTCTAGCTATGAAAGTCCTAGGTGACATCTTCTTCCAACAGAAGGCTGTTTCGTCTACATTGAACATCTGTTGTTTAGTATAGCCACCTTCATTGATTCTCTTAGCTAGATATTCTGGATAACTTGCTGCAGCTTCTACATCAGCACTTGCTGCTTCAGCTGGCACTTTTACGTTATGGAGATGGCTTCTTTCCTTAAACCCCATGAACCAACCTCTGCTAGCTTCAAACTTTTCTTCTGCAGCTTCCTCACCTCTCTCAGCCTTCACAGAACTGAAGAGAGTTCGGGCCTTGCTCTAGATTGGGCTTTGGCTTAAGGGACTGTTGTGGCTGGTTGGATCTTCTATCCAGACCACTAAAACTTTCTCCATGTCAGCAATAAGGCTGTTTCTCTTTCTTATCATTTGTGTGTTCACTGGAGTAGCACTTTGAATTCCCTTCAAGAGTTTTTCTTTTGCATTCACACCTTGATGAACGGTTTGGCGTAAGAGGCCGAGCTTTCGGCCTATCTCAGCTTTTGACATGCCTTCCTCGCTAAGCTTCATCATGTCTAGTTTTTGATTTAAAGTGAGAGACGTGTGGCTCTTCCTTTCACTTGAACACTTGGAGGCCATTGTAGGGTTATTAACTGGTCTAATTTCAATACTGTTGTGTCTCAGGGACTAGGGAGGCCCGAGGAGAGGGAGAGAGATGGGGGAACGGCCGGTCGGTGGAGCAGTCAGAACTCCACAACATTTATCAATCAAGTTCGCCGTCTTGTATGGGCACGGTTCGTGGTGCCCCAAAACAATTACAATAGTAACGTCAAAGATCACTGATCACAGATCACCATAACAGATATAATAATAATGAAAAAGTTTGCAATATTGTGAGAATTGCCAAAATGTGACACAGAGACATGAAGTGAGCACATGCTGTTGGAAAAATGGCGCCAATAGACTTGCTCAATACAGGGTTGCCACAAGCTTTCAATTTGTAAAAAGTGCAATATCTGCGAAGCGCATTGAAGCGAAGCGCAATAAAACGAGGTATGCTTGTATGTCGTTCGTACCTATTCAGCCATTTCTGTGGTACTAAATCAGAGGAGTTTGACAATGGAATTGATTTTATCCATGTGATTAGCAGCTAGCATACACAAACATCAATCACATGTTACATAACTATAGCCATGTGAGATTTCTCTGAGTTATAGAAAGGATCAACATTACATTTTTTCAAGGATCATGATCTGTGAACCTGTCTGTGGTATGCTCTTTCCAGGCTTAATTGCTCCTAATCTGAACAGGCAAATGGACCAGTGCTGTCACAGTGTTTCTGATACGTTTATGTTCAAGTTTTGTGTTTTTATGTTTTGATTTGTTTCCAATTGTTTAGTTTTCAGTGGGTTTTTTTGTTACTGATTTTGAGTTGGGGTTGGGTTTTTTTTTTTCTTTCTTTTTTTCTTTTTTCTTTTTTTTTTTTACGTACTCCCTTTTTGTGCTCCCTTTCTCTATCAACTGTCTGTTGTACAAAGTCTCAGAAAATGGTCCATATTTATGGACTAGATTTTTGGGGTCAAGCATTTCTGTGTCGGAAACATTTTGTTAATGTCTTCTCAATCAACATCCCATAAGGAATCTAAGGAGGCCTGGTGGTTAAGGAAGAGTTTTGCTTCCTAGGAAGCTTTCTGTGACTTCAGGGATTTCCATATCACATCAGGTGAGACCAAGATCTTTGGGGAAGCACAAAAAAGATGAGCTTCTGTTCTGAAATAGCAAATATCCAACAGTTTTAAAATGCAGCTGTGATGGCACTGATTCAGGTAAAATTCCTTCTTTCACCAATAGTTCTATTTAATTTTGAGTAAGTTATTCAAGCTGTGTTTCAGTTCCTCATCTGCAAGACAATTTATAGTCCTTTATGGGGAAATTGTATGGATAAATGGGTTCAGAAGTGCAAACTGTTCCCTAACAAAGGTAATAGAGAATGAGAAAATAAATACTGCAAAAATAAATCTATTTTGAAGAATGAATCCAGAGTAGTTAGACTGATAAGATGTATTTACTCTTGGTTTAACTATACTTAGAGCAATGAATTGAATCATTCTTTGAGTCATATGATTCTGTTCTATCTGAGGAAAAATTCTCAGTATGTTTCATTCTTCCTTGGGTAATATTGAAGAAGGCATTAAATGCGCACTAGCCGGGGGCTAAAGTTGGTTAAAAAAGAACTCTTAAGAGGGATGTTCTTTCCTGTGGACGCTGATTTTTCTTTTGGAAGGTCTACATATATATAGTCAAGACTGAGTTATTCTATGTATTACATGCAGAAAACAGTTGCCATTTTAGTAACTTTCCTACTTTAAGGATCTATTTGGTGGTTGTTTTGAGATACAAAGTTAGGCTAATAGAGATTCCTATAAAACAATTTACTTAACTCCTGAAAATACATCATAGAAATAATAATTTGACAATCTAAGAGGAAACAACATTTCTCTGGTTGACAGATCTACTTCCAAAATGCCCAGAGAGTGGAAAGCAGCTCAAAGCAGATGTATTCAGGCCGATTCATCCTGTGAAGTTCAGAAGTGAGCTGTTGGATGCAAAGGGCAAACCTGGTCAATTTTCGTTCTTTTCATAACAAATTCAAAGCAGGTGTTAAAAAAAAAAAAAAAAAGAAAAAGAATGAAAAGAAAAGAAAAAACCTACCAGCAGCAAAAATGCACTCTAAAAGAAAGCGTCCTATCATTTATTATGATTAGCAACTTCATATCCCCATAGTACATTTTGGCTATGAATGTTATGCATGTTTTAAATTTTTTTTCCTTCTACATTCACATTTCTTTTCCTGCTATTTTTAGGAAGGGAAAAGAAAACACCTATCTTTTTCATTTTCAGAGCCAGAATGCACTTGAGTTCTTGTTCTGAGCAGGATAGACTTGCTGAAGGAGAAAATGAGTATTCTGAGTCTTTCAGCTGTGACTGCTTTATATCCCATGTGTTCTTTCACCCATTTTTGTTTCTTTATTAGCACCTTTCACTTCATCAGCTAGAGCAGATTGAAAACTAATGGTGAGGTCCAGCTGCTAAGTTTATGCTGACAGTGAACAAAATCATTTCAGAGTAGAGAAGTAAATTTCTCTGTAATCTGATTCTGTGCTCTTGGTAGGAGACACATTGTTTCTATTCAATCCAAGCAGAGCACTGTGGTTTGAATAGGAAATGCTGTAAGAAGTCAGGCTCCTAGAACAGGCAACTAAATCCTCAATTAAACTACTTAGCCCCATTATTTGGATTTATTGTTTTCAAATTTGCTACCACAAAAACTGTTTTGGGAAGAAAGCTTCATAAGGTTATAAACAGCAGAAGAGGGACTTGAATAATTTAAACAGACTGCATGCAATAATTGGATGAAATGCACTGCTTGTGATCAGCTGCTCCAGTTGGGCGCTCTCCCTTGCAGTCATTCTCTTGATCTTTTGCCTGACATCACACAACGGAGTGGCAGATATGGGAAACCAGGGAGCTGGAGCGTAGAGGAGTGAGCTGACAAATCAAACACCAAATCAGAAGAACTACAAAACCCAACAAAATAGGGGTGTGACTAGCTAATCTATCATACAAAGAATCTGAGACCAAACAGCCAGTTTCCCCTCCCCCTGTTTTTGTAAATTATTTTTCTGATCCTTTCTCCATTTTAAGAGTTTATTTTTTATTTTTTATTTTTATTTTTTAAAGAAAGTTTATTACTAACACTTCACTTACTAGGGAACTAGGGAACACTTCACTCCCTCCAGGGAAGGAGGTTGGCAGGTCACTGTGATTGTCCTCTCACCCCAAGGAGAGAATAATGTGACTACACAGTTAGTACCTCTCTCTTCTCCCCTGCAAGACTGTGAGAAGGGGTGGTCTTTTCTGTGCTCCCAGACTGAGTTTCCCATATGACATGTCCTTTCCTGAGAGACCTGAAAAAGGTAGCACTGCATAAAGATTTGGGGACTAGTTCTTTACTGTCAGATCTCAGAGAATGATCTGACTGCAGCCATGATACAAAAAATGAAGCAATGCCCCGTGGTCTGCAAGAAATGTGAGAGTGAACATGTCCAGTGAATACATTAGCTGATATATTTGTGCAATACTTTCCTTCTGGAAAATTCTTAGAAGAATTTTAAACGTGTCAGGGTTAGAAAATGTCATACTAGGAAGCACTGAGAACTTGTTTCCCATTTTTCAGGCCTAGCATAATCCTGATAAATTCCTCAGATTGTGATAAGCAATTTCATAGAAAGTCCTGCTCTGCCAATACATGCCCTCTGCAGCCGGAACTGGATATATCTGCCAAGTTTGTTGAATGTGTCCAAATACTGTGTTCCTCAGAAGCTGAAAACCAAATTTGCATATAGTCCACCATACCATTTTAAAGCTTTTATTGAAAATAAAGAGAACACTGAAAAAAAGAAAAAGTGGGGGTGGGGTGGGGTGTCAGATTTGTTGGTAACAGAATTTGTGCGTGTCTGTGTGACTTTGAACTGATTCTGATGACATTTCTGAAGAAGAATGTGCATTGGACGTCATGGCAGGGCAACTCTGAGACTAGACAATAAAGCTGCTAAGAAAATGGGTCTTGTAATAGGAAATTTTGTCTGACTTTAACCATGAGCAATAGGATCAGTTTCACCTTTAATCACCCTGTTGAGACTGCAAGTTTAAACGTTAAACAAAATTACTGTTTAAGAAATACAATGGCTATAATACATAGATTTTTATGAGCAACCTAAGTACTTCTAAAGAAGTGTTTTAAAGGAAAGTCATAGCATGAATAATGACGTTATAAAACTGGAGATGTAGCTCCACTGTTTATTGTGGCTCAGCAGTTTCCATTTTAAATATGTGTAAATTGGCATGTAACCAAAAAGTTTCTTTTTTTTGAAATAAGACATGTAAAGCATGATTCTCTTCTTTGTGGACAGAGCTGTTCTCCTTAAAGATTTTGCAGGCCAGATGGTAGCGTCTGTAACACTTGCATGATATTGCACGACTTGCTTTTAATATTTTTGCGCAGTATTCTGATGACTTCCCAGCAAGAGGTTCTTGGGGATGCCCAGGAGGGACCAGCGTGCAGATGCATGGAGCGCGGTGTGCCTCAATAGGCTGCCCAGCTCACCTGCATCTCACTCAGAATCGTGGGATTGGTCACGCGGCCAAATTGTATTCAGCGTGAACAAAGTCTTTAAAATCCCACTCCACACCTGGGGGTTGGTAATGTTATGAAAGAAAAAATATATATAAAGTTATGAGATTATGGAACTTCTAGTTCAGCAAATACGTACCTGTGAATTCAGGAGATCATGACCTGCACAGAATAAATTGTACAATACAGCCTAGGTATATTCCTGATAAATTGGTATAACCAAGATGCTGGCTCTGACTCTTGAAAATCTACCTTCTTCTGTTTAAGAAAATCTATGGATGGAAAAGTGAGCTATCTGCTCTGAGAGTTTAGTGAGTTTTTTCTCTTAAGAATGGCATGATGGCTTGGAGGTGCGCTGTGTACATGGTTTGTTCCTTAGTCTCTCCACTTGAAGATGCTTTCCAAGCAGTAGATCTAGCTCCACCAGTGTTAAATTCTGGTATTTATCCTACACGAGGTAGGACTGGGACCATAAGCGACAGTGTTTCTGTAGGTTTGACAGGCGTCCCTGGCGAGTTCGTGTTGAAGTGCCTGTGCCCGGAATTCCACAGGCAGGCAGTTCTCGGGATTGGGGATCAGTCTGCGGTTGCGGCCGTGCTGGGTCCCTGTCAGGGACAGCAGGACAACACTGTGCTGTGTTCTCCAATGCTTCCCATCCTTTCCTCCAGCCACCATCTGCTGACAACTGACTCTTCTTTATTCTCAATTTAGGCTTTTCAACAGTTCATTGTCATTTGGTTTTAAATCTCAGCCTGGGAGTAACAATTTCACTACTGGAAATGGACTTACTGGCCACTGGGACTTCACTCCCTGTCCTGGAGCAGCAACATACTTGATAACCTGTTCATTGGTCATTCCCAGGCCCCTCAGGCGTTTCTTTGGAAGGCTTTCCTTTCTTTCATCCTTTTTTTTTGTTTGTTTCTTGTTTTCCCTCAAGCTGCATTATTCCTTCTGACGCAACTCCAAGTAGGCAGAATGCTTTTGAAAGCAATGGAGTGAGGAACACGTATTATTCATTGAAAGTGTCTTTGTTTTCCAGAGTTACTAGCATTTTTAGTACAGAATCTAAAAAGCCACTCGAACTTGTTGAATACTTTTTTTTGAAAAGCCATTTTAAAAATGGGCAGAGTTGAAAATACATGGAGTATTTCCAGAATAATTGTTGCCATCACTAATGTCTGTGCCTTTAAACCTTGTTTGTCACTGTACCAACACAACTCCTCTAGCAGAAGACTTATTGTAACGAATAGTGATTTTTCCCTACTCCACCTACCTTATAAATATTCCGTCTACATGGCTCTTTCATTTTCAGTGAAAGTTTAGCTTTGTCCTTGTGATTTTGAGTGCGTGCTTTCCCTTTTTAAAAATCAAATACTACCCAAAGAATTGCTGTTTTATGGGTTTTTTTTCATTTATTTTAACATAATGATATCATGAACGAAGGCAATCAGACAAGTGTGATCTTTCATAGACAGTGCAGCCTGTAAAAGGTCATTCCAGACCCACTCTCAAGCACTGCTTTGGTTCTATTTTAATATAATCTTCTCTACAGAGGCATTTTAGTTCTATTTTCAAGCTAAGAGAATTAAATCTAGGGGGAAGACACTGTGGATACTGCATGAAAATACCTATATATTCCCGGGTCGTGGCCAGGAGAATCACTTGTTAAGTGTGGTTGTATTCATGTATCTTTGTCGTTTGTTTCTAGGCTTAAGTGCTAATGACTATTCAGGGGTAAAAATAACCCTTAAATCATCCTTTTGAGGTCTCCAATGATTATAAACAACAGGACTCTTGCACTTTTTTTAACTTACAATGTATATGTACTATTAAAACAATAAATGCGGGTGTGTTGCTCTCGTTAAAAAAGGTATTGATCCTTTCTGAAATTTGTACTCAAAATACATCACTTGCAGCTGTTACTGTAGATTATTGTGGTTATTTCTCTATTCATTTACCTCTGTAAAAGTGGAGAACACCTTTCTGAGGTCAGTGGAGTGATGCTGTGAGTAAGTGGATATGAGTGAGATATCTGGACCAGGGCAGTGGGTAAACTCATGTAGAGGGCTTGTGTATAAATGCCTGCATGTTTATACATTTGTTTCCCTGTGAAAGCTAAATCATAAGAAACCATTTCAAAAAACCTACTAAGCCAGTCACATGTTTAATCACGTATTCGGGTTCTAGTTATTCATCAGTGTCACTGACTTACCTGATGTTGATGAGCAGATATTACAGGTTCATCTGCTTTTCAGCTAAAAGCACCCAGAAGTTCAAGTCTGTAAATACCTATTCTAAAAGCTGTGTCAATGCAGGGTACATTTCCCAGAGCTGGAGCCAGTAGGTAGCTAAGCATTCGCAAAGTAGTACTGCCACAGTCATTCAAATCCTGTTTGTCCAGCCATGATGACATACACTCAGATGCCACTGAATAGTGTTTTCTGTTAACCACAGAAACGGCTTTGAATTAACTGTACATCTTGATAAAATAGTTTGTTTGTGTTTCCTACCAGAAATATTCAAATTATATCTATAATTTACATCAGAAACTGCAAATATAATTTGTTTCTTTACATTGATGAGGAGTGGATAAATAAAAACTATATAGATATTTATTTTCCCTTTCTAAATTGCTGAAATGATTTATTATTGTGCAATTTTTTATGGCATTAGATTTTTATTGCTTTATATTGCACATGTTGAGTTTTAATACTTGCATCCTTCATTCCATTAATTTCAAATTAAACATTAAATTGCAAAGAAAGTTCAGTCGTAGCTCGTAAAGCATAAATAAGCTTTGGTCTTTACATTCTAAAATGAAAGTGAGGGTAGAATACAGACTAAGCAGGAAAAGTAATCCATTCTCCCTACAAGATCCTTGATACTATACATAACAGCATCTGGTGAGTGTGAAACCTGTGTTCATTTCCTGGGTTATAAGATTTAATTTTACTGTGCCTCACTTAACTAAGGATAATTTAGCCTTGGAGATGCAAAATATGCCAAAGAAACAAAGATTGTAAGTAATTTAAAGGAACAGGTAATAAATCCAGCAATATTTCAACATAGAGATGAAACTGAAATATGTGGCTGCAGCATGACTCGTACCATGCTGAAATCAGTTCAAACCTCCCATTGAATTCAGTCAGGTTTTTAGTCATTCACGAGTGTGTGAGCAAGCCTCTGACTTATGTTGGCCATGAAAAGCAAGTGACTTATTCTGATGCTGATTTGAGGTAGAGGGTGAGGGAGCAAACCCTGTTATATCAGCAGATGCTGGAAATGTTTACAATATCATATGTATTTTGAGGACAAGAAATTTAGTGAGTCATGCGTAAAGAAAGTAGGAATTAAATCCAAGAATGAAATCCTGGACCCATTGTAATCAGTGGCAAACTCTGTGTTTTCAGTAGAGACAGCATTCCCAGTCTCTAATATATTTCAAGAAATGAGTAAGGGTAATTTTTCTAAAGGGTACAAAACAGCCACAAAATGCAGCTGTTTGTCATGTCATGAACAGCTCTCAGACTTGTGTAGTCAGAAATGGGCAGCAGAGGGGGAGCAGAAGCCAAACAGAAAGAGCAAGTAAGTCATTAAGTATTTATAGCGGAGCTGGCAAAAATATGTTTCATGAAAATTAGTTTCACTGAAGCAAAAGCATTTTGTGGATATTTGGGTAACTCTGTCAGTGGTGTAGCAGTTGTGCTGGTGTTTTTTCATAGGACCAAATTGAAAATCTGACCTTTTTTTGAAAACAGCTATTTTGATACAGCTCAATTTCATGAAAAGTTTCAAATAATTTTTAATTTCACAGTGGGAAAAAAAAAGCTTCAAAGTGTTAGATAGTAGAATTGCTGTCCTTTGTATAGCTCCTGCTCAAGGGGAAGGATGAGGGCAATGAATGTGGTAACACCCAAGAGATACAGCAAGGTTTTCAAATATGTTAGATGGTAAAGAAGCACAAAAGCAAGCATATCAAACTCGTTGTGGCTTTGTTTTCACTATTTAAAAATCAAACCTGCTTGCACTACTGAATAATTAATATGCATAGGATATCCCACTGTAGATCTCAGAAGGAACAAAGCACCTATTTTTACTGTGCAGTTCTTAGTGGTTTTTCTGTATCTTAGGCTCAGTCTACATACAGTAGGTATAACCAGTGCAATTATTTTCATATCAATGTGAGTATAAAAACTTACTCCAAGTTTCAATATAGGAAAAATTATTTTTAATTTCTATTTTAAGATTTAAGGAAAGGGTTGCCTGGTACAATACCCTACCACAGCCATTCATATTACTACATGCATACTACTACAATTCATACTAATACATTAAAAAAAAATGTTTATCATTAACCTGAGGTATACTGGTGCAGAATATCCCCTACCATTGTCACTACTATACCAAAGGTCTGCACTGCTGCAACTGCTTTGTTGGCTGATGTCTCATCTGAATCACCAATATACATCAGTGACTGTTATGGCTGATACTCCTGCATTAAAGCAAGAATCTTACTGAATTCTGAACAGGACTAAGCTATTGTCTGAGAAAAAGCTAATGTTTTGTACTGCTGAAATATTTGTCTGTGCTGTTATTAGCAGAATCAAAAGTTGGAAATAAGGAAGAAGGCATCTCATAATAGTTGCTCAAGAGCAGCTTTGGAAATATTGAGGTAGGCAGCTCATTCAGCTGAGGTTCTCACACCTCTAAGGTATAGATATTAAGCCATGAGTAGGCTGTAAGGAAGTCCTATGCAAAGTTGTGGTGGGGAGTCTCTCTTGCATTTCTGTGCCTCAAAAAACAGGCTTTCTAATGAACCACCTGTGAGTGAGGATTCACCACAAACCCTTTTCAGCATGAAAATCCAGCCTTCTGTTGACTGAGTTACAGTCAATGGCTGGAGCCATTTCATGGCTTATTGGTGATGGCAGGGGGAACAACCATATGCCTAAGAACAGTGTTGTTGCTTGTCTTTATATAGTATGGTAGGAAATAAACTACACAGATAAAAGACAAGGAGATTGTAAGGCTCAGGGGAGTCTGATAAATATGTGATATATATGATATTTATATAATATATATGATTATATATTTTTTAGAAATAATGATAGCAATTCTAAATGAGCACACAAATTAGAGGGCAAATAATCTTGTAATGGGAGATTTGCATTTGCCTTTTCTTTTGATGAATTTTATTATCTTCACTATGTGATTTCCACTCTGATTAAAAAACAAAACAAAACAAAACAAAAAAACCCAGATGCTATCACAGCTAAGTCATTTTTCATTTGTGATGATGCTTTGTACTAGAGGCATTTATGTCCAAAATAACTCATCACATCTAGAGATCCAGTCAAAAGCATGATTTTACACCTCAAGCTGAATATTTCAGTGTCTTTAAAGACAGACAAAAGGAAGTAAATACTAATGAAAGAAAAGTCATGATCAGGAGCCATATGGTGCTCTCGTAAAAATTAAACTCAGTATTCTACTTTTGCTGCATGTCTGCAGGATGCAGAGATTAAGCCCGTGTGCCCAGGCTCTATACCAAGATCAAGTTAATGCTCCTAAACTTTTTATTTAAGCTGCTTCTGTAAGAAGAGGCTAAAGCAAAGCCAACAGTTGAGTGAAAAACTTGGAGAGGTATCAGTACTTCATCCCTTTCATAACCTGCTGTTTTGCCTTACTTGTGTTTTTGTGGACATAAAGTGAAACACCTCTGAGATACATAATGCCTCTCTGACGTATTTTACTGTGCATGGAGCCAGTGAGAAGATCCAGATCTCATAATTTCTCTTTTGTTCACGTCTTGCTTCATAGTGTTATAGGTAAACGTGACAAATTGACAACCACTTGGGCCGGGTTGCATAAATTCCAATTTAATAGAATAATTGAGCAAGTTACAAGTAAGCAAAACAGCGCTGGGCGGCGGGGGAGTCTCCTGCTCCACCAACGGCGTGCGTAATCCCCTGCTCACAGTCCCCTTATATGCGGTTCTAGTTCCAGATATACGTAGCACTTCCTGTAACTTCTGCGGTTGCACCTGCTGTTGCTGGGGGGGGTCGGGATGAAGGCTGGGGTCTTCCTCTGCGTTGTGCGTGGTGCCCTTCAGGTCGCGCGCATACATTTCACAATGCAATATCGCTCTGCTGGCTCAGTACAATCATCTCGAGTGGGGTTCATCTGGTGATAGCCCGTACTTAGCGCCTAGTTTCATGGTAAAATCACTTCACGAGTTGATAGCCCGTACTTAGCGCCTAGTTTCATCGTAAAATCACTTCCCGAGCTGATGTAACAAATTAGCACATATCACAATAGGCTGACAATGCTAAGAAAATTCCACAAGTATCCCGGGGTATTTTGCACTGCACCTCTCTAGTGCTTATTTTTGCAAACCTGACATGTCTGGCTACTCGTTTTGGAGAATATTCTAGTCTTACTTTCTTTGTCCTCACTTCATCATAAAAAAAAGAAAAAGAAAAAGAAAAAGAAATCACAGAGGTTCTTGTGGTCCTTTCTTACCTATTTTGCTCTCACTCTGGGCCTTCTAGCCCTGAGACAGCTAGGAATGCCTGTTAATTCAAGCCCAGCACCATGCTAATGGGACCATTTGGTTTCTAGCTTAGAGCTGCTTGTATCCAACTATATGCGGCCTCCTGTTTACACATGCCTCAGATGACCACACGTTGCTCTCAGGTGATTCCATTGTATGGAATGGCATCCTGTTATCAATCTGATCATTCAAATTACAAATCTGAGAAAAAAGCAGGTAAGTGGCTATCTCAAAATATTGGCATGCTGGAAGGACACAGGTCTGTTGATAATGTGTGCTGCCACCAACAGGCAATCCGTTGTTTCTGCGTCACTGTTCTCTAGAGCCTACTGGTGATTTCTGTTTCAGTCTACATACAGGCATACCTCGTTTTATTGCACTTTGCTTTACTGCGCTTTTTACAAGTTGAAGGTTTGTAGCAACCCTGCATCGAGCAAGTCTATCAGAGCCATTTTTCCAATGGCATGTGCTCACTTTGTGCCTCTGTGTCACATTTTGTATATTGTTTTTTTTAGACTTAATGTTATCACACACTTAATAGACTACAGTATAGTGTAAACAACTTTTATATGCACTGGGAAACCAAAAAATTCATGTGACTCACTTTACTGCAATATTCACTTTATTGTGGTGGTCTGGAACCAAACCTGCAATATCTCCAAGGTATGCCTGTATTTAGAAATATTTTATGCTTTTGAAGTTTCTGCAAGATGGCCCTAGCTCCTAGTACCTGCCTGCCTTTGACTTGCAAAGCCAGCTTAATTATGTCCTAGCCAGTCTAAAATTCCTGGTAAAAAAAATCATATAAGCATATTATCAATATAAGCATATTAAAGCTGTGATGCTTTTGAGTAAAAATAAGCAGAAAAATGAACTGATCACCCATTGAATGTTCTACCTCTTTGAATAAGCCAACATACCCTAAAATAATAAATCTAAAATTATTCAATAGAATAATTTTAATAAATGCAACTTTTTGCAAGCTGCTTTATCTCTGAAATTGTTTGTCTTGATACAGGGCCCCAGGGAAAGTGGTTTAATTAAAAAATAAGTTTTTCTGTCAGTCTGCTGAGTCCTCAATAGACTAACAGCTGCTAATTTTCTAATCCAAGTGTGACATAGTGCTGTTAGTTTTCTTATTTGTCTGTGTACGTTTCACGAGGGAACTGACTCTAGCAGATCAAGTTGATACATCTGTCCTGCTGCAGAAAATATTTTTGTTAGGTTTGCCTATCAGACTGTGAGCAGTACATATTTGCTAACAGCCATTCCTAATCCTAGCTCTTTATTTAATTTGAAATACTAGTCACATTATACATTATTAGCTTCTTGATATGATAAGCTACTTTTATATACTTTATTAGCATTTGTTTTTTAACAGCTCAGCAGTACTTAGTGGCTACAAATTATTGCAGACATTGTAATAACCTTTTTAATTCTACGTGCAAAGTCCTCTAGGTCTCTATTACAAAAGTAGGTTGACCTTTTTGAAAGCATATATACACTACAATGGGTCAGTGCCTCACAGGGCGAGTTACCTCCTATTTTTATCAATGTAGACCGCACTAATCTAGCGGAGATTCTAGAGCAGTTTTGTGAACAGTTTCATGAACTGTCTTTCAGACGAAGATGTGGAATTAGGGCAGTGGTAGCATCTGGGCTTCTGTTTTTGCTGAAAAATGACTGTCTGAAGCAAATTGATGTTTCATCTACTGATTTCTGATACGCAAACAGGAAATCTGTAATCGCTGACTGAGAATGTTGCAGCCAAACTGAACACTAATCAAATAACGCAGGTAATCTGTGTGAAGAAGAAAAAAACTCCGCTAGTATGTATGTTTATGATTGTTATTGACACTTATGAAAAAGCAGATCAGAAGATGACACATCTGGGAACAGAGTAATTATGCTCCACTTAGCTTCTGGAGATTAAAGTTCCCCTTTTCAATGTTTTATTTGCAGGTTTAACTAGACAGTTGCAGGATTATTTTCCAAATAGTTCATTATTATAGGGTATTCTAAAAAGTGGCCAAGCAAATATTTTTCAGTGATGATGGTGTAACTGTTAAGGAGACTATGCTATGCCTTTTCTTAACCTTCTAACTAAACTGGGTGGCTGTGTGTATGCTTTGGATGTGTGTTTGGGTGATACTCTCATGTACTGCTGAATCCGCAGTACACTTCCAAACATGAAACATGATCTTAAAAAAAGCTTTCATTGTTGTAGGTGGGTATGGAGCTCTGTATATTGGTTATAATATTATACTTTTTGGTATTGTTCTTAAAATCTTATCGTCTTGTTTTCTTCCTCTCTTGAATCTTGCAGATTTCAGAAAGAAAAGATTAAGAAATGTTTAAAGTTATTTATAATAGAATGTTAATTTAATCTGTATTGATTGATGGGTGGAATGAATGACAATATTTTATGTTTCTGTGCTTTAGAGTAAACTATGTCAGAGAACTGTATAATTATCAGGTAATTAAGCACGTCTTTATTTGCCTGAAACTTTATTTCCTTGTTACATGTTTTTGTGTCCCAGCTTGTTGTTTATTGCAGGCTTCAAACAAGCATGTATGAATTCTCCATCATTTATGTTGGAGTGCAAGGTGGTTTTGTGCAGATCTGAGAGCGCAGCGTGATGTGTTGCGCCTCTAACCATGTGATGGTCTGAGGTGAGCGACATGGTCATATTTCTCACTGTAATTGGAGTATGTCCGTAAAGATTGCTCTTTTTAAACAAGCTTCTTACTGAGTGCTCTTACCTGCATTTAGCTCCTTAACTTCTAGAGCAGGTTTTTCAAGTGCTTTGTTGCTGAGTGCCTTCATAACCTATGTGCCATCCCTGGGAAGCTTACCATAGAGCGAAGAAGAAACCCAGATAAGGTTTTTTCTTATATGCTGCCTGCAGTCTTTTCATCCTGAGCAATTGGTCCATGTTATCAACAGAAGAATGAAGTATGGTCCATTAGGCGTGGGCTTATGGCAACAGTGCATCGCTTAAAGTGCAAGCGTAATTTCCTCTGTTTTCCGATTTCAAACCCATGAGAATAGAATAGTAAAGGGTAGCAGTGGTTTTATGCTCGTGGCTGACTGAGCTTGCTGCCCATAAAATCAGATGTGAAGAAAATAATAATTGTTGTATTTTATTAAGATATCAGTACCTCCCTCTGTTGATGATTTCCGTATAGCTTCCTGGATTTTAGCATACTGAATTAGTATGCTTTTTAATAGTATTGACTTCAGTGAACTGGAAAAGCACATACAGTAGTTACTGCTTTACTTAGTACTATTTTCTTTCTAACCTTAAAGATATTTTACATGTCTAATTATTATATTGCTTTATTTCCCCAAACAACTACCCATCCCTCCCCCAAAACCCAGCCTTCTGTGTTCTTTAACTATATAAACAGTAGCTACAGCATATAGTAGAAAAACATGTCAAAAACCTTTGCAGTGCCACTGAGACATCCAAGAAGTCTGCAGCTGTGCACTACAGGAAATATTTGCAGAATTCAAGGAGAGAAACTTGCGTGCAATTGTTATCCTGGAAGGTTGGATTAAAAAACAAAGGGAAACAGCAACCCCTAACCAAACTTACTAAAAAAACCACCATTGACTGTATGTAGAGGATCTCTGCTGCGTTTCTGAGAAAACAGCTATTGAGTTGAACAGTAGTCCCAGCTGCACTGCCTCTGCATCTTTCCATCAAACTGCCAAAAGAGATCTTTGAGGGTCGATGTTTAAAGAGCAGTGCGCTGGTGTTTGATGTGCCCGTGTATGTGGAGGGAGCACATGTAAAGGTTTGATCATTGAAATTTGATTCAGATTAATAGTGCTTTAATTTCATTCACAAGAATGGTTTTAAACCTCTAGTTATAGCAATAGCAGAGTCATATCTATAAGCAAATTCATACCTTTTTAATAAAATTTTTGGGAGCCTGATAGTGCCATGTAGTATGTGAAGGAGTTTCATTTCTGGACTTACTGATGGTTTTCAAATACCTCTGTTACGATGTGATTGATCCATGTAGTTAAATCAAGTTGCTGAAGGATGCACATAAGGAAGAAACTGTGTTATTATTGACATTCATATGCAAGTCTTCAGAGCTCTCAGTGACTCCTTGGTCATGGATATCAAAGTGTCCATTTCTGTCTGTGTTCCTTCAGCTGAAACTTGAGTGGTATCTCTCATGGACAGAGCGCAGGTCTCTGCTCGGGCGTTAGCATGGGTGTGCATGGTTTCAGGGCTTTGATTCTTAGACACTTTGAGATCTTACCTCAGGAAGTGTAAAATCACATCCTTTAATGATATTGCTCTAAATAAATGGACAGCTACACTGTTATTTGCCCATCTGAGAAGAATAAACATGGAAATATAATAAAAGTCGAGAGCGTAATAAAATTGGAACAGAACATGAATACAAATGAGTCATTCTGTCAGCAGTGAACTAATGAAGCCTGATTTCCTACAGATTTGTGCCTCATGTTTGATTGACTGGTGCCAAGGAGGTGCAAGATAGAATTGAAGCTTTTCTTGTTGTTGGGCGTTTATAAGGTCTTTGTGTGGAGTGTTGGGCATCTGATGAGATGGGACGTCTTCGTCACCCTTACCCAGTTTCTGTAATCTCTATTGTGCAGCTGCATAATTTCACAGCATTTGTAGGGAGCAACTCATCTTTTAAAAATTTGGTTGAAATCAGCAAATGGTTCAAAAGTTAATGGCAGAAACAAATACATGTGCCTGTACTCGCGCACATACACATACCCTGAATGCACCTGTATAAACTGTACTCCAGGAGCAATCATAAGCCCAATGGAGAGAATAGTACATGCTAGGAACTCTGGTTAATGAAACTTAAAAATTTTTTGATTGCAGTCAGATACAACTGTTGTCTTATATTAAGTGTTGCTGAAAATGATCAAATGTCAAAGATCTCAGCTTTTCACTTGGAGCTTTCTGTATTCTCATTAATGAAAGCTGAACAAAAAGCAAAGATAACTGTGAAAGGCAAAGTGAGTATGCAACAGTTTTTTTTGTTTTTTTAATAACTTATGAAATTGAGTTTAAATGAATAATTCTGTGTAGACATTAAAGGAGTAACATTAGGGATTTTCCATTGAAAGCAGTGTGAGTTTTATTTTTGGTATAAAAGGCAGTAATTCATAGAACAATTTTGTTGATTAAGGCTTATAATCAGCGCTCTAAATCTTGCATGTAAAAGTTGCTGAATATGAAACATCTTCTGGATATTCTAAATGGTTATAGTTCTTACAGAGAAAATTATATGACTAATATCTCTGTGGTAGTAAACTATGGATCTCCACCAGAGTTCTCAACTTAAAAGTAACGTAGGCTTCGAAATTAATAGATACTTATGGCTAATAGGACTATGAATGATATGAAGAGGAAGCATAATGCCCAGAATTTAATTAAAAGGTTTTTTTTTAATTAAGCAACTCTTAATAAACTTAAGCCCTGTAACCAGAAGATTGTGTAGGAAGCAACCAGAAATGCTCAGGATGTACATCCTGGCCTTGAATGCGATTGCTGTAGGATTTCATGGACATGCTTCCACCTTTATGTGATATCACCAACTTACTGCTATTTTATCATCTCCACCACCACCTTTTTTATCAACACTATCAAATCCATTCAACTGAAATGAAGGACAAAACTTAATTTTTTTGCCACAGTATCTTTTGAGGGGGAGATAACATGCTGACTTGCACTCTAACGATCTCAGTCCTAAAAAGAAGTGAGGTGGATGGCGTCCATGTTCCACATGGTTGTTCCACAAGTTACGTAGTGAGCTTGAATAAGAGGGATACCTTCTCCTTGAATGAATTACTTAACAATATGTATTTAAGAACCCAGTGAATAATGTAAACTTGGCACAATTCCCGTTGACTTCAGGAAGGTCTGGGGTTAGCTCAGCTGGGCTTAAAGGATAAAGCCCTGTGGCTCCATTTGTTATGCCTGGCAGTAATTTCATGTATCTGTAATCCTTAAATATTTGTGTTATTGCTGTCACAATGTAAAGATAGTTAGACTTAATTTAATTTTCTGCTTTGTTACAGTTGATAGAACTCTGTTATCATTTGCATTTCTGATACACTCATTAAAACACCTTTTTTAGAGCCATTTTGTTTACTATACATTTTTATATACACTTTCCATCAGTGATCACTCATTTCTTTGGAAACAGTGGTGGAATCCTTTTTCTGAAAAAAATCTTACCTAGTTTTAAAAAATATATGTATTTATTTTTGTATAAGCAGGTTGCTGTAGCAAAATCTGGAAGTGTAATGTCGGGAGGGTGGCATAGTGTTTACAAATATCTCCAGCACCTGTGCAGCTCGAATTGTTTTCTCTTTGGCAAATGGGGATATAAAAGACAAAATCAGAGTTCTTTATAAAGCTGGAGTATCTAACGTAGTAGCAGGGTACAGAGACTTCTAAAATATTTGGGGAGGAGTAATTAGAACTTGGTCGGCTTCTATGATTGTTTTGTATCAGGCCTTGTAATTTGGAGAGGAGAAAATGATAAACCTTTAGACTAAGGCTGAGATTACTCTCTTTTTTTCTACCCTGAGCTATTTTTATTTTTTAAGAGCAGTAGGTTTAGATGTCTAAAATGCTGTATTGTTCATAATCAAACAGCGGATCAATAAAATAATAAACACGAAACACTCAAGTTATGATCTCTATTGATGGATCGTGCATCTGAGGAAAACTTTGTTATTAAGAAACTAGGAAGGCCACTGTTACAGAACAGAACAAATAGCATTTTTCCATTAGACTTCCCAGATTTAAAATGTTATTTTTCTATTAAATTAAAACTGAAATCCGCAATATTCTTACAGATAAATGTTTTGAAGTTGCAGGGAAATGAGGATAACTTTTTGTTCACAGGCATCTGTGACGATTTATTGAGATATAAGCTCATTGAGCAGCACTGATGACTGAAGCTGAGCAGACTGCCTCACTTCAGCCTTTCCTTCAGCTCATGCCCTTGCTTTACTCCCTCGCAGCTCTTAGCTGTTGCGGAGCCTGCCATTACGGTTGTGCCATACGCAAAGTCTTCATCTTCTTCAGAGTCTGATTTTCAGGATAAAATCTGTTCCTTCTTATAAAGGCCAAATATTTGGGCTCACTGAAGGAGAGCTGAAAAAAGCCTGGAAAAGAGCGCGGCTGTTGTCGAGCAGGGAGCTTGAAAAACCACACAGTCCTTTCACGCCATTTGTGGGAGGGGCTGGAGCCTTGGGTCCAAGCAAATATTTAATGTATTTTCCCGGTGCCTCGTACTAAAACATCTGTGTGCGGATCCCGTAAAGACATTCACAGGATTGATTACAAGTGTTAAGTGTGGGATTCATCTGCCTAAATGTCAGCATATATTGCTGAGCTCAGCTTCAGGTCCCATTATAGTCAAGGGAGATCTATGCAGTGGAAGTTGAGAGAATATCCTAAATGCCTGTATTTATACTCTAAGTATACCTAATCTCCCCCATCCTTCATGTTTTCTCTCTTTCTCACCCATAATAAGAATAAGAACGTATATAAAGTCACTGGCTACCTTCTTTAGAAACAAACAATATATTGTGATAGAGAAAAGAGCTAGGCATGAGCTAGGGGTCATAGATTCAGAGTTAATTTAGAATTTGGCAGTTGACTCAGACATGATTGGCAAGGAGATTTCCAAAAGGCTGCAACTGTAAATTGGAAATAAATGGAAAAGGATTATGTGAGTGGGAGACAGCTTTGAATCTATAATGCATGTTCTGAGACTGACTTGCTCATAAAAGAGCATGTGTTTAATGTGTCATAGAAATATTTAAGCCACATTGGTGTTCATTTAAATATTTTATTTTTAAAGTTGGATTCTGGAATGCCTAAAAATGAATTCAGCATGCATATCCTTGCCATCAGTGCAAAGGATAAAGAGGGATAAAGAAGTGATCACCAGAAACTTTCTTTTTTTCTTCCAGACTCATATTTTTATGTTGTTTCTTATTTCCTAATCAATTTTTTAGTCCTTGCTATAGCATCTGTTTTGTTACATAGTATTCCTCTGAGAATAAGCCGTGGCTTTATTACATTGGGAGGCAGTCTAGGGAGAGTGTGACTTGCTGGCAAGAAGGCATTCATGTATGGATGTGTGAATTTGGGTGGGTGACTGAGGTGCCCAAAAGGGGCACTTGTCTCTGGTCCTTTGAGACTGCTTCTGTTCCAAAGATAATATATGCATGTAAATAAAGCAAGATACATTTCAAATATGCCCATGTTCTGAATTGTTAATTTTTTTGCTGTCGGGGGACTAAACTGCAAGAATCTACACATGTGCTACCACCCGGCAGCTCAAGTGTCAAAATGAAGGGGTGATGGCGTTAAGGAAAGAAGACCTCTCAGATCACTATTTTTGTTTCTGCTTGATCTCCTTTTCTTCATTTAACTAAATAAGTTCCTCTTGTTCCAGCTGGAAATTTATGTTGATAATATGTCCAGGGAGTGGTCTGTAAAGCTTTAAGAAACTATTCTGCAATGACAGAGGAAGAGGGAAGTATGTGTCCAGAATTGCAGTTGCCACATCACGCTGGATGCATGGATGGCCAGTGTCCCTGATAGCTGTGTTATAAACCCCTGCCTGAGTCTCTGCTACCCCGTCTGCAGCAATGTGGGAAATGCAAATGAGTAACATCTCCAGTGTCACTCTGATGCATGTGACTTAGTTCTCCCCAGTTATGATTGTTTCGTATTATTCTTCACAGGTGAAATCTGTGCTTTTAAAATCCATGGGCAAGAAATGCCCTTTGAAGCCGTTGTGCTAAACAAGACATCTGGAGAAGGTCGTCTTCGAGCAAAAAGTCCAGTTGATTGTGAACTGCAGAAGGAGTACACATTCATCATCCAGGCCTATGACTGTGGATCAGGACCAAGTGGAACAAACTGGAAGAAATCTCACAAGTGAGTGAAAATGAGAAAAAAATTTTTGCTTTGGCATGCATTTACACTACAGTACAGATCAGGTTGAAGGACCCCTTTTATACTACAGTCAGGTGGAAAACCGGTTTTGGTTTATTTTTCTATTCTTGCTTTCACATTAAGCAGATAAACTAAACACGTTGAGCAGGATGGTTAATAGGTTAGGTTAATAGGTGGTACTTCATACTGTGGAGCCAGTTCCCTGCATAACCTTAAATGGCACAGTGCCTTTTTTTCACCCAGTTCATGAAACCAAGCTCCAGACCACTTGTTATTAAAGATGAAATTTACTCACACGTAGATGTGTAACTGGTATACAAACTGTTTGTTTTGCTATGAGAGCCATTTAAATAAATGATTAATAGTAATCATTCTTGCTTTTGTTCTTCGAAGACACGTGACAAGTAGAAATGTAATTAATTCTACAATCCATCCTGAACTTTTTAAGGATATTAAAAATAAAAATACACGTTTATAAGAAGCCTGCAGTATCAAACAACTATGAAGTTACAGAAACAATTTTTGCTTCATGTTATTAAAGTTTATGATGTTTTTTCCATCACATGTCAGTAACAATATAGTAGGTGTTATGCTTGTGGAGTATTTTTGTCCAGTCATGACCAAAATGAAATCTGGAACATTGGGACCAGAAGTTGGTACACTTGTGGTGGTTTATATGCTAAATCACACAGTAAGCTAGGTTTGAGGGTCCCATGGTTTATTCCTGGCTCTGCTATTGGTCTAGAAAGTCCCTTCACTGCTTTGTCCCTCTCTTTCCCTGCTTGTCAGTTCAGATAGCAGATCTTTTTAAAGGAATGCCTTCAGGGTTTGTTCACTGAATACAAAAAGACTTTCATTTTTGACCCTCAGGGGTTTACAATAATGCACATATTGATAATGTGACACAGTCGTTATCCTAATGAGAGCTGCCAGCAACAAGGACCCTACCCTTTGATTTGTTCATAAATGAGTGTGTTGTTGTGAATCACCAGGGAAGCTCAGGCCCACACTGACACAGTGGATGTGTGGATCATTTCTGTCCTTAAATATTATGTTACGTGTCAGTTCGAGGTACTGACAGTACTCTTTCTTTCACAAGCTAGATGTAAAATATTGCAGGTAATTAGGGCATTAGATAATTACAATCAGCAGAATGTGAGAGACTTATTTAATGTTGAAGAGTGTTTGTAAACTGACCATTTTTAGTGGTGAATATGTAAAAGTACTGTAATTTTATTTCTCTTTTTTCACTTATTAATCCATTTTACATTGGAATAATTTCATTGACTTTTTGGTGGTGGTCTATTTTAAGAGGCAGCACAGTTTTAAGAGAACCGTGAAGCCTTCTTCTTGCTAGCTGTGGCAATATGTTTTCACTAACACCACAATAGGTTTTCGAACTGCTAAAATTAAACATACTAATTCAATAATTTCTCATTTTAGCAGAGGTTTACCTTGTTTTCCAGTTGTTTTCCGCATTAGTCCTCTAAATGTTCTGAAAACAATGTTAATAACATGATCTTACTTAAAATCATAATAAACTAAATTTTCTCCTTGAATTCTTCATTTACTTATTTTAGGGCAGTGGTCCATATCCAGGTAAAGGATGTCAATGAGTTTTCACCAGCTTTCAAGGAGAGTGCATATAAGGCAGCAGTGACGGAGGGAAAGATCTATGAAAGTATCCTACAAGTAGAAGCCCTGGATGAGGACTGTTCTCCACAGTACAGCCAGATATGCAATTATGAAATTGTCACAACAGACGTTCCTTTTGCCATTGACAGAAACGGTGAGTGTGGAGAAGGATGCAATTGTAAGTCCTGGGCCAGATGCAGTAATTTCTGTAGATGGTAACATTACCAGTTGATACCAGCTGATAATCTGCCCATTTTAGTTTTAACTGAAGAGAATAATCCTGTTCTCATCTCTGAGGATGAAGGCACTGTTATATTGGGAAAAATGCATCCCTTTTACATAAGGTTTGGTCAGAAAGTGCTGTAGTTATTTATAATGAAACTTAAAAACCTAGTTTTGGAAGAGCAATATGTTTCACTGTCAGTCGATGCATTCTTGTAATTGTCTCGGATCTAGTTCCCTATCCAAGGGATGGCATTTCCTAATGCAAGTGTGTAGTCCTATCCAGTAGGCTTTATTCACTGTTTATGGTTAGTTCCATGCCCCTGAACTCTCTGAATCAGGGTCTAAATGCAGAAAGGACCGTTTTCTGGAGATATTTATTGGTTGCTCAGACGTTCAGGGAGCGGTTCCACAGATCTGCCTGTTTGTGGTGCTTCCTGAAGCAGTTCCCTTATTCTGTAGTATGGAATAACATATACTTGGTGGAATAAAATATGCATTGGAGAAGTAGTAACTCATTTTCTGGCTTTTAATTGGTTTTCTAATATAGTTACATTGGGGGGGAAAAAAAACCCAAACGATGTGAAGTTTTCTGTATGCAGCAATTTCTGACTTTGGCTGCCCTGCCTGTCAGCTTCTCCTAGTCAGCTTCTCACTGGGGAACAGCACCAAACTTGTCATTGAGTTTGGGAGTGGTGGCTTGGCTGCACTAAAATTTTGTTGAAGATCCTCCTTTCCATTTCCTGGTTGCTTCTGACAACGTAAAATAGTGGCTCTGTTTTTGAAGGGCTTCAGCAGTCCCGTGATGGCATCACTTTGCAGATCAAGGTGCTGCTTTTTGTGAAGCTGGGGGAAGAGACCTGTGATGGAGAGCTGGGAAGTTGTGCTCCACATGCAGTGCGCTGAGCTATTGAAGGAAAAGTCTAAGACGCCTTGTTATTGATATTCACACAGGCGTGCCTGTGCAGAAGTTCAAAATGTAGATTTCTCTGCCCACAGAAGCTGTTTCTTCTGAACAAGCACTCTGTGTATATGCCTAGGGATGCTCTGATTTATCTTTCCTAACAGAATCATTTAATCTGTGTTGTATATAGGAGGAGAATACTTTTTGGAAGTTGAATCTGATTTTTGGCCAAATTAGAAATTGAAAGCATGCATGGAGCTGCTGTTTTCTCCCAGCAGCCATTTTCATGTTGGGATGTTTTATAAAAACCCTTTCTCCTATTCAAAAATGATTCATCTTTACTTGTGCAGCTTTTGCATAATGCACAGCTGAGCATCAAAAGATAATAACTGGTTAGCATTAATAAAATGTAAATGACATTGGGGAAACAAGCCCTCTTGTTATATTACTGTCATTGGGAGGCAAACATCCTGAATACTCTATAGGAAGTGTAATCATAATGCTTATGATTGTGTTTAAGTAAATGGGGTCAGCTGGCACAATAATCTCTTGTCAGAGCAGTAGCACAAAGGATTTTTATATATGGAGTGAAGCAGTTGGAAGTAGATGTCTGTGTGCAGTTCCCTCTGAGCTTCTCCTGTGTCTGGATTATTTCTGGTTGTGAGAACTCCCATCTTGTGGTAGAGGAAGTTTTCTGTGTTTCTGTTTGAAACTATTATCCTTCCAGAGCTCCAGATGACTTGTCAGTTTGTGGCTGGTTACTTAGCAGAATTGCAGGTGGTTTCGTAGGAGGCTTGTGGCAGCTCTCACAGATAAATATGCAGAGATTAGCCTGATACGGCGCAGCCGTTCCTATTGTTTATGCCCTTCCAGCTCCCGGTGCACGGTACAGCTGGCTCCCGAGTGGCCAGGGCTTCCCTGCAATCTGAGGCTTGATCTAAAGGATGCAAATGCCCTTGTTACATACTTGCCCCAATGTACTTGTCACCAGCATTTCCAGCAAAGGCAATGAGAAAATCATAGCCTTAGATTTGACTTCAAAGCCTGCAGTGAATAAAGGTGAATAATTGGTATAAGGTTGTAATACTTAGAGTTTTTTGGTCATGAATTCCATTAATAACTTTTTGATGTATTTGTTCACTAAAAGAACAGTGCTGTGACAATCAACAGTAATTGCAGTCTAATTTGCAGTTTTCTTTAGATAATGGTAATTGTTTTATCCCACTGGGATTAGAGACAGAATAGATGGTTGCACTTTTATTTTGTGACAGAAATATGTTGATTAGTTCTAACGCATTTCACTGCTCAGAATGTCTCTGTGCGCCAACTGAGTTGCACTTTCTCTTGTGCAAATTCTTTGGCCTTGTGCCCATTTTTATTAGCTGTGAGATGTCTTAAAATAGATGTACGACATGCCTGGGACTGTGTTTGCTTAGTGCTGTGCTAATTAGGATTTTGCTTATAGTTTTTGCTCATTCTGAAAAACAAATCTAGACATGAATTTCACTATTTCTAGTGAAAGACTTGGCAGTATGTCTCATGGAAGTGACGACTTTTTCTGCTTTTCAGTAATATAAATACATGATTTTTTTTTTCCTTTAATCCAGACCCCACTGAAATCAGTTCACAGACTTTCACACTGAGTATTGGATCAGATGCTTAGAGTCAAATCTAAATATTGCACATGGCCCCAAAACTATGGGCTATGGGAGGAAAACATGCAGTCTTAGATGATGGGATTTTTTCACCACCAAACTATGAAAATAACCACTAATGCAGACTTTTAGAAAGAGGAACGTGCTATTCTGTCAGCTTTCACCTCTTATCATTCTCTTTTTAGGCAAAGCTTATTTCTTATATCTAGATCAATCCAGGGAATATTTTGTTTTCTTGAAAAATTATGATGGATATGGGGAATGTTTGCAGAAAGAAGGAGAGAACCCATCAGGCTGTAGCGGTGCAGAGCCCACTTCACATCACCAGACTGTGTGAGGAAATCTAGATACCTAGAGTTGGCACAGGACAGGACCAAAATATTTTGCTAAATTATGCACCTAAATCCTTGGTAGAATAAAGCTTCCCCTTTATATTTGGCAACTTTGACCGTGTGTGTAAAATTTCCTGCTGAATAAAATTGTGTTGTGTTATGAAACCATAACACTAATAAAATTGACTCTCTTGTATATGAGCATAATTTGGAAGGTAATGAACTCTTAGCCATAAAATACAATCACTTAATGGTAAAGGACATATTCATGCTTTGCTGCACAAAGAACTGGGAGTAAAGGGATAAGACACATTTTAACAGACTTTTGCATGCAGTCTAGTTTAGTTATTTTCTTACCAGAGAGTCCTAATTACCAGTTCTGCTGTCATCACATCAGTATTGACTAGGTGTTTTTTTTTAAGTAAAGGAAAACTAAACCACAATGTGTGGATCTATTGCAATGCCAGCAGAACAACACTTTTAATGCGTTTTTTGCCTTCATTTGTGAGGGGACATGTTCAGATGGTTGAAAAATACAGCTATAGACACAAATTCTGTTCTGATTCTGACCTGCTGTCTCACCTCGGGGAAGAAAGTTTCATGTCTATTACTTAGCTTCCTCGTTTCTAAAATGGTTATAATGGGTATAATACTTGGCCACCACTGGGAAGCACTTTGCGAATAGATGTTTAAATTGTTCAATGTGAAGATGAGTTAAAAATCCCACTCATCTATCCTGTCAGTATAGGTTCTGTCAAGCTGTATATCTTAGCAAATAGACCTCGGCAGGGCCTCACAAGGTCATGCAGTTGCTTTTACAGCGCTGAGGTACGTGTCGGGAGCTATACAAACCTGGTATTGTGTCAGAAAAGAAGTGAAACTTTGCGGCTAAGCATTTACATGTTTTTTTTCTAACTGACAATTTCTTTCTGTTACCATTAAAAAGAGCACTTTTGTTACAAGAACTTATTCTAATCCTCCCGCTTGACTCTGGTAGTACAGCTCCCAGCGGCTGTCAGCAGCGAGGGGTGCTGAGCTGCTGCTCCTGGGAGCAGGCTGGCGTCAGAGGCCGCTCACGAGACCAGCCCAGCCCCGCATCATTTGCAAGAGTTAGGAGTTTTATCCTTTCTATTCACACAGGAAATCAGTATGAGATTTAAGAGGGAATTGCCATAGTAGATTAGATCATTAGTCAGGTTTTTCCCCTGCTCTTGTGTCTTTAATCAGCTGCTCCAAAATATGATGAAAGAAGCCCATGAAATAGGGAGCATGTATCGAACTATGCCCAAAACTGACTCTCAAGAAATAGAGGTATAATGGTGTGTGCCCTCAGGCAGGAATATGTATATTCCTGTTGTCACTTGTTTTGGTTGTTTTCTTTTTAATCTGTTATAGCTCTGGGTATTTCCAGGAAAATGCAAAGAAAGACTATGGAAAATGCAAAGAAAGACTATGGAAAATGAATTTTATGGGATAATTGTGAGCTGTGTAGAAAAGTATTTACTTCTCTCATTTAAATTTCCCTTTTTTAATGCTATTGATTACCCTTTTGTTCATGGGTAAGATGTAAATAGAAATTCTTAGTCTGTCTTCTCTAAAACATTAATTGGCCTATATTTATAGTGCTTCCCCTCTGTAATCATATTGATTAAATTGTAAAATAACAAAGTAACATAAAACATCAGAGGTAACAGAAAAATAGAACAATTAGGAAATCAATAAACTATTCAGTAACATCCACAAGACATTCAGGTGACCTCCCAGTATAAAACCTAAATAGTTAGAATCTTTGTAGTCCAAATCTTGAAAGACAATAATGAAATACAAATCTTAGAAGATAGATTTAGTGAAATTCAAATACGTTATAGTTATTTATAAATCTTAGAAGGCAGTTAATGTGCCAAGGAGATTCTAGCAGTTTGCTACTGCAGATTTAGCCAGTTTTGGTTTCTTGAGAATTATCTTTGCTGATCATAGAGTAAAACAATAGCAAAGAGAACAAAAGAGGGAAGTATAAAGATGTATATAAGAAATAATACAATGCAGAAAGAAAAGAAAGACTGAGCAGATATAAAAGGAAAATTAAGCACACAATGTCAGTATTTCATTAAATCCTCTTAGGTAGGTACTAATCAAGCTATTTGAGATAGTAGAATGGGTAATTAGATTTTTATTTTATTAATTACTGACTCAGAAAAAAGAAGAGTTTATATTGTTACTGTGGTCCCATTTGTGCGGGGGAGAGGAATCTCCATGGCAGTGTTCAGGTTGCCTGGAGAGAGCAGAGGGCGTGCAAGAGGAAGAGGAGGAAGCTGGAGAACGCAGTACTGTTTCCACATTAGCCTTCACAGCTCCTTCTGCTTCTCATTTCATGATGTAGGAATGGTGATAGGGAGGTTTAGGGAAAGGCTTAATTAAAAACTTCTTCCATTTGTCTTCTTTCCCCCTTTTTCAGGTTTCACATGAATGAAAAAAACAGTGTCAGCACAATCCAACGCTAGATACTTAGATCAGCACCTGTAGAAATCAGACCACTTTAGTTAACTATCCTTCAGGATTTTGCTGCTTCTATTTTCAAATTTAGGCCAGATAACTTGCTTTAGAGATCCATGTTGCAAGCAGTTATAATGTGGAGCATTGATCCAGAGAGTTCCCATTTATAGAAAGTTTATTTCCTGGATTCCAGAACAAGCAAGCTCATTCAAAGGGATGGTATAGCAGCCTAGAACAAAAATGTGAAGCATATTAAACAGTTTCAGTTTAAGCTAGGAAGGTATTTCAGTGGAAATGGACAGAATTAAAATGCTGAACTTGTTAAATACACTGAAGTGCATTTGAATGGTGATCTTCCAGTCCTGCAGGAAGTACTGTCTGAAAAAGATCTTTTCATTTCCATGTGAAAGTCATAATTTCTTTGTTCCTGGTGCAGGTAATTTATCACCCTTATATGTGTCTCAGGTTCAGCAGATAATTTCTGTTGTTGCTGATTTTTATTTTCCATGTGGTAACTCAGTGCTGTCATATCAAATGCTGGTGAGCATATGTAGAGGATGATTCTGGGCCTCATCATCCTTTCTGATTTTTAAAATGCAGGGGAAGGGGTTAAAGGGCTTGAAATGTCCCTCATTTAAAGGGTAATAACAGCAGGGGGAAAAGGAAGATACTTTAACTCAGTCTTTGCTCTCTCTGTCTCAAGGTTGTGAGTTGTCTTTCTGCTTGAGGGAACTCGGGGAGGTGGTCAGCAGTGGAGCTGAGGACTGCGAGTGCTGCTGCTCCATTAAAGCAGTGTATTCTGGGAAGACATGGGCAAATAGGATTGTATCTCATGTTTTGTATTTCAAGATGCAACTACTAGTTAGTTTCACAGTCTTCCTTTAGAAAATATTGTTGAGCAAATGTGTTCTGATACAGATATGTCTGTATAGATCCCTGCCATTAGTAGAGAAACTTATTTTAGCCAGAGGATTTTTTCTTTATTTCTATGCTGGATTGAAAAAAACCTGTCCATTCCTCGTAACTGTACTGCCTGTGGAAGTCCTGCGTGCCCCAAAGAGTGGTCTGGTCACAAAGGACTTGATTAACCAGGCCCTGAATGTTATAATCTGTATAAGTTTAGCCAAGAAGTAGTTGCTGAATGTTGTCTTGTGTTGTATCTGTAGGTAACATCAGAAACACTGAGAAGCTCAGCTACGATAAACAGCACCAGTATGAGATAATGGTAACAGCTTTTGACTGTGGGCAAAAACATGCAACCGAAAATGTCTTAGTACGAGTTAATGTCAAACCAGTGTGCAAACCAGGCTGGCAAGGTAAGGTTTAAAAGTTATATGGTTTAGTAGTTTTTTATAGTTTTCTTTTCTTTGGTGGTGTTTTTTTTTTCCTCACAATAAGCAAATTACGGTGCTTATTGCAGTGGTATAGAAAACTACTGCTATCTCTTATGCTTACTTTATTCAGAACATGTTGAAAATGTGGATAATATTCTTACAGTTGTTTACATTTGCCATGTTTCTTCCCTCATTGGAACAAAGGGCAGGTTAGGAAAGAAAAAAGCAAAAGTTCTACTCTAACAAGCTGTCTTTTAATTCAGTCTGAATATACTGCAAGGTTAAAAAATGCTACTGATGCTTGCCTTTCTTCTACTACTCCTTTAAATAAACTTTTTGGAGCCACCATGACAATGTACTTTCCCCTCCTGTGCTAGAGTTGTTTATATCATCTTGCTTCAGGTACCGAGTTGGCTTTCCTGTACATGCACGTATGTGTAAGGCAACATGTGCTCACCAGGCAGTCGTAGTGAAAGGAATGGTTTGTACTTGTTACCGTCCTCATGTTGAGAGATTTCAGCTGGAACTGATTTTGTAAAAAAGTTGTAAGGTTCTGGAGCCTACTCTCTTTCAAAATGGGAAAAACCTAGATGGTGATGTATAGGGAAGATAGATATGCCACAAATTATATAGAATTAAGGTGCGAATTAGGGCTGCTCTAGTGACAAATTGACCGAATATAACCACGTTGTGCAGATGTCATTCAGGACGAACCTGAATTATTAAAGAGAGTGCTTGCGAAGGAAAAGATCAGTTTTACTGTTGTACTTGAGTAAATTTGTAGAACTGACAGTTAGAAGAAAAAGGGTTTTATTTATAAAATGTCAGCCCTGATCTGGAGGACCTTGGGATAAAATAAATTTGCAATATCATGGTTCCATTTTCACAGACCTCATTTAGAGCAGAACAACATTTAAATTTTTCAGGAATGTGTTAGATTCTCTCCCCCCAGGTATTTTGAGGAACATTTTTATAAAAAATAACTATAAAATATTTTCGCATTTTATAACTGAGTTTGTTGAATATTCAAAACCTCACGATTTATTCTATAAAACAAGTAAGAACTCTTTCAATTGTAGATCTGTTCTGTTTTCATTTTATGGAATCATTGCTAATGGATGAAATATCACCAAATTCTAGTTTGGGAATCATATTGAAATAGTTGATTTCCAGTTTCCATGTTATTTCCATTTAGGTATTTCATTGACTGAATAATTTTTGCACAGAAACCTCACTAATGATGTGGTTTTATTGCCTAATATTATCATACTTATTTTATAGTTCAAGTATCAGTTATAGTAGAAATGATCATTGGGACATTTTCAGGTATTCAAGAAGAGTAATGGAAACAACCTCAAATAAGGTTTGTGTTATTTTTATATTTTGGAGTGTGGTTTGTTTATCTTAAGATTATGTGAAGTGTGTGCAACCTGTTTATGGTTTTAGTGAAAAGCTGGACATCAGCTCTGTTTATTTATGCATACAAAATTTTTTCTTTTTCCTCCTAGAAATCGGAGAGCTGTATGTGTATTGTGGCTTGTTTAACACTAGGTATTTAATAGGAAGGGCTGCCAGCTTGTTATTTTTGATGTGTGATGTTGAGAGAATAGACTGCTCAGTCTGTTTGGATTATAAAAGAAAACGAAGAAGGGAAAGAAAGAAAAAACTTGAGGGAAAACAACGTATGCAAAACAACTCTTTAAAGGATACAATACATTGCATAAGAGAGCAGCTTATCTAAAGCATCTCAGAAAGATAGGAAAGGGTATGCTTTGATAGAATTCATTGTGCTTGAATTTGGCCTTTTTCTTTATTTAATACTGGATTCGAGTTCTGTGGCAATTTGGCACAGATGTGTTCTTTCTTCTTACTGATCTGACACAAAATTTTACAGTGGGTCTTCATCGTAGGCAATGGAAAGTATCAAATATATCAGATAGGTTCTGCTCTAGCTTATTCCATGGTGTTTTCAAATGAGCACATTTGATGTCAGTGAAATTCTTCTACCTTGCCATCTGTGAAATTGGTAGTAGACTATGTTACATTTTTTGGCATATATCCACATCAAATGGCAAAAAGTGCAAGCGGATTATCTTTGTTTACTTATGGTGTAAGGTGCTTAGGTAAAGAATTGTGTCTATATGATATTAATCCTTAATGACCAAATCATTCATTATAATTTGAAAATAAGATGTGATGTATTAATTCCGGAAATTTCTTCATTTCTCTTGAAGTTTTTTTTTTATGCCTGCTTATTTTTAAGGGTGAAGATAGTCATGTATGTGATGCTGCTTTTCACTTTCTGAGCTGAAATCTCTAAAAATTAACTGTTGCTAGAAATAATCAAATAAGCAAAATTTACTGGTAGTATTTCCAGTGCTTATAGAGGAAACCGAGAGTCAGGAGTCTGAGAATGGAGAACATATACACGTATAGGACATTTACAATGCCCTTATTTCCCTCTGCCTGTGACTCTTATTAATCCCCCCACAAAATGGCGGCCAGCAGGTTTGCTCCATGTGCTTTGAAATAATGATATATTTGAAAACATTGGGTGACTAAGAGATGTACAATAATATTTTGCTTGAAAGAAGAGATGACTATTCTGAGCCTTTGGTTATAAAACAGAAGCTGCCAGAATGTGATACATGATTTTTGTCTTGTTCTTCAGTGTTATCTTGAACAGATAGATACTTGGAATTTCAATTTATAACACTGGCAGTTGATTCTTAAAAGCTACTAGCCTTAGTCATCTGAAGTATTGTGCAGTTCTTTCTGTGATTATCATAAATTGAGATGATAGCTGCTCTGATGTGAATTCAGTGTTTAAAATTTTGATGTGATAACAGATGCCCTTCAAATATCCTACGTTGCACTGGGCTGAGACAGTGAAGAATTGGCATACATAAAATGTAATGTACAAATTGATTCCTGTTTCTAGAGGCTGACTCCACATGACTAACATGTATAGCAGGGCAAATAAGATTCAACGGGCCTAGGTGCTATTCTTTAAACAATTTTCCCTGGGGCAGAGAACAATTCTAATACTGTTCAAGTCTTCATTAATTCTAGAAGCTACTTCCCTGGTTTTGGGGGATGAACATCAATATACTGTTGGCAAGCCTTTCCACACGGCACACAGACATTTTGAGCCGCTGGTAAGCCTCTGCTTTGTTAAAAAGCTACTTTAGAAACAGAAACTTGAACCAAACTGGCATCAAGGAGTTCTGAGTAGGCCACTCTAAAATGGTCCAAGCATTCTTAAACTAGAAATCAATTAATCCAGTTCATTCCTAATCAGTTATTTTAATTTTAATTGAAAATTCATATGAATGAATTTTGTCCACTGACTTTGCAATAGCTATGGTACAAATTTCCTCTCCGTGCTGCTGCATCTGTGTTTGTTTCTACTCATTTTGAAGAGTGGAATCATCGCTTACTGCCAGGTGATGAAGGAGACTGTGTTATAAATAAGAGCTAGAAGATTTTTTTTTACTATGAAAATGCACTAATTATAAAAAAGAGAATTTAAATGGAAAATAATAGAAATAATTTCAACTCCAAGTTTACCTTTCATGGTATCAGAAATCCTGTCATCTTCAGCACATTTTTGATGGTTTTGTCTCTTCCTTCAGGCTCTGCTTTTGTTTCCCACTTCTGTGGACACAGAACAAAGACTGCATTTTTTCTGTAGATTCACTTCCAGCGTGATTCTTCTCACTACAGTAGTTTTATTGTCACATAAATATTGATTTCAGTAAAATTACTTCTGCTTTATTCAAAACAGGGAGGATTCAAACTTTACTGAAAAAATGAATATTATAACAAATCAGATAAGGATGGAGAATAATATATTTAATCATAGCTTTTCAGCACAATTGCACTGAAGTAGAAGTGAAAAATAGGGAAGGAAGTAGAACTGTATGAAACTTTTTTTTTTTCTTTTCTGACCTGCTCTGCACATCACAAGCAGTATTATAAGTCATGAAAGCAGAGATCTTTCCACTATGGGGAAGTATATACTCTGAAACTTATTCCTCCAAATCACATAAAAATATCTTCTTTTATCAGCTGAAAACGTTTCTTTTGTTTGACATATTCATGACTATCTATTGCTCTAGTAAGATCTTTTAAGTTGTTTTTTCTTTAAACTTCACAGTGCTTTGTGGGTAAAACAACATACATTTTCATGTTTTCTTTACACAAAATTTATTAACAGCATTAAAATTTCCCCAAAAGTGGCACTGAGTAGTTGTGGATAAATTATTGTCTTCTCAAGATTTCAGAAATTTTTTCCATTTGTACTGGGGCAAACTAAAAACTTTTTGAAGTGGTTTCAGAAACCTGATCATTCAGGAATAATACAGGAATGTGAATGTCATTTAAAATACATGTGAAAACATTGCGTCATCATTAGAAGAGAAAGGAGAAAAAGTAAACCATCAAAAACATTGTCAGCATATTGGGAATGTTCCAGTTAGGAACTGGGACCAGAAAATAAAGTTCTTCATTTGGGGACTGAATATGCAGAATACAAACGAAGTTGTGTTTTAAAAACAGTAAAGCAAAACATTTTTAAAATGAAAAGGCTAAAAAGTACATTGAATTTGACCTTTTCTAACCTAAATGTTTTGATTTTGAAGGCTCAGTGATTTTCATAAAAAAGCCTTTTGCTAAAAATTTCACAATCTTCTGTAATCATATTGTGTGTCTTTATCTCTTGCTCGTGTATATGACCAGTTTCTTTTACTTTTGAAATAGGTTTTCACTTGCAGTACAAGCTCTTGATTTAGAATCAGTGATATATATGTTTCTAGGACTTCATATCTACTTTTTTTTAATTTATTACTTTATTTCATATTTATTTGATAAACAATTAATAGGACCATTCAGGGTTCACATATAGAAAAACTAAAATAGGAGCATGATAATTCAGTAATTATGAACGTGTAAGTTTGGAAGATATCTACAGACATTTTTTTAGGCAGGGTCAACTCTAACTCTGCCTGTATAATTTCTGACAAATTTTTGTCCAGGCAAGAACAGAGGCCTGCAGTGATGCAGCTTCCATCATATACCCAGACAGTCATTTGTAGTGCTTCCCTGCTTGCCTTAAGAGTTTTTTCCTAAACTTTCCGTATGGTTTACTTCCTCACTTATTAAAGCACGTTACTACTTGGCCACCTTTATGGACGTTGAGAAGAGATCATTTCCTTTCTTCAGCAGTCTTTTATCTGTTTGTAGGTGGTTAACGTGCTGCCCACACTAGTCATCTTTTCTTGGATAAAGCAACTCCAATTTACTAAATCTTTCTCAATACTTTTTCTCTTTAATCTGAGCTTTCTTGTCACTCCCATCTGGACTCTTTCCTTTTGGTCCACATCTTTTGGGGGGAATGTGGTAGCCGAAACCGAACACGCTGCTGCAGTTAGCAGGTTCCTAATGCTGAGGAAAGCAGGAGGATTACTTCCCAAGCCTTGCAGGCTCTGCTTGTTTCAGCATCCCACTGCTACGTTTGCCTTTTTCAGAATGGTTTAGTGTTGCTTACTCATACTCGTTCTGTACTCTGCCATCATCATCATCTCATGATCATTTTCTGCAAGTGGTGCCAAAGCTGCTGTTCCCTGTGTATCAGTGTAGTTGGTACATGTAGCATCTTGCAAACACCCCTCTTGCATTAATAGGCTGGATCTCCTCTGTCAAGATTTGAAGTGTTGAATTCCAGTCTCCGTCTTCGCTGGCCCTCCCTGGTTGGTATTGTCTGCAGTTTGAGCAGGTATATTCCCTGTTTCATTTTCCAAGTCAGTAATGAAAATACAGAATAGTACTGGATGAAGAATAGACTTGGATGGAAACATTAATAACTATTTTATGAATCGGATTTTCCAAACAGGTTTGCATTAAAAACATAACGCTTAACTTGGTTGTTGCTCAAACAATTCTCCAGACTGTTTATGATACTTTACAGACTACAGGTTAAAAAGCACTGGTCCAAGTTAAGCAGACCATCACACCAGCCAACCGTTGATGTGCATCCTCAGACATATGTGGAAACAAGCACAAAAACTGGGGTTTGTCATAATTTGGTTGTAACTGAAAATTCTTGTGGTGACACAGAGCTAAATATCCATGTAGTATTTTCATTAAAAATATCACATGATCCCTAAATAAGAAAAAGTCAAAAAATAGTAATCTAGATCATGTTTCCTTTAACTTTTTTATGGTTCCATAATAGTCTCTTTTTGTAACTTCTATTGCCTTTAGGAAGGGTCTTTACAAAACTGATAAAAAGACTTAATTTTTGCTGACCTGTCCACTACTACATTAGTGTAATAAGAAATGGAAGTAAAATGTAATAAACTAGTGTGCTGAAAGTTGCAAGATGCACAAAAAGTTGAAAGCATAATTATTGGCATACTGAGCTCTCTAGTGGTAGTGATGGACTACAAAGGGAGAAGAAAAGAAAGAGGAGTTTCTGCTTGAAAATGAAGGACGGAATCAAGTCACCAGAGCACCTAAAATATATTTTGAGACTGCTTGAGCTCTGCTCATTAATTGAACAATTAAACCAAAAGTCAGGCTGTGTCCTAACATCCAATTGATTTCAAATAGAAAGTAGTTATTAAGGCTGAAAGCACAGAAGAAGCTTCTCTAAACCAGTCAGCTGAATATCGCAAGGAAGTATCTGAGGATACCGGTTTTTCTGAAAACACATATTTAAGAAATGATGAAGCCTGAACATGCGTCTTACAAAGATGAGTATGTACTAAAGAAATAAGAGCTGTATTTTCAAAAAATGTTTGCACCACTGCCCAAAGATGAGACAGTCCGAAAATTAATAGCCAGCTTGTCTCCTGATGGTTAAGTCTTTAACCCCAGTCTGGCCAAAGATGACTTATTTTTTTCTGCCAAATTTAATATAGCCCCCCCACAACCAATATTTAGTAGCCTCCAACTAAGAGAAAATTATTAGGACTTGACTTGATGAGGAAACAGGATTTCATAGTGCCCAGTCTGAAATGTTCTACTGATTTGAGAAAGATTCCCTACATCGATCTTCCAGTACTACAAATCCATATACACACTTTATTCAATTACCTGAGCCTTTGTGTGCAATATAAAGTAGCTGAAGAAAGTATGTTCCTTAAAAATCCTCAATGTCATTTTCACTCAGTGTTTGTTTAAAAATACTTCTGAAATGAACAGCTGTTTTTTTTTACCTAATAAACTATTATAAACTATAGGAGTAGTTAATGTGTCTTTAAAATATTGCCTCGTACATCTTTTTAAAAACGCGTAGGCCTCTCTAAGCTGACATAGGGCTTTGTGACCACCAAAAGGCAGAGCCTTGCCACCCCCTTCCTCTTGACTGGTCATTCTGAGGCCATGTAAGGGTCTGATTGGCTTACTTCTCCTCCCGAAATACCACTGTTCCCTTCGCCAGAGAAGGGCAGGACCTCCTCGTGTAGCAGCAGAGTGATTGTAGATCACGTCTGAGTCAACATGCTTTATAGATGCTATTTGCGGTAGGCACTAAGTGATTTTAAAATGGTGTTCACGTGGGATTCCTAGTAAAATCCAATTACAGAGCAAAACCAAAACCATACTGGCTGTTGAGCTGTCAGTGCTCTTAACAAGGAGCAATGAGATTACTAAAGCAATTGGTTATTTGGGGGAAAAGAGGGAGAGAGGGTGATCAAGTGCAGAAACCGTGCTTACAAGAATAATGCTTTTAGTCCTCAGGAACACAGTTTAAAGGCCTGTATATTTTCTGCAATAAATATAAATCAATTTGCATCCTTCTTCATGTGCACATACCTGGCAGTTTAAAATACAATGCTTTTATTTGCTCTCTTATCTATAAAAAAAATTTTTCCCTTTTTTCTTTCTCTTTTTTTTTTTTAATAAAATTTATTCCAAGTATGGAAACTTTGTGGCAGTCCCGTCTTGGAGTTTGTGTGTATGAATTAGCTATATGTCCTTATAACAGGGTATCTATAATGAAAATGCTTACATTCAACTGTCATCTTTAATGGCACTGTTTTAATAAAATGCTTGGTCTTTTGAATATATGTATTTTAAATTTTTGCAAATTAATTGAACTGATGAGGGCTTCTGATTTTTTAGCTCAAAGTTTACACAATTGCATAGCCCTTTGTTGTATCAGCATCGTTCTCTAACTTTTCCTTCTGTTGGCCTGTCAGATATATTTAGGGAAAGCAGTTGTATCTGTTTGGTATGAATCAAATACCTATGTATGTTCCAAATGTATTTTATTTTAGGATAGGTTCTCCTTTCCTCTGCTTATTAGGTATATGTATTACAGTTAAATGTATCTTTTCTGAGCACTCCAGGTAAGCATTTTCACAACTTCCTTTCACAGCGGCCTTCTACTGGAAATCTGTTGCTTGATATATTCCAAGATTACTTTTGTTTTGCTTGGCCATATCAGACTGGTAGCTTATAGACATGCTATTACTGACCTAATGGAATCACCTCTTTTTCCATCTGTTGGTTTTAAATCATGAGTCACCAGTTTACTGAAGAAATTCTTGAGCATGAACTGGCACTTTGTATCATTGCTATCGAATAGTATTACTATTGCATCAGTTCTCAAGGTCATCCTATCCTTCACTTGTGATGTCTTGTTTCTATATTGACTTCCAATATAGAATTGCCTTCTAGTTTTGTTGTCAGCAAAAGTAATTAAAGCAGTCCTTTCTCTGTGCCAAGACCATTAATGGAAATATCAAATAGCAATCTCAAGACTGATGGACAAGGATCCTCACTAGTAACTTCTCTGCGTGCCAGCAGCTTTACTTTTTTAAAGTAACTCATTGGTGCCTTCTCTTTTTTCAGTTCTGTATCCATATTACAGTTGAAATACTATAATCTGTCTTTTCTGTCTTTACTGATGCAAAAAATCATTCATTTTAGACCAATGACTAGATTATTCTTATTCTCGTATAACTCTATAAAGGTCATTCTTACGGCTTCTTTGTTCGCTTTTCTGTGTTCCTACTACAGAATCTTTTTGTTTTGATTTTCATTGCAAGGTCTCAGTGAGCATGACTGTGGCAATTCTTACTTTGCTCTTAAGTTTCTTACCTCTAAGATGTAGCTGACAGCTGATATTTTCATTATTCTGTTTCCTCTGCTCAAGTTTTAAAGTGCTTCAGGATGTCCAGCTGTTTGAAACTTTTCCTTATGCTTTGCATAGAGCACAGCCTCCAGATAGTCTTTGCACCGTGGACTTGAACTTGCAGACTTTCCACACAAGCTTTGGCATCCTCAGTTCAGTTGTTTTCAGTAACTGCTCCCCTGAATGTTTTAGAGTCAGTTTGCTGGAATTTGTGAACCTCCTTACGTACTATCCAGTAATGAAAACTCTTGGCTATTATACTCAGGACTGTCAGAATCCAAACACTATTCACTTGTACCCAGTGTAGCTAGGAAGTTAGTTTTCTCTTCTGTAATGGCATCGTTTTCTGATAGTTTGTCCTTCTAAAAACATTAGAAATCTCTAACCGTATCTAAACCTAGTTTGCCTCAGTAGATACCTATCATCATTCTAAGATGATCTCACAAAAAAAAAATTGTTCCAGTCAGCTTTTGTTCTGTGTGTGCTGTTGTTTCCTATTTTTTTAGTTTATCTTTATTTTGCAATGCTAAGTCCCCACCACTGGGATTTTGTTTTTTATCCCTCAGTTGCATACTTGATATCACTAGTTCAGTCTCAATAGTTATTCCAGTATGTTTCACTTACTCCTTAGGAGCAGATTTTACCATTATCCTGCGGTAGTTAAAATTTCTCTCTCATTTTATTTATTTATTTTTCAAAACTATCAGGATGTTGCAGAGAAGAACTTTATGTGGATGTTTCCTGATGCTTGTGAGATCTGTATTCAAATGTCTTAGCAAACCGTGGTACCTTAGCAGGGATTTGGAAGTTAGTTCGAATCTCCATTCAGCTGTCTGCCAGGCTTTAATGGGGTCAGACCCTCTGATCGTCATTGCCTTAGCAGGTCACTCATCATATTTAACATGCTTAAATTCGTATGTGGCATCAGATTTAGTTGTCCTGCTGTGTGTATGTTGTTAGCTTGTATTTTAGCTGTCAAACCCTGTTATGTCTGTTAGGGTTTTTTTAGTTTTGTCATACCACTAGCTGGATGAGAAATGATCATTTTTTCCTTTAAAAAGAATGAACAGAGTTTTGAAGATTATTTTGAGGGGTTAAAAATATGTGTTTATACTTATTTTATATAGGTATGTGTATATATATATTTATTTTATATATACATGTGCATCTATATATGCGTGTGTGTGTGTGTGTGCATACGTATTATATATATGTTTATAAAAAGGGAGAGGAAATTACCATTTTATCAAAAATACCCTAATTGGAATTTCAGTCCATTTCAGAGGCATCTTTTTTTGGTTTTCCAAGTGCTTCTTCAGAAGACTTCTAGCATGAGAAGCTTCCCGAGATCCTTAAATCTTGTTTCACTTTGGTATAAGTTCTCCCAAACAATATATGCTGGGGTAATATACGTCTGCCAGAAGTGGTAGCAGTTGAGGCAACCCTTGTAAAGCTACACACTTGCTTCCCAAGAGAGAAAGGAGTTTTTTCCATTAGCAGTGACTGGTTGCATCCCTTTAACACTTGGCAAATTGTTTTAGGAAATAATACTCTGGGCAGCGCCCGGTGACATTGATGAAGCCTGGAAGTAGCAGTCTGCTGATGGTTACTAGCTGATTGCTGGCCACGTGACTAGTTGCCATCCTACCAAATTTATTCCCTTGTAAAGTGATCAATTACATGAATGGGAAACTATTCAGACAAACTGGATGGACTTGGTTATTGTAGTAGTTCAGGATCTTCACAGAAATAAATGTGTATAAGAAAGTGCATCCACTACCAGTCTCTTTTTTTTTTTTTTTTTTTAACTTTCCTTCTGGAATGACCAGACATAGCAGATGATTCCTTTTAATGTTAATGACGTTTTAAAATTAAAATGATAATGTTAATGCAGTTTTGTTCACCTATAATTGGTGTGAAGAAACAACATTCAGAGTTTCTGGAAAAATTTATTTCAATGCTGAGATTTCCATTTTGCAAGTAAAAATTTTCCTTTTTCAGAAGTTTTGAGGAGGATTGGTCCAGAAGAAAAGGAAGCAGAGCAGATAAGATAAATGCTTTGGATGTCTTGGGGTTTTAATTTTTTTTTCCAAATTGGAAATCCTTGGAAATATATTTTTTTTCTCTAGATTGCACAATTTATACATCCATAAATACAGAGAGATTACTGTCCAGAAGAAAAGATGCAGGAACTGTTATACTGTGACACTAAAAAAAATCCTTAATCTTTACTTTTGTTGCTTTGAAGTGGAAATTCGAGTACCATGCATAGCCTAACAATATGCAATTGGAAAAGGCAAAACTACACATTGTGTATCTAACTCATGGCCACGCACAGACTGTACATACACGTTATGATGTATATAACGTGTTGGAACGTCTTGCCTTTTATGCATTTTGACTGCCAGAATTTCAAGCAGGTGTTTTGGAGAGTCTTGCTTTCGGTGTGTCTGCAAGAGGCGGCTCCCCGCACCTGGCCTGCGTGCGGCGGAGCAGCTGAAGTGTGCGCGCAGCCTGCGATGAGCAATAGGATTGCTGTGTTTGTAACAGGATTGATCTAAGTGTGTGCCCTTATCAGGCTGTTTTATAGTGTCCTGCGGACCTCATGAAGGCGCCCTTAATCCATCAGAAAATAAGAGACACATAGCAACTTTATCAGGAGTATAAGGGTAGCTGGAAGAAAGAGGTAGACTTTCCTACCCTGAGTCGTAGTGATTCCCAGAGGGTGTGCCGCAAGTACACGGCGTGTTGTGAGAGCAAGCTGCCAGCGCGCTCCTCCTTTCCGTGTTCAGCAAACAGCTGCGGAGCCAGGGCAGAGCCAGCCCCCTCCAGCATGGAGGGCACCATGCTCCCAGCAGCTACTCGGGGGCTGCTCCCAGCCACCAGGGACAATTTAGGGATTTTAGTTTTAATTTAGGGGGGGAAAAAGTGCCGGATATCAATAGTTTGAGAAACTGTGCTGTTTTGGGTCAGTAGATTAAGTCCCCAAATATTATGTATAAACTGTTATTGATGTTAAAACAAGTTTTAAGTTAAATTGTAGTGAGTCCTTTCTGTCCTTCACAGTAGGTGCCTGACTGTGCCATGTTTTGACAATCCGCTGAGTTTATTGCAAATAAAATAAAATCCAAGTGAGCATATTTACACTGCAGCGGTTATGCCTTCTTAAGGTGCCTATATGGTCTTAGGATCTAATAGCCAGAACAGTACCTTGATGCTAGTTTCTGTGAATTACCTGAAGGAAAATATAATCTGTACATGGATTTTGCTTCTGTGGAACTGTGAAATGCTGGCACCGTAGAGTGGAAAAGATTCATCCTGAAGGATTAGCTGGTTTTGAGAATCTGCATGAAGATACGAGAGTAGCATAGCTATAGATCAGGTAGTGTTAATGTCAGAAAACAAGTGTTTGCAGATAAAAATACTAAGCTGACTGTCAATACTCCCTGAACTGAAAGTTCTTCAAGACCCCATCAGATTTGCGTTAGCATCTTGGGAAAGATGTGATCCAGTTTCCATGTGTTTCCCTCCACCATAGGCTCAATCACTGCTCCTCACATCAGCCTTCCCCCACCTCCAAAGACTCACCTGTCAGCTTATGTCGCAGAAGAGAAAAGTCATTTCTTAACATTGAAGTTGTCACAACAGTCTAAAACCTAAAGTAAAACAACATATTTTTCTCAAAAGAAAAAATCTCCCTTGAATAATATACTCAGCTTCTGTATGAAATAGGTCCACTTCTTACCATGATCAAACTGGATGTTTTGATCACTGTCTTAGCTAGTCTGAACTGTTGAAATACACAAATACAGGCCTGGGTCTGTAGCTACAGCTACCTAATGAAATCCAGCAGAATGTGGCAGGATCAGATTTCAGGGGTAGTGTCATTACACGTGAACAAGGTGTTTAATGATTTGAGGAAGATCTCATTTTATTTATTCAGCTCCATAATTTTGTTGAAATGAAAACTGTATCTCAAAATTAACTTTAGCGTTATAAAGATCAGACAAATTAGACTGCCAAATGATTTTCCCTTCCCCTAAATAAAGGAGAAGATGGGGAGAAAGGAGTAAGTGTATACAAGCATGCGTATACACATATAAATATGTAGAATGAGATGCATCACCTAAAGGGAGAATATTTTTAGAAAGCCTATGGTTCATATGCAGAAACGCAGTGCTAATAAAAGTATGAATTGGAGTTTCTGTATTACAAAGATAGGGTCTGTTTTTGAGAATTCAGGATAGGTATAACGCTTGCCAGAATTATACAAAAAACCCTTATGCTTCCCACATGTGCACTGTTTTTCTCTTTATCCTTTGCATACCTCATTGCAAACATTTCAATGAATGATCGAAAGGGGAAGGAAACTCTCGTTGTTGTAAGCCGTGTGATGTCATGATCTACTGGTTGGATGTGTAATGCCTTTAAAATAACATGTCGTGGGGCCCAAGGCTAAGATCAACACAAGCATCAGAGGGCGTTCCTTTTGGAAATGTCATATGCCCACTGATCTTTAGCGGGTAGAGAATGCATGACACAGGTACAACAGGTATTTATCAAGGTGGCTGCAGCATGTGGTATTCCAGCAGTATGTACACTTTCCAGTAAATTCGTGATGATGTAAGAAAATTGTAGTTTTGTGAGGACAGCGCACTGCTCTTCCAAATGCCATTGGTCAGGATCTAGAGCTGCCTGATTGCCGCTTCTAAGACAGAGTCCCATAAATAATGAAAATAAATGTACTTTAGGCAAGCCTACGGAGATATTTCTGATCTTGTTTGAAATGTTTTGTGTGTACTGACATTTTAATTTGTTCCAGATTGTTTCAGGTTTTCAAATTAATACAGAGCATAATGTTTAATAAAAAGTAACTAAGCAAAGCTGTGAAGTGTATTTAAAAAAAAAAAGAAGGAGTAACCTTTAGCCTGGTATCAAGTCTGCATAGACAGGACAGATGCAAGGGTGTTGTTTAGGAAACAGAGGGAGGATCTACCAATTACATTGCTCTGGAAAACGTATGTCCTAGCCTTTCTGCAAAGAGGTTGCATAGACTCTTATATAGCACTGTATAAATTTTATCTTACATTTAGCTGCCATGGTGCACATCTTTCATCCAGCTTGAGCGATTCAGGTCCAGTGATCCAGCCAGTCTGTGACTCAGGTCATACATCCGCCTCACATGTGGGTGCCGTAACTTCCTTCAAGGAAAAATCAGATTCAGTCATTCTGTGAGCAAGATGCAATCTGTAGGCTGCTATTTAAATCATCTTAGTCTAGAGTCCTTTTCTGGCTGTAGAGGTGGGTGCAACTTCTGCCATCTAGTAGACACAGGAGAATGAAATTAGAAATGAATTATAATGTAATATATCAATCAAAAGGAAAGAAAATCACATACAGAACTGTTACGAATAGAGATCACGGAAAGCATTTACATTATCCGTCAATTAAAAGGAGAATTTTTATTGTTTAGTGCATTGGGAATTATTTTTAAAGACTCAAAATGTTACTGAAGTTTGATGCAATTTGATCTGGGAATAGTTTGAGGATCTTAGAGATTGAGATCTAAGTTCACATAGTTGTTTTATAATTCATAAAATCTGAACCAAAACCATGATATGTCGATATTTACATTCTAATCCTGTTATGTTGTACATATAATCCATTCAGGGCTGGCCTCACGTTTTCTGAAAGTGCTTTATACTACAAGTTGCAAGCAAAGGAATAAGAAAATCCAAACCACGACTGTCCTCTGCAAGGTTGAACAGAGCTAATTTTTTTGAGGCTTTTCCTTTGGGATTAGTCTTCCCTATCTACTGTGGAAATAGTGTTTACTTTTTTACGTTTGCACTGTAATGTGTAGTTGTTGCACATCAGTTTGTGCCAAAGGAGAAACCATGATGTTTGAGTATAGCTGATCAAGTGCAAGCTACTATTTCAGATGGGATTATATATCTTTTAACTGTTTACATAACCCTGGATATGAGTCACATTTTAAGACCCAATTTAAAAAATCTATTCTGAAATTCATAGGCTTTTGTAGACTCTGGTTACCTAAGACTCTTCCTCTGAGTCAGTTTTAGAGGAACTGAAAAATTGCCACCACATTCCAGAGGGCAAGGTGCTGATCTTTTCAATGTGTTCAATACAGGATGATATTCGAGAAGAAAAATGGTTAGCTTCACCATGTTCCAAATTAAAGCCTTGCGTCTTATAATAAGCTCTTCACACTGTCACCACTTACTGTTACTTGTTCTAATTCTATATACACTTTTCAGCTTTACTAACCTTACTGGTTGTGAGATAAAGAGGATGCTGGCCTCAGCTTCAACACCTCTGGGATGCTGAAATGCCATGGGGGCAGTTACTATATAAATAGGCCAGTGGATTTGTAGCAGAGCTATTAGTACCTTTAAGGACTATTCTGCTATGTCAGGATTGTATCTTACTCAGTATTGCCTTTCCCCTGCCTGAGATCACCTTTTGCCTGGAGGGAGGATCCTTAGCTGACTTCAGAGATCTGCATTAAGCCCCTTTCTGTCGATGAAAAAAGTGCAAGTGGGATTTAGGATGGGGATTGGTCTGTGATGCTGCAGGGAACCAAGTGCTGAAAGACACTAGTTCAAGTCCAGCTGATGTTTTGCAATTTAGAGCTGAGATAAGTGTAGCTGATTAGCGGACAGAGTTTATAAACTCTAGATACAAATTATCATTTTTGCCAAGTAGAAACATAGTACTGTGGAATGAAAGACCACCTCTTCAGATGCAAAGGACATTCATGTGACAGAAACGAAAGGCTTCCATTATTCTTCCATGTGAGTAGTGGCATTTTATAGAGCATATTTTTATAAGCCATTTCTCATATAACTTGAGGTGAGTGTGTGGTTGCAGTCAGATGTGCTGCAGTTAATGAATCAGTCACATCTCACATACACTAATGAATATTTTGCATGACTGCCAGTTAATTTGAAGCTGCTGAGAAACCAGAAAGTATCTATAACCTGAAAGCTGCTAAGATAGTCAGAAATATTCAGATACATATGGGACTCTTTATCTTTCTTTTTGGATACAGCAATATTCTGTTTTAACTAGTCAATGAGAGGCTTGAAGAAGCAATAATTCATATGTTATTAGTGTATATACAAGCAGCAAATGATCATATTTTTATCTAAATGTTTGAAAGTAATTTCCTGCTCTTGTTTGCTTGGAAGAACATTAACCTCAAGCTTCTGGAACGGATAGAAAACAAAGATGTGTTAATGTAATGATGTACCTTGAATGACACTTGAAATTCTAAGGGAACTGGCTAAGTTGACAATTACAGACAAATATCTGCAGTACTGCAGATCACATCTGATTTTATATGGAATGAATAGGGTGAATATTATTACACGAAAATTACTACTAAAATAGCAACTCAACTGCTGTATGGGCAGGCTTTTGAGTAGACATAGCTGTCTTTTCATCATTTTGAACAATGATGTACAAGTCCTAAAGATTTTAAGAAAAATAAAAAGATGCAATACTTCATGGAACATTCTGTATCACTGTGTGCCAGCTTCATCTTGATAGCAGGATGCTACATGATTACCATTTGGATTCAAAGTTCTCAAGAAAACCTAAAAGCTCAGATTTTAAAATGCAGACCAGTGACTGTGGCATCCCATCTCCTTTTTCTGGACTCCTCTAATGATTGCTCTACATTTCAAGATGCTTGCATGGACTCTTAAATTTTCTCATGAATTTCTAATCCAGTTTAAGACTGTGTGATTTTCAGAGAGTACCTTTTTTCATACTTTCTGAAAATGAGGTCCATTGAAAAACACCAAACCCTTTCACCTACTAAATATTTTTTGAATTACCATCCTCTGATATTTAGAAAGAATGTCTGTACATTTGCTTTAAGGTGTTTGATTGGTTATCAGGACTTAAAGAAAATTTCTGCTTATGGAGCACTCTTTTAGCTAGGACTATGAATAGTCAGAGAAATTCCAGCTATGTATACAAAAGTACTTTTCTGAGAAATTTTACAGATACAGTGATGTATACAATAGGCAAGCGAAGCAGAATAGGTTTGTGACTTCAGAATAATTAAATGTTTGAATCTCTATTAATGTGGCATTCTTATTAGTGTTTTGAAGTAAATTGTCTCTCAGAGTTTTGCTACAGTGGCCAAACTATGAACAGGAAGGACAGTTGAAATACACATTTTTGATTACTGCTGATTGTTTGGGTTTTCTCTGAAGCAGGTTGTAAGCACCGTATTTAGTTGGCTTTGGAAACATCGGTTGAGAAGCTTAGTGCTATGTATGCCATGGACAGGTGGCTGCCTGAGGCAGGTAATTGCTTAAATATTCTGGGTTGTGAGACATCTGCATGAGCAGATCCCAGATTAGCTAGATCTGGCTGGGAGCATGGGTAGTCCTTTCAGCTCTAACTGTCATTTATTAGTTCATCACAAAATTACAGAAGATATTTGAAGACAAGAGGTGGAACTACAGATTTCTTATGTTGGCTTTTCGCATACTAGAGTTATAAAGCTTTAAATCACAGTCCAGTGAGGCTGATGCATATAGCCTAGTCCATAGAGCTATTTTGTTCTGTATCACAGAATTTTGGAAATCTGACTGAAATCAGTGCAACTGACAGCCTCATCTCAGCAGAGCTGGCTGGGAGGCTGCCAGAGGGACGTGGACATTGGAGGTGCCTACTGACACTGCTCAGCAGTTCTTGTCAGGAACCAACCACAGTGCTCGTGCAGCTCTAATAGTGGTGTTATTACTTAATTGAGCCTGGTACTCTTTTACAAAGAGTGGCAGAAAACAGGGGGTTTTTTAGGACAGCAACTCTCTGATGTCAAGTTCAAAAACTTTGATTTTTGTCTTGGCAGGGAACTTTGAGAACAGCTATGCCATTTGAAATTGCATAAATCCCTTTCCCTTTTTAATCACTCCTGGATCTTGTTGTTTTTATTGTTTTCCAGACTGGAACAAACGTATTGAATACAAGCCTGGTTCTGGCAGCATACCTTTGTTTCCCAGCATTCATCTAGAAACATGCGATGGACCAGTTTCCTCGATACATACCACCATTGAATTGCAGACTAATTACATTGGAAAGGGCTGTGATCGTGAGACATACTCAGAAAAATCTCTGCAGAAGCTATGTGGTATGACTTTCAGTTGATATAATAATTATATTTTTCCAGATAAAGCACCAGGTGTCTGTGCTCTGTAAGCACGCAATACATGGATTTCGCACAGCTAGATCATAGTGGATTGTAGCTATGAAAATGAATGGAGTGGTGGTATTTGACTAGTTCTCTATTCTTGTTTTCCATTTGTTTTCGCTTTTGTCATTCCTTCTTCCTGCTTACTTCCATTTTTTCTTCTTCTTCCCTTCTCCATTTTTTCTCTTTTTCTTCATCCCACCTCTTTCTCACTCTTTCTTCCCTCTGTTACTACTGATTATTCTGGCAGTATGTTGAGGTTTCAGATACGGATTGGCACCTTGCCCTGGATGCTGTACAAAATAACACCAGCATATTAGGAAGACCATAACATTTGATGAGAATTGAATCTTCATCTTCTGTTTTAGTCTTTCTGACTCAGCTTTCTGTTCTGCTGATAAATACTGTACCAGAGTTGAAGCAAACAAAAAATAAAGGAACGTTTGTGACAATCATTTGAACAAAGATATTAAAGAAACACTTGAATTTCAAAAAGGTGATATTCCAGAGGAGAAAGATTTCCAAATTATTTTATTCACTTTTCCTGCCTACTGATAACTTGGTTTAAAAGATACAAATTCATTTTGAGAGGGAAATTAAATACTTTAAGATACTGCTGTGTTTTTGTGACATTGTGTATGATTGTTGCAAAAGTATGACCACAGATTAAGCCATGTATCTTTTGCCTTTTGAGATCTGCTTTCTCTCTTCCTCCTCCAAAATCCTGTCGTCTTAAAGTATATGAAACACTGATGGTATGGTTTCTCATCTTCTCCAAAATGTCTCTTTCCCTGGCTCCTATTTAAGCTGAAATGGCAAATTTGCTCCAGGCTATCAAAAGGCAATACATTTTTTCCATTTAAATGCATGGCTTTTGGGTTGTTGTGCTTTGCTATTTGGTTTACATTTGCTTTGATAACCACACAATAGGGCTGCAGAGATGTTAAGATCAATACACTAACCTTTAGGAAAAAAAATTGTAAATGATTATTTGACCAAATTATGAAGAATGGAAAGCCAGTTCCCAGGGGAAAATAGCTTACAGTTAAGATTCTATAGATTTATGCCAATTACCTGCAGAGACTGGGGAAGGTAAGGTAAAGGTAAGTGAGTGTTATAGAGTTCTCATAAAATCTGAATATTTTCAACCCCAAAATTGCATAGTTAAGGCCACAAAAAACCCATAATTTTACTCCTGTATCTCTATCCAGCTAACAGGCATCCTAGAAAACAGGTCTGACGGTGCCATTGTGCTAGTTGCAGGCAGTATTTGGGCAGATGGTAGTGTCTAACAATATTGCTGAACTGTCAGTGTTTATAAAGCACTTGAGAAAACAGATAGGGTGAAGAATGTATATGTAAATGGGAGGGAAAAGTCTAATGGATGAAAAAATATTTTTTTTGTACAGGGGTTCCCTATGTTTATAGAGCAGTATAAGCAGGGTAGAAATCGGTAATAGGACTTGATATGAAGGTCATAAATGACAATGAGCTGTACATCAGAATTGCAGCTGGGCTGGTTTACACTGTGGTATTTAGTATTTATTGCCATCCTTACTTTAGAGAGAACTCTTAGGAAAGCAGGTTAAATTATTTCTGGAAAGCAGTTTTCTCCCAGAAATGACCTTATTGTATTGTAATGGTTGGATAAATAAATTCTTTCAAAGGAATGAAACCCTGCTTTTTTTGTTATCAGTGAAGCGTTGTGTGATTGTAGAGAGTGCAGAATTGAGCGATCACAGACTCACAATAGTAGTCACTTGTGCCACCTGAAATGCAGGATTCTCTCTCTATAATTAAGGACCCAGTTCATAAATCACATGCTCATTTCTTAATTTATCAGTTGGAAATCCAGAGAATTCAGGTGTATTAAAGCTCATTTTTTATGTGACTGATGGTTTAACTCTACCTTTCAATAACCCAGGGATTTGTGCCCACTTTGACAGTCAAGGTAGGCAGTATAACTTAAACAGGCAGGAAACAAGTCTTCAGCTTAAATGATTCAGTTATGCTTCTTGAATCATTTTAAAGTCAAGGAATTATTAGTCTTCTTCCTCAAAGCGTTTTTGTAAGCATTTTTTTACCTTATCATCCAACAGTAATAAAAAATACAAGAATGTAAAAAAGACACAATTTGACTCTGAAAAACATACGCAGAATAAATCTCACTAGAAAAGATCAGTTAAGAAGCCCAGAACATGGTGGAAGAATGATTATAGCACTGTCTTTTCCTCTAAATGTCGATAACATTTAAAATAATGGGATTGCTAATATTCACATATGGCAAACAGTTTCCTGAAATACGCGCAGGCTGGGGGTCAGCTCCAAGGCCACACGCTGGCTGGGGGGGGCGAGCCTGCCCTCTCTTCTAGGTCGTGCAGCTTTGCAGCAGGCTCAAAGAAATTCATGCAACTTGCTGATCGGATGGAAAAGTAAGAGTTTGGGCTTGGTTTTACAGGACTGGTTAGCTTCCAGACAGGTCAGTGGACTGATCTGTTTCAGCAAGTGCCTCAGTAAGTGCTTCAGCTGGCACAAAGTTTGTGAATATGTAGAGTGGGGAGCGGAGGTGGCATCATCGCTTTCAGTTGCCTGTGAAACCAACCACTGAGATAGATAAAGTGCACCTCAGGGTACCAAGTCCAACACTGGGTTTGTATGCCGTGGCTCCCGAAAATAACACGTTACTCTGAAAGCATTTGAGAAGGAAATGGTGTCAGCTGTTCAGTTTGGGAAGGGCACTGAGCCAGGAGCACGATCTGGCTGTCTGGGAATGCCTCCAGATATGGCCTGTTCAAGTTGTTTCAGGTCTGTGTACGTACATGGCTGAGCAGCTTGGGATGTTGGTTGGATTTATTAGGATTGAAACAGTATGATTTCTTCCAGTGAAATCTCCTTGAGCACATAATCCAGGATGAGTTTCCATAGTGCCCCATAAATGTCCATAAAAATATGGGCAGATAAAGGAGAACCTGTAGAATTTGATGCTGATTACCCAAATGCTCTTACCCAAGCCTGGCCATAAGTTGTGAAGATAAGGGCGTTTACTGAAGCAGCTTGCTGAATCAGAGCTTTACAAGCTGTCTGAGAGACTTCTATTTCAGAGTTGGCTTGCAGATTCATTTTAATTGAAAAACAGATCCTTCTAAATTTTTTACCAGACTGCCAGATAGAGTGAGTGAGAGGTGAAGCTTCTTCCTTGAGCCCATAAGTTACTTAATATAAGTATGTGCCAGTTTAAAAACATACTTTTTTTAATATACGGTATGGTGCAGGCTATTTCTATGCATATGTCCTGTGCAAGTAATTTTATTTTTTTAGTGGCTTGAATTAAAAAAAAAAAAAAAAGTTTATTATAGGTTGTGCCATCTGGATAAATTGAGTTTGGGGTTTTCCAGTTGATAATCCTGTGTATTAGGCAATGCAGCCTGGTGTGTTATCCAGAATTAGAGTTTAAAAAGTAACTACAATTTATCTTAGTGCTTAAATTCCAAACACATAGTTTTTAGGTTTGATATTACTGTCACTTGAAAACAACCTTATCTTAAAATAACAAAGTTTAGGGAAATGTTTAAGAAACTCTGTTACTGAATGATACGAATGTTTTTATATTATTACTGTAGTATAGCACCTTAAAAAGATGCACAGTTCCACACATTATTAGCAAAAAATTTAACACTCCTGCAGAGAGCTGGGGTCTTTTTTCTCTTCTTGGACACTGCAGGAGGCTGGGATGTGTTACTAGCTTGGGATTTTTTTGTTCAGTTTGGGTTTGATCACCATATTCTTACTTGTCAAAGTATCATCAAGAATACACAAATTCTGTTTTTGCTTTTTGCTATGGCAAGCATACTTTCTGCTAAATGCTACCTTTCACTGGCTAAGTAAAGGCTCTAACTGCATAGCTGATTGCGTGTTTTAAAAAAATGCCTGACAACTGTTAGGCTGTGGGAAAATACAGATCTCCATTAAACATGGAGTTCTAAAGAACTGTACTGTTTTATCACATCTTGACACCACACTTTTTTCCATGTCTCTTTTTTCAAATTAGTTCTAACAAATATATGCTGTGTGGCTAGGAACCACTTTGTTAATGATTCCCTTTTTAGAGGAGCGCTGATCTGAGTTGTGAGTACCACTTAAAAGTCTTATATCTACCTTTAGATAAGAACCCCTGGAGTTACAACCATTGTGTACCTGGCACAAGCCAACATTAAAGTGATTACCTATTTTTAGGATGAACAGTATTTATGTAGAGACATTCATACCAATATTATTGTGAATATCTGTGGCTGACTATTGGACACTTGGTCTGCATTCATGTCTGCTCTACAATATTCTGCAAGACACCATCCGTGCACACGATGTATCTCCGGGCTGCTGAGGAAGGAAGATTCCCAGCTGGAGGTACAGAACTTGGTTTTAGTCTTAGCAGTTCTTTAAATACCTGACTGGAAGAACTGTGAAAACATTAACAGATTTGAGAAAATAATGAGAGCTGTCTAAGAAAAGAAATACCTTTAAAATATTTTCTTAAATTTTCTGTGCAATACATTTCATCTACAGAGCCCTTACTGGTTTATTATGGTCAGTGCTATATAAAGGTATATACGATTTGGTAGTGAAGCCAGTAGGACCATTTGCATAGTAAAAATTCATAAACAGGAATGTGTGAATCAGGCCCTTGGCCTATACTAAATTCATTTGCACAGCTTTTTCATTAATTTCTCATCATTTTATTCATTATCTGTCATTTACAGGAGCATCTTCAGGTGCCATTGACCTGTTACCGTCTCCTAGTGCAACAGCTAACTGGACGGCTGGGCTTCTCATGGACAACAATGACATGATTTTTAAATTTGATGGAAAGCAAGGAGCCAAAATTCCAGACGGAATAGTTCCAAAGAATTTAACTGATCAATTCACCATCACTATGTGGATGAAACACGGACCTAGCCCAGGATTAAGAGCTGAGAAAGAGACTGTTCTCTGCAACTCTGATAAGACAGGTGAGCCTGTGCTCTATTTTAAAACTGTTTGGCAAAGGGCATAACAAATTTGATAGAGTGTTATCATTTTTCTTCAGTTAATGCAGTTTTAAAGAAGGTTACAAAGCTGGGATGCTGCCTCTCTGAGTGTTGCTGACTCATAGCTTATTGAGGGGACTTTTGCCTACCTAAGTTTCAAGCACTGATTCTCTTCTTGGATAATTTCTGAAAAGACATCTATGGATTTTGAAGGAATTGCCTGACAAAATAAATTAGGTTTATTTTTTGATGATTTAGATTGTGAAAATCAGTCTAATTTTTTATTGAAATTTTTAGATTAAATATTAGCTTGGATCATATTTATTAATTTGGACATAATGATTCCATACATAAAATTAATATGACTTAATTCAAGAAGACTCTTACCATATGCGGCTTCCTTGAGACTCGATATTGAGAAAAGGCTTTGTGTGTGTGTGTGTGTGTGTGTGCGCGCGCGTGCGCCTTTTAGGTATGTATTGCTTTGAAACACATTCAGCTAAACAAAAGCATTGATGGTAGTTTAGCACACTGATCTTACTGTTCCCTCCCTTTAGAGATGAACCGACATCACTACGCCCTGTACGTGCACAACTGCCGGTTGGTGTTTCTGCTGCGGAAGGATTTTGACCAGGCTGACACTTTCCGCCCTGCAGAATTCCACTGGAAACTGGATCAGGTATTGTGCTTTCCTGTTACCTGTAACCCATCTGTCTCTTTATCCCATTTAGAAATTGCAGGGAATAACCCTACTGTAGACCAACAATTTCAAAGAAATCCTAAATACTAGTGTCATGGTTTTGTGAAATCAAAAGTCTGTTGCAATTATGTTGCAGCTTGTAACAGTTGTGGCTCTAATTGGGAACCACAGAAAAAGAGTTAAATGAGTTGATTAATACAGATTTTTAATTGAATTTTAATTTTATACAATAAGTAGAGGTTTACATCCATTGGCCCTGGAGAACCTAGAGACATGACATTGCATATAGTTTCTTTAAAGTTTTCCATTTATCATTAAAAAAAAGTCTACTTTATCAGCACAGTGGAAGTGATAAAAGATTTTTCAATAAAGAGTATGCTGACATAGAGAAAGGTATTTGTAATATATTTTAAGTCTAATCTGTAGACTTTAATTTTCATCTGCTGTGCTGTATGTAATTTCTCCTTATAATGAAGAATATATTACAAGGAAATTATTATTAAAGAGATAAGAGTTGCCTTTCATAGATTTATTAATTCTAAACAGGATAAGAATCGCTTGAATGAAAGAAGACAGATTTCAGCAAAGTAGTATTTTCTCAAAGCAAGTTTTTTTCATGTCTTTGAGCCTAAACTATGATATTGAAGACATAGATATTATTATAGGAATGGTTATTATCCTAACTCACCTTCAAAATGTGTACAAAAAGATAATCTCTGTCCCAATTATCAAATGCATGTGATGATAAACCATGTGGTGGTCATAGCACATGCTTTTCATTTTCATTAACCAGTTTGGAATCAGTTTCTGCTATACTTGAAATGAAATCTTACAGTGTCTAAAAAGGGGTAAATTTACATTAAATCATGGTGAAGCTTACAAATCTTGAATAACTGTTGTCACATCAGATAATGCTGTTCTGTGTGTTGCAGATAGATTTATATTTCAATGCACTATATACTAAACATCTAAAATCATCAATGGTTATTCAAAGTTTATGATTATGAAAGTTCTCTTCCTTATCCTTACAATGGGAGAGGAACAGTGTCCTCTGAATAAATGTAATTTGTATGTGATTCTTGTAACTTAGCCATGACAAAACACTGGAAAATACACTGTCAAGGACAATTTTCCATTGACGGGATGCATTCGCTTGTCTGACAGAACTTTTTCATCTCTATTACAATCTACGATTACTTTTTTCACACACTATTTTCTCCGTATCATTTCCATATTTTTTAAAAAGAGGAAAAAATGGGATAAACTAGAAAGTACAAAAATACTAACATGTTTCCAATTATTTTTTTCTTTCTTATATTACAGAAAAGACAGTGTGTCCTGAACTACTGTTTTTTTTATATCAAGCCATGTTTTTATGTGTGATTAGCCTTGAAATGGAATTTCAGTAGCACTCATGTTATTGATGAGCAGCATACAGTCTTCGTATTTATATTTTGGCAGTATTACTTGTTTCCAGACAGTGTTGCTCACCTCAAACATCCACTTCTGGATGGCCTGTTGATTTGGGAAATCTTCTCTATGAAATATGAGGGTATATTGTTTCAAAACAATATGCTAAATAAAAGTGTGTTTTGTGACTAGTTAAATACAGGTGCTATTTCACCTCCCGTAAGCGATAAAGAAGGCCCTGGGCTATTCTACAGATTTTGTCTGAAAGGAGCAAACCTAGGACAGTTACAACAGTGGACAACTTCATCTCATATCTTGAGCTGAAGTTTCAATAGACTCCCACATATCTGGTGCCAGGCACTTAGTCTTTGTGATGTAAATACTGAAGGAACCTGAGGGTTTCAACTAGGGATGACTAAGTCCTTGGAGATACTTTGAAATTAAACTGATAATGCTCTGAGTTATGTTTCTGGAGAGAAATGACTTTTTGGAAGCAATCTCAGCAAGAGTATATACTAAAGGGAGCCCAAAGTAGTTCTTGATATGATACCTCTTTCATTTGTACTGTTTGGTTCCAAACTGTATATGTCATTGTCTGAAAATAATCATTTGTATACCCTAAAATACACTCCCAAGTTGTAGCACTACAGAACAGTAGGGTTGGAGTACAGCACTGAAGGGAGAACCTTCTTAGCTACTATTAAACAGTACTAGATGACAGAAACTAGAGATAGAAAGGACTTATTAGGTCATATAATTCATTTCTTTTCATTCAGCTACTGCCAATTGATTTCCACAGTACATTTTCAGCAGCTCTTTCCAGCTGAGCAAGAATGTAAGATTAAAGTATAAATAAGTTTGTTATGAGTTGGGTGACCAGACTTTCATGATACTGTGATAATACTGTAAGCTTTGTCATTGGTAAAGGGATTTGAAGATTGCTACTTTATCTCCTGTTCAGTGCTTCATCTGGCCTATATGATAGGGTAAATTAAAAGCATTTGAAAGTAAAGCATACGTGAAGTAGGCTAGTAAGGAACTTGCATAGTTTTGAAAACAAGCCAGTCAGAGATTTTCATTTCAAAGTGGTAGAATTATTTATGCCAACTTCTAACTATCTACCTAGAATGGTCCACCCCAGAAAGCACTGGATATTTTACAGTGTACATCAGAGAACCAGCTGGCATCCACTGCAAACTCCTCTTGATGAAAAGAAAGTAGGGCTAGATTTTCAAAAGTAGCTTAAGAGCTCTAGATACTTCCAAAAATCCTATGAGTTGATTATTTTCATATTTAGATTTTGAAATAGCTCTGGAAATCTTGTCTTCAGAGCTGTTCATTCTGTAGTGGCATGTCTTCCGATACCTTTTGTTGGTATGAAGAAAAGCATGGGGATTGAGCTAGCTGTTGCAGTTTCTCACCACCTGAACTGCGCTGTCATATGGGCTGTTGTAGTCTGCACTGCATGTATATGACTCAGGATGACTATTCAAGGATTGGTACCGAGCAGAGCCATAGCACAGTAAAAAGTGGCAGAGTACTTTATTGTTGAGCTCACTTTATGACTGTGACAACAATCTTTAGCTTGTTTTCACTGAGAGGAATCCGGTGACCTTGGAATCAGGTGAAGCATAAACTAGTGAAATCATTTATCACTCTTACTGCAGAGCAGTAAAATTTATTATACCAGCTGCTTTGGGCTCTGCCTAGCCCACATGACTACTCCATCTTTCAAGGCACTGACCAAGAACATGAGCTTATTGCCATTCCAGATTTAATTCCCTAGATCTCATTTCTGTGGTGTCTGTGGTACACAGCTTAGCTGCAGACTCTATTCTTGGCCAAATATGAGGAGTCTCATAACATTTGGTATGGCTACACCTGAACAGTGCCTCTGAAGGCATGTGATATGATGCAGCCATCATAACTGTAATGCGTAGTGAGTGCCCGAAACCCCCACGCAGCAGTGGCTGCCAAGTTAGCCCTGGGAAGACTATGTCTTTAAGTCAGTTCATAGACCAAAAGATTTAATTTCAGTGTGACTGTGTGTTTAGCCCAGTGTGTTACATTAAATCTAACAGACTTTGCTGAGCTAATTTTTTGCTTATTGTGCTGAAGCATGACCTGAAAAGTGTCATAACCCTGAGCATATGTCCCTTTCATATAGAACTGCTAAGGTTTGAAATGATTATTTTTGCAAAGGCTGCTAGGAGTCAGAACTAGCAGACTTTAAACTGAAGGTGTCCTTGTTCCTTACAAGAAACAGCAAAAAAAATTTACATAAATTTTTTTTCTTTCCACTTTCATCCTTTTTGAAACTAACTGTGTCTGTCATCTTAGTCATGAAAGAATCTGGTAGTCATAATCCAAAAGAAAAGGTGTGGATATCTTTCAAGGAAATCAGTGTCAAGTCTCTTAGGCACACTGGGTCATTAAAACTATGTGGTTTTCCCAAACATCTGCAACAGATCCCCAATTAGAGGTGATTCCTTCCTTTTATTAATTCTCATTTACTTGACATGCAGGTGTTTCCCTTGTTTCAGTAATCAGAATCATGACTGTTCTTCTGAGTTTCCTATGCAAAGGTTTAAACTGAGTATCATGAGGTGTTTGTCAATATTTTTATTCCTTTTCTAGTACTTAATTATAAGACACTGGTACCAAAGTCAATAAAAGCCACCTAAATAGGCATCTAATTGCCTCAGAAGGATAGGTGTGCTTTTAATTGAATGATTTAGGCAGCCAAACAGAAAATTGGGCCATATAAGAAAAAAATATGAAATATAAAAAAAACTGGTTTTGTAGGGGATTTTTCTTCTTAGAATGCTATGATGATTGATTTTTTGGGTTCTCCTCTGTTGTGATGCTCATATGCATATGTCCTCATCTTCCGGACTATGCCCAAGGTTTTGAGAAAATGAGCGGCTCATCCAGCCTTCTCTTGCACACAGGAAGCAATGCCACACAGGTGTTATAGGTAAACGCAACAAATTGACAACCACTCGGGCCAGGTTGCATAAATTCCAATTTAATAGAATAATTGAGCAAGTCACAAGTAAGCAAAACAGCGCTGGGCGGCCGGGGAGTCTCCTGCTCCACCAACGGCGCGCGCAATCCCCCGCTCACAGTCCCCTTATATGCCTGTAACTTCTGTGGTTGCGCCGGCTGTTGCTGGGGGGGGTCGGGATGAAAGCTGGGGTCTTCCTCTGCGTTGTACGTGGTGCCTTTCAGGTCACGCGCATACATTTCACAATACAATATCGTTCTGCTGACTCAGTACAATCATTGTGGTGATAGCCGGTACTTAGCGCCTAGTTTCATGATAAAATCACTTCACGAGTTGATGTAACAAATTATTACCTATCACACAGGTGTCATTGCCCTGATGGGGACTCTCTACAGCCCAGAAGTACCCTTGGAGATGTGCTGGTTGGTGAGCTTCCTAGCCTACATCTCTGACCACACTTCCCTTCAGCCACTGGTGCTGTGGCCGGCCTTGGCCAGATTCCTTTTATGCAAGTATGCTAGGACTGCACACGAGATCAATTTATAATGATATTATATATATTGGAAATGAATTCCCTTCCTTTTGAAATCAGTGGAAAAATTTAGCAAGTGAAGAATTTCACTCTAGTGATGCAAAAAAAAAAAAAAAGTAGTAGTCTTCTCACTTCTTTTCCTATCAGTGCAAAAAATGTCTCTGAGAACACTTCAGGGACCTCTGTTTACAACTCTTTATAAAGGTTTGAACTAGTTCCCCTCCCGCTTGCAGTCATCCTCAGGAAAAACTCTTTTGATCCTCAGCTTTGTGCTATAAAAAGTGACAATTCCTGTATGTTCCCCATTTGTGGTTGGTATAGTTGAGAACTTCCTCCCTCAGTCTCCATCCATGTTATCTTTTTTTTTTTTCTGTAGCCTACAAAGGACCAAATCCAAATAGTAATTTGAATAATGGACAAAAGTGTTCAAGCCTTTGGTGACAGTGGAAAACATAACATTAAATAAGCCAATGCACAGCGTATTCCACACTCTGTTCATCACGGATATTACATTTCTCCTACTAATACTGAGGACAGTTGAACTAAGAGGTTTTCTCCTCCTCATAAATCAACAGAATGGGAACACTTCTTTGCAGCGGGGGCAGGGAGGGAAGGGAAGAATCTTAGCCAGGGATGTACGTTTTTTTCATGTACTTATTTTTATTCACAGTGGGAAATTATTTTCTGTTTTATACCCATGTTATCATCCTGAACATAGTTCTCCAGCCCACAGGCAAAATTGGTATTGATCCCCTAAAAAATAGTGACTTCAGTGCATGATCTGTAGTCATTCTCAATCAGCAAAAATGGATAAAGATGCAGAAAGCTATTGTTTCTTTTCTAAGATGAGATAAAATGCTATGAATAATCCTAAATAAGCCTGCAGTGCTTTTCAGACAGAAAACAATTATTTTCCATAATAAGAAATGGAATAAGAAGGTTATTTAGATAAAGCTGAATATGATGCATTCTATCTCTGTGTATATACACAGATGCTGAAGAAGTGAGGCAAAGGCCCCCATTTGCCTTTAACCAACTCATCAGCCACCCCTAATGGGGTTACACATGTAGGGAGCAGTCTTGTCCAGTCATTCCCATTTGCTTTCTTAAAAAAGCTACTGTGCATGGGCATGAGAGAGCAAGTGCTGATTTTTGAAAAAATGCATGTTACATGGTAAGAGGGCAAAACGGAAAGGATTTGATAACTGGACCTTTCCTAGGTAAGTTAGGTATTTCAATCAAGTTACAAATGAAAGTTGTTCTTATGTGCTAGATTTTTGAATTGTTTGCATCTGGTTCTAAGAAGTTTCTTTCACGCTATGAAAGCTGTAAGTAAACTCCTCCTTGAGAGGCTCAGGAAGAAAGTCAATGAGTGAGTATTTGTGGACATACATAATCTTCTCAGTCCTAGAGGGCAAAGGGTACTGTGGGGAGGTAGGATGGCACAAGCTTTCATAATTGCTGTGCACTGAACTTTGCCTAAGAATAAGGACTTAAGGGAGTTCAGTCCTATACTTCTCAACATGATGCTCTATTGAGAGTTAAGTTTTGTAATGTGGAGCTTAGTTGTACATTTTTATTTGAAACACAGAAGAGTTTCTTATGCTCTTAATCACTTCTTTACAAATTGGTATGCAGACCTGCATTGCTCTGTGCATACATCCTTAATAAGACTACAGAAAGAAAATTAGAAAACACCTAACTTATATCCTACACAGCTAGTAAGGGATAAATGATAAATGAATCATGCTAATCCTGCAACTGAGATGATATCATTCCAGGACTCAAAAAGTCTCTGCAGCATCCAAAGCACCCCAAGCCTTTTACATTCTAGCCCTGTCTTATCTGACACAATTTATTTACCGTTTTCCATCTTTAAATGCTCTTTCACAACGTTTTATTCAGCAGCTTGCTTCAAAACAGCCTTTTCTAGCGCAAGGATGCATCAGCAGTGCTGATAAGTGCTGAAAATATTCTTTGAGATTCCAATTTAAAAAAGGTTTTCAAATACATATATTTTAATGTAACTGTAATATCACTGCTAATAGCAAAATCTTCACGAACAGATCACAGTGACTGGCAATAACTTGCTTAACTACATACAAAAATTCCTTTGTGCCAACTGTGAAGTATTGCCTGTAAATTGGCCTAGCCTTGCACATTTCTGATTTCTGTAGCCCAGCCTAGTGTGAAATGCAATGACTGCTCTTTGCCTCTGTAAATTTTCTATGACCCTTAAGGAGCAGTTGAGCAGGCTGCAGAGAATATTTTGTTATCTATCTGTTTTCATTTACTTGAAATTATTGGGACATGTTTCTATGTATTTGTATTTGTATTCCATGTTTTGCAGTTTTTCCTCATTTTTCTGACCATGATACAAAGCCAGTATAATTTTATCACTATGGAGTAGGATTTTCAAAACCTGTTCGTGCTGGCCTAACACTGTTTTCAAAAACTTAAGATGAGCTAGGTTGGCTCTTCTGAAAATGTCACCTATTATGTGTTTTACTTACAGGAGGAAATGTAACTCACATATGTACTTATGCATGTTACTTAGAGAAGAACTGTTGCAATCAGCGAGCTCTTTAGACCCCGAGATACCCATTTTTGACCAAATCAAAGAAGGGAAAAAATCAGAGGAAAGGGATTCTATATGGGAATGGAAAAGAATTTAAGAGCAGTCATAACACCTGGAAATAATGAGAAATATTGCTCTCATAAAGCTTATCATAGGAAGACCCCCAAATCAACTGAATTTCTCACATAGAGAATATGTGGATACAGAGTCCTGCATGTGTTTAAACAAGCTGGATTAAAGTCTCTATTGAATTGCCTTGTTTTCTACAGTATTCTGGGGAAATCTCTAGAAATATTAAAAACTGGAACCAAAAATTCTAGTCAAGATATGTATTGAATTAAAAGTGAAAATAGTCACATTTGTTTTCCTATTTATTGGCCGTTTTTAATATGTATATTTTATACTGTCCCTGATTTTTCAGTAATGCCACTAGATTTTGTACAAAACATGTGCATCTCTGTCTTGCTGGGGAGCAAGATTTGTTCCTTGGCCCAGTTTCCTAGGGCCTCTGTGTGGTTTATCTTTCAAGATTCAGGCTGGCTTTCGAGCATTCAGGAGGTGTTTGAAGCATTTTACAACAGGTAGGACAGACATCGTTATTGTTCCAAATGCGGGTTAGGAGATAAATAGTGTGTGTTATCAATAAATATGAGGTAATTTATCTATGTGCATGAGCAGTTTATTCCAGCCTTGGAGCAATGGTTTCTGGATATCTGCAGTTCAGGAAGAAAATATGGTATTAGTTTTCTTTTGATCTACTTACCACATCTGGATAGGCTCTTGACAATGATAAAGCCTAGAAAATTCAATTATTTGGGGGCTTTTGATGAGCAGTTACATAAAAATGCATAACTGAGCAGCTTTCTAGTTGCACAGTCAAAAAATAAACACAAGACCCTGCCTAACAGTACTCATCAAGTGTTATTAAACTGACATGCTTGCTTGATGCAATTTAGCAACAAAAAAGGTGGATTATAATAGAATTATTTCATCATGTATGAACTGTGGATCTAATTTACTAAGACACATTGAAGTTACAGCATGACAGCACAAAGACATGCTGCAGTTACAGTACATAATTGGGGCTTTCAGGTGCTTTATCTGCCAATATGATAAAGCAAATTCATTATTCAAAGCTGTAATTAATCCATCCATATTTTTGAAAACTATTATGAAAGTAAATATTACACATTACAGCTTTCAAGGCTGCAAAAGCAGCTCACAGTTTGCTTGCTTGCAAATTATAGTTTGCAAACGCTTATACTTCACTGCAGTATTGTCACAATGCAATAGTGAATACACATTATATAGAAAGATTCTTATTTGAAAGTGAAATACCTTATTTTCTAGTGTTTGCAGGTATTTTCTTGCACTCAACGAGATAAATCCTCCTACCAAGATTTTCTCACTGTGCTCTGGGAATGCTAGATATGAGACATAGCTAAGAGTTTCGTAAAGTTTATTACTGATTATTGAAATACATTCAGCCTCAGGGCATGTGGCTGGTTATGCTACCACATTGGTGACTAAGTTCAAGAGAGGCATCAGGGCATGCATTTCTCTGAGGTTAATGCAGTTTCTTCATATGGAATAGAGATTGGTAGACAGTAAGAGGTAGCACTGTCTTACAGTGAAACCTTTTCTGGCCAGTCTTCAAAGCAGGATTATTGGCAAGAGGGAGTCATTTGAACAGCTCAAGAATAGGTGCTGGTTTTGAGAAGGGCATAATACTAATAATGTGAAATTCTGGCAAATGAAATAAAACTGTAGATCACATTATGGTCAGATACAACTTCCAGTGAGCTCAGTTCACAACACTTAGTAAACTGAATAGAAATCTTCCTGTTGTATTCTTGTCCAACATGTTTTTGACAGGGAAACAGAGGCTTACAGAAATATAAATGCTTTACTACTGAAATGTGCATCAAAATTGATGTAGAACTCAGTCTAATAATCTCCCTTTTTGATATTTTACCCATTAAATTGTATTTTCTTCTTATATATATTTTTCAGATTGTATTAGATATGCTTGGTCCAAGTTTGGCATACAGAGATGGACTTCAGATGTCCTCTTAGAGTTCCTTCCAGCCCTGTTATATGTGACTCTCTAATTAATACCTAATATTTAAAAAATATAATATTATAGTTGTTAATGGTTTAATGAAGCTTGCATCAGTAATTTGTCATGTGAAATCAACCATATTAACAACTTCACATCTAAGTCTGTAGGAGACTTTTTGCTTTTCTATGGGTTTGCTCCTTCTCACTATACCACCTCCCTTTAGCACCATAAAAAATTTTCTTATTTACAGAACTCTTGAGATATATTAGGAATGACTGCAGTGGCTCAAACCAAATGTTTATGATTTACATGATTTTGAAGAAAGATCAACTTCAGTTTTCAAAAAGAGCTGTAATTTTTTTAAGATAATGACTGTCTCAAGACCTTGTTTTAACGTGGGTTTTTTTTTTATTCACCATGCTTTCTGGAGAATTGATATCTACCAGCCATATTGAACTATTAGGATAACAGTGGTCTTACTTGCTGCAGAAATTAAAAATTAAGCATCTGCAAAGTCTGTGAGGCGGTGCCTTGGTTGGTGTAAATCTGCCCAGTTCTCAGTGGAACTACTGCTCCGCTAGCTGAGAATCTAAACCTTTGCTTTATTAAAGAACTTATATAAGCTCTGCGAGAGTGAAGGGAATGCCAGCAGCCTTTAAAGAAGGTGAGGATAACTGTGCAATTTGTGAATTCCAATTAGAAACGGAGTCTTCAAAACGTGCTTGGATCTGTCAGCTTTGCCAGAGCATGACAGTGAGGATTACTGCAAAATTTAACATTAACTGGCATCTCAGTTCTGATTATGTTACAAATAATTGTGAATCCATTTATAGTTTAGTAGTATTATTAGTTCTGGCTAGAAGATGGAAATCCTTTCTTATAACTAATTTTATATCTTAAAAGCACTTTTTACTTTAGAATGGCATATTCTTTGTAAGCAGGACGTGAAGCCTACAGAAGCTTTCTAGGCAGACAAAAGCAGGATCCTCACTTTAGGAGGAGGAAGTGTTTTCCAATTAGGAGAAACTGTTTTCCAATGAACCTGAAAGTTTCTAAGGGCAACTTTGATGTTGAAAAATTGCAGCTTTATTGAATCATAATTTCAAGAAAATTACTGACATTATTGATGGCTGTAGAGTTTTTATTTATGTTCTAATTTTCTTTACTATTTACGTATCAAAGTCATAAAAATTCTATATAGCAAGTACGTTTCCAAAAAGAAACATCACTAAGACATAGCTGTTGTATCATAAGTCCAATTGTCATATTATAGCATACCTTACTAGTTTTAAAGTACCATCAGAGCAGCATTTAAGGTCCTACCAGCCCCAATTTACTCATGCCTGCTCAAAAATATGCAAAAATCTGCAGGTTGATAGTGTCACTATCTTCCAAGACCTGAGCTAGTATCCTTCCCAGTGGATACTTAATGGTATCCTTCAAGAAACTGAAGAATGTTACTACTTTTTTTCCAAGCAGTTAGCCAGAATTCAGGGTCTTGCTAAGTTATTTTCTGATCTTACAATGATTGTTTTATTATAAATATAACCTTTTCCCTTTCAATTTGTTTACTCCAATTAACCGGTAGCCTCAAATGTGTTCCAGAGCATTTTACTGGCGTTGTTATAATTGGATACACAGGCTGCATGGCATTTTTTATTCTTTACTTAAGGGGCCTCAGGCTCACTCTCACTGAAGTATCTCCACTGACATCGCTGGATTTGGACGAGCTCCCGAGCGAGGGCTATGCTGTAATGTTCCACGGCCAGCACAGAGATTTCAAATTCAGTCTTCATTTTCTGCGTATTCTGAATGTTTAACCAAACGTGGCTAATTCAATATTCTTGCAATAACTTATCTCCCAGGGTTCAGCTAAAGTAAATAGAAGAAGAGTAAGGATTACAGTTAAAAGTGTATTACAATTCAAACAGAAAGCCGTTTTATTAATCTAACTCTAGTACATGTGCAATAGAAGACCATACTACTTTGTATGTGGAGGTAGCAGGAAATGTCCAGTTTGCTTCAGATGTCTCCTCTGAGATGTCTTTCTGAATAGCTTAGACTCTTTGCAGTGCTGTCCTTCACTTCCTTGGCTGTCACTTTCTAGCACATGGCCTAGTTGTGTTTTAATTTCAAAAATGCTTGGCCCTGAGCTGGCGCACCATTTACCTGTGGTAACAGTAATCTTTAAGCAGTACCAGTGGCTTTCATTAAACTACTCACATACCTAAATATAAGAGCCATTTTAATTTGAGGTTTCAATTGCAACTCCAGTACTGCAGTTTTCATCCATATTAACAGGATTGTTTTGTTTAGGAATTTTTTCTAGCCTTAAATAAGCACCAAGGGTCTGCCCAGAAATAAGTCTACACCTACATAAATTACTAGCTAGTTTGAGCATTAAACACGTTTAATGGTTTACCACACAAATTTTCATAAAGGCGCGCACTGTAGTTCTGTGCATCACGGATAGGCCTCTATCATAAGGAAAATGTTTGTGATCTTATCTTGCCATAAAGTTCAGTTAGCAATATAAAAGACCTTTCATAGCTTCAGTAAGATAAAATTAAGTAAACCTCTGCTTTCTTACATGCTCTTGAGCTTTTTCTTTGGAAATGTTGGAAGGTTTTTAAGGCAGCCGGGGTTGAAGTAGGTGCCTCCTCATGACTTTGGGAGTGGGGTGACTAGCCATCTTCTCAGCATGTGAAAGCCTTCTGCAGTCCTTCACGACTAAGAATCAGTCCTTGGTGTATACATGAACAAAAATATCATCTATCAAAAAAACCCTTTATCCTGTAAAATGCTGTAAACTCCAGTGCTTCATGTTGACCTAGAAATCATAATTTTTATGTTGACTTCCTGCTTTAATTTTAATTTTTTTGTTGGCTTTACAGAAAATAATGTATTTTGTTTGAAAATTTAAAAGAAAAGATCAACAGTTGAATATTTCCTATAATTTGCCCCCTAAATATGTCATGTTCAGCTTGAAATGTCTCAGTTCCGAGTTGCAGAAGTGCAGCTTTTAAGCTTCGGTATGAAAAACTGTGCCTCTCTGATTGCTATTAATGCCACTTGTATGAAAAACATACGTCCTGATTTTCATACCTTCAAAAATCCTATCTGTCAGTTTCCAATTTCAAGTTAACTTCTGCTAGCAGCAAAAATATGCAGCTGCTTATAGTTCAAGGGCATTTTACAATAATTATTTATGGTAAACCGAAACAGGAGTTTAATAAATCAGGTATTTGTGCTGCGTAGTCAGTTTCAGAATATCTGCATGGGTGGGGAAGGCACCCGAGGTATTTTTCACACTGCTTTGAAGTAGACTAGGTCTCTGAAAATTCAAATAATTTTCATTTTATTACTGTCATTTCCAAATATAAGCATACCTGGTTATTTTAATTATCAGATCAGAAAACTTAATGAAAGCTTTATTACACTGGATTATCCACATAGTCTATTGATATATCATATGAATTGATATACATTGGGAATGAAGATTATCTTTAGAGTAGCCTAAGGCATCAAACCTATTGACTTAATGCATTAATAATGTCTTAACCTCACACCAGTAATTTGAAAATCAGAAACACACAATTCTTTTTTTAGTAGCAGGACAAAAGGCAAATGATTTTTTCTATAATTTTTTGATATGCCCTACTCTAAATTTAAAGTACATTATTAATTTGCACTACCAGTGATGCTTCTCTTAACTTAAATGCCAATGGGAATGCTTTGTAAAAATGAAGAATTCCAGTGCACCAAGGGATGGGTGTAAGGCTGCTGTGCACTCGAGAGGGATACACAGCCCCACACTGTTTAATGCTCTCACAGATTCACTTTGATAGTTGACTGCCCCAGAGAATTGCCTTTTTCTCTGATAATAAATTAGCTATGCTTTCAGCTGAGCTTCTGGTATGACAGATACAGTGTAAATGTGATTTCTCACACTGAGCGCATCCTGTCTTCACACCCTTCAGACACGTTTAGTCATCATCAGGAAACACTTGATATACAAACACTTTCAGGGGCTTCAGAGTCTTTTTCAGTAAAACTAAAAGAGGATAAAAAGTGTTAAATGAAAAAATAATAATTTAAGGTTATGATTCAGAAGCCGCTGTGTCATGCTTCAAGAGTAAATATCGGAGAAAGAAGAAATCTCCGTAGGAGATACAGAAGCCAGTTGTACATCAAAATACAGAGGAATGTTCATTGCTGCAGTGCACATGATCACATCATAGGCTTTTTTGTCCTCATCCATGTGTGTGCTTACTCTGTTTTATAAATTAATTTTCAGGTTCAGGTCCCTGTATTTTAATAGGTCCTGAGTGATTGCCAGTCCATGAAGGGAATGTAGTAGCAAACACTAAAACGGTGTTATTGATCCTGAACTGATAAGTACTTCACAAAAGAAGGCACTGCAGATTCAACCTCGTCCTTTTCTTGAGGAGTGATATCTTTCAAAAAGCATACAGCTGGCTGCTGGGTCTGACCGCGTGTCGCAAGGGAGTGCTCATGGCAGGGAGAAGTAGAGGGGAAGAACAGGTTCGATCTGATGGTCCCCAGCTGGAACAAGAGATTAAGTGCAGACAGAGCTTCAGCTGTTGCTATGAAGAACATAAAAATAATGAAAGAATTACTGAAAGATGTAGGGGGGTGAGGTGAAGGGACAAAGAAAAAGGGTGACTGTAGATAGGAAGGAAGAAGGAGACAATGAGCATGGAAAGGGGAGAGGAGAGAGAAGAAAGTCAAATGTGGAGAGGAGGGAAGTGGCAAGGATAAAGAGTTGTTCCTAGTGGATATATCTTAAATTTGCCAGTATCAAAGTACTGATTTACACTATTAGGACTATCCAGACCAGTCAGATTTAGAAATAGCAGTGATGGGAGTCGCTGCATCATTTGAGAAGCCATTAGGAGTGTGTAGGGAAAACGAGTTCAGCAAGCCCATTACCTGATGCATACCCCCAGCAGAACAATCACAGGAATTCTTATTACTTGAGAAGAAACTATCTTTGCTGCAAAGCTGTTATTGGAAATAGACTGAGCTCTCTGCTTCAAACCCGTTGACATGTAAATCCACCCTTTCCTCCCCTTGCATAGATTTCAAGTCGTGTGCCAGTGGAAACTTTTTATTTGATTTCAACCAACAAATATTTTAACAAGAAAGTATATGGAAAAAATCATAGAGTATTTCTTAAAAACATTAAGGAACATATTTTAACCTAATTTCAACTCCTAAGCTTACAAACAGCGTATTAAGGTCTTGAAAGAATATATTTTTACTCAGGAATCACATGATGTAATTAAGGGAAGGTAAACGAGATACCAGAGGAAAACTGAATCACTTAGTATCCACCACTGCTTCTCTTAATCATAAAGTTGTGATTAGCAATATCACAACAAAATAAGAAGCAAAAACCCTGCAGATGAACAAGACATTATTTCCTTTTTGGTGTTGGAGAAATCAAGGAGAAATATCCAATGGGTAGTTTTGCTTTGAGGGATCTTTCATTTTCATACTTCTAGTATTAGGAAAAGAGTTTTCATCCCAAACTAGCTTCTGACCCATTCTAGAGGTGTTAAGAGGAAATGTCTATTCCATTAAGAGCTCCACATGAATTTATTTGGGTCTATTATAACATCCTTTAGGGGAGAACATTGGAATTTTTTGTTCTCAATATTCAGATTTTGTTTCCCTTTCTATTTTCCTTTAAAAATGTGCTATAAAATTTTGAAAATACCCAAACCATTTCCCCCAGCAAACATAAAAAGGTATATTTTTCAGTGCTCGCTTTTTTCTGAAGAACCAGTTCTCTCACTTTAAACAATAGTGATTTTATATTATGACAATGTCTTTAATCCAATAACCATTTTCCGTCAGCAAAACAGTGCTTCAGAGGGAAAATTTCAACCAGCTCAGCTGTGAATAAATGTTTGAACTTCTAGATAATTACTTTAATGATATTCATAAAACTTTTAAGGTTTGTACAACACTGATGTTGAAAATTCATTCCTATAGTCTATCTTTTTCATGTCCCTACTGCCAACCCAGAACTATGCTGGATTGCAGGCCCATAATGCTGACTTACTTCCTTCTATAAAAGCACTAAGAACATGACTGCAATTAGTACTGAAAGAAAACTATCTACTGCATATATATAACAACATTCTCTGGCAAAGTCACAAATATAGCTGATATCTAATTACCTCTGTGTGGTATATAACATATAATCAGTATGTCTACAAAAATGCCAGCTATGTAATTAAAGGCACAGCAGTTACCATTCAAGTAAAGAGACTATGCATAATATTTGGGTTGTGTAATTTCCTGAGTTATATTTCTGCATAAATGCAGAAGCATGGATATACAACCATTCCTCATTTTAGGGAAATTATGAAGGTAGCAAAATAATGTCTTTTTGCCACCTTTCATGTGCAATAAAAACAAAAGAGCATTTGCTTTTCCCTGCATTAGTCCCTAATTGCCTGCTAGAATTGAAGAAAATACAATACTAATCTGTATGGGGAAGGCGTGCATATTTCTTATGTGTCTTTCTGCTGCTAGAGCTACCTCTATCTCAGACTACAGCAATATTCAAAATTACTATAGTAGTGGGCTCCTGTATGAATAACACTAAATGATTCTCTGGAGACATACTCTCAGTGTAACATGAGAATAGCGTAAGAGCAGGAATTCTTTCATCTCTGATTTGCACTATGAACTTTCAAAAGAGCAAGTATCTTTTAAGTAAATCACCTTTCCCAAAATGTGGAAACTGTAAAAGGGCATTCATTGCCTGCGTCAGTTCCATCTTCCTTTGGTGAGTACATTTAAAGCAAGTCTTGCAAGCTCCATCAATGTATCCTTAAGAGACAGCAAGCCTTTGAAGAGGGACCTGCCAGGTGATGTAAAGCCTTGGAAGAGCCAGCAATGCCATTTGCAGGGAGAGAGAGGTCATGATCCCAGGGGGATATGCTGCTTGTGCTTTCTTCTGTGTGCCGACTAACCAACCTGAGAATCTGAATATTTTCTGGTTGCTAGCTGAGAACTGAGATATCAAGACTGGATATTTACTAAATGAATGAAAAATAGCACACAGTACTTCCTTGGGATTTGAATAGATAAGGGCAGTCTTATACTTTTGTCTAGCAGAGTGAGCGATGTGTGTAGGTGAGAATGTGCGAGAGGGAGGAGGAAGAGTGAGAATACATGCTCTAGAATCCACTTTTTGAGCTGAAAGCACGTGTTTCCCCTCAAAAGCAAACAAGCCATGACTAGCTTGTTTGCCTAGTCTCTAGAGTCTAGTTTGCTTTAATCGCACTTTCTGCACCTTCATAACATTTCTAAGTAAGTGAACTGAAACAAGCATCGTATTTGTTCACATGCCAACAGCAAGGGGAGGATATATCATCCTATTCTGAACTGTGACAACCTCCTTTCTCTCAGTGTGACCTTCATGTATTCAGAGAGAAAAAAATACCTGGTTATTGAAGACCCTGCAGGATTAGGGCCAGAATTCTCAGCTGCCAGAAATTTCAGTCCTTAGAGCAGTAGGCAATCAAGATGCCTGACTTAAATTTAACCTTACATTCGACTGTCAGTATTTCAGTCAGCAAACTGAAAACAGCAGTATATTAATATTTGAAAGGTAATTGCAAAGGATATGAAGGCTTGCTTTGAATTAGGGTAATTTACTCTTTTAACAGTCATGCTCTTTTTTAATTGAGTATTATTAGCATACTGAAAAATATTTCCTGGGCCTTTTAGCAAATATAGCATGTTTCAGGAGTCTTGTTAAACATGTATTTCACTTACTATATGAGCAAAACCCCATTTGTAGACCATGCATATTACTGAACCCCCCAATGTCTAAAAAAGTTCATTGTAAATCTTTTAGTAGAAATATCTACAGGCAGAGTCCCAACAGGTCTCTGTAGAGTGGAAGGCAGAACCCTGGGTCCATGGAAAGGGGTTCAGATGCCAGGTAGTGTCAGAGATGAGTGATAAAGCCTCAGGAGGGAAATAAAGTAGAATTCTACATTTGCTGTCTTCAGGTGGGAATAAGCTCATAGACCAAAGGCTCCTTGCAACCATCTTCAAAGATAGTTTACTCAGATGGCCCACATTTCTGTTACATTTTGCTTGTACATCAAGTTCAGAAAGGGCATTAAAATGCAAGAACATAAGACTAGCACAATATGGGGCTCCATATACATAAATACATTATCCCAAATCTATTTGGTCCCTTCTCGTTGATGTATTCATGATCATAATGCGTATTCATGATCATAATGTGTACCCTTTGGAAACAGCATTCTTGCATTCTTTTTAAAAGAATTGTGATTCAAAATTAGTAAAATGACGTGAAAGCTTCAATCAAACAATATCAGTCAGATTTTAGATCTCAGACTGTGATACAAGTGAAATAATTGGGATGTTTAAATTAGGTAGGAGGTCTAAGGATCTAGTGGTTTTCATTTTTTTACCTTACTATTATTCTTATTTGTTAAGTGATAGTAACGTGCTTGGTTTTTGAATAATTCTCAAAGATGCTATTTCCCTAAGTCTATGTATCTTTTTAATCTCAAATCTTATACAGACAGTAGGATATATAACATTTACAATATTTTCTCTAACTTAAATTTAGGAGATGTTTAACAGGAAGTTCATAATGATGAATATATCATATTGTAGGTCAATATTTGGGACAATAATTAATTTTTTAATTTTAATTTTAATAATTAAAGTTAAAAAGTCCATATAAGACTAAACTGCCATTTGAAGTTGGAGGCAGAAAATTAAACCCATAGTATTTATTCTGGCTAAACTTTTTTTTTCCCCCTCAGTTTCATTTAGATATGATTTGGTTCAGTTTGATTTAAAAAAAATTGTTATCATGATTCATTATTAGATAGGAAGAGCATTCATCTCAGAATATTGATCAGTCTTTCCATTTAGAAAGAGACAGTTTCTCACCCTGATAGGACCAAGGAAATTTTTTTTCCTGAATTGTATATTCAGGAAAGTTTGTCAGAGCCTGACAAACTGCAGCATTTCATGGTGGGAGGTGTAATGCTTCTTTCTTCCCGTTCTTCTCCTGCTCTCCACAGCAGTAGATTTCAAAGGGCAAAGCCATGCTGACAGTGGCCATGCTGCATTTCAGAAGGAAAGCTCTTTCCATTATCCTTAATAGCTTTATTTGATTTTTTTTGTATATGTGCAGGTAACTCATTGGTGGAATGTTGGTACGGTCTGCAAATAAATAGCAGTGACCGTCATGTTCATTGACAGATCTCAGAGGACCTGACAAAGACAGTCAGCATAACTGTTTCCCTTGCAAATGGGCAACATTTTGGAAGCAGTGAGTGTGTTCAGTAGAACACTGCATTTAGCTTGTCCACTGAAAAGGTATGAATGAGTGGGTTGAGCTTCTGAACAAAACTGGCAAAGAACACAATTCAGATTCTCACATTAATACGACTGGGGTATCTATAATTATTTTCGTCTGTAAATATTACATGTACCAAAGCTGATCAAATTCTAATCTTTGGTTTGAAAAGAAAGAAATGTAGTTTGCTTTTCTAGATCATCCTCTGACTTTGGTAGTAAGAGGAGCTTCCACTGGCCAAATGCCATTTTACAAAGAATAAATTCTTCCTGTACCAATACTGATTTTTAAGTCTATGTAAAATATTTCCACATTAAAAAAAGGGGCTAAAAGGAAACCAATGGGTTATTTTAAAAGCATATGAGGTTAGAATTTCCCATTCTTGTTTTACCATTATTTAAGCACTTGTTAACATGAAGTTTAAACTGTACCTTGTATTACTTGCTGCAGGGAAGAAGACTGTAGTTGCAGAGCAGGGACATATAGAGTAGCTATGAGTTTGGTCATTCCTGTATGCATATTTATTTTTTCCTGACTCAGCACCACAAATAAGTGAAAAGCAAATAATCTGAATGTAATTTAAAACTTGGTACATATTCATTTTTAAAAGGTTCAGATTTATGAGCCTTAATAATAACCTTTATAGCTTGTAGTATTTTAAAAGGTCATAGCTCTCCTAAGTTTACTGGTGTCAGTTAATATCTTTTCTCCTGAAATATGCAGAGATTTGTTTCTGCAGCATATTTGCCAGAACTGCTTATCTGAAGATTTTGGTGTATTTTTGAGCAGGAACTGTAGAGGAAATGTTATGTGCTCTCATATTATTAGCATACATTTTAGCATATATTTAAGTTTGTGCAGTGTGCATAGAGTTCCTATCTAATGTTGAACAGACCTTATAGCCTTAGAGTGATGGTACAAACAGAGGAATGCCACGCTTAATGCTGTCTTTTAGCATTCGACTAAGACTTACCTGTTTTGAAAAGTTGAGATAAGCATTATATTACAATGAGAAGCTGAGAAAGCTTGTTGTTATTGTTAGGACTGCACATGGTATGCTTAGATAATGTAGTGCTTTATTTTTTCCATTTTGTTGGAAATGCGGTTGCAAAATCTTATAATGGTATAGACAGCTAAATTAACTCCAAAGCTGAACTTTTGTTACTGTATAATGGATGTAAACACATGGTAAATATATTTTTTCATCATCCAGTGTACTTGTTTTTCAAGAGGTGAGTTGAGTTGGGGTCAGCTCAGCCTAACTCAGACACTAAATATGGACCTATGTTTTAACTTCCTGATGTTGCCATTGGCCTGAATGAAACCCCTCTGTTGTCAGTAAATGAGCTTTTGAAAATTATCTGTTGATGAACCTTGGGCAGGCTGGAGGTCTCTTTGGAAGCCTTCAAAGAAATATACTTTTCTCCATTCACTCTACAGGGAGTTTACATCCCAGTTGAGACGCTTAAAATGTACACCCAATTTTAAGGCCTAAATTAGGCAAATAAAATTATTCCCTATTTCTCCTGTTCCAAGAGGTTTGTGGACTATGTGATGTATTTATTTTTATAATATCCGTGAAGACAGGAGAGAAGAAAGTAGAAAATGTATGGGTCAGGAATCTCTCTCTTAATCAAAGAGGTCAAAAAACACATAATGATACATGATGTAGTTCAGTGGGAAAAGCAAAGCAGAAATTACATACTTTAGGTCTGAGCAGTACAGAGTTCACCTACTTGGTATAGATGAAAGAGACTAATTTAGTCATTTTTTAATTTGCTGCTGCCCTGTTGATGAATGAATATACAATTCAGAAATATTCATCTGAGTATTCTTAGGTAAAAGATTTTGGCTTATTAAGGGCACAGGATTTTAGGGAATCAGTCAGCCAATGATCTATTGACAAATTTTGAGTAGGTCTTCTTTTGAGTTTTGGACAAGTTCTGTGATGTTACAAGCACAAAAACCTGAAGTATATGCTGTATGAGCCTCAAATATATGCTGCATAGCATTTGGAAAACTAGTTTGAAAGAGAGGCCAGCATGCATAATTGTGCTACAGATTGACTTTGAACTTGCCGCTTACGATGCTGATGGGCAGAGTGAATTACAAGTATTTACCGTGGGTTCTGTGTTTTAATTTTCTACCATGTTATGTTTTATGTTGATTTGGGACCTTGTTCTATGTGGAATGCACGGAGCAATTAATGACTGTATGGAAGAGTTGTATAGGACTTACTGAGGATTTTGATTTTTTTAGTAACTGCTAAAGGAGTATTTTATAAAATGCTAAGACAGTCTGCTGACTGATGACTTCTTTGTACGGTGCACATTTTCTGATATCTAGTAGGCTCTTCTTCTTTAAGAAAGCAGAAAACAAAACAGTTATTTAATGCTCATTTAAGATCACTATTTCTGGCAAAGAGTTGGGCTACTGAATGCTGTTTGACCTTACAGCCCACTCACATCAGGGTACTTCTCTACCTTTGTTGCGTTCATGGATCAAGTGGTGTAAATTATTAGGAAAAAGGGGAAGGAAAAAAAAAGGAAAGAAGAAAAATAACACTACCAGTCCGAGTTACTGTTAAGTAGTGCTTTCTGTAACAGAAATGGTAACGGTAATGAATATTACAACAACAAAGAGTAGCCAAAAATCTAAACCTTTTTTAACAACATTCTTTGTTGTTGTTTAAATAAAATGCTTATTTAACTGCTCTACTCACCTTCTGGTTTTCTGACTTCTGCTGAAATCAGTGCTGCCTCCTTCATTGGTAACCAGTTTCTGACAGCCGAATGGGCAGAGCGTGCTTGCAAGCAAGCCTCTTCGACTGCATCCATGGCATGCTGTCATTTAAAGGCACAGCCTAGGAAGAGGGGTGTCCCAGGGTTGGAACACCATGCCTAAATACACTAGGTTTATTTATTTGAGGGAGAGAGAGTTTAATGATCAGGAAAAAATTAGTTACCCGCAAGAACTAATCAATCTGTTATTTCATAATCCCATGGTTATTTCTTTATGGGATCATTTATAAGAGTTTATATGAATTATTTCACCTTTTATTAATTGCCAATACTTTGTTATTAGATAACTGAAGGAATATCAGTAATAGTTTTATATACTAGTTAATGGGTTTTTTAATAGTTATGTTACACTTCAATAGCTTAGTTTCAATTTCAATCTCAGTTATTTAATATTTAATTTCAGAAACTTTTTGTAAATCTTTTGATCCTCTGACTGTTTCTTTATCTAGCAGTTTTTAAATGGGTATCTATTCTGATACAAGCTGTGAAAGTACCCTGAAGACTTTGCAGCTAAATAGGCTGAAAACTAGAGGAATACTGCAAATTGTCTAGAAAAATACTAACAGTGATTTTAGTGATTATACAATATGGCATTTTTGAGAACAATGTTCTCTTTTTATTGGAAAATACTGGAAATCCACAACTATTCTGCAAAGCTGTTTTCAAATTTATTTTACTGTATGTTGTAATAAGAAAATACGTTAAGTGTGTGTATGTACAGATGTATATGTACATATGTGTTCGTATATATTATACACATATATGTATACTTACATACATATATACATACAAGCTACAAAGTATGGAACTATGGAATTGTTTTTAACACATCCTTCCCCACCCACTCATCTCTCAATCTTGTATTAGTGTAAAAGTCTTTAGGTACACTGCAAAGTATTATAGTCTCTTCTTGTAAGACTAAGACAGGAGAAGAATCTATGCAGAGTGAATAATCTGGATATGTCAAACTGAAATGGTTTCTTGTGGAAAAGGGCCAGCAATAACATCATGCAAGACCTTATCAGGGGAATGCAAAATGTGAAAGTATGAGGTGTCTTTGATTTTCTTTTTGTTGTTGTTAATGATTTTTTTCACTTTACCTTTAGATTTTTTAATTCTTTCCAGTTTTTATATTCTGAAGGCTGGTGTCCAGATGACTTAAATGTCATATGTGGTTGCAGTAAAGTCAGAGAGTGGATGTTGTGATTACCAAAGAGGACCTGATATCATACGGTGAGGGCGATCTTCTCATCTTGGCAGAAAGCCAACAGCACAAGCGAGATTAAGAGAATCTGTCTAGCAAAGAGGTCAATGCTTCAATTGACATCCCCTTCTCTAGCATATGGGGCAGGTAGTTCAGACAAAACCAGATAATAATTCTTGGAAAACTCTGAGCCAGATCTATACTCTCAGTTCTTGTAAATTGAGAATGGTACACAAATCAGATTAGAACTTAATCACAGTAATAAAACATTTACCCCAGTTGCCAGAGGGTAACATGAAAGCATGAAGCAGAGGAACAATTGAAAATCTATCAGTTGAGAAGGACTGTGGTTAGGTATGTACTTACTTACACAGAGCATTTGCTTGAGCAAGACACATGAGAAAATCTGTTTGTTTTATACTCAGTACTTTATACAGAGTAGTCTATACTGAAATACTTGTTTTATAAGCTATCCAAAATACCAGTTTATAAAATCAACATAAAACTGCAGTATCCTTTCAATTTGTGAGAGCATGAAGGCAAAGAAGTGCTCTCCCCTCCCTTATCTTCAATTCCTCCATTTCAAAATATGAGGTTACTGAAAATGTCATTAGATTTACTTAACTCCCTACAAAAGGTTTCAGTACAGTGACATTTGAAGAGAGTTTTAGGGCAGTTGTCATCAGGGTTTCACATTGTCTGTCTTTGGGAATGTAACTTTGGTGCCTCGTTTAGGAGCTTGGACTTGTTCCACTGTCAGACTTGAAAATGTGGCTCTTGCCCATCCTAATGCAATCTCAAAGACTTGGCTTCCTTTCCTGCATGTGAGCAAAGGCAGGGAATACAAGCTGCATTTCTAGTTTTCTCAGGAAAAGTCCTGTGAAGAAGCAATATAAAGGAGTTGCATGAGGAGCAGGGAAGTCTCTCGTTTGCCTCTTTCTCTTGTTTGAGTTCCTCTGACGCTTGGTTGAGGTTCCCAAGGGAAAGGATTAATCTGCACAATGTCTGATCGCCTTTATTCTAGGACTGTTCTTATGCATTCCTTTACAATGGCAAGATGGCATGGCAGTAGAACACAGGTATCAGGAGATACACTGTTTTAAGGTTTTGGGGAGCTAGTTTTTAGAGCTATTTTTAAAACACAAATGTAGAAGAATATTTATTTCATTTTCCAAATTCACTCCCCATATATGAAGCTGAAATAATGTCAGCATCTGTATTAGGGAAATCCAAATTCAGATATTAGTTATCATAAAGCTTCCTCACAGAGAGGTACAAATTACACCATGTAGCAACCTCTACTGCTAACAATTGGATCAGTGGTGATACTGTAGTCTCATAAGCCTAAAAGCAGCAGTCCAGAGCAAAGCAATCTGTGTTTTTTTCTTTTTTTCCCCTTCACTGGCTGCCACCAGCTGTCAGAATTGAGGAACTTGCTCAAAGAGACTATGCGATCAAATCCAAGCAGGGCTGTCAAAGCTAAGATTCAAACTGTAAATTTTATGTGGAGGATAAGTGTGTGACAGTATTCTTACGGAAAAAACATTGAACTTGCAGATTGTGATGCCACTTTTCAATCCATCACCTATTAATTTAACTGTTTGGAGTATATTGATCCTTTCTTTTTCCATATATAGTATATTCTTCTTCCCACCCTCCTTAAGTACATACATATGGTATCTATTGCCAGTTCTGAGGCAGGACATATTGATTTTACAGACAGGAAAAAAAAACCTGTCATGTTAGAGAGCTGCTAAAGGATAAATGTAGAAAGGGAAACCCAAAGAGATGATTTTCTAAAAAATCCAGTGTATAATACGAATACTTTAGAGCTTTATCTAAAATTCTCTGAAGAGACTGTGGAGTTATTGGGGACAACACTTTTGCAATCTGAACAGCTCCACTTAGTGGTCAAGAGTACACCGACCCTTTGCCTCCAATGTTTAAATCCTTTTCAAGTCAGTAATGCTTAGATTAAATAAAGCCAGTAGATGTGGCAAATATCTGGATGTTGAAATGGAAAGGCAGATGGAGAACAGGCAGATGAATCCTAATGCACAGAGCCTATTACTAGGATAGAAGAAATACTGTTACAAGACATAACAATTTAGATTGTTAGATGAATTTGATTAGTCTGTGTTTGCACTTTGCTTTAGTTTATTTTCAGTAGCTCTTCCCCAAAATGAATATGCTGGCAGATGATGCTGTAGGACAAAGCCAGCTTTAAGTGCGTATTTGTTGATTTTCACAAAAGCGTGTTTTGACTATAAAGCCTGCGTATTCACAGCAGAAACATAATTTGTTCATTGTATTAGAAAACAGAAATGCACTACATAACCCAGGTATCCAGTGAAGTAAGCACATCCTGAATACTGAATATCTGAATACTGAGCTACATGCTTGCAGTCTACACTAGGTCATTTTTATCAGTGTCTTTTGTTTGTGGTGGTGGTGGTGGTAGAATAATTTAAAAATATATAGAAATCATAAGGTGCTTAAAGAAAATAAGAAAAAGAGATAAAAGTCAACTGCATAACTTGTTTCCCTATATCACTTATCAGCTTTCTCAGGTAGGTCCGCTGCTAAAATTTAAGGTTAAGATTTATAAGAAGAAATAAAGAGAGAAGAATTATAGCAAAAGCAATACCCGGAGATGCACATTCCTCTATTTTCCACTAACATGCCTTAATAGTAGAAGTCTGTAGATGAGAATTGACAATAGGAAAACAATTAAGATACTAAATGAGTTTCTAAAATAACAGATAAAACCTCATTCAAAAACTTCTTTAAAGTTCCCTATTCATCAGAGACAACAGCTGTAATCGAGAGTGGGACAGGAAAAAACCTTTTTATGCTCACTTTTGGATTGCAGTCCTGCAAAATTCATCAGACTTGCACATAGCAAATTGACTGCCTAAAGTTCTTAACACATTTTATTTATTGGGCCTATTTAAATACGTAACAACATTTAAAAAAAACCTACACACATATATGTATCTTTTTAGGTTTTATTTTAAATCTGCTGCCAAGACATTTCCAAATTAATAGCTTGTATTTCTTTTTCAAGATTTCTTTCTTAGAGTGGCATTAGTCCTTAAGTGCCTATTAAAAGTATAATGAAACTGTCTTCAGAACCTTTAAGTCTACTACCTTTGGGGTCACTGTCTGTATGCAGGACAGTGGTGACGCTCTGTGCTTTTTGCCGAGTTCTCTAAAAATGTGATCTTGCTTCTCTCAAAATGTATTGGAAACATTTGAATGTTCATTTGATGACACCTATGTAAAAGAATAATGCCAGAACTACTAAATTTTTATAAAGCTCTTTCAAAAAGGATTATTTTGGAGATTGAAAGAAAACCATTGTTTTTTCTTTTTAAATGCAAAATAATATCTCTGTCCCCATCCAATTATCTTCTGTGTTCTGAACAAGGGTAATGGGTGACATGCTCTGAAACAGATTTACAAAGCAGGTGGCTACTTCCAGGACAGGGCTGAATGTTTGATCTGGGTGCTGTAGCTGAGCGGATAATGCTAAAGCCTTTAAGCAAAAGATCAAAGGGAGATTCCCTGCATTTGTTATATTCTCCAGTGAAGTGAGATAAAAATGCAGAGCCTGAATTGTCTCTGCATGTTTGCAAAGTTTTCACAGTTATAACTTCAATCAGCTCTATGGAGACGTGCTTGCAAATGGGGTAACTATTCCATTGTTAAAATTTATGTATAGGCACTGTACGTATTCTGTACAGGAGCATGCAAAGGATTTGAGGTAAATGTATTGTTGCTGTAGGACTCGTACGCGTGAAGAGGAAGTATTGCCGTATAAAACAGTAATAGTGCCCTTATTAATGAAGAACTGATGCACTGAAACTCTTTATTAGTGGAACCAGTGCTTTTTTCACCTTCTGTAGGCTGCATTTTTCTGGACATATGCAGAACCATTGCATAAGATATTTTTGTACAGAAGCAGGGCTTTTATGCAGAAGCAGGGCTTAGCATGGTTACTTTTCTATTGTGTTACTTCATGAAAATATGCAGTTTATAATCCCAAGTGTACTCCTGACCTCCCTGAAAGCAGAAGTAAGCATTAGCATTGCAGCCGCTTGAGCATTGCAATCCCTATGTGAATGTGGTTCTTCCACCATTAATGATCCCATTTTGCTTTAAATGAATGTAGTAGCCTTCTCCACTATAGTCTTGATTATAGAGTGGCCTAAATAAAATGTTGAACTCTTGAAATACTACCAAACAGCAGAAAATACTTAGCGAAAAGGCACAGAATTTGTCTATGATGGAGAAAACAATGCTAGTAAAGTGCTCCATGACCTTTTAAACAGCTACTGTGCTGTGAGGACCAGTACATCTTGGACGGACATGCCAGTGGATGTTGTGCATTGGATCAGGAAGGATGATTTATATTTTGTAAGGTTAGGAGGAAGATGCAATGGTACACATTCTGCTTTCAATTTAAGTCGCCTCTGTTGATAAGAATTCAATTGTAAAAGTAAATTAATTCATTCAAATATTAATGGAAATCACACTTAGAATTTTTCCGTAAGAAAGCTAAAGGAGCAGAGTTGAACATACCTGTCATTTCCGTGTATATCTTTTATCCACTTTTAAGAAGTTGAGGTCTGTGTTTCCCAATTTAAAACATCTCCAGTCATTGGCAGAAATGAAACTAGATCTCAGATTGGGCTCACCAACCCAATAACTTGCAATGACTATTATGCTCTTCCTAACTAACCACCTTATTTTAAAAATTTTAGCCCAGCATATTTTTTATAGACAGTAAACATGAGTGATTTGAATTACTTCTTTGAAAGTAGAGTACATCTGCCTCCTTACAAGGGATCGTTCAGAACTACTGCTGACTCGTCATGATTACTAGTGCGCATGTTGAGCGTGCAGCTCGCTGCCAGCAGGCAGTCTCTTCTTCAGCCCAGCAGAATTCAGTGCAGCTATTTAAATTTGAATCTCGGTGAGCTGACCAGTTTGCTAGCAACGTATTTTAGCAAAAACAAAACAAAAAGGGGAGGAGAATAAAATCAGAAAACTCCCGTAGTACTGATTTTGTTCTTTTGATATCAGTTAATATTTAAGCTGCTATAATAGATTAAATACTGTAGGTAAAAAGATAAAATACTAAAAGTAGTAGTAAGAGGAAAGATAAGTAGAGGTACTGAAAAAAACATCTGAAAGACTGACGTGAAGGCCATGAATCAGAGGGATATAAGAATGAGGGAGTTCTGTAGAGGAGAAATTCCTCTCATGCTCTTGCAAAAACTTAAATTGAAAAATTCTGTCAGAGAATACAGCTTGGCTTAACTCAAAATGTTTACCAAACTGCTGATATTACCAAAATAACAATGAAAGAAAACATAAGAAAGAATGCTGCAGTTAGATTGAAATCATTTTAATATTTTAAAATGAAATTGTTAGTTTGTCCCTTCCTTTTTATTTTTTTTCTTATTTATGTCTTATTTATATATTTATGTAGTATGTTTACACTGAAACATCATGATTGATGAAAACCAGTAATTTTGGATTTTTCTCCACAGAGAATTTAGAATTTTAAGTGGTTAATTTCTGAGAAGGAATTTTAAAAATCTGTTTGGCAAAGCAGTTCTGTTTGCCTCCTAGCTCACATTGGTAGTTGGCAATTAAGAAAAGACTTTTGGGAAGCTGGCACTCTGTTAGCGAGAGTGGCAAAAAGGAAGGGACGAAATCTTGTGAGGTGGCGATAGCAAGTTTTCAGAGAGGCCTTGCTCTCCACAAGTTTTTTTGCCTCCACCCAGGTATAGCTTGTCCAAAAGCTGGAAGCTAATTTGGCAGAGTCACGTAGTTACAAACACCTCGGTATTTGTACCTGTCCACTTTGTGCACCGGAGTGGCCAGCAGTAGCAGATCTGAAATGGCTGCATAGATACTGTCTTCTCTAGACTCTTACTTCTCATCGAAGCTGGTATAAATGCGGAACATCGTCTAATCTTTACATGACAGGAATGCAGACTTAAAACCATATACGTTTGCCATCCTTTAATGAGGATCTGATTCATAAACATCCATGTTGCCAGCATCAGTGGCAAATGATAACCAGTTTTGCAAAACATGGTGGAACATGCATGTATAAACAATGTCCAAATAAGCTCTCCTAAATATGTCATGGGAGGAGTTATCTAAGGAAGTGATCAGACAGAGCAGGGAGACATCTTGTCTGTATTTCAAGAACTTTGGAAAGTTTTTTTTTTCATGTTTCATGTTTCTTTTTCCCCAAAATCGGCCAGAGGAAGACGGTGGTGTTGCTGCTGTACGTCATAGTCTGGTGCACCTCATGGCTTTTTTGTGGATGTTTGAGAATGTTCTGTGAACGCTTCCTGACTAAGGTCACACAACTAGAAAGATGGAAGTAACATCTGCTTTGTAAACGAAGTGTACACTGAGTAGCACTGACAGAACCTACACAGCTGTACACATGGCCAAACTCAGTTGTCTGCTGAATTACTGGTAAAAAGTTAAGGAACTTTCAAGAAGCCAGTCAGAAGTTTGTGAATATGCATGGCACATTGGTGTTGAACTGAGGCACCGGGACATGCCTTGAAGTACACGTTCCCTTGTGTAACCAGCCCAACAGGTGAATGATCCATTTTGCATGAGTACTCCCCAGCTGAGGAAGCAAGGCTAAACCCTGTAAGCTATGAAGTGCATCCTCTCATGTGGGCTTGTCCAACCTCTGTGTACAAACCCATAAAGAAGAGACATTTTGCAGACCAAGGAGGTCTGCTTCTCGGGACCTTGTGCTTTGCAGACCAATGTACTTTGATTTTGGTTCATTCCTAAGCATTCCAGTATAAAATAGAAAAATCTCTGACATTCTTTAACTTCATCAGAAGATGCTAAGGGCTTTCATGTCTTGAGAAACTTGCTTCTAGGAATATATATTGTATCTGTTTTCTTCTCTTTCATAAAAGCATAACCCAGTGTAATGGCCCGGAAGCATCCCTAAGTCTCCAAGCAGGTTAAATCACCATGATTTGATTAATACATTTAAAGGCAGACTGACATGATAAAGTGATTAGACCAACCTGGCCACCCAGCAGTCTTTGAAAGCCAAGCTTACTCATCTGTAATTTTATTTCATTAGGATAAGTTTATAATTTTTTTTATAAAGTTTGTACTTTAGATGATTAAAATTTCTTTATTTGACAAACTAGTAGATTTTATCATTTTATTTTCATGGCTTCACTGCAGTGATTGTATTGCATTCCATTGCCACAGTGGAATGCATACGGGGGTAAAACTGGCTTCATATGTTAACAAGGTGAAGGTGTCTGAAACAACGGCATAACAAATTGCACTCCACAATTATTTATTTTATTATTTTGTTGCTTGAGAAGTGGCCAGGCACAAATTACTACCTGCTGCTGAGTGACTACGATGAATTCCAGAGTTCGTATTCTTCTAGAATATTTGTTTTTACAGTGAGACTCTGTACAGGTACCTAAAGAATAGTGTTTGGTAGGATATTTGTGTGTCTGAGTACCTAAGCTGTATTGAAATCATATGAGAATTAAGAACCTGACCAGTTCAGGTGCTTTTGAAATCTCAGTAAGCACCGAGCTGACATTTTAGGTGCCTAAATTCCCTTGAAAAAAATCTTGATGTGTATATGTTTAGAAGTTAAAGGAAAAACATGCAAGCGATTTTTTGAGCACTTCGCCAAGCTGTGTACACTTGTGCTAACCAATGTTCCAGAATGTATCAGAAAAATAAAGGTTAATAAGTACTTTATCCACTGTGGACATCAGTGGTTGGACAGCTGCACTTTTCTTGGAAGCGCTTGAGAGTAGTTACTGGACTATTGAATTGTGGCAATTATGTAACCTTGTGTTTCCAGAAAACATTTTCTTTGGAAAAATGTAACTGCCCTATTTTTCAGCCAATAGACTAATCAGATGAGCTGCACATCACCATGTTTTTTTATATATATGAGGCCCCACAATATTTGTCTTTGCCACATTAAAGCGCTCTCATTTTATTTAAATGGGAGGATTGCTCACTTGCATTAAATAGTACTTGGGGCATTCTGAGTGATGCAATTTACAGTTGCAAAAAGAAATGCTCCAGGAGAGTCCTCTGAAACATGTAAAATATTAACCTCTGGAGTTTTTATCATGCAGTGTCTCTCAAATTCAGGCACATCATTCATTTTGTTTTATATAAAATGACTGACACATGGGGGTATGATGCATCGCAATCTAATGATCAGTTCGGGAAACTTGGCATGCTGCTTTTCCTTGAAAAGGAAGACTGCATAATACTATTTGTGATTGCTGTTTGTTCAATAATGTTTTCAGTCTTCCAATTTATTTACTTTCAATTTTGGTGTCAGTTCATTTAACCTTCAGAAAACATTTGTGCTGTCTGCTGCTTACAAAAGGCAGGCTCTAGCAGCCCATTGCTGCATTTATCTCTTGCTGTTGAGCTATGATGTCTTCAGTAATAAATGTATCCTTTTGAAGCAGAAGTGATTAAGTTCTTGTTGAAATGTCTTCTGGAACAAAACATTAGCTTTTGCTTTCAAAGGGCAGATATTGCTGCAGATAGCACTTAACCTGGCCAAGGACAGTGTTATGTTTAAACATCATTACTTTTCTGCTTGCCTCTATGAAACAGCAAGGATATCTGCAATCAAGCACTTCAGTTTCTTAATACACAAAAACAAGTATCTGTACAGAATTGAAAGTAGCATGATTGTGTTGCTTTATTTTGAAAAACACTCCCCCTTCCTATCAATTTTTTGCGATTTATTCCTTTGAACTTTTAAATTTGAAAGGTATAATAAAGGAAAAAAGAATTAGGCAGGCATTGGTATGTACATACTGGACTTCTTTCTTTGGAGGAACTGACTGAGCTAGCTGTATGTTTCAGAACTAAAACAAAATTTGACAATGTTGCAGTAATGCCTGTTTGTCCAGCTCAGAAATTCATAAGAGGTTTCACACTGATACTCTGTTCTTGGAAGTATGTTGTAACTGAGGGCATTGCTTTTCAAAGCTGATGTATATCAGTGAAACCGTATGGATCTTCATTTTTCAAAACAGCTGGGGAAAAAAGCTCTAGATTAAAAGATGGAGCATGGAGAAGATTTTGGTTTCCTGCCCCCATCAGGCAGAGACAACTTGAACTGAGTCCGTCTTTTGCTGCATGTATGTGCAGAGCACAACAGAGCTCCTTCTAGCAGAGTGGAGGTTCTGATGCATTGAATGGGACCTTCTAAATGCCAATGCAATAAATTAATAAGGAAAATTGGGTCAAACCAGTGATAGTAATTAATCAATCTAGTCATTGAGCACTATATTTTCTTAATTTGAAGCTAATGGAGATCCCTAATAAGTGTCCCCAGTATGCAGGCCTTACATAGTGGTTTGTATTCCCCAAAGTCTTTATAGACAAACAAATTAGATGTATTAACAAATGTAAAAATTAATACCAAATACTGAATCTTCCAATTTTTGTTTCATAAATGCCTTGTTTTCAAAGAGTGTGCTTTAAGATGTTTGTGTTATCAAATGTATTCTGTATATATACCACAGATATTTATAATCGCTGTTTTACACTTTTACTAATTTTAGTAACAAGACGTTTCTCTAAGCAATTACTGCAAAAATATAACTTTGGCTTTTTGCGTTAATTAACACACATAATGATTCTGACAGTGATAGATACATGTGTGTTCACAGATGTATGTAGAAACTGCGGTAATGTTATTTTTTTCCATTAGTGGAATTTGGAAACAAACAATTAAAAAAAAGTATGGGTTATAAAAATCAGTCACCAGACAAAAAATGCTAATCTTTTTCTCTTGCATTCTCTCTTTCAGATTTGTGATAAAGAGTGGCATTACTATGTCGTCAACGTTGAGTTTCCCGTTGTGACCTTATACATGGATGGAACAACGTATGAACCTTACCTTGTGACCAACGATTGGCCTATTCACCCTTCACACATAGCCATGCAGCTAACAGTTGGTGCTTGTTGGCAAGGTAATATTCTGACAGCAGATAAGCTATAGACATTCTGAAATTCAATCCAAAAAGGATTTTATTTGTTTCATTGTTTGCATATTAGTAATTTAATTACTGATATTAATTAATTAATTAAAAGTTGATGGTATAAAATTGGAAGTAAATCCAGGGTCTGAGCCTGAAGGAAGTCAAGTCCGAGGGTAAAACTGATGGGATATTAGCAAGCCTCATGCTTCCGTCATCTAAAGAAGTGTTGAATCCAGTTTGCATATTAAATAAGAAAGATTATCTTCTTTATCTTTTGTCTTCACTATTTTAACTGCCTCCCTTGGTCTCCAACTTTAAGCAAGCTATCTAAATACTGCTCTAAAAAGCTCCTCCTGCGACTCCAGCTGTGTCTGTCTTTCAGTTTCTGCATCAAATTTCTGTCACTGCTTTCACTACCCATGGCTTGTTCCTGCTCTCTTCACGTTGGATGTACGTCACCAGTAATTCCATTAGTTTAATTGATACACCCTGGTATAGAACAGACTTAAAAGTGAGAGTAAAACCAGAATTCACATCCTCAACACCGTACTTGTATGGGACTGTGCTTAAATAACAGCTTTTTCTGTTCTCTGCCCTTTATAATTCTCCTCTCTCCTCATTCCTTTGCGTGGTCCTTACACCACTGGTACTCTGTTTCATTTTCTGTTCTCTGCCTTGCATCGGAAGCTGTCATCCTTTTCTGCTCAATTGGTTTTGTAAAGTTCTCCTTGTTATCCTTCCATGTTAACCTTCTATTTGTGTACTGTGTTCTGTTTTTACATTAGACAGTAACAAAATGTGAAGTAAACTGGACAATTAGGAAAAAATGCTTTGTAACAGATTATGTTTCTTCCCCACTCTTTAATGTTGGCTCACTTCCTGTCTTCTTGTGTCCTTGTTTGCCACTTTGATCGGTGATCATTTACAATATGTTGTCCACAAAATTTGGACACCTTATGTGTGTCAGAGCTATTTAGTGTAATTACTATTAGTTGCAAATGCAGCTGTTAGCTTATAAATTCCTTGGGGTAGAGATCCAATCTTTACTTTGATGGAAAAATGCAGAATAAGGCCACATTAGTCCTAAAAACAAGATTTGATGTTTCAGTATTGATCAGTCAGATGAATATTATGATAGTTAACTAATCAGCATGACCCAAATCCTGTACATTTGTACACTGACCCTTGTCTAATTGGTATTTGAATGTGCAGGCTTTCCATCTTTATATGATTATCTGTTTTATATTGGAACTTTTCATTAATGTTAGCTATCTAACAGAATAAATTTAATTTTATTCTAAGGTGCTAAGATTCTAAGCAATCTTACTTTTTTTTTTAGCTAAAATACATAGTAAAATGCATATCAAACTCTTCAGAAACCAGAACTTCAGTTTAACCAATGGTTTACTAGTACAAATAGTTGACAGATACCAATTCAATTTACATGAGGTTTCTTTTAGTTTGATCTTTTTTTTTTCTTATATAGTTTTAGTGTACTGTTTTTAAATCCAAGTTCCAGAGTTAACAGAGGCAGATACCATTTGTGAACAGAGTAAATCCAGTTCTTTCCAGACATGAGAAAATGCTTTAGGGACTCGCTGAGTATTGCCTTCTGAAAAGTCATCAGCATTTCTCAGTAGCCTTGATGAAGAAACTTTATTCCCTTATTTAATGTGTACTTCCAGGTTCTTCTGCACAGGTATACATAAAATATTTTTCTGAATCGTTTTTATTGCTTTTGTCCCTTCACTTCTTTCCTTCATATATTGTGTTTTTATCACTAATACCAATCTTTAGAGTTTTTTCTAATATTTTGCATGTCGGTGGGAAAACACTTCAGTTCCCCCCCAAAAGCTCATGTAATCATCATGCAGGTGCCAAGTTTTGAGAACTGCAGAGAATTAATTTCATTCGTAGAATAGGTACTGTATAAGCAAACGCTGTGCCAGTTTCTCTGCACTGCTAAATCCGTGGCTTTCATCTACCTCCAAGGCAGCAACATACAGCAATAAGGATGATCTTGTTTCCTTCTCATCTTTGTCTCTTTGTCGCAAATTGTTGGTAGGAGAAAGAATTAAGGTAAACCTTCTGATATGGGCTCACAATAAACTTAGATCACAGACTATCATAGTATTTATTTAGACTTTTAAACAAATATAAATTTGCTACTTGTTTTCAGACATTTTTAGCTTTGCCTTGAACAATTTGATAGCTTAAGGAATGATTAGCAAGTGGAGGTTCTTTTTGTCTGGTGAAGCAGCTGATTTAAACTACTAAAATGTTAACTATCGTTGCTGTCAATATTTACTGCAAGATGATGTTATTGCTACTGTAATAGAGTGAGAGTTGGAGCTGGTCAAAGATAGAAACATTTTTGATTCGGCTAAAATACTGTGCTAAAGATTTTGCTAAAATAGCGTGAATCAGGCCAAAAGGTGAAATTTTAATGTTTACATGAAACAAGATTTCAGGATACTGTTTTTGGTAAAGCTTATCTTTTGATAAGTTCAAAATGTTTGTTTTGATCACTTCAAATTATTTTAAAAAACAGAATGGAAAGTCACTTTGTTAATAATATTCAACACTTCCTATATCAAGTTGTTGAAGTGCAATTATTCAATATATAAAACCAACATATTTTGTTCAAAATATTAATTTTCAAAAGCCTTATATTTCAAGAAAGGAATAAGTATATTGAATAACTATTTTGACTGTAAATGGTTTCAGTGAACAGTTAACTGGTTCTGTTAAGGATAATCCACTTCTGTCAGTAAGAATAGTTCTAAAGCTTTGCATTTTCAAAGCATTAGCAAACTGCTTCAGAACAGTCTGTGATTTATTCAAGTAAGAGTATGCTGTGATTCTGGTGCTTGTGGTGCAATAAGCCATTCACGGGAGTCCTTGTCAAGGCAGAGAATGGATATAAGAAACTTCTAGCTCTGCTTTGCACAGATTATTTGATGTTTTACTAGCCAAGCAATGTATTTTCCAGTGGTATAACCTGATGGTCAGAATCTTTCCTTTCCTCTTCATCAAAACGCTGGCAGAACAAAAACGCAAGCTCTAACCACTTCCCTCAAAAAGACCAAGATTTCTTTTCTGTCTTTACTAAGCCTTTTTACAGTATTGAGTCCACAGTGACCTTTTATCAATTTATTTGAAAAGTAATCTAAGTTCAGACAACTAAATGAACCATAAAAAGCAACAGTCCAGCAGTCCTTTTTCTTACCATAAGAGTTCTGATTTGCTTACAGCAAAAAGTAAAATTCATCATGACTGTGTGGCAGCTTAAGAACTGGTGGAGAGGGAGGAGAGTGTATTTGGAGGGCACAGTGAAAAAATCAAGGAGAAAAAGAATTGTAATTTACTCTGTTAGCACCAGCAGGAATATCTGCTACTGCTGTAAAGGATTTAACATGTCACACGTGACAATTTTGAGTTCTGATCCGGAAATTGGGAAATGTTCTGCTGTTTCTCTAGGAGTCTGAGAATCCTCCAGGTTACGAGGCACGTGGTGCTCTCAGCCCTGGTATTTTCATCAGCATACCCTGGGACTCGTCCTGCGGTTACGTAGCTAGTGTCATGCACGCTCCTCCTTCCTGTCTCTCTCACAGTTATGTCATGCAGGAGTCTCAAGCCCAGAAAGAAAATTCTGTTCTTTTGAGATGAGTATTTCCTGTTATTAATATTTCAATTCCAGAATAACTCTTTTCTGTATTTAATAGTCTTAACATCCATTATGAAAGTTAGGTGGGTTTTTATTTCTACCTTCAGCTGTTCAAGTGAAATACAAGAACAGCTAAAGTTTGGTGCTGTTCTCTTCTTGAATCTAACACAGAAATGAACTAAATATGCAATCTCTTAGGCTTATATGATAAATTTAAACTTTAGCGAATGACATGTCCAGTGTCCTGTCTGCAGGACCAATGTCCTATCCTTGGTTTAGGTTGCCCTGAATGAGGGGGAAACAGTAATAAATGTATTACCCATGTAACCCCACAATTGCTTTTTTTTCCCTGACATCAGCAATCCAGGCGTAATGGGCATGTCTCGCCTAGGTATTTACCCTTGCCTTACCAGTGTAAAAAGCACGCCTGATTTGTTTGTTCAGTATATCATGCGATATTTCTTAAAATAATGTGAGTTGGCTGCTGGGACTCTTCTGAAAAGAAGGAAATCAGTCTTTTCCTGAGGAGCAGAGAATGATCTGGTGGACAAGAAGGTACTGTAAACAGAGGAATTTATAGTCACAGTGTGTAGGTGGCAGCCTGGAGCACAAGCAGAGAGTGAAAACTGCTGGAAAGAGCAGACAGAGAGGCTTTAAAGGTGATAGAAGAGAACCTTCCCAGGGTCCATCGGGGACTGGGTAAAGTTTACTGCAACCGAGCAAGTCACTTGAGTTACCTGAAATGAAGCCTGGAGGCTGGCAGCTTTAGGGACATAGTGGGTATGAGGCAAGTTGTATAAAAACCTTTTTGCATTTTGTTTTGACATACTCACTTTGAATTTTTTTTTTCTTCTATTTAAAAGTAGATGTTCTGCTTGTATAGTCTACCATTAAAAGTAGATGTTCTGGTTGTTACTCTGGTATAGTCTGCCATTTTTTATTTAAAAGCCCTTGTTTTTTGTTTTTTTAGGGAGCTAATTATAGGGAAGTTCTAGGCAGAGATACCTCCAAGCTTTGGCTGATTTAGTGTCCTATCACAACCTCTAGCATAGATCTCACTGTTTTTTATTTTGTGCAGTTCATGTTTAATACTGCTATACCGGGAGGGAGATGTTAGCTTATGCAGGCATGGGAGCTAAAGCATTATTTTTAGGCTAGGCTTTTTGTGTTCTCACTCCATTTAATACAAAGTACATGTGACCCGAAGGTAGTAACTACTTAACCTGTTGCAGCTAAATGTCCAAGTGTGCCAGTCTTCATGCATGGCAAATATTAACTTACTTCTTAGCTGTCTTCAATGACACGAGGCCTGGAAAAAGGTAATACTGACCACAAAGCTAAGCAAACTGGACTCCTGATGAACTGAGTGTGGGGATGACCGTTTGTAGTGCTGGTACAGCAATTCCTTAAGTTAGGCCTTTGTGTATCCTGGTGAAGTTCAGCAGTTTTCTCTGCAGATACTTATGGTTGAGGAGTTGATTCAACTGTAGCTTTGTTAAAAGGCCTTTTTTGCTCAGATCAGTGGTCTCTCAGATGATTGTCAAAGGTGTGGTTTTGATGTACTTGGGGTTACTCAGGTCCACAGTGCTATTCTGTCTTTAATGATAAAAGAAATCTTGAGGCAAAATTACTCTCTTCTCAAAGGTGTGCTTCCAAAGACAGAAGAGACACCAAAGAGAACATGAGGGAAGCGTGACCCTGGCACTGTCTCTGAACCCAGCTCTGCTTCTTATACTAGCTCCCTGAATGGATGCGCGAGGCAGACATGGCTCTTCTGGAGAGTGGAAAGCCCCTCAAGGCTCAGCTGCCAGTCTCATTTCAGGGTGCCTCAGAAAGGCAGATTACAGCACTTCAGGAAATACACTCTAGAATTTTCAAAACATATGGTTGGTAGTTGTTGTTTCTTCACTTAACCTCTCTCTCGCTATATATATAATATCTAAACAATAATGAATTTATAACATTTTCAGACTTTCAGACAAATAAACCATTTGAGCCTCAAAACATACCAAGGTCTGCATAAAAATTCTTATCCAATTGTAAGAACATAAAAATCATACAACCAAATTTAACTTGATGCATGTGAAATTGCTGGCCTTTCCAAATAGAGTCTATATGCACTATAATGTGTGGTATACAGAGGAAGATGATATAAAAAATATTTAGCATCAGTAACAATAATACAGCTTTATTACCCACTAATGTATTAAAGGTATAGCAAACTACATGTGGGGTTGTTGGTTTTTTTTCCTTTTTTAAAGTAGAGTTGGGTGAAGATTTAGGGGGCTTTGTTGTCATTTTAAAACAGGAATTTAGTTCCACTGCTTGTGCTATGTTACTGCACCATGTCTTGTGGCTGATGAGTCCTTCAGAGTGGCTAAACCCATGACTACTGTTACTGCTGGGACAAATGGTTGGGGGCTGACACTGTGGCACAAGTATTAGATGGAGTTTTTAGAGGCACTGCTTTTATTTAATTGATTGTGAATCTGGCCATCAGAATTTACTTTCCATAGCTGAGAAGCACTGTCCATATGTCCATATGAACCTCTTCTACTGTAAAAATAAAAAATAGCACTTTGCGCTTATATAAGGTCTTCCAGCTAAAGATCCTCAAGTGCTTTCCAAACTATAAAGAGGTAACACAGTTCTACAGCAGGAAAATATAATTATCCTCATGTTATTTGTATAAAGTGCAGCATTGAGAGGGTAGGTGATTTTCCTCAGGTCACCTTCAAAAATCTGCATCAGAACAAGAATAGAATCAGACTTCCTGATTCCCACTCTTCACCTTTTAACCAGCAAATCATTCTCATTCCCCCTTTTAGCTTTTGCAATCCTGTTTCATTCTCCTAAGCAATACAAACAAATAAGGTTAGCTTATCCTGGAGCTGCACTTTCCAGCAGCTTGCCCTCGTAAGTTCTCCTCTGAGTGAGATCATTATTTTTCATTCAGTTTATCTGAGGCCAGTGGACCTTCTTACAGAGTGAGAAATTTCTTCCATTATACCAAGGTTTATAGGTTCTCACGCTGATCCTTAGGCTGCTAATGATTCTTTCTGTGGCAAAAAGGCAGCCAGAAATAGGGAGCAAGTTACCTGATTTGGTAGTCTCATCATCTTATGTACTATAGACTACGAACAGACTTCCTCCAGGTTTCTCTGAAAAGGTCTTGAGTTCCACCTCCCTCCTCCCCCCCAGAATGGATTGTTTCTTTATGCGTCATTCCCAAAGTCCTGTCAGGACAGTAGTGACACAAGTTAATTACTGTCACAAGGTCATACTGTGGCTTACCATGACTGTAAGTCATTATTTCCAGTAGTGTCCTGGAGCTTCACTATGCAATTAATTTATGCAGGCCACATTGTACAGGGGAAGTTCTTTAGGAGAAGCCTGTCAACAAGCAAACTGTGTTATCATGAATACAGTAAAAAGTTACTCTAATTTCTGATTTCTAAGTAATTTCTGTTTCCTATTCCATTTTTCTTTTGTGTTCTTCTATCATTTTGCTCTCTCCCTAATCTAGACTGGGGACCAAACTGTTACAGTCTTTATGTGGAATAACCATATTTTCTAAGCACTCTCTCTGACATGTCAGTCACTGAGTTGCAGTCACAGAACCCACTTATCATTCAAGGCAACAGGATTACATTAAGAGCTGTGTAGCTGGAGAGAGATCTGATCACTGAGGGCCAAATAAACAGGGTGCAGCAGCAACCTGTATCAGTCAACCTTGGATTTCCCCCAGAAATTAGGACTTTCAACAGATACAAAGCCCCCATACTTTGCATTCCTGATCTATGCATCCTAACACCCAGTGGATGATGCCTTGGGGGTTGATGCAGGCTGCACCAACCTGAGGTCTCAGTGGAGTAGGCCAAGCAAACAAATTAATGCAAGACACCTAGACAGATTTCAACAGAATGTGACCCTGACTGTCTGTATACTGATGTGTCTAAAAGTGCATCAGTATTCTCTCTCTGTTGACCCTTTTCTCATCAAAAAGAAGATGCAGTAGAATTCAATGCACTTCACAGATCTTTGCTGGAATTTTGGCTATAGCAGAAATACAAACATATGTAGGAAAGTTAGTTTAGGAAGGTGTTTTCTGGGAGAGATGAATTTGCATTCAAATCTGTCACTAATTCAGCGTAGGTACATGTCCCTTATTAAATTATATTTCTGTACTTGGGGAATATGCAACAGCGCAGGGATGTTATTTGGGGAACAGGATTATAGCGTAACAATTTCATGTGCAGCATTAACATAGCTTGGACTGTGATCTGCTCTGAGAAATACAGAATTGTGGCTTTTTTCCTTGATTGTCAGCATTTTGTCCAGGCCCCCTAGGAATAACAAAAATACACTGGTTTAATCATGAGAGATTATCTTAAGTTTATACCAAACTTTTGATCTATGGAACTACTGCACAGAGATAGATTAGCATAGGCACACTTAAGAGCAGGTAGCCCTTAGTGTTGTCAGTACTTATCCTATTTTAGATAATGCTTTAAAGCCTGAAGCTTGTGAGGTTGTCAGGTTAAGATGACTACCAAGAGCAGGGGCAGACTGAAGTAGTGCCATGCTTGCTGAGTAAGTTTCTGGGCTGAATGATACAAGAAGTACTAACTGTTTTGTGTGGGAAAGCTCTGGGAGTATAAAAACTCTCTAATTGGGACTCCTCCTGAAGTCTATGTTAGGTTTCTCCTGTTTAACAGCCAATCGACTTGCCAGGGAATTAAACTCAGTTCCCTAAACTGGCCTAATAAAGGGAGGGGGAAAATTCTGTGAGTTTCAGAGCCGGAAAGTCCTGCAGCAGGTCCCGAATTCACCTGAGTATTTTTGTTCAGATCCCAAATAAATTGGTCATTCCTTAATTATCTAGCTCAGTATAACCAGAGTCTATAATGTCTCAAAAGAATCACATCTCAGTTGGAAATCCTCTTGATTCATCATTTCTGTTGAAAACCTCATTGTGCTTAGGTTGCCCTGATAATTACTTTATGTTCATTATTAGGCTAGGGCAGAAAGGCCTAAAAGAAGATCTGTGAGATCAGTAAAGTCAGTTGTTTTGACAAAAATGCATGACTGTGCTTTGGAGATTGGTAAGTTAATGCAAATAGCCCTTTACATCTCTGACATCAAAACACCACAATTGTAAAATTCAATGATAATCAACTTCTGTCACACTTCAACCCAAAGTGAAATTAAAAAAAAAAAAGCTCCATGAAAATAGCCATCTGCTCCAATAATGAATGAACTGTAACCCCATGAAGACCCTGAGAATCTTCAGTTTCCCCTAGACTCCCCAGTATCGTGCATAACAGAACTTCCTGATGGTTGGGATCAGGAAGTGTTTGCTGGATGACAGTCCTTAGCCTCCCCACATTGTGACTCATCTGATGTATTTCAGATGTTAAGGACAAGGTGAAGTGTATTCTAGAAGCATTTGTTTTTCTCCACATAAGGCAGTCATCTCAATTTACTTGCCCATAACTTGGACAGGCATCTGCAACCTACTTATTTAAAATTAAGTAGATTAATTTTACGCTTGGTCTGTTGTGTTTGAAATTCCAGACACCAATTGTAACTGCTTGTGACTGTCTAGGAATATGCCAAGTACTGTGATATTTTAAAGTCTTGCTATCATTGGCAGCTTCATCAGTCCCCGCTGAGGGCTGTTGTGCAGGTGCAGCATACATCCTTTCCTGGTGTGTACTTCTTCCTCTGATGTGTACTTCCTGTTCCAGTGTGCTGTGGTGCTGGGCTTGGAGCAAGCACAGGCACCATCTGTGAATGGCACAGCAGGGAAATAAGAGTCAGAAGTAGTCAGTTATAAAGTTTTCATGGGGATGGCACCCACTGTCCCTAGTGTGGGAGCTGCCCCTGCTTAACCCTCCCCCTAGGCTGATACTAGATACTAGTGGCCCCAGATAATTGTAGCAGCCCTCACTTTACTTTGGCAGCCCCTTCTGAACCTCACACCTAGTTTATGAATCAGCTGTCTCTTAATCTGAACCATAACCTAAGTGGCCACTATAATGTGAGGATCCCAGCAGGCCAGGGCAGGACACTTCCTCTTCTGTATGTTTGGTGCTAGTGTGTGCCATCCCCATTCTCCTCCACCAGTGTTCATGAAAAGGAAAATAACTCAGAAGGACTTTACCAAGGTGACCCTGGGTAAAGTTCTGGTGGGATGGACCCCAGTGTCTCTAGTGGATGAGCTGGCCTGCTTGTTCTCCACTGATACAGTTGAAGGCAGAAAAGACCTGAACCAGAATAGAACACTTCAGCAACTCAGGAATATGATAAAAACCACTTTGACAATGACTAAGCAGTTAGCAGCATTATAATGAAAAATTATGTACGCTGACAGTTCCTCTGGCTGCCTCCCACAGTCTGTTGACACCATCTCCCCATTATGAGGATTGAGTTAATGCCAAAAAGCCAACATCCATCCATCTGTATCTGCCAAACTTTGGAAGTGGAAGTAAGTGCTGTGTTAGGGGAAAAAGCAATGCATGATTTTATCATCAGGTCTGAATAACACTATGACCTCTGTTGCTTCACAAATGTAATGGAGACTACTACATTTACATTTAAGGAAGGGAAGAAACAACAGCTGAGATTTGTAAGGCAGAGTCTGTAATGAGAATGAGTAATGTCATTCTGTTGGGTTATTTCATTCTTTTATTTGTTGCAGATGTATCAACCTACCCCCCCCCCCGACTGACAGTAGGAAAGGTTTTTCCTCTATTGTTCCCATCAGTCAGCCAAGCCTTAACTATGCCCCAAGAATTAGTATTCACAGGCACAAATCTAGATCAGCATGTGAATAAACACAGACATACAGCTGAGTGAAACACAACATGTAACTCAGTTGTGGAATGGACTTTCTTACTCTTTGTGGGCTTTATGCTACTGTAACATCTTTGTGGAGTTGAGCTGCATCTGACCGTGCTTAAATATGAAGGAGCAAGAAGACCCTGACAGAAAAAAATCCCATGAAATGGGCTGAAGCAGTGTAGGTTAACTGAATGGCCTGCCCTCTGGATAGAAACTGGCAGATCTTATGTTACAGAACATTTTATTTTTCATTGCATCATTGGAAAATAGAAAAAAAAATCAGGACACTTGGATTACCTCAAAATTATCATCACTGGAGCTCCACTTTGTTCTCAGAATTGTTGCTCTGGAGACTTGTATGATATACTTACGTCTTCTTCATTATTTCAGAAATATTGTTGCTTAGGCAGAGTTTGGTGTCAGAACCAACGGTTAGGTTCAAAGTATCTCAGAGCAGTAAGATCTGTGGGAGCAGCTTGTGCCTTTTTGTCAGGTTGTTTCTCAGCGTGTAGTAATTTCAGTTACAAGTCACGTTCAAACAATGGAACTGCCTATTCCCAGGCTGCCCAAACGGACAATTCCTCCTGCCCAGTGGGTCTCAGCCAGGTATCAACTGTGTGTGGAACTGCACGAGCATAAAATGCGTCATACTTGGTGTCAAAGGATCTCTAGTTGAAAAGATCAGAACTTAGAAGAATTTGGGTAATGTCCTGTAAAAACATTGTTATCAGCTGTAGCTATAATTGCGTACTGTCCTTTTACAGTCTACGGAATTACCACTGCCACGACAGATTAAATATTCTGACACTCGCCTGATCTTGGAAACTAAGAATTTTAGCCTGGCCAGTACTTGGAGAAAAACTCATTAGACATCCTGGGCTGAATTGGCACATACTGAGAAGCCAAGACCAAATACTTGAAGAATATTAGACTGCGGACACAAAGGAAAGACAGCATTCAAACATACTACCACAGCAGAACCAGCATGAATAAAACTCTGATAAGAGACAGGAATAAAAGAACAATTGCTGAGGATTTTCAATTTATTCTGACAATGTTTTTCTTCTTGCATTTTTTGAGACTGAAGAACTATACTCCCTCTAACCCCTTGAATCAAAACTGGAATACAGGATCGTATTTGGTTGGCTTTCAGCTATCCTTCAATTTTGCTTCAGCTTTGGTGAGAATTTTGTGTTCTGCTTCCCAATTTTATTGCATCAGATTTAGTCCATTTTCAATCCAGTAATTACTGACTATTGAAACACATCAGCAAGCCAACATATCATCACTGAGCTGATAATATTCTGAAATGCTGAGATTATAATATCAAAATGCTACAAGCCCTGTGATAGTCAGAACAAATCACTTCTGTTCACCTTAGAGGATGAAACTGGCAGGTGTACCATTTTCTCTTTAACTCTGATAAAAAGTGCTTATGGAAGGTTTATTTAGCAGTCTCTTCTTTCTAATAAAGTGTGAGATAGCCTTCTCTGATTGTACATACAAAGTCGATGATGTTTATTCTTGTGGAAACAGCTAGCGTTCATACTGTCCTGGATTAACCGGGAGGTTCTGTGTAAGATGCATTTAACACTAAGAAGACCAGACTCCAAACAGCTGGAGCATAGTAGCCAGGCTATGGTCAGTACTTCTCATAATAGCAAGAGTTCCAAGAAAAACAACAGGGATGATCAGAGTCAAGAGTCTAAAGGGAAAAGATGTAAAGAAAAGGACATGTTTAGCCTGGAGAAGACAAAGGGAAGACATGACAATATTCTGACAGCTCACATTCCCTATTAGGAGTAAGCTAACCAGTGATCACTGGAGTGGATTGCTTGGGGAGCCTCTGTCTTCAGAAGGTTTTAGAACAAATTAGATAATTCTCAAAACCAGTTTAAGTATATTTGATCTTTTCTTGGGGTTAGGGGACAGACTACATCATTCCTTAGTGCCCCTTCAGACCCTGCTATCAGTTGTTTTAGTGCAATTGTTCCAACCTGTGGAAAGAATAACATAACTTCGTAAGTGGAAATGAACAAGACGACAAGTAAAAGCTTAACTGAATCGCCTTACTGGAGCTGTGGGCATAGTTTTGCAGACTCTCTCTACTGGTGCAGTAACAGACTGTTCTATTCTCAGCTTTCATTCACATTTTCTTGAAATGCTTAGTGTTTTTTTACATAGCAGTTGATAGCTTCTCTGTAATGTAGATTACAGCAACAGTACTTAGTACATCTGCACAAAAATCCAACCTTGTGTGAACACTGTATGCAAGTCTGCTCTTCCAATATTCGCTCCTTTTGTTGTGTCTGTATTTGCAGAGCATTCTAAAAGTTCATTTCTGCAGTCATATCCTCTTCTACTATAGCAGACTCTTCATGCTTTTATGGTAGGGGTTAGGCAGACTTTCAGTACTTCCCAGAACTCTGCTGTGCTTTTTCTCATGTGCCATGAAAGGAGATGTATTCTCCTTTTCGCATCTGGCCAGCTGTGCTAGACAGTTCATGACTGGGTATGACATGAGCTATTCTGGAACCTGGCCTTCTCATTTTGCCTTTAGAGCATTTGGCTTCATTAATTTTGCTGGCCCATGCAGTCAAGTGAAAGCAGATGTCACTATTATAAATGAATCCTACATAAATAAGGTTAAAAGGAAAATGCTTTTAGCATACTTTCTGACCCTTTTCTATTTCTGAAATCAGATACAAGCTTCCTGACAGCTTTCTATACTTGCTAAAAGTAAAACTGAAGTCCTACAATTATTTTAATAGTAATGGAAACACCATTTAAAGCTCAAAATCCTATCAGTTCCTTACAGGACAGATGAGTTTTAAACAAGAATTACGTAAGTCAGAGACGATAATGGCTCCAGATGGTCATTCTGCAGTTCCTTATACATCAGCTCTAAGTGCATTTTTAAAAGCAGGGTTTGGGCTTGGTGCATACTCTGTATATTTAGTATCATTTATGGGCAATTACTCTATCACTGTAAATGACCCAGTGGAAGTTTTCTTCAAGTGAAATGTTACAATCAAGCAAGAACTTGTACTTTCAGTTGCGGGCAGAGTAAGCAGGATAAAGAGACCTAACGATGCAATTCTTAACTGCTGAGGGGAAAAAAATGGTTGCATTTTATCTATCTTCTGTATCTACATTGTTGTCTAGGTTCATTTGCTGTGTTCAGCTTTCAGTGTTCAGCTTTCCATGCTAGCTAAGAGACTGGAATTAAAGGGTAGATTTTGGGGAACTTATCAAACCACTAAATGACCAACACTGAGGTGAGCCAAACTGATAATGACTGAAGAAATATGTGGATGGAATTCAAGGATATTTAGTCCTTACCTCTCTCCCCCCAGTGTCAGGAAAGGATCCAGGAGATCGCATCATGAAGAAAACTTGTAAATAAAGTTTCTGTATAAATGAGCATAGGACCTTAAAAATTGCTATATATAGTGAGGACCTCAAATGGAGACGCTTACAGTTTTTACCTTCTGGCAAGACTACAGCAGATCCTTATGTACTAGCATGGATTTTTTTGAAGTTTGTTGAAATGTTTTGTCTAGTACGGAATGAAGATAAGCACTTACGGAGCTGCTGAGTGTGCATCCACATGAGCGTATCAGTTTGGATCAGGTCTGAACTTCCAGCAAGAATCTCCTCCTTGTCCTCACTTACTCTGCTGTCATTCACACTGTGGAGCAGTGTCAGAGCACATGAATTGGAATCCTTCTGGATGAAACTAAACTGGAAATGCACTCCAGGAATGCACCTAATATATTCAAGCCCCAAATGTATGCTTTGTCCATGCTACCAGACTAGAGCTAGTCCAAAGTGGAAAAAAAACACCACCAACAATCGCCCAAACCTGACATGCCTACACATGAATGTCAGCACCAATCATGTTGCTCTACAGATTCACTTCAGCTGGTTCATACTATTTGCTACTGTCAGGCACAGCCGCAGAGCTGAATTCTTTGTGCTAGCTTCTTGTCTATTCTTTCGTACATTTTAATGAGCAAGTTTCACATTTAAATACCTTAGCTTATCTGAGACTGCTTCTCATTTTGCATCTCCTTGGAACTATTAAGATCTACTGGCAGGCTTACTGTAGGTTTCTAAATTTCAAAGCTCCAGGATTAGTGTTGGCGTTTTAGCCTTGGAACTTGGGCTCTTCAGAATTCTGTTAGGCATTGAGAATATGAAGCTTCAAAGTACAATCTGATTCCCTTTTGTTTTTGTAAGTTCTCATCTGGTTTTCTTTGTCTCCTTTTGGGGGAAAGTTTGTGGGGGGGGAGTTAATTTGGCTTTTTCTGTTCAGATACATTGCTGCTGTATTAGTGGCAATATGTACTTCTAAAGGCAATGTATATATAAAAATAGAACAGCTGTTTTTCTGAAAAGCCAATGTCCCTGTAGCGCACTACCTATTTACCAAATAATTGTCTTGGTAAGTACCAGAAAGGCCTAATTATAGTAGGAACTAATCCTGTACTATAGCTGTTGAGGACATGAAAGTTTCTATGAAACCTCCAAAAAATTCCGCCCAGAAGTCTTCTGTATAATTCACAGATGAATGAAAGACTAGAAAAGAATAATCTCTCTTTGAGGATCTTTCTTTGGAATAAAGAGACAGTTTGTGCTGCGATGTTAACATAAAAGAACAAAAACTAACTGTTTCTATGAAGAAATAGCTCACCTAGATACCCTGCTTTCTCTCAATACATCAAAGTATATTATCCTTGGTATGTAAAATAACTGGAGCCTCTTCATAGCGCTTATACTGTTGCACAAACTAGCAGAGATGATTTTCAGACCCTTAGCTAACAACAGCATCTTAAGGTAAACTTGTCACTTTGCTCCAGTCTTAACCCCAGTCCACACACAAATCTTCAAGTTAAAGTTCAAGCTAGCTGGTCTGGCAGAAATAGGCCTTATTTGACACTAAAGCTACAAACACTGTAGAGATGAGTTATCTACCAATTGCAACAGCTTATCAGCTGCAAATCTAATTAGTCTGTATGGCTTCACTGTTGCGTGGCTCTCTTACTCCTCTCAGGCTCAAGGTATGCAGTAATTCACATATACTGACTCAAGCTAACACTTGCAGGGAAGACAAGCTCTAAAAATTCTAGAGGAGGATGAGTAAATCACCAAATATCCCAAGAGTAATTTAGATGCTATGATCACTGGTGCAGGCAGCATATAATCACATTTTATTGACAACTCCTAAAGCTCAGTCTTCCTTTGAAACTGCACAGAGTGAAGCTGAATAGAGTGTAGCTAGAGAGCCTAATGCAACATACAGTGGAGACACCTGATCTGGCACTAAATGCACTGGTTTGGGTAAAGGAAACCCTATAATCCCTCTACCGTAGTGCTGTGCATTGGCCTGCATTCTCTGCTGAGAATTTACAGAAAAATAGTTTGTACAAAGTGTGGCAGTTTGCTCATTCAGGCCATGCCACCACTCTTAGCATACCTAAGAACTTTGCTTCTTAGGGAGGGAAAGGCTGTGTAAGTGATCTTGTATTAGACAGCTTGCAAATAAAGTTTCTGTATAAATGAACATAGGGCCTTAAACATTTTTTTTAAATTCATGTTTGATCACTCCAATACTCTGATCACTCAGATAACCTTTTTTTTTGTTATTTAATTTTGCTTAATTTTGCTTAATAGCTTTCTTATTCACACTTTTGAAAATGTTGTGCTTTCCTGGGACACAGACTTGGGAAGCCATGCTTCATCTCAGAGTATGCTATCCCAGCATTTGAATAAACACCTGAATATAATACAAGAAATGCTGACAGTCTTAAAGACAGGTTGGTACTGAGTACCACCCAACAATCCACTTGGCTAAAATGGGCATCAAATCTTTAAATGTATGTTTAAACACTGTAAAGTAAATTATTGCATACATTTTTTGTGTATTTGTATCAGTAATTACTTCGTATTCTCTTTCTTGCAGGAGGTGAAGTCACCAAGCCCAGGTTTGCTCAGTATTTCCATGGCAGCCTGGCCAGTCTTACTATCCGGCCTGGCAAAATTGAGAGTCAGAAAGTGATTTCCTGTTTGCAGGCCTGCAAGGAAGGTCTGGATATTAATTCTCTTGAGAGTCTTGGACAAGGAATAAAGGTGAGGGATGAACTGATATCATCTTTGATAAAAATTTAGAGCTGATTTATGAAGTGGAGAGTCCAAGGTAGAGTACACACAGTACAAATATACTCCCAGAAGGAATGTAATTTCCCATAAAGTCATGCAAAGAAAAAGCGAAACAGTAGGAGAGCTGTGACACAGCAAAGAAAAATGTTTCCATTATTTCAAAGCTGGATGCTCAGAAAATAATGTGCTGCTGCTATTTCAGAGTCTGTAAGAATTTCCAGGTCGTGTGCTCATGCTTATTTTGGTACTTCTACAGAAATAGATATGGTTCCAAAGAATTACTCAATTTTGATTTCAAATAGCTTTAAAGCAAGAGAAGACATAAATAGCGTATCTTTCATCTAGAAGCAACTCAGAAAGAAGTCCAAATGTAGTAAGCTTGAAAAAAGAATTCCAAGAGGAAAACTATGTTATGGGACATTAAAATTGGACAATAAAAAACATCAAAGTCAAGAAATTCAAAGTTTACATTTGCATACAAATCACTATCCATCCTCATTGTGCCTATGACTATCTTTACTGATGTAGTCACACTTTTTCTAAGATAGGACAACAACAGACAAAGGAAAATGATGTTTCCATTGACATAGCAGCCAGATTGCTTTGCATTCATTGAGACAATTTCTATTGTTTTGAATACACATGTAGGAACTTCTCTAATGTTTACATGAATAGCATTTTTCTTCACTGATGTAGCTATTAGCTGACAAGCATTCTTCTGCCTAATGTGTATATGTATTCATTTATATTTTGGTAAGCTGGAAAGCTTTTTATTGGTGCATGTCAAAGGTTAGTTAGAATTAAGCTATTTTGTAGTATACCAATCACAATACAATCTTCCACAGGAGTTGTGCTTCAAATTAAAACAAATTAAATAAATGAAAACAACTGGGAGGATAATTTGGCTGCAGACCACGCAGACCTTTGAAACAGCACATTTCCCTTTGGTGTTTTGTTTTTCGGGGGTAGAAGGTTGGTAATGTAACACTTGAGCTAAAGTATGCTGTGGAAATGCTATGTACTACCTTTGTATTAGCTAAACCATTTTCATTGTACAAAATGGGAGACTGACCTACAATAGGCTCAAATTCTATCTAGGTGATAAGATATAATGGTGTAGTATAACCAATATGTTTCTGAAGACAGAGGTAAAAATGCAAATTGCAAGTGCAATTTAAAATTAAGGAGCTATTTTGTTAATGTTAGCTTTTACATATGAGCAGAGACTCCCCAAAGTATTTCTTTTACTTCATCATATCAAGGACATCATTAAAGAATTTCACATTGCTGCCTCTCTCTGCAAAACAGTAAGTTTTAATGACATACTTCTGAGTAAAAGCTCTTTTAAAAGCCAATGCACACAATAAACAGCTCGGCTTTTTTTTTTTTTTTTTTTTTTTAGGAACTCAAGTGTATAGGCATACCAGTAAGATGTTTGCTAGGATTTTAACATGAATTAAAGCAGTATATACTTGGTGGATAGTGTTTTTTAAAAACACAGGAATTCCTCCCCTATTATTGCATTCTGAAATTTGAAAGTATTCAAGTAATTTGTTGTTTCACGGGACTGGAAAAATCTGTTAAACCTCCTACTGTGGCTCCAGCATGGGTGATTGGCTTTCTTACTGTACTAGCAGTGCGGTGCAAAAAATGAAGATGAGGGATTGTTTTCCTCCTTTTCTTTCTCAGACCAAACTTCAAAACATTTTCCAAGCTACAGATGAGGTACAGTGGTTCTTTAAAGCTACTGCTTTAATTTTTACCTCCTCAGCTAGCTCAACAGTCAGTGTAACAGCAGTAGGGAAGAATGAAAGGAGCAGTCAGAGATACGTTGTGGTAGGGTTTCTTACTGAGGCTGACAGAAAGAAGCTCAGATGAAAGAGGAACAGTTGGCACCTGACCTTCAACAGAAAATTAAAGAGTTTCTGGTGTCAAATATAAACATACCTGATCTCAGACAAGCATGTCTGATAGGTTTCATGTGAGTGTTTGTGTGGCACTTAGTAGACTGCATGTTGCCAAACTGGTGTTGGGAGAAGTTTCAGCTGGTCACTTTGGACTCCTGAAGCTTCACCTTTATAGCCACCTAGAAAAGCCCAATATATTTGTAATACAGTACCTTACATAGCAGTGTTGGATTTTTTTTATGTCTGCAGCCTAATTTCCAGATATCTGTAACAGCTCCCAGAGACACAGTCTAAACTGTTGCTATTTTTAGCTTTTTTTTAAATGAGAAAGACAAAAATGGCTCAGACTAGGGCTTTTTCCAGTCCTTTTGGCAGCATTCCAGCTGTTCTGGCAGCTGAGCTATTAAGTTAACTAGCTAGCTAGAGTCTCCTTTTGATCATTTTATTCTGTACTGTTGCTAGTTGAAAGAAAGAGCAAAAAAGTGCATGCAAATTGTGGCTAGTGTTAGTCCTCTCCGTTGTTAAAAAAATACCCTTCAGGGCGTTACAACCTTCCTGCAGGAGCCTTGAACCCATCCCTCTTGTGCTGTTTGACAGAGAACCCTGTGCTTTATTCTGTTCTTCACAGGCTGTTTGCTCTTTTGCTTTTTAACTCTCTCTTTCTAAGGCAATGTAGACACTCATTGTCTGTATATAATAGAATATGTTCATATAATCAATACCTAGCTTTAGGAAGGGACTGCATGGGATAGAAGGGTGCAATTCTTTGTGTTCTGTGGTTTCAGCAGTGGGGTATGAATTTAAGGAGGGCTAATCTGGTTTTCTCTACAGTGGAGATGGTTTGCTGAAACAACAGACAAAAAAGGAATCAAGATGAATTATGATAAAGATAAAATCAATCATTTGCTATGCAGATACAGTAGCAAAGTTTCTTGGTCAGCAAGACTGCTTTGTGATCAATGCAATGGTAGGGATAGCTACTGAATTTGCAGGGTGCGTCAGCTCAAACAAGCAGCTGGTTTTATGCAAGCAGCAGCTCCATTTTAAATCATGACACCACTTATTGATCATGAGACAGAGACAGAAGAATCCCCTTGATTGTGACTGACATTAATGAAGATGTAGCAGGAAAATGTTATAATTGTTTTGTTCATTCATGTTGAAATATATCTCAAAAAGATAGCCCAGAGTAAAAATAAGCAGAAAGAGGGACAAGTATGCTTCTGCCTACTACTCTCATTGAAGCCAGTATTTCTTTAATGGGAATATACTTGACCTAAAAAATTATGTAAGAATAATAATTACAGTAAGTTATGGTTTTGAACTATATGGTTGCAGAAATCAGCAAAGCTAATAAGGCTGGAAAAGGTAGAGCAAATCTAGATTTATTTACTATAAAATTAATTATAGCAATAATATTAAGGTATGAAATAGATGACTGATAAGTATGTGTTTTGGGGAACAACATATGAATTCAGTCAACAATAGCTGTTAAGAATTTTTCCCTTGAATTATTAGATTTTAAAGTTATCTCTATGAAGCACTCCTTAAAATGTGTTGTTCTGTACTCTGTATCTGGTATCTTAAATACTAATCATATGCATTTCCCCCAGTATCACTTCAACCCTTCCCAGTCAGTCCTTGTCATGGAAGGAGATGACATTGAGAATATAAATCAAGCTCTTCAAAAGGTTTCATACATCAACTCTAGACAGTTTCCTACTGCAGGCGTACGGCGTCTCAAAGTCTCATCTAAAGTCCAGTAAGTTATACTTGAGCTAAACTGATTAGTAGTATTTTTAATAAATTACTCTTTTCTTGGGAAATTTAAAAAGGAGAATTTTGATGAAATTATATTGATAAATCATAATTTTATATTATCAGACATAAGGCATGAATTTCATTTACTTTTATGCTGAATTACTTTTTGGTTTTCTTTTGATATTTTCCTTTTAAGAAACTTTTCTTGTGAATGTTATTTAGTTGTGTTCTGTTTATAGTCTGAAGCATATAGTCTGAACAGCACATGCATTTATATTCCTACTAAATGTACATTTAAAAAAGCTACAGATTATTCTGGTATAGCTGTAGCCCTGACTTTTAAAGCTGGCATATTATAACTAACAGACTATACATTCACAAGGACATTATGCCTATGCTAGAAATAGTCTTTGTCTATATCCTTATATGGCTCTCATTACTGAACTATAAGTGTCTTGTGTTAAACAGAAATCTGTGTGTCCGTCTGTTCTCATGCAACAATTGTGCGAGTACCCTCATAACAATGTTTACAGCTTTACATAATGAAAGATCTGCCTGCCGCTGCTCAGGCACGGAGCTCCCCTGCGGTCGGTCTGTGTTACAGCAGGTGGGGCAGCGCAGTAAGAGCAGATTTGTTGAGTGAAACAATTGGTGCAGAGAACCCCACATCCACACTGTATGCAGTTTTTACGTAGCACTAGGCTAGCCTAGTGCTGTGGGCTAACCAAAGTAAGTGTTTGGACAGCATCTTCTGATTTAGTTTCACTGGAAGGAATCCAATTTGCACACTCCAAGGCTGGTCAACGGTACGTGCCAAGGTGCAGAAAGGCAGAGATAGTTAGATTTTCTTCAAAAGCACAGTGCTGCTTCGAACAGAAATGCTAATGTAGGACCCCCCCCCTTGTCCTCAGCAAAAACTGGGAAGTGCCAGAATGAGTTCATGATATATCCAATTTAAATGGATAATTAGGCCCTTTATTCACACATAACAAAATAAACATATTACAGTTACCAGATATCACTTTGAGAACTTAATGTTAGGTTTACTACAGTTCGTTGTCACAATGTAATTAATTTTTTAACTACTAACTTTGTTAAAAATCAATTAAGCATCAAAACTTTATGCTCCTAGTGACCTTACTATAGATTGAGCTTGTCACAAATCTGTTAAGCTGTCCCTACCTAATTTCAGTAGCTGTGACTGTGGGAGGAGATGAGTAGAACAGAGCTGTTACTGGCACTGCTAACCTATGCACGTGGTGATGCAGATATATGCCCTTAGATGTGGCAGTGTCAAAGTATGAAACACACTGATCTGAGAAAATAAAGGGGTGAGAAGCATGAGATAGGATTTGGGCAGTGGAAGTGCCACATGCCTCTGATGTGCAAAGTGTTACATGCAGTTAATGAATAATGTATTTTTCAGATGTTTTGGTGAAGATGTCTGCATTAGTATCCCAGATATAGATGCGTATGTAATGGTGTTTCAGGCCAATGAGCCCAAGATTACAATAAGTGGGATGGACCACTTTGCTAGACCAGCTGCACAATTTGAAACTGAAAGAGGTGTTACTCTGTTACCTGACATCAGGATTGTCAGCACAGTCACGAAAATGGAGTATCCGGTGGACTTAAAAGAAAATGATAGAGGTTTGTAGATTTATTTTAAATATTATTACTTATTCTATAATATGACCCCCTCATATTTTTTAAAGTATTGTGCAAACAAGTAACACAAAGGAAGTCACTTCACACAAATGAATTTAAGCCATGTTAAGCAACAGCAATGTCATACTCAGAACATTCAAAGAAATACATTGAAAAGTGAACAAATCCCTATTCACTTTCCTTACTCATTGAAGCACATCTGTATGTGCTTCAAAAAAAAAGCAGCTTTCCCATTCAGTGTCTCTCCTGCTTCAGAATAATTCCTCTGCACTGCTGAAATCCTTCTCCATGTATTCTGTTGAATAACCTATTTTCTTTAGAATCTCTTAACATAATATTGTTACTTAATTAGCAGGATGGAAAGCAGTAATTGACTGTGGTTGGAGTTTTAGTCTGTTCTTCTGTTTCCAGCTACTGTTATGCTACCGTTTCTGCTACTGACTTTTAGGTCAGTAAGTCAGTAAGTTTAGTAAGTAATGTAGTCCCCTTGTGCCTCAGTTTCCCACCTATATAAGGAAATAGTAATCCTGTGAACCTTATTTGCAAACATTTTTTTCAATGATGATGGTTTCAAAGGCTGGAAAGTGTATTATATCATAATATTCACTGCATTCAATTTAAGGTATGTAAAAAAAAAAAAAACTTGCATACAGGAGTGATCAATATCCTTCACACACTTAAAAGACACTGCATATATGATGCCGCATTTTCCTAAACATTATGACATCTTCAAAACTGTTCAGTGAATGACTAGTGAAACTAGTGCCCTCCAGTTTAGTTTGCAAATCCTATAAATCCCAATTTTTCTAAAATAATTATTGCCATAATCACTGTTGTAGCACCTAGTAACCTGAAAAGCCTGAGTCTCACCTTGGAAAGGAACATAGGAGAATTTCTTAAGCTACATGGAAGTCAAGCACCTCCTAATGGGCCACTTCTCTTTTTTTAATCTACTTAGAGTGGTTCATGTGAGTAGATAATAACAGGTTTGGGGAATATTTGTGTTTTGCAAGAGATCACTGAATTCTGAGTCTCAGTTCCTGCATTATACAGCTTGAATCATTATTTCTCTTAGCCAGTTATTATCTGACAGACCAAAGACAGCTGTGCATCTTGACCTGTATCTATCCATAGCTGTTTCTCCACTTACTGGAAAATTATATAACCTGAGCATCATGACTGCAGCAGATATACATGGCACAGCTGAGGTGGCTGATTTAGTCACCTTGTATTCCCTCATCACAGCACCAGTTAGGCATGTCTCTGATCAGAGGTAGGACAGGCAGTTGTTACAGGCAGCAGAATGGCCATGGCTCCAAGGCCTACTTTGCCTGTGTGGGAGCCCTGGAGTGCCAAACTGTTGCTGCTTGTCCTGCTCCTGTAGAGAAATCAGTGCTTTCCCCCGCCCCGCAATAGTGAAATTGCTGCCCCTACCTCTCCTAGTTGCCCAGTGACAGCAGGAGCAACAAAGCTCACCAAAGGCTTTTCCCTTGCTCTGCAACCCAGCTCTTGCCTGTCCTTCTTATAACTTCCCATGGGCTATTCTAACCCATTGGCCTTAGTACAATTCAGATTTGGCTATCCTGCAAGTTTGAGTTGGCTCTGAAACTTTGGCATAAGTTAGAACTGTTTCCAGCTATACCTAGAGGTCATATATCCAAATTCACTATATGAGGAGCTGGGAATTTGGGGCATGAGACTTCCTTTAATGCATTCCTTCCACATATGCCCTCCAAACTGAGAATCACAAAATGGGTCTCAATTTCCAAGATTCCAGTCTCTGTATCTGTTTTGGCAATCTCAGGGAGTTGGTTAAGCAGTTGTGCCAGTCACTTTGTGCTAAGTTGGCCAGAGAATTAAAAAATTAAATCTACACACTGCTCTTCCAGTGACAAACTTTTTTTTTAACCCTACTTCCTCACTAAAGGATAGTCAGTTTCCAACTCAATTTCTCCAAGTCCCATAAGGTAGGATCGTGCCGTTTATGACAATACCATGTTCTTGGATAGACGGCATAGCGTTCTCTATAATGCAAAATGCTTTATGGGCCACAGAGTAACTGAGAGAATCATGCAAGCATAGATATATCTGATGTATTATTTTTCCACTTCAAGTTTCCTTGAGACAAGAATGAATGTGTAGTACCAGCCTGGTATCAATACAGTAGTGAAAAGCAGAATTGTTAATGTGAATTTCTTTCCAGGGTCAAATTTCAGTTTTATACTTTCAGCACTGTTCTTGAATGCCTTTTATTATAGTGTAATTTATCTTGTATCTCTGTAGGTATTTTTAGGCCTTCATCATTTTAGCATCTGAGCAGGGGGAATACTTTGCTTTTGATTTGCTTCAAGTGGTCTGTGTTTAATATGAGCAAAGAATAATTCAGCCATCTTTGTGAGAACTGAAAGCCCTGATTCAAGGCACATAAATGACTGAGCTGTCCTGTGATCATTTCTCTGAGTTTATTTTTTATGGTATATGATGTCATGTGTTCACAGCTAATAAGCCAGCTGTATTAGAGGAAATGCTTCACAACTTGGATTTCTGTGACATTTTGGTCATTGGCATGGAACTAGATCCTGAAAAAGAGTGTTTAGAACTAGATTATGAGGAGCTTCAAGGAAAACATCTAGATGCCACAAATTCCACAGCAGGATATTCAATCTATGGTATGTTCATGAACTTTGCTTTCCCTAATTTAGTCCCAGCAATTACATTCTTGGAATGAAAGAACTAATTTTAAAGCAATCGATCAGGCAGAAATCTGAGCTGTACTACCAAGATGTACTGCAGGAGAGATGGTGTCTCAAAGAGCATAGTTACTTCTTGCTGTTTGGGTGTGCTGTGTTTATCCTGTGGAATGCAGCACAGGTTTGTCTCAGTTCTGCACACCTCCTGCCACTCACCAAACACGGGAAATAGCAACACTACTTTAAGTAAGTAAGTGTGGGGTTCTTGAGGACCATCACTGTGGCCTGTGCAAGTGCACAGTGCTGATTGATAGCTCATTGGCCACTTTTTTCAATTACTAATTTCTTCTAAACCTTTGTTATTGTAATTCTGCCTCTCCGTTATGGACATACATTCATTTACAAAAGCTGTTCTCACATAATTTAGCATGGATCGGAGCCTCTATCAGAGACTATTTTACGCATTGCCATTTTCAGACTGTTCTGACAAATTTTGTATTTTCTCTGAACATTTGATTTCTCCTGTACTGCACAGAGCACTTGTTACGTAGCATCTCTTTCTGATTATTAACTGCTTTGCTACCATTTCAGGTGTGGACACCATGCACAACTATGAACAGGTTCTTCAGCAGATTCGATACCGTAATTGGTACACTTCTGCCACCTTTGACAGAAAGTTCCGAGTTAAGTGCTCAGAGCTAAATGGGCGTTACACCAGCAATGAATTTAACTTGGAAGTAAGCAATCATTCAGTCAAACTTTCTTTGCTAGAACTGAGCTTGAGCACTAGCCTCATCTTCAGAGCCACACTGAGTTTTAAAATTTGTAGAAAGATTGGCATATTCTGGTAACTGTAATCAAACAGAGGAAAAGCTCTAAGTTTCATACAAATACAAAGTGTGACTTATCCTGTGGGCACTCCTGGGTGGGGGTCCATCTGTGGAGGATCAGGTCATCATCACCGTTTTTCCATGATGTAACTATCACATAAAATCTCCTATATAGATTTTTTTTGAAAATGCAGAAGTAAATCATCACAGCCTCATGATTTTTCCTTAATTAGCTTTTTTAACTTTTTACCTGTCACACTTTTCTTTCCTGAAATTACCTTTTCAGTTTTGCCAAGCACTAGTCCCTTGTAATAAGCTTAATAATTTGTTCTTCATCAGATGGAGATCATTCCTAGTAATTTACATCATTTCAGATTTCTTTGAGGAGGAAAGTCAGGACAGAGGTAATGCATAGCAGGGACTTGATATGCCATCCTTCATACTCTTTTGGATCCACTGCCCAGACATGCTCAGTTACTTATGATAATTTCAATAGCTCTCTTGAGCTTGTGTCAGCCAGTGCTAAGTGCAGTGCAGTGCGGCACAGTGACTAAGAATTAGTGCTGATGCATATCAGGAGGAATTATGGACCTATTCTGAAGAATCAGGTTATCCAGTCTAGAACCTAGGTACCAAGTAACTAAAAGGAGAGGGAGAGGACCTTCTTAACAATAGGCACAAAACTTAAAAAATAGGTTCTTAAGGTGATGTGGACAAATCCTGCTTGTACATCTTTATGTCATACTGAGAACTCTTTTCTCACTTTAGCATTCTGCAGCAGGGTGATACAGCCCTGAGAATGACTTCAGGGTTTTTGCTTACAACATTATCTGTGAGTAGGACAGAGAAGTGATATTATCTTCAAACAAAGGACTCTGCTGAAAGCAGGGAAACATGAAAAACTGAGACATCTTCTAGTTCTCTCATACAGTTTTGGTTTTAATCATTTCAACCAGTTTGATAAACTCCCTGTCAATGTCTAGAGTGACAAACCTCCCATTAACTTTCAGGGAACACCTGCAAACTGATTAGTATAGAGAAAGAGGCACAACTTACCATACAGGTAAAATTAAAAAAGAGCTTCCTTTCCTGTGTCACTTCAAAGTCAACAGCTAAAGGACTACCAATACTAAGAAATATGTTAACCTTTGTATTTTTCTCTGGGCTAAAAAATGAATTTGGTCCACGAGCTCTATATAATAATGTTCCTGTCTGCTGATGAACTTCATTATATAGTGTAATGTGTGGTGCCAGCAGGCCTGGAATACAGAGCACTTTTTAGTATCTGATCTCTTATTCTTGTCTTGTGCCAGGTTAATATTCTACACAGCTCCAACTCCAGCTTTATGGATCATGTAAATCATATGATGGTACAGCCACAATTTCTCCAGCCTGTCCACCACCCAGAGGGAAGCATAAGTGCTTCTCACAGCTCAGGTAGGTGAAAATCTTACAGAAACTGCTCTTAATGATTCTGCTGTGTTAGTATTTCCCTTGTGATTCAGCTTAGTCAACAAGTGAAGCCCTGGAGTCCATAGTTATACCTTGTGCAACCTCACAGATGTCATTGCACAGGTACAAAGGAAGGCAACATTTAATTCTCGTCTTTCTGAGGAGGTACTTTACAATTAAAAGCTAGTATCCTTGTTAAAGTCTTCATTAAACACTGTCTACTCCAACCCATCTAGTTAACAAAGTGTCTCATTTCTAGTAATAAGTGGTATGAAGGGTAATATTTATGCTTATATTGTATTTGTACATCTGAATTTCTACGGCATATTGATTTCTGTCCACCCCTTGCTGGGCAAAAGAAGGTTGTTTTTGTTTTTTTTAATATGTAATTGCTGCAGTCCTTCTGTTAGCAGCTGTCCAGACTTCAGTCTAGCACTATCTGGACAGAAGACAAATCCACCTAGCCAAGCGTGGGCAAGAGGGCATTAGCATATATTAAATCCAGAATTTGAACAGAATGTTTTAGCTATGTATGTTTAAATATCTACCCAGATCAGAAGCCTTTTCAATGAAACTAAATCCAAGCCAAAGATACTTGCTTAAATACTGGATCCTGAAACCTTTTTTAGCTGCAGGATACCTATGTAGAGAGATAACGCTGATGCAAAGTGTAGGGAGTTATTATGAGAAAATTACTGTATTCTCCTGTATGCTTGTACAGATATTTTGCTAATATCTGAACTGTTACAAACTTTTTTTTTTTTTTTAACCTTAATGTTTGTGAGAAACAATGAAGGCAAGGCAATATAATGGGGTACAGAACCTGTAGCACTTGGCACTTCAGTACCTACATAGCAATGGTACATAGAAAATGGCAGTGCTTCTGGACTCACCTGTACAGTTATGGAGATGATATATATAAGGGTAGCTTAAAGACCTATCTTCCTGTGACTAGCTGGAGAAAGAGGCTTCTCAGAGTGCAAGAGGACAATGAAGAGGATGTCTGAATCCTTAAGAGTCTGCCAGCAAGGTTGTAATATGTGCAAATACAGCTGCAAGGTCTTGGAAATTGAGACTGAATTCACAGTACAAGTGTTTGAAACCTTCTAAAATATAAGCCTGAGATATGCTTTTTCCTCACAAGTGAGGTTAACACTTCAATTAGCTGTAATCAGGGATAATATGCAGATAAGATAACTGAACTTTACTGCTAAACCTGTTGTTCTGAAACTAATTGGTTCTGCACTTTTTGACTATTTGTCTTTTGTAGTAAATTGGCTTAAAAAAGGTAGGCAAACTCGCTTTTGAGTTAAGATTTATATTGTTCATTATTAGCTATCTCTAAATGCCATTCATATATATTCTCCCCTAGTAGATGGTCATTTGTCACTATTTCCTGTAGTCCCAAGCAGTCAGCAGAAAGCTGAGGAAAATTTCAACCCAAAGGAAGAGGGGCTGAGGACAGAACATAGACCATGGGGTATGCATTTAGTGATTTTTAGATAATTTGTTCCATAGATATGATCCCACTGCCTTTTCCGCCTTTTGTTTCAGTTGTTCCAAGTGTGGCTACTGTCGTTATCATAATCTGTGTGAGCATACTCGTTTTCATCATAGCCTTGGGGGTCTACAGAATTCGGACAGCTCATCAGCACAGCTCTACAGACAATGAAGGAAGTAAAGAAAATGAAATGGACTGGGATGATTCTGCTTTGACTATTACCGTCAACCCCATGGAGGTACATAACTGAGGCATGATATTATAGCATGGTATTATCATGAGTTAGTCTGGGCTGATAGCTTACTCAGTAGTGAGTTTTAAGGCTCTTTCAGAGCACATTTATTTAGGTGGGGACTTGGCATAACAGGATGTACCTACATGCATGCATTCAGGGCCCTTCTCAGTTTTGAACTCTCCACACCATGATAATATGTAATAGTGCACTTAATATTTGTTGTCATATATAATTATTAAATTGGACAGTGAAGAATTCTTGGGTACAAAACCACTTTCTCTCCATTCATTGTATATATTTGCACCCTAGGCTCCCAAGATGATGTAGTTTGCCTGTTTTTAACCTAAAAATGTAAACACTAATACACTAAAAGGAGGAATTCAGAAAACAGCAGGGAAAATGATCAGCAATTTAAAGAAACTGACACTGAAGGATTAAACTTCAGCAGTTTGACTCCGCAACAGATATAACTTATTTATACCCTATTCTTGTTAAAATAGTTTCTGAATATTTACTGTTTAATTAATTGTATCATATTTAATGCCTAATGTTGACATAATGATGGAAAGTGTATTTTCCTAGCATGTTAGCTTTTCTGTAAGTAAGTGGAACAAGTGTTCACATTCACACAGCCACTGGCTAGCAAGTAGGCACTTTTCTTCTACTGCCTCTCTTTCCTTTCTTTAAATGTACTGTAGAAATATGAAAAGCCTCACCAGGCAGAAGAAGAGAGTGAGGAGGAAGAAGAGGTAGAAGATGAAGAGGAAGACACAACCAGTGCTGAATCAGATGAAAGCGAAGAGGAGGAGGAAGAGGAGGAGGAGGAGGAAATGATTGTCCGAAAGGGAGACAAACAGAATGCCACCAGGCAAGAGCAGTTGGAGTGGGATGATTCAACACTCCCATACTAAAAGCCCTCCTGCCACATCGATCCTTTTGTAAACACCAATACAATGTTTTTTCAGAGTCTATGAATTCATTGACAGGATTTGAACTTCTGCTTGCTTATAACTGTTTTTGCCTAAAATGATTTTGTTGTAGTAATTGATAATGATAGAACTGACCCTCTTCCTAGGTGTGAGTTACAAAGCCTGGAGAAAACACAGTACAAACATACTGGCATCATCAATAATAAAGTAATCTGGAACTTGATCTGTTAGCTTAGTCCTCAATTCCTGTTTCCGTACCACAGGTATGTGACAGAAGTCCTGTCACTCAATCCATAGAGGTTTTTGCCTTTGCTACTTTTTCATAAAGGAGAGATTTCAGCTTGTTATGAAGAATTACTTGTGTGGGTCCAAATAACACAGTTGCCATTTGGCTTCATAATCTTACATGTGTAAAATACAATCCGCCTTCAAATTAGGGCAGAGTTCTAGTGCTGCAGGTGACAGAGATGGAATCCCATTTGTCTTCTCTTCTTGCCTTCTTGGATGTTAACTGTCTTCTACAAGGTATTATTTAGGACTTGCCCTGGGATGCATGTGTGCCTGTGTAGAAATGGACAGTGTATTTTTCAGAAATGCTGTCAGAACCCTAAAGACAGGCTTTATCCAACCCACCCAGGAAAACTTACCAGAGAGCTTAAAAAAAACAGCAACAGGGGATGCTGAAGGTTACCAAAAATACAAATCATTCTATGTCCACAGATTGAGTAATACTATCTATCTTTGGCAAAATGTAAATTCTAATGGGAGTGATTTACTGAAAAACCTGTAGAGCTGCTCATTAGTTATGGATTTGGCAATTTGCAGCAAATCAATGCTTTACAGTCTGTCTTGTAAAATCATTAGCTTGCTACAGTATCTTACTGAAGAAACCGAAAATAAGTGATGCCCATTATTCAACAGCTGTGTGTGGTGGGGACCTAACCAATGATTTTACGTGAGGAAAATGTTCCCTTTTGCTTTACTGAATAATGCCAGCTTGAATTCCTGTCTGGCTTTATTCTATAAACATTATGCCCTATTTCTTCTGTACCCAACAAATAGCGGCACAAGAGAAAGTGACAAACATCATAGACAACTGTCAGCTCTCTTTCATGCTCATAACTTGCTTTTCATCTTCCTGAAGCCATTATCATTGACGAAAGGTTTTATAAAGTAAAAAGTAGAACAAGAACAAATAAAACCTACTTGCAACCAAAAGAAGTTTTTTTTTAAAAAAAGTAGTAGTTAAAAAAAAAAAAATCTCTTAAAAGCTTGTGAGAGTATTTTAGTTTGTTACGGTAACACAGCATATTTTTCTTAAACACTGTTCAAAGAGTAAAAAAAAAACAGAAGAAAACAAAGCTATGTATAATGTGTTGGTAAGTCTGTGTGGTGTGTTTTCTGTCCCCATTCCTTAATAATTTTGTATCTTCAAATGATCATACCCAATGATACAGCACTTTCTAGGATAACTATTCTAATACATAAAAACAAAATGGCATGGAAATGAATGTTGCCTTGTGGCTTTTCTGCTTTTTCCTAAATATTTCCTTTTCTTCACAGTTTCATCATTGACTTTTGCTTTTGTTTTTGTAATTTGCTGTCTAAAATGAGCCACTTTCTCTTCCCCTCTCTCCCAAAGAAACAAGTAGTCAGTGTTGCCACAACAGCACTCTGCTGGGCGCCTGTGACTGGCAGCTGATCCTGCAAAGGGTAACACTTCTCTTAGAGGAGTTTGAGAAATCCGGAGGGTGGCCCCCTCGCTCAGTACTTGATCTGTTTGTTAGCACCTCGCTCCTGCAGGGCTTGCAATATAAAGAATGCTGGGGGGGGGGGGGGGGGGCAGTTGGTCTTTTTTTTAAATTCCGGTTTCTGGTTCCGATAGCTGTCAGGAAAGATTGACAGCAGCTGGACCTGAAACTTTAATAACAAGAAAGGGAATGAAAAGACTAGCCTAAATTTCTTTAAAAATTAGAAATCTTTATGCTATTTATTTTATGCTGAGGGAGCTGGCACAGGACTGTCAAGATCTGGAACTGGCCTTTTAGAGGTTTCCTTATGTGTGCAGTCCCATTTTTATGTTTATTCTAGTCTCTCACATGAATTAAATATACATGAATATTTGCAGAATCAAGCCCATATAAATAAAATATATCTGCAGGAATAGAGATTGTAGAATTGGCTAAAATTACTGTTTATAGACATGATATCTTGAACAAGATTTACACTAGACCATTTCCAACTATGAAAACTAATCATTACAAAATATATTTATCACTTTTCCTTCCAGAGATTTAAATGAGAAAATATTAAAAGGGGGGGGGTATTATTTCATTGTTAGTTTTTGTTAGTGATATGAAGAAGGCCCTTCATTATGGTTATTTTCAGCACGTATCTAAGCAAAGCTTTCTGCTCAGAAAAAGAGATTTTTTTAATTACAACTAGACATTTAAGAGTCAATTTCAGATTTAAAACTAAACTGGAATTATTTTTAACATCTCTATTGTTCCTAATTCTTATTATTGTTGATATTATTACAAATATTAGGGCACTTGAAAACAGCAACTTTCAACCTTATTGGCAGCCTTTAATAATTGTTTTATATGTTCATGGTATCATAGGTGTATTTCTCCACCTAATAGATTTTTATATTATTTTTGTTACTGGAAGCAAATCTCTTCAGGTCATGCTGGTACATTACACAAGAAGGAAACATGAAGTATTTTCTCTACTGTAAATATACCTACATTTTCAGACTTAAGCCAAGTAATGCAGAAACCTGTGTTATCTCTAAAAATGGTTTGCAACAACATATTCAGCAAACTAAAATGCATTGTTGTACTTATTTTAGATTACTCATTGGGGTGGGTTATGCAGCATTTTTCATTCAAATAATCAGAAATATGGTCACAAAATTTTAGAACGAGTAGGATATTTCTTCACAAAATGAACCTTAGAATATTCTTACAGAATTTGACAGCAATGGCTTCATTAGAATGACTTAGAAATAGCAAATATTTTAGAAATAATTTTAACAACATTCCCTTTGCCCCCTTATGAATTATTTTTTGATATAAACTAGTTGCTTAAAATCAAACTGGAACACACACACACACACACACACACACTTCTCTCCCAGCAATCAAAAGCCAAAAATCTCTCCTTCTTTTGCTGAAAAACTGTTTATGCTGCAAACTCTGAAAGGGCAACTGCAGTGTCTGGCTCATCAAGATGTAATTACCGTTACCCTGGCTGCAAGGTTGTGCTAGCAAGACACAAAAAAAGTTGTCTTGTTACAGTAGCACTAAATAAGTGCATCCAAAAAACCCCCCACCTCTCTGAAGAGGTACCCCCTAGAACATGGCACCTGAAGTCTGTGATGCCAGAGTTTTAAATCATCGCCCTCAGATCAGTGGCTGCCTTTCAAGTTTTGAAATGTTAACCCAAGACTGGAAAAAGCTGCAAAACCTACAAGTGCAAATTCAAGCCGGGGATACAATACGTTATCCAAATTAATGTAACTGTCCAAGGTGCTTTTTCTGATCAATAGCTCACATTTCCTTTTCACTTCTCCCCCTTCCACAGATATTTTATCTCTGCAAGCAAATCTGAAGATGCACAGTTGTTGAGATCAATCTCAATATGTGCTACATTGGCTGACACCAGTTCAAATTAGAAATAGACATGTAGGCTTCGTGACATCTTTAATATTAACTAAAATAAAATGTTGTTGCTTGTTCTGGAATATTTCTTTATACAAACAGGCAATAGTATGCTGCAATGGTGGCTCAACTGCTTTTTTAACTGGGGAGGAATCTTTCCCCACTGAGGGCTACTGTGCCAGTGCAGTATATTTCCCTTTGCAGTGTGCTGTGGTGATGGGCTTGGTGCAAGGATGTGCACCATCTGTACTTTGTGCAGGAGACAATTAAGACTCAGAAGGAGTCAGAGGGTTATAAACTTCTGGTGGGGATGGAATCCGTTGCCTCCTTAACAGGAGCTGCCCCTCCTAACCCTAAGCTGAGGCAAAAGCATGGGACATCATTAGTAGCCTCAGGTTAAGGACTGCTCAGAGGATAATTCTAGTAGCTGCCCTCACTTTAGTTTGGCAGCCCCTTCTGAACCTGCACCTAATTTATGTCTCAGCTGACTTGTTCCCTGAATTGCAACCCAAGTGGCAGCTGTAGGGTTTTTACCTGGTGGGGATCCCAGCAGACCAGGCCAGGACACTTCCTCTTCTGTATGGTTTGGTGCCTCCACCACCATCCATGCTTAGAACAGGAAAAATAGACTTTTACAGAGGTGACTGGGGGTAAAAGTCTGGTGAGCTGCACTCACCTCAAATGGAGGAGCTGCTCCTAGTATCCTGGAATAGACATTATAATACATAAATTAAGGCTGTTTGGAAAGTGAGAAAAGGAACTGAACTGTGAGGACATCCATAAGGCTGAAAAAGCCCTTCTTCCCTTAATTCACAGATGCTGACTTGATTTTCTTGAAGTATAGCCATACCAGTTTTTGTATGCTTACTGAAAATGACAATAAAACCTCTTAGCTGTTTAATTTACACAAAAACAATCCCAGGAATCTAGCTGAAAGGAAAGGAACTAAGCACTAAAAAAAAAAAAAAAACCCTCATGTCTGACATCATGATTAACATCCTAAGTTTTTTTTGGGGGGGGGGGGGGCAAATTTTCTTTGTGGAGTGTAGATTTTTTTTCTAGATGTATACTGTTTCTGCATTAATCTTAAAATGCACCAATAGGTTAACAGCAACAGCAAGAGAACAGCTCATCTGGCAGAAAAACAGAAGTATCCTAGCTTGTATGATGGTGCTTTAAATATAGTTAGATATTTGCCTTCTGTTTCTTGATGAACAGCTGGTGTTGAAAAAAAATCAATTTCACGAAAAAACGATTTTTTGACAAACTTCAACAATTGTCAGACTGAGAAAGCAGTGAAACAAGCTGAAGTTACAAAAAACATAAACCCTACTGCACATATATGTATATACATGCTTGTATGCCTACAAATTTTAAATAATATTATATAGACATGTATGTGCATGTGTGTAAAACATGCTATCTAGATCAGCAGTACAGAACTTGTTTTATCAAGCGTTTTCAATGAAGCTATAGGGATTCATGCACGCATCCGCAGTTGCTCTGAGAAGCCTTGGAGATGCTGGAATCAAAGCATATAACGTCAATCTGTGCCTTTTAAGTAAGTGGGCCAGTTTACTGCTTTTTAGCATTGCAGTCAGACATTAGTCATCTGCTGGCTAGTGAGAAATCAGAGACAAATGGCCAGAGAGCTCTGTTTCTGCCCAGATAAAATTACTGAATAGAAAAAAAGTGGAAACAATGGGGGAGACCCAGATGAGGGTACCCTCATCTTGCTGTTTCACTTACTTTTGACAGTAAGAGCTGGGATTAATGCACCTCAGTCCCTGTAGCTGCTGACCTTGCTTCAAAATCTGGTGAAGGCTGTTGCTTTTTCTCCAACAACAGCTGGGCAAATCTAAGGAAGAGAAATAAATAAATAAACATAAAAAGACTGTCAAAGACAGTGAAAGTAAAAGGACCTCTGAAACTATTAATAATACTGTTACACTTCTTTTAGATAGCTCTGTGCTATTTAAATATAATACGTTCCTCATGTTTCAGCCTGTATCAACAACTGCATAATAGCATTACATTACTGCCTCCTTAGGCTAAGTTAAGAAATGACAAACCTTATTTATGTCACATTCTCATTATCCACAGACTCATATACGGTCAAAGCTCCACTTCAAACAGGCTTAAGAATGACAGCCACCCTTGTCCCACACAGATCTGGATGTTGTCAACAAAGGCACTCCAATGCTTGTGTCCAGACTGAGCAGGGCTTTGCAAGATGGTATCAACACGTTACACAGCACTCAAAAGCAATGATCCCATACAATCTGTGAGAATTATTAGGTCAACCTCAAAAAAAAAAGAAAAAGTGCATAAGCAATATGTGGTGTGCCGTAAGCTGAAATGTATCAGGCCCCAGAGTGCTGAATGCTTCAGATTTTCAGTAAAGCAGATGAGTCTCAGATGAATCAAAAAAACTAAAGTGTATCCTGCGATCAGACTGTTTGCTTTAGCACTAGTTTGTTTTTTTTTCTTGGTTAGTATCTGCTGGAAGCAAGATTCCTTTTTGATTAAGGGATGAATAAAGACATGTCTGAAGGATGACCACTAAAGTTACAGCAGGGTAAACAAATATACTCTGTAAAGACATTGACAATGAAGAAATACTTCTGCTAAAGCTATTGTTTCAGCAGGAAAACTTCTCCAGCAGTATCTCAGAAGGCAGTTACACTTCAGTGCTTTCATATGAGTAGGAAGACACAAGTTTGTTTTTTTCCCACTAATTAAGACATGATCATAGAACAGAAATATGCAAAGCTTGAACTGAGCAAAGGTGGGGGGGGGGGGGAGGCTTTCATTTCACAAGCCTGCATCTAGTAAATGGTTAAAAAAAAAATTAACAACTAATTCACATTATTTGAAGGTTAATGTAGGAAAATTAAGTCAGAAGGTTTTTAAGTTTTTGTAACTTCATTCCTGGTGATGAAAAGAAAGTCAGTCCCCAGACCAGGTCCCCTGTTTCCCATGAGGCATTTTGCTGCCTTGACTGGGTATTGAGCATGCTTCAATACTTCCTATCCATCATCTCCACTTCTGTGCTTGTAAATGGGAATAATGATACAGCCATCCTTTGTGAAGTATGCTGAGACCTGTAGATGAAAAGCACTGTCAAAGAGCTTGGTATTATTAGTCCCATTCAACATTCTGTTGCAGCACTATTAACAACCCGCCATTACAGAACGCCGTATGCACACATGACGAATGACAAATGGTTACAATCAAGAAGGTGAGACTGCTGTTTCATTAATTATTGCTTATAAGGAAATAGTCGCAATAGTTTGAAACAGTACCACCATTTAAAACAGTTCAGAAAAAGCCATTATACTTATAAATTCTCTGACATGTTTGTAAATTTTGCATTTAACAGCTGTAGAAGCTATATGTCTGTGTATTGCCTCTCTTAACCTGTGCTGAGAACAAAGGACCAGAAGAGATACTTTACAATTAAATGCACTGTACAATAAAAGGGTAAAGCAGGTTTCACTAGGCAAGATATGTAAAGCCTGTCAAGGGCAAAGAGAAGCTGTCTCCAAAGAGGGAACAAAAGTTTTACAATACTATTCTAGCCTTATAGCAACTCAGAGACAGAAATTTTCCAGGGAGTAAGGGCCTCTGTGCTGCCCTACCCATTCATTTGTACAAATTTGGGTAAGGCGTTGGGTTTAACCTTCTAATTGGACATGAAGGTCTCTAAAGTTCTTTTAGCCACATGAATCCATAAAATAATTTTTGGCTGAATTTTTCAAGATATCCAAAGGAAAAAAGATAAACAAATCATTACAATCATAACGTTATCTTCTTTCTACTCCTTCCTCACCTAACTATATGAACAGACACAAAAGACTGGGTCAAACAACCTTGACCATGTTTGTTAGTACAATACCTTCAAATCGGAACTAAAACTGGCAACAAATTGTTGTCTACAGTCTGCCAACAGACATGCATATACAAGAGAATGTGAATGGTTTTTTTTTTTAACTGGGCATGTTCTTTGAAATGTGAAAGGGATTAATTCCAGTCAGTCATTTTAGAAAATGAAATTATTATTTAGGGAAGAGTGAACAGAGAGGTAGAAAAGACTAATCCATGAACAGAGTTAAGGTTTCTCATTGATGTGAAAAAAGGTAGAATTAACTTTCATTGAAATGTAATCTTCTGGAAACCAGAGCTTAAAAGCTTGAGCATAAAACAGCGAGCAAATGGAAACATGCCATTTTCATGTCCAGAACTGACAGCAATCAGCAATTAACAAAAAGCAAACCAAACAGAGAATGTTGGAGGGATCTGAGATGACCATATCTATATGTGTGTGTATACACACACACACAGTGTATTTTATATATACATACATATATGAGTGTATATAATATAATATACATATATATGCACACATCTATAACTGCCTAATACTTCTTCATTCCCAGCATGGAGGTTATTGTTGTGGTAATGAACTAGAAGTTATTTAGCATGGCTGCTGATGCCTGTAGCTGGTTCATTAGTTACAGTACTTCCAGCAGAGTTGGGAAGGGAGCAAGGCCTTGACAAATGTTACAGCACTGTGCCTGCATTAAGAAAGAAATGCTTCATGGGCAAGACAGGCCCACAGTGATTTGGGCCAACATGTTTTGTCTGTAGTCACTCAAATTTCATAGCACAGAAACCAGACATTTTCATTAAGAAACAGAACCTCTGCACACACATAACTGTACTGATAAGTTTCAGAGAGCTTGTGCAACCAACACGCTCCATGGGTTGGATGAGGAACTGGCAACACCCAACAAAGACTGTACTCCATGTCACAAAGCTCCTAAACGCTATCTTAACAAACTTGCTATCATGACCCAATTTTCCAAGTAGCCACATAGCTTGGAGTCTTGATTTTGAAAAGATACTAGAAAGAATTTCTTCACTAGAGGGTAACGGTCATCCCTAGACAATTCTAAGAGCTGAAGGTATTATTTCAGCTCTCAGAATCAAGAACTGTCGTTATTTATTGTTAGATCCCCACAAACTGATCCAAAAAAATTAGAGGGATATCTCAAACAATGTTTTTATATGCTGTTGTAAATACTGCACCACCAGAATCCTGAATAAATACCTGACTGTGGTTAACTGGCAGTTCTGTTCAAAGAGTCACAATGGGGCTAGAAAGATTTGTCAGAGCAGGTTATTCCTTTGGAGAGTAATAGGTGCTTGCGTTAGGATTCCTGATGATATTTGTTTCATTAAATTTCAGTGTGTTTATAAGTTGCTGCTGCATGAGTCAAATCCTAGTAACAAAAATAAGCAGTACAGGTAGTATATTACTCTAACAGTGCAGAATTGTTCCCTGGAATATATTTTCTAGTGTCGGGGGAGGGTGGGGGTGTTTCGGCCTACTTAAGTGTTTCTAAGTCTGGGGCTTCTACTACTTCCCATGGGAGATTACTCTAGAGTCTATTAGAATTCATGATTAGAAAGTGTTTCCTGATAATGAATTTAAATAATCCTTTTCGTAATTTTTATCTCATTAGTCCCAGCTATACTCTTTTACACTACCCTAAAATAATTCCTCTAACCATGATTTATACCCTTTGAATATTTTTAGATAGCTATCAAGTTTGTCGCCTTTGGTCGTTTATTAGGGAGGCCGTGTGTAGTTCTTTTAATCCCATCCTCCCCTCTAATTCATTCCTTCAGGTTCATCTTTTGTTGCCTTTTTATGAAATTCCATTTACCAAACAATTTCCCTAAATCAGTTATGTTCAGTTCACCCTGTCAAAGTGCTCTATGTGTGCGTGTCACTGTGTAAGCACTCAAAAGTTAAACACTAAATTTATATTGAAACTTGATTTAAAAAAAAAATCTTTACAATGATCTAGAGACAATCTCTTATTCAAACATGAATTTGAAGGTGTCTTTTATGTCAGTATGATTTAACAAACATGGAGCCAGCCAAACAACAAAACTAAGTAGTAATTTGTTACAATTTATATTGACATCACTAACGCAAAATGAGACATTTTCTTTCATGTATGTGCCCATGTCTGTAAGTTTCTATATGCTGAACAGTAACCATTTCTCTAAGAAAGATTAGTATATTCAGTTTCTCCTCAAATCTCATTGGTGGGCTATACCTACTTACCAAAATGAGTACTCAAGATTTCTAGCCATATATAAATTGCAGCAATGAAAAAGAACTGTGCAAACCTTTCTGAGTAGTGCAATGCCTGTTATATTTCAGATTTGCAATTGCATATACTGTCTCTGACTGGCATGATGACTATACGGTTAGTTTTAAACCATACCCTAGGCAAATCTCTGTTCTCTGGATCAGAAGCCTTGGTACATAGACAGACAGTAAGGAGGTACAAAGTCAGCTTGGGTCTTATACTTGATTTATTTCTGTCTTCTACCCCAACCTTCTCTACCTGGAATCCAAAACAGAACTGAAATCCTTGTGCTCAGAGAGAGTGGGGATTCCTGCATCCCCATATCACTAACACCCGAGTGAAATAAAACGGTGTCTCCCTTGGTTGCTCTATTAAATGAATTGGTATAAAAGGGGGAGCAGGCACACTACGCCTTCCAGTGTTGACTAAGTGTACTCTACAATTTGCTCAGCTCATCTTTGTACCTAACTGGTGTCATTTAGCACTGTACAGATAACATTGCAGGGAATGATCTATTGCCATCAGTGTTTCTAGGTCACATAATCAAAGATGACTACCTTACAGTATGCCAATACAATGAATGAGAAGAGTTAGTGGAAGTATGTTCCCATTTTCTAATCAGTTCTGTGTCACCATAGCTTCCCATCTCTTCTCCTCCTATCTTTCAAAAATCAGCCATTATGTGAAAAATAATTTAAGAGGTGATTAAGTCTAATAGATCAGGCAGCGGAAAGACTAAACCTAGTAAGCTGAGATCACAAAACAAAGGGAGATAAAAAAGAACAGGACTCCTTGAACAAGGAACTTTAAAACATGATTTCAGTTACAGTGAGCAACAGAGTAGGAATCTGAAATGCATGCTGAATATTGTTGGGGTTTAGGGGAGGAGGCTGTTTCTCTTCAGAATTAATCATATACTCATGAAAAATCTTACATGTTAATCAGAGTGCAGGATTTTAAACAGCTGGGAAATAATCTCATCATAACCTCATCATTTTTAGTATAAAAGCTCTGGGCTCTAATTGGCTGGGACAATTCAATTTCATGATATTTCATCATACCTTGACAGTAAAAGTGATGCTTCATCTGAAAATTAAAAAAATGCAGAACTTTTCAAAGCAAAAAAATGTAAAACTTTTCACGTGCAATTTATCCTTTACCAGATTTGCTTCCACATTGGCGCATTAGTTCTGTTGAGGAGCAATAATTGTAGTTAGTAGCATTTCTTTTCTAGTTTAGGATTGTTTCCTAGCAAATTTCATCTCTGTGTAACTGTGCCCACTTCTATTGACAACACAAACTATGCCAGATGGGATACAAATGAAAAAAGATCATATGGTTGTTGTGACCCCTCTAGTGTCTCAAAACAACAGTCTTTTCAGTCCAGGAGAGATGATTATAAAAATACCTTAATATATATGTGAAACAATCATAAACCACATCTAGAAATGTCTTGTTGCAGATGCTAAATGCATTTCTGAAAGCGTGAATCTATATAATTTATTCAGGATGATAACTTAAATGACTATATGGAATTAAAAAAGGTGAATATGAACCAAAAATGATTTCTGAACATAGATACAAATCTGCTTATGTTTTTTTCAAAAAAAATTTTTTTTAAGAAAATATTTGGTTAATACAGACACATAGTAAGTCACTTTGCACAGTCATTTATGAATTTGAGATTGTTAAGATCCTGATGTTTTCCACATGATTTATTATATGCATCATGGAACTAGATCTGTTATTTTAAAACTTGGCCTGTACATCTGTACATGTATAAAGCCAGATTCATTTTTTGTGATCACTATGGCACTTTCTGTGAATTGGCCAATAAATATGATTTTAGAGTTTCACATAAAAGGTAATGATCTGTAATCTTTATTTCACTATTTATTGGGATTTTCTCATTTCCTGAACAATAACCCTTAAACACTAACATCTCTGATGGCAAAGGTGAAGAAAAGGTCAGTATCTGTCAACTCTTTTGCTGATTCCTAAGAAGCAACAAGCCTTGTGTCAAAAGACTCAATACAGTTTTAGAACATCTAAATAACTTTAAATCCTTTTGGTGAGAATATGGAAAGGGAAGCAAGAGAGAAGAAACTTTTTGAAGAGCTGCTGATATTTAGATTTTATAGTCATTTGTTTTCATACTTTTGGTCTAATAATTTTCATGATTTTGGTCTGATTACAGACCAAAAAGATTACAGAGAAAGCTGACTGTACCATATTTTATGCAAATAACCTGTGAAATAGTAAAAAGAGAAAAACACCCCTTTTGAGTCATCTACCTGTGAATTACACACGCACGTATAAGTAATACACATGATTTGAATCACATGTAGGAATACACCTGATTCCTTTTTGCCTGCTACTTCTTCTAGAGCTCCCCTCCCTCTTAGCTCCTCGGACTGCATCTAGTTCTTTAATGAGATGTTACACAGATTATATAAGGTATGGTTTCCATATGTCAAAATGCAAAAGGAACTCAGCATATATATTTAGATAGGCACTCAGTCAAGTACCAAACACCAGCTGTTCAAGATGCAATTCAGCTCTGTTGAATTTTTAGAAATGTCCAAGTCCCACTTCAGAAGTCTCAGTGAAAGGCAAGAGCCTACTCTAAGCAACCGAATCCGTGTTCCCAACCTTTGCTGGGTCATGCTGAACAGAACAAAACAAGCTGTGTGCTGGAGGCAACATCATACTTTGCACTCCTGGTTTTAGTGGGATAGCATCACATGGCTGGCTGGAGTTCTGGGAGATCTCTCAGGCAAAATGTTGCCTATACCCTGCAAACTAGGGGATGCTGCCCTAATCCTGTTTTATCACAGTTACAGAGTTACATTACAGATTTCAAACAGAAGATGCTCATTTTGTTGCTGCATCTCATATTCAGATAGTGGAACCAATTACTACAGACTTAGAAATCCACGCTCAAATTCATTAGCCAGGTCTGGTGTACCTCAGCAGCAACACTGAGAAGGCTGGACATCATACACTTTAGATACGCAGGATTGGAAGGAACCTTAGAAAGCTGCTCCATTTCCTCCCGCTCAGTACAGGATTAACTGTATCTATCACACTTCTGGCAGATGCATTGCTTACCAATTCTAGAAGCTCTAGATTGGAAATGATTTTGTTAAGAAATTCAGACTGGATGAGTTTGGCATTCTTCTAAAAGACTGTGCTTACACACTACCTGACCAACAAATGATAAAGACAGATTTTTCCTATTACAGACAGCCTATAAACCCCCTAACAGTTAAAATTACAAAAAAATCCCCCCCAAAACAAAACACAGAACTGGTAAACGCTTTTTGATGATTACTATTTGAATATATCCAGTGGATACAGTATGTACTTTGAAAATAGATTTGCTTATACAATTAAAATATGTATCAAAGATACCTGCATACAGGAAGGTGAATGTGTGTATATAAAATGTCACAGAACATTTTTGTATTTATAAATGTAGCAATAGGCTACAGTACCTCTAATTAAACATGGTCTTTTCCAAGTTAAAATATAGAATGATTCATTCATAGCAAATTAAATGTGTATAAACAGTTCACAGATACTCATTTTAGCATTTTATTGATCTGTTGTTATTTAGGCTGCATAATAAAATTCATCCATAAGAGGAGAAATATATCTGAGTGACTGCTTCCACTTTTGAAGACTGGCCTTAAAGAACCTGTAAAATAACTAGACTTTGTCTTCTTGTGCTTGTGTACAGTTTTTCAGTTTACAAAAAGAGTATGGTTGTATTTTTACATAATTTAATCTAAATGCTGTCACCAGCAGCATTAGCTTGAGGGGTTTTCCATTAATAGCCAGTCATTTCCATTAATATTTTTCTGGCTTAGAAAAATCAAAACCTAGCCTGTAACCTCATTTATATTTAATCACCTGTTAGCAGTCGCCCTTTGGCAAGTATCAGGAGCCTCACTAAGGGGTATGCATGGTCAGCGAGCATTACATTGTAGGCACATGATATGAAGATGACACCAAATGGATGGGCGGGGGGGGGGGAATAGCTGATACAATGATGGGCTGAGCTACCATTCAGAAGGACCTAAAGAGGTGGGAGAAATGGGCTGACAAAACTTCAACAACGGCAAATGTACATCCTACACGTGGGACAAAATAACCCTGTGCAACAGTGCAGACTGGGGCCAACTGGGTAGAAAGCAGCTTTTCAGAATAAGACCTTGTGGGGAGAGAGGGTCAAGGGGGAGCAGGTGGAGAGGTTGAACATGAGTCAGCAGTGCATCCTTGTGGTGGCAGACCACATACTGGCTGCGCTAGAAGAGCATAGTAACAGGTTAACAGTAGTAATTATTCCCCTGTATCTAGCATTACTGAGACTGTATCTGAAATTCTGTGACTAGTCTTGGATTCCCCAATAGAGGAAGACACTAACAAACTGGACAGTCCAGTGGAGAGTCACCAGGATTGTAAGGGATCTGTTGTAGTATACAACGTATGAAGAGAAGCTGAGACAGCTGAAATTGTTCAGGCTGGAAAAGGCAGAGGAAGGATCTAACTGCTGTTCTCAGTTACCTAATGGCTGGTTAAAGAGAAGATGGAGCCAGACTCTTCTTGGAGATGCAACCAAAAGGCTAAGAGGCAACAAATGCATATAGCAGCAAAAGAAATTCCAATTAGATATACAGAAAAAATTCTTCACAATGAGGCTAGTCAAACACTGGAAGAGGGGCACAGAGAGGGTGTGGAATCTCCATCCATGGATGTATTCAATACTCAACAGGATGAAGCCCTGAGCAACTGGATCTAACTTTGAACTTGGATCTGACTTTGCAGATGACCCTGCTTTGAGGTGGGAGGGTGGTGGAGGTTGGACCAGATGATTTCCAGAGGTCCCTCCCAACCTAATTTACTCTGATACTCTCCTGGCAATATTTAACAAGGGTCCTGGTGATATTTAACAAGGGTGACTGAGGTTATGCTTTTTGACTAAATGCCTCATTCTTTTTCTTTAAGTAGTATAACCCCATATTTTTTGTGATCTACTGGTCCATGATTTAATCTTCTCTGCTAACAGCCCATAGGAGGAGTGAATATTACAGTAGCCAGGGCTTCACAAATCCTTCATACTCTAATTTCTAATTCACATAAACTCTTACAAAATCAATACTTGGCCTTGGTTTAAAGTTCCATTTCCTCTTTACCTAAGGAGAACCACAAGAAATATTTAAATAATCTTTCCTGTACTCCTGAAAGATTATTCCCTTTAGCATAGCATACAGTCATTTTCTCTTTTTAATAATAAAGCTTCCTGAGGGTCTGAGATATTACTTAGGAGTAGCTGTGCTGAATGCAGCACTCAAGCAAGGCTGTGGCCATCATCAGTTTGTATAGGTTCAAGGCCTGTTTTCTTAATAAGAGAAGAAAAAAAAAGTTTTAAAAACTAATTATCCTCCCCTCCTTAGAGAGCAATTCCTGCTTGCCTTTCCCCTCCTCTCATCCTTGAAAGCAATCTGTTTTTAGATTTTTGTTTCTGTTGTAAGTTTAAAAAAAAGAGGAAAGAGAAAGAAATTGTATCCCCCTTTAATACCAACCAGAGTAACCACTAACTCCTGGCATTCTCACTTAACACAAAATATAGGTCTACTATGCAGTGACCTGAAAAGACATGCAAATCACTGCAGATTTTGAACACACTTCTTATTGCTAGCAATTTAAACAGCTATAACATCTACCAATGATTCAGGATGGGCTTTTCCAAAGTCTTGAGCTTAGACCTAATCGATCCTAATGAAATTGCAGTGATTCAAAAAAAAAAAAAAAAGAAAAAGAAAAAGAAAATGAAGAGTTATGGTTGCTCCAGAAAAAGACCCCCAAAATTTCCGCTCTACCTGACTATTCAGAAATATGAATTAGAAAACACTGCCTACTAATAAATAAAACATGATGTTGTCACATATTTCAGTGAGAGATTTCTTGAATAGCTTCTGAATAACTAATAGAAATATGAGCTAGTGCATCCTTTCATGGTTTCTATAAATCTCTCTGCTAAAAAAAAAAATCATACCGTATGATATAATAGAAAATAATTTCTATGCATAATTTTAACATTCAAGTCTTTGTAGGTCTCTAGTGACAGCTGTGATCTTCATTCCTGGCTTTGGGAAATCTTTAACAGATCTTTTTGGTTTAGTCCATCTTTCAGATCCTATCCTTTTAGATACCTCAAGTAGTCAAACACTATGCTAATTTTTCCTCAATTTAGGAAGTTGAAAAACTAAGAGCACACAACTTGAGCACTTTGTTTCTTAGTTCCACACACAAAATACACTAACAAAGAAAACTGGAAATTAAAAGTTATCGCATACAAATGGCCTTTTCATTTATTTGCAACTTACTGTTTGAAAAAAACAGTCCCCTATCACACTGCGAAAACATGAAACTAGAAGTTGGTCCTAGACCCAAGATCAAGTGCAAGGGAAGACAGTAGCAGGTTTTTTAGTAAGTAAGAGAAGCCCAAGGCTAGATCTTGTCACATTTACTGAAGGCTCATGTATAGATAAAAAATCATAGATTTCAATGTGTTTTAAACAATGCAGTTAGTCAAATCATGCACTATTACATAGATGAGATGCAAAAATGTAAGCAGGAACAGATTTAGGACCAGCAGATTTAGATCTGCCCTCATATCATGATGCAGTTTGTTCTGCGAAATAGAGCAGCCAACAAAAGGCTTGGTGGTCTAGAAGTTTTGATTTACAGAGGTATCCAGGTTTGAGTACTGCAAATTCACTGAATCTAGTTTGAGGTGATAAGCCATGCCTAGTAATGGGAGTAGGTGGTATTCAGTGAATATAGGCTAGCAGCAGAACCCACAGTCTTCCAGGTTCACTGCCTTCTAAGAACATGCATTCACCAAGGCAGGCTTACTAAAGCAATGGCCAAGTATTTTCTCCTGTCTCCACCAACGGTACCCGACCAGATCAGCAGTACTCACAATTTCCTTGCCTTTTCTCCCACTCTCCCCAAGCAAGAGGTTAGTCTGGTATTTTTCATCAAAATGAGACAGGTTAGTACATAAGCGTCACTGACGTTTCTAAAGTTTCCCTGCCTTATTTTGCATGATGTGGCTTAGAGGAAAGCTCCCCCAGGGGCTCAGAGAAGAGTGACTTCCAGCAGGGAAGTTCCTGGAGACAGCAATTTTTTCAGCTGGGACTAAAAAGATGGTCTAGGATTTGCAGAGGATGCTGCAGTACCTAACTGGACAAAAGTACAGGCTACTTACCAACCAGGTCCTTTCTGACAACTCTCAAATGGTCAGAGCGCACATGTGAGCTGCAGACAGAAGGAACCCAGCCCTGAGGTCACTCTTGCAGTAGAATGATCAATCATCCACATCCTCTGGCTCAAAAACCAACAGCACCAATATCTGTGGCTCTTAGAGCTTAATGCAGCTGTAGTTTTTAAGGTTAGTGAAAGTTTGCACCTGGGAAAATGACTGTTTTACGGCAAGTGTTCTGTCCACCTATATACAGCCATTAGTTGACTGACAACAGTTGCTGGGAAACTGGAGAGGGACAATTCTGGTAGCTGCTGTCTTTGTGTGCACTTTTTCTCTGTTCTGTGAATACTATTGTGTACCACAATGTTTCAGTCCTTAAGTTATACATACATTACATTACATCAACATTCCTGAGCAGCATGGCATTGAATGGGCGGTCATGAATTAAAACACAATTACAATTTCCAAAATCAGACAATCAAACCAAAATTGTCTTGGATGAAGAGGCTTGGGAGAGGAAAAATAGCCACTGGAAGAAAAAAAAATGTTTTGGTTTTGTTTGCTGGAGTTCCATTGCCCTCTTTGCCCACCATTCTTCTACAGGAGTTTGGCAGTTGTAGTACCAGGATGGAAGCAGGTGCTTAACATTTTAACCAAAATAAAAGTCAAGTGTACTATAGTTAGCGCTGAAGCTTTTTTTGCTTTCCTGTAGCTGGAAGGAACCTGAAGAAAGACCAGTCATTTTCTCAGCTGGTGTAAATCAGTGTAACTTTGCTGATATTGCTGGATTATTTCCTAATAAAGTTTAAAAATGCAAGCTTTATAACCATGCCTAAAGCATTTGAACAATCTAAGCCAAGATGGTGAACTTACATAGCATTGCTAGAATAATCATCAAATCTTTGGTGCTGGATTTCTGTGTAAGTTGCTAACCAAAACAAATAAAAGCAGTCACTAAGATACTATCAAATAATTCTTCAAATTCATCAGGAACTCTAAAAGAAATCAAAAGAGGAGTATGGAGGAAATGAATTGCGCCAACAGAACACTCTTCTCCCTTCCAAATATCAAAGAGAAAGACTCCAATGAATCTCAGTAGAAGAGGGTGTTATTCCAGCATAAGGCATTTTAGAACAGGAACAAGGTCAACCCAACTGCATTCAAATACCTTGAGAACAATAAACCAACAGATGGCTATTGAAGCATCTGATATGCGAAAAGCTTATATGTTATCTGTAGAAATAGAACTGAATTTGTTACTTTATTAGCAACAGGTGCATTGTGAAGTTGGTGACAGCTAACCTTCATACCGTACTCAGTGGCTGTCAAAGAGCTTAGTTTCTGGATCAGGTTCAAAGGAAGTCTGAATCGGAGCACGTTGTAACAAGCTTGAAGGCACTTTGTGCCCCCAACACTAAAGGCACAAATCACTACTGGGAAGATCCAGAGAAAAAGAGAAACGTGTGCACTGTCCAGAAAAACTATTTCAGACTCTTGTCTTCCACACAAAATACAAACCATAATAACCCCTGCTAGGAGTGGTACACTTAATTAATTAGGGTACATTAGTAGCTCCTGAATTCCTTGGTATGTCCTTCTCTCACGTGTCTGAACTCCAGGAAAAAGATCTTTTCCAGGAAAAAGATCTTTATGCACAGAGAAAATAACCCATGCAGCTGGTTGATAGCAATACTACCTACTTTCATTATTAAACATCTATTATCACCTCAACCTAGATTCTTGTCTAGTTTTGCTCAATGTTTTATTCTTCCTATGCTTATGTTAAGAATATTCATTTGAACAAAACTACTAACTCCTCAATCAGAAATGTCTGCTCCAATAAAGCCAATATACAAAGATATACAAACAAGATATATGAAAAATTGCTGCAGAATTTAAAAGAGAAAAATTAATCTGTGTAAGAAATTTCTGGAAAACAATATGAACACTCAGCTACCTCTAAATTTCCCTAGACTTTGTAAATGCCATGTGCAGTACAGTCAATGATGTTATAATGAGCAGTATAACAGAATGTCATTAAAGAATGTTGTACTAGAATGGTGGTACACTACCATTAAGAGTGGTGTACTAGGCACAGAAAAGACTCCATAATCACCACTTGGTGACAGGAAAAAAGTGGTTATTTCTTCTGCATCTGTAAACACAGGATTTGAAATGCCTTCCTATTCTGACCTTTCAAAGAATGTATAACTTTGTAACTTTCCTGAAAGTAATTATGGAGAAAGAGGTGAAGAAAACACTTAAGCACATTAGTGCAAACAGCATCCTTAAAATAGAGACCAAGTGGAAATACATATATATAAAAAAAAAAGACCTTTAACATTTTAGCATTTAGTGAAAGAGTTTAGCTATGTTTCTCAGCTCACTAAAAATTTGTAAGCTAGCCTTTAATCTTCACAAGCTAGGCTTTTTTCTTCACCATTTCTAGCTGTACCAGAGGCTTTTTCAAAAGGCTGGATGCAGTTCATAGCAATTTAGAAATACAGGAAGCACATTCTTGCTTCCTTTCCGTGCTGCCTTTACTGAAGAAAGTAAGAACTGCAGATCACATTTGTGAGGAGGTTTGTATCTTCACCTAAGATTTACCAAAAACAAATATAGGAATGAGATGCTAAGGCTTTCAGATTGAGAGTTTCAGGGTTATGACTCAAGCTCAGTCAAGTCCATTAGAACAAGCAAACTATGTTTCTGTTGAAGAGATGGTTGGCTCAGTTTATGGAGAGAATTCACGGTACTACTTCAGTTCACACAAGTTCTTTTATCTGCCCCTTACTGTGGTATCTGAGAGCCTTCCACATATTTTAACTGCAGTACATTTTCCTCTCGTTCTGTCAAAGAGATGCTCATGACAAAAGGAATCATCTCAATTAGCCATACTATTAGCAACTATAGCAATAACCAAATACTCAGTATTCATAGGTGGAATGCTGGGAAGAGCCCTCAGTAGTGACACCCATAGTCCGCCTACTCTGCAGGTTAAAAAAAAAAAAAAAAGTCTGATTTCTGAATTCTTCATTTGGTGTCCTTCATGAGTGAAAACTGTATTCAGTATGGAAATAACCATTCTATAAGGAATGAAAATTTCCAGAAAGATAACCCAAGAAATCATTTAGATCTATCTGTGTGTGTGTGGCACACATTCATCCCTATACCTTCAAGACTAAAATTAATAAAAGGATAGATATTTTCTTGCTATACCTGTATATCTGCTTCACAGACAAATGTGACCAGGTTGTGTGGATACAATTTGCTTCCCACTTTAAAGTGTGGATGGTGAGGTCTTCCCTTGGTCACACATGGTCTTTGGGTCTGGAGAGGAAGGAAAAAAGAGTATTTTCAGGCTTCTGGGAAGTATTCAGTACACCAAAATATCTCTCCAAATACCCAGTAACCTCCAGAGGCGACCTATATTTTTTAAGTGCCTTACTCTGCAATACTGTTATTAATATATTTTGAAGAAAATTTTGCTGTTAAACTGCAGTCCCAAAAGTCTGAGCCACCTGCAGAATATTCCTGCCCTGACTGCTCCAGGATGCAGATAATCATCTCAGAGCAGATGCTCTTCTTTAAATACTGTGTGTCCATAGTTTAATGTGATATGCAAGAGGTTGGTTAGAAAATTGGTGCCTTAGGACTGCTCCTTATTATGGTGCCCAGCTTTGTTTCATTATCTTCCATTGTCTGTCTGATGTCTAGCTGCCTGTTTAGCTCTCCTGTTAAATACTTAGCTTTTAAGGATTTGGGGATAGAACTTTTTACTGCATGTTTTATAGCTTGTAGTACAGGGGACACTTGTATTTAATCCCACGAATGCTACCATATACAATGTGTTACAATAATAATAATTATTACAAATGCTACTTGGAACGTGGTATGGTAGAGTAGATATGAAGATGGGCCTGAAATGTGCTGACCTCAATTCAATATTCCTCGCCTTGTTGGTGGCCGTCTTCGTGAGGCATTTTACCCTCCTCTGGTCTTCAATTTTCCCACCTGTGAAATGGAGTTAAAAAAATGGTATCTTTTCTAATATCTGGTGAGCCCTGCTGATCCTAAACCCTACATAAAAGCTTATACAGGAGGGTGATTCCCCTAATATGATTACCATAGATCATAAATATTGATGCCATAAGCAAACCACTTTCTTGGGCACCTGTGGAATCACAGAAAAAAAAAAGAATCTTAAATATAGGAATTGCTATCTTTTGTGGTTTTTCTGTTGAGATGAGGTTACCTTAACTGGGGATCTTCTACAGTTTAAAATGCTCCAAAAATGCAGTTTAAATTTTTCAGCCTTCAGTCACACTCCTTAGATGCATTGTTCAAGTAAATAGGTTTTGCTCATACACAGTCATGGAAAGCAACTGGATGTTTGAACTGGAGTATATGTACTTGGAGTATGTTATTCTATATACAGTAAAATACATTACAGTTGGAGGCAAGGGAGATGGCTGGTACATGTGAGTACAACAGTGACTGGTGACACTAAAGAAGCACGTGTGACAACTGATATCACTTTACATTTACGTGACATTCACACACAGGAAGAGAAAAGCATTACATTCATTACAGAGATTTTTTCACACCACTGATCTTCTCTTTTTAAAAAATAAAGAGCAGTTCACTTCAGACAAAATAGATCCTTAAGAGTTCTAAAAGGTGAATTTTAAGCATTAATGAAAGTTGTGCTTATGGACGTCACTGAAGATTGGGATTCATCTTGGTCACTGCTGTAGATAGTTCACTATCCAAGGAAGCCTCAAAATCGCTGATTAATCTATCAAACTATGCCAGGATATGCATGGCATAATTAGAAACTTATATGAGATATCTACATTCCTCTGCTTTCAGGACCCAGAACAACTGCTACCTCCCATCTCTCTTAAGACACCATGGTGTACATGCTAAACCATTATTACCACTGACCTGGTACTCTGTGGGTAATGGTGTTGTCAGTGATGTAATCATTACGGGTAGAAGTTAGCTGTACCTCGTCAACTAATTCTTAAACATTCTCACTACATGCTTAATAATGGATCATGATTATTAACCATCTCAGAGACAGAGTAATTAAGCAAAGAGACTGAATGACTCACCCAATTTAGGAGAGACTGTCTGGGGTCCGGAATTGGAGTTTGGGATAAAATCCTGGCCTTCACGAAGTTAATGACAGAACTACTTTCTTATTAGCTAGATTTCACCTATTAATACCCTTGCTCCTGGTTTTATTTAGCCTGGGTAAGCAGGATACTGGACTTAAGTAACCTAGAAAACCCAAACTAAGCACTATATAAGCTGGCGTTACCAAACTGCATTTACATACATCAGTACCATTTGCAGCTCTTTATATAGTATTCTTCCCTCTTTCTCCCATAGTTCTCAGTAAATGTCTAGCCTTAAACTAAGGTTCTCATTCAGTCAACAAGCAAAGATCAATAATCAGATGAAACAATACAAGTGTTGCTTATGTAATGTACTTTATATATTGATTAGTTAACTCTGTAAAGTATTTTGGACCTCTTGGTACAGAGGATGAGATGGGAATGTGAACCACTCCTTAGCGCCTCTGACTGGACAAGTACAATCAACTCCCATTATCTATTAGCAGTTTATCTGTGAATAGACAGAGCCATAAATGAAGCGACTCCCAAGATGGCCTCGTGCAAAGGCAGCTGGATTGTACAGGGCTAATTAGCTCAGGTGCACTGCCAAACAAATGCAACTGCACTCCCTCGTCTGCCCAGAAGCAGAGCAGCTGTTTGCAGAGCACAGCAGCCAGACTAATCAAGGCTGCTGCACCTGACCTGGTTTAGGTATAGAAGACAGTTTGATACCTCCATACAATGCTCCCCACACTCATCTTACGTTCTGCCCAGCTTATTAGCTCGGACTCAATGCTGTCTGTACTGGATGAAGACTGGCTCCACTTAGAGACCTTGGGGTGCTTTTTCATCACCCCTTTCTGTGTGCTTTTGCATAGCTTTCACCAGCAAATATGGCAAGTCCCCAGAGTATCCAAGATACCAAAGCCACTCAATTATCCTCAAAAATAGAGAATTGACATTCTTATGATATTAAAAATATTCTCCAAGCTTTTCCAGGATGACAGGCTGTCCTCTTACATTTGCTGGAAATTTTTCTTTTGTATTCTGTACTATACTGCTCTGTGTCTTGTGCCTCACTGATACTGTTGCTGAAGTATCCTTTCTCCCTTGTAAAGGGATCGTCTTATACAGAAGGAGGCTTCTGCTTATGTGGGCAGTGATTCATGGGCAGTGTCATCAGGAACTGAATTGAAATCTCTGGAGTGCATCACAAACTGGGCTTTGCCAGTCTTTGTTACTTGAGCTACTGTCAGACTTGGTGTGTTGAGCTGAAATTTCTATTACTCTATCTAGATTTAATAGCTGCTATTAATATAACCTATGCTTCATTAAGCATGAATTCGAAGTGAACCAGGCTCCAAAGGCCTGGTTCAATAAAGTTTTGAAGGACAAACAGAGCAACTATTTTTATTCCTGGAAGTGTCTGAGGGATGGCAAAGGACATTTGTTTCCACTGTGCATCCACCTCAGAACCAGGTGGCCATTTTAGAATGATAATACCTTCACAGATAAATTTTTTTTTTAAATAAACTTGTTTCAGGCTTAGACAAAAGGACAACAAAACTACACTGAAATACAAACCTGTCCTCACACTCAAGATTTCTTAAAAGTCCATAGCATAAAAACTGCTAGTTAAAAGTCCTTCTAACTTGTCTTACACTTCCAAGTGCAACTTACACACCCATGGAGATCCCATGACATCAAACAGGGACTACTTTGCAACTGACAAATTGAGGCGTGTGTGAGTGATCAGAGCAAGAATCAACGTCCACTCTACAGCCCATCAACAGGACACTCCCAGGAAGTTTTCCCTTTGCTTGCTTGGCAGGAAGATCACAGGCTTTTACTCATTGAAAACTTTTCACCAAATGCCTTTTTCAGTGAAGCTCCAGGTTTTTTCTCCTGCATACTGATTAATATGGCAAATAGTGGTACACAATACAGATCCAAGGTGTCTGGTTGCAAAGTCATGCATAGGTAAGTTTTGGTAAGACACAACAAGAAAAAAGGAGCACAAGCTCACATTTCTGCTTTTTGTAGACTCAGGCTCCTCACACTTCCCTATGAATATGCCATAATTCCTTGCAGTAATATTAAGATGCCTGATGTCAGACAGACATCCAAGAAGAGATTTGTGCCATGTACTGCAAAGCAGCACAATACCTGTAAGCAGCTGTGCTATGGTATTCTCTAGCAAAGTGAATACAAAGGGCACGCGTCAGTGAGCAGACTGTACCCAAGCCCACATTCTGGTCTGCACTCTCATGGCCAGTACAGACATTTGAGATGTTTTGTAACATCTATGCTCATAGTATAGGCTACAAAGTGACACAGTGTAAAGTTACTGCTGGGGAGCAAGCTCTGGTTCATCAGGTCCTCAGCAGTGACCGCTTCATGCAATAGAGAGGAAGCTTAGCTCTAATTGAAAGCAGCACAGAGAATCTCAGGGATAAGGTTCACAGGAAGACCCCAAAAAAGTGTGAGCCTTGGTTTTGGTTTCAGAGATCTCCTGTTATTTAAAAATGGGGTCAACTTTAAGAGTATCAGCACTACACTTACAAGCTGCCAGACTTCAGACAGCTACCACAGAACAGCTGGTTACCTTGAAGTAACTTATTTCTGAGTCCATGTATTCACTGGAGTAAATGGAACATTTCCCTTGAGTATCACCCAGAGTTAGGGTCCATAAGAGCAAACAAAGAAAGAGGCAGTAGTACGAAAAGGTGGCAGTTTACACAAAAGACAGAGGTCTCAGTACAAAGGAAGAAGGAGACTGAGAGAGTGGCAGGAGAGGGATAAATTGGTTAAAAGGAGGATACTAAGGTAGGTCTGTGGTAGGCAGGCAACACGAGGAAGGAGGCATGTGAGGTACAGTAATTAGTGCTGCGCAGTGTAAGACTCCGAGTGATACTGGATGATTGGGGCTGGCAGGCACTAGACACTTGTTTAAGTACACTCATTTTGTGCAACTCTAGTGTACAGGAGTTGTGATTGATTTCTAAGGAGTTATATGAAGAAGTTATTCAAATGCCAAGTCTGCTTCCTCAGATTTTGCAAATGTGAGAAAAAAAGAAGAGACTCCTTTGAGCTACATCTAGATGATTTTCTTGCAAGCCAAGGGAAAAATTATCTTCTACTTCAATGGAACACTTAACACATTCCTACTTCATTGTTCTTGTAGAGGGATTGTTGACCTTTAGTGGTCCAAAGACCAGTATCTTCTGATGTATTTTGTAGGTACTCAAACTCTCTATCTCATTGAACCTTCTACTCTTTACATTAAAAAAAAAGCTGCTACTCAGTTTCTAGAGGTTAATACTGTCTTGCATTGTAAAATAGCTTCATTTACTGTGGACTGAATCCTAGTACTTGAGACTAAGTTTGCCTTCCTTATACCACATATCTGTTATAATCATGCTTGTTTGAATTCTTCCTCTCGTTAGACAAATGCCACCTTTATCTCCAGTCACGCTCCTTGACTACATAAATAATTTAAGAAGACATAGTTGTCAGTACCATCGATTGTACAGCAGTGAGGAGTGTAGTCCAGTAATATTTAAAGTCTCAGTTGTCTGGGTCATGGGATGATAGTATGTTATTCATTCCACACATTCAGTCCCTCACTCAACTTGTCCTCTGTGAGACCTCCAATGTTAACTCCAAAATTACCTCAACTTTCCAAATAAGTATCTGAAACAGAATACGATTACATGGTATGCCCAAAGTCACAGTCACTCTATGGTAAAGCTTGACAGAAGTGCCTAAGAGTGAATTTTATCCACATAATCTCTGTATTAATAACAGATTTTACAAGAGACAGGGAAATTATCCTTAACAGTCAACAGAGAGTAGTAGTACACTGCAAATATGAGAAGTTCCACTGAATGGAAAGGAACAGAACTGGTTGGGCATAAACATATATAGAAAATCACAGTAGGAGTGAAACTAAGCCTTCAGAATAGACTGTCTCAGGAAAGCCCTCTCTCTCTTTCCCAGTGGACTACTGCTATTTAAACATCTGCTTCTACCTTCTGAATTTCCAGATAAGAACTATTAGCCAATTAGAAAAAGGTCTAATCTCTTTGCCCCATAAAAATTTTGTATCATGAAGCGCACAGAATTTGAAATGGTTAGATACACCACAGGTACATCTTTCTGTAGAGTTTAAAAACAGAACATTCTTTAAAATGTAGGTATTCATTCTACAGGGCCTGAGCTCCACTCTATGCACTGCAGCTATTTTAGAACAAGCTGCTGCTGTTAACATCCATTTCAGGTCTGCTGTGCTATCAAAAACAGCTTCACTGCTCACATGACGGTCATGCAAGTCAATTCAGGATTCAGCTCTCAGGCTATGTTTACATGGCACAACATACTGCTGTGGCAAGCTACTTCACAAGCCTGAACAAATTAATTTGCCTGCATGAAGCACTCATGACAGGGCTAATTAACAGACCTCTGTTACTTGTGCACAGATTTAAACTATACCGTGCAAAATTGTGGTAAAAGGACAGAATTAACAATAGGTAATACAAGACAACTAAGTGGGATGAATACAGACAAGTTTTAGGATACACTAGAAATTTTTAGCCAATTAAGAAAAATTGCAGCCCATCACCATCTTAGCTGTTATCTGTTATTTTGTGTACAATATAGAAGAGAGCAATTTTCAATTATAGACAAGAAGGAATCAAAATTTTGAAAGCGTGCAGCTCTTTCATACCAAGGTTTGGCTAGCCTATGTGAAAATAGTCAATTCTCAAATGTGTCACAAAGAAATGGGTAACTAGCCTAAAGAATATTGTTATATTAAATAAACCTACAGAAATTAATTCATTACAGAAACTTTTGTACAGATTTTTAAAACCAGCCTCTGAGATTTGCTAGCAGAAAAATTATTCTGCATACACTTCTGAAAAATGGTTTTAAAAACATCTACAAAAAAGAGCAATGGCTTTTTATCACATACTGTAGTTGTCTGGAACAAATTCAATAGAACCCTCTTGGTTTCATTCTTAATTGGTTCCATAAGATGTTCCCATAAAGGAAATATTTTTGAGCAAAATTCCACTGAGATCTTTTCAACATGTTTGCATAAGTCTGATCATCATTACTGAATGCCTGTTACATTTCTAGCCCCGAATCTTTTCCCCCCGAATATTTTTAAATATTACTGGACTACACTCCTCACTGCTGTACAGCACTTTTTCTTTTGACATTTCTTATGTTAAGCCTCAGACGCAGAAAAGACCACAAGCAGCTCATAGGCACATTACGTATGGTATTTGATACGCTACTTGTGCTTGAAGTAAGGGGAGATGTAGCAAACATCCTGAGATTTACAAGTGAAAGAATGAAATCACAAGAGAAACAAATTTACAGGCAAAGAGGCTCCTTATTAATTCAACAGGGTTCTCATCACTTTCACAGCTCCAGCATTCATATTTACTATGTTACTTGTAACTACTTATTTTGAAAGGGAAAACTGCACCTTGCAGACACCTCCACTTTATTACGAACTACTAAGATAACTTTTCCCTTGCTACTTACCTCTGTCTGGTCTGAAAATAAAATATTTATTCTATCTTTTCTTTCCATTTTCTCCTGACAACCAAACATTAAGCTTGCTCAGTAGTTACCTGAAAATACTACAGGTAATCCACATTGCTTACTTCACGTGGCAGACATACAGATAGCAGATCCCTGAACTATGTTTCCGTTTGTCAGGTTTGGGTCCATAAAAGGGCTGGACTTGCCTAAAAGGCCTCTGAAGCTCTGGATCCAAACAAAATATCCAAGAAGCCCAGAAGCCAGCTATATTATTTCCTTTCAAGTCCTGGTAAAGAAGCATGCCAGAAATGAAATAAGAGGTATGAAGCTGTATTTCATAGCACAATAATACAACTTTTCAGGGAAGATCCAGGCAGGTCTGCAAATACTGGTTTCCACCGTGCCTAATTCTTATTTCTTTCTTCGGGTCCCAAAGGCTTTACAAATTTGATGCTTGACACTCAGCTGCTAAAAGTACTTTCTTGGGGCTAAGCTACATGATCTAAAGTGACACAACAACCAGCAAGTTGCCACCTATCAGTTGAGCCATTGTAACTGAAAATACTGTTAATCTTTCTCAGCTGTAAAGTAAAATAACCAGACTGTTTAGTGCCTAAAACATGGCAGTTAGTTATTATGCTTTAGCTGACAGATGATAACCTTTTAAGCCACAGTAATTAAATTGTCTGTCCAGGCCCTAATGCTTAATGCTGAGATAAACACTTGTTACAGATGGGGGGGAAGGGGGAACAATCAAACAAAAAACAGAAACATCCCCCTATACAGGTATATTGCTTAATTCTCATGGATAGATAGGTTGCATTAATTCTGTCCATAGACTGATCAATCATGGAAATGCAATACGGAAGAACTGAAATCAACTAACAAACTGGCGTGGCCAGGAACAGTCTTTCAATTCAGATGACATTACTTAAAAGGCTGTTAAATCCTCATTGCCTTTAAAAAATGAGCATCTGGCACGATGATGTCATCAGCAGATCAAAGAGGCTTAAATAATGTGAACCAAAGTAAAAGTTCCTCTTCCATAATAGGAGGTTAATACAGGTTCTATCACGTTTAGCTGAAAGGACACCAACAATCTGAGAGCACCCCTCTACAGCTGCCAATACAAAACTGATTAAAAAAAAAGCAGAGAATCAGGACCAGTATATCCAAACCATATCTGAATGTGATCACCTCCAGCGGGAAAGACAGCCTGCCCCAAAAACAGTAACAGACATTGTTACATAGGTAAAACCATCTGTATTCCTGCTACATCCCTCTCACGTATGTGTTCCAGGCCAGTAAGCACCACTGTGTTATACGTAATAAGAAGTCCGTAATAACACCACTAGGAAACCAAATTCTAAGCAGACATTTTTCCATGAATACAGAACACTCTAAAACTACCTGCCTTAATGCTTGCTTTGCCCCTACCAACAAAAGGCCACAGAAGAGCACACACAACTCTCCCTCGCCCCACAAAAAAAAAAAAAAAAAAAAGGAGAGGGAGAGAAGATTAGGAAAAATCTATGCACCATTTCATAATCTGTAAGGAAGAAATAAGGATAAGGAAAAAAATTATGTACCACTCTTTAGTCATTTTGTTTAATGCACAATAAGAAAAAGAAGATTGAAGATATCACAGGTATGAAGTTGCAACACAACAGTGCAGGGGGGCAGGTGACCATCTTTATCCTGTATTTGAACTTTATTTTTCTAATCTCTGAGGCTGTACTGAAAGATTTTCTAATAGGAGAAGCTGTGTTCTCTTTCAAAGAATTTTCAATAGATTAAATATGATTTTTCTCCCACTACAGCAAAGATAATTATCTTCTCTAACCACTGATACAGTGTCTGCTTGAGGTCTTCCACTTCTTTGACTAAGCAGTTTAGTTTAATGGAAAAAAGTTTAATTTTCCCTTCCAGAGAGACTGAATAAAGTTTTAATGTCATTCTCTAGAAGCTGGTCAAATCCAGCATTTCCTCTAAAGACTATCTTTTTTCAGTATCTGTCATGGAGAACTGGCTGCTGGAGATTATATCCTGCACTGTGGGCTAGAGGGATGTGCAGTGTCGGAGTGGGAGACGGACCCGGAGTAACGACGGAGTCTCAATGTGAGTATGATCGTTCTCCCTTTATTCAAGCTGTTACAGAGTATATATAGACAGGCGATAGAGCATGTGCTAGCAATAGTTATATGATTGGTTTACAGTCTCTGTTCACACACCTAAAGCGGATATATGATTGGTGCAAGGTTGCTGTTCCTGTGGAGGGGTCTGTCGGCACCCTCCTTGACTTGTTTACCACTACTTGCCTTCCCCCATCTGTAACGGTCTAGGAATGCTCAAGGACAGCTCGCATACACGTGAGGCCCTCCCTCCATCGTGAAGGCAGGATTGCTCACTTCTAAGAGATCATGCCCCTTTTCGCTTAACCATTCTTCCACAGTGCAGAGTGCAACCAACTAATAAAAACCCATAGGCAGGAGAAATTCGCATCAAGCATAGCGCTGCTGTGAGGTGACAGAACATGAAGGCCCTGTGTGAAGCAGATGTTGTAGCCCCTTCCTGTTTTCCCTGCTCACTCCTGTGATGTGTTTAGCATCATGTTTCTTTTTCCTGCCATCAGAGGAAAAGCTAATGCCAATGGTGATTCCATGGCTGAGATTTCCAAAGACAAAGAAAAGCTTTGGATTCAAAAAGAGATTGAACAAACCATGGATGAAAAACATCCATTAAGAGCCATTAAGTAGCAAGATATCATCTCTGGCTCAGGAAGTCCCTGGATTGCAAATTTCTGCAGGCTGGAAGATTATTCTGGGGAAACTATACATTAGCATTGCTTCTATATTCTTTCCTATGCTTACACTGTTGGCTAATGTCCAAGACAGAATACATGCATAGCTGGAGCATGGGATGACCATGTATGACCATTCTTTACGATCTTAGGAGAGTACTTATTTGAATACTCAGTTCTCACCCACTTTAATGACTCTAAAAATTTAGCTCAGAAAGGAAGGAAGTTAGCCGGAATCATCACCTCCAACCATGAAACACAGAAAAGTCAGCCTGCTTCTGCTCCCACCCATTGTTTTGCCCACTAGACTCTCCTGCAGACTGAAGGTTATTTGGCCAACTAAGCACAGTGTGTAGTGGATTTCTATAGATTGGGTTAGTTTTAAATGAGTTCTTCACTTTCGTAAGCAAATGTAACAGCTTTAGAAGTGAAATGATTTTGATGTTCCAGAGAACCTTTGTACTTATCATCTAACTAAACAACATAGTTGAACTCATGAATCAGGACATCCTAGGGATTTGGGAGCTCAGGGATTTCTGCGTTTCTGTCATGGATTTTTGTTTCTCCATTCTGCCCTCACTGTATGTTCTTACTGTCTAAATTACATAGGTTCTGCGCTTTATTCAAACTTTTCTTCCCCTTCCCCTGGATGATCAAGACCTGATCACATACCCAATTAAAATGATTATGTGGTGGACTTTAAAAGTGCTTAGTTACCTAGGGATGTAGATTAGCACCTAGTGAGATTTTCAAAAGCATTTAGGAGCCTAACTTCCATATTGATCTATCTGCATTACTTGGTGCCAAACTTCCTTTACAAACTTGGCCCATAAAAAGTAATCCACTGACTCTAATGAACACAGACTGGTATCTTTAAAGAAGAAGAAGAATGGAAATTCACTACATAATAAGCAGGTTAATAAAACATTATATTCACAGTCACATTTTACTAACTGAACTGCTTAAAAATCCATGTTCCTTCTGTGGCCATTTACTTCTCCTGAGCTCCATTCTTTTTATTTTGCTTCACTCTCCCTGGCTGTTTCTGAACACTTCCAGCCTAAGGCAGTCAGGCAATCTCTGCAGGGACACCTTTTAAAAGCAGAGTTGATCATCTCTCAATGACATGTAGTCTAATTAGCAAATCAGGTAAGGGTTGGGAAGGCAGCAGGGGCAAAACCCATTAAAAGCAACCAATTCTTGATTAATTTTCTTCTGAAAAGAATAATTAATTTTTTTTTCTTTTCCACAAAGATTTTGCTTTATCACAAATCCAGTGCCCTGAACCGTTAATTAATTAAATCTATGGTTTCAACCAGCTCTCCAAGTAACCTGCTTAATTTCAGCCAGGTTGGAGGAAAACTCCTTAGCAATTTGTATCTCCTTGACTTCCAGCTATTTAACTGTCTTAAAATCAGGAGCCTTGAGGTCTAATTGTATAATGGCATAATTGGGGGGAGAGGTTGTTTTTTTACTAGTACTATTAACATAATATTCACTCAGGCAGGCTACCTGATTGTCTTTTATTTTAGATAGGAATTTAGGATTTAAATTGTTTGTATCGAAAATATTTTCCATTTCACCCCTCTGGCCAATATGTGGGTAGTATCTGGGGTATTCTAGAGCACTTTCACTATAACAAACTATCCTTTGTATTTTACCATTGCAGTCTCTAAAGTGAAAGGCATTAAATTGACTTAATACCATCTCTTCTGTACCATTTCAGTGCTTTGCAGCAGATTTTCAGATAGCTGGTTTCAGGAAGCACATGGGAGTTTCTCTTGGCCCAACAGGATCCATGGCATTACTGAACCCTTCCAAAGAATGCCAGCAAGGAGCACATCTCAATAGAGACCGTAGTAGTATCTATGGTTTCAAACTACTTTGCAAGCTGCCAAACCCAGACTACGAAAGGAGAAGATGGAGAAGAATATAAAGAGGACATACAGCTACTTCTGTGTTCCCTTCAGGTACCGCAGTAGTAGAAAAGGCCCAAGCTCAAATATCAAGCCCATATTTTGTTTCCTGGAATCTTTCTATTCCAATTTTCTCTGCTGCCTGGAAAAATTAGCTAGAGATGAACTCATACAACAGCAAATTAATAACTAGCTAGTGGAACTCAGTATTAGAAAAGTGTTTATTAGAAATAGAATCACCAGTTATCCCTTTAATCAATGCAAAAGTATAAAACCCCACTACCTAAAGCTGGTGCTGTACAATCGCAAATGGATAAAGGATTTCACTATGAATATTCATCTCAGCTTTTAACTGAATTCTCTTCTGGTCTTTGCTCACCCTGCTTTTGTATTCAAAATAGGATTTCCCTGAAGTAGAACAGAAAGAAATGTCACCAGCATGAATGCGCACAGAACCCAAAGTTTAAATTTGCACAGGCACAGATCTGCCCTAGAAATGTATATCCATTCATCCAATCAAGCAAGAAAAAAGGTACCATATGACTTCTCCAAAAGATAAGAGAAAACACAGCTCCAGCTTAATGATTGCTTATAACAAGTCCATGGTAAGGGGGGAGGGCAGACCTCTAAGCGCAGAAGACTAGAAGTGTTTAATACATTCATGAAGCAAACAGCTTCAGGGGAATTGAGGTTACTCAAAGGTATCCTTTACGCATACTAGAAGAGGCTACATATACTTTGCAGATTAGTTTTAGCACATTATTCTCTAAAGCTCAGTCACATTATGCTTCTGTGTTTTCTTATGTGTCTGCTTTGGATGACCAATGATCTCTCAGGAAGATTTTAGCAAGGGTTGACACCCCTGGTTAATTAATTACTCCTGACATTTTGCATCACGCTGTCAGCTGTGCATGAAGAGAAACCTATTTTCTCCTAGAGAATGAGAAACCCCCATACAATTAGCTCTGCATAGCTGTATTTAAAAGAAGCTGGCAGGGCAAGCTAGCTCACTAGTGAGTCTGTCTCTGGACATCATGTTTTTAATTCTTCTACACACTCAAGAGCAAAGATTCAACAATTAGAAAAAAAAAAAAACACAGCGTAGGGTGAAATCAGTATTTCTTACTCACCCAAGAAATTACAGCATGAATATAAGAAAGTTCAGCAAAAGCTGTATCGCAACCGATGCCTGAATAAGGCCTGTCATAAAAAACAGGAAATACTCCCATCGCACATCACCACCATCAGAAAAAAATAAACCTTCTATAGACAAGACCAGCCTCTGCGGAGTATGTGAACCAGCTAAGTCCTTCTCTGCAGAACAGCAGTTTAACTCACACTTCTGTCAACTTGGAGGATAGGAAAACATGCTCCAGTCAGGGTCACAAACCTATTCCAAAGCCATTAGAATCATTAGCTAGGGGTCTTATTATTCAGACTGATTAATCCGGATTAAGCATAAGGGAGGCCTGTTAGTGAACACACCACAGTGAACTTATGCTCCTCTGAGCACAGACCTGGTTCATATTCTTCTTGCTTAGACCACTGGAAGAAGATCTCATGCACCTGACTACACAGACTTGCTTTGTCAGAGTAGAGAAGAGATCCATGTTACAGTCCTTACTGCCAGCTTTTGATCACTGTGATCTGAAGAAAGAGAATGAAAACTTACCTAGGCAAAAAACATCTAATATCAACAGTGCAGCCGTTAGCAGGTGAAACATATTATATAGGTGATAGGAAATGGGGCAAAGCTGAAATGATCATGGATCAAATGGAAACCCAGGAGTACTGTTACAGTCATCTCCTGGCTGGTGTGACAGCTTTTTTGTCCTCAGAACAAGAAATCTAATGCTCCTCACTTAAAGGGAACAGGCTTCTGTAACAAGCTGCTTGCTGCCTCCTCCCTCCTCTCTGAACACTTCTTCCTCCTCTTTTTTCACCACAAAGGAACTGACAAGGAAAGGGCCTCTCTGTACTGCAATACCATGGTTTGTGTAGGGTCCATGCAGGAGAGCAAAGAGAGCAGGTCAGAGGTCTTCAGTGAATCAGAGGAAAATGATGGAAGAAATAGATTTGCTGACTAACCCAGCAGAAGCAACTCTTCATTTCCCCTTTTCTCCAAGATCTGAGCTTCTAGAAAGTGAAGGCACTATTCTACTGTATCTCTTATTTCCCCAGAGACAGAAAAGCTGAAATTTTCAGAGAGAAAAGCAAATAAAAGTTATGAGTGCATGTGACAACTATTGCTGAAAAAAGCAATGATAAAAAGATGAATGTTTCTTGTATATATTTGTTCAATTCCATTATAACACAAGATGTCTGGTTGTTACAGAGTTACATTCTGCTCCATATAACAGTAGCATAAAGTTAGAAAAGCTCTGTTTGCATCAGACTGAAACCAATAATAGTATGTCCTATAAAATCAATTTCAAGCTTCTTATGTCACTTCTTAATGAGTGCGTCATGGCACTAGTTATTCAAAATCATTTTAATAAAAAAAGATTTTTGAAAATCAGGCGTACACTTGAAAGGTAACAGGCTCATTTTTGGAAAGCCATTTGCAAGAATAACTTCATGCAGCTCTTTATGGGGCATGCTTTTCAGTTACTATGCATCTCTTTGACCTTTTACTGTTGTAACAACATAGAATTACTTTTAACTGTAGCAACAACTGATATTTTCCAGCCAATTTGCTCTGACTTTACTACATGTAGATTTGATTTGATTTTTCTCTGAAGGAAAAAATACAAAAGGATGCTTGAAATGTACTAGAGTAATAGTGTGAACAAAAGAGAGTAACAGAAAAAAGTTTTGGTAAAGCTATCGCATCCCTTATTTATAGAAATGAAAACCTTATCCACCCAAACAAACAGCATTCCGCCTGCCAGCAAGCAGTAATAAGAGCAAAAAAATAGAAGATAATGAAACATGCAAGTAAATGCATTTCCCTTGATGAAGTGAAAAAAACATTAGAAAAGCAATTTTCAAGACATGTATGCATTGTGTGTGTTATTACTAATTATTATAAGGATTGCAAGGGCAAACTTCCAGTTTTGCACTCACAAAGCAGTTCAATTTTTCCGAAGTCCTAAATTTTCAGTCAGATGCATGTCTACACAGCAAAGTGAAGATGGATTGTAGCAGATACCTGTTACACTGTACTTGTCTGTATGCGTGATGATAACAACGAAGATGTAGCAACAGAAAGCATGTATTGGCAACTGCATTCTCCATACTTGAGGGCTTTCAACATAATTGCTAACACACATTAGAATTCATGTCCTTAAACCTATACTGGCATTGCTATCCATTCTGGCTTGGTTTCATAGTCCAGTCATGCCTTCATTTTGCTATGTAGACATATCCTCTGCAAATTCCAGGTTTTCAGAAGTCCGTAGAAGCTTTACATGTACCTTCCTTTCTCCCTTGCAAAAACAGACTAAAAATAAATTGATATAAAGAAACTGTTAAAGCATAGAGGAACAAACAGTTCATCTCTACTTCTGCAGTGGGAGATTCAGAATTATATACAAAATGACTCAGTGAAGTTTGAGATGTTTCTGAAAGAGTCATCTCGCTTTATTATCCCAAATTCATCGGCTAGACCAATACAAAAATGATTTGATAATAGTGCACACAACTTCAAGAACATTTTTATGGAAGGGTCAGTTCAAAAAGCAGACAAAGCTTATTTCAAAGATCCATTTTAACACGCTACTTCTGGCTCTAAGGCATGCAGGCAGAATGTACAGGTAAGTTTAACAAAAGACAGTCAGTCTAATATTTGGAAGATAGCTGGCACCATTTTGTTCACTGCCAAAGAGAAAACGGTAGGAAATATTACTTCTGAAAGTGTATTTGATTAGTGATTATCTAAATGAGGAAGTGCTAAATACACTTATGTGAAACCAAAGTTGCTGCAAATCCCAAAGACTGGAAACTGAAGTACCTCAGAAGTTCTCCCCACTGCTTAGCTTTCCAATTCATTCTTGCAGCTACCAAAAGGCCTCAATAATTTGGATTGCTAGTTAACTTTGTCTAGTATGAGTGGCACCTCACAATCTAAAGCAATAGCAGAAGTTTGCAGTGCAGACACCAAATTTTTTATCAAAATCACAAATAAAAAATCCATTATTCTTGAATAAGCATCAAAAGATGAATACTGTATTACACCGTTACTGAAACTCACTTTGGATTTTTGAGCCTGAGCATCTGTTATGTGATAGTATTTTAACTGCAGCTGCATAAAACATGGCAGTTTTGATTCCCAAGTGCTTGAACAAATATTTTCTCTGGTTTTGATTCATGTAAGTTCTCACACAATTCAGGACATGTTTACAATATAAAGCTGGCATAGGATTATATTTTAAGAATATTTGCAGGTGTCCTCTGTAATTTATATCTTATAGTACTTTTCACACTTAATGAAATTGGCATATATTGGTTTTGTTTGAGCAGTAATAGCCCACCATCCCTGATATTTGCAGGAGAATTTTAAAAAATTCCTTCACATCTCTGAGGGTTGCCTCCTACAACACAGTGAATTTCAGACTGGGGATAACAGAAAACAACCAAGCCAAACTTTCAGGGATTTTGCAGGAAATGATTGGATATGTGACAAGATTGAGTCTCCACAAAACCAGTCCCATATTACCGAGAAACTGAAGGATAGAAATTAACTACTTCCTCTGGATTACAAGAAGCGACATTATCAGAGGTGGGATAAGAATATAGGATTTCCTCTTCCTAAACATCCTCATCAGCATAGATGATACCAAGCTTATCTTGTTCATTACTTCACATATAGGTTTCTATAGGAGTAAACAGACAAGCCATGTAAATGTATAAGTCACACAAAAACATCAGAATACAAGAACAGAGGTGGAAAAAAAAAGTTCTGAACCAAATTCATCCCATCATATAGTTATCTCTCTATTCAGGTACAGCATCTCTGTTTTCCTATATCTTCACTTGAGAATCCCTGAAATGAAGAATCCTCTGAACATAACAACTGAGTGGTTTTCTCCCTGTAAGTCATTCACAGGGATACTTCTGAAAATAGCATATCATTAGTTGATATGCTCTTTGCATAAAAAGAAGAGCATAACATTTCCTATGTTCATTCAGGCAAACAAAATACATAACACTCCCCAGACTGGCCACTGGGAACTGCTTAGCTATCTCCAGCTTCAGATCTTCTAGCTAATTCAGAGATGTAAATGAAAAAGCACCATTGAGTGCTACAGTGTGGATTTGTGAGTCCTTAGGAGCCACCATGCAGATATAGCAACAAATAGGCTATATTCCTTCAACTGTATAGATTTTATTCATTTTTGTCTGAACAAAATTCTGCCAAAATTTATTAGTCTAAATTAAGAGAATAGCCTTCATTTATTTAGTTGATTCTAGGATAATATAATCAAGTTACTATGAGGTAAAGCATTCTTTGCTTCCTTTCTCCTTTCCAGAATAGCTTGCAAAAGAACATATTCAAACAGTAATTGCTTGTACAAAACACAAGAAAATTTCAAAACATTTTGTGCTGTGTGACACTTCCCTTATGATGTGAGAGACGTAATATTCTGGGTGCTATCTTTTTTTAATTAAAGCCAAATAGCAATCTTGATAGATTTTTTTTTCTTTTAATAACATACAAGTCATTCTCAACAAAGTGCCTTGAACTAATTACCTCTTAGACAACAAGCATTACTGCAAATCATCTTCGCTGCAAAACATGAATAGGATATGATTGATGGGAAGAAATTTTAATCTCAGTACAAAGAACTAGGTCCCTTTCCTCCTTTCCTTTTTTTCCTTCTCTTTGAAGTTAAGCTGTTGAAAGTCTACTGTGTCAAGTAAATAATACTTAGAGTCCTACACTACCTGTGCTATACACAGGATGAAAGCTCCATGTGGAGGTTTATCTTCATAATGCTCCATTTAGCTTATTATGCATTACTCTTAACGATAGTTATGTAAGAAAAGGACAAGCAAATCTGTTCTAGCTAGTCAGAATAAGTCACTATACAGTAACTAAAAGCCCAGTTACTTCAGTCCCCACTTGTACAGAGTTTAGCATGGTTTGAACTACAGAATTTTCCCAACAAAATGGATAAGAAAGATGCTGCTATCACAGCCATATCAGCACACAAAGTTTTACTAAAATGAAAGGTGGAGCACATTTAACAATTTTGCTGGATTGAAAGCTATTATATAATGTTTAGTTTAATAGTCTTTTTTTTTCCCCCCACTGTCTGATCCCATTTGGGTTGCAAATTGGAGTGCATGCTGATACAAAGCAAAAGGTGGTCAACATTTTTGTTACATTTTTCTATGATGGAGCTACCTGGGTGCTTTGTATGTGTATGTGCTTTACTGAATCAGGACAACAATGAAGTCCGTATAAATTCTTAGAAAGCAAACGTAATTGAAAGAGAATTTATTATGAGTAAAATAACCATAAGGTAGACTGTCATTAGGACCTGTGTAGACAGTGAATTAAATGTCAGAATTTTTCCAAACTTTCCATTCCAGACTTTCCCCTCAGTTAACAGACATTCTGTTCAAAGCTGCACACAAAACAGAGTGATAGGGCATTGCTTCATTTTTGGTTGGTTCCAAGTCAATATACTTGAAGCCAAAGCCAAGGTAGCTATGCTTGTTTTGTATCTGCTGAAACCCTTCTCTCCTGGACTTCCAACCTAGAATATGGCTCAGAAGAATGACACCCCATGAGATGCCAAAGGAGCTAAGCTTTATTTCATCGGATGGCCAAGAAATCCCCAAGAGACATCCTGATGAGCCAACACTATAGTCTGCTGGAATTTGATAATGAAAATGGTGCTGTCAGACAGTGATAAACAACCACTTAAATGAAAGGCAAAATCAGTCATTTTACAGAAACTCTTTTAGACTCAAGAAGAGGGAATATCAGTAGTTTTGAGCCTTTTCTTTTAATGTTTTACTTTAGTAGTTATTGTGTTTAGGAGCTGTACTTCTGCCTGCATTTTTATTTCCAGCAGTAACAGATAGTAACTTCTCCTGTGCGCACCACTGTGAAAGGACAAAATGTCAAACGCATCTCTTGCAACTTGGTAAAACATCTCCTTTTTTGATTCTTCTACAATTCACAATTGGTAACTGCATGTTACATCGGGGGAGTGGAGGACTTGTCTAGATTTATACAAATAGAATTGAGGTCAGATTTCAGCACTAAATCTTTCAAATGCTGTTTGGGAATCCTATATGCCACTGCCTATCTATTATTAGCAGTGTTTGAGCTAGTTGCTACTATTTAGGAAGTTGGCAAGCATCGTAAAATAACTTCAGTTGTACTATCGGAAAGGTAGCTACCCACACACAGCAAATCAGTGATGCTGATCTAAGGAGGTGGGAACAGACCCAGCAGCCAAGAGATCTGCATCCTCATCTGCACTCTACACTATTACTAACTTGCTGTAGGATGCTAAGAGTCTCAGTTCATCCTCCTGGATTACTGTCTCATTTGTTTATATTGTGTCATCAAAGGGGTAATGAACCATATACCATCTCCATTACATGCATGTACATAGCTTGCACAGTCAGAACCCAAGCCCTTTAGGAAGTTTCTACACATCCTGGTGTAGAAGGTAAATGGCCTCCACTATATGTGAAATTAGTGCATTTCTGACTTGTTTACTTTTGACAGATTTCCCACAACTGCTTAATAATAAAGGCATAATCATAAAGGTGGAAAACAATCTGGCACAAACAATTTCAACCCCTACTTTCTTTGTGAACGGGAAACCTCAGTGGATGCGATCATTTATTAAACTCCTCTCTTCTTTCTCTGTGTTTAGTTTAGTGTCCATGTTCTCCTGTCACAGTCTTTGCATAGAAGCAGAAAGAGATTAAGAATTTTTCCTCAATGAGATCTCTCACACTCAGCATACAGTCAGAGTGGGCAAAAAATACACCATGTTGCAGAGCTCATTTCCACCTTAGCTACGAGGAACATATACTAGGAATATATATTTGTTGTAACAGGACTTGTGCATTCTTTTCTTAGTACATTGGCAGTATTGCCAACAGTTACAACAACCAACATTTTTATTTTCCATGTGCATTATAGGAAGATTGATTCTGCTATTCGCCCACAAAACATCCACTCTTTTTCTTCAAATATTTCCAACAGAAAACTTACTGCATTAAAATCTTCTGATCCTGCAAACGTTAAGGAGAATTACAAAATCGTGAACATTCCTATCTTATTCATGATAAGATTTTACTTTGCACATACCTTGTACATCATCACAGATTTCCCAGGCATCCAGATGAAACATGAATCCCCTTCACCCTTGGAAGTAAAGAGATCATTATAATAGAGGTATATGTGGATCTTTCTTTTAATCAGCACCTAGTTTAAAAGCTACTAAAAACTTTTGTCATTAGGATCTGTGGTAAAAAAAGCAGGTATGTTATTAGAGTGTTCTAGATAATCTACCACACTGATGGCTTTCAAAAAGTGTCTTACAGACTTGAGGCGCTCTGCTGCCACCTGTGTTAGACTTCTGTATCACCTTCCCTCCTAAAACTGTTTGCTTCTTCAGGTCCTTTTCACCAAATTTCTTCTTCAGCAGGTAATAGGTCATTGTCTTTAGAGCTTTCCCCAGTTTTGACTGTTCTCCAGAATCAGGTCATGTCCTGGACCCTTTGCAATGTTACGCCCATAGGCCTAAGAAACAGACACACTGTACAAGTGGAGAAGTGTTTCCCAAGCTTCACTGTGTTTCCAAGTCAGTCAGGATACCAGCGACACATCAGGGATGGGCTTCCTTTCACCTGCCTCTCCCCAGAAGGGAACAGATAGTTTGCAGCAAATAGGATATTCCACACAATAGCTTCATGCCCATACTGGAACTCTGCTCCCTAGAACGGACCTCACTCTGATACTATAGACACCCTTCTATGATAATCCACAGACTTTCCAATTTACCTTGAAATGTGCATACAAACTCTAGGATCACCATTTCTGTTTTTAATCTTCCTGTTGTTCTTTACATAGCTCCTGTAACAGACTTTGATTTGAAACAGCAATTTTGAGTCTGTTCTGTTTTACTGATTATTGCCCTCTGCTCTATCTCAAATCACACCGTGCAGAAGAAAGTTATCTGCAGATTTCAGGTGCCTTCAGAGTTGAGCAGCAGCTAAGGGAAGATATAAGACATTTGTCTTTACTGCTTCTAACCCTCAATATTCAGCACAACATGAAGCTTTTTCACCTTGCTCTCTAGTCCTTCTTGCTGACAGAAACCAGCAAAAGGTGACAACAATTCCCACAACTAAAGCTGTAGATTTTTAAGTTTAACCTCCTCTGAATTTGCTGCCCTTGGGATTTTTGAACTGTACCTGGCCCTCTGACTACCAAAGTAGAAGATAAAAATGTGTAAACTGAGTTATAAAAAGCTTATTTGATTTTTATGCTGAAAGGTTATCTTGACCACTATGCTAAGATACTGCATTTGGAACAGCCTTCCTCCAGATACTTTCTTGAATGATAAAAAGAAGGCAAGAACAGGAGAACAGAGAGGAAAAAAATCATTGCTCAAGCAAGCAAACCACTGGAAGCCAGGTCTAGTAGTTTCTGAAATCAATGAAGTTCTGTTTTACTTCTGCATTAGAAGAAATGGTTGAAAAGTGCATAAACATGACATTTTACATAAAATAACTAGAGCAAAATTGAAGATGCTTTTTCCTGCAAAGGTTTCTTTAAAATCTGAACTTTAGCTAAAGAAGATGAACACAGCAGTGGAGACTAATAAATGATGCATCTGTTTGGCTATAACACAAGAAAGACTGGTATTTGCCTAATTGAAAAAAAAAAAAAACTGCACACAGATTCTGGGTAATTTTGGGTACAGATGGTGACTTTAATGTGTATGGTGACTGGAGTATGATTTTTATCTGAGGCATAGTTTTGTTAAGTGCAGCTACAAATTGTCCACAACTGCAGATGCATATTTGCATTTTTAATTGTTTGTGCACAACATTGAAAAGCTATACCCATAACTGCCAATCCTTTTTAAGAGTAATGGACAATATCGTTCTATAAAAGAGGATTTTTCCTTCATCCTGCTAACATTTCAGAAAACAGAGTTGGTCTTTAGATATTGAAAACATTAATAAATGAGTAAGTCGGAACATGTCACTTTTGAAAAAATTTGGCCAGAGATGATTCCTACTACTTAATTTGTTTCGTTTCGACTATGTCAAATTTTAAAAACTGAATATAGTCAGTTTGATTTTGCTGAGCAGAAAAAACAAGCAACAAGGGAAAAAGACAACAGAAAAAATGCCTTGAGGCTGAATTTCTTAATTCCTCAAAATGAAAAACATGAGCTAGGAGGGAAAAAAAACCCAACAAACTACAGTCACTTGAAAAGCATTTGATTTTTACAATGTGTTTGTTCAGTATTCCCTGGAGATCACGCCTTTATAGGATGCATAAGTGCGATATCAGAAATCAACAGTCAAATTTGAAAATCTGTCTGCTTATTCTAAAAAATTCTGTTTTCCTCTGATGTCAAGAAACATATGCTACATGATGCAGAAAATTAAAAGCCCAAAATCTTCTCTGCTATAACATACAGAACAATAGATCAAGGCTTGAAATGTCTAAATGCTCATTACACACACAGGTAAACTTCAGACTGATTTTTGTCTAAACCAGGTTCATGCCTTCATTAACTCCCCATAATCACTCACATCAGCAAGCTCTCCCTCACACTAACTTTGACCACTATTTCCCTTCCTAAAATTACCAAGTATTCACATGAAAGTAAGAATAACCATGTTTATTATTTATTTTTCACTTTTTGCAGTTCTCTATTCTTATTTTGTGATTCAGACAGCCACTCTGCATCTAAATATTGCACCACAGGACTGAATAACAGGCAATATGTAATGGATAAAGACTGCACCTAACTGTAATTAATAATAAATTAAAGCCTGAACATGAACTACTTTTTCTATATTGTGAACAACAATCGCATTTGGAGAACTTATAAAAATGCAAATATTTTGGTAACACAGGGAAGTTGTTTAAATTAAACTGCCTTTAATAACAAAGAAGGAACTAAAAGACTGTTCTGGAAGGAAGAACTTTTAGATATATTGCTATTTCAATGTATGTCTAGTAAGAGAATTACTGGCAACAGCAAATTAGAGAACGTGTACAAGAAAAAAATATAAATCTCCAGTTCCTAGTTTTCGGGAAGTTTATGGGTCATCAACAAAGAGTCATCGTTCATGTTCATATCCCCAAGAACATTTACAGGAGACTGATGAATCTTAGCTTTGTTACTCCTCCATAGTATCTGTCCAGGAAACAGAATCATCTATAAATTTTAAGGCTCACATCAGAAAGACAAAAAAATACCTAATAGTTTGCCTCTGACATAGAATAAATTACAAACATGCCAGTGAAAATGTATTTAAAAAAAAAGTGAATATATTCCATGAATAAACACGGAATTAGATGAGTACAAATAACAAAAGCCCTGATCTGGCCCCTTAGTCCTACTCTAGGTACTTTTTTTTTCCTGGAACCAGAAGGTAGAATTGAATCCTGATTCTAGGGCTGATATTATGCAGCCTGAACAGCATATTGTAGGGGAATTCACACAGCCTCCTCTTTGGCAAAATGGTCTGCATAACAACAGCTGATAAGAGAGGAGCAGGAGTGTAAACAGCTTGTGTGGACAGAATACCCCAAACTGACAGGCCACTTGCCCCGAAATCAATAAAACTGAGGAATACAACCATCAGCCACATTAAACAGGAACCACTTTTGAAACAAATTAGGAGTCAGTCTGAAAAGAAGTATAAAAGAAGCAAGAAAATCTTTTAACGGTGGCGGGACAGAGAGGGGGGAACAGAGCAGCAGTCAAAATGTGGTCTGGCACTGCAGAATTTGCCCTGCCAGCATTGCAGCCGCCGCCTGGGCCTGCCGGATGTTGCCAGCAGCCTGCATTCCAGGAAGCAGGCTGGCAGCATGGGCCACCACAAGGGCGTATGTGAACTCAGGGGAGCTCTGTCCCCAGCGTGTGAATTAGCAGATTGTAGAGAGAGCCACACACCTACACATAAAGCTAAAGCACCTACATCTCCAACAGAACGTGTGTGTAAGGGAAAGGACTCTTACAGAATGGAGAGGTGCTGGCAACCCATGCTTCCAAGAAAAGGGAGTGTTCACCTAACCATGTGAATGCATTGGTGATTAAAATTTCTTGGATAAATTATACAAAGGTGTTGAGAAATTTGTGTTTATTAACATTCGGTAAGCATCCAATATGATGGTTATTATATTGTATTGCTGATACTGATCCTGAACCAGTTCACTGACTGATGGTTAATTACATGCCATTAATAAATCAACAAACCACTTTGATCATGATTTGATTTAAACTATGTAAATTGATCCGTTTTCCCTATGACTCATATCAGCTCTGGTAAAATACAATGAGGTTTCAAATCTAATGGCTTTTATTCCCACTCTACATGTATCCCAAAAACAACACTTCTGCAGATAAGCACTGGTAAAAATACCAGCTCTCCAGCCCTGTGCCCATTCCAGGCTTGTAAGGAAATCATTATGCCAGCTTTACATGAGAAACTGATTGTTCTTTGCTGGGACATGACTAACAGTAAAGATCACCAAGATCACCACAGCATTGCTGCAAATAAGATGATGGGCCCAAAAGGCAAGTCCTTGGTTGAGCTGATTCTGATTCCTTCTAGAAATACTGTAGCAAAACTGCTTGATTTTCAGGAAGTAAAACATTGCTCTTCACATGCGATTCAATTTAATGACTTAGGGCAATTTGTCAATTCTTGAGCATTGTGCAGATTTGTGTGTTGTTTAGAAGGTACTTTCTGTAAACTGAAATTATCAGATTCTTCTTGAATCACGTTCACTGAGCAGTGGATTGAGGACCATAATGTCAAAAAAAATACCTTTCCCCTCTCATTTAGTTGCTTTAACCCAAGTTTTTTGTACCACTACAAGACAACATTTTGCCAATCATATTGTGTGGTATACTAGAAGCAATAACTCCTTTTGACTCTCTTTTATTACTAGTATCACTGTATTCACTTGCTTTTTCCATATTCCCTGATAAAGGTCGATTATTTGCCTTTAATAAAGCACTTTGCTTTTTTAAATATCCCTCTGAAACATCCCAATATCATTCATTCACCAGTCAAAAGCTAAGCAAAAGGCTAACTGAACTCTGGTTTTATTTTATCTGATAACTAAATTAACATTACCTGCCTCCAAACTAAGCTAGTTCTGAGTTAGAGGAGATTTATACCACAACTAGATACGCTATCCTGAGTTTGTTATAAACCACAACCTCTACAGATTTAACATAGCTTCTATCTGTGTAGTAACATGCAGATTTGCTTACAGATAACAGACATCTTCCAGAAACAGAAAAGTTTTCCTGCTTTCAAGGAATAGTAATAAACTTACTTCATATATAAACATAATTTGTGTTATTTCAAAGGTGTCAGTAGTATTTTCTCCAGAGACAGAGATCATTTCTCTTCCAACAATAGCAGTATTGTCATTTTGTTGACATCTGGAGACCTTCATCCAGTCATGTTCTTGACCTTGTTATAAATGTCTCTCCTGAGCATTTGAGTGAACTCAGTGTGTGTAAGAGAAAAAACAAAGATGAAGTCTTACTGTTCTGAGGAACAAATATTTACATACTTTAGAGGGCTAGGATATATATACTTGAGAGATATAGAGAGAGAAAGCAAGCGAGCGAGAGCAAGCAAGAGAGAAGGGCAGAGCGAGTGGGAACCAAAGCTATAATGATTGGAGAACTAACCAAGGATAGTACTGTATTCATAATACCCTGGTAAAAGTTGCTCTGCTAGAAGAATAAACAAGCACTCACTATTCCATACAGAACTGCTAACTAAACACTGAAAAGTTATCTTCCTTGTACCATACAGTAGTATTAGGTTTCAAGCAACGGCTATGTATAAGAACTTCCACAGTAGAGGAAACGTACAGTTGGGTAAAATGTAAAATGGTGGGCTGATTTCTCAGTCGGAATAAATCAATATGGCCCCACTGACACAAACAGGTAAAAGTTAAGGACTCTAAGTGAGGGATCTGCCTGAAGCCATGAAAACAACATGAATAGTTCCATCTGAACATGAGGAAAAACTTCTTCACTGCAAGGGTGACAGAGCACTGGAACAGGTTGCCCAGAGAGGTTGTGAAGTCTCCTTCTCTGGAGATATTCAATACCCGCCTGGACGCGATCCTGTGCAACATGCTCTAGGTGACCCTGCTTGAGCAGGGGGGTTGGACTAGATGATCCCCAGAGGTCCCTTCCAACCTCAACTATTCTGTGATTCTGTAATAACGCTGTTTTACAGAAGCATCACAAGACCAGTCCAAGCAAGAAGCAACTGTTTCATTTTTTCTTACAAATTACCTTTACTATAACTGCAATCTAGGATCTGTGTCCTTCATCAGACACATTGTACATGAATGCAGCAGAACCGCTTTCTTCAGTGCTGATGACTGAAGCCATCAGGTGCGGAGAGAGGGAGAAAGCTCTATACAGAGTACAGCAACAACAAATGGAAGTGCTGGAAGATAGCTGCCTCTCTATTATATTTTACCAGATGTTCTACATACATGCATGCATGAAGGAGATACTATCCAGACTGTAGTAGAGATACTGCCTGCACTGGGAAACTTCTCATCTCTGCCTTCTTCTAACAATCTCTTCCATGGCCTGACGTGAATTTCCTCATAGGCTTTCCCTACTTGCTACATATGTATGCAACAAAAGCCACAGAAGGCAATTTGCCTGAGATTAAGGTTCAGCCCAGCTCAGCTTCATGGGAGGCTCTGCTGATAGTATCTGCTGGTTCACCAGAGTCTCTCATGGTTTACAAGTTCTGCAGGAATCCCTTCAGAACCTAGAAAGGGCATTCAAGCCCACATACAGGTTGTGAAAACCTAAAACTCTGGCAGAAATGCTCTTAACAATCCTCTAAGCCTTGTCAGCAACACAACACAACACTGCACGAATATCTTCCAAGAGTTAGAAGTATTTTTTAAAGTGAAACCTGGAGCTAATTCTTCACCATATATTATCAAGCTTTGGTTACAAATGCCTTAAACCTGCCATTTTAGATTGCACATTTGGTTTTTTAGACAACTAAGAGGAAAAAAACGTGAATAATCTGTCATAGAAATGTTTAGGTATGCACTTAGACACATCGGTAAGAGTAAGATCAGTAAAATGTGATACTACATACTTATATATATAAATATATATACACACTAATAGAATACTAATAGAATGTCAGCTTAGATGTAAAGTACCAATATCAAAACCAAAATACAGAGATAATAGGAATAAATCTCAGAATCAGAAGGCAAAGTAAAAACAGTCTTCCTCTCCTTCCCACCAAACCCCAGCAGACCTACTGTGAAGTCAAATATGAAGTTACACAAACAGATGCACCAAGGAAGAAAGGAGTGTTTTAATCAGAATGCACTGAGTGAAATGAAATTTGGGGAAGAAAATAGGGATTTTTAAATCATTCTACTGGTATCAGTTATTTGCTTTACTCAGGTGCAAAGGACTGTGCATGTAACTACTTACTAGGTTGTATATGCTTTATTTCATGCAACAGTAGACAGGGATATATATATGAGAACTATGCAGCTTCTTCTTCTTAAAATTGAATTACTCACCCTAATATCTTGATGATGGAAGACTGTTGGTCGGGGGAGAGGGTAAGGAGATATGTGGAGAAGATTCAAATCCTCTGGTATCACTTTATTATAAACTGGATGTCCTTCTGCCTTTTTCCTAAGGGGGAACATGAGGTGTCTTCTCAGGAACTTAGTCTGAGGCACCGTGAAAGAGGATAACACTTTGTAGTACAGAAGGTTAATATGAACCTGTCTAAAAACGAAATGTGGCAGGTGTAATCAGTCAGCATCCAGACACAGCTATGCAACTTGGACAGAATTCTCTCCAGCAGCCCATGCACATACAGTACACTGCACTTGAAGAATACAAAAATCAGTGTAGCTGAAGATCAAATGTTTGTCCCTACTTACGCCACCATGTGGCAGAATACAGCTGCATACAACACTATCCCGTCAAACGTTTATTAAATTGTCTGTGCTATTAACTGAATTACTGAACTCAATGACACACACTGAATTATCACAGTCCCTCTTCCATGTAGTCTATGACTTCATGGTTGCAAAATAAATGTATGTTCTTTAGGAATGAGCAACATACAAAGAGGAGAGAGAAAAAAGTCCTACAGTCTGTGTTTAGGTGTATATGTTTAGGGTGTATATGTATATGCACTGACACAAAGACACTTCTATTTCCAAAAAAGGACTGCCTGTATCTCAAATTGTCTTAGTGAGTATCCATTATATCTACAATGATTTCAGCCTGTGGATGGACTGGAGATGAAAAACCTTCATCCGCAACCTGAAGAACAAACTTTAAACTTTCTAACTCATATGTTTGTCAGACTTCTTATCAAGGTGGAACTGGCATAAATTGGTGCTGCCTTAATATTTTTACAGTATTAAAAGAGAGTAACACAATGTTTTAAGTCCTCAGCTATAACTAAAATGATGTTTTTGTCTGAACTGATTTGTGTATTTGTTTTGTGGTACATTATGTCCCCAATGCAAAACAGGAACTGGCCAGAGACCACAGTTGTGTCACAGCCTGTTTCTGAGGAAACCAGGGCATGATCAGTAGGTGATGCCTGCACATGGCAGGACCAGACCAAAAATACAGTCAAGAGAGAGATAGGTATTCAGTTTAAATGTAACTGAGACCACCATTTGTTTGTCACAAGATCAGCTCCCAGGCATAATATATATTATCATAGAATATCCATGCCTTTAGTGCAGGGCCATGACTTGATTTTGAGTACGATGCTTTACAGAAGTCCTTGAAAACCAGGTTTGCCTATTCTACCTCTCTTTCTCTATATTTTAGTGATCCTTCTTCTCCATATCCTTCTAATCTGTTTTTCTCACCTTCACCTGAAAGGTGACTGCTTTGGAGGGATGAATGATGAGATCTGTGTAGTGTCTCAAGACAACTCCGTATGAAAAATGCTTCAGGAATGCAAGTCATTACCAGTACTGTATTTCTCTGTATTATGGTGTTTTAGCTCTATTTTATTCTCTGCTTTTTTCTTTGCCAGCTGTTTGCACATGTAATCCCCTCTTTCAGTCACATCCTTCTTTCTGCTGGCAATCTATTCAATTAGGCAGCCTCTCCACAGTGTTCTTTGTAATGTACCTATATATCGTGTTCTTCTACTTCTACAGAAAAGCTCTCTCTCTCATACATATATACACACACATATTTATATGAACAAGTCCATACTTAAAACTCCACTGTATTTCATGATGATTTAAACAGACGGTAATGAGGATAGCTCTCAAACTATCCTTTTGACTTACAAAAGAAGACCCTTTGGTGTCTACCAACAAATACAGAAATCGGTTACAGCAAAGAACAGTAAAATATTCCAGTGCTATAACATGCGCTGAACCAGGATGCCACTGACAAATGGAGCTGCCACTCAGGAAAAGAAGCAACATTTTAAAGTTAGCTTTAATTTAAAATTTTCCAGGTGGCTGAAGGCCATTTCTTGAGGGATGACCAGAAACTAGTTGATTGTCTACCTCAATCCTGTTGGAGTTATCTATCCCATATAATAAAGTATTCCAGGCTCCAATTCTATGCCCCACACAAAAAACAGGCACTATGGAATTCAAGAGTTAATGGACCAGAGAGAAACTAAGAACAGTTCTCAACCCATCTTCTAAGGATACTCATCTGAAATTAAGACGACTTGGGTAGTACTCACCTTAACACCTAGAACTCTTTCTGTATCTTAATCCAATGATGGATATGTTTAAGCACCAGAACTTATGTATTCACTATTAGGTACTACCATTACTCAGTTTGAAACGACATCCATGGGGGTCACCAAACTCACAAGGACCCTATTTCTTTCCAGAGGGGGTTATTAACCACTTTTCGTTCCTCTCTTCCACGTCTACGAATCAGTCTTAAAAGACTTCTCCTTGAAAAATAAGCTATTTGTTCCTTTTTTGTCTTTCAGGTCCTATAAAGAGATTTTAATCATCTCCTATCAATGGTATGCTTAGTATCCCAAAAATTCAGAAGCTTTTGGAGGGAAGAAAAAAAATTCTGTAAGAGAAACATGTTCTTTTCTTCTTTAAGTATTTTGTCATCATGAACTTCCAAAACATAGTACAACACTATTAACAGAAAACTTCTGGCTTACTCTGCATCATGTGTTTCATACTTATGGTTACATCTACACTGATGTATAAAAGCAGCCCCTAGGCCTGACCTTTTTTTTTTTTTTTTTGCCAAATTTGCCATCTGGCTTCATTTTTTGCCCACAGTTGACCTCAGGTCTGGTTTTGTGGCAAATAATGTGGCATTTCTGGAGGTATTCCTCTTTGGGAATGTATGGGAGGCAGAATCTTAGTCCATCTTTAATGAACAGTGAAGCATACAGACATTTACCATCTGTGGATGAAGTCAGCTGGAAGTGGGTGTAGGGCTAGAAGGCAGAAAGAAGAGGCATCAGTACATAGATTTTCTTCTTATGCTAAACAAAAAGAATAGTTTCTTCTTACACTGTATTAGACAGCTATTTTAATGCAGTTGGACACCTTTTTATCCCCACCTATGCAGTGTAACTTCTTATTTAAGCAAGTTTTAGCTTTTGCTGAGATGTTATGGTTTTTCAAAAGGGAAAACTTAAAACCTCATCATGTACAAGCTTCCTTGAGCTTCATTTCAATCCCTTTCATCAGGTTGAAATCAAAACCAAACAAAAAAAGGGAAAAAAACCCCACTTTCCTCAAGATCAGTGTTTCTATCTATGGCCTTCTTACAGGTTTTCCCTACCTGTACCATCTTCCTCTGAAGCAGTTGGTGTCAGCCACTGCTAGCAAGAGGGTGCTGCAGTAGACAGATGACTGTTTTGATACAATATGGCAGTCCCTATGTTCCCAAGTGATGCAGTCAAGAAAGAAGCAGGAGCTCTTGTGTTCACAAATAGGATTTTGCTCAAATAGAGAATTCATTTTAATCCTACTGCCAGGTACTCACTGCTAAAAAAACACCTTCTCCCCTCAACCTGTACTGAAAGGCGACACATTTCTGAAGACAGCAATAATTCTTTCTATATTACAAAGCTCCAATTGTACTAGATGATTTAAGATTGAGCAGTATGCCTCTAAATTATCACATATTTTTGTGTGAGAAAATGAATGAAAATACAAGATAGAATTAAAAAAAAAAGTCTTTGCAATGTCAATGTCATTCCCATCAATTCTCAATATGCTGCAGCTGACATGTAAGAAAAACAAATTTTCTCTGACTCCCAAAGAAAATGCATAGGCCTTCCTCATCCCCTGGTCTCACTTTAGGCTCAGTGTTTCACTACAGCTGCCTGCAAGCGAGCCCACTCAGTACTGCTGCTGCAACATTTTATCTGCTGTTACTGAGATGGTTTTCATGCCTCCAGCTGTAGCAGCAGTACACAAATCACTATCTTGTGTCTTGCTCTGCACAATCATTCCCCTGCAGTTTGCCATAAGCTCAGCTTCCTTCATGCATGGCAATGCTGCATCCACCTCTAGAAGTATATTCTTGCTTTACACAAAGAAAAAAGAGTGCGTAGGGCAATGGACAAGCCAGGGGAAGAGAGCACAGAGGAAGGTTGATGAGCTCCAGCTGCAAGATAACCTAGCTTGAAAAGCAAAGGAGAATCACATGGTACTCCACTGGTGCTGCTGCCACCTGGAGCCACCATTAATTTCCATGACCAATGATTGCTCTAAGATGATAATCTTACACTCATATTCACTGCAATTAGGCTAAAGCATCCCTGATACAGGAAGGTATCTGTTTTTACCAGACAGCATGCCTGGGGCTTGTCTTCTAACTGCCCATTCTCTAAAGCAATGCAGAGCTTACCAAAACCCCCCAAAATCCTGAAAATGTCTTGTCTGGAAGGTTTCCTCCTAATATCTAGAACTGGAGCAGATGCTTATCAAGGAATAACTTTTGGCAGAGCTTTGCTTTTCTGCAAGAGGTAGGAAATCAATTAGAGGTTTTCTTCTTGTTTCTAAAGAGTAAAAACTACAAAGGATGAGTAATCTCTGTTTTAGCCAAGACTATCACTTTGAAAGAAAGGTTTGTAGCATAGTTAAAACATTGCAGTGGGACCCAGAAGTCACTGACATAAGGAATAAAACCACCTCAGCTACTGGCTTCTTTCAGGATGCTGGGCAAACTACGTATTCGCTCAACATAAAAGTTCTCAAAGCTATGCAGCTCTTAAATACAGCTTTCCCTTTCATTTTAGCTGAACAGCTATGCATGAATTCCCTGAACAGCTCTGAAAATCCAGGCTCACTATCTCCATCTACAAAGTGAGAAATAAAATAGTATTTTTTCACTTCTTGCATAGATTATAAAATCTTCAGGACTGGTTTGAGTCGTTTGTTTGTACAATGCTTGGTAGTACAGGCATCCTGGTCTCCTAAGTTTGGCAACAGCAACCATGTAAAGCAGGGCAATTCTAGAGAGTCTTAGTACTCATGCATCTAACTTAAATTAAATGGAAATTTATGAATCAATTTCCTTTGGCTCCTTTTGAGTACAGTAGCTGCAAAAGGCATAAATTTTGGCTCAGAGAATTAAGAGGTGAAACTTTAATACACCATCAGAACAACAAATTGGAATAAAACTTAGGTGAACTCTAATTACAATGATCTTGTAACTTCTTATGAGAAGCCAGGATATATAAATACCTAATCACCTGCACTGGACAAAATAACTTATCTTTTGTACTAACCTGTTGTTTCAGCTGGATAAAGGATGTGAAAGAGCATACACAAAAAAGAACTTCAAAGAAGTTACTTTTGTAGCTGCTAGGGCCACAATTCTTCTCAACCAGTTTTGTTTTCCCATACAGAAAGAGATGGAAATGCATTAGGCTTTACAAGAGCCCTAGAATGAATACATGTATGTACATACATATATGTATATATATATACACACGCACATAAAACACACTCATTGGAGAAAGGCCAAGAGTATGTTAGGATTTTGATACATGAATATAACTATATGCATATACCACAGACTTCAACTTTATTCTGCTTTGCTTTCAGCAGCATCATATTTTGCTAAAAATGGAATACTGGTGTAATTTCATCTCAAGATCTTTCATCAAATGAATGAAGATACACATTGATCCTTGTGAAAAATAGGGACAGTGATCACAGTAATATTTCTAGAGGATTTGGGCAAAAGTGGACAGGGCTTTGAAAATGATTTGCTTTGTGTGTCTCAGAGTTAGAATTGTGGGTTTAGAGTCTTACCTTGAAGCATGAGATACACATTTTTTAATATGTGATTTAGTATCCATGAACAAATTAAAGATCAAAGAAGTGCTTGTAATCTACAGGTATATTATCAGATTTCCCATTCTCAGTTAAAAATCTTTTTTTTCTACTAACACAAGAAATCTTATGAAAACCTTTGGTCCTTTGAACTAGTTTCAGAGTACTTAAGAAAAATCATATTGCAATTTTCATTAGTCAAAAAAAGCCTTGCACTAGGTGCTTCAGATTACCAGTCCAGAATGTCACACCTTACAGAACACGTGACAAGGAGGAAATGAAGAAATATAGGATGGCTTTTTTTGGACATATAGTTCTTAAATTTGACCTCTGATTCTCACTTTCTATTACTATTTAATTCTTTACACATTTAGTTCAGATTTTTAATCATATCAGAAACAAACTAATTGAACAGCTTCCTCCCTTTTAAATACCCTAAACCACTTCATCCAAAGACCCTATCTTCCAAATCAGTTTCATCTTCATTTCCTCCTCTTCATCCTATACTTCTATTCAAAAAGCAAGACAAGTCTTGTAAATTATCACCCCTGCTGTTTTCTGTCTAGGTTCTCCTCTGCTCTCACACGAAAACTCTCTATATCCTGTTCCATTACTATCTCTAAATAGTCTATATGCTTCTCTACAACCCAAACTTCTCTGGTACCTGGGCCTCTAAGCCACAGGCTCTCAAGCGCACCTCCCAGCTCCAGTGCTTGTGATCTGTCCTTCTCTTTGGATGCCATACAGAAGGTATGAGGGGAACACTCCCTTGAGACAGTTTGCCAGAGAAAAGGGACTTCAAACTGATTTACTAGTCTGAGAAATTCTAGACTGGAACAAAGTCAAACTCATGACAAAAGTGCAACCACATGTTAGTGTAGCAGTAAAATAAAACAAAAACCCCAGAAGTCAAACAAATCCAGCTCTAAGCTGGGAACTATAGGGAACTCCATTGTCTCCCCCACCAGGGGTCACATGCTGGTCTCTAGCTAGCAGGAATTTACCTGTTATATTGTAGACAGCAACAAAGTAAAGGACAGCAAAAAACAGTAAAGTTAAATGGATATATATGTTGGGTTCCAATTTACATTGTAGCCTAGCCGGGTCATCTATGATACCATAGTCATACAAAATAATTACATACAGCCTCTTTAAACAGCAGTTAGCTACATATTTCCCTTAAACAAAATGATTGAAGTAGACACAAAACCCTAACCTACTTTAATTTAAGAAAAGGAAAGAAATTTGTACATTTTATTTCCATTTTTGTTGTAGTGATTATGACACCTACTATTTCTAACCAATCTTTCCTCTTACCCACGAAACAATTCACTATACAAACACATTCACGTGATCATAGTAATTATATTTAAAACCTGAACAGAAATCTCTGACATGGAAAGCTTTCATCTTTGTTTCACTGAACTAGTACTCTACATAAGCAACTTCACATGCCTTTTAATTTTCTTTATGCAAATCCTATTCCTTTGCAAAGTTTCTCTTTAAACCACAAAGCTTTGAGAAGAGGAAGCAGGCAAAGTGGTGTGTGACTTTTTTCCCAGTTTTTCATTATTTTCAAAAGCCTCAATGGCATTTCTGGAAAGGAAGGGAATCAGTAAACAACAATAAAAAATTATAATGTCACTAAGAACATCTGAAATGACATTGCCAATGTTAAGGAAGTGACTCAGAAGCGTGTTTTTAAAGCCTCATCATTTAGGGATGTCACTGATTCTCCTAACTAAATGGTATACTGCAGAGACAGCATGTCCCAATTAGCCTGTACAAAAACTTTCCACCAACTGAACTTTGTTTTTTATACAACAGATTTAATTAGGCAGATAGAAACTGTTGTGTAGCCACAAATAAATCTTTGTAACTGTGACTTTACATGATCTTTTTTACACAGGCAAGAAATCAACTCATGCTATATTGTTATAAATCAAATTATAGTAAAAGCCTCAAAGAGTTCATCAATGGATATGATTGATTTTTTTTTTTTTAAGTATACCCCTGAACTGCAAGTTTGCGCCTCTTACTTCAAAGTAGTCATTAAAGAATATGTTGGAATTCATTCCAATTTCTTTCTTTGCTTTTTTCTCTCCACATTTTTCACCCAAAGAAATTATGGAATTCATAGAAGTTCTGTATCAAGGATACTAAAAGGAAGTTTTCACTACAATGTTAGTGCTGAATTCAAAACACTTTGTATTTTCTGCTCTGGTGTTCTTAGGTAATTGGTTGTATCTGACTATAGGTATTTTTTGGTGTCTTATGGTGTCTTGTGTTTTATGTCACCTCCTTCTCGTGATTTTTCTCCAAATGTTATATTTAAATCTTGTAAGCCTTCACCTTGCAAAGAAATAAAATATATCACCAGGTCTATTGTGCCCTCCAGTTCATACAACTCTGTACATATACATTGTTGTTAATAAAATCTTTGCTGTTGTGCTGGCACTATAAGAAACAAGTAGGGGCTACAAGGCAGCAGAAAGAGGCAGGAGGATTAGAAATAGAGGATGACAGCTAAAGGGACACAATATACTTAGAGAATGAAAAGTACCTCTCCATGTGATCTCTCAGTTCCCCCTACCATGACCACAAGCTGACCTCTGTGCTTTCTTTGCACTGTGAATCTGACCGAGTTAGGTAGATGTCATACCTCCTTCTGTCTGCAGGTCTCTCACTAAAAGATTGTCTACCAAAGGAAAGGCATTTCAGCAGGAATATTTCCTAAACCAAATAAGACAAAATCTGGGTTAGGAAGCAGACAACCCAGCTTCCAGCTCAAGGCTCAGCTGCAGCTAGATGTAGACTATAGATAGTTGAAAAACGTTACCAACTTTTTTTCCCCCCAATCTTTTCATCATTAAAATCTATTGTTGCTATTTATTAGTTCCTAGGTAAGAAAAATCCACTCTTCCAATTACTGCACTATACAAACATTATAGTGAATTTGCTGCTGAGAGAAGCAAGGTGCTCTCTAGGTAGACTATGCTGTGCATAGGGCAGCCATAGGCTGCACACTATTTCTCTAGACTAGTCAACACTTCTTTTCTATATTATTCTTGCTACTTTTCATAGCAAAAAGCTAGTTTATTTCCTCAAGCAAACTTCATGTAGTTTGTTTTTCTTGAAGTCCACACAGTCTGCAAGTAATATCTCAGGTCCAGCATTTACAACTCTAGGTAAGCTATTTGCCTTTACATTGTCCTAGCCATATGGCTCAGTGCCTTAGCCAATTACCTTCAATTTCCAGCATTTTCTTTTTTTTAAATGAGACAGGAGGACTCTATAATGTTTTTTTTTAAGTCTGAAAAAGAGCACTTGGCAAGTCTATTGGTTTTAATGGAGCATGTCTGTGCAACCCTGTATTTCTATACCTGTGGCACATGTTGGTATTTTTCAGCCTAAAAACAATACTCTGTGCCAAAACAAAATTAAGTGGTACTCTGTAATACCACACTTAGTAAGGGATTTAAGGTATAAGCCATTGTACAAAGACAGAATAAATGACAAGCCTAAAAAACTTACAATGCAATAAGACAAGATGAACTAAGAAATAAGGGAAGAGAAAGAATACATTAAACAGACACTAAGTCCAGGAGCTACTATGGGGTAAATGCCTTAACTGTGTATCAGCTTTTGCTATCTTTGACATTACCAAAAATGCTCCTCCTCCACCTTTTCCTACTCCTTATCCTATTCTATTCCCCTGCAGGAGATGATTATTTCTTTAGCCTTCAAGCTGAGATATTGTCCTGAGAAACTCAGTTCTTACACCTATCTGAATATGGGCTTATTCAAAACAAAAAAAGCATACGGTTTAGGCCATTTAACACATTCCACATTCAGCAGCAGCAATCTGACAAACTGTACATAATCATCCTCTTTTGAGCTTGGGAAAGGGAGCTGTCAGCTGAATATTGACTCCTTCTCTTCAAAATTTTACCACATGGATGGACTAGGATGCATTTAAAAGCTAAAAATTTCCATGTGGGGTCAGGTTGGCGATTTGTGCCCTTTGCCAATTTATTAGCAATTAGCTACTGTAGTCATTCAAGCTTATATCTATGCTCTGTTTATTACACATGAAATATTTACATATGGATGTACAGGCATTAAATGAATGATTTGGAGGGTTTTTTTTGGACTGATACCTTTCACTTTATACTGAAAAAAATAGTAAGAAGTAAATAGCAACAAACAAGCATTTTTAAGACAGTCCAGTAGCGGAAATGACTTGGTCAGATTGCTAATGAGATGTTGCTCAGCTCAAGTATGAACAGAAGAAGATAAGGAAGACACCTCAGAGCACATACTATTTACGTAGTTTAATCTGCATAAAGGGTGAAAAGGGTTGAAGCAAACAATTTGGAGAAAAATCATTTAATTCTACATACCAACAGCATTTTTCTGAGCATGAGTATTAATACAGTTGACTATTCAGAGAAAGCTCTTCAAAAAGATCTTTCATCAACCACATAAGGGAAAAACTTGAGCAGAATGTTAGAAGGCAACTGACTGAGGAGTAATGAGAAAAAAGTTTTATTATATGGAAACAAAGAAAGCATTCAAGAAAGAAAAGACACTACACTAAAGGATTAACATTCTCTAATTTACACTGAAAAAATACTGAAACCTGAAGCTGGAAATGTTCATTATTTTGCTTACATCTGTGTTTTGCATGAGTGCTTAATAAACTTCTAGTAGATGTGGAATAGATATCTAGCTGCTTCTAGCTGTCGTTTGAACTATACACCTGTCATTCTGCACACAGTACAAGTAATGCACTGATTAGTCTGAGAACACCCAGTAATGAGAATATTTGGTCACGTCTATGAAAGGGTAGCAGACACAGAATTGTGTCCCAGAATTATGCCAGACAGACCATGCAGTACCTTTAAACCAAATGAGCTTGGCATACTGAAACCCAAAAGAGAGCAATCAGTATTGTTCAGGGGTAAGTCCACCAAACATGCGAAAGGCATCACTTCAGAAAGCCTGCTTGTTAAAATAATTCTGTAAAAGCAACAACACTAGAAGTAGACAAATGAGGAGAGCTTTTCAAATTAGTATTACAGTCTTAAGTTCTCTAACTCATATTGTGACAGTTCCTACGTGCACTACTACATTATGCTGTATTAGCATTGTTCTCCTAGAGATAAGTGATAATCCAGAGAAGGAGAGGTTTAGTCTGCTGCGGCCCCTTGGATTACTCTGCATTATGAGGTCACACCAGAGGTAAATTATAGATTATAGATATGGGTAGGATAATGCCAGTATTTCACACTTTGGCTTTAAAATTAATTTGATTCAGACAATTCTTTATTCTTGTACCTTACTGAAATATGTAGTGCATAAGATAAAAATAATGTATTGCATCATCTTCATTCAAGTTACTCACGAAGCCTTACACTTTTCTCAGAGACATGCTGCTTTCCTTTGTGTACAAAACAACGGGTATAGACAGCAATTGCAATAAAAATGTCATCTTCTGTAAAAAGTTATCATACTTTTACTATCCAGAATACCAGAGGTTATAATTTTCACAATCACCAAATTCCATATTTCATAAATTTTGTTATGTGTTTCTATGACATTCGGTATTTATGAAATCTGTCACACTAATAACTCTGAAGACTGTAATCTTCTGCCCATGGCTTCTCTTTCTTCTCTCCCTCATAATATACTTTAATATGTTTGGAAAAAAGTGGAGATGGGTTTTTATGTATTTCCTCTTTGTGTGTGTGTGTGGGGGGGGTCATACATTATATATATAATCCACACAGATAATTAATTTTAAGGCTAGTATTACATAACAACATGAAATACAGAAATAATATTTCACTTTGAAAAAAAAATTTACAATGTTTCCCACTTAATAGTTGCAATTAGAAGCAATATGACACATTATTTTCAGTTCCTTCGACTCCATCCAGTTCCCTATAAAACCTTCAGGTAGCTCTTTGGCCAGCTGAATGAGGTAGCAAGAGGTTAAAATAAGGTTTCTCCTTTCCAGTCTTTTGAGATCTTTCATTGTCAGGTACCTGTCTCTGAATAGAATTATTCAGATTCTGCTCTAGTTTGATGGCCAGCATTCATTGTGGGCATATGGACTGCATATTCACTTGGAACCACAGTATGGTCTTTAAGATGGATATTAAGGATGACAAAAGAGTAAGTCTAGAAATTACTGGTTTGCTGCCAGAACAAAGGAGACATGTAACTTGGAATTTCAGAATCTTCCACCTACTCTTCGAAAGTCCTTGCCACCACAAACTCATGGTAGTTCCTTGCTTGATGGAAAACTTATAGTTAGAGAACATTCGATTTAACATGAGAAGACAAGTCCGTCTGTCTCTCTCTCCAGAGCTTGTGTTTAAGGGTTTAGATTGACACCAAGTAAAGATCGGTGGAGTTCCAGGATCTGCTGCAGACTGCTTGCATGACTTTGTACACATTATACTGCTCATGCAGCTTGGCTATTAAATAGTAATAATGGATTCACGGTATCTCCTTCCCTTTACCACTGGCCCCATCACTGGATATTTAGATTGTAAGTTGGTTTGGCAGGGAAGTGGGGGGAAGGGGCAGGAAAGAGGTTGTCATCCCATATGTGTCTTCACAGACACATAGCTAAACCTCAGCCACTGTAACACAGATATCCCTTAGAGGTTCTTTGATCTCAGGGGATGTCAGTGGAAAATATTTTTCCAAAACTAAATAAATAATAGTCTGTTAAATAATATAAAAATGGTCTCCAATTATTTTTTCAATCAGAAGTGGAAGGAATATAAAAGACTAAATCTGAAAATGAAGCAGGTTCTCTCTCATCTTTAATCAGATGGAGGTAAGTGTAACTGCACAAGTTAATGAGCAGAACTTGTACCCTGACCTTGGACCCTGCTTAAGAAGCCAAAAGGTCATCTTGAATATTCTATTTGGCTTATTTCCCTGTGTAGATATTGTCACAATAAAAAGTCAATTGCTGAAGAAGGTAAAACTGTGAGTTCCTGGGTTTTGTTAAATAAGCTAATAAATATCTCAGACAAGGGAGTTCTTCATTACAAACAGCATGTCGCAGTTTTCTCATCAGAAGGCTGAAATACATTGCATTGCAAAGCTTGTGACAGACCTTGCCCTACAAGTATCTACAATCAAGTTGGTTGGAAAGTCACCTTGCATCAATACCCAAGTCAAGTTCACTAGCTTTCACAAAGAGAAGAGCCAAACAGTAGGCTTTACATGCAAAGAGAAAGAAACAACAGCTGTAAAAATACAAAGTATCTGCTATTTCCTGCTTCCTGCAACCACATTCAGTAATGAAGGATGGTAATCATTTCCCTGCTATCAATACTGGCATTTTAGGATGCTTCTACTGGCTAAACTGGCTGCAGGAAAATCAGATTTCATTCTTCCCCAGTTGTTTCATGCATAGTCTTCATTCTCCTTTTAAGGCTGTATGACAACAGTTTAGGAAAGTAATATTGTTTGTTTGTTGATTTCATTTAATTGAGAATTGGATGAATTCTCAATCTGTACTTGCTTCCCCCCTTTCTCTGTTCAATTTTGAGCCATTCTCCAAACATTCATATTTGTACATGTACTTCAAGATAATAAAGTGAATATACCTATTAAGCAAACAGTTTCAGAGGCTACATAAATTATAGAAATCAATGTTATACTTTCTATACATAATTCACATTGCCCCAAAACAGAATCTCAGACTTGAAGAAATTAAAAGGTGAGCAACTAAGTCAGATTTAAGAAATAGTTTTTAAATACGATGCAGAACCACATCCCAATGAGATCAAGGAGTCCAGTTTTGAAGGCAGCTGTTTCCCCAGAGCTGGGAAAAATAGTCAAGGCCCAACTCTCATTCACACAATAATTTAAGAGAAGTACAGCAGTGTCAAGACAGCTTACTGTCAAGCACTTATGCTGATTCAGAAAGACTCTTCAAACATATACTCCAAACTAAAGTGTATATTACACAGAAGCCAGTGGAAAAATAAAATATTCTTTTAAATTGATTTGCTAAATCGAGCCACATACATTTATATTGAGCTTAATGTAATGCTCACTGTAGGTACTCACAAGAGCCAAACAGTTAACATATTATTAGCATCTATGAAAATCACAAAAGTTTAGAGCACTGATACAATACATTATATACTGTAGAAAAATGTTATTCTCTCAAGGCTCGTTCTTTTTCCACGTGTTACTAGTATTTGTCAGTCACATACCAAGAACAGCAAATCACCACAATCCCAGTCTGAAGATAACAGTTACAAGGTCAAATACAATTTCTAAATAATCCAAAAACACTAACAGGACAAGAGATCTGCCTCTGTTTATTTTTACAGTGAAAAGATTAAACTGTACTATACAAGCTGTCAACCACTAAAAGTGAACGTTCCTGTCAAGGATTTGAGATACTAAATCCTATAAAAACAATATTTTTCTTCTGAGCTAAGGGCTGATCATAGCAACTTCATGAGAACTTTTTCCTAAAAATCAGCTACTGTCAAACAGATTCACTTTCATCAAATCACAATTCACTCATGTTTCTAGCATATGGCTTTTATGCACACCGATATTCTCATGCAAAATAAAAAGGAAACCATATGTTTTGATTCAAGTTCTGTTCTCCTACCACCTGATTTTCTGTTCTGGTGACAAAATGCTGCTGATGAACAGGAAGTGTGGAAATCTATTTGCAAAAAGGGATCAAAAGTGAAGTATTAAACACAGTTTAAGATTAAAAACAAATTAATTAAAGATTAATACAAACTTTACAGCTCTGTGTGAATTAACATATTTTGCTTTATCCTGTAAGATGGATTTTTATGAAGATATTTAGGCCCTAAAAATTCATTTTGCTTTCTTGTTCTGCAAGCTTGAACAGAGTCAAATAAGAGAAACACATCTTGGGGATGATAGGCACTGATTTTAAATGCTGCTTTACCAATAGCTGAGGGGCACCTAACTTCTAGGAGTCTAAAAAAGATTTTTTTTCAGTCAATAAAAAAACCCAGCTTTTCAATATGCTGTTTTCTCACAAGTGGTAGGTGACCTTGCCCCCTAATTTCACTACTTTTCTTCCCCCTGTAACAGGAAGCTGAAAAATGAGTGCTAGACTATCACAGACGTGCAATGGATTAGTGCACTGACACATACACCTCATTTCTGAAGGGGGACATAAAATGAGTCTTTTTTCTCAAACTGTAACTCCACACAAACTAGCAGCACATCTACATACTGCACTGAGAAAGAAAAGAAGCCATTCTGCCTTTTCTGAGTATATATACATTTTTGTAAGAGATTTACAGTTAAATCTCAGGCTACTCTATGTTTAAAAAAGTGAACTAGCTCTAGGTATGTTGTATGTTTCATAGATTACACCAAGAAGCTGGAAAATGAGTTTGCTAGGAGTTGTCCAGCTATCTTGATGTTTTTTACCCTATGTCATTTTGTGCTGCACTCACTGGTCTCATAAATCGGCAAGTATTCACTGTTCAAAAATTGTATCCATCTTAAACACTGTTGCATGTTTTTTTATTCGGTGCCAACACTACTAAATTCAGAATGCAAAGAGGCAACAGCTCAAAAGATACGGATCACTATTGCAGCTTGAGCAGCTCAGCCATTTTGATATCTTGCTTTACAGTGACAGCTATATTTGAGAGTAGACATTAGGCTGGAACATCATATGTAGCACAACTGTGATACCTCCTCAGCTCAGGTTACTTGGAGCTCGCAGCTTACTTCAGCAGGAATTCAGAGACCTCTGCCTTCCGCTCCCGCTACAGAAAAATGACTGGGACACATAGCTGTTCATTTAGAATGTAATATTCTCTCCTCACATTTTTACATATATTTATAGAGCACAACAAGCTTGTAGAGACAGCAGGCAAGCTACTTTGTTATGAACAATGATTATTTATAGCAATGAAGCCTTTTAAGGAAAATGCTCTAGTGTAAACAAGCAACATATGCAGATACCACTGAAACCAATATATTCTGTTCAAAGTTACCCGAGAAGCAGGTCTGCAGCACAGAATCAAAGGTGGTATTAACTTGTCAGTTCTTGCAAGGTAAGTTATGAAAAACAAACAAACAAAAAATCATGTCAACCCATTCGTGAGTTTGGTCGACAGCACTCGTAGTCTGAAGCCTCCAACAGATAACCCACAAGGAAAAAAAATGTAAACACTACGTTGGACCTGGTTCATTTTTGCAGTGTGGCAACAAAAACTACATTGCTTTCAAGACCAACTACAGCAGAAAACGGAGGCACAAAGAAAGACTTATTACAACTAAAAGGATATAGGTCCATGTCATTGACACTGTTCTAGTTTTTCATCTGTTGCTCTTTAGATGAAGGAATACTCCATCCTTCTATTCTTCCTTGTAAGGATGATTCTTAAAGTATTTACATTCTTATGTGGAAAAGCAATCTTTTTCTTCGGAAAGCTCAAGATACTTCATTAAGATATTTTTTAATGAAAGTAAGTCTGGTTAGGACAAAGGAAGAGCTATGTTAATTCCTTTCTAGGGATAAATACACATACTAACAAATGAGAATTAAGACAAAACCCTGATCTAACATCAGCTAATTAGTCAAGCTCTAGTACAATACAAATTGCAATCCTGGGGCAGTAACTTGCCTTGTCCAACTTCTTATTTTCTCACCATCACTTGTGTTCAAACCTTGCAAGGAACAGCAAATCAAGCACTCCCTCAAAACAGACAGAAATGTCATCTTGACAGTATCCAGGCTTATAGTCAGCAAAACAAGGGCTCACAATTTTATCAGCTTTAATGCCAAAAATCCCATTCTGCATTAAGAACATCCTTAGTGTTCCTCCCATTCCCTTGGGAGTTTGCAGGAACTCAGTTATAATTAATAAAGCTATTTATTTTCATTAGGAACAACTTTCATTTCCCCCAAAACCAAAGGCATAGTTCCTAATAAAAGCAAGGTTACACCATCAAAGATGGGGAGGACTTCAGTAAAATTAAGCTAGCTGCAATGAAATGGAATACTTTTTAACCAGTGAAGAACCCCAGTGTACAGTACTATACACAGACCAGGGAGTGAAGAATCTAGCTGAAAATACAGAAGAAAGAATACATTCTATCGCAGTTGAAATTGTGATGAGGACTAACTGTGCTGTGGATGAAACCTGTTATCAAAACATACTCTACGGTTTGCATTTTACTCAAAAGAGCTGAATACCTAGTTCTACATCAGGTTGGTGTATGAAGAGACTAAATTCTTCAAATTCTGGTGCTGATCAGCAGTCACCGGCATGCAGCAGGACAGATTTCTCTCACCTAGTCTTAAGGCATACAGGGAACTCACTGCTATTAACCCTCCTCTGCTTGGTCTCCACTCATCTACTGTTGGTTGATGGATTTTTCCAGGTCAGACAGTGACCATGAAAAAGGTTAGCCAGCAGCTGTATTAATGCTACTTTTCCGTAAAAAACACAGGAGCAGGTACTCCATATCACAAACAAAAGTAAACAAGGAGCCAATTTCTTTCTGTTAGAAACAACATCAGTAATACCAGTTTCCATACTCTGCTGCTTTGGAAAATTCCAATCATCAACCAAATCCTTCATTAGGACTGTATGGTCATAAGATAAAAACTGATTGAAAGAAAAGCCAGTTGAAGGAAAACAGCTGAAAAACAAAGGGAAAATCATCACTGCTGGAAAGAAAGGGTCAGATACTGAGTCAGAGAAAAAAAAAGGATATACGGTACTTTGGACTGAATGAAATTTAGCTCCTTAACTCACATGATAGGTTTGGCTTGGGCCCAAACCTATTTGTTTTCTTTCTTATTTGATAATGGGATTATGTCAAAAGGTGGAAAGATTAGAGGGAAAGAACATGTGAAACCACATACTTGGCTTGGTATGACACATTAACAGCATAAAGTAAAGCTACAAAATGCTGCAGTATAACATTCTGAGCCACATTTCCTTTATTAATAACAAAGTAATCAGATACAGCCCTCTATGAGGCTCAGTGTTAATCAGAAAAAGGAAAACATCAAGCAAGCCAAGAAATACACAATATACAGTCAGTGCAGAAAGTCCTAGATTTGTGATTTCTTAAAAGTTTCTATCTGATACTTCAAGCAAAACATCCTGCATTGCACTATCTGTATTCTACTGAAGGCTGCTCTGGTATCATCGAAAACACTGCAACCTCCTGTGGGGATCCCCAGGAAAACAACATGTGCATCTCAGGAGGTAAGCTCAGTGCCTAACATCTTAATTAAATGGAACAGCTTCTAGTCTTCATCAATTAGTGTGACAAAAAAAAAAAGGGTAGGATTCAACATTAGGAAATCTCATGGCTTAATTTACTAAACTAGCCCTTTGTACATATGTAGCCTTCTTATGCCGATAAATCTTAAAGAGATTAAAGTATTAAAAATTAAGCTTTACAATGAATATTCTAAAAGAAAGTTAAGCATCATATCTATAGCACAGCAAGGTTAAGTCACTTGCTGAGGGCCATAGATCAAACTGTAGTTTGCTTTTCCATTGCTCACTTTGAACTACTGAGCAGCTAAACATAAGAGGAATCACTGGCCATTGTTTAATATTTTGTTCCTTTATAAACCAGCCGTTATTACGGTAATTTTTCTTTAAATGCCTCAGCTATGCACTGTTCTCTGTGTTAATGAAGCTTTATAATAACCTAATCTCTCTCACTGTTTGGTACACTTATATTTATGCTTAATCTAACGGGATTTCATCATGTTAGATATTTTCTTCTTATCTCCATTTTAATGTCACAATCATGCTTTGGAGTAGACTCTTCTCATAGTAAAATGCTGTAGATGGTACTGCAATCAAACTGAATGTAAATTCATCCCAATGTCATAATGTCATCACACATTTAAGAAGACATATCTTTCAGCATAGCTACTTCAGTGACAAGGTGGTGGCAATACGGAATAACAGCTTTGGCGTGTCTTCACTCGGATGTGGAACCAGATGCAAATTTATTTTATATACTGTTATTATCTCAATATAGTGTTTGGGATTTATCTGCTCTTTCAGAAATTCCTCCTTTTGTATCAGAACAAAGATTCCTACATATGCCAGACTATATGCTACTGATTATTTTCATTTATTTAGACAATTGCAATTAATTTTCCTACTTGAAATGTTTAAACTTTCAAGCAGAGAAGAGGAAAAAGAATATGCTATGCCTTAAGTGATTCACTACATATCCCCAAAAGTAGTGTTTATTGCAAGTTAACCACTTGTGGATATACTATAGTCTGAAGTCTGACTACGTAATCCTTTAGGTAAATTCTTATAAAATTATTTGAAGAAAAGAGGACTCATTCTGTAAAAGCTCTTAAATAGAAGAGAACTATATTTATTTAAATCAAGTAATTCAGATGCATTAGTAAAAATATCTTTCAGAAAACATGCTCAATTCTTTCATCTATACTTCTCTGTAAGTTTTCCAAGATAGAAGTTCAGCTTTTAAATCCCAACTTATAAACCTGGTCAGCATTGCTATTTTCTTAAGTATCATTTTGGTCTGATATAATAGCCCCTAGAATGTGTCAACAGGTGAGGGAAAAAGGCAAATTTCTATTTCTTGATGCTAAACTACCTTGTTACAGCATGATATCATCGTCCTATTTAAAGCAGAATACAGGCCAAAGTCCCTGAGAATCAACAGCAACCACCAAACTGAAAGGCCCATATCATCTATGGATCAGGTATCAAGGCAGATCCAGAGCACACTAGCTGGTGACCCAGGATTACATAGTACCTTCTGCAGCCAATGAGATAGCAATTTAAGTTAATTCTATTATAATAACCTCCAACTGTAAGACCAAGGATTGTAAATGCTGTATCGTGCTTCACTTAGCAACAGCAATGATGCATTTAGGTCTCCCACTTTAACAGAATAATAAAAATACTTTCAGGAAAAATAAATTAAATAGTTGGTATAGCAGCCTAAGCATTTAGGCAGAAGCACTCAGTCTCTCACTCCCTGTTAAATAACTGAAATGAAAACCATTACCACTAGAAAATCTTCTTCTCTGCTATTGTTACATAAAGTAGGAAAGGATTCTTTACAGAGAACCCTATATATTTCAGAAGATCAGACAGAGAAATATCCAAAACTTAAATTGGAATCAGAAGAAACAGCATAAGGAGCAGTCTTATGCTATAAGAAGCAGGATCTCCAGTGAGAAATACTAGTTAGACTTGTGTATCCTGAACCTTCCTACTGATGAGAAAATTGGTAGAGATGAGCCTCATGCCATGACAGAATTTTTTTTCTGATATTCTCATTACACAGATAAGCATACAGTAAGCACAAGAATCTAAAGAAAAGTAGAAAGAGAACAGTTGAAAACCTGAAAGTACAGCAAAAAAAATTGTGTCAGCAGTGACACAATAGTTCCAATTTTGTTAAAGATCATTAATTCAAGTGCAATCCTAGATGCACAACAAATGACTTTGTTCAGGAAGCTCTTTCACCTCTGCAGTAACATGCAGGCAGGCATATTCCCCATCCTCTCTCCAGGGGTATATAAAGTCCTCAGATTTCAATTAAAGATGAAGTGTTTACACTTCTACAGCTTTCCTTGCCAGAAGCCTTTTTTATCCTCACAAGTTCTTCTAAAAAGCATTTATTTTATTTTTCTTCTACATTTATTATAATCCTTCCCAGCTGGTTTCTTAGGGGTGAAGGAGAAACTTCTATCCTAAGCAGAAGTTTTGTACAAAAGGGGAAGGAATGCTTCAATACCCTATGTTATCCAATGCTTAAACCCATAAGGCCTTTTCCTCCCTCTCCACCCATTTCACTTGCATTTTCTCTCTTTCCTTAGACAGTGTGATAGAGTGAAAACTTTTTTTTTCAATTTTTCCTTTTAACGAGAACCGAGTTATTAACACATATTTCACTGCTCAGCTGGACCTCCTAATAAGTCAGCTACTGCTTAGAGCCAAGTTAATCAGCAGAATCATCAGGATGTGCAGCAGAGAACCAACACAAGAATGAAAAATAGGCTAAAAAGTGAGGCTGAAGCCAGGCACTATGGTCAGGAAAGCTGATAAACTAAGAGGGACAGCAACCTGAAGCACAGGGCAAGTGCCTGATCACCAAATTACCTAACCACTAAAGACCAGGAAAAAGACTGGGCATTAACAAGGTTGGTTGCTATTCATTTACACTCTTGGATCAGAAAAGGCAAATTTGCTTTAAATAAGCACTAAGAAGTCTGACCAATTAGTAACCATATACAGTATTTTATACAGCATCTTTATACAGCAAAATCCAGCACTTTTTAATGTATCATGGCCTTAACCTTTAAATTCCTTGGTTTGCAGCTGCTACATTTCTGCTGGCTAAAATGCTCAGCTAAGATAGTTGTGTTTCTTTTGTGTAGTCTCAACAGCAACACAAACCCACCTCACCATAAGGAGGTGAGCACCCTTACTCTGGGAACAAGCCCAGCTCGCAAAAAGTCATAGCCCCAGGAAAAATGGCCGAGGCAGGGGAACTTCGAGCAAGCCAAAACGATAATGAAGACGCACCGAGCTCAGACAAGCCGGGAAAGGGGGGACGGGGCTCAGGGCTGGGCTACCCAGAAGCGAGACAGCCGCTCCAACTCACCGGAAGGAGACAGGACGAAAACTGAACGATGAGACCGAATTTCAGACGCCCCAATCCGCACAGCAGGAGGCAGCCCGCCCGCGGGCCCAACGGCCGCCCCGCCCTGCCCGCTCGCGAGCCCAACGGCCGCCCCGCCCCGCCCGCTCACGAGCCCAACGGTCGCCGCGCCGCCCGTTGCCTCGGCGACCTGCGGCGCGGCTAACCACCCGCTCCGGACTGAGCCAGGCCCGGCGCGGCCTCCCTGAACTACCTCGTGGTGCTGTGACCATCTTATCCCCCGCGCAGGGACGTAATGGCACCCGTACCTTTGCTGAGGCGCGCCGGGATGTTTAGCGTAGCCCTCAAATTGCTGTCGCCCAAGCACTCCGAGACCTTTCCTCTCGAGACCCGTCCGGGGACGGCGGGGGGGATTTGCCGCGGTGCGAGTGCGCCAGTTGGGGTGCCCGAGGTCCCTGCGCTGCCCCTGCGCGGGCGGGCAAGCCTTTCGAGGGCCTGCCAAGGAGACGCAGGACAGGACACACGCTGTTGTACAGGCTGAGAAATAAATGTAACAACTGCAACTAATGCCCTGTCTGCTTCTGAGAGCAGGGACTGAATGTCACGCATAATACATATCTAGTATTTCCAGTCATTCTGTGAAATGCCCAAACTTTTACTCATTCCACAGAATGACGGGTCTCACGTTGAGACTATAACACATAAAGGCAACAAGCCTGCACATAACAGGAATAAGAAATGGGCTGGGAAAGACCGTGCATGCTGACCTGCACTAACGGCACATTATTATAGTTTCTTAACATCTGTGACAAACAGATCCTCTAGAGCACTTTGTAGCATTTCACTGTATACTTCTGAGATTTGTGCAAAGGGGTATAAAATGCTACTCTTTCTCTGGCGCAGCATCACTGGAAAGTTCTCGTTCTGTGGGAAATGCATCTGTTTTGAGTAGCATGTTACATACATATCCAAAGTAAGATTTCTTAGATTTTCTTTCAAATTGTCTAGTCTTTTCCAATGTTTTTCATGAAGTCTCAAAAAAAACTCCTAAACACCCTCTGATTATTTCAGATATTTCTCTTTATTCCTTGGGTAAATTTTGTAAGGCCCAAAGAATTTGAAAATACAGCTTTATTTAAGTGTGATATAGCTTGCTCTTTTCTTATTTTACTCTACATAGTTGGTAACTATATGTTGCTGTGTTAATTGTGTTACTATGTGATCACAGTTAATCTTTTTAATGAAGAACACAAAAAGTCATTAGCAATTCCTTTCCTTTGTTAGTTTTCTCTCTGGTACAGATAATATACTCCACAGATACTGTACTTCTTATTCCCAGTCAATCCTAACATTTGTAATTTTTGTAGTGTATATAGTACTTAGAAATACTTTTGAGATCGAGAGTTTGAATGACTATTAAATGTACATTAGTATTACCTTTTCCATGGAGTGGTCCTACACAAATAAATCAAATTATGCTTTCTTGTATCCCTTAGCAAAAAGCAGTAGAAGAAAATTTATCATCATTTTTCCTGTATCTTCTTTATCCATAGGCATATGGAGCTCAGGGTGGTATACTTGCACAACTTTAGAGCAATGAAGAAGCCTTCAGCTCACAATGTACTCTTTTGCTTTACTGGCTACTAATCTTGATTGGAAACCTTTTTGTCTCATCATCCCCCAGCTCTGGTCTGGCTGCTGCCACCAGTTTGCCGCCATAGCAGCTCAGCCATCTCAAATTTTGTACTAAAGAAAGGCAGAGAGCAATTGTGGAGAGATTAATATTTCAACTCCACCTTTTTCAAAAGAAGCCATCAAAATATTTCTGCAGCTTGAAACATAAGTCAAGGGTAGCCATTTGGCTAGAGATGAAGGGTTGAATTATGGAGGGGCAATGAAGCTCTGCAAAGCAAGAAAAGACTCATACTGTAAACCCCACTCTTTCCTAGGCAGTCTCATCACTAGTGAACTGCCCTCTAACAGATATACCTGTTGTAAAGTGATGGTGGAAACAGTGAGCTAGAAACAGGGAATCTTTTGAGAAAAGGACAGTCTTTTTTGCCATGCTGTTGCTGGTTGCTGCAGGCAAAGCCACAGCTTGCCAGAAATAATGCTTTGAGAAGCAACTCTCAATTCTGAGTGCCTCAGTTTTAGGGTGTATAATGTCAGGCTTTTTATATTCATACTAAGCCTCCCAAACCAGCCATTGCCATATGCTGCAGTCAGTTCATCTCAGTCACTGCAGTTTACTGATAAAGAGCTGCTATATCCTTTAGAGAGAGAGTCCTGCTGGGCTACATAGTTTTATAGCAAGGACAGTAAGGTAACAGTCCCTCTTCTTCCTCTCCCTGACTCATAAGCTTGTCTTACATCTCTAGCAGTGCATGAAGGTAGCTGAAGTTAAATTTCCCAAGCTGTTGAGACAGTGCTTGCTTTATATTCTTGCATGAAGTAAGGATGCAAGTGAAAGAAACGTTTCCTTCATTCTCCCTTATTTTTTGAGTTGGTGAAAGGACAAAGAACTGCAAGACAATAAACTCAGTAACAGCACAGACATAAGGTGCCTCACCATACTCAATGGAACAGGAACAAATAATTTAACAGAGAAGTTATGTTCAGGACGTTAAAGACAGGGTTGAGGTAAGGCAGGAGAACCTAGCTCTCCCCTTCATTGTAATGACAAAACATAACTAAGACCTTAACAGAGCAGTTGATGCCTGAAATGTGACTGGTGAGGAACATGTCCGTGCCATTTCATTATTACTTTCCACCAATGATGGAGCAATACACATATTTACGTCTGTTCTCCTCTCAAGTGAGTAAAATTCCAAGAAGACACTATACAAAATCAAGGTCTCGGGTGAGAAGGAAGGCAACTTTGAGATAGGATGAACTGTATTTATTGCTTCTCACAATAGCAAACTAGAACAACTCCAAAGGGGCATCTAATTACTTATGCCCCTATGAAAACTGACAGCCCTATTAATTCACACTGCGACAATTAGGAAAGCAAAGCAATGGTGTTGGGACCAGAAGGAAATGCATTTAGATGCAGCAGAACAGACTAACCATCTATAAACTAAGGAATGAAGCTGTATGAGGAAAAATAGATTATGAATGCAGAGTTGTTTTCTTGCTACAATAAGTAAGAACACAGCTGGACTGAAATGTCATTCATTAACTGAGGGTCAGAAAGTCACCAGTTTGCAGAGTAACTGAAAGAATGAACATGCTAAAAAAAACCCAAACCTTTGATGCCATTAGCAAACATGGAAAATAACAATGGAGGCAGGTATTATCTTGCTGTGTTAGGAGTGCAGAATATAGAGAAAAGTCATTCTGATTTATCTTCACTAGTTTCTGTCTCTTTATTTTGAGCATGTTATCATGAACTGTATAAATATGGAAAGAAAAAGCACCATTATAAATAATGAATCCTAGATTCATTTAATGTTACACACTAGTCAAGGAATAAGTCACAAATAGCATATGGTCTTTCTTCCAGCTTTTTGTACATTACTAATCATTGTGCATTCTAGAATTTGAGTTAGAAATATCAATGTTAGAAACATCAGAGAGATATTTGGGGGTAGAGCAAACGGGAGAAGAAAGAAAAAAAAAGACAACAATCTTAGGCTTATCTTGAAAAACAGGTTAAGTTGCCAAGTGAAAAATATTAGATTATATTATTTGATACCTAATGGAAGTACAACACATGTCACTACATGTAACTAATTTGACTGTGCTTTTCCGTTTAATTTCTCTCTCTCTCCATGGCTTTCCTTGAGCACTAGGGTGATGGCCATGTATCATAACAAGGCCTAAGAGACTCAACAGTTTGCAGGGTCAGGCTCATTTGTAGGTGAAGCCAACCACATCTGAGCCTGGCTGTCATGAGAACTGTGATGAAAATGACAGCCAGACCCAACCACAGCAGAGATGGGGGGAGCATGTTTGCAAACACTATTAAAAGTCTGTCAGTTTGGCTGCAGCTGTTGCATCTAATTCAGTTTCTCTGGCAGCCAGACTGATTTGATCTTTCAGTATCTGTTAGAGGAGAATAAACATATTAATGAAATGGGACCATCTTGGAACTGGCTGCATGTCCACAGATAGACTCAGAGAGGGTCACCTATACTGGGAGCTGCACAGGAATGAGGCCGATGGTGAGAGTAGTTTTGCTAAAGCAAGAATTTGACCACTAAAGCTATGGGAATTATATGAGGAGATGAGGACAAAGAAGTTCAAGGCCCAGTGGAAAAACATAACTCACAGAAAAAGCATAAAAAAGAAATGTGTGCTCAGAATGATAGATAAACAAGGCACTCTTAACAGCTGCATTATGTAGAAATGGAAAAGAGTGCCATAGGTACCAGCTGCTAAAACTTGGCCATTAACATTTGTTCTGATCTAAAATGTGGCACACTAGACTAAGATCTGTTTGCTTTTTTTTTTCTTTACTTCCCCACCTCTCCTTTCTCAAAAAAAGAGTATATATGAATGCTTGCATTTTGCAAAAGAAAAGCAGACAAGCATCACAAGATACATTTTTTTTCTACTGATTGAATTCAAAAGTGTTTTGATCTTCTAAAATTAAATATGCAAAATATAAACCATTACCTTTGATTAAACTGGAAAGACAAATGGAGTAACTATCACCCACTAAAGGTTCAGGTTATACTATGGAAAGACTTTCAGCACACAAAACTAGTGCTTATGCATGAAAACCCCATTGACACAATAGGCCATAACCATTCCAACGGACCTATTATGGCCCATCATGTAAATAGCTACCCATAATGACACAGCCATTATGGTCCACAGGGCTCTGGATCAGTGAATTAAAATTTCTCTAGGCAGAACAGACTTTGAGCAAATAGGCTCAAAGGAGCTGTTAAAATAAACCATGTCAAGACCTATCTTAGTAACTCATAGTTATACATTAACCCATTAACACAAGCTGAATTGCTAAAGAAACTCTTAGCAACCTACAGTACAGAGGCCACAATTAAAAGTCAGTATTCTTGGAAATGTACCATATAGACACCACTATCCTTTACACTTTCAAGTAAGAGAAAAAGCTGTTTCAGATGTCAATCACAGGTAACTCTTAGAGGATGGATTTTCTTTTTTTAAATATAAGCATTACAGTAAGCTACTAGCAAGCTAGTAAGCTTAAATATTCTTTACAATAATTTAATTTTTATTTAAAATTATTATCCGTGTAAATAGATAAAAAATGCAATTTAAATCTTGGAATAGGTCACCTAAATGAAGGCAAAAAGTGCCTAATATGAGGTAACTAAATAACTAAAATATGATGTCTTATATTGCAGTTATAGGAGAGTGGTCAGTTTAGGGAAGGACAAGAAACACACTTGGACTTCAGTGGGAAAAGAGGCAGGCCCACAGTGAATGAGCAATAGCACCGAACCTACAACCCAAGTTTAGTTCCTTTCCTTAGGAACATTCATTGAGGGAATGAATGCCGTACATTGTTCAAGAGCATAAACGCTGGCAGACAAAGGTTTGTAGTGAAGACAGTTACAAAGAAATGCTTCAAGATGCATCTCAAGTGCATGAACCTTAGGTCTTTCATGTGTGATACTTATCCTTAAAGTCTTATAAAGGTTTGATGAAAAATCTCTCACTATAGCTAGTTAGGGCCTGATTGAGGTGGTTCGCTTATGGCACCCAACTTAGCCAATGAAATGTCTATAAAGTAAGTGGTCTTAACAACATGGTTGCTTTAGGATATCTAATCTAGGTGTATAAGCTCCCTATGCAATTAATGGAGAGTGAGGTAGGTGCTTTCAAGAAATTCAGGAAGAATGATTATAGTTACTGTGATGAATAGATGATGCCATCAGTGAGTCATGTATATGGGCGTGAGATTCTGCCTGCATCCTTATTTGAATATGTCACTGTGACATCCTTATTCTGTTCCGATTGGAACAGGACACTAGAACATTTTCACATCACGGAGCTTGACCCAACAATCAGACCTCAAACCTTTTTGAGAGCCAAATTGCCGTAAAGTTGTAGTGTGAGAAGCTGAGAGGATCAATGAGCTTTCTTCCAAGTGTCTGATAGAACAATGGCCAAAAGTGAACGTCCCTGTTTAATCTGGCCATGCTGCTCAAACTGCTGTTACCTAACTTGCCACAGCAGAAGTGAAGGATGCTGTTTGTGTTGGCGTTTCTTATTTACCAATGAGCGGAACTGCAGCTGTTTCCCGTGTCCATATGCAGAAGACAAACCTTGCCAGTGTTGCCACTGCTCATGTGCAGAGCATGCAAATTGCTGGTGGTGCTGCTGCTCTTGTTCAAATAACCCAGACTGCAAATGCGACTGCTGTAGTGGGGAGAATTCAGCGTGTCAGTACTACGAAAGCAGATGCTGCAGAAGCTCTGTCTACAAACCACACCACTCAAGAGCACTAGGGACTGTTCAGTAAGTAGAGTCAAGAGCTCTTAATTTCTTGTGTTTTTTTTTTCATTTTTTCCTGATTGACATTATGTCCTAGTGGATGTGCTGCATTTAGGAACTTAAGACCTGTTGGCTCACTGGAGTCCAGTTCCCAGCTATTTCAAACAACAACAGGATATCATCTTACAAGATGAAACTGAAAAGCAGAAGGGAAGGGGCCAATTATTAAATATAGAAACAGTAAGCTAAAGAGCAGTCAACTAAAAAGTTATTCTCCAATACCTTTGGAGAATAGCTAGCAAGCTAGCATAGGAACTTGAGACTGCAACAGCAGCAAACAGAAAGGAACTGACAGGACTTCTGGAAATGTATGGTCTATTCCTATATAGCTAAACCGGGAAGACCAGAAGGAATCTTCACAGGAACAGAAAATTCTGTTCTCTTTAGTTTACTGTTTCTTTCACGGCTGTTTAAAGCAACAACAGAAGCAGATAGCATGGTGCTATTGAACATTTGGGAGAGAATGGGGGAAGGAAAACAACAGCAGTATGAATGCTAAAAAGAAATACAGCATAGTGCCAGACTGCTGTGGTTCAGAATGAGATCTACTGGAAACATTGAATACTGGTGCTCCTGTCAAGGCTCTGGAAACTCTATTAACTACTCGTGGAGTAGTACAAAGGTATTATTGGATTTTTAAAACAATAATGTCCACAGGCTAGGAGGCAGACTAGAACGATCAAGATTTGAAGATAACAGGGATTTAGCATGTCCTGAAAGCCAGGCCTCTTCCATAATAAAGATAATACAAAATGTTTTTCCACATTTGAAAGTCTTGGCAATTAAGATAAAAGAATCAATGATAATAAGGCTGCTGCTAACACTAAAGATGATCTTCATTCATTCTACAAATCAGAAAGAGTTCAAATGTGATTTTTAAAAAATGATTAAAATATTAGCATGATCATATGTAAATATGGTTTGCTAAGTGAAGCAGAAATTTCTTCAATACTTTCTGGAAGTGGTAAGACATCTAGTTGTGCTATTTTCTTAAGGACATATTCCATATGGAAAATGCAAAAGAAAAACATTTTGACATATACCCCGTCTTAAGTTTTAATGAAAACAAATTTCTTCTAAAAATCTTACCAATGTAGTTGTAAAAGAAAGCATTTAATACCCTATGAAACAAAATAGTGTTTCATTTGAATTGCACAAAATGTTTTTTTTCACCCTATTTATTTGTTGTTTTCATTTTGAAAAAATAATCAAACAAGAAAAGGAGACAAAATACACTTCAGTTTGTACTAAAGCAAACTGTATTATTCCTTTTGTTTGGCAGCCAGAAATAATCCAACAAATTCAGACAGACCTGCAATGATTAAGATGTCTGTTATTCTGTAAGATGTTTATTTATTGGCAACATTATTCAATAGTGAAATAATTATGAAAAAAGAAAAGAGAAAAGTGGACTCTTGATAGTGCTAATCCAGGTGTTTAAGTAAAAAATCCTGTCAGAATAAAAGAATGGTTGGCATGCAAAGCAGAACTGCTTATATTATCAATTTTGCTAGTTAGATGGTATCCTAATATTCAGGCTGCTTATGTCTGGGTTTTTTTTTTTCAAATGTATTTTATTTAGGTCAAAAGATGTTTTGTCAAGATTCAGAACTAGAAGCGATGCATCTGTCGTTACACTGGAAAGGAACGTCTCAGGCCATGCTTTCCGCGACCAGCTCGCCTGTCCGCTGTGTAAACAATTGTTTCTCCAACCATTTATGCTGCCATGCAACCACTGTATTTGTGAGAAGTGTATAACTAAAAGCAAGAGCAAAGCTGAAGTGACTGAAAATTTTTTCATCATCATATGCCCAGTGTGTAGCAAAGCACATTGCCTCCCCTATACTAATAAAATTCAGCTGAGGAAGAATTACCTGAGAGCCAAACTAGCCAAGAAATACATGCGCAGACATGGCTTTCTGAGGTGGAGATTTGACTATAGTGAAAGACCAGTCTATTGTCAAACTTGCAGGGAGAGAAAAAGAAAGGCAACCAAAAAATGTAGAACATGTGGAATTAATTACTGTAATGAATGCCTGCACATATATCATATTGAGACTGGTGCTCAAGATCACATTTTCACCAGAGCATATCAAGAAGATCATGAACAGTGGCGCTGCTTATTGCACTACAGCTCAAACCTCTCTGAATACTGTGTGGATGACCATGAGCTGATCTGTGAGTTTTGCAAGAACTCACTGCACAATGATCATGACACTATTCCCCTGACAGTGGCGTGTTCAAGAGAGGCCGCTTCCCTCTTCGATACTATTGCAAAGTTTAAAAAAGGTTTGTACTTCTCTTACTTCTCACACTTCCCCATGTCTCCTTGGAAAGGAAGCTTGAACATATGCTTGACAAGCCACATTATCCTCTAATTCTCTGCACGAGTCAGAAAGGTGGCATATTCCCACTGTGGAGACACCAAAGGAAAAAGCTCATAACTGTGTGGCACTGTGAGCCAGACTCAACTACTAGAGAATGAAAGAGCTGCATGTGGGATGGAAACATAAATGTGCATCTAGGGAGGGGAAGTTCCATCTCATACTGCACAACCTAGCATGGAATAAACACCACTTACTGCTTGCAGGATAAAACAGTGAACATTTTTTAATCAGAAATTTACACTTGAATATCTTCCCCAGCAAGCAAGTTGTATTGTCCCTCTTCAGTAAGTTTTCTGCTTATACCTGTGTTGCTCTGAGGTAGCACAGTAAAGTCACTCTTTTTACATAAGATTTGATCCACAGCAAATGACTGGCTGAACAGAGACTGGGATTTTATGAATTTCTTTTAATTATTTTGATCTTTGCATGTAACTTCACAGATGTTGGGAACATAATGACGTCTGGATGGAAAATACAATTCAGAAAGATAAAAGGGAACCAGTAGGAAACAACTAGGATCATTAATTTCCCGATTTCCAAACAGTCTAAAGGTTGAGAAAATAAAAGATGCAGAATATTTGTACAAGATTTTGTAATGTAACATTGTTTCAAGATGTTAGCTGAATTCCGCTAAAATTTACTATCAGCCTTCAGTATTTTTGATTCTGTTTCTGCATAGTTCTAAATTTTTAGTGCCAGGAGAGTAAATCACATCGTAACATAATGGCTATCAGAGGAACGTACTATCCACCACAGACATAACGAGAGCTGTACAGGTGAATTTGCTACCATTATTTTAACTTGATACTAGCCAATTTCCAAAGATAATACAGAGCTGCAATAAATTAAGTTTCAGCATTTCCCATGTAATGGAGTAAAAATTATCAAGCCCATTTTGGGGGAGATAAATTTGAGTAAGTGAGGGAATAATAATAAGTGCCACCACTTAACTGTCTAATTTTACGCACCCAAATATGAACATTTTAACCCAAGCAACTTCCCTCAGGCCTTACCTGCAGTAGAGATGAGAGCAGAACACTAGAATCCTCACTCTTGTCGCAGGTTCTAACCAACCTGAAATCTCTTTAAGCTACAATCTATCTTCTGTCCCTTGTAATCACATTTCAGTATGAATTTGGAACTACTGATCTGATTTTGTTTTACAGTACGCCACGGTGTTGATAATGATCTAATGGAAGTTCTCCTGCTAAAAAATAACTTCAAGGCCTACAAGGACACCAAAAGGAAGGAGATCAGAAATGGATTCTTAAAATTACGTATGGTTCTTCATGAACGAGAAAAGGAGATGATGGAGTTGCTTGAGAACATTGAACTTAAAAAACAGAAGGACATTTCAGAATACATAAACTATACATCCAGCCAGCTCTCATATATGGATGGCCTTATTCAGTACTCTAAAGAGGCTCTAAAGGAGGAAAGCCAGGTTGTATTTCTGCAATCTGCACACTGCTTGGTGAAAGAAATAGAAGATGCAATTGCTTCCATTTTCCAACCCAGTCCACGTCTCAGAGAAGATCCCTTAAAAAAACTTCAGCTCAACTTTGATGAACTTTTGATCAATTTACGGGGACTTTTCCCATCCCCTAGTAGAATAAAGCAGTCAGATGGTAAAGCAGAAAAGTATCCCTATCCTTGTAACTCAGATATAATGGTCCCAAGGCATATTCCAAGCACTCAGGAATTCAAGCCAGCATCATTGTTCCGAAGCCCATCTTTAAATTCCTTGTTTGATTTAGGACTGATGACTAAAGAAGCTCTTGGAAGACCAAGCTCTACACCTCCCCATCATCCTAAGCCACGTAATGAAATGTGTGCATACTGGGATGCAGCTTGTGAAACTCCAAAAAAAGAAAGAAAATATCAGAATGTTTCCTTTCCAAGTCCAGAACCAACAGACAATGAATCAGTCACAGTCCCAGGATTTGTTGTTATCTACCAGACTGTTGTATACCCAAGGTCTGCCAAAGTAAGACATTTATAAATTCTGGATATATACAAAAGACTAACTAGTACCATTATATTTTCAGGTTCTTATACAGTCTGAACTCATGGGAGTTTGAATAAATGAAACTACAGTATCAGTTTAAATACTTAATTTGTAGGAGATGAGGCATTTCAACTTATAATACATATTTATATGACATCTGTAATAATATAACAATCCTATCGACTACAGTAGGAATGTGATAGAATTCAATTTAAGCTTCAGTTTATCTCAAAACCTCGTTAGATGGAAAGGTCCAATACAGAAAGAAACAGATGTATTATGTTTGTATTTAAATATTTGTACATCAGATTAAATTATTTGATCCTGGTCCTGCCCTTCAATGTGATGACATCATGCCTGGGTGATTTTCTTCATTATATTTTTCAGAGATGATAACAAGATTAGAATGCCAGTTGCGTAAGATCCCAAGTGCATACTGCAAAGTGCTGACTGCTGTCAGCATGCATTGCTTTTAGTGTGCTAGAAGAGAGTACTATGAAATTCCTAGGAAGAGGCTTAGCATTTTCTGAGTGAGATCCAAAACTGCACATCTTTCCTGTATATTTCATGCTATGGTTGGAATTTCAGCTGCTCTGGCATTTGAAAATTAAAACCTGCCGAACAGGGGACTTCCAAAAAGGCAAAAATGAAAATAAGCAAAAATTAAGAATACATAATTTGTACACTAGATTTTTTCTCTTCACAGATTTACTGGACCTGTCCCACAGAAGATGTGGATTTCTTTGAGGTAGAGTTTTATGAAGTTGTTGCTATTGGTCCTGATAACATTGTCCAGACACAACTAGCTGGCCAGCTGAGCAAAATAAAGCAACAGAACCTTGAAATTCAACATCTGGACCCAAATACAGAATATCTTTTTAAAGTCCGTGCTGTCAATACAAGCGGTCCAGGTGAATGGAGTGACATCTGTAAGGTACTGTAGAGTCTCCCCATACTTTATAGAGTTGTCTCAACTTTTTTGCCTCCCGTATTTGTTTTTTCCACATTTATTTATGAAGAAGATTGTTTAGATGAAAGATTGCTAGTCACTTTTTTAGGCAAGTGATGCTAATGGTTATACTGGGATTTTCCATACATTGTTCTTCCTACCTCAGTTTGCATTAGCTTGCCCTACATAGGAACGTTTCTCTTTTTTTAGCAACGGGGATCTGTTATGATTACATCAGTTAAGTCATTGTAACTACTTACATTACTGCCAGAGACAGCCTCTGCATTATGCTCTTTGACACACAAAGTAAGAGCCTGAAGATTCAGATCCAAAAACTTTCATGCTAGAACAAGAAGACAACCATGAAGCAAAAGAGGAAACAGAAACCAAAGATTAAGAAGATTCTTTGGCACCTTTGGTCATGAGTCTCCTCTACTGTGGTTTTAGAAGAGAAGGAAAAGTGTTCAAAGGAAGATCAAAGTTAAAAGTAGAAAGGTTTTCAAAAAGGTGTTGGAAGTTAAGACATTTAATAGTTTCATTTTCACACCATCTGAGCATCCCGCATCTCTTGCCAGCGTCACTTTTAGTTTTTCAAACCTTGCCCAAAACCACATATTTAATTCTTATTTTTTTTCCTTGATAAATGATCAGAGTGAATTATTCTAAGAAAAGGTTTGCACACTCAGTAAAGTGTGCTTTGAGGAACTGCAATGCATATAAAGCAGGCGGGTTCCATGAAAAAGGTAGATTTCATTCTCTGTCTCTAACCACAACATTTCAGCCTTTCTCCTCTATCAGTTGCACCAAGAGCTATCCCTTCCCAGGCCCCTGGTCCCTTGTCACATTTAGAGAGTAAAAGTCTAACTTTAAATTGGTGTTCAGACATCTCACTCCCTTGGTGAGTTCTAATGATAAATGACACCTCCCAGAACAGCTCTACTTCCTGTACTTAAAACATTGAGCATAGTATTTTTTTTTTTTTTATCTGACATGTTGGAATGCTATATTGATTCTTCTTTTGAAAACAGTTCTTTCTGCAGGCAGCACAGTCATATTAATATTCCAAAGAAACACAAACTCACTTAACATCTGCCGTAATTTACAGAAGTATAGAGTTCCATAGCAAATGAAAATGAGACAGCATATATGATAAACTTTTATAAATCTTTTTTAAAAAATAACTATCTCTATTCCTTTTGCATAATATCAGAATAGTTTACCTACACAGAAAACCTTGGAAGAACTTAATTTCAAAGAAAATATGGCATTGAATTTTAAAAAGGGATTTATGCAGAGCAGTATCACTTTATGTGTGTATCATTGTTACTGAGTGTGGGAGGGAATGCGACTGTGATGGGTCTGAAAGGTCATGGGAGCTCAGGCACCAAGCTACAAGGGGGAGGAAGGTGATGGAAAGTTTTGTTAGACAGCAGGTACTATTTTATGCATTAAACTAAAGCCGATGCCATATCACCAATATATGAAGTCCCACAAAAGACGTTATTAAATAATAGTAAATATTATTCCCAAAACACTAAATATGTCTACCTCTTCTCTACTTTAATACATTCTTGTATCCTCCTTGCAGATAATCACTCCAGATGAACACGGGAAAGTCCAGGGCAGGTGGGGGATTCGGAGGAGTATTCAGAGTGCTCTGCATACAGATACATAGACAAAAGAATCAAGTCAGGGATTCTTTTTTCATTGAAGGACTGGAAAATGTCTATGCTTTCTTATGCAATTCCTCCTTTGCCACTGAAGTTAGCAGCCAGAGACCTAAGAGGGAGCTCTTTAGACTATTATTGCTTTCTGACAAATAAATAAATAAATAAATAAATAAAACCCCTGTTTTCTCCTTTAGCCTTTTTTATTCCAGCACCAAGACCCATGGAAAATGCTATGTTGTGCATAAATATAAAAACCCATTAGCCTACCTGACAGGACTTTGCACCTTCAAAGAAAATGAACACAGAATTTTGCAATGTTCTGATTATTATTTCTGCTGATATGATTTAACACAGTTCATACAGACCTACAGTAGCCTGTAACATACTTCACATATTTTTAAAGCACGGAATGAGTTATTCTATACCCACATTTGGTCTCGGCCTCACATAGCTGAAGTACAATGTACATACATGCACACAAGGAAGCTGGCAACAGGCAGGACAAGGAGCCCAAGAATGAGGGCAGACAGGACTGTGTCTCCTTACGCACTTGGGTAATCATGGTCAGATTTACTTGACTGTTGTGAACGTCACCTTTGTGAGATGCAGAGTATCAGTCTGTTAAAAGTATCTGCAAGTAAAAATCAGGAGGAGTCACAGAAGCTCTGACTCCCTGAGTAGGCAAGCTACAGTGCTGAAGTGATAAGGAGTAATAACTAATGTCATTCTCTATGCAGGGATGGTCTTACGTGGTTCCTTTCTCTCACTCCAGCCATATCAAGCAAGTGTGTGTATGTAGCTATCTACCTATCTACCTGTATCTATCTACACACACCCATATGTGCTTATATACATCTCTCTCCACATATATATTTAAACATATTTCTAACAGCCTTTGTCCCCATCCTTTCAACTGAGGCATTTAATTGGGATAGGAAATAGCATTAGGGCCACTGTTAGCCCTTCTAAACACCACCTGTGCATTTGTATGTTCGTGTCTTACCTTCAGTACAGAGCAAGTCCCATTATGGAAAATCATGTATTATGAATACTGCCCATGAAATCTTGGACCTCCTACTACCTTCCTTAAGGCAAACAATAAAACTTAGGTATATTTAATATAACCTATTTCTATTGTACCTTTCATTTCTGAAGTTCTTGTTTAGCTTTATATAGTCACTGTAAGATAGTAATATTATAATGTGCTAAAGGAAGAGGCTGAACAAAAAGGCAACAATGGCATCAGCAAAGCCAAAATTTGAAGTCTGAGAACACCTGTTTCTCTCTTTTGTGCTAGCCAGTGAGCTATTAGTGATGCTTCAGTTAATATGTATGTTCTTGCCAAGATCTCTCTTCAGTCTTTCCTTGACAGCATACTTTTTCGTGGACACAGTCTTTAGACAGGCGTCTAGGCCATTAAAGGTAAAAGAGGTTTACATTTTCAAATGAACAATTATGTTCAATTTACACTTTCTATTGAACAATTATAGGAGCGTCTGATTTTGAGAAGCTTCTCTTGAAACATTTAAAAGGGAGCTGATCTCCACACATAGCACCAGTGATCTAAAAATTCTGCTAGATTTTTGCAGAAGTCTAAATGTCTGACCTCCTCAGCTAGTGAAGCCTAATTACTCCTTCATGACTGTCTAAACCCCTTCCCCAGACAGCAGCATTCTAACTCTATTTCAAGGGCATGTGAGTTATAGTTCCCCAGAAATCCACCCATTTGGTATTCCTCGTAGTATATTTCTCTGTATATGGATCAGACTGCAATATGGAGCAAGTATACAAATTCCCTTTGCACCACTGGCAAAGCAAAAATTGACTATAGCAGCCTTCTGTACCCAGCAGCTCTTAAGAGACGTATTTTGCAGTACACAGCTCTGTGTAACAGCCAAGCAAAGCTGCAATTCCCCTTTCATGTAAACAGTGACTCTGTTCACTTTAGCAGGGCAAAATCTTATCAGTATCACTGAGAGAGCAGAATCAGTCCCACCCTGTAAGCTTTAAGATTTTTATTAATTATTGTGGGGCTGCTGGAAGCCTATGTTTCTTTTCAAACAAATTACCTTTCAAACATCTCTATCTCAGCTCGCTTTGCTTTCTTCTCCAGGGTTGCCTCTTTTTTTCCATGAGAGGAAAAAAAATGTGTTAAGTTCTTTACACACAGTTCAGTGCCTGCCTATTATGAGCACTGCCAAATCCCATGGTGACTGGATGTCTACAGCCCAATTTACTGCACTCCTTCTCTCAATAAACAGGCAAGGCAAAGAATGGGACAATTTTGCTTATCTACTGCTCACTGCCCAAATGGGTGGGGAGGCAGCACCATCTCTCATCCTGGGCACACATTTTTCAGCTGCATGCCTTGAAATTGAAATTTTGAGATGTTTATAAATAAATAAAAACCTGCCTGAATTTAATGCAGCGTGATATTTGCATAATTACTTTTCAAGGTAATGAGTGTAACAGAAGCCAAAACACAGAAGGTTGAGTATCTTCAGAGCAGCCTGTGCCAGTAAATAAACACACAACTCTTGTAAGTATCAAATTGCAGAGCAGTTTAGAAAGAGCATAATTTATTTAGGGAACAACGAGCATCTATTTGTGTTGAGCAGGTGGCCAAGGTGAACAAATGAAAGACATATATGTAATTGAATATTAGAGGAGCCATCACTTCATTTCACCACCATTTGTCTTTCGGAATATCTATAGCCAACCCTGCCGAACAAAACATCGCAAAATAAAGGTGGCTGTCAAATCACCTCCTCCAAATCCAAGCTATTACCAAAACAAACAGCTGGGCTGAAGCAAATAATGACAATTTGATGGAAAATATTCTGGGGTGGTGGCTACCCACCTTCCTAAGTGAGGAAATGGAGACCAAGATGAGTCTAACACACAGGAGTCTGGTCAATGGCGTCTCAGTCTTCCCGGACACCGAAGTAGCCAGAAGACTGGAGACAGCTCAGAGATGCGGCTAGCTAACCTGTACTGACACAAATCAGCTAACCAACCTGCCCTGCGCATCCCCAGATACGACGGCATCAACTAATAAGTTGAGGTATTATAATGTTTTATCACCCATTTGCTGTGTAACCCATCAGGAAGCAATTAGTAACAATATTATTCAAGGGAGTTACGGGCTGTGCTGTCTTCTTCAAGAATATTTCCAAGACCATTTCAGAACTTTGGAAAATACTTATCCCACTGGCAGACATTATTGCTGCACAAGAAGAGGTAGCGATCTTTGGGGAGCCTAAATGCTTAACCGATACTTGCGACTGAAAATATTCCCCATGTTCAGCTAGTAAACTAGCTACTGTCGGAAATGAAGAGACTCACGTCGGACCTCTTTATAATGAATAAAAGTGACTTGCCAGCTGAACTAAAATTCTCTGAAGTAGACAACTACAGATAAACATTATTTTAGGTTAAAACATTTTAAGCAAACAAAACAGAGCAGGTAAATAAATAAGCTAACAGGCTATAAACTTAGCCTGTTGAGATCGTTTTGTTTTGGGCTGTAAAGCTGTAATTTAGGGCTGCTAAGACATGTGTTCTGAAAGCTAGAAGGTTGCCCAAAGAAAATTAAAAAAGAAAATAAAAATGAAAAAAGAACTAAAAATCAAAATTGTTTGAACCAAGTCCCTTTTATATTAAATAACCCCAAACTCACAACTTTTAGTACCCCAAAATGCTTAAGTTAAAAATCATCTTGATAAATAACTTGAAAATATCAGTAAAACTCAAAAATATTTATATAGTAAAAGAAAACATAGATACTAATAAATAAAAATTAAAAAATTAAGGGAAACATACTTCTATACTTGTAAAAGTCCTAGCTATTTGCTCCTACCATAGGAAAAGAGAATCAAAAGTAATACTCTAATTGGAACAAAGTACTGGTCTAGGCACCTCTTTAACTGAAAGTTAATGGTAAACTGTTGGGACTTAGAGACCTAAATGAAATTACTGGAGGTCAGACAGGATTAGTTTACAAAGAAAAATTAAAACAACCATGAGCTTGTTCCATTGTGTACTGGGACTTTCACCGATATTATGAGTAATCTTAATGTATGTAGCGGGATAAAGTACTCAAGATCTAGCTAAGTGACAGCGAAGGAAGACTAAAATAACAGCCTACCTACAAGGTGTAAACATCTAAGAGGAAGAGAAATAACTTACCATGTCATAACTGTGTTCAGAAATGATGATCAGATTGGACCTAAGCAGTTGGTGTTGCAACAAATTCAAATGAAGAGTGTGTGCTAAGTATTTCAAAGCTTTTTGTGTTCTTCAGGGACAAAACTAATTGAGAAGTACAAAGCAGTATTTGAGGCCATCCACGGGACTGGGACCATCAGTCTCATCCAGTGTGGTACATTTCAGCTTGAGGAACAGAGTAGGAACTTTTTTTCCAAAAGACATTTACTGGAGCAGACAGTTCACAGAAAATGTAGCCTATCAGCTCAGAAACTCAAACCAGAAACGTCTCGTCCCAATCAGGGACCCAACTAGAGGAAAATCTTCACTGAATGACTAGGATAGCTTGACCAGACCTAGTATTCACATCCACGTAGCTTACCTATAGCTCAAACCCTTGTAAATATTTCTGCTTCTGTCTCCTGGCATGAATTCTAGCTTTTTAAATGTGTACATTTTGCTTTCTCAGTTACATAGAATTTGTTTCAATCATTTGGTTATTTTGGTAGATTTAGAGTACTTCAAAAATTCATATGGAAATTTGCTTCCTTCTCGAGCATTTCTTTTGCTATGCACATGTTAGATAACCCTTCAGAGAGAAATCTTGATTGTCAAGAGCTCTCCCAGCCATGCATCAATCTTTTTAATAGAGTTCACTGGGGTTTTTCTCCCCTTTCCACAATAGTAACTAAGACAGACTCTATAAATTCTGAGATTTCAGGCTGCAAACAAAAATCTCCTGGACGTGCCCTTGCATTTATAAATGTGTTAGTTATTACGCGATTTTTGCATTACTTACTTCTACCAGCTCATGGTGGGCAACAACTCTTAGCAAATCTAAGATCAAGTAATTAATTCTGCTGCAGCACGTCAAAGGCAGTAAGAATATTTCACAAGATCCACAAACTGCAGGGGAAAGGTCTTCATTTTTAAAAAAAGGCCCTCAAAGCTTGCAGTCCCCAAATCATTTAGACACATTGGTGACTTCACTGGAAATTCTTTTTACTTTTTCTCCAGCAAACACAGAAAAGACATCATATTTGTTGGCAATTTCACCCTTTGAAATGTTTGGCTTTTCATCAGAAAGCCTACACAGAAAGTATTGTTACTTCATTTTAATGTTACTGAATATATACCTGATTTGTGCAGACAACTCTGAATGGGCAAGCTCTTGTTAACCCAGGGCTGTTTATCTGAAAGTTACAAGTCAGAATGGGGAACATAAGAAAACCTAACCATCCAAAAACTAATTCTTTGAAGCAATTTCTGAAGCTCAGAAGATAATACAAACTAATGATGCAGAACTAGATGCTCCAAGAACTCCTCTTAAGCTGAAGAAGCAGTGGCTTTTGGTCATGAACTCAAAGGACTCTGGGAAAGACTTCCAACCTACAGTTTGCTAGACGAATAAATATTCTCATATTGCTGTTCCCTGAGTGATCTATGCAAGAACAGTGAGGTTAGATAAAAGCTCTATCTACTGTGTTATCCACTGTTTCTAACAGAAACAACAGCAAACGAAAGAGTGCAAGAATGAAGTGAGCACACTGTGATATTCTCCAAGCTTTCAGTAAGGTATGGCTTAAGAGTTTCAGCCACAGATGGTGTCTTAGTATCTAACATAGCACAAATATTTTCTTCTTTGAACTTGTCTACTCCTTTTTGAGACCTTGTCAACTTTTTGCCTGTATTATTCCCTCTATAGCAAGGCATTTCTCCCTCTTCAACAGCAAAATCAAATCAGAGCTCAGAAGCAGCAAAAAGACCATCATATTGGTCATGTGTTTAAAATTTCATTCTACCAGATCGGCAATATAAGATGCTTTATCTCCTCCATGAATGTCTACAATCAGGTAAAAATAAAATATGACTGAACTCCAATAAATAAGAAAATAACTCACACTATTGAAATAAGACATTTACAAAGGGAATTTGTAACTGAAATGTCAAATGAATCTAGGTAATTCTGTTCTTAAAAAAAAAAAAAAAAAAGCAGACTGATTCTGACAGCTTTTCTTTATCATGTACTCCATGTCTTCTTCAGGGAATACCCCCCAAAACCAAGAAAACCAGCTATAAAGAAAAGTGCTTCCTGGAATGGAAGTGGAGAGCTTAATATCTTGCCAAACTAATCCTCCAATAATTTGTGCTGTGATTTATTCTAGTTTGCCTGGCTTTGGTGCAGTTTCTGTAAGAACCTGTCAATACATGTTGACCTGTCATATGAGAGGGAATGTCTGGAAACTTGAAGGAAAAAAAAATAATACCCACTATAAGAGTTAAGTTTTACCATTATTTGCCTGGGTTGATGTAAAAATAGTCCATGTATAGTTCCTTGGACAACCTTCTTTTAAAATATTAGCACATGACTAGCTTTCTTTTGGGCATCCCAATTTTGCTAAGATTTATTCAGAAGTAAATTTGTGGACCAGAAAATGCCTTAATTCTTTCAAAACTCTTGAATACAAGTTATCTCTACCTGCTAAATTTAGAAAAGTTTCACTTTAGTAAGTGATATTTATCATCGTCCTTATTCACCAGTGAAAAATAAAGTAGAAATCTACCAGGATGATAAATCACAGAGTAATTGAAGATACAGTGTCTGGAAGTCAAGCAGAAGAGAACAGCAAGTCCTGCATTTTCTGCGCTTTTATTAACTGACTTGCTCCTAAGGGTCCATTGTGGTAGGAGGTTACAAGGAGATAAAGGAGCCCATCGCACTGTGGAGCAATTTGATAAAAATTCTGGGGATTTTCCCTTGCAGAGCTCTTTCCTCATCAAACCATCTCCTAGTGAATTATTCACTGCGGAACAAACTTCAAAAGGCACCTAGTTCACCACCTAACTTTCTTATGAAACTAGAAATCACATCAACACAGTCTCCTCCAACCAAACAAATAAACATCAACTTGTGTAAATTAAACACATTAAAAGTAGCTAAAACAAAACAAAACAAGAAAAAAAACCCCAACCCTCTCAGCTGAGTTTATTCTTAATTAATCACAACAGACCAACTGTGCCATGCACTGAGGAGTCTTCAGGGAGTACGGAAAGCTCTACATTAGATTACTGTGCATCATTCAGAAATCCACCAGGAATTTTACTGGGCTACAGAAATGTTTTGCTTTACATTTCCACATGGAGTTTCTTTAGCTAGTCAATCAGGAACAGAAAATTCACATAATGGGTTTTCTTATCCTTACTCTCCACTGAACCTTTTCCCCAAAGTCAAAAATGAGTTATTTCTGAGCGTGGAAGAGACTGTGATTTAAAAAGTCAAAAGTAATATACATCGAAAGGCTGGAAATGTTTGCCCTCTCTCAAACTCAAATCACCTCCTGTTCCCTACTGGCAAATGTGTTTGAGAAATGGAGACATGCCTGATATTTAATGCAGCACTTTGGTCTGCTGAGGACTACAGAAGCCTCTGTGTTCTACGGACCCCAGGTTTTAGGGCCTGCCAAAACAGAGGTACAGGACAGCACTGCTGCAAGGTGGCACGGGGGATATTCCAGAAGCAGAGGTACCTAACAATTTGTTAATCATGAGAAGTTGGGGTAGATGTGCATTTATTCTCCCTGTACTAAGAAACACTCCGTTAGTACAACACTGAGATCAGGCTAATAAACTGGCCTATTGAACTGGATTTTCTAGACTATATTATGCTAATGTAATCAGTCAGCATCTTATTAACATGCAAAATAGCAGAGTTCAGTTGTGTCTGCTCAGGTCAGAGCTCTCTCAATCCTCTTGCAACATATCTGAGGACAGACACAACAAACATACCTAAAGGAAGCACACTGAGCTCAGCCACTTCAGACTTGGGCAATGAAAAGTTTACTCACTTCTAATTGCCCAGATTGGACTGAAAAAAAGTAAAGAAAAACAGACAATTTCTCTAACTACAGTACCATTTTTTTCTGATAATTTAAGGCTACTACAACCTCTAGGATGCTACAGTGCACTTCCCATAGTAACACAGAGGAACAGCAGGGTAATAGCCCCTCTTTCACACACACCAGAAAGTCTCACAATTTGAGATTTCAAGGTTACAAAAGGGAAGAACTATTGCTAGACTTATAGTGCAAAGAATTACAGTAGAAGAGGGTTTCTGCATCCTTTCTTGTCACCATCTGTACAAAGACCATGCTAGTGTGACCCCTTAGAGTTATGGAAAAGCTATATTACCTCAGGCAAGTCCATACAACTCGTGTAAGATTCACAGTTTCACCTAGACCTACTTACAAATCATTTTAACATGTATGGGAAATAAAAATCTTTTATGCATGGTATAGTCACATTTCCATTATTTCGATTTCCTTCCCTGGTTAGCAAGAAATGCAACCGGAAATTAGAGGTGAGTAAACTCAGTTACCTAGTGGAGTCAGATGTAGGAAGTGAAAATTCTGTGTTACTAGAGCTTTTGATAAAACTTTGAAATGTTCTATGGAAAGCATACGCTTTGCAAAGCCCAACATTTCAGTGAAAAGCCATTTTCAGGGAAGATTTTGAGCCACCTGAGCACAAATTTTCTGCACTAAAGCCTTGCACAAAGGGCTGGACAGAGCTGAAAATAATGCATGTAACATCCATTTCATTGCCTTCCGATACAAGTGATTTCTATCCATCCAATGCCCACATCAGCTGTATCATTAGTCCAATTTAGAATGCAAACCTAGGTGCTCAACAAATAAGAACAGTTCCTACTTGAAGGGCTGTTTTCTCACCTCCTACCAATGTGAGATTAGTCAGCACAACATTAATTGGAGGAACTGAAAGTGCCAGAGATTTGGAAAGAGCATAAGTGACAATTGATTTGATAGTAATTGAAGGCTAATTATATCCATCTAGCAAACGATCACTCCATGTTCAGTGTTTCATTAAAAAAAGAGATGGGACAAAAAAAACAATTTTTCTTTATTATAAAACACGATGAAATATATTTTTTCCTCCTGGTTATTTTAAATAGACCTCTTTTTTTCACACTCCTAACTCTTGCCTACAGATTACATAGGGGAGTATCCACCCCTAAGACTGGACTGAGTTCTGCTGGGCACAGGGTACCTAAAAGCCAGAGGTCGTAATACTTGCGTGTCTTTTGTGACATGTGCTGTTCATTTATTATAACTTCTTTTTGTACCCAGGGTAGACATCAGTAAAGAAAACTGCCTGTGGCTTTCTTTCCAGGAGGCAGGCAAAACTTACTCACTTTCTTTACTTTGTAGATTTGAATGCAAATAATTTCAGCAGAAAAATCTCTCTGAGAGTGCATTGCTTGAATCTGTTTCACTGGCTAGCCAGGCTTGATGAAGGACTATGTTTTAATAGGCTACCATATGCAGCCTTCCCATTATAGTCTCTTTTCTAGCATGTGTGATATGTGACAACTTTGTTAAATGCACTTAGGAGTAATCTACCATGTAACTTTATTTCACAGTGACACATACTGGAACTCAAATTATACCATGCCTTTCTAGAAAGCAAATGACCATAATTTCAAGGAGGAAAATCATTTTGGGAGCTCATGATGTATTTCAACCTTAGTATAAGTCCTTATATTAAAACCAAGTTAATTTTGTAGTATCAGGGATACCCAGAGGAAGGAGATGAAGCATAAAGAGACAAAATTTCCATGCACGTGGAACTTCCCTAACAAGTCCTGTTCACTATAGGAAGTGGCTAACAGTCTGTTTCAATTTCTAAGAATGCTAAGAATGGGGATGTCTATTAACTTACTTTCAATGTAACTATCATTTCTGCATTGTCTTGTTTTAGAAGGCATGGGACTTACCATTTCTCACAGGCAGTGCATCTGGCCTGCTTTCTACTCTCCCATGAGGCAGTGAAGTAGCATGGGGAAATTCTGTATTCCTCCCCAAAGTCATTCAGAGTACATTTATGAGAGGAGCTATATTATCTTTCCTCTCATCTTTCCCATACGCATGCTTGCTTTGCTGTGCTTGTGCTGAGCTCCCCTAATCTACAAGCTTGCAGAGGTATGGTGCAAAGCCTAGGCCCCAGCTCTGTTAAACCCCCTCTCCTGGAGTTTCTAGCTCATGCTACAGTTGTCATGTGGCTGTTAGTGGGCTTGGAAATGGAAATAATAATAAATATTAAGTGGATTGACTTTAGCACGGAAAGAAAAACACAGTTCTAATAAATGGAAGCTAAACTGCATTACACCTGCTGAGGTCCTAGCCTCACTGTTCTCAAATTTATCACTCACAGTGACAAAGATCTTACAGCCTGCAATGAAATGAGGTGTATTTCTTCAGAATATTTTTGTATTTATTTTTAAAGGTTAATATTCTCTTTTGAAATGCATACGTTAATATGACCTAACACATGTTTACCTTTTCTTCTATTCCTAAAACTTCAACCCTGAATTTCAATGAAACATGATAGTATTCAGCCTGTTCTAGAACCTAAACCAGTATGCTAGAGGTGTCTGGCAAGAGTTACCAAATGATGAAACAAGTCAGCTCATTGCATTCTACAGGAAGGGAAGAAGATCTAATTAAAAGGTCACACTTTAGATACCTGAAGAGGATTCATGTCATCCATCATCCAAAAGAAGGAATTTTGGAGTTCCTTGAAAGGAGACAAACTGAGACTATAGGATTAGTACAATGTAAGAAAACAGAAAAAGGAAAAGAAAACAGCATTGCAATATGGCAAGTTGCTAATTTAGCACAACTTTTGTACTGATGTGATGTTTCATATTGAAATGTTCAATTTTCTTCACAAAGGTACACCAAAGCATACAACAATCAGCACATGCTGAAAGGGATGTGTTCATATGGTTATGATACCTACTTCAGAATTTCTCTCTGAAAAACATTTAACAGATGTTGGAGCAATCCAACAGAACCAGAGGATATGTGAGGTTAATCATTTGTGAACATTTGAGAGGAATATATCAACCACTTTTCCAATTTGGACAGAGCTTGAGGCCAGCTTTTCCACTCTGCAAATGAATGGACCTGGAGTAAAAGAGTTTGCTGTCTCTGCTGAACTCTTTGCTGTCTTTTGGTCATGGAAGAACTGATCCAGGCAGAGATGCACTTCTGGGAACAAATTTGTTCTGTAGACTCGAGATGCTCGAAGGAATTTTAATGGAAACTGGTTTAAGGCACAGGAGCCTCTTTTTGCTACCCTTAACATTCAGTGGAGCAAAACAGATGCTTTGAACAGATGCTTTCCCTTCAGAATCTATGGAGGGATGCTAAGGAAACTAGCCCAGTGTGTTAGAAGTAAGATCTACACAAGTATCCCTTTTCAGATCAACCCAACAAAACTCCTTCTCCTCAGCTTTTCTTATTGGCTAACATTTTATACTAGCTTTGTGGATCTTCTCTTGTCCAGACTCTTTCCTTGCATTTAGCCTGGAGAACAGATTCTACTATATTGCCAAACACTAAAATTTAGGCACTGTAATACTGAGCACTTCTCTGGCTGTGCCTGAGTCAGTAAGATGCAGGAGAACTTCAGAAAGTGAGCATCTGAACCTTCCTGTTATATATACCTGCTACTGTAGGAATTTGCACTGTCTTGCATAATTTATTTTGTTTTTTTGATTAACAAATTAACTGTTCTTTTTTTTTTTTCCGTTCTTCTAGCAACAAAATGTTGATACCAGTGAGAAAAACTGGCACCGGTATAGTTTCCAAACAATTGCATCTATTCTAACTCAGTGAAGACAAAGCCATTACCCCAGATGCTACTGAGGGCAAAATGTTGCCCAAAGACTCTGTATTAGCAGAATTGGATCAGGAGTCAGAGGCCATCAGTGGATGAAAGGGTGAAAAAAATGTCTTTCCTAGATACGCAAGACGGACCAGAGGAGGAATCCTTTGCTGCAAGTGTCTTGAACCCTTTTTCAAGCTAAAAATCACACTTTCATAATAAATGCTACAGGCTTTCATCTAAATCCTGCTACTCTCACTTTGAAATCTAAGGGAAAGCTCCTATGTCAGCCAGAATTTCCCTGTCCATTAAATGTCTCACAAAAATATATGTCAGCATTAGTGCCCATGAGCTAGAGTAAAGTTGTTCCAAGTTTTCAGTATATCTCCTGATAAAGTGTGAATGTGACTTCAGAATCCATTACCTTGTAGGTTTCATACTACATAATGTTGTCACAGGCATTGACTTACTATCTTTAAATGTTATTTATATGTTATTTCATATTCATTTTCATATTCATTTTTCATATCATTATTTCATATTATTCAATTTTATATTATGTTATTTCATATTTCATTTTATATGAAATGTTATTGCATAACATCTCATTCTTTGAAATTACACTTAGGTTTCTGGGGGGCTTGGAGCAAATGGCATCCCTAAGAGCTTTAAAAAATGCATTACTTAATGGCTCCATTTCCTTCCTTCACAGATACTAATTAATTTTACACTGGCTTGTGTGCCTCATTATTTTATTGCAGTAACATCAACAGGTCAATAATCAAGCACAGAGGGTCCACTGTGCTGATGCTGAGCATGACAGAAAATGTTTTTCAGCAAATATTTCAGAAGGAAAAAAGAAAGTGTAAAGGTATACACCTTTAAAGGTATAGTACTTTACACGGACATGAGTTTCCTCATCCCAATTTAATACATAGATCTTACAGTACACTTGGGAAATAAAAACAGGATGTATGTTGTGAGACCTGGAGTTAAAGAAGCCGAGGACCGTACAAAGCCAAAAGAGTCTGGAGCTAAGCCAAAGATCTGGCATCAAAGAGGATGAAGGGTGTAAAAATTATAAAAATTACAGCATTCCAGAATGGTAGTAGGCTGAACAAATATAACCCCTGGAAATACAGTTATTTTTAACATTAGCCGGACAACGTACTAACAGAGAGTCAGACAAAACTCCCCTCAGAAGCTCTTTCCTACAATATGTATTAAAGTATGCTCTACATCAGCATAGTTATGAGCTCCAAATCAGAGTCCTACCTGTGAACCACTACCTGAGGAGACTACAGGGCACAGGTCAGGAAAACGCATGGCCTTGCAGATGGGTTGATAATAGCAATTTGATTGTCCTGACAAGGTGCAATGAAAGTTAACTCTTAGAAATGTGAACAACTGACTTCCGTCACCATCCCACATTATCTTCAGTGTCAAAATCACCTTTTATACTGGAATTTAAACACACGGATTTTCCACTTAAAATACTACCATTATTCTCAGAGAAAAAAGTAATGGTTATATAGTATTTAGCCATACACATAAAACACCTCTGACAAAACTTGAACTTCTAAATTAGAGCAAATCCTCAAAAAGGCTTGAAAAACTGAGAGCCTTTCCATCTACCCCGCTGCATAATAAGGAGCCTCTGGTTAGTGTTAGTCACTAGAAAATGTGTTTTCCACACCAGCTCTCTGTGTTGCCAGCTCTTATACGGTTTTATGCACCTTGGTGGTACCAGCCATAAAAGAGTATTCTTCCACTAAGAATTATGCATGCTTCCAGGCTTAGTGAGAATAGACTATTACCTTGATTTCAGCACATGTTAAGGAGTGAAATGCTATCCCAGAAATGGGAATAGACAGCAAATGAAGTTTAGGGCAAAAATGAACATAGGATATATCGACACATTTCAAACACAGACAATACAGCTACCACAGATTTAGAGACAGATGTATAAAAAATAAAAGGAAAACTATATATTTATTCTATCTTTAATTATATTTCATATTTGCTATGTCTTTTTGTCACCCACTATTAAACTACAAGGACACCTAGGCTTAGGAAAATGCAGCTCCAAATCCTTTATCCTAAAACTTTGCCTCTATGGGAAAAGTTCTTAATTTAGGGTATCCAAATCTTTCCTATGGTTCTATTCACATTCAAACTTTTACCCTCAGTCTCACGGATTTCTTAAACCTCAGTTTAATCAGTAGATAGTTTTAACACTTCTATCAAATCAATAACTTTCCTTTCCTCTCTGGAGAGCTAATGTTATATGTGCCTCTCAAGAATGAGTCATTTCCTATACAGATGGGAAACAGGACCCTGTTACCATTCTGAATTCTTCTGAATTCTCTGTGTATACTAAGTGCTAATCTGAGAAAATACTTATTTTGTTCTGGCAAGAGATGTTCACATCTCAGGTGAAAGCATTTTCATACACTGAAACTATACTGCATTGTTATTTAAACATAGAGACTGGCAGCCATACTTTGCACAACCACATAAATTGGATTCCTGTATGACAGACATCAGCCTAATTAGATACAGTAACAATCAGATACTTTGCCTAAGTACGGCTTTGAGTTGACTGATCTGTAATTCAAGAATACAATACTGAGTTTCAAGTGCCTGTTCAAAATTCCTCAAAATGGGGTTTTGAAAACAGATAACTAAGATAATAGCATTAGTCTTTTTATTGTTTAATAGGAAAAAGATGTTTTGTCAGAGGAGCACATCTCCTGAAGTGACTGTCCAAAAGCTCTGAGTTACAGGTGTCAAACTGCTGCTGGGTATGAGTTACTCAAGCCTGGCAGGAATCAAACAATCTTCTGATCAGTCGTCAGGCACATTATCCACTGCACAGCTGGCAGAAGCATCCATTTCCTTGGCACTTGTTCCTGGTCAGCTTAGGTATCTACTGCTCTCACGATGTTTCTAAGAAACCGGTCTTATGCACTTAATTTTTTCCAACTGTTTTATAAAGACAAACTAGAATCCTATTCAGAGCATTTAATTCCACTGTTGGGAAGGGCAGAGCAGGGCTCATAGTTAGAATGAGCTAAATCTGTTTGTGCATCAAGCCTAAGGTCTCCTGTACGCTATACGAATATCATGGTTTTCAGAACTGCGATGGAAAAATACAAAGCTGTTAAGCTTTTCAATTCAATCCATGTCTACTTGACCTTCATTAAATAGAAACAAAAATCTCAGCTAAACTTTTAAAATGAGCTAATCCATTAACTAATAGTGCTATAGATCGGTCTTACAGAGACAATGACAGTGTTGTTGTCAAACAAATCTTCCAAAAGGCTAGAGATCATACACATGTTATGGTCCTCTTTAGAGAGCAGAGTTCGATTTAGTGAAGTGCTTGTACAGTTCACGCTACTCAATAGATACCCAACCAGTTTCAGCTGTGCTTACCGCTCAATACTGTGCGCCCTTCTGAGTCATACTCAGCAGCAATTAAGTCCGAGGCAGCAGCCACTGAAATGGATATACGAGCTGTTACACGATCAATTGTTGGTTGACATTGATGCAATGGACCAAAAGCACAGACCAGCACCGTACATAGAAATGTGTAGCAAAGCTACTATCTAGCAGTCAGCAGTGTAGAAGGTGAAGTGATTTGGATTTATGATTTAAATTACATGAAAGAAACAGGACCACGATTGTCAACGAACACATCAACCAGTCAATCAGCTCCCTGGGGCAAAATTCTCCTACTGATTAATTGGAGATACAATTTCTGTTCTTCTTTAGACTAAGGGTTAATTCCCTCTATCCATAGCGAAACCACCACTTAATGTGTAGTTATTAAATCACACTGGAGACATGACTTGAGCAAGGACCTGTCTCCTTGTGTGACAGGTTGACAGCAAACTGGCTGGAGGAGAGGTGGAGCAGTATTCTCTAAATGGATTTATAATTTGGTAATTTGTTAAACTATTGATATGAGTAGGCTGCACCACTCATTTGCATTGATATCTATATCAACAAAATAGATCCCTTAGACCTTCCAAGGCTCGTACCTGTCTCAGCAACATTTAAGTTATTCCTAAAGATCTAGCAATATCTGACTGAGAAGAGTTAGTCCTGTCAGTGGGCAGCTGCCAGATAAGGACTAGATCAGTTAACTTTAGCAAAATATCCCTCCCTATTCTTTAAACTTGTTTCAGAAAAAGATAAATTCACTCCTGTGGAGTAATTATTCACTTCTTCAGTAAATTCTATAGAATTGGCTTTCAGCAGTAATCTTATAGCCTGTACAAATGGTTCTGGTAGAAATTAATGGAATTTAGTGTCTGAATCTTGAAAAATAGTTACTTAAGCAAAAAGAACTTCATGACGTACAGCCACTTTGGTTTTTGACAACCCACCACATAACCTCACATTTCTCCCTCTTTATATAGCCTATCTTAAACTAGAAGTATGCAACTTTAAATAGGAGCTTAACTTGGTCTTCAGAAGAAGTTACCTCAGTTTATTTCACATAGTGCATTATTTTCTTTCAGTAGATTGTCTACTTTAACAGTCAGTATGTTTTATGCAATGTATTTTAAATGGTTTGTATAAAAAGGAGCAACTTCTGCTAGCTCTTTTCTCAAATAAAAGGCCCACTAAGATGGACTTTCTTCCCTGAAGTCAGGTTTGAAGGATTTGGTGATTATTTAGACAGGATCACCAAAACAGACAGTTCAAGTCTCAAACTCTACTTAAATTCATGTGTGGCAACGTGAATATGTAATTTACATACATTAAACTGACCTCTATTTTTACCTCTATTTAACTTGTTTTACATTTTAACTGGATTATAAATAATTCCAAACCCTGCAAATAAAATTCCTGCAAAAAAACAAATTTCCCAAATGTTTTCATAGCCTAATTATACCCTTCCTCACAGTGCTATCTCCAGTATATAAATTAATTGTATCGCATAAAGTCCTTTACAGTTTCTAAACTGATATCCCTGCTCTCTTAACCACCTTCCTGTTAGATATCCTCCCAGAAGCACAGGTAAATATTGCAGTATGACCTAAATCTTGCTAAATTTTGGCTCCAGATAATCAAGCTGAAAGTCAAGAGTCCTTCAGTGACAATGCATGAATGGAGAGGTTTGGCTGCTCTGGTGAAGTATCTCCAGAAGTGTCAGATAAGACCATCTTCTCTTAAAATCAACACCTGCAACTTTCTCCAGAAATCAGAGCTTCAGAACTAACCACAGATAAAACATAATCTAACATAATCTCAACAACAAACACCACTTAGTCATGCACTGTGTGTGTTTAAAGAGCATTCTTCCATGAAAATAGGAAGAAAAAAATAATAAAAACGATAAAAAAAATTAAAAATGGGTGGTAGCTATGTTAACTATAGACCAAGCATGGGCAGTTAGTTGTAACACTGACTGAAAATCAATGAATCCCTTTACCACCACAAAAAGGGCCCCTCACTGGGTACCACTATACTTCCCCAGATTATGATATTAAGTTATTTGACATTCTTATTTAAGCAAACTATTCTATTTACTATAAACTGGCATGTTAAAAAAACTCTTTAATTTTAGGCCAATGCAGCAATTTAGTATAGTTTGACATGCAGTACTAACTGAAGTGCCACCACAGTTCAAAGAACATTTATGGTTGTACTGAGTTAGTTTGGATTAATCCACTGCAACTAGAGAAATACAGTTACAAGAAAATCATTCTTCAGTGAAAGACTTACTTTCTAATAAATGACATTTAGAAAGACATCAAAATATCACAGACAACAGTACTATCTTGGCTTACCAAATACCACAGTTTTTTCTTTTTACCTTTTTGTGTTTTTGTAAGCCATATCTTTTCTAAACTGATACTTTTGCTCTGTCTTATCCTCTCTAGAGACTGTCCACAATACCTCTGAATCAAATGAAGGGTATAGCACTAGAGATGTTTCAGGAAACTGTACATCAGCAAACTCAGTGACTCTGTTTCAGGTATTCTGCTATAATTTCACAGTTACAAAATTATATCATGAATATAGCTGTAGCTGGTCAAAATATTAAAATGTTTATAAATCTGGCAACATTTTCATTGCGTGTTGGAAAACTGAGATATAAAATGCTCAGGGAAAAATAAATCTTCAAACTTACAACTTTCTCAGAATTGGGATGCAACTACCTCAGTACCAGATAAAATTCTAGAAACAGTAAGCAAATCAGGCACCTATTTTAGTAATATATTGTATCTGAGAACACTAAAACACTAAAAATGAAAGACTAATAGAAACTCATGGTTACTGTAATTCTCTTCTGACATGCACTATACACTTTCCATAAAATGCACCTGATAATCTGAATTAAAATATGTCATTTTAGGCATCTATTTTTATTTTTAACATTTCAGTGGGTTCCTCCTATTGCTAAACATCTCCAGTGTTTAATTACATTTACTGCTTAATGTGAAGTTAATGTAATTTAATAATGCTCAACTTCAAATTCTTGAGACACTTTTTATCTAAAAAGATGAAAATCACCTTCTTTCCCAAGACTGATGCAAGGTATACTAACACACTTGTCAACAAATACTTGTCACAGAAGGCACACGTGGCTTTGATGCTTAGATCATTTCATCCTTTACCTATCATGTATAAGATTAAACTCAAAGCCTCATCGCAGTTGAGATCATTAAGTTCAAACTAGCTAAAAAATTGCTATTTTTAGGCATATTGCTATCTCCTGGCTTATGTCTCCTGAGACAGCTGCTTTCTTTGGGTAGAACGAAACTCCGAAAGGACTAGGTGAGATGCACGAGATGTAGGAGAGTCATCCAAACAGTTATCACAGACAACCACATCAAATAACTCTGTCTGAGCACAGTAAACTCCATCCTAATACCAAACAGGCTCATGTCCCCTCTGCTCCTATAGATCACTGTTCCAGAAGCTTATTCCATTCATAGTTCTTAATTTCCACCATAAATTTATTCAGGGGCACTATATACTCATTTTTTTTAATGCCAGCATCATTCATCATCTTAAATAGCTCTTCTACCTCCATACTGTTTTATCCCTGAAGTTTTTATAGAAAACAGTCAGATCTTCTCTCCACTTCTATTTTTTGGCTTGGTAAATGTCAATTTTAAACATGAAGCTACTGATCCCCTTGGTGACCCTTTTCTATCCTTCAACTATTAAAGAGGAATAGAAAGCTAAGTCTTTTCAACAGCTGCCTGTGACTTTTGAATTATCTTTCAAAATCATCCCCTCTGGGAACAAGCCTGACTCCTTTGAGGACAAAAGGAAAGATACATTTCCATACCATACATGGTAAGAACATATAGGCATGCAAACAAAAATTGTGATGCAGCCTTTAAGAACCAGGCCATTTGCCTAGGTATTGTTGCTACCCTACCTTGAAAATGTTGATTATTGCATTTGTATTTGGCTATGGCCTAAGCTATGCTTTCAGAAGATACTATGCAATCACAAGGAAAGTAATTAGGATGGATATTGCCACTAGTTTTTCAGATCACTTAATCACACTTTCCTGCTTTGAGCTAAAAATGATTTATCATAATTTCCTTGACACACTAAATGCAATACACAGTGTTTCTCATTTGAAGAAGTAGGCTTTTTCTTCCAAGTATTTATCTTTGTTTGAAGTGTTCCTATTAATACTGAGTCTACAGATGAATCAACTTATATTGGCAGGGATAACATATGATTCAAAACTGAAGCTACTGTCATTTTGAATCTTTAGAGAAATATTTTATTCTGAAATACTAATACTTTCAGGATTCTATTCCTACAGTAATTTTGCAAATTAATTGGCAGGTCATATTTTCATTACTCTGCAATCTAAAAAGAAAAGAGTTTTGTGCTTCTGTAAATGTATTTTTTAAATCATTTTAAAAAGCTTAAATCAGTATATATAACTAATTCAACCTTGAATCCAGCTGGCTTTTTTCTATAATATATGATACCAATCTTTCTGGAGCATTATGCTGCTGGGCAAGTCTATATTTTTATTACAGATACTTGAGAGTATTTTAAATTATAAATATTAATTTTCATATACAAACAGAATTAATTTACTCCGTTTCCTTATCAATATAGTCATGCCATTTTTATTTCTGAAGTGCCTAGTTGTCTAACATTTTCTTCACATAAAAAGCACATACAACTGAATGCATTACACAGTCTATGGTCATGGGGCGCATTAAATGCCACATTCACTATAGTGGGTTAGCTTTTCTTCTTGTTGAACATTTCAGTAATTCCAGCTACCTAACAACATACTAAGGAACACAGTAGCAGGATTGCTACTAGTCTTCATTTGTGCAAATCTTGTTTCTTGAACTAAATTGGATTCATTCAGAAAAAGGGGGGAAAAACTTATAACAAATATTATATTGCAGTGAATGGATTAGATTCAGTATTATTGAACAGGTTATCGCAATCCGAAATGGGAACAGTGGGAATAAGACAAAAAAGGATTTAATTCTCTACTCTCAGTGTATTGATATTTGTAATTAACATTTCTTTTTTCCAATAACTAGTAATATTATTTGGGGGGCTGTGATGCTTCAGGGCTGACTAGGAACCACAGAGTACCTCCAACTCTTACTCCTTGCATGAAGGGCATGTTGCTGCTTTTGCTGATGTCTCTTCTCGGCAAAAGGCAACGCCTGGCTACTCAGCCCATACCTCAACGCTTGGCAGACCATCAGCCCCCAGCCTCTCCGGGTATGCCCCAGACACCAGACCCCCGCACTGGCTGTGAACATCACTCTGCTGAATTCAGTGCCTGCAAGCAGCAGAAATGTGTAAGTTTTCCCTGATGCAGCCAGATAATCCAGCAACAGACAGGTTTAACAGTAAAACAGAGATGAGATTTACTTAGCCAGCTTCAGTCTCAGGCTTTCAGGTATAAAACTGAAAAGAAAAAGGGTGTTTTAAAAGCAAGTAAAGAATGCTATTCCCATCTCAACCTGACAACAGGGCTTATGCCTACCTTCTTCAAATATACCTTGGGTAGTAATCCTTTGGCATAATAATAATAATAATAATAATAATAATAATAATTCGACCTAATAATATCTGAAAGAAGTTCCTGGAGGCACCTGATCCTCTAAATGATCCCCTAATTTTTAGGTGATTTCTACATCTTTATAAGCTTGTCTAGATAGTTTTAAATGTTAACGCTACTGAGGACTACAACTTAATGTTTTCTGCCCAGTTCACACCTAACCATCCAGAAGATACAGGAGCTATAAAATACCTTTACATTCTCCTGGGACTTGGTATATTATGTACTTAAGAATAATCTTCTATCTATCCTACTCATCCTGACAGCAAACAGCTCTCACCCACTTTATACTGTTCACTTCATTTTCTCCATTCAGATCTATTGTTATTCTCATATTAAATATCATTTGCTCATATAGTTTCTTAAACTGATCATCTCTTGTATATTATCAGCTTTCTGTATTATTCATACAGTATATAAGAGCAACTTTCCTTACCCTTCTTGGCATACCTCCCAAGCTTTTACTCTGGAGTGCCTGTGATATAACGCTAGTAGGAAAACCTATGATAAAGATGTAAACTTTAGAAGAGGGGAACCAAAGATTCAAATTTGTAAATTCTCTGTAAATTAATTCCACAGTTAACCCTCCTGTTGGAGAACTTACTAGCTGTGTCACTACCTATGAATTGAGAGAGGAAGCTTTATAAAAACACATCTATGAGAGCTCTTTATAGAAAAGAAAGACAATTTTTAGAGGATCAAATTGCAATCTAATTTCAAAGCTGAATGACAGCTCAAAATTTGGAGAAAGCAACTTGGCTTGAGCAGGCAAGTGACTATTATTTCCAAAGGATTTTGGTTGGAATTGCTGCCAAAAGAACTGCTTTCAAAATGATTTTGAGACCCAGCATCTGTTTGTCATATTGTTTGAAAGGCCATTTCACTGCAAATTATTAAAAAAGAATAAAAAAACAAAAAAATAAAAATCAAGCAATTCTATGTATGGTCTTTCCTTTTTTAATATATGGTTACCAAAACCCTTTTCATATGCATATTGAAGAATAAAATGATGTGAGACATGAAAAAACCTCAAGTACTTCCTTACTTTTTACATCACATTCAATTCAAATGACAAAAGGACTACAGAAGTCATCTGTGAAATACGTGCTGGAATTCACACTTGTAAATCTTAAAACAAAGTTTCTCTGTCATAATACTGATTTTTATAATTTTTCTTTTGGTGGGATTTTTCAATGACACCCAAAGCATGCTACTGAAGAATAATATTTTGATTCTTGTAGAAATAATAAACTTTGACAAACTACCATGATAGAGGACCCTCAGATCAAAGACAAGCATATACTGGATCTGATTCAAAATCTGTTGGAAGTCCACAGAAAGACTCTCCTTGTCTCATAAGCAGGCTTTCAATGAGATCCATGCAATGATACCTTGTGCACCCCACTGTCCTAAGACCCCTCCATAAAGCACTTCACCTGCTGCTACTGGTCGAGAGAACACCTGCTGCCAACTTCACTGATTTCTCCCCCCAGCTTTTACTAGTTTATGTCAGAGTTGCGACATTTTCCCCTTGGTTTATTTCTGCGTATGCTTAGTTATATACGCTTTGCATTTATTTTGAAATGTCTTATCATTAAAAAAGTGTTACTGCAGTAACTTCAAAGTGAAGAACCGCCAGAAATGCTATCAGTGGATTTTACAATAAGATTAATTACTATAGTTAGTACATCACATAAAGACACACCATATCATGCCAATATTAATTCCAGAAGCCATTCAAAGACTTATTTGTAGCAATTTCAAAGGCCACTAAAAGCATTAGTTTAAAATCTCTCCCTTTCCAGAATGATTTACTTTTGTCCCATTCAGCATTATGATGTTTGCTTGAAATTTTTTACAGCATGTTCTGCGATTGCAGATATCTTGTTCCAATTAATTCACCAACAACTCATGTTTTCTTTTTGTAGTAATAGACTGCTTTAGCACTCTGATGAACTGCATTTATCCAAATTAAGGGGTGAAGTTCTAGCTAGGAAAGGTGAATTTGGGTACCAGGCAATTGCCTAGAGTGTGTTTGTAGATTAGAACAAACAAATGTTTGATGTAAATACTGCATAAAAATAAAAATGGTACTATGCCCCTGAATTTGTTTATATGATGTTTTGTTTTATCTGACTGACTCAGTAATAACCCGATTTCAATTTAGGACTGCTGTTCTGATAATAAAAAAGTTTCATGTATAATTTAGGCCTGACCTCAGTTTTGCTTCAGACATATAAAGCAGATAGCATAAAAAAAAAAGGAGATTAGTTTTAAAAATAATCTTCTACTGCTATATTGATGAAGCGCTCTAACCTCCTAATTGATCCAGTTGCCCATTACACACTTTATATTGCTCAAGATTGATTAAGTGATAATTGCATTCGATGTAGGTCTTACACCAGGAAACAAATTGTTCATCAGACAAAAAAATGAGGAGGCTGCAGATTGGACAATCGATTGATCCATGTAACATTTATTTCACACTGTAAAATATCACTAAAAGCATATTCCATTAGAAAACTGCACTACTTGGACTGCTATTTTTAAAACGCCTTCCTGCAGTATTTGTAGATGAGAATATTTACATGATTACTCATGTTGAAAGAATGATTTTACTAAATCTTTCCAAATTTCTTCGAAATGGGGCAATTGATCAGGCCACCGAAAGCTAAGGCAGCTGTATTTGAGTCTCATTCTAACACATGCTGAAATATCAAGTATCTTTACATTAATTTTTGTGGACCCTGGATTATGTTTTTGATATTGGCTGCCAAAGTAAGCGGGTCCAAAAAAATGATGTTTTTCAGTTACTTCTCTTCTGCTTTCATTGACAAATGGTCCTCTGTTAAAGCCCATGTATGGGTTGTGCCAGGAACAGATGTTAGCACTGAACAAGGATTTTGCCTTATCTCCTGACTACTAAAATGGTAACCCCAAAAAAGGAGGTTATACAATTGTCTCTTCAGGCTTGCTTTAATGTTTCTCCATAGACTAAACACTAAGAGACAGAGCTGAAGTTCAGCACACCCCGTCTCTTCCCCCCAACCAAAGGATGCTCTTAGCTGATGCAATGTGGCCAGTCCTACACAAAGTAGCTATAAAATGGAAGTTATAGAAAGGTGAACTATTAAGTCACTTCTGTCTAACACTTTCATCCTCCTTATTTGCATGTAGTTTGACCATAACCAAGGATCCAGGCAATTATCCTGATTCTATGACACTGCAATTTTAAGTAGCTTATTTTAGGATAAGTTAGATGGTTTGAGAAAAAGTGATTGTGAAAAGACTTGTAAGACACAACGGAATCTTCAAACAGAATCATTAACAGTTATATATAAGATTTCATATAGCTGTTTTATAGGCCTGCTACATCTGAAGTATTCTTTGCACAGGATGATTTGTATTGTCAGTATCTCAAACTTTCCATTCCCTTTGAGACACTGAGATCAATGGAGCGGGGTTAAAACACACAAGCTGAAAATTGGACTCAACAGCTTTTCGAACAACTATTTTTCTCCAAAAAATAAGCAGTGTATCAAGAAACTACTTACTGTAGGATCTCATTGATTCTCAAGGTGTTGGTATGCTGCTTTGCTGCAGATGAGGTACTATTATTGTGTCATTTAAAGCATGGACCACAAGTCTAAAACCACTAACGTCAGTCAATAACGATAGTCACCTTCAAAGCATGCTTTTACCTGTAGAAACCAGGTTTTTCTGAAGGTAAAAATACATTGGTGCTGAATATTAGGAGCATCTGGCACTCCTCAATGAGATAGTAGAAACCTCACGAGAGACTATTACAGAACAGATAGAAAAACCAAAAGCAGTATGTCTGAGCTAGAGGAACCTAGCTGATTTATTCTGCATCTTGGACTTATTTACACAGTAGTGAACCTCCTTTTTCTTTTCTTTTCTTTTTTTTTGGGGGGGAATACATTTTTCCTCTTCAATCTTTATACTGTATGATATATTCAGACAACTAAGCAGAAAAGGTTTGCTTTAGTTCAACTCAATTTTTCTCTAGGTCCATAGTTCCCAGACTGACTACAAAATACCTCCAGAAATTGCCTGTGGCCTGTATTAACCAGGTCAAATTAGATAACTCTGGTTTTAGAAAAATCCTATCAATATGTGAACAAACTATTCCAAAAGACTTCTCCCAACAACACGACGCATTGCTATGAATGCCTGCCTATTTCTGGGATAGGGATAGGGAGAGATCCTTGCCAGGCTCCAGTTCACAATCCTCTTGCGAAATGATCTCAACATCCTCTCACTTTCTATGAGGGCAGTACACTAGGGATTTATCCAGATAAAAAGGAGGTGAAAGAGAAATACTGAGCCAAGCTTTTCAGAAAGACTCCTAGAAAAAGAGCATCGGTCTCTCTTCCTTTCTAGGAAAAAGCTGTTCCTTCACTGTCTCCACGGAACAGCCTAATCTGTTGTAACCTCCTGCAGAGCCCCAGGAATGTGGTCTTGAAAGCTGGGCTACTCTTTCTGGAATTGAGATTTAAGAGCACTAAAGGCTTTTCCTCCACTTAAGCAAACCATTTAAATGTATTTCTTAAAGTTCCTAAACAAATGGATTAGGCTGCCCCTTGCTGGACAAAACAACTTTTTCCTAGCAGGAAAAATGGGCCAATATCCCCTGTTTAAATACAACCCTATAGATTTATTTCCTGCCTATTCTCTGACATCCATATGGGCTGAGTTCATGTTATAATCTTAATATTATTCTTTTAAAAACAGTCAGAGATGAGAAATAAATTCACAGGAAATCTGGCTTTATTAATCACACTGCCCCAAAAGCCTGCTTGTCCTCCACTGGATCCCTACCTTATTCATTTCTCAGACTGGATACAAGGATGGACAACATTAAGATTTCACAGTCAACCAAAAATCTGGTATTTTCCAAACTTTTAGCACTTGCCATTGCAATCTGAGTAAGTTTTTCTCAGTGTAGGCTTTAATTATATACACCATTCCTATGAACATATCAGGACAGCCATGTCCCCCCATGAACGTTGTTCCAATTTGAGAACATAATCCTCTTTGCTTTTACCTTTTCTAGATTTGTATTTTTCCCTCTAAGACTGACATTTCCTGCGACCTTTTTCACACGTAACCTTGGATATCTTAGTTTCTCCTTCCTTTCCTAAGAGGAAAATGATATTGTTTTCCTCTGCCGTAAATCACCAATATCTACAGATGAAAAATGCTATCTAAGAGCTACATATCAATTATTGATGGTACACAAAACCTCCAGCTCTAAATGAAAAGTGGGAGTGAAAAGATGGAATAACTTGTAGGATAAGGTGTTTTTCATTAATACAGTCTTTGCTTGAATATATACAACAAATGTGCATGACAACTCAAGTATGAAATTGCTCAGGGCAAATATCATCAACAAATTGGCAAAGCCGGTGCCTTAGGGAAGTAGCCAAGATGAAGTTGCCTGTCTGAAGCTGCCATTCCCTCACTGTCTAAACATACAGTGTGTTCAGGTGCTGCAGGCTGCAAAGGGAAGGCTGCGAGCAGCTGGGGGGTACTGACTGAATGCTCTCGAGCTCCTTGCACGGCAAGCACACCTCATTTGTGACTGCAAAGCTGTGCACCAGTGCACTCTGATAATATATATTCAGCCAAGCTTTTCTGGACTTCTAGGAAAGATATTTGCACACACCGTATCATGGGTCTGTATGGAGTGTCTTGTCATATGCATTTATAACTAGTATAACTGAAACTATTTATAAAACCCAGCATATTGAACAATAAACCTGCTCTGTTCCTGCACAGTACACAATAGTTACTTCATGGCCATTTCCTGGCTCACTCCTGGCAGTATAAACTAATCTGTTCAAGTACTTACTAGTTTTCCTTATAAAGGCTATTTTCAGATTGATATACAAAAGTAACGAGTACTTTCTCTCCTGCTGTGTCTAAGGGACTTTATGCAGATACAAATCCTGTCCCAAGGTATGGTGGGATTATGACAAGTTGTGGGGGCTCTGTGATATTTAAACTTGTCTGCCCAGCAAGGAATGGCAGAAGGTGGAAGAGTTTGAAGAAAGCAGATGATGGAGTGAGGTTTTCAGGACATCCTAATGAGAATTTCGGTTAGCAGTTACTTGTGCTTGTAGCCATGTCTGGCATGACATCACCTCCACTTTAGTGCTAAGAAGATTAACTCCACTGCTACTACTGCAGGTGGTATTAGCCAGGAACATAGCTGCTGTCTGTGATGCACTGTCAAAGCTGATGGCAGTTAGAGAGCCACTCATTTTGTGCAGCTTTCCGGAGTGGCCTAGTGTTACGTCTTATAGGACTCGGTAAATTTGCAACTTTAGACAGATTGCTGTCTCAGTGTTACTGTCTTATAATGGCAGAAAAATCCACACAGCTGAGGTGAGAGCAAAGATATGTTCCAGAACCTTGTGTGAATTAACAGTTAAAAACCTAAGAGGCATATTGCCTGAGAAAGGCGAGAACTACTGCATAAGAGATTTCAGAAGAGGTCAGGCACACCTGAGCAAACAGGGAATTGCAAACACTATTCAGACATGAAAGGAGAAGCAAATGAAAGTGTGATGTAAAAGTGCAATTTTTGTAAGTAATACACTGTTCAGTAGGAAGCCAGGCAGCAGCAGTCTTTCAGCACTTGAGGATATGTTCATTCGTGATTTGGGCTGTATAACTTGCTTGTTTATTGCATTTTGATTCTTCTGGAACTTGCACAAAATACCCTCATTTAGCTTCACCAATGCAGTGTTCCATTTTCTAAATTGATTGTCACTATACAGGAGACAGAACAGCTCTTAAAGCCCGCAGCATAAACAGAAGTTCTGCAAAACAGACCTTCCTCAGATGTAAAGAATAAAATATCTTTAAGATCTATTCAAATGGCCATCATGTCTCCAGCTTTAAAAGTTATATCATAGATAACGAGGTCCCCTTCAAAGCAAAAGCCACTGACTTTCTAGTAAGATATTTCAACTGTGAATTGGAATTCAAGGGCCTTAAACTGCTCTCATCTATACTGAAGAAAAGGAGAAAAAATTCCACTGCAATAGTGATATTCTCTTGCTGTGAAATCAGTGTCACTGGGACCAGTGTCAGGTGACATAACCGACTGCAAGGACTCTTACTCAGGTATCCAGTGGTCAGTGCATTTCAATGCAGAATAACCCTAATATTAATAATCTGGATGCTACTAAGTCCCTGGAACAAAATCATTATGACAAAAAGCTGCAGTACACATTTTGTGGCTTCCTTCTTTAACTAGCCAGATCTCCTACGGAAAGGGATCAAAGTCTGCCAAAAGCCAAAATAACAAAACAGAAGAAAACTTGAACATTACATTATGCTTATTTCCTGGAGTATCATTTCTAGAATACTTAACATTATGACACATACTGCCAGTAGCAGTACCAATCCCAAAGCTTTCTTATTTTAGTCCCTTCAAAACTTCAGTTAAAAGAAAAACATTACATCCACACTATTCTTCACTTGGTCATAAACTGAGCCAGATTTTTTGTTTAGTTTCAGCTTACCTCAACATGATATCAAAGTTCAGCATCCGGTTTCGTTTACGTCTTAGAAGAGCTAACCCATTTCTGACACAGGAATAGGTACTATTACAACAATTCCTACTAGGAAAAGGCCTCATGGTTGAAACATTTAACATACAACATAGTCACATTCTAACAGATCTTGGGAAAAGCAAAAATAATTAATGAAGTCATTCTGCACTGCAATATAACTGCTGTTGTCACTGATGTCAAACTGCAAGCAGAGGTAAAGTAAACTGTGAATGCCCAAAGAGCAAGAGCACCAGAGGGTAAACGGATGGAAGTGTGCTAAATGACTCCCCATAGTAAAGGACAAACAAAAGTTTGCGTTGTTTAAAAGACATCCTGTCTGTTTCAACAGCTCCCTATCAAAATGTAAGCAAATAGTTTCAGTAGTCATCAAGTGCCCATTGGTTTTTGGAAAGAGTTGAATATCCCACCCACTGAAAAATAATCAGACTGCAAAGTACCTCAAGCTGCCCATAAATTAAGGCAATGAAAATCCTCATTTTCTTTGTGGAAGAAAATTGTTTTCAGCATGTATCTGTGGAGAGTTTGATAAAATAAAAAGCAGCAGCTGTTACTGTCTCAGAGCTCTGTGATTATTGTATATGATTAGCTAGTGACCTCAGTCCTTTAGTGAATAAATATTCACATTACAAAAACTAAAGTCACATCTGACATTGTCAGCAGCAACCATATTAAAGCAGTCAAGTTGATTAAATCAGTAGAGTTCTATTCCCTATGTCAAAAAAACTGAATCTTATTTGTACATGGGAAAGTACTGACTGAAGAATATGAGAATTCTGGCTAAATCCATTTCAAATGTTTAGAGCTGTGCAAACTCTTATTTCCTCTTCACTGGGTTGCAATTGCAAAAATAAATCTGAAAATGGTGATTACATTTTTCTTTAACTCTCTGACCTTCTTCCTCTATCCTGCTCAGCATGTTTGGGAGAATCATCTGTTGGAAATTCTGTTTTGCAACTTACACTCATCCTGCCTGGGACTTATATCCAGTTAGTGTTTGGTTTTTTGATGGAATATCTAGAAATGAGAAAGCTACTTACAAGATTAGAGATACATAAAGCATCAGTATCTGATACACTGTATTTCATTCCGTCGATCTCTAGATCTCCTTATCCAGCAAAAAATGGAAAGTGTCCAAAGAATCCCCATTTAGAATTTGTGGCAGGAATATCAAGAGGTTAATTCCTTCAGCAGATTCTGTTTAAATTCAATTCCTAGTGTGCTAAATAGTTCCATATTTCTTAATAGAACAGAATCATAAACCCTATTTTTCAGACTCCAGAAATACTTACTACCTTTAGAGCTATTAAAGCATCACTTTAACACCTTTCCCACATGAACAAATACACATAGTTTCCTAAGAAGGATCTCAAAGGTCATCTATTTCACCATTTTCATCAAAGGATTAACAAAGTCCATGTCACTCATGACTATTTAACTTGTACTTGAAGAACTCACGTATTCATAGCTATTTTTTTATTTTAACGAACCTGGATCTGAGAATCAAAAAATAGAAAAATACAGCTAGGTTTTTAAGCCTCACATAGAAAAAATATTCTTTTGATTCTAAGCTAAACACGATCAGCTTGTTGATTTACAAGAAACCTGAACAATTACTTAATTTCTGTAAATGGCAGTGTTTTAGAGGAACAATTATAATACCTTTCAGAATAGCGGTTAAAAATTAATAACAAGTCAAAATGCAAATGGTAAATGTGTAAAGAGTGCTCGATAAACCACAAAAAGTAAACCATTTAAAGTAATGCAAATTAAATGCTGACAAGACAGATAGTGTTCAGCACTGTAACCCTGACCCGCAACCCTTTAAACAATGCAGATTATTCACAACATTTACGCAGTGCTTGGGAATAGAGCTCTTCTTAACACACAAGATCAAAGAAGTAGCAACTTACACCCTTACTGCATGGGCAGAAGACAGGCAATAGGATTTAGGTTTTTAATCTTGCATAAACAGAGCGTAACATTTTTGAGCAATCCTTGCTGTCACCAAGCCACACAGGAACTGATACAGAGCTGAAAAATAAAATTTCTCCTTGAGATGGTCAAGCAATTTATATTAGGCTATATACTTGTTCAGTCCAGGTCATACCTACAACTATTGATCTGCAGTTGAAATACTGACTGGCAGATCTAGAAATGACATTTAAAATGCAGAAAGCTAGGACTTCCTTGAGTAAACGTCCAGATAAGGTTTTTATTAGTTGAAATACTTCAACAGATGCAGCAGAAGGAGGAAGATAAAGGCCAGTGCGACCTCTCTGAAATGATTTCAGGAATCAATCACAAGTAACTCAGAGAAGCTTTACAAAGCAGCATGAGGCCTTTGGCTAATCCTACTATTTATTTAAATCAGTGAAACTCTTGACTGGTGAAATCAGAAAGAGAATAGAGAAAAATTCAGCTCAGCCCTGTCCAACCTCTTAACGACTAGTACACAGTATTTCTGAATGTGAAAAAATGCAGATTGTGAACATATATGTGTTTTTTACTGACAACCTTGGTCTGCTTGTTTCTGTTGCATTGATAGATGGTTTTTCTGACAAAACAAATTTTTTCCATTATCAATATATGCCATTCTGTTGAACTTCAAATATTTCAAGGAAATATTGTCAGTTTTGACAGAACTTTTCACTGAAACAGAAAGACAAACAGCTAAAAGATTTAATAGTTTAGGCACCCTGGTAGGCAAGAGAGGATTCTGGGCCAAGTCTCCATTCTGCTATTCAATAGTTTGGGAGGAGACTGCTAGCTTAGCTGTAAAAAACAAACAAACAAACCCACATCTATTTTGTCCTGATCGTTCTGAAAACACATCTTTCATTAAAAGAAATACTTATTTTCTAGCCAAATTTTCATTTCTATTCAAAATGATCAACAGCATATAACTGGACCAACACTTAAGCTGCTGCCAGCCTTCAGAATCAACACTCACTGGTATAAACAGCATGGCAACATAATGAATCTATTTGACTACTTTGATTCATTCAGTACCACTGCTCATATTTACTATTTTCAGTCATCTTTTTGTTTTCATAACTAAAGAATCAATTTTATTTATTTTCCATACTAAAAAATTGATAACGTACATTTTGAATTACCCCATAGAAAGTGGTCAGTATAAGTTAATTTTTTCATGATCATTTTGATGCCAAGTTAAAGAAAAGAAAACAGGGAAGGAAACAAGTACCAAAACCAGATGAAACCTTGATATGATGGGAAAAGATACTACAGTTTTCTCAAAACTTTTGAGACCATCATATATTTTACACAAAGGCTCAGCTTAGGGGGAGGAAGTGTTAGCCCCAGCAGCTTACCTGTGTCCAAAAAACTCCATCCATCCCTTCCCTATCTCCTGGATGTTTTTATTTAAGAAACAGCTAAACTGAAGAAATGAATACAACTGTTCATAGATATAACAGACCCATGTATATGGAAGAAGGCAAACAAGATCCTTCTCTTGGTTCTATTAAGATATAAATAAGAGGCCAACAGGCTAGAGCAGGGGTTCCTGTCACTGCAGCAGCACCTTGTCTATACCTCTCTTCAGTGCCATGTCAGTGTTGCCTCCCACCGTTTTCCTCTTGTGTCATTTTGACCTACAGGAAGCTAGCTGGTGCCAACAGAAATGACACTTTCCTCCCCAATTCTTTGGGTTTTTTTCTAAGCTATTTTAGCTATATAACGAGCTTGTTTTTCTCTTCAAAATAACAGTGAAGTACAGTACCTTCAGTTGCAATACACAGACAGAGCGGCAGAAGATACACCACAAGATCATGAAGTTTGACCACTGCAGATCATGCAGCATTTGAGTCAGCCCATGAAAAGCTTTCAGAATAAAACACATTTCCTCCTTGACCTTCACCTGCTGCTCGACTCACAAGATTGTGTTTTCCCTTGTGGTGAACATTTGTTAAACCTCATTTATCATGAATGCTCACACAGACCTTTCACAAAAAAGAGCCAAATGGCAAAAATGAATGGGTCTTTCTGAGTAGGCAGCTGGACAGACATTACAACAATGACACCTGAGGTGGATCCCTGCCATCACCTGGCTTTAACTGTGTTCCTCTTCCATCATCTTGTCGTAAACAGAGCACCAGCCTGGCAATTTACTCAAAGGGCCACTTAAAAGAAGGGATTAAAAAGTTATTGAGTATTGAAGACTAAACTTAACATAAATTTCTTGCAATTTGTGTGTTACACAGATACACAGATATTAAAGCTGTGATGAGAATAAATGACAGTAAAATTTATCATAGAAAAAAAATGTTGTTTCTCTATGCTAGCAGTTCCCAAAGCAAAATCTGTGATGATCCCTTCCCAGCTGGGTGCCTGAAAGGGCAGGCTTTTCTTTTTATTTCTAAATGCTAAATCACATATATGACAGGCAAAGTTACAGGAAATGTTTTCCAAAAAAACATCCTTCCAAACAGCATCTTAAACAGGGAGACTACCTGTTTGCAAAACAAAACGGAGGCAATGTCTGCAAAGCAGAAACAGCAGGGCAGCACTGAACACAAGCACCAGCAGGAGGGAATACTGTTCTGTAATATATTCACTTTATTAAGGCGTGAACCACTCAAAGAAGGATGTTTCAAAAACTTCGTCCTCATCAAAAGGGGCACACAAGCCCTCCATTGCGTTAGAGGCCATTTACAACATTCAAAGTGTTAAAAGTCCTAGCCCTACTCTGAATGCTCACTGTTGACACCCTTGCTTGATCTTAGGTATAACCAACCAAATCACAGCATTGCTTCCTCTTGCCAAGCTTGTCTTACCATCTGCACAGCTCTCATCAACTGCATTTGAGGCTCACAACAGCTGATAGGGGAATCCTTACAAAAGGCGTATGCTGTGATCACGGGGTTCTCAGTACTGACGGCTTCACTCTACCCATCTGCTCTTCTTACGCCACATTCTTGCTAATGGAGACGTAGCCTCTGCCATCATTCTGGCCCCTGGCAGCAAGAAGTAAAGCCAAGTCTAACTTCCTCATACATGGTTATCTACTGGTACATAAAGCCTGGAATAGATTAGCCATAAATAGATTGTCATAGATGACATAGACTAGGTTAGAATAGATTGTTATAGGCTGGAAATGTGAAAGACACCATCAAGAAGCCAGGTATGTAGTTTAAGAGACCAGTCTGAGCTTCCTTCCTAGTGAATGGAGAGAGACTGCTGGCTTCAGTAACAGCAAGTGCCTGCTGAAGACAGCCGCTGTAAGAAGGGTAAACCACCCTCAGGGAGCACAAGACTTCCCATCACACTCTGTGGAAGGAATATAGATGCCTTCAGTTAGGTGAAATAAATCCACATTGCAGAATCTAAAATATTGATCTTTGAATCCTAACATGTTGTGTGCTTAATTTGCCTGTGTCCACCACAACTTTTTTTTTTTTTTTTTTTAAACTCCTTAGCTGAAATGTATATAACCAAAGCAATGGGTTTAATTATGGGAATTAAGAATGTAAAGCAGTTTCCTGAGACACAGGCCTCAACCGCAAATAAAAAAGCAGAATTCGTCAGAAAATTAATGTAAAACCATCTGCTGAATTTTAAAAATAACATATGTAACAATACTTCCCCACTCTTTCACACAGCTCATACCAAGCATTCAGCTCTTTTTTCCTCCTCTTGTTTTGTGCTTGCTGTTGTGGTCATCATTAAAAAAAATCATTCACTTTTGCCATTAAGGAGCTTTTGGGGTTTTTGTAAGAAAGTCTTGTGTTATGTTGTTATACCACTGTATATAACTGTACATAACCTTCCAAACAGTGGCTTTAAAGCCTAAATGTATATCTTATGCAAGTGATCAGTTACACAAGTTTCCATTATATTACATACCTAAATTGGATTCTTTCCTTTTATGACCTATTCTTTCCAGCATTTAAATTACCTTCATGCTGACTTGCACTGATTTGCTGGCATGTAATTTACACCATTTATGACAGCACTTAATTTGGCTCAAACAAAGTTCCTGCAAGTGGCAGCATGCTGTGCTACAGATAGATTTGCTGGGCTGGACCAGATGGTAAAATTCTGTTTTGCAATTATACTGTGTGGAAAAAAGTGACAAGACAAGACAACAAACAAAAAAGTCCTCACATAAGACAGACTACGACCACTAGGAACACGGAAACACAGTTAGAAGACAGATTAGCCATTTTTATTGAGCCTTTTTTAATAATGGGTTTCTGTTCCCTACCATTACATCTTAGAACTAAACTTTATTTATTACGACTTACACAGAAGGTGCAGAAACAGGTAATATGAATAATGGCAATTAAGCAAATCCTGTCTTTCACTGTAGAACTGTGGGAGGGCAGGGGGAAGAGACCACTCTGCTTCAGGTTTCTGTAGTGCCTAGCACAGCGAGTTTCCAGTTCCTAACTGAGGGCTCTGTATATCTGATAAAAGATTTAGAATGTGCATTTTCTGTCACACAACATACGCATGTCAAAACCCAGCGACATAACTGGGATCTGAAACTGTCAACATTTGAAAAAATGCAAAACAAAGAAAAAATTCAAAATTAAAACAATTAGAAAAAAAATCAAGAACCCTTTTCCTTTTGTTAACTGAAGTATTATATCTATTATTATCTGCTTAAGCAAGAGGAGAAGAAATCTCCTGTTGCAGAAGTCAAAAATATTATTTGTATCATTAAAATTTCCAAAGATTTTTAAAAAATGAGAATCAGGAACTTTGTGTGCATCTTTCAGAGCAGGTTCAGGTAAAGGTCACCCAAGGTCATTTGTCTTTGCAAAGGTATAGAAGCGATTTTAGATTTATCAGTCTTACAAGTAAGAAAAAATAAACAGGTTTGTGTTTTCATTCTTCTTGTAAAGAGCTTAGTTCTACCAACTGAAAGTATGGAACAATGAAATAATCCACAGCTGGGGAAATGCGCCGGTTTGGCCTTCAGTAGATAGATCCTAACTCTGGTTGAATCAAACAGCTATTGATGCACATTATAGTTCAACGAAAGATTCACTGAATTTTACAGATTTATCCAAAAGAGTATGTAACACTAAAGAACTTTTTTTTTTTTTTTTAAACGTGGAAGAGAGAAATACCAATTTTGAATCAGATTCTACTGAGGACACAGGATATTTTATCACTATCATCAGTATAAAATTCATTTTGCAGCATCACTGCAGTAAGTGCTAAATGATGTGTGAAATAAAAGAATTAAGAAAAAGAAGAACGGCTGCATGCCCAGAGCACAGAGTTTGTAGCCAGGCGGCCGTCAGCATGGCATCCCCGCCGTGCTGGACTACTCGCACTAATATTCTTTTCCAATACAGATGAAAACACATATGAAGTTCAGAGGTCACAAAGCAGGAAGAAACTCCAACACTAATCAAGCTTCCACATTCAGGAGACTTTTTTTGCAATATTTTCCCTCCCTTACTGTTCTCTTCCCCCCACACATTTCTTTTTTCTCTTCTTTACAGCAGTTGTTGTAATCAGCATGCTTCTTTGACTGCATTAGGGTAGAAAGGTCTTCCAACTATGCATTCAAAAAGCTTTGCTGCTAACAAGTACAGTACCTTTAAATAGCATGCTTTAAAGAAACCTTTTGGAAGCTCAATTCTCTTTCCTTGTTTCTTCAGTCACAGAAATACGGACTGCTGTCCAAGAAGAAGCAAAGGAAATTGAAAAGGCTATGCATCACTGCCAGGATTCATGGCAGAAGCATTATCGGATAGAGATAAATTTGCTAAACAAAGAAAGTCATAAAGTTGATTCTTTCTTTTCCACCTATGCTGGTTTTCCCAGGCTAAAAATGAAGCAGATCAAAAATGTGTATCCTACATAGTGTCTGTTGAAGAATGTCACTTGTTTTGCAGAAATGTCCAGTCTCTGAAATTCCTCCCTGCAAAGCCATGTTATTTTGATAAAACCAAAAAATTCTGTGTTACCTCTTCTTTCCTCAAGGGCCATAGAAGTCATATACAAAATAAAAAAGCACATTTATTCTTCAACGTGTGCAGGACAAATGATATAGACAAAGTTGGTGGCAAGGAACTCTTTCCAGCAATTCTGCATTTTGAGCAAGTTTATAAGAGCATAAGAATAATACAGGTGGTTCCAGGTCCTACCATTTTACCACAGGTCTCACTGTATTTGGTGGATTTTGTAACTAAATATTTAAAATAAACTTTTATAGCATTTATTTTGATATTTTTAATGCATTTAAAACATTCTAGTCCTGTAAACCAAACAGATTTTTGTGGGCTGTAAGCAATCTGGGACGTAGAACTCCTTTGTGGTAAATATATAAACAATATCATGACCAAAGGTCACAGACACTATGTGACTGTTTTAGAGAAAGTGTAGAGTGAGTATTGTGTTTTTAAATTTCATTTTTTGTTTTTATATTAGTAGATATGAATCCCATCTTTTTCTTTCCCTTTCTTAAATTTTCTTTGCTTCAACAAAGTTTCAGTTCTTTATGCTTCAATTGTAAAGAAGAATGTCAGAGGCAACCGAAAGTGATGATAAGCATCCCAGGTCTTATTGCTTCAAAAGCATCTTATTCATTAGTAAGTCTCATAATTTGGGGGAGCAGAACTTATGCTTTTTGAATATTTGGAGCTCACAGCCTTGTAAACAAGCAAACAAATCAATAATAAGAACATCTGATTCAGTTTTACATTGCACTCCACTCCTTACAGAGCCAGTATTTTTTAGTAAACAAAATATACTAAAGCATGATACCAAAAAATTTAATTCTCAGTAGCCTGAACACTGGAAAGAAAGTATCCATGTCTAAAAGATAAAATGTAAAAAAGGTGACTGTAAATTAATGAAAGGGAATTATCTGAAAATAATAATAACCAGAGGAATAAAAAGCAATAGGCAAGTTCTTTCCAAAATATTTGGTATAAATTAGATGACAAAAATACCATGACGCTATAGGAGGACCAATTCCTTTTTTCCATCTCTATCTTTCTAGTATTTTTTTTTAATAAAAGCCAAAATTCAGGGCTTAACATATGATTTTTAATTTTTGTAATGTTGGACTAGAATAGTCCAGCCATGTTTAAATAACCTCAGTGCACTAGATATGTTTTCTTTATAAATCCAGATTTCGCATCAGCAGTAAATAACTTTATATTGTACCCATTCAAATAGTCTTCAACAAAACTGCAACCCTTGACATTTTCAAAATTTTGCAGACTCCCATGTCCTAGAGATCATTCTGAACACTAAATCAACTGTCCAAACCAGCTGCCGTAGCCAGTTTCCAAAGCGGCCCCGCAGCTTTCCACAGCCAGAGCACATCGTGCGCAGGCTGGACGGACACCTGCGCACGACCTGGGCAACGTTATGGTGCCGGGGCTCTAGAAGCTCCAAGAAGGAGCACGTGCATGGTCATAAGGGCTAGGCTTGCCCACAGGATTAATCCACGACTCGCTCCATCAGAAATGCTAAAGACTCCCTCCCCTTCCAGGCCGAAACGCTGCCAGCTGTGAACGGAGCAGAGCACAGCATGTCCCCAGGCAGCGGCTCCGAGCGTGCCGCTTCCCTCTGTGCCGCTCGCGTACGCTGCGGCCTCCAGGAAGCAACGCAGCGCTTGGGCTGGGGTGAGCCAAACGGGTAATAACTCTTCACAGGAACAAAAACTATCGTGAAAAACCTGAATGAATCTGTTCTTTGGAAATAAAGTATGCCTGCAGAATTACTTGTTGCAATTAGAAAATCCTGACCCCCCACCCCCAACACACACACAAGTACAGACCACAGGAACACAGGGAAGTGCACAGAACATATCTTAAATTTTGCATTGTGATTTTTACTTTTCCCTCTCTTTCCAGACTTCAAAACATGGCTTTGGTTAACCAGGCATAAACTGATATTTTACAACCAATTCCAATCCTATTAGATAGATCCTATAACCTGTTCTCATTTTCTGCTCCCTTTTTTATAATGGTTTCTGTACAAGAATGTCTGTGGGAGAAGGGTATTAAAAAAGAGCTTCAAAGATATATTTCATATTAGAAAATTCCATACATTTTTTTCTAACCTGTAGTTGCAGTTATAAATGTATAAGCAACAACTTCACTATGGAGTCTTTGGAAAGACCATTGGTACTCTGTTACTTTTGAAATATTAGAAAACTAGAAAATTCAAAATTTCAAATGCAGAAATGTTACATTTTGCAATTAATACACTATTCCCTACAGTCATTTGAATAAAAGAAATATCACTGTCAAAAATCATCCCAAAAGCAATACTTTCTGCATAAACAAATGCCAGTGTAATGTTTTTGCATCATACTTACTTGATCTTAACTAATATTTACCTAAAGACTGCATGAAGCACTAACAGTAGTACATGAATCTGATTTGCCATTTTTTATGGTCATGATAGCATACAGTAGAAGACATGTAGTACCTACCACTGACTTTACATGCTGTAGAAAGCTGAGCACATTTCATGTTGGCAAGTTTGCTTATGTTTTTAAAAAAGAGAAGTATCTTTACTGTTTTTTATTAGGATGTGTTCATGTACAAATCAGTGAAACCAGCACAGACATTTGTATGGCAAGAGACATGTAGAAACTAATTTCTAAATGCACAACTCAAGCTGTTCAAATATTCTCTACAACCTGTAAAATACTGTCTCAAAATTTTTAAGTTACATTAATCTCATAGGGAACAGTCTGATTCAAATATAATTCTTTCTACACAGGAAATACAGAAAGAAGGGAAGTTGTTGTAGCAACAATACAGTAATTTTTCAAGAGAGAGAGTAAGATAAGATGTAGGCAAAAAAACGATGACCCGCAAATCTAGGGAGAGAGGATGAAACCACAAGGACTATCTGAGGCAGAGTGAAGAGGGAAGATCTAAATTTTTCAACATAGCTTGCAAACTACTCTTTATATTCAATAACCTGCTGGATTATCTATAAAAATCCTGTAGTGAAAGAGATCCAAAACAGCTACAAGTTGGGAAGTGCTCCACAGAGAAAGGAGAACCCAGGCTTAATGAAGCTAAGGATTTTCTGCTTTAATCTTTAAGGTATAAAGCTCTAGCCTGAATTTTTTTAAGGGGGTGCAACACAGGCTACCCGCTATGTCTGCTCTAATACAGTGTTAGTACCGTGGGTTTATTATCATTACCACGGGAACTGAACACAGAGGAAGCATTTCTGGGAGGTTTTCTCTATTTAAATTAGTTAATAGCCTAAAATTGTTTCTACAGTGCTGAGAAAAAATTGTCACGGTTGTTATTATTATTATTAAGGTGAATGTTAGGCAATAACTATGTAACACTATATTTTTAAGGGATATGGAACACAGTCTTTACAGCAAAAGAAACTAACATATGTCTGATGTTTCTCAGTAGAAAGGCTACGTTAGAATTTATGGGCCCAACAAATACACGATCATTAAACCAGTCAACAAAACTTACGAAACTAATTTTAGCTTCCCCCACTCCAAAAAGACAAATGGCCCCAGAGATTTGTAAAGACCAAAGAACAAAACTGTTACAGCACTCATTAAGACCCTGACATACTAGTTCTTCCTATTTCAACTGCTCCCCATTTATTGCCATCCTTCATATCATCCGTCCCATACTCTTCTTCATCTTATCTTCATCTCTGTACCATCTCCAAAAGACTCAGCAACAGACAGTTGATCTCTGCTTCCCATTTCCTATGGCCCCCAAAGCGATGGTGGCCACAGGGAGGATCCTTCCTGATAAGCACCGTAATTTGGAGTATCTTCATCCTCCAAGCCAAACACTTTCCATAAAAATAGGTCTAGTGCTTACTGTAAACAATATTTAAGTGCTGAGTAAACTCACCTTTGGTTATGTAATCAACAAGATCAAGTCATCAGCAGAACAGTGCAGAGGCAAGAACAATCTTCCCCAGTAGCCCAGCCTACCTTTCTACTGCAGATGTTCCTTTTAGTATTTATAGATACGGGCTTGAAGGCAGAACACCACCCCTATTCATCTCTTACTGTGAATCATAGTTTAAAAGCCTTTCTTCAACAGTAAATCACCTATACTGAGAATAAACACAGCCATATGATGGCAAAGGTTAATTGAAATGGTATTTCCTAACGCACTGATGTCCATTGCTGTGGAGTATTTTTTTCATCAGCACTGCTGAAGGGTGCTGGGGAAGTGGAATACATAGTAAATACTCAGAGTGAGAAAACAGACAAATCATCCCCAGCAGGAGCTGGGAGCAGGACAGTACAGCCAACCAGTTTGAGAGTACTAGGGAGAAATATCCCGCTGAGCGCTTTCCTAGTGTGCAGCAGTTATGATAATATTCTTCAGATTTGGAGGTTTTCTTGATGAAAACTTTTTAGCAGTGCAGATTTCCAGGCCAGGAATGATAGAAGGTTCTTCCTTAAATGATGCACAAGTATCACATATTTTTGTTGTCCCTGGCAGATTGTACCCTCACAGCATTTTTCAGATAACAAGTAGATTATCTGATCAATGCTGCAGTGGAAGCAATTCTAATATCATTTATCAGACTCTCATTGAAAAGCATTGAATATTGTCTCTTTTATAGATGTGCGGCAAATTATTCATCCTTTGTGCGCCTTTCTATGTCACTGAAGTTTTGACACTTTTAAGCAAATAGTTGAGGAATTTGCTCAACTACAGCAAGCTGATGTGAGCTAAGGAGCGCAGGAAATTAATTCACTGCTTGTTCTCTTCTACACATCCAGATGACTAATCATTTTTTTTTAGTCTCCAATACATTTGGCCACACTGAAGAATAACATAGTGTTGGAAAGTCTTTGTTCAAGGTTGGTTTTGGATTAAACTGTTCTTTATTTTGCACAAGTATCCATAATATATTAGCAGCTAAAAACAATGGTATGAAACAACATATGATAAAAGAGCATGAAAATAAACTAACAGCAACTTGAACGTCACAATGTTCCGGACTGTAGCACTTCGCTATTAAATACCTGGATCTAGTAGTGACAAATATTTACCTAATATTACAGTAAACAGTCAAACATCAAACACATTAAGAAATAGCAAAAACATAGCTGAGTCTTAAGATCCAACCCTTTCCAGGATTTATGTGTCTGTCTCAGTACTGGGTTCACAATTTGTCTTCCTTTCTGTATTTTAGTGACAGAATGGATAAATACTGGAAAGGTAGGATTTCAGTTTTTGCAACAGAAGATAAGAAAAGTAATCAAGAGAGGGAACAAAAAGAGGGTGGTTAAACTACCTTCTTTGCTTTCTTCCTCGGAGTTTAAGGTTCTGTCCTCTTGATATTTTTCTGGTGTGAAAACTTTGTAGTAACCAACCCCCCTTTTTACTGGACTGTATTTTTATGATAGGAAAATTGCCTAGAATCTGGCAGCAGTTATGGTTTTAATGACTGTTTAAACTATTTAACAACAATGCAAAAGTATATGTATTTTATCCTGTCAAGTGCAGGGAGCATGCCCTGTGCAATGTATCTGGGGTTAGAGGAACACAGGGCAACAGACCAACGACTGCTCCTTTCGAGAAGTGCAGAGATGTCTGCATTTCACAAAAAGCAACCTCCCCTCAGACAACAGTGGGTCATCTCCACTATGGGCAACTGAATTGTGCTTTATTTGTTCAGCAGACAAACTAACTATTAAAGTCTAAAATTTAAAGTTCAGCTCTAGAGGATTTGTTTTCACAGAGCGTTAGACTGTCCTGCTGAGGCTCCTGCTGCCTCAGCAGCTACACATCATGGCAATGGAAGGTGTGCAGGAGTCAGAGGTGTAAGTGGGAATAAGGAGGATAAGGAGGATGTGTCTGAGGTGGAAATGGAACATATCAGACCTGACAGACTCACAAAGGTTAGCTGCCATAATACTCCAGGGCAAAGATAACCTCCATAAATAAGCCTACAGATTCAAAGTGTGGCATTTGGTTTAGTACTTAAATAGGGTGAAGGGCTAACAGACTGCAGTTCCTACAAAATGCTACGTTCCTGTACAGATTCACCAGGCACAGGCTAAAAGGACTGTTGTCCCACACTACTGCAGCCTCCCGTACGGCTGCTGTGCTCTGGGTCATGTCACAAGGAAACACTCAGAGGTGCTGGGAACCCAGCGCCTGAATCCAGCCCTCATGTTGCTCACGGGAGTGATCTATGGACTACATGTCCTGATACAGAGAAACTCCTACTGCAGGGAATTTCTACTTGTGGTACCAGCACATTATACTGTTGGCTATCATCTTTGTGGTAAATGTGACCATTTAACTCAGTTCTGACTAAACAGGCATTTATTACACTCATTACCATAGTTTTCAAGTGCCTCAAGAACATCGCTGTTACGCACATGCAGTGTTTTGCTTGTCATTCCTGTGAGCGTTTCAGCCAGCCTGCCTCGTGCTTCAGTTTGCAACGGGGAATGGAAGAGCTATGCTATCCTGCATTTATCTAATTTATCAATGAAGTGCCAGGTTGACATAAAAAGTGCCTGGAATCTGGCAGCAGTTATGGTTTTAATGTCTGTTTAAACTATTAACAACGCTACAAAGGTATATGTATTTTTTCCTGTTAATTTTGGGGAGCACATCCTGTGCAACACATCTGGAGTTACACAAACACAGAGCAATAGACACACGAAGGTCACGTGATCCATAAGGTAAGTTTGTTCTCCCTATGCATTTAACTACTCCTTGCCTGACCAGCTTCCACGCTGAAGTAAAAAATAAAAATAAGAGGCTAATTGTTTTGTTATAACTTTCATCAAAAATTTTAGTTCACAAACAATTACACCTTGGTGATTCATTTTATGTCTGGTTTAGAATATTAACATTGATCTCTCTCAGCAATCATTCATAATACTTGTCTGGAGCTACGGTAGCATACAATAATTAGTAAAGAATAGAGAGGAGATTTTCTTACTGATGAACAAGAGAATTTATTGATACCCATAATACTTTACTAGAAATGAAGACTAGTTTGTTGGTAGCGACAAACCGGTGCTTAATCTGGTTATTGGCATATGGCTGCTTCCCAACATTCAGAGTTGTCTTCTGTTAAATATTGTCCCTTGATACGATGTTTGAAAATTAGAGGTCATTACATACCAGTGTATGAGTGAATAGGGTAGGCTAGGTCTCAGACTTGTTTCGGACCCATTTCTGCAGCTGCCCATTTAGATGTACTCACAGGTTCATGGGTGTTTGGCAATCATCACTGTGAGCACAACACAAATCTCTAGAGAGTTCACCCTTCACGTGCTGCCTTCTTCCAGTCGGTAAAATGGCAATAATGCTACCACCATAAAAGGATATTTTAATGCCACTGTGCAGTGGTCTCCAAATTGCAGCTTGCTGGCAATGGGCTCTGCAAGAACCTCTCCTGTTGCCTGGCTGGGGGAAATTAAAAGCAATAACTAAGTCTGACAAGGAGAGAAGTATGTTATGTTTTTCTGCAGCACATGACTTTCTCCGTAGTTGCAGACAGGCCAGCAAAGTTCAGGGATATAGCTCTATTTACAAGCAAAGAGATTTGTGAGGAAGCAGCAAAGCAGGAGTTGCTCTTTGTAAAAATTACTTTTAAATTGGTTAGATTATAACTGTATTCTACTCTTACTCTTTCTGATAGATCTGGGAACATGACTAGCTTATTTTTGTTTGAACTTGGAAAATATTATTGTTTACCAAAGATGGCCAGCCTTCTCTAGACACCATACAACATACGAACAACAAAATATAGTCCACATAGCCATACTGCTAAAGAAACCGCTAGAGAAAACATAATAAGCAAATGCTTGCTCCTTGCAGAAGACAAACATTCAGAACAACAAAACTTCTATTACAACTGAAAACAGTTCTAAAGAAGACATAATTCCTAATTTTGGAGGCAGCCATGATAATGTGAGAAATTTTATACTGAGGTCTCTAAGGACTAGTTAATCACCACAAGTTTTTTTAGTTAAATGCTATCACAGGGTCTCACTTTGTGACAATTTTGGGAGTTATCCATGTGAATGTGTGATATTTTGTTTTGGTTTAGGAGCTCTCTGTCTCTGTTCCTCTCTCTTATTTCTGTACTTAGCAACATATTTCTTAAATTAAGCTTGTGGAAAAGACTGGGGCAGACCGTGCTAGCTGCAGGGTTTAAAAAAACTGGAGCAGGGAATCCCCAGGCCAAGCAGAATATCAGGCAAATGATCCCGGCATGTGAACTGGGGTTTTCGGAGTCATGGAGGTAGCAGTTTTCCTGTCTTGGAAAAGGTTTGGGTCCACTCAATTTCAAAACTAAAACACGCAGAAACTCAACAAAAACAACATTAAAAACAAAACCCCTCTTGTCTGAGGTCTACAATATTCAGTATTAATCTAGGAAACAGAATTTCCGTTGCATTACCAAATAAATCCCTTCACAAAACATTCAAATGCAAAAAAAAAAAAAAAAAAAAGTATAGATGTGTAATCCACATGAACTCCAAAGCATGCAAGAAACAGACTGTTCACTACAGTTTGGATGGCATCTTACATCCTACAAGAACTTTTGCTAAAGATTGCAGTCAATTCTGAATTTAAGCCTTTTTTTGAGATTCAGAAAAAGAGTCAGCTTTCCTTTTTGTTTATGATACATCTTTCACTTAGTGGAAATATTTCTATGACTCTTCTGATGGTAATTCTCTCATTAAATCTCATGAGAAAATGTTGTAACAAAATTTTAACTTGCAGGGTTTTTTCATTCTTATTGCTAAGACATAGAAAGCCTGAGTAAGTATGGATATTCTTAAAAAATGATTTCAAAACACTTTGTGCTTTTTCAAGTGTGAACTTTCTGAGACTTACCTGTAGTTCAACTCCAACCTTACTAAGGCATGACCCCAAAGCTCTTATTTGCAGCTAACGTGAATATCAATTGACATTAGAAGCTCCAAGAATTTTTTAAAAATGGGGAAATTTTTAGGCATCTTAAATGGGGCAGAGAAAGGAATTCTCAAACATTCTTCTGCTTTCATTGCCAGAAGAGAGATAATTGAGTGTAGCTCCACATAAAAGCAAAAGCTTCTGTAATCCAGAAATAAACAGAAGCCATGCTATGTAGGTCAGCCAACTATTAACTGATCAAGAGGCCAGAAAAAAAGTTGTTCCTACTTTTCAAAAACTTTCTGTAAAAACACAATCTTTTCATTTGTGGGGATGCATACATTTTTTAATGTTCAAAAAAGACTGAAAACCCTCAGTCAAGAAATACTTTTTAGAGAAAAAAAAGCTCCACTCTCCTCAAGTCACACTCTCACATACTAACACACTCAGGAACCTAAAATTCACAGCCCGTCTTCCAGCATCAGTTAGTCTATGTATACATTAGTGCAGATCACTGGAGAAGGCCTGTAGAGATAAGCAGTTGATGCTGAGAACGCAGTATCCACACCATATGTGTTCTGGGGATTTGGGGAATATTCCTAACCTGATTCCATGGACTGAATGCTCCTTAGTGGCTAGGGTATATTAGGTGAGCTCTTCAAGCACACTGAGGTTACTTTTATCTGAGAGCAATCCAGTTTGCATGCTATGAAACAAAAACACAGGAGACTACTAGGATATTCTCTTCAAGAGCATCAATCCTGATCCAAATTAAAGCCAGATTTATGTATACCACCCAGTCCTAATTTAAGCAACAAAGGCAAGCATCACCAAAAGTGAGCGTGCTGAATTTGAAACTCCTGGATTTCTAACCAAAGAGCTGGCCAAATGATCCATTGAATGGTGAATTTATGATTCTTATTTCAAACAGCTGCCCCTCTCTACCTTCTCCTTGCCCTGTCTCAAATACCATCATATTGATGCAATGATCTTTCATTAAATGTCCAGACCCATTTTGTAATTTCTTACATTTTATCTATAATATCACCACAGCCTGAGTTTGAAAATGTTGGGTCCAGTTTGCTGCTCTTATGATTAATAATGAGCACACTCACTTTAGAGAATATTCCTGAAGAATGTATAAGCAATTAATTTAAGTATTTTTGATCAGGTAGCTGCTAGTTCACAATGATATGGATCTCATTTTTGATTCCCTGACTGTAGCTAGTGAAATGCATTTTCTAAGACAGACCGAAACTCAAGGGTGCTTTGTAGGAGTAGTTATAACGTATCCAAACAGGAGCTTTTCAGCTCTGCCTTTCACTTTTGGCAACACTACTGACCACCTGCAAGCCATATCTGCTCATTTCCAAGACTTCAGGTTTTAATAACAAATGTGTTACTCTGAACAAATGTGTTCACCTTTAAAAACTCTAAATAATGACTAAACATCAACAGTTACTCTATATGTCCCAATCCATACAGTGACCCGGCTCATAGGCTGTTCTTGTCCTACACTGGCTCCTCCTTTTTTCCAGAGTACTTCTTACTGCACAGAGAGGGCAGCATACCTGGGATGGGGCAAGCCATATGGAGAACCAAAGGGAAAAACGCCTCTTTCCAGCATGGCAAAACTAAAGCAAGCAAACGTGATATGGACCTGTGTAACCTTTCTTGCAGAATTCTCTCCTAGATGGGAAAGCTCCCTTTCAAAAGGGATCTAACAAATGTTGGTGAGGAGCGGTTCTAGTTCAATAACCCCATTATCCCTAATAAACACTAACAATCTTCCTATTCTAAGCGGAAAAACGTCTCTATCCCAACTCACCAAACCAGCCAAACCCGCATCCTTGACTCTTTACTGGTAACATTCTGGTTTAAATACCATAGGAAACAAGCATTTTATTCATAAGACACAAAGTAACAATTTTCCATGTTTTTTTTCAGTGTAAAGCAAAGTGTAGCGGTAAGCAGTTCAGACCAGTCATCACCTCCACTTGCATGGTGAGTATTTTTGGCACTAAGAAAAGTCATTTCTGAAAAGAAGCACTGCACACACTCCACACCTAATTTTCCCATAATCATTACTATTTGTATATACCTCGGGAGGTTTTCTTACTCTCTAGGATGTGCTACTCCAAAAGAATGTTGGCATTTCAGATCTTTCAAGTTTCTGTGGTCCTTATAGCCTGATGTTGAACACAGGCCCATACACAGCACAAGCACTTTGTGATTTTTTTTTCTTCTGCAATGTAAGGAATATATTGCTAACTACGCCAAGAAACTCCAGGGGAGTTGAGAAACAATGAGATCTAATCATGCCCTTGGAACTCTGTTATTTAATCAGAGCTCAATCAATACAACGAGAAGTTCAATAGGGAAATAAAAATGCTACCCACACTTGTTTGACTTTCTTTTTCAAACACTTCCCACAGTTCTGGCTTAATGAAAAGAATTATCCAAATCTCAGCACCAGAAGGAACTGCAGTGGCCAGGTATAGCCTCTACAACTCAGTCATAGTCAAAGTAACACCCACACCCGCACCCACCAGCTTACATGCTTTGAAGAGCTCTACAAGCAGGAGGCTGAATTCTGCTCTTACTTGCAAGGGGTAATTGCAATCATTAGCATTATCTGTTCTGTTCAGCCCAATTCCCTGAGCTGGGTATGGAAAGAATTGTCCCCCTTGCAAAAGCAGAGAGAATGCAAATGCCTTGTCCAAAGACACAGAAGATGCCAGTATCGGAGCTGGGGTGAAGACTGGACTCCTTGCTTTCCCTCATGTGCTCAAATTACAGCTTTCTCAAAAGAAGAGTTAAATCCATTGGTGGGGGACCATCCATTGGTGATCCATAGGTACCATCTACAAAAACTTTTAATGGAAGTGAAAATACATAGGAAAACAAACCTCCCCCCAAATTTTATTTTATGAAGCTAACACGGTGATTTCCCTCATCTAAATGGACTGCCTTTAAATTATTGCTGCTTCTATTAACATGATACACATGAATTATGATCAAGATAAGAGCCATTCAACATATAAATATAAGTTAACATAGGAAATCAGCCATTTCCACTACCATACGATTTTAATTCCCCACCTGTTTTTTCCCAACCAGCAGAGCTGACTTTAACAACAAACTACTAAGGATCAGAAACAATTGACTTAACTTTCACAGCCAGGGGCAATAAGAACATGCCAGTAAATTATCAGGAAAAAGCAGCTTGGCCTCCTACACACACACACGCACACACACACAGAGTATTGTTCAGGAGTTTAGTGCCCACATTGCTAACCCAGAGTGCTGCCTGGGTCCACATTATTTATCATTATTATTCAGTGCCACTGCTGAAATATAGAAACATAAGGAGAAGAGATGAAAACCTAATAAAAAGAAAGCTATGGGGAGATAAAAAGCTTTTTAGCTGTGCTGTAGATTTTTGCTCTCTCCTTGCAAGCTGTCTTAAATTAAGATGCTGAGATATGATATTTTCAGCGGAAGAAATGGCACAGTGGCTCTATACATATCACAAATTATGTAAGATGTGATTCATAAGCATCTGAGCTAGGTTTTTTTTTTTTTTGCTAGGTAGTTACTGCACAGTGAAATACTAAGGATGACCTATATGAAGCATTTTCAGGCAACATAGCATTGTATCTGTGTGTAATAAAAAATCACAACCATCTCCTCCATTATAAGCACCAGCATATGTTTGAATGATCGCTCTCACCTTCTTTTAGATGCTAGCACCTTTCAGAGGTGCAGACATAAGACTGGATGGTAATTTGGTCTAGAGGCCAAGGATTACTGATAATACAATTTTTTGATCACACTGGAAGGATGAAACAGGTATATCAACACTGAGAAAGCCCAGAAGGGATGGGCCATAAAGATGGTTTCTGGCCCTGGAGTTAAAAGATGGTGCCAGATACCTTTCCAAGGGAGTTTATGACTAAGATTTATGCTCAAGTTTGGTGAGATTGAATCACTGTGAACTATTCGTAGGAGATTAATTTTGTAAATAACATAGCTGTCTTAAAATACTGTAACATTGCCGAAGCTTAAAACTAAAATGTTTCTTTCAGATTTCTTCTAATTAGCTTCAATTGAATTATCAGCAGTATAAAATAAAAGACTTAACATAGATTAAGAATTTTTTTTTAAAGAAAAGCAGCTTTTATCGATTTCCACCGAAATGAAAAAGTAATTTCAATTAGATTAGGAACGAGCATTTTCCTTTCTGAGTTTTCACTAGTGAACAGAGATAACATAAAAGTGAGGTAACAGCAGAAACCCCAGAAGAATTAACTGTTAAACCAATTCATGATTTTCAATTCAAAAAATTGAGTTACATGTATATCTTCCCATCAATATATATGCAACTTTCATACTGTGATTTTCTTTGAAACAAAATTTTGACAAGAAATTCTTGACTATCTGGAACAGTCACAGTTTTGGTTGTTCTTCTGAGATTTCATACATACTATTTGGAGTACCTTGGTGAACACTGAATCCAACACAGAACTAGTCATCTTTTTAAATGACTACTTTTTCAAAACTATCCTGTGGCTGTCTTACAATCGTACCCTGTCCCTTTGCTTTCTGTGAACAATGCACAAATATTTACAGAAAGTAAAATTAGGGGCAAAGTACAGAAAAGTAGCCAGGAACTGGAGAGAGTTTTGAAAATCATTTTGTTCCCATTTAAAATGAAAATTCCAAATTTTTCTTTGTTCTCCACAAGAGGACTGCTGACAGGCTGCCACAGAGCCGGAGGGCTGAAAGCTGCAGGGTCTGTTAGACCCGGACAGGCTGTGTCCGCGAGGATCCGGGCAGCACGTCAGCTACGAGGACGTCTCCGTCAGAACTTTTCAGCCCTGTTTTCTTAATGAAAGCAGACTTGCACAATCATATCATCTGTTCATCTGGCACACTCGCACGCATTTTCAGCTTACTGCTCAAATCACAAACTTTGAAAGAGATCTCAAAGGTTTTGGGGTGGGTTTTTTGAGGGGAGTTTTTTTTATGAAAATCACCTGATGGATGAAGGAAAGAAATCTGCAATGTCGGTTCAACTGTTTTGTTTGTTCTGCTTGCTGGCCAGTCAGCATGTGCATAAACCTAAATGAGTACAGCTGCCTCTGCCCAGAGATCAATTAGAGATGTGAGAGGGAACTGAGAGCATTGTACAAGATTTAGGGCACGTGCTGGAGGAAATTGTGCGGGAGTTTGAAGGCAATGGGGTGCACAATAAAAGAGTTAAGGGAAGGGTTTTTTTTTTTAAAGAGTAAAGTTACTTCACCTAAGAGACATAGCAACACAAGACAAATCTCTAGAAAACTAAGCTTCATTAGTTCTGTTGCTTACAGAGGAACATTTTTAATTTAACCATCATTGTGGAACATTTTAATTACAACTGATTAGGAAATTCTGGCAGAATTCTGATAAAACCCTTTTTCAAACAGCACTGATGAACTGCAAGCAGTTTGGGCCACTGTAGGCACTAGAGGCAGCAATGCAAGAGAAGCATTTGAGCTACCTGACTAATTACTGATACATTATTAACTTCAAAACTCGAGCACTTTCAATGATTACACATCTGAATAGTGAATACACTCCCGACATTTGCCATCAGTTCACTGATAATTCATCATTAGAAATAATATGTTGCTGTTTCTTGAACTCTACCTGGGTCATAAAAAAATGGAAACACAGGCGTGGCTGAACTGAATCTGTCCAAGATCCATCTTCCTAATAGAGGCCAGAAGTGAATGTACAGGGAAGACTGCATCAACAAAAGAAGTGTATATGTTGCTTCCCCCATATGCTTTCCAGAGTTGGTTTAGAGCCTGATGTTTTATCCCTAAAGCACAGTGTGCATGGATGTGTGTGAGGCCATCTTTATAGGGTTCTAGTATCAACTGGAAAGCATGGGATATCTTCTAGCTATCAACCAAAACTTGTTCCCTATGTGAAAAATCCCCTAAAAGACAAAGAAAAAATAATTGACAAGCAAGCCACAGCAAGAATAAAAGTGAAGCGATAATATGGATCTTCTAAGACACAGTACAACGAGGTCCTTTGAGAGAGAAAATGTGTCCATGTGGAGCTTATTACTGGAACAGTGCCTGGTTGAAGGAGAATAATCTGTATAAACCAAAAGTATAACAATATTGCCAAGACCAACTTCACTCTTTCCCATTTCTAATTTTGCCATTATTTTCTCAGCTCAGTTTTGCTACAAACTAGTCTCCTAATAATGAGAGGGACTGCTGAGAAGACACTTTCTTGTGGTATTGAATACACAAACTGTACAACAGAGGGCAATTAGGAGTGAATATTGAGGGCTCTTTTTTAAGACACAGAATAAAGGACTGTGTTGAGACAGCTTATTATTTCAGTGAGAGGAATATAGCCTCACAAAGTATTCAGAGATTATACAATTTTCCAAACTCAGAAACATTTTTGTTTTTCTTAAATAGCAGCTTTCATTACTTTACAGTGTCAGTGAGACAATAATCAATAGCAGACAGTAGTCCGCATGTCAAACCTGCACTGTGTAACTAGCAATATGGCAATGAAGAACTTTCAAAGAGTGATAACGATTGTCTTTTGTTTAAACTATTGTTCACCATCTTGCAGGAAAATGTTTTTTTTTTTTAACTATAAAATGCCATCAATACTAATGCCTTAGATGCTAGGAAAGAGAGACTCAATTTTTCACTCTTTTAACTGCTGTTAGTAGAATGACTGTTGAAAAATAAAACATCCCTGTTCCCATGGCACCTTGGAAAAAATGATTCCAGCTTTCTTTTCCACTCCCCACAATGACAGCAGCCATCTACAGCATGGGCTTTAGTCAATAGCAAGGGCATAGCATAGATGCTACGGTAGAGGAGAACTTTCTTCCCTTTATTCCTAAATCAAGAACTGAGTGAACATGCTATATCATGGATAGAAAAAAAAATCAAATCTGATCAAATAGTTTTTAGTAAAATACATAATTAGTTTGAATAACTCATTGCTCTGGGGATTTCCTGACCTTTACAACTGGAAGTGGCAGCAAATATTTATATAGATAAGAATGTCCAGAGAGTTTAATTCATGCTAAAAATAATAGTTTGGAAAGGATATTTAATTATGTAGTACAGGGTTTCAGACAGTCTCCAGCTAGCGCTAGGAGTCAGGAGACAGTCCAATATCTGCCTCAATAGATAGACATTCACTTGGCAGAACAGGATTTTCCCTGTGATTTTTTTCAGCAGTTGCTAATACATCAAATGATTGATGCAATAGACTTCTCAGAAGGTGGTGATTTTCCAAAGTTTGGGTTTAGGAGCACAAATCATAGTAATAAAGAGATTTAGGAGCAGATTGACTGACTGTCTTGAAAATTTCTCTTTCCTTGGTTTATCTTTTGTGAAGTAAGGTCTCTTGCTTTGCCTTGTTGTTGTTGTTTTATCCTGAAGCACAATTCTCTCTGAAACTTAAATAGCTTTGCAAAAGCAGATTGTCAAGAGTCAGGAATAGGATTCTCAGTTACACTTATGTCACTAACAAACCTTGACAGGATAGCTTTCTAAAATTTTCAGTAGATCCAAAAGGCAGTCAATAATGACATGGAAGGAAAACATGGAAGCAATTAATTAGGCTAACTTAAGGAGTGGATTCTTATTCACAAGCTTAGCCCATTAGCCCAGCTGCCAGCCTCTTTTGCTTTCAGATAGCCTGGTCATTGGAATTCTAACCAGCCCAAAACATAACACATCTGAACCTGGAAGCAACTGAGAAAGGCACCAGTGTATGAATGGTCAATAAGTAGCATTTGTTTCCTTCCATTCCCAGCTTCCTTAGCTAGTTTGTATCTTAGCACGATCCAGGCAACAGGAAATCAAATTTTTATGGAACTACAGAAGCAGTCTATAGAAAATGTTTAAAGGATTTAGATTTTATTTAAAATCTCATTATTATTCCATGTGCTCTTTGTACTATTTCCTAGCTCTGCAAATAGCTAACATGGGTGTTTCTAGTCCTCTGAGAGCTGTGCCTTTATACAGTAAACAGTGCCTCCATCCATAAATACCTAAGAATCTATCACCTCTACAATCCCGTCACTGGTTAATTTTGCCATCTGTTATGCTGATCTGCATACAGAAAACAGAGATGTAACAAAAAAGACGAAAAAGTTAAAACCTATGTTGTAGGGAATCAAATGATGCAGGATTTCAGACTATCACCTGACTGACAGGATATCCAACCCCTTTCTTCTTATTGATGCTTATAGTTAAAAAGCTGTATTCTTTTAAGCACATCTTATTAAACGCTCAGAGGTAGGGAAATCACTGAGAGTTGATTATACTGAATCAAGGAAAACCTGTCCTTTCAATTCTCTTAGCACCTTTATTCATCACTTTAAAAAAATCATATTTTCTTTCTATGCAATGTATACTTCTTAAAATTTAAACTCTTTAAGACAAATACACTCTCAGTGAGAGTAATAGATATTTAGCTGGAAAACTACTTGTTATAGAAGCAAGATTAAACAGTTTTATGTTTATCATAAGGCTAACATTTTAGTCTAAATTCACAGTTTTTTAATATTGTATTAATATTGTATTATTGTATTAATATTGTATTTGCTTGCCTCAAATGTAAGGGACCAGAACAAGGACATCCAAGAACTGGAACCTTCATACGTACTAGGGCATCAGTTCAGGAATAGGGGTCAAATCAGAAACTGAATATCAAGAGCATGAGCTGGAGCCAGGAAAAAAAGACAGGAAACAAAAAAAACAAGACTGAAGCAATAATCCTAGCTTCCAATTGTTGAGTGACTGAGGAGCAACTGTTAACTGTGTTAGATGGAGCTATTTCTCCTAGCAATTCAGGGTGCCCATGGTTATCAGAGCCCAGCCACAAGGGTTGGCTTATACAGCATTATACAGAGACGACAGAGCCAGGCTCTTCTCAGAGGTGTGCAGCAATGGGACAAGAGGCAATGAACACAAGTTGGAACATAAGAAATTCTGATTAGATACAAAGAAAATTTTTTTACCCTGAGGGTGGTCAAATACCGGAGCAGATTGCCCAGAGAGGTTCTGGAATCTCCATTCTTGAAGGTGTTCAAGACTCAAATGGACAAGTGCCTACACAACCTGATCTCATTAGACATTTTTTAAGAAGGGGTGATGACCTCTGGAGTTCCCTGCCAACCCAAAATTATTCTATGATTCTAAAACTGAACAGACTTCATAGCAAAAAACTCTAGCAATAACAAATGTATATCATAAGCAACAATGAAATACTTACCCCAAGATCTAAAATATGGATTCAGAAAAGGAGATATTATACATCATCAATAATAGCATCATCTGATGAATCCTAGTAATATTTCAGTTCTTTCTTATAAGGGAAAAAAATAATCAAGATTACTAGTAGAAGACCAGTGTGACCAATACTTTATCGTCTTGTGGTTCCTTTCCAACTTCTTTTGCAAGAATGTGGTTACCTCTGCTTAGTCCCCATAGCTCCACAGCATTCTTTTATCTGTAACTCTCACTTACTTTGATTTTGGTTAAGCTTCCTCCAGTACAGCTCAGCAGCTGTAATCAAGGAGGTAAGACAGCCACAATGTTCAAATTAATACTAGATCTGTACAGATCTTAGTAAAAGAAGCTTCTCCACCTGTTTCACTCACATTCAGGAGGAGAAAACTTTGAATCTTTTGGTGTCTATATAGATTATACAGCAGCAGAATGTACAGAAAATACCAACATCTTAAACACTAAGACTGCTGGATTATTCTGATGCGGTAGCTAGAGAAATTATTCCAATTTAGTGTAAATCCCTCCCTTGAAGCCTGACAGTTTTGGCTTGGTTCAGCATATTCTTTAGTTATCTATATGTACTTTGTTTTGCAATACATTGTTATTTCTGTTAAGTGAAATAAATGCCCAGAGAAGAAATGTATTTAATATGTGGATTTATCTTATAGCAGTGTCAACCTAGGTTCTTTCATATCCAGATGGTTTCCCCATTCCCCAATTAACTTTGGCTGTATCAGCCAAGGACCATGACCCTTGATCACTTCTCCTCCATTTATTAAATGAAAAGAATCTTGGACTGCAGAAAAGGCTTCAAGACACTCACTAAAATCAGAAGTCAGAATTAAAATTATTCACACTAGCTCATCTCCCCAGAACAGTGAAGGTGAAAACAACTGAGCCTCAAGAGGTTTCAGTTCATAAGGAATGTTGTTAGTGTGGTTAATTTAGTGAAGCTTACTATGAAAAAATAAAACTGAGATAAATGCAAAGCTCTTCAGATCCTGAAGTTCAGAGAAATGGATATTCCTGATTCCCAAGGCAAACTGACAAGCTACACATGCACAGTTCCCTTAAAACCTTGCCTTGGATTCAGGGACAGTGTGTCACTGAGAAATGTTTTGACTGAAATGCTTCAGATTTTACAAAACAGTGTTTTCTCTTGAGTTTTTGTTTGGTCAAGAAATTTTCAGCCAGTTCAAACTGAAGGCCCTTTCCCTAAACATATTTCCTTCTTGTCATGCAAATAAAACAAGCAACAACCTGCTGAATGAATATTCTCTAGACTTGTGACTCCAGATTGTAATCTCCCTTCTCCAACTCCACATAAAATGTGACTTACTAGGCATCTAGCCTCAGAGAGTCAGTATTTTGGCAAAAAAATTAAGAATCAAATATGCTGTTTTATAGGAGAATTTTGAAAAGACTAACAATGTGGGAAATATTTCTCATACTTCAATATGGATATTGAAATTAATAGATTTGATCACAGACAAACTTTTGTACAGTATCGATTAAGTGTATGGCAACATACAAATGTATAGAGAAAAAATATTTAACACAATTTACAATAAATATAACATTATATATAATAATACATAAGACTAACTGAACAGCAAAAATAATTACGCTGAGTATTAAAGCTCATAGTTTAAAAATTGCTTGTAAAAAAAAAGAAGGAAATCAATCACAACTGATAAAGTATAGGTAAAGTGTTAGTCCTTTATAGATGGAATGACCGAAAGAAAATGCATACTTGGCTTCAAGCAAGTAATATATTCCATAATATTAGCATCTCCCTCTGAGGAGCAGCCCTGCTGACTTATGATAGGGAAGTGATCACTAAGCTGGAAAAAAGAGTTTTAAAGAAACACAAGAGTGGGGATAGACTAGGATTGCCATTTTCTAGTGTTCTGCTTTAGGAGTCAGGGGATTTGATATATCTGTATCTACACATTACCATTTTTATTTTTTGCCGCAGCAAGTTGCCATTTTTGTGACAAGAGAAATTACCGTCAGCTCTCATCCAAAGACAGCTTCTTTGTCTACTGTCTTATAAAAGTGTCACCATTAGGCTCTTCCAGATCTGTCTCCTTGTTTCATTAGAACTGACACACATTCTTCTCTGAAGTCAGAGGTTAAAAAGCATTCAGACTCAAGGCAATTCTTCCCTCTCCACCCCATTCTCCATTGATGCCTCTCTCCTGAAGACAGCTGAAGGCTCTATCAAGGTGCTGCTGTTCTCCCTTTTGCCCCTTAGTACAAATGAACCCAAACTGAGCTTCTACATCATGCTGCTGTCATGGGCTCCCACTTCTAGACTCCTAAATACAGTGCATCTGACTTGGCAGTCATATTTTCTAGCTTCAGTGTCTTGGCAACAAACACAGGATGCCCTAGAATTTCATAGACACAATCTGTCTTCAATAATACCTTCCATGCAGACGTTGCTGCTTGTAGCTCTTCACAAAGAAAGCAACCAACAGAACTGCAGTTCTAGACTGCTGGCTTCAGACACAACACAGATTTTAAGGTAAACTTAAGTGTTACAACAGTTCAATTTCCCTGTGGAAGCATACAGCTATTTTACCCATCCAGTACAACACGATCCATACAAACACGTTTATCAATTTAAAAGGCTATAGTAGTACAAAATGACTGTGAAAGTTTGAGTATCTGGCTAAACGAACTTGAACTTTAAGCCAGTTTCATTAAAGGAGTGCAAAGGAGCAATACCCAACTTTTTTTTGAAGATGGGAGGGTCACTCATTTCTGCAGAGAGATCTGGCAGGAAGAAGGGAAGCGAGTGACTGTGCCGAAACAAGTCATCTGACCTGCAGTCCACTCCCCCACACTGCAGGTGAAGAAGCAGAGTATGCACAGAGTGATACAAAGCAACATTACGTGAGAAATAAATAGATTTCCTGCTGCCCTCTCACTTGTCTGTGTTCTGTGCAGTGCCTCATTTTAGGAATGAGAAAGTGGTGGGATTAACGCTGGAATTTTTTCACTTGAGGACAGGCACTATTTCATGGATCTACTGGTAGTTTTACCTTAAAATAGGTTATCCTTCATCTTAGAGATGGATTTTTCTTCTTCCTGATACTCTCCTTCATGAAGAGAAGGTTGTGTTAGACCACACTTGAGGTTTGCGTTCCACAACAGGAGGCTTCCAACTCCTGCTTTTCATCTATGTGCTCAGTCTTATTGGCTTTTGTTTATACAGTGTTTTTCAAGCATGCCGCAAAACTGGCAGTTTCTGTTAATGAGCTACTTGCTTACCTGAGTCCTTGCAATTTATTCAAAAATTTGCACATGGATGAAAAAAAGTAACTATCTGATCTTAGTCTCCTTGAGCTCAGGAAAAGCTAAGAAAGGAAAGTTCTCACATTGGCATAACAACAACTATCACTCAGTGAAAGAGAAGAGGGATCAAAGTACAGCCTCAGGAATGAGGGGAGGTCAAACACATAAAGAAAGAACTGTAAAGAAGGAACTCATGTTACAACAAGAGACTACAGCCCACACACCACATCATCAAAACACTGCAGACTTCTTCTGCATGACCTGGGCAAAGATCTTTAAACAGAAAAGTCCTTAACTCTAAAAAACAAACAAAAAGATGATGTTCCCAAATCTAGTCTCCTTCCTCCTCCTTGCTTCTTATCTTTTATATCTTGTCTTAAATCAACATCCAATTCACATGCTCTCCTTCATGCTCTTTTTTTCCACACGATTTGGAACTTCTGCTTAGTGTCCACTTACACAAGCCAACCACTTGCGCAAGTGTCCCACACTGGTTTCTCTGAAACCACAACCCAGTCATCACCCTCCTGCCTCAGACTACCTTCAGGCCTGGGCCATTACCCGAATCTCTTTACACAGAGGGTGCTCACCCTTAACTCTGTACTGCAAGGCACAGCGACGTGGTAGGCAAGCCGGATAAAGATTTCTGGAACAGGTTTTTGACCAAGATAGGTGGCATTCTTGTTCAGTTCCATGCAGTGATCTGGTCTGCAGTCAGTCCTATCCTCTCAAAGTGCAGCACGCTAGGTATTGCGGACCCCTGACTGGGGAAAGCTGGGGAGGCTCTCCAGGAAAAGATCTTATGTCGAAAGGTCAAAGGAAATAATAAATGGAAAAGTAAAAACCAATTATAAGAATGCTTTGAAAGATGGTGGAGTTGTAGACACTCCAGCAGCTTGAGAAACCTCGTCCTGTCAAAGGAGCAAGTTCATTATTTACAGTTTACAACTATAGTTGTAACAGTTGTAACTTACAGTTGTTACATATTTACTTCATTGCATGCATTTAATTGTTATATCTGTACTACTGTAGCACATAGGAATCCACATTGTTGGCCACAACTGACTGCTAGGCATTATACAGAAGACAGAATTAAGGAAAATCCCTTCTTCATGTCAAAAGTTACCTTCACATATCTGCACGAATACATCCTCCCAGTTAAGTATTGCCCAGCTCCTTCCCTTCCTGCCCCCTCATAGAAATCAGTGCCAAAATCCCCATATTCCTAACTGACTGAAGGATGAGCCCTAACATAAACCAATTTGTTAGTGCGTATTCCCAACAGTTGTTTGCCCTCTAAAACGAATTGATAATAAATGTTGTCTGGGGCAATTCTATAATTGTTTATATAGTTCCATTATCATCCGTGGGGCTGCAAACACTGACTGATGATACCATGGGAAAAACACAAACTCCATCCTTCCTGTGTTTCACACTGCTGTCATAGCTTACAGCTAATTTGTAAGGGAACTCAGCACTACCCGTGCGCACATGCATGTGAGAGAGAGAGTTTCTGTGTGTAGGGTGAAAAAACAATTTAGATGTGAGAGATAGTGTAAACTTACTTGGCATTGTATACAAAAATATTTTCAGCTTGTCTGCCTGCTAATAGATCCTAAACAATGCAATTCATTCTGAATGACTGATTATGGGAATTCTGCTCATAAATCCTAAACATGACATTTTAAAATCAGATTTTCTTTTCATTTTTAAGCAATGAAATGAGTTCTCCATCTTGACATGATTTATCATTTTCAAGATGAATTAGCCAACTACGTAGGCCAAAACCTCTAGCTCCTAGGACTCACTACATGTTATCATGCTCTATCTAAATCACGTACTCTGTTCCTTTGTAGTTTTCTTAAAGGAAACAAGCAAATAGATATTTATTTTAAACACGATATTTCAGTTAAGAAATTCTCACTCATTCCAATGCACTGCACGGATGAGGTGCTACATAATAAATAACTGAATGCATATGGGAACATGGAGATTTTTATCTTCCTGTAGCGGACAATGACTAATTCAACTTTTGTTTTTATATGATGGCCTTTGTGAAACCAGTTGATTTGTTCTAACTGGTTCCCATAGGATGTATCTTATCACAGAATGATTTGCATCCTCACTGCAAGTCTCAACAAAAAGTTTCCCTTTTACATGGATTTGGAGATTACTTTTTCCTACAGAGAACACAAAGCTACTCCCTTTAGAGACATTCTGAAAAAATACAGAAAGAAAGGATGACTCAAGTTCAAAAAGATGCATATGTGAATTGATTAAAAATGTGTACATATCCAAACTGCATGGAACTCTAGAATCTGTTGATTTTATCAGCTCTATTCATGAGCATCTGCTACTTCTACAGAAGACTTTAATTAAAAGTTTACCAGATCTGACTCCGTTACATAAAATAACAAATCCCATCATATCCAGAGCAGAAAAAGTTGCCTAAAGAAATACTTTAAGAAACTTTGCACACATAGGTCACTACCTTATTATATGGAAAAGCGAAGTACTGTGGCACAGAAGGCTGAATCAACATTTTTGATATAAAATTTATTTTCCAGTAGTTTATAATTTGGCCATGAAAAATTCCTTCAGGCTGAATTTTTGCTGTGGATACATAGCTCAGACTCAGGTTCTCTCTGAAACTCCAAAATCTAGTTCAGACATTAAGGACAAGATTAGGAGAAATTACAGAAATAATGTATTTCTCAACCGAAATTCCACAACAAAATAAATTATGGCAGGTAGGCAATTGATGAAATTAGCAATGTGTCATTTTTCCAGATTCATTCTCAGATTATCTGTAATTTCTGTACAAAATTTAAACCAACATAATTCTAGATCAGGAAAACACAGTACCTATGTGCCTGACATACCATTTGATTTTCACAGTCACACATTCGAAAATGCAAGATTTCAAGAAAGCTGCATACATTTCAGTGGCTATAAAACACATATACTAATATCACAACAAAATCCCCCTGAATTTAAAAAACTTTCAAAGGCATAAAGACTTTCATGATCCCACACCTGTCACTAAACAGCAGATGTTAGCAGGGTAGAGCATAGCAGTCTGCCATGGACACTTACCATTTCTCCTGAAACAACATGAAATTTTGTAGTATGTCTGAAAGGACACCAGACCAAACAGATGACTGGCCCAGCCCTGTATGACTTCCCTATGGGTTTCTTTTCATTAGTCTTGGCAACCATTTCATGGAGCAGATATAAAACTGAGGATCTCAAAAGCAGATCCAGGTTCAATGCATCATGCTTAAACTGAGCCCTCCCACCCTGACACACAGCACCTTCCTTCAGTTTGTGGGACCCAACTGGAGAGTTGAAGATTTGCTCCTTTTGACTCGCACAGAGTATTCAGTCATTTGAGACCTCATTAATTTTAGGAAAAAATATAGAAAGAATATGCAAAATTTCTCAATATGATATTTCTGAGCTTAATTTGTCCCAGCATATATTAGACCACAAACTGGACTGGTCTTAAATGTGGCAAAAAAGGCACTCTGACCTCCATTTTCAAAACAGCAAAAAAATTAAAAAATATCAATAGCAGTACTGTCTTTTCTGAGAAAGAGGTAAATGACTGCTATGAAGCTTCATACTTTTTTTTAGCTTGCCTGCAAGAGGGTTCCCACCTCTTACAGTGGATCGAATTTAGGTCCAGTAAAATAAACAAAGATTCCTCCTGAAGGACAGGAGAAATGTTAAGGATTTTAAGGGCTGAATTCTACCCAACTGCAGAGCCTTGCTAAAGACTGAACTGCATATTTAGAGGCTATCTGGGGCTATGTTGGTCAGAGCAATAGCGTATTTCTGTGTTTAATACCTCGGGTTTAAGGGTCATCTGGGGTTTTCTCCAGTAGGATTTTATTAACAGAATCTGCCACACCTTTGTGCTTTCTCTGTTAATTTTGCCAGCCTTATGCCCATGCAAATCATTTTACCTCACAAACCACTACAAACTGAACAGAAGCCAGACAGCCCAGATCTCAAATTGCTGTGATGCTGTATGACGAGTAGAAGACCTTTTCTGTCATTTCATCATTAAGTTACACTTTTGAACAACAAAAAATGCTCTTCTCATTTGATTTTTGGATCAATTCAGTGTTGCTTTGGGTTATATTATAGGCCACAAATTTTAAAGAAACAGGACCATGAACTTAACCTGTGAGCTATTCAAAACCGATAGAATATTTATTATAAAATTAATCTTGGATGTAAGTATCGGGGTCAGACAGGAAAGAAATAGAGTCCTGAGATACAACCAGGCTAAGTGTTGTCATTTTCTTCACTGTCTGAACATCCAACCTGCTTGTCCTTCTTTATCTTGTACACAAACATATTACCCTGAAAACTACGTGCCAGTTTTGCTGCTTACAGAATTAATGCCTGGACATCTTTATCAGCAAATTATTTCTTTAATGAACAAACTCCTATCTCTAGACCAGCTGACTGGTCTAGAAGGACATTGCCTTAATCATCCGTGCTGTGAACACTAACACCTTGAGGGTCTATGGTCGCCATTCATGCTTTCTACCTGACTGTCCTTAACACACCCTTTGTGTTAATTTTCAATATTGCCTATCAATGTAAGTGAGGCTAGGCCACGAAATAAAAGACTTGACAGGCCAAAAAGCAAACAAACTAGAAAAGGCCTAACCACGTATCCCAGTGAGAATGGGACTTTCTTGGTAGGGTCCTGGATTCTAACTCCTGCTCCCCATGTTGTTTGAGCATGTAATTCAGGGACTTTTAAGTGAAAAATGTTCAAGCAGCCCCTGAAATCTAGAAAAACTTCCTCCACTACTTCTTTACTCTTTCAGCTGTGTAGCTATCAACACTACTTTCATAAATTTCCCAATTTTTAATTGGGTTATATAACATGAAGAGCACATTTCCGTCTTCTGTTAGGCTAATCCCAGAATGTTCCGTTAGCTTCATTGAGCATTCAGGATTAATACTGCTAAAACTGAGAAAACTGAAAAAAAAGAGAAGAAAACTCTGAAAAAAAAATCAGTTATTGCTTCAGAATTCCACTTGCTAAAGTGAGCTTCTGCTTTTTTAAGAGCAACATTTGATCTTCTGTTTGTAGCTCACCACATCAACAAGCTGCCAGACAATATATTCATCTGACTCTAGCATCCACAGTCTATGGGTAATATTATCAAGTGCTGAGAGATGCACATTTCTTCACCACAGTCACTTACCAGAACATATATATCTAATTGCTTGTTGATTTGTGTGAAAAATCTAGTGGCTCCTCTGGCTGACATAGGCACAGTTCAGTGGCAAACTTAGGCCAAGGCGATAGAGGATAGAAAGTACGAAGACTGGTTTCTGAGAACTATTAAACTCACTGGGGACTGCTTTCCCTAATTTAAACAGATTACACATCTTTTAGAGCTTCTTAAAGGCAGCAAATTATTATTGTGTGATTATAACATATCAATGCATAAACATTAGCTTGAAAACTAGACTGAAGTAGTTCATATTCCTATTAATCTCTAGCAGACAATTTTCTGTTGCTCTATTCTGATCTGCTGGAGCGATGGTGGCACCCTGTGGCTAAAAAGATATGCCTAAAAGGTTTCTACTGCTTTCTGTCCGCTGCATAGCCCTTGCAGTGCACAGTCCTAGCTTTTTCTGTGATACTGAAAATGATACTATGAACTATCGGATATAATAGACAAAAGAAATACTCAGTTCAATTACATACTGATATGCCAAATATCCTAAGAAGTCCTTTTTCACTCAATTTCCAAAGATGGTTAGAAAAGACAACGTAATCCAGTAAATCCTGTAGCAGCAAGTACTCAGTCAGGCCTTCTCAGACAAATTCTGAAGAAACCAAATTCATATTGTTATAAAGCTGCTCTCAGCCATTGTAAGATTTTGAGACAAGGTTCATCTGTACAGTACCTGGCACCACAGGATTATGCCAGGGTCTCCTAGATGTTACCAAAATACCAATAATGATTAATCTGGTCAAATAACTTGTTCATCTTCAACTGCCAGACTATAACAGGCATATGCTTAATAGTAATTTCCCATTATACGGGTACTGTCCAAGAGGAACTTTCTTCAGTAGAAGTACAACTGATCTCATTTTAAAGCTTCATGAGATAAAATATCACAATTTTTTTTTCTTTCCCCCTCTCTCAACCAGTCAAAGTGTAGTTAGCTGCTTTATGAACAGAAAGATACAAATCTTAATAATGGCATCTAATTATCTTCTTCTGATCATTAATTCTCAAGCTGTTAGAAAAGAGCGACATGACAAAAAATCAGAAGTGCAGAAATGTTGGGACATTAAGGATAAGCAAATACCTACTTTGCAACTAAAGAGAAGAGTAGATCTTGAACTGAAACTGGCTTGATAATTCTTTCAGGATATCAGTAATTATAGTCTTGCAGCTCAATCATCCATTTAATATGAGAACCAGAAGACATAAATCAGTGAGGATATCTTTCCTCTGTTTTGGAGGGAACCAAGAATGCTACTGAGCTCATACACTAACTAAATCCTCCCAGTAGTTGCCTGGTCAACATATTATGTTCAAGCCATAAGTACCATAGGTAGCAGCAGATCCTTCTCAGCACTGTACAGATGATAGAGAAGGGAAGCGCTGGGAAAATGATATTAGTATGAAGTAGGGTTTAAAAAAAAAAAGCCTATTTTGATCAATAAGAAAAAAGCAGAATAGTCTCACCTGTCTCAGCTATTTAGACAATTGTCATGACATTTGTCCTAGAGATGCTACTCATACATTTTATAAGGTTATGGTTTCTACTCCTGTTTCATATTTTGCATAATTACATTTTATTTGATTTTTTTAGGAAAAACTGCATCATTTGCCTTTGGAGTCAGTGGCTTTATTATTGTGGATTGATTTTTCTTTCTATTCTTTCTCAGTTTTATCTTTTCCAACAACATCCTGTTTCTGGTGAATAGCTATACGTACCATATAAGATAGTAAACATTTGCCTTAACAAAACTCTGCTACATTGCCATCCGTTAGTCAGTGATACAGATAGCCTGGGTTTTCTCTTACCAGAGGGTTAAAACTTCTTTGGGATGTAACACTTTGCCATGCGACAAGGTCTTAACCTTTGTCAACACTTGCACTATGCTTGGATTTAACCTTTTCTATGTGATGGGGTACAACCTCAACAAATATCATGTGAATGGAGTCGGGGAGAAAGCTGTATCTTAACAGCATTCCCATGTGCCAAAATTTCAATATATAGGAAAGGGCATCTAATAACAAACAATGTCTTATAGCTGAGAAAGGGCTGGCTGACTATTAGATAGGGGAGTATTAGGATATAGTACATAAATACTAGTGATTTGCCTCAAATTGACTGTAAAATAGTTTCTATAAACAGGCAAAGCTTCATACCTGGTTCTCATAAATTCAGCTGAATAAATACTTCCTAAGCATTCCTTCATTAAACATGGCTGAACAATTTTACAAACCTGAATATAAAATGGGAATATCAGATTTTTTGCAAGTAATGCATGTAATGGCATTTGCTCATTTATTATTTCCGCAAGCAGGAGGAGATTTGCAAATAACAAGTTAGCAAGTGTTTTGCAAAATCAGAAATTGCCAACATTTTATACATGTTGTATTTTGCAAGTTCTACTACTTCTTACAGATAGTTCAACTTCCTTGCTGCTATTTCTTTATTACTGTTGACTATACTGGAAAGAAGCAAGGGAAATTTCGGCATGGTAGTACACAATTCACTGATGAGACCTCCAAACAGCCAATGACAGAAAAAGTAACCATGGCCTAAGACTTTATGAGCAGGGTCCTGTATTCATCCTCTCCCAAATTAATGGCTGTCTTTCAAATGTGGTGATTTGATTTTCTCCCTTGCCTTAGCCTTTACATAACATAGATTTCAGGGAAATAAAGTAGATTTTCTGCTGCTACAAATCCCAGAAGCTTTTGCAAATTTCACAGTGCATGTGAATTGAGAGGTGCTCGTTTTGATTTAGATACCTCATCTGAGTTTGGAAGAGAAAGGGGTCTCAATAAAACCCCATAACGCACTCATACACACCACCAGCAACTACTCCCTTCTCTAGTGAAAATGTGTTTTCATTGCTTATACTCAGTTTCTTCAAGTAATTGCAATAGGGCTTTGGAAAAAGGGAATTCTGGGGACAGGGAAGGGAGTGATGTTTATGCGTTAGTTTTGTTCTGCATCATAAAAATCAAGATTTTTGTTGGTGCTGTTTTCTATGAAAAATATCAAAACTGAACATGCAGTCACCAACAACCTGTCTGTAAAAGCTCTCAAGCAGATACGCAGGAGACTCTGCCTAATTTGGTGCCTTGACCACTGACCAGTAACAGTTCTCTCTCTGGAACAATTAATAAGTAAATATTTGTACAGATCCAATGAGAGCTGAAAAAGCACCACTAAACTGTCAGATGGTCTAACTAAGACAGAGAAGGGACTTTTCCAGTGGGTGAATTCTAGAACCATTAGGTTGATCCTCATCACTCTGACTCTTCCACCCTCATCTGTAAAAATTCTATTACCTACCTAAGAAACCATTTTATCAAAAATTTCTTCCGTGCTATTTAACATCTCAGCAAATGAGAAACTTCTGCAACAAACTAGTAGAAAAAAGTCTCAATTCACCATCTGTAATTTTTTTAAATTTAACAAATTTCTCATAGTTCTTTCTCTGTTTGAAATACTGGGTCTCTAGCTGCAATTCTGAACAGTAGCCATTTGTCCTTTGCAAAGATTCACAAAATGAAGTGAAAAAAAACACTATTATTGACAATCATGACAGTTGAAATATATCCTAAGTAATTCTTATCAATCTACCCAGTGATCGCATTTCTCATAGTCACAGAATGAATTCTAAAATGCAGCATTTCCAAGTACAACAAAAAAAGCAATGAATGTTAAGAGGATCTCAATGGATGAGCTATAAGAACCAAGGAATCCAATTTCAAACAAGCTTTAACAAACCAGTTCTTACCCTAATCTCTCTTTTTATTCCCCACTTGTTTTTTTTCAAAAGCAGGTCCAATGGGCATATCCTTTTATGATGGTGAATACCCAGCAGATACAGTGAGTTCTGCTGCAGTGTTCCCATCAGCCAGTGATTTAGACAGCTTTTGTTCTCCTGCACAAACTCAATCCTGAGCAAACTATTTGATCTGTGTATCTTGAAAAACAACTGCAATGAAGTTTGTTAGCCAAGGGCTGGTATCAGAGATCTGCTTGCACACAGAAGGTGAGAGGGCAACTAAGTCGGTTAATTTAAAGAAATGATTCTATTGGCTGCTTCAGAAAAGTAGTTTTATCAATAATACTGTGTTTATGTAAACACTGGTATCTTATTTTAACGACTACTGATAGGTTTTTTTTCAAGCGAAGACTAATTGATGGAGTGCAACAGGAGTGTAAATAAAATACTACAGCTGGAAGATCTGCACTGCTTGAAATACACTTTACATCCAAGGGACTTACATATTTGTTTTCCAATTTCACTGATATATCCCTGTTCAAATTTACTAATGAATACATTCCCACTACCACGCCTTTTTTTTTTTTTAAACAAAAACAAATACAGGAAATACAAGAAATGTTGAAGCACCCACTGTGCACCAGGCACACATGCAAGCCACAAAGCATGTCACAGTATTCTGTGCTTGCTGCAGAAGTATCCTGTATCACAAGAAGTTAGCAGGAGATCACCAAGGAATCACCAATGTCCTGAGTTTCCATAATTGCTAAGAAATGTTGGGGTGAAAATGCCAAGGTGAACTTCCAAAGTGAACTGAATCTCATGCTACGTAAGGAAGGTTAAAACACACACACATAGCCCCCCCACCCCCCATCTGAAAATACCCCCCTGAAAATAATGAATACCGTGATCTGACAAATCTGACCTGAGATAAATTTCTTTCCTTGTCCTGAAATACGATGATCAGCAAAACACACCAACTATATGATTCTACTGATTCTGCATATTCTCCAGTCTGTTATTAAAGAATAAAATCTATCTCAGTGCAAAGAATACATACCACTCCGTTTTAATGGAAAAAAACCACAAGCTTAGCAGGCATGACTGCTCCAAGGTTATTCTCATGTATGAATCTCATGAGTACAGTGGGCCTTTGGTACCCTCTGTTTCAGTACACTGAGCATTTTCCAACAGGTGCTCATCTGCCCAGAGTAGATCATCCGTAAAAAGAGAGTGTGAAGTTTTGATCATATTCAGACAAATTATGAAATACTCACTGACTATAGTGATATGCAGATTTCACCCTCCTTGGGCTCCTAAATTCCTGGTCAGGTTCAATAAATTCCATTTTCAAACAGCAAACTGTTACTTAAAACAACACTGAGTTTTATTTTATATTATCACAGAAGCTAGTAATATTGGCCCGCAGCTGAAAAAAAGAAATGTGAATTCATTTCTAATTAATTTCTTTTTACATAACATATGTCTCATCCATTGGTCACTGTCCACCTTAATAAATGCTTAGCATTTTGCAGAAATTTCTTATGACTGTAAATCTAAGAATGTCTCACTGAACTATGTCTGTTAATCCCCTGGCATTTTATCTTAATATGAATGTCTTAAAAACCAGTTCCTCTTGCAGCTATTCAGTGTTTTATTGATAATAGGCTATTTGTCCTGTTAAAGGGATATAATAAAAGCACAGTTTCTCTCTCTCTCTCTCTCTCTCTCAAAAAAAGAAAAAAATTGTTTCTTCACTCAGAAAGACTTTATGCATCAGAAAATCACAAAAAAAATTACATCAACCTTTTGTATATTTCTCAAGATGAAATTACTAATCCAATTCAGACAATAAACCCAGGTATTCCAAACAAAAAGTAAAGCATATGAAAGACAATAAAAAATACTTTATGAGTTTGCGACTTCATTACTTGTGTTCAGACTGACAGTAATTGAGTGTAGTAATTATTCTAACAAACACATTCACACGTTAATCATACATACAAGACCAGACTTGGTCATGTATCTCACCGAAAACAGACCTGTGTGAACTGACAGATTTTTCCTCTAACAATTAATATAAAAAAAAGATTTATAAAGGTCAGTTCTGATGCAATTTCTTTAGAAAGAAGCATTTGGAAGTGTCAAACCTGGAGATATCATTTATTTCACTTATCCCTCACAGCCCAAAGTGTTAGTCTTTCAGCACTTTGGAATTTTTCCAGAGTACATATCCATAAGTGCTGAAAGAAAAAAAAAAAAGAAGAAAAAACAAAACAGTGTCTAATGGGATATAAGAGTGTCTGCAATCCAATCTACCTGGTGAAGTCTTGACTTTTTTGTCAGTGTTTGCAGTTTGGCATGATCAATACTAAACAGAAAAAAGCTTTCTGTTACTATTTTCTAAAATGCCTCAGGTAACACAGTGCAAGTTCCTGATGACATTATTCAGATAGTTTGCTAGGAGACAATACTAAAATTATGGAATTAGAAGGTTGATACCAGTAAGAGATACTTGCTTTCTTAAATATTCCTTGAATCCAAAACTGTAGTTTAGAAGTCAGCTGAAGCGGACTGGAAGATGGACACGAAAGCATATTCTGGTTTTAAAAGGAGACTGCAGTACAGTGCTGATTTCAAAGATTTTTTTAACTTAGGATTCATCATACTTTAATGACAGTCTGGTTCATGTGTTGAGGTTTTATTAGTTTACATTTCTTAAATTCAGCTAAAAAAAAGTCAAAAAAAAAAAAAAAAGGTTTTCTACACTACTACTCATCCACCAGCCCTAAGACTCTGATACTTCCATTGAAGAGCAAGGAGCTTGACTCTCCTCACCTGTTAAATCTGCAAATATGATTGCTATTCCAGAAAGATAAAGCTTACGTTATTGGATAGCATTGCTACTCACACACAAAAAAGTTTACCAGCCTCTGATCCAAAATCCTGCTGTCAGTTAACACTGTAGAAGTTCCCTGAATTTTTCTATTCTTAGCAGTGATCTGTATGAACCTTCAACAGGTTGTCCAAGATGCTTACTTAACGCAGAGTATGTGCTATGATTTTGAATTTTCTCACACCACTGAGTTTTGTTGCTAAAGTCAACTTAAACTTTAAGAGGTCTCTTTACTGGCTTTTTAGTCACAGTAGTTGGCAGTGAGCTCTTCCCAGCACTCACAAAGCACCGTGTCCTTCCAGCTGCGCCTGCATCGGACCCGCGCTACGGAGCGCCCAGAACAAACGAGCGGTCGCGTGGAGCTATTACGGTTGCTGACGGGACCCGACCCCACGACCTGTCAATGGACACAGAGCCAACATCACAGGTTTTCACCCCATCACCTCCGGGTTTCTTCTGGAAGCCAGATGCTGCAGAGGCAAAACTGACACTCTAATTCATTGACCGATTTCTCAGCAGGAGGTTCTTGATACTGAACAAATTTACACCTATTTTTCACTGCTGTGACATGACAGGTTTTATTCAACTCTACTAGTTTAGGACCCCACATAAAATATAAAGAAAAGAGCACACTATCAACCACAACATATTTCTTTCTCTACCACCACTTAGGTGAACTGGCTTAGGAAAACAGTTAAGTTTAGAGCACAAAACCGCACCTGGTAACAGGTAAACATAACCTGTTATAGAGAACCCTAAGGATCAATATAATGCCTGCAAGTTCCCAGCCTTGTTTCTCAAGAAAGGCAAAAGAACCCGCCTGGGAATGGCATTGACGGCTGTTGACACATGACAGCAAAGCCAGTGAAGGAGATCCCTAGCGGGTACAAAATCGCCATCTAGCCCCAAAACACACGCTATGGGCTACTTTTGTATTGCTTTCTTTTATGCTAGCCTAAACTCCTTGAAAGGGCCATTCACTGCTGCAAAAGCCAACTGGCCCCGCAAGGAGCTCTGTGTTAGTTTGTATCACAAACTAAAGGAAAGAAACAAAGAGGATTAACTTAATTTACACATCAAAAAATGGTATAATTTCACCTATATTTAATGAATTGAGTGTTTGTGAAAGAATCTCTTTTTAGCCAAATAAAATTAAAGTACATTTTAAAAAATAAAGAAGGTTTGAAAAGAATCTATTATTTTGTCTTTTTAATATCCAAGAGCCGCAAAAGATAAAATTAAAGATTATTTTCTAAATTAACCCCATGCTCTGTTATGCAATTAGATTATCCGATAAATACTAATTTAATCTAGCCTGGCATTACTTTGAGTCATATTCCAATTAAATACCTTCAACAGCCTATATAAATGAGAACCAAAACGCAGCCAGGAAAAGAAATAGGCAGTAACTATTAATTTTATGAGACATAACATTTATAACTATACACATGGTTTTGTGACCTTTGAAATGAGTAGGATCTAATTTCCACACGAGAGCTGAGGGCTGTAAAGCACCAACATTGCAAAATGAGAAATCTACAACAGGTTAATTAAAAAAAAACAGATAATTCAAACTAAATCTGAAATACCACAACCAACACAGTAACCTCTACACTGAAAATCAGTGCTAGTAGAAGGAAAAAACACATGGTTTTAACAGCATTTCCTTAACGTCAGAATTGACTTGCTCTCTAAGACTCCAGTTTTGAAACATTATCTCAGCCATTTTATGGGTTCGTTATGCTCCAACTAGAAAAGCTGCCGCAGAAGCTCTCACTGCACTCTCAGGCCGTGACTTTGGTTTCTGTAATGAATGGATTTCCCCCCCGCCAAACAACTGCAAGCGAGTTGGTGGTACCAGGCCAGCTGAACCACTGAAAGCCAAACAGAAGCAGCAGTGGTTATTGATGATATCATTATTTTATTTAGTAGACAGAAATTAGAGTGAGAAATAGGATCCAAATTTGTCTGCCTTTACCAGCTCACCCATTAGCTCTATTTTGCTCCATGCAGTGGGCCAGCTGCTAACTTCGTTTGTTGGGGTTTTTTTGTGTTTTTAGCTCAGTTTCTTTGATGTGTTTAATTATTTTATGTAAAACTGTTTCAACATGTTTTGGTTTTATTCTTTATTATTAATTCCTATCATACAGAATGAAAAAACCTAAAATGATGTAGACCCTGATATTTTATTTCTCCTTGTACTTACACTCTCAAATTTGTTTGTATGCATACAGACATATATATATGTATCACATATATAGATATAGTATATTGGATATGCATACTTTTGAATACTATAAAGGGAGAATCTCTGATCTAGTGTCTTAAGTTCTGTTTTGGCAAACATGCTAGTGCATGTTGGAATTATGTAGACATACAACTACATTGAGCACTGGGCATGGTAAAAGAAGCTAGCAAAACAAATTTTAAAATTACTACATTGGTATTCACAAAACATTTGGGACAGAAGAACTAGTTTGGATTAAATAAGGGTTGGTCATGAATAAACCATAGGTTTTCATAAGGCTTCACAGAAGTTGGTCTACTTATTTTATTTTATTTTATTTTTTAACTTTACTCTACAATTCCTGAGTCTTTGAAAAGCTGTAACTTGAAATCCAGAGGTAATACTAAAGCTACAATTTTTACAGGAATTCAGATCAAATCTGAGCTAAATGTCCGCCTCTTCTGCATAACTGTAGTACTTTGCTGTCCCACAAATTTTAAGAAATCTGTCATTAACAACGATCTCATGAAGCACAGAATATATTACCTATTTAAAAAATAGATGAGGCTCAGAGAATAGTAATTTGCTCAAAGTTAAACAGGAGGAACCGAAAACTGAAACACAGAATGATTATTATTTAGGAGCCCAAAAGAGAATATCATCCTTCCGTGATAGCCCAGAAAAGATGGAATATTTCTAATACAGATCATTTGGGGAAAATTTCCTGCCCATTTCTATTGTGGATAAACACACAGATTTCTGAGCACTTATCCAAACCAAATTGAAATCTTGGATGCTCATGCATTATTACCAAGTACCATATGTCTAATTTTATTTTTGGAATCATCTTTGGCAATAACACACTCTGTCAGAAGCTCTGTGGCAAAGAGTCAAATCTTATAGTTCAGAGCAAGTGATTTCAGGGAGAAAAATATACTGGCGAAACTCAATAGAATATATGATTTTGTATACCTTTTACTTTAGTTTTCTATGGAGGATGTTATTGTTGACCTCTAGGACACCAAAAATTAGTAGCAATGGGAAGAGAAACAGAAAAAAAGTCTTTGCTATGACTCATATGTGCAGGTGGAAGTGATGAAGTTTGGTCTCACTGCACATTGGGCAAATCTAGCGTTGCCATTTCCTATTGTCTAAAAGTTCCTATTTTCATGTTCTGCCAGTGAAGTTGGCGTATGTGGTTTACTAATTTTTTGTCTGTTGAATGTCTTTATAAATATATTTTTCACATTTTTGTCAGGTTCACATTTAAAAGGCATGTTTCTCTGCTTGGGCAGTTCCATCTTAGCGCAGTTTGCCTTACAGCACCATAAAACGTCTCCCGGCCTTGGATCCAGGGACTCTTTCTCCTCAGCCACTAAATACACCAAAGCAGCTTCCCCCTGAAGCTTCTACAATTTTCCAGCACTTTACTCAGACTATCTCAAAGTGCTTTTTCTAGTATACTGGTATCACTGGGACTTAAGAGTTGGTATCTTAAGAAACGCTAATTCGCAGTTACATATGGCACTGGCGGGAATAACCTAGCTCACATATTTATCCTACATCATCTTTTCCCTCATTTATAAATTAGAACTATAATCCAGTCCCGGCAGAATGCCCCCACAGTGTGCAAGTTCCTCTCTGCACTGTCACCTGTGCACAGTGCAGGAGGTTTTGTTTCACTTGAGCCCCTGTCAAAGCTGAGCGCTTATGGAAAAACCTTATTGCTTACATAAATTTTTGAAAACCCATCAGGAGCTTCCCCGTATCATTAGATTCCCTGAAGTCTTTGGAAAAAATGCCAGTGTCTGCCCCAAGGCATGCCTGCAATATTCCCTGGAACAGAGAATGGAGATACCCTGTGGAGTTGCAGAATGGAAAGTAACAAAATTACATCAACAGCAAAAATACAGACAAAGTTTCAGCTTTAGCTGCAGCACCATACTGATAAACTACTGCCAGGATCCAATAAATAACTCTTCATGGCACTGTACTGTGCTGTGTGGATATGTTAGTTCAAAAAGACTTCTCAGACTGTACTTCATTCACTGCACTGTGCAAAAAGAGGTCTTCAGTTCACACATTTAATTCAGAAATATAGCTGCATTGCTTAGTCAATAGCACTTGAATTTTAAAAATGATTTGTATAGGTTACTGAAACTGAATCCTCCAATTTCAGCTGGCACTTCCATATGTCTTCCTTGGAGAAATATACATCTCAAAAAGCAACCCTAACAAGGTGGCAACATTTTGGCTATTTTGCATTTACTAACTCTTTGGTAAAATGCTCCATCCTATTTACTGCCAGTTTAGAACTTTCTGTGAACAATTTCAAAGATAACTTATTGTTTCTCATGTTACAGAGTGGCTGGTAAAAAAAAATAGAAACATCATCAACTATCTGAATTTTATGCTATGATTAAAGACTTCAGGTTTTCTTTCGTTCCACACTTACTACTGCACTTTATTTTTAACGTGATATCAGAACTGTATTATAATAATTGCATAATAGAGCCAGTGTTTAATCAAGTACAAAATATAAAGCAATATTAAAAAAAATCATCCAAATTCAAGTGAATATTTATCTTTTATTCATGAAGTATCTTTCAGATTCCATTTATGACTGTAGCTGAATATTAAGGCTTCCTTGTCAGTAAAATAAAGATAATGCTGAGGCCTATTATCTTGCTTCATTTCCCATTTTTGCTCCCTAAAACAGCTTGAAATGCCTTTCATTGGAGCTACTGCAGTGAAAACTTTGGCACTTCAGTAATGAATGTTCTTTCAGAGACAGAATATAACACCAGGGTAGCACGTGGGCTACAAATATACCACAATGCTATTAACCGAGATAAAGCACAGAAACAATTTTGGATGCAAAGGAATTTGTACCAGATGCAAGAATCATTTAAACAGAAACTGTCATGTAGACAGGTGAGGAAAATGGGACACAGATAGGCTTTTCTTCCTAGAAACCCCAAAATCTATTAGCATGTAAGCAGATATACACCAAAACGTGGTAGGAGCCATTTGTTGGCCAGTCCTAATACGGCAGTGGCTAAAGACAGCAGTGGAGAAGTACGGATATGAGCAGTTATCACAGCTCAGCTAATGAGTTGCTACAGCTTAACCATTTGCCTCTCAGCTGCTTGACTAGATCTATTGATTCCAAGCATCCATCATCCTACATCACTTACCACTATGGAACACACATAATAAGTAATATTGAGAGAACAAACCAAGAGGCAGCACAGTCTCTAACTCATTTTTCTCTTTTTCTCCAAATGAAATAGGAACAGTCAATTCCTAACTGCTCAGCAGTTCAAGAAAGCACTGTAGAACCTCTCCAAAGTAAGGTATATGCCTGAGACCTCAGGACTCATAAAAGGGAAAAGTGAGGGGAGGATGCAGGACAACAGCGTGTCAGAGCAAAGCATCAGGCAGCAGAGCGGGGAAGGACAGCGAAGTGCCCAAGCACTGGTTGCAGCCTAGGGAGCTCCAAAGTGAAGAGTACTTTGACGCTAACTGAAACTATGTTCTTGATACAAACATTATTCTAGACCGTGTTCTCCAACACATTGACAATTTGGGGACAACAAAAAATATTTAACAGTTACTATGGAAATAGAGAACTCAAGGAAAACACAGGGCTGGATGGGTAAAAGACTGCTGCCAAAATAACACTAGGAGAACAGCGCAGTCTTTTCGGCAAAGTCTAGATTAGCTGTGCCTAAGAGCACGCTGGGCCTTGACGATGGAGCAGCAGTAGGGAATTACAGTCAGGAAATACCACAGAAATGCAGCTGGGCTGGGACTCATCACAGTTACCAGAAACAAGATGCACTTTTAGTAATACCTGGCACCTCTGACCCAGGAAGGAAGATGAAAGCAACATGACTTTCACCAGCCAGGATCTCAGACTGCAGGTTCAGCACGGCCATGCTGTAACACGACTGTTCTCCTGTTTTACTGCTGCTTCAGAGATTCCTTAATGAGTCAAGGAAAAAAACAATTTTGTATGTCTCACACTGCTAATGGAGCTAGTTTTAAAATTTTCTGTTGGTGCCTGCTACTTCATATTATTGTGTTCATTTCCTTTTATCTCCTTATTCTGTTCCAGTTTTGAAAAAGCATTGCTCATGAATAGACTGAAGTAAAAGATGACCTTCTGCAACTGCTTCAGCTTCTGTGCTGGTTGTTTAGCTGACTGAAGGATAAACATAAAACAGTATCTATTAACACACATTGATTTTTCTTAAAATGGGTGCAAATTCAATCTCATGAAAACATTACACCAGGTGATAATATCTACATCAGAAAGTTTACCATAAGGGATATTAAAGGAAATTTCTAAACAAAAATGTTGTATTATGCTCACATAAACAATAAAAGAAACAGCAATTTAGCCACAATAGTCATATTCAAGTAATTTTAAGAGCACGATGCAGACTTTGGAAAACAAGGAAATTAGAACTCCCTGCTGAAATAATCGACTTTTCAAGGAATATTAGAGAGGACATTTCTGCAAAGCAAGCTGGAAAAATGAGAAGAGAGTACTTTTCTCAGGAGTAGCGAAGTACTTTATTCAAAACATACTGAAAGAATTTTCAAAGGCCATATTCCTTTTTTAACGTGAACATTAGGTTCTGCACTTCAAACTTTAGGTTAAACGTGGCCGCAGCCTATTTATCCTCTAAAGGAAAATCACTCAGAAACACCTTAGTCTCAGCCAGCGACTTGGAAGACCGTTCTCTGCTGCTACTACCAAGGGGCACTGATAAAGAACTGAGGCAACCAACCCACAGGAGACAGATGCATCTGAGCTCTCCAAAGAAGAGAACAGAAATAGGAATCAGTCAGCCAAGAGCCAGACAAAAGATGTGCAGGCTTGTCTCTGAGCCCTGATTACAGGCCAGTAGCCTTCAGCCATCTCCAGGTGCTCTCAGCACGAGCCTCACAGCAACTGCAATCCGCTAGCAACATTTCTGCACTGAAGTTAATTTACTGGGTTGCAAGTCATAGTCCAGCACCATAAATATTTCCTAGAGCATTCTGCAGCCAAGTTTCCTTTCTGCTTAATTTCTGAGAGAGAGAGAGAGAGAGAGAGAGAGAGAGATTATATATGTATATGTGGAATATTGCTGTACGAACTATTTTTTATATATATGTATGTTTGTGTATATATATATAATTTATATATATAACCTCTAACATGCACTTTCAAAAGCTCCCATATCACCTATTTACTCCATTAGTGGAAACATGATCTCTCAAGCAAATAGTTAATTACTTAATAGTTAATTAAATACTTACTGAATTGAATAAATATGTAATTAAGGGGCTACTAAAATGCACATTACAGATATGATGGCTCTAATGACCCTCATGGAGTTTGGAATACTCTGCCATCACTGTATCCCAGGAGAGCCATGTCAGTGTTGTGCACGCTTCCTGAACTGCCACATTTACTCCAAAAGATGCTGCTGCTGCCTCTTCATCCTTGAACTATTTGCACTTATTTGTTCATATCCACAGATTAAGTGGAGGGTCACTGCTGCCATCATTCTGTGGCTAAAAGATGAAGCTTAGTATTGCCTCAGAGGGAAAACATATATTATGTTAGAAGAGTGTGTACACAACTTATGAAATGATATTTTGTAATCCTCCCAAGGTAATATTAAACCTTTAGTTTAGAACATTCGCTGAACACGCCAGTACGTTGACTGCATAAGACCCAGCTGAAGTAACTGCAGGCTTGTGAGATTTACCTCACCTGAACCAGAACTGCTCAAACATTCTTGTAGGACTCGTAGCAATCTACATGCAATATAAAAATAAAATAATCTGTTCCTCTATAGTGGGCTTCTCAAATTGAGAGAGATGAGAGGGGCAAAACAAATGAAAGATACGATATCGCTATTTTTTATGTATTGGTCCTGCAGTGACACAACTTCACAGAAAGTCAACGGGGCCCAGGCCTGTATGGCTACAAACACTCTGAGAAAAACAAAGTTGATCCAAGGTTAGTAATGCAAGGAGGAATGTGGAAAAGCACAGCTTCTCCCCTGACTGCTGAATATAGTTGAAATTTCACCCTCTTCTCCCTTACTTGATGAAGCTGAACTCTCTCAGCTCTCCACCCTCCACAAGCTCCCTCAGCTAATCGGCTGCGTGGGTTGTATTCTTCCCTGAGTAGCAGAGATGCTGGCTGGCACAGTGATGAGGAAAACTGATCTTTAATGGACAGCTGGCAGCACTGAGTGAAGAGTACAGAATGACTCACATTGAATCTTCCTCTAATGTAATCAAAGTAAGTCTATTTTTCCTTTTATTAAACAAGAGAAAAATCAATAATGCTTGACTGGCATTCCTATGCATTGTGCTATTTCTAAAACCCACACATCTGACCTTGAAGTAATGCAGAGTTAGGAATACCAAATGTGTTAATAACAAAACAAAGTTTTAGTTGTAAGTAAATATCAATAAATGGACATTCACCTCAATATGCTAATTTTAATTCTGACACAAATGCTACTTGTGAGTAATCTTAAAACATAGACATAAATTAGTTGCTAAAAAGATGGACAGGGCAATATATGGATCAATTACATATACTGATCAACTTTAAATGAAAATCCACAAATACATGCTTTTTTAACAGAATAATTGTTTTATTCACTTCTCCTATTGATCTGCATGAAAAACGGCAGGCAAAAAACTGCCACTGATAAATATTTCAGCTGAGAATATTTCCCATTAAAAAGCACACCAGAAAAATCATATGTCTGAAGCGCATATAGGTCAAATATAAGATGACTGCACAGAACTGAATTATGCAGATCTCTGAATTTGCCAAAAATACCTTCAGAACTTGGGCTGTACTGTGTTTGTACTGGCCAGCTGCAAAAAACAGAACTTCCCTCTGCAGATTTTGAACTAATCAAACCAAATCAGGCCTAGCCCTGACCACAGGAATTATCTTTTGTCCAGGTTACACCACTTCTAAAGATCCCACCATCAGTATCACTAGATTTCTCCTCTAATGCTCTGCAGATTATAGCTATAGCGCTAGTAAGAATATCTGTCATATATACCAAAATGCTGCCAGCAGACTGACCAATAAACTAAGCACTATGAATTTTGCTTTATTTTCTTCATTGCATGGCTCCATATAGGTTCTTGATATCCCCTTTCCCTAGCTCACCCTAATGTAGTCCAAATATTCTTATTACAGATGGAAGCAATGTCTGACCATCTGAGACAGCGTCTGAGGCCAGGGATTCCCATAACATTGGTTTATACAGGTGAAGAACTACATATGATGTTCTTTCTTCACTGCCTTTGCTTTTTATGTGCTTAGGTGCTGTACAGGATACAACAGCTTACCAGATGGTTGCTAAGTAGTAATTTTAACTATATTCAAACAATAAGCCCTCATGATTTTCTTTCTTTTGGAAATATCTGAATTGACAAGTTCTGAAGGTAGGAGTGAGCAAAAGGAAAAAAGTGAACTTTCAAAGTTTGCATGTAGATACTTTTCTTTTAAATTCAAGTGAAGTGTATGACAGCTCCCCAAGATATCCTACTAGTGGGGCTACAAAAAGAAAGAGAAGAAAATAGTCTCAGGTCCTACAGAATCAATTTACTGTGACATCCCCCCCTCACTCTTCTGTAGTTTTCTCTCAAAAAAATATGAGCAAAGATTATATGCATAAATATAGAGCAGGAGGAGATGGCTTAATCCAATCACCAGAGTGCCTTTCTTAAAGCATGGCAGAAGTATAAATTTAATGATGTGGTAAGATTGCTCACCTAAGTAGGTGGTGTCTCCCACAAGTGATAAAGTTGAATTTAATCCAAAACGATTTTTTAGTATTCCACTGCACTCCTTTCTGACTTTATTCCATAATGATGTTCCTGTGGCATTACCATACATAATGTATAAATGATCTCTACTCAGCATTACATTTACTGCAATATGAAGTATTTAAAAAGTTCATCATATGCTATCTTATAGTGACATATTGGAACAAATTTTAAAATATAGGTCCCCTGGGTGACTCTAGAAGAAATTCTGTTGTGCATAAAAATGAAAGCTTAGAAGAAGCTGCCAACATAGCCCAAATCTTTGCAAAATCCAAGCAACTTTACTTTTTTTTTTAGAGATAGACTTGAACTGCAATGCTTGCATCTGCCCCCTCCATGTTTGACATTTAAAATCCAATCCCAGAGACAGGCATTTGAAGGAGATTTGGATCTGACAATTTTCTAGGGACAGTTTGTAGTTTTAATGTCAGTTTGATCCAGCTTATCTCTGGAAAAGTTTTCCAGCCTTCAGAGTGGACCTACTTTGAAAAGACCCTTTATTATTCTGATATTGGTATAAAACCATAATGCTTCACTTTCATTTCAAGGCTTGATTCAAACATGAAATTTAAAGCATAAAGCATGGGAACATAGCTATCTATTTAAATTCTCCTTTTCCTAAAATAAAAATATAGTAGTGTCATATTAGAATAAAAGTAATAATACATTAGTAATAATAGCCTCTAAAAGAGAAATTATGTTCAGGCATTTAGAGGAATGTTTATTGCCAAAGCTTTTCTGATGAACATTGTGGGTCAGTATGAACACTGTCATACAAAAACATGCGAAAGAATCTAAATACGTAAAGTGAATTTAAAAACACAATATTTGAAACTAAAATATAGTATGTATTTCTGGTTAAGAACCTGAATATGGAACAAATTTCAGTCCTGCTCCTTACTCTGTAACCTTTGAGTATTTGTGTAATATGCTACACTTTGAAAGGGAGAGTTCCCCAAGCTGGTCCTGCTCCCAAGTACATCATTGCTAAACCTGCTGATTTCCAGGAGAGCTATTACAGATTTCCTATACTGAAAATCAAGATCAGAATCGTGAAGATTCATTCTTTCTTGACTTTAGATGACACAATTTCAAATAACTAAGTTTGGTGGTTTTTCCCATTGAGTTCAGTTAGTTTGCCGGAGAAAAAATGAGAAGGTAAGGAAAACTGAAGTAATAGCTTCTTCATTGAAGTGAAGTAAGGGTTTCCAGCTTGTCAACTAAATTCTTCCTTTACCCATTTTAAAGCATTCTTAAAATAAACTCTTTCTTAATGACCTACTTCATGTAACACAACATTAGCTTATATTGCATGTGGAAATAAGAGCATCCATTGATTTCTGTGACAAAAAGGCACCTGTCTTTTAAAGAGCTAGAGGGGAATCTATCATTTGAGTAACTGTCTAGAATATGACTACACAAGACACCATTTTTGTGCTTCCTCTTATATACTAGAAATAATATATCAAGCATGCACAGAGGGATTATTGAGCACATCTGGCAGAGTTCTTATAAAAAGGAATAACTTCACTTATCTGGAAAACTAATTAAGCATTTTATGGATCTTTCAGCCAATGAAAAACACCTTCAAGTCAAATGGTCATTAAGCTCTAGTAATTGACTGTAAGACTTGAATGGTCACACCTGAAAGAGTATATATAACTTTGTACTAATGTCAGCCAGTCTTAAACAGTAAAATTTAAAAAGGGATATGACATAAGTCAAATGTGTTTATTACAAAGTCAGGATTAAATGCTACTGGCAACCAAAACCTCTCTTAGACACAAAGAGTAGCTTAAAGATCCAGTTCAGCTAGGTACATAAGCACATGTCAATGGTTGAGCGATTCCAGTGAAGTCAGTGGGTCTGTTAAAACACATACGCACAAATAAGCTAAATGAAAAGAGAAGAAAAGAAACCTGTATTTGCTTCTACTTCGTTCTCCTCATAGAAATAGTGTCTTGTCTGTCTGTCTTCATTTGTTGCCTGCAGCCCCAACACAACACTACAACCTAAAATCCATCAGCTTTTCTCAGTCTTCTGTGTTCCCATCAGAAAAGACAGAAACATGACAATGTTCTCCTACTTTAATTACAAACAGCTATTGAAAATGTTGGCCTCCCAGTAAAAAAGCAAATTCACTTCACTGGAGTAAATTTCCTGGCACAACACATAAGGCTATAAAAGTGTAACCCTCCACTGACATGAATGAGCCACCCACATCCAACTTACTTTCCATCTATCCAAAACCAGTTTCTAATTTATTTCCATCCAGTCACAGTGGAGCATGAACTTATTATGTGGGAACAAATCCAGATTTTCTCATTCCAGCACAACTCCCTTTGAAGTAAGCGGAAGTTTTAACCAAGTGAGAAGTAACAACAGAACTATTAATTGTTAAATCTTTGGGACTAGGTTGTAAAAATAAGGAAATAAACAGATGAGAGAAAGGATTCCAGACACATTATGGTTAAGCAGATTTTTGAACCAGATACTTCACAGGCACAGACGATTTGGAAGGGACTGCCTTGACCATGAAGTCACCCTACTATCACAAATAATCACGTCATGTAATCTCTTTCATAAACTGATTAAACTCCTTTTAAAAAAAAAGGTAGTTTTTTTGCTCCCACTGCTCCTACAAGAAGGCTGTTCCAGAACCACATTCATCTGATGATTATAAAGCAAGTTCTGATTTCCAACCTAAATATACTCCCGGACAGTTTATATATATTTATTCTTTGGTTTCAACAGCTCTTCTTCTTGCCTGATGTTTTGACATATTTATAGAGTGCAGAAATATTTCCTTTCACTTTCGTTTGCCAAGTGTTTTAGTGTCCTCTTGCTAGACAGGATGAATGAAGGATGGAAAGCTGATCATCAGACAACAGAAACTGGAACTCTTATCTTTAGCACTCTGGCTGGCATATTGGAGAAGTGTGTTGTACGTTATTCTCTTTCCCTTCTCAACAAAGGAGCCTCAGGAAGAAATGCATCTACCTCTAACATGTTTCTGAGTCAAAATGCCTCTTCTTTTCTTAACAGCACACCACATACTGCCCATTACGCAAGGCTGTACACCCAAAGGAAAGAACTCACCTTTATAAAATTCAGTAAACTTCATGTAACTGAACATACATTCTTATTGAAAATATCTGTAATAATACCCCCAAAATTCTGAAAAATTGATGTGACATTAATTATATATGTGTATTTAGACATGCATGTACATATAAGGAAACAGATTACATGTCAAAAAAAGTAAGTATCATGTGAATTCTCCTCTAAACAAAGAAAATTATTTTAGTATTTTCCAATAGGAATGAGTCAGCGCAGGAGAGGGAAGTGGGCAACCTGAGTACCTCAGCAACAGCAAGACAAGACGAGGGGGTTTTAAAGAAGCAACTGAAGATGCCTGATGCACACGAAGCGCTCTGTCACTTCCTGCTCTGGTAACTTCTGCTGCGTAAAGGGTGGTATTTACACAGAAAGCAAATTGAAGCAGATAGTGGTCATTTGTCATGACAACGAAGAGGGAACTTTAGAAATAGAAATATTTCAGGGATCAGTATCTTCTTTCTCCATAGAGTGCTGAATGTCTCTCTCGCAAGACCCTTTTCTTTGGGGGTAATAATGGAAAACCCCATGGACTTTTCTGCATATCCTTCTTGAGGATATTCAGGCAAGAGAATTCCCTCTGATTGCACAGACCCCAAGACCACAGCTTCTTGTTGTTTTCCTTTACAAAGGCCTGCAACAGCACTCCAAACCGTCTTGATCTTTGTTAGGAAAAGTTACTTTAAATGCCAGAAATCACTGTTTCTCTCCATTGTATTGATTGCAATACTTTTATTCTTTTTAAAGCAATAAACTGAAAAAGAAGTTCTTTTTAAGTAAAATTAGCATCTGAATTACTTTCTGAATTTGTAATGCATCAATTGAAAAGACTGTCATGTATAATATATTTTTCAAAGTAAACAGTGAGGACAATACAATAGTATTTACATACTGTCATTACTGTTACAATAATCCAAACCCTTAGAATGAGTGCAAGAGGAGAGATGTATTGAATGATTTATGCCATTTGGGTTGTGATCATTTTGTGTTCAGTTTAATATGAAAATGTAGTATCAGTTCATCCCCAGCATGAAGGGGCAATTGGAGAATGGACTAGGAGGCTTTCCAATAAAAGTGAAAGCAAAGCAAGTTTGACGAAGGAATCTACATCTAAAATTACACCTGTGTAAACCACTTTTTAGGCTGAAAAGCAAAACAAAACAGATGTGGATTGCTACACAGAATGCACCTTTGAAAGTCAGGCCATTTAGTTGCAACTCCAAGACACATTGTTTGGAAACAGAACTCAAACAGTAAAGTACAGAATGGACTCGTGCAAATCATACGGAAATAAAAGCTATCCCACAATGTAACAAATGCATAGCTCTTGTGCAGAGACAGGAATTAATCTAGAAATCTCTTAGCAGAAAGGATTTGTCTTCCTAGCAGTTTTATTACAGAACAGATGAACAGGAAGCTTTTATTAGGAAAAGAAATAACCTTGAAATGTTTCCCTGAGAAAGGCAGTATAATGACCCAACAGCTAGCACGTCCTATCAATCCCCAGGTGCCTACTTCTAAAAATCAGGTCTTTGGGTACTCAGCAGGTCAAGCATAGCACCACCACACACTAAAGAGAAGCAGTATTAGCGCATACTTACTACCTTTGGACAGACACTTACTGCTTACCTGCCCCAGGGAAGGAGGTGCTTACAAAACACAGTATTACCAAAAGAAGACAAGGATGACAGAATATCACCTATCACTGTATTCTTTTCATTACTAGTGAGCAAACTGAAAATTGTATCCCCATTGACAGCCAAATTTTGAGAACAACTGCGGTTAAGACTGTAAAGGGGCATTAAACACACAGATATGCTTTGGTGTGCTTTACTTCAAAGACACCATTTCATTTTAAGCACTAGGAGCACAAGGGATTACCAATTATTACTGCTTGAAACACTCTGTCCTTCTGCATTAGACAGCACTGAAAGGAGAGTTCTGCTTACACATAGCTCTCACTACATTTTTTACAAGTTAGCAATCTCTATTGGCCTAAAGTCTTTTAGTTCACTGCCTCACGAGGTGTTATGTATCAGAAAAGCATAACGGCTCACGACAGAACCACTCAGTGTTGCTTCTAGTGTCTCTTCCTGTAATGATTTGGCTCATGGTATTTCCCTGACCTTATCACTTCCTGTTTGTAGCAGTTGAGTACCCCCAAAAAGAAATTACATTTTCCACCTCATATGTTTTCACCAGTCACAGAAGTATAAGCGGCAAAGGGAAATAATACAGATACCAAAGATTACGTGGCACAGGCAGCCCACTGAAATGTCAGGATCAGTTAGCACCACAGCATGATTTGTGAGCTGCTTCTGTCCATGAGTTCTGTCTTCAGAGGTCAGTTTGTTTTTATAACAATAAATGGTTTATCACATTTTCCCCTAACTAATCAAGTTTTATTGTGAATACTGTCCCTATTTCTGGAGTAACTTACACCACTGTTTAATACAAACTTACTGCACAAACATTATTTGATTACCCAGGGCATTTCACTACAAAAGAGGAGAAAGGCTGTTAACACTGAAGAGAAGACCAATATAAAGGACTATTTCGGGGAGCTAACTCTCCCTGTAATTCAAGTACAGCTGCTGAGGATAATACAAAAATGGTTATTTTTATCTGGAACAGGTTAATTCTCAACTTTTTCCCATTTTCATTCCACTAGTTATGGATTCATTTTGGGTCATTTGCTGTGCTCTTTGCAATTTCTGTCAGAAAAATGATGTATTTGAAATTGAATGCCTCATGTATTTTGTAAATTATCATCGTGAACCGCACTGCTTTGACCTTTTCAGTATTCTGTAATTTCATTTGCTGCCATGACTATTTAGGTTCTTCTCTTCTGTCTCAGGCTCAGTAAACTGTAGGTAACAGACAAGAATGGCCAACCAAAATACAAGAAGTATTTAAAATAAAATTTCAAAGTATAATTAACAAAAACCCACTTTATTTCACAATAGGAGCTCTGTGTTGAGATTTTGATGCTTCATCCCTTCTTTGACATTTATGATGACCACAGTGATTGGTACGAGGTGAATCTACTTGTCTGGCAAAACTCGTAATGAGAATGGTATGTGAAACGAGACTAACCCATTTTAGCTACAATCCTAAAATGTTGTCATCATCCATTCTGAGATACAAAAAAGGCACAAGCAAGTATCATAACTTTTTCTCTTTTTATGCTTACATGCTTTCTTAGTATTCAGTAACTTTATTTTCCAGAGTAGTGAAGTTTATATTAATTAGATAGAAGAGATGCCTTGACATAACTTAAGAGAAAAAAAGACCAAAAAACAAGCCGCATGACTGTTGCCTACATATAACTATTTAGGAAGATTAAAGAACTTGAAGATACATGAATATAGATCCATGTTTTGTGACTGAAGTTGATCTTTAGGTTGCTGTTATTTTTTAACTGATTCCTTATTAAAAAGTCCATATTTGGTATTCCTGGAATATCAGCTTCCCCCTCCCTTTCCAATTAATGAATAAATGTTTTTACTTTTTCATCATTATGTACACTATTAACTATACCAGTGATCTTCCCCATTCTCTATAGAGTTCACAGCATTAACATAGTTATGTAAGGCGAGTGCAGGATTTCAAATATTACTAAATGCATGACTGTTCATTGATTCTATAAATTGCAGCAGTTGCTCAAAGTTATTTTTTAAAAAAGAATTGTTCAATTTAAAACAAAAGGCCCAAATGTGGTGTAAGACAGCATGAATCTGTAGACATCAACTGCTTGATTCAGTACATCAGTATTTAGAAACATTAACATGAACAGCAGCAGTAAAGGACTTTCCCTATCTATTTTAACTCTAAAGAAAAGGTCAATAGATCACTTCTCTAAAGAGTAAGGAAGGGTGTAAGCTGTGGATCAGTGGAAAACATATTTATTAGGGAATGTTCATCCTTTCCATGGAACATATTTCAAATAAGTAATTAAACCTTGTTTTCACTGCCTTGCATCATTTACATCCAGAACAATTTTACAGCCCTTTTCTCTACTCTAAATGTACCATCAGCATGCATTAGTATACAACAAAGTAGACAAGTGTTTTGAAGACAGCAGATATTGAAGACTTGTCTTGCACTAGAAAGTCAGTGGCCTCTAGTTTTAAGTCAGATGGGAGTGTTGAGCAGGGCAAGAGAAAAAGAGAAGGGCAACGCTCTCAGAACTCATCAGCTGGGATATCTGTAAGCAGAAGATGGAGAATCTGAAAACGAAGTGAAGTGCTGAAAATCTTCATACTCATCCCTAAACATATCACAGCATTCTCTCCATTTGCCAGATCCCCATATTTTCCCATAGTCATCCCTTCACAAATAAGTAAAGAGGAAAATGGGAAGCATCCATTCCAATTGACTTCAGCAGCCAAACAAGTGTTTGATCTTATGACAGATACCTAGGCTATAGTAACTTGTCTGGGTTACTTAGTACATTAAGCTGATCAGAGTTTGTTAGAGATACAGTATGCTTGCCACTTGTATAGTTATTTCTTGCTAATTTTCTGTTTGCTTATTTAACATAATTACTTATTACTGACAAGGGCACTTTGGGAATTCGTGGAACTAGTTGTACAATTGTGTGAAGCAGCCCTCCAGAAAAAGGGCTCCTAAAGTGGTCCAATGCATATGCTTAATGTGACTGTGGTAAACAAATAAAGTTGTGTTACTCTTGCCTTATTTTTTGCATTTGGCAAACATGCAGGTTTGTGTTTGTGTATGATTTTTCTAAAAATTTGTCTGAAATTCTTCAGAATATGCCAGTGCTTACAGCATCTATCTGTATGTATGAGTTAGGTCCTTGCATGGCTTTTATTACTCTGTGCTAATACAGGCTATCCCACAGGCAGATTACATGGTTGCCTAGAGCACAGCTGGGAAGACTATTCCCCTGAAGAAGAATTTGGGATTTTTTTTTATTTTAGAAAAATTGTTTTCAGTGAAATAAGGATTTCATGTAATCATATTGATACTACACAGTAAAATCCTTTAAAGATTCTATTTTATTAATAAGTCAAGGCAATACTTAGTGCTAACTGAAACATCTTATTACTATCTTTTTTAATTGTAATTACTGAAAATGGTTTTGGTCAACAACTACTGCCAAACATCACTTCTATCCCCCTCTCCCTCCCTTCCTTCTGGAAGGCTGAACATTGACTCTTCTGAGACTGCCTATAAATCCAAACCACACTGACAGCAATTTTAGGGTCCTTCTAGAAAGAAGCTATGCCATCTTACCAGTGAAGTCCATTTACAGAAAGCATGGAAATAACAACGCCAAACCCACAGTGCTGGGAGTCATGCATATAGCAGATGTGTTCCTTAACATACTCAAAATATAGTACTCAGTCAAAAATCTACCCCTCAAGCCTCTATCTTCTAAAACAGCCCTAAGAATGATCCTGAACATAAAGAACACTGGCAATGAATGAGCTATCTTCATGGCTACTGCTATACAACAGTAGACATACAGTCCTCAAAACCCAGCTCAATATATTAATTTTACAGAAAAGAAAAAGATCCCTCCCTTGCTAGAGAAGAAATCTACCTTACTGGAGAAAAGTCTGCTTCATTGTTATTAAGGCTATAATGAACATAGGCTGGTTCTGATGCTTTCATATGCCTGAAGGAGGGAAGTGAGAAGGCTGCAAATGAACATGACAAAAGTATCTGTATTTTAAAGAAGTGTACATTATGCACAGAGGATAAGGAGAGAAAGAAAAAGGTCGTGAGTACCAAAAGGATAAAAGCCAAACAAAGGGAAGGCCTGATAGAAATGAAATACAATGATTAAAAGAGTGATTAAAAATGATAATTTATATTACAGGAGAAGAAAAGAGAGAGAGAGAGAGAGAGAGGAGAACACCGATCAGGCAAAAAAGAGAAAATGGGAGACTTCACAGAATATTTGAGAGTAAAATAGAGGGGAGATCAAAGGACACAAGGTGGAGAGTCTGCAGAGGTATGAAAAGAATAAAAAGCAGAGTTCACTAGAGATATACTTGCTTAGCAAAAAAGCTTAATGACATAATGAATAAATAAAAAATAGAAAGAATGAGCCATGAAACAGGAAAGTAGAAATAATCATACAGAGGGAACAGTTAAAAGCATTCGGATCCAACTGCTCACTTCAGGCTATGAAATGCCTAGAGCTGGTTCTCCTAATGCAGAGGGCAGGCGAGCTGGAGTCTTACTTGAGGGATCTGGTTGTATTGACTCTCCTCATAGCTCTTGGCAGCAAGTTACCAGAGGCACAGATGGCTAAAAACAGGTGCTCTTCAATTCAATCTGATCATATTCATTGGCTAAAATACTAATGTGAGCTCTTCCTGGTTTATGCTGTGAGGATAGGTCAGTGTTTCAGTATTCAAGTGTTTTTCTTCTTTTTTCTTTTCTTTTTTAAGTCACTGAAAGCAGAGGTGTGATCCTAATTCTGTCAGGAGCCAACAAAAAAACCTGCCAAACTGCAGTGGGGCCTAGGTTTCTAGAATTAGACCTTTCCTTCAACTAAACAACACAGAATCCTGTATTTACTGCAAGTGGTCTTGCTAAGTACAAAGCCTTGTACGCTCACTTTCCTACTGTTAATTTTCTCTTGAGACAGTAAGGCTTTTTACACCAGCAAAACCTGCTGAGCATATTCTTCTCATGTTATAATCACTAAACGGAATACCAATAAGGCAGCCATATAATGCAGTATTTTTCCCTCCAGATGCAGCCCAACAGGGAACAGTTCTTTACCTAGAATTTTAGCATGCTTCTTTTCTGACTCATTTTTTGTAGCTCTCCTGAGACCAAAATAACCTTCCCTCTTCTCAAGAGCAGCTTAAATGCTAAACTAAGACTTCAGTAAAATATGTTTAAATTACAGTAAATGCTACTCCATATTTTATACCTGCAGTGCTCTGTGCTGCTTATGCACCTCTGCTAAACACTTAACCTGAAGTTACCTGAATAGTGTATCTCACTTCTCTTCTAATAATCAGATATCGCTTTGAAAGGATCAGCCATAATGACCATCTCACCTCCAGAAGCACTTCTGCAAGTAGTTCTGGTGCTTCTACTGAGACTAGTTAGATTGGAGCTGAGCAGTCAGACCACTAATCTAGCTTTTAAAGACTTCCTCAAAGCAATGTTAAAAAAAAAAGGATAGTAATTTCTTCACAGGTGCTAAGTGCCTCACACGCAATTGGCCTCAGCTGCAGTTGCAAGAGCTCAGCAGTTCTGGAAGTCAGGTTCAGCTTCTTATTAACTGATGATTAATGGAATAACTTATTAAGCTGACTGAGCCAGGATTTACTCTTCTCACAGTAAAATCAGAAGCAGATAACAGACCACTGTATCTTCCTATGACACCCTGCTAGCTGCTTTGTCTTAGCTATCAAGGACCCAAAGCCCAGTTGTCCTCACTTTCATAACTGCAGGTGACACAGGAGCTGGACACAGATATTAAGACCTGATGTATAAAACTAGTGAGAGGTTAGTGTATCCCCTACTTTGATTTGCAGAACTGGAAAATCAGATGGAAAAAAAAAAAAGACTTTCTAAGCTACTGAGAAAAGGTCTTGAAAATCTCTCTCTCTGTCTCGAGATGTACCATAATCCATGGGCTACAAACCTCTCTCAAGAACTACAATTATCTTGACAAAGTGCTTGACAGTTTTTCTCTGAAGCCATATGGACACAGCAAGTGGGTTATTTCTGTGGAGCAAAGTTTTTAAAGTAAAGAATTTTCATTAGCCACACGAGTTCCAGTTTCCACAGTATCTAGTGAAATAATTCAGGTTGCAAAGAGCAACATCTCAAAACTGCTGGGCTAATTTTCATCTAACATGCTCTTGAGTGGAAAAGAAAGCATTGGTTGGCAAATAGACAGTGTATTTACCAAGCAATGTGGAAAACAAACAAACAGAAAAATAGCATTATATATTTTCAAAATATGCAAGCTCAAAGAAACAGTATAGCACATCTTCCACTGCCATTGGCAAAATATGAAATCATGAGAGAGTGACACATTCCTGAAATGGGACTAGTAACTGTCAGAACAAAACAGCTGGATTGCACGACAGTGAATACTGCTTCAAAACGTCGTTAGTGAGTTTCTCCTGCTGCATCAGAAGGCGTGCACTTCACAGGGTTCTGAGACACCTCTGGGTCTCTCTCATTTGGGTGTTCACGTCACTGATTATGTAATTGTTTAGCCATGTTATCTACAGGGATGTAATTGCCAAAATATCTGTGCAACACTATGACATTAGAAACAGAAAAATAAAAATGAGAAACAAGCTCTTTCCTACTATCCTATAAATCAGCAATGTATGTTAGAGTCTGCATGCCCTTAACCATTATCCCTGGGAGAGGAAATTACAGCAAATTCATCTCAGTGTGATAAAGACATGGACTATAGCTAGTAGGTCATCATTACAGAGGAATGAGCAACATCTTTGGTTAACTGTAATTGTCAGTTCCCAGTTGTCAAGGTAAGAGCAGAGAAGAGTTAGACATACCTGTTCCATGTTCCTCAAATAGCACATTATCTCTGAGGAGATGGACTCTTAGGAATTATCATATCTCTCTGCAGTTATTATTGCACATTTTTGCATAAGAAGAAAGTGACAGGCAAATGGGTACAATACTGTTTTCTTTAAGGTCATGAAGACCAGGCTCAGTACCCCACCATTTTGGGCTGAAATTACTAATAGGTACACAGCTGTTGCAGAATGCAGATCAGGCTTACTGGGGCTCTGCCAATGAAACTGTTGGATCTGCTCCTGCCTGTGCGTCTGGATTTACTTCCCACAAAGCAGTACAAATGGTTGCAGATGCAGAGGGAATTGCAGCATTACAGCAGAGGGAAAGTGGTGGTGGCAGGGGGAGGGATAAGAAAGTGTCATGTTCTTGAAATCTCTGAAATATGTGAAGCTGCAGAGGAGTTTTGATAGTAAAAGTTAACTTTTATTATCAAAAGAGTTTGTCTCTTTCTCCTTAAAAAAAGCCAAGTCCAAATAAGCAAGAAAACAATTGAGAACTGGCAATTCACAGCAGATGCAGTCCAGATACTAGATGTGAAGCCTAAAAAAACACAGGCATATAAATGTGAATTTTATTCAGTACAGCACTAAAGACATATCAACAAAAAAGGAAACAAAAAAAATCTTTCTCCAATGGAACCCACAACACACAACTTTGAAAGACAAAAATAACATGTTCACCACACAACTTCTTGCATTTGTTAGAGAAAGTCCCTGCAGCCTCATTAGATCTAAATTAGACATGTCTAAGGTGCATGAGCACACATTCATATGTTAACACGAATTGTTTTGTGTGTGATAAAATACTAAGCTTACAGGTGCAGTTAATGAGCTTTCAAAATCTGCATCTCTTTGTTTTTGTTTGGAAGATCAGTTTAATACAATCCTCAAAAGCTTGATTTAGGTCCCTTTTCTAGACAGAATTACTATCCATTAGGGTTAAAAAGTTCCTTGCAAACTTGTAAATCATCCTGTCTTTACATCTGGTATTCCACTGCTGGTGTGACACTTACCAAATGCAATTCTTCTTGCTTTGCTCTTAAAATAGAGCTGGAAAATAAAGTGTTTCTTATGTTGCAGGATTACAGGTCTTATATATTGGGAACTAGTTGTATTGACTTGATCCAGTTAAACCACATGTGAATGCTATTCAAGCTGCAGCACACAGTGCATATCATGACCTTAAACACCTTCATTATTCCATTCCTTGCCCTCAGAGGAATTCCCAGTGGAGAAAAAGTTGACAAAACATCAGTCAGAACTAACAGTAAAAAGCATTGCAATGCCCATTTCTATTAACTAAACCAGCAGTGAGTGCCTAAAGCTCTAATGTGTCTTCTGCATGATAACAAAACAACTGAGTCATCTGCTCTAGTCATGTCATTTTATCTCTGCTGTTGTGACAGCCCTTCTCATCCTTCTCAGCTTTGCTTCTGGCTTTGCCTGAGCTGTCTCTCTGGAGAAAGAAACCCTTGCACCTATGAGCAGTCTTAGCAGCAGAACAGAGAAGTTGTTTAAGGCTGAACTTGATGAACAGCAGCACATGGACAACAAGGACATAAAAACCATATCCCACAGACTGAGTGATATTCTTCAAGATACAGGAACTGTTAATCCATTTCTATGCACAGGGCTAGACTAGTACAGATTCTTTAAAAAAGCATGCAGGAAATGAGTTTGCCAATAGTTTAAATACAGGCTTCTCAGAGTGCAGATTCTGAATTCAGACTCTGCACATCCAGAAAGGCTCTCAGGGGAGGTCCCTGATTTTCTAGGAAGCACTAGAGAATCAGTCTGCTAAAGGAGAGATCACTCCTTCCCCCAGACCTCTGCCTTCACTCCTCCTTACAGACTAACAGGATTGCATCTCACTAACCTGATGCTGAGTGAAAACCCTTAACTACATCACCCAAAGAAAGCAGTCCCATAAAATAGGAAAGCTCTGAATATGCAGTAGTATTAACAAGAACTTCAGAGTGCCTTTTACACACACTGTATCTACATCTCCATGAATGTATGATTTGCATCTGTGGGTTGGATTCATGTCTGAACCCTCTGATTATCTTCCCTCCAAGGATTTTACAGTGGTAATCAGCAACATAATCACTGCAATAACTGAAATCGGTAAGCTGCTTCTAGTATCTTTTCCATGCTGTCTCCATCCTCCATAGAAACCCATTCATTTTTTAAATATTGTAATCCAAGATAGTCAGATGGTTAGAGATAGGTTTCTTGAAGCCTGTTATTTTTCAATGGTAGATTTGTAAGTTCTTTCTTGAGAAGCTATTTTATGACTTTCCTGCACAGAACCAAATGAATGTGAGCCTTATTGACATATAATGAGCATTTCACTACTCTCAATATTTTGAATCAATACATGCACAGAGAAATTCAAGGAAAATGAAATGAACTCATTTGGTTGCCTCCATAAAGGCCCTATGAAAATATTCATAAACTTGTTACATATCAGCTTCACATCTGTCACATCATTTTTGCCTTCTTTAATCACTTTATTTTATCTACCCTTCTCCAAGTCCACCTCCTTTCCATTCTAATATTCTTTATTCTTATCCTATTCCCTTTTATTCCACTTTCATTTTGATCTCATTGCCAGAGGGCAAGTACTGATAGTGACAGTACAGAGAAAGAATTCAGGTTTTGGAAAACAGCAGAATGAAGAAGTCTCTAGAATATATAATGACAGACTTCATTCATATTCTGGAAGATCAAGGACCTCAAGTGAATAGTATTACTTTATATTACAAAGAAATAAAACAGTTTCCAGCCTCAAATCATTTGTCACCTCTGAAAACATTCTGCCTTTCAAGCAAAGAAAGTAACCATGCCAGTGCTATTTTTTCCAGGTCAAAGGATGAATTTGTTGGACGATAAAAGAAGAAGATCATATGAATACTGCACAACTGTGATGTGTAAATACCATTCCTTTTCAAAAATATGTTTAAACAAATGTTAATCAGTGATAAAAAAAATCAGAGTATCATGCAAATGAAAACATTAATAAAACTTTCACATGAACTCAGTCTTTCATTTGTATCATGTTCTAGACATATGGTCATCATATGAAGGTATGATACCTCATAATTTGGCAGCCCTGGCTGGATATGCATGTAGCTTAATAAACAACTAATGTGAGTAACATATATATATAAAAGCTAGGATTCAGAGCTATACACTTGATGAGAAAATTTAGAATGAAAGTGGCTTCTTCATACTCGTATTTAGAAGGTGTTGTTAAAGTATTACAAAAAATTATTCCTGTTCCATGGTGGCCTGATATAGCACCATGTGAGCACAATGGGATCAATTAAGTTGTGTTGGACTGCTCAGACTTTTTCCATTTTTGGTTACAAGGCTTAAGAACAGGTGGTAGAGACTTAGGGAATTCTTTTGTGTTCAGTAGGCAGCTTTTTACATCCTTAGTTTATGGATTTGCCAACACCTTTTAAACTTCTTTTTCTCTCATAATAGCATAAAGGGAATGAATGCCATCCATTACTTATTACAAATATCTATTTCGCCATTAGGAGGAATAAATAGTATTACACTTCATAAATTCAAATCAATCAACATCTACATTTGTTCTGATAATAGTAATAGACACAGGACAAATGATATCTCAGCTATCATTTCTTAAATCTGATTTCAGCACTGAATATGAACCCAGACACAGAGAATATGTCTACATGGCACAGCGCAGAGAAGCAGGGAATATCAGCCCCAGTGGAATATCTTGATGATGTAGTTATTTTGCTTTCATTACCCAGGCCATCTCATTTTCAAACTGTTGTGACTATCTCCACACAAAATCGTATCACAGCGTGTAGAAGTGGTCAAAATATGGAACTGGACCAGAATTTCCTAACATACGGATTTTGGACATGATTTGTTCTTTTATTTTGTCTCATCCATATTGGAAATAAACATGAGTATGCTAAATTTATATATAGCATATACATATATATACACACATATACATAGCATATTTATATGCTATAAACATATCATGTGTACATGCTATACAGGTTAGTAAGGTTAGCATCATATTGTTTTAAACTGGGAATTAGACTGAATACTAATGTGCTCCAAAAATACATAAATTAGGGATCTACTCTTGACCTTTCATTTGATGACATTAATACATTATCTGAACTCCAGTCCAAGGCAGCACTAGAAGCTGCTTAACAGAATAACATCCTTATTGACATACGAGGAATTGTATTTGTACTTAATAGGACTTTCATTTTCCACAATAATTGATAGAAAACTGTTTATCAGTTTCCAAGTACTCATTCAATCTGATTTTTATACACCTTCAATGAAACCCTGTAAATTCATTTCCTAGTTTTGTTCCCCTTAATGGTGACTTCTGTGATCCACTGTTAATTATTTTATCTTGTCAAAGCAACCTCAAAGTTCACATTTGTCCATCATACAAAAACAGTCAGGAATTTAGGTGGTATTTACAATTTAACTCTGAAACCCATGGCCAATGCCACTATCCATGAGCTCTTAGCACACCTTAAGATTCCATCCTACTAAGAGAGAAAATTAATGCATTAATACAAATGTATTAAATCCCTGAGCATTATAGGACATTCCACAGAATAAAAATGCTATTAGAGCAAGTAAAATGCAAGTATACTCATTCTTGAAGTTTTGAGGTGATGATCCAGCAAGGTCTGAAGTAAATCCAGCAACACAGAGAAGCAAGTATTTTTTATTTGCTTGGTTTCTGTTCCAAACTTTGTATTACTTATCTGAGTGGCAGAGTTGCTGAAACTGAATTAAAATGAAGAACTATGGAAATGCTGAAGAAATTTTCATGAATACAAAATAACTTCATTAATATTATCTGCTATTCTAAAAACAGCAGGGCTAAAAGAACTCTCACTAGGTTGTATATGCATGCTGTTCTACAGTGAAGAAACATTTCAGTTCCTGTTCACTGAAAGGAACCAGTATGTTTTTTACTTTTTGATTCCAGGAAAAGACAGGAGTTGGTACATTGCTATAAGGTATTTTTTCCTCCCAGTATTTTTTGACTAATTAGGAGGAAAACCTTCTCAGTTCAGTGTATTTCCACTCAACTTGTACTCATGCTTAAGTGGAATTTCTTTGTTGTAGAAGTATCATTTTGATATAGCATACAAGAGTACTGGATTTGATAGCAAGACACTTGAGCCAAGTATCCCTGTTCATTTTCAATATCATAGCTCAAACTCACACAGTCAAATAGATTCCTAAGAAAAGATCAGTTCTTCTTACTGTGCTGTCTGTTAAAATCTTAGCTTTCAATTTAGTCAAAGCACTTCAAGCCTAGAACTAATCTGTATATATTTTCAGACATCTAACTTCAGATTTGTCTTGACTTCTCAGTTCTCACCTTCTTTAGGAAAGTCATTCGCTCACTAGAATTACAAGGAAAAGTGCATTTTGAAATGAGGTAATGTATCTTGTCAGATAACAAACTTTTCATAGAAAAAGAACTGCTAAGGACTAGGTTGCTATAGAAAGTATTGAAAGCACAAAGCCCACTATTTTGTGGCCACCTGCACCCCACCCCACAGAATGGCTTCAAGGCATATAAAGTAAAAATGGGACCCAACCAAATGGGTTTGTTGTATAGCACAACAAACATCTCACACATCATTCCCACCTGATCTTGACTTTAGCTCATTACCCATAGAAATCCTTCAGACATTTCCTATGGCAAGTCCCTCTCCATTCCACTTGCTCAAGTTTTTCTGTCTAAAACTGACAACTTGTATTTGCTATGTCTATATGCCATATATTGTGTAAATTAAATTTCTAACCTTCAGAAATATTCCTAATTTTCTTTTTTCTTTCTGTTGATAAGTCATCAGGCTCCAATTTCCCTTAACATGAGTTCTGAGCACTGGGTTGTATTTTTCAAATATCAACGCAAAACAAAATAGACTGCTCCTAAGTAATATAGATCACCACCTTTTCACTGCAGACCTATTCTGACCCTCTTATGTCTAAAGGGTAATCAAGGACGATAACATTACAGTAGGATAATGAAAGCAGTCACTGTAGTGGAGAATTTAGACCAACAAAATTATGTGTTTGATTTAGCGTGACTAAGGAGAGTTACAGTTAAGATTGCCGCTGAACCTGAATTCTTCTCAAGAGATAATACCTGCAAATGCCCAGCGCATTTGTGTATAGTGATCCTACTGTAGTGTCTATGCATTGCATGCATGATACAGAGAGAGAGCTCAAGAGCAATGACATTGCAAGAGAGCTGCAGGAGTACACCAGAGGAGGAAGAGCAATCTGGCTTGTACGATGGGACAGCACTGGCCCCAGATAAGGGTGGGGGCTTCACCGTACTCTGCAGTTTAATTCAAATTTTTGTGATTGTTGTAGGCATGCAGTAAATCTCACCCCTTCTGAGAACATAAAGCACTGTCTGCAATCTTTCTGTAAACGACTTCCAAACAGTGAACACTCTGCATACCCTGATAATTCTTTACCTTTCTCTACTTGATTTGTAATCTTACTGTTATTTTCAGAGCATTTTTTAATGTAATGTCTTTCTAAGATGTTATGCGATATTAAACTGTTTATGGTAGAAATTGTATGGGTTATTGCCAATGACATTATAAAGGGTATGTGGAGCATTTCATGAAATACCCTAATTTAAACTGTAATGGCTCTATTGCAGCTTTGCAAGCATTACAGTGTTATTGAAGGTACATAGGACACCACAACTGAGAACTCCAGTCAAACCATGTGTCATTTCAACTACTTCAGGCATTCAGTAGTATTGTATCTCCACAGTTCTCCTGTGTAGCTGTTCTTCAATTCCACTGTTCACAATAAACGGTCATTTTAAAAAAGCTCTGTACTATTTGCTTGCAATAGTCAAGTCTGAAGAAGCCAAGTAACTTGGGCTAGTCTGCAAAACGCCAAAATTTAAAGATAGTGCTGTATTTAGGGAAAATAAAATGTGATGTTCTGGAACTGCTTTCTTTCTTACCAATACTACTTCTGGCTTATTTCTTCCTAAATCTGTCAAAGTATCAGTGATGATAAAAAGACCAAGAGAATAGTTTTTAGCATCATATTAGTAGTGACAAAAAGTCCCCAAATAATTGACAGCTGCCCATAGTCTTTCATGAAACACTACGTATGAATCTTTCCCTAGCTGAATTTTTTTTTTTTTAACATAAGAAGTCCCCAGAACAATAAAATCACTATCATTAATGAATTACACTTAGCTTATTAAACTCAGTGGAGTTGATGAGCTAGAGGTTGATGAGAAGAATGAGCTAGGACAGATACTGTTCCTTCAAGTAGTGTCTTCATGATACAAACACCTTTGAAAAGATGCTATAGTAAATTTTTACTGCTGTATTATGGTATTTCATTTAATCACAGTATAGGCAAAAGGCACGTGATATGCAGTGAGTGATTTTGAGGTTCGTGGTTTGTATTCATCCTCCTGTTTAGTAAACCCTTCACACCTCAAACTGTCTTGCTTACTTCTGTGGGATTATTTGGAGAAGAAGGATTTTCAGTCTGAAAAAAGTGCGCAGAATGCAATGATTTGAGAGTTACTTTTTGAACCCATAGTATTATATCCAAAAAGTGCCCAAGTGCTGCTTCCCTGTTTTGCCCAACCCATATCATTTTTTTTTCTGATTATTTGTCAAGTTGTCTCTGAGATATGCCATCAAGATAAGCATCATGCTGTCAATATACCCTTAGAGATGCACAGGAAAAGAACAAAATTGTCTTTTAAACATTACATGAAAGAGCAAAACCATGTATATAAATTAAGATGCAAGAAGATAAAAAAAGGAAATGTAGAAGTTATCTTCATAAATTACTTAGTGAGGTTTTTCAGTCAAACTGTTCCAGTTCCCCGCCCCCAGCCCCTACAAAGCACACATCTATTTATAAAATTACATCACGTAATAATATTTTAGAAGAACTCTCATCCCTGGCAACTTAGAATTACTTCACCTTCTAATACACAGATTACTATGTCTCTACTATAACAGGGATTAGAAGGTAGTTAATGTTGCATTATGAATGTAATACGAGACACCAATCAACAAACAGATCAGTCAATGTAAGCATAAAAGAGTTCCTATAATTTTTAAGGAAGTAAATAAACATGATTTCTTAAATAAATAAATAAATACTGTAGAAAAAGACTCCTGTCTATTGCAGATAAACACATTTTGTTTCATTTTTCAATTTACTTTCTCTTGATATAATGAGCCTATTTTATTTGCCAGGAAGATTCTTTGCCATATTTTTCCTTTGATTTTGATTGACATTTACACAAGTAGAGTTACAGACATATTAATTAATTTAGTGACTGAATACCATGACTGAGAAGTATTTGTTAAATGGGAGAATAAAATTCAATCATGATTAAACGTGTTTATACAAGCCGACTTTGTTTCAAAAGCATGTGGTTATTCTAATAAGAAATTGATTTGGATGCACAAGTGTACCATTATTCAAATAATTCCAAAAGTAACTTAGCTCAAAGAAGAATGCCATTTTCTACACCAGCAGAGCATGTAATAGTTTGCCATTACAAGCAAACTTTACTTTACACAAAAGTTCACTGCAGTTCCTTGTGAGCTTGCTTTATTCCAAGAAGAATGGCTCATATTTCTGCATGCCACCATACTGACAGGTTGTCTGCTTGTTCCTACCTATTTTTGACCATTATCTTAAAGCAATAGAGTTTACTTTTTCTTTAGGTAGGATGGTCCTTATTTTTAAGAGGCCTGTCTTTACTCTAAATACTGTACAAAACTGTAGTCACCTGCTTAAAACAGCCATCCCAAAAGTATAAAATGTACATTGATATGTAGTTGATAACACACAGTTATTTCAAACAATATCTTCAAAATTCACTTCCATCAGCCCTTTATGATTTCTGGAAAGTTTTAATTTCATTAATGAAGTAGGAAGAAATATTCTGAGGCATGAATTACATTACATCCCTGGCACAGTGGATATTCTGTATTACTAAATGGCTATTGGTGATTACAAGTCTATTAAAAGTGAACTCTGTATTGATACTCTAATGCCTACCGTCCCATCAACAAACACTTGTATCAGTCAAAGTCCTTGGGAAGACTCCTCTGGGTTTAAAAACTAACTTCTAGGCTTCAAAGTCCAACTGGAAGCTTTAGAGACCAACTGTATTTATGTTCAATATTAAAATGAAACTGCTCTTCTAACAGACGATACTGTATACCCTCTTCTTCATCAGAACAGTATTTTGAAATATTCCTTTTGCAATTTATCCTATCCCTGAAAATGTGCCACAGATTACGGTATACAGCACTTGCACAAACACATTTACAAAATAAAAAAAAAAAAAGGACTTCAAGTCCATTTCTATGAAGTCTTATACTTTGATCAGTTATGCTGCAATTTAGGCAGTCATAACTTGTATGAACAGCTGATCTTAACCACTTTCCATACCTGTCATCCAAGAGCTGTTTTTTTCCACCATGCTTATACAAAAATTGTGGACCTCCTCCAGGATCTTTTTTATCTTTGGATAGTGTGTTCTACCCATTGTGGTTCCTTCACACGAATGAGCTGAAAAAAAGTTATTTGAGAACAAAAGAGTTATTTACTGCTGGCATTTTGACACATACCTGTGAAGGCTATCACCTAGAATGGTGACCTAGAATGAAACTCATCACACCCACTTTATCTGTCTAAAAGTCAGGATTTATGCAGTGACATTTGTTTTGGCTACCTCTATATTCAGTAGAGAAATATTTCTGGAGGATGACCAATCCATGTCTAAGATATGTACCTAGAGATGATGATAATACCTACGTGTCCCTTCACCACTGAGTACAACTATCAAAAATTTTAGATTAAAATCTAAGTTAGGTGAAATAGATCCCATCCCTAACAGCAGCCAGGAAAAGATTCAGATCTGTTTCTATCATTTTCGGTAAATTGTTGTCCTATGCGTGTAACTGTGAAATGAAATATATTCATTTAAATCACCATGAAATTTGTGTAGGATGAATTTAAAGCTTGTTGGAGCTGCTTATGCTCCTGCCTGTTCTTTCATAATCGGTATGGGCTAAGAGCACAAACACAGTCACCATAGCTCAGAGAATACGTGGCAGTATTTAAGGCGACAGTACCTCCAATTACTTTCAGCTACCTCACCCACACCTGAAACTACATGTCTCTGAAGCTAGATAAAGTTCAAGTGCAATCTACAGACGAACCAGGAAAGGCTATTTACGTCCTGTCTGGTGAGACAGTTCATACCTTGGTCCTTTCTCTAACTGTACTTTTTGCTTATTAGTAGTCTGCTACTGGCATGTCACTGTGGCATTTACCAACAATATGTTTTCAAATTTCCTTATGACAGTTACAGTTTACACAGTGTCATTTGAAGCTATTCCTTTGGGCGTTATAAAGCATAATGGAGCTGAGCACGCACCATGTGTCAGTAACTCAGGAAGCCATGTGCTACTGCAAGAGCCTTGGGCACTAGGATCACTGACTATTTTAGTACAAAATCTGTGATCTGGGAAAGGTTGATAAAGTGCTTTTTAATGGAAAGTACCACAGTTAGAATAACTCAAATAACAAGAACAGGAACTATTAGAGTGTTAATAGGACACAGCAAGAAATAAACATTATTAGAAAAAGAAAGAAAATATATGCTAAAACCTTGTGCACATACAGCATGCTTATAGGAGAATTTGGGCAGACGGGAAAAAAAAAAGAATTTCAAATTAATTAAAACAGGTTATGTCGCTCCATCCAGCTTGATGAACATTAAAACGCATATTGCTGTTTTGGCCCATAGAAGCCAATAGCATTTTTAACACTCTTACATACTTAAAGAGTATTTTTACTGAATTAATACCTGTCATTCATTTTTTACAGCTCAGCACAGTATTGAATACCTATATATGAGGACAGGGAGTAGCTTCTCTGTGATGGCTTCTTCTTTTCACGTAGTGATTTATAAATTGTAACTTGTAAGCACCTACTACACATATATGTTTTTGATTTATTAATACCCAGCTGAATATAAATCAAAGCAGTAATTTATTGGCCAGATAATTAATTTACTAGTCATGCACAAAACATATACCACCCAAAGGTTTCCTAAATGATGCCATGATTTGTAAGTTAGTTAGATAACTTAAAAAGTAAAAAAGCGAGTCAGTGACCAGAGGTTTTAGAAAGCAAGTTAGAGTAGGATTGTTCCCATCCAAGCATCTCACTTTTATTTCATACCTGTTCTGGCTAATACTGAAAATGCACTGCTATTTCTCACGTATTATGGCGAGAGTGGACATGAAAATGGACAAAAACACTTTACCAACACTACAAGCAATTAAATTATTTCTGTACAAATACCAGTGCTATCTTACCATATAGAAAGTACAAATCTTCCTCTCTCAGTTGCTTCTATGTCATCAAAGCTGACACGAGTTTTCTTGTGCTCATTGTGGCCACCATTTTTCTGAGGAAAATTAAATTTAATATTTTAAACCATTATAATGTTTTCAATCTAAACAAAGCAACTGTATCACAAAATTCCCAGAAGCAACTGTTTCATTGTATCTTGAATTACTCCCCACCTATTTGGTTTCTAAGCAGTTCTCTGTTAAGTGTGCCTTTCCTCCAGCCTTCCCCTGCGTGAAAAGCCCAGTGTGCCTGGTCCCATAGGTGCCCTTCGCTGGGCAGCACTAACTGCTATGTCACGGCCCCCGGTGTGGAAGGGCAAGCCTTCCGCAGACAGCTCAGCTCCTTGCAGAGCACAAAGAAATCTTTCAACATATTCCTGTACCTGTCTGAAATGGAATATTAGGACAGTTAAACAAAATATTTCATTTTCCTTAACAAAACCCCCTCAGAGAAAAACTTAAGCAATTAAGCAAAGCAAAAACTTCAATTTAAAAAAATTGCAGACAGAACAATTCCTAGCACTGTTTGCTGGAACCAATTTTAACACTCAGAGAAAAGTCAATGCTGTAAAACAAAGTTTTATGAATATTCATTTAAATAGAGTTTGCAGAAAGCTCTACATTTTTGCTAACCAGGAGAAAAAATCAAAGTACTTGACCTATCTCTCTGCTTCTGGCTTTGAAGAAGACCGGAGGGTAAGGCTGCTCATTATCACTATATTTATGAGAAAAAAACCACAGTACATCATAGTACTCGCTGAAGGCAGTGGTATGGCTTTAATTGCTGAAAGTTTTCAATAATTATGTGTTATATGCTCACACCAAATGCTGGAGCTAAAGTTTGTGTCAGACTTTGTAGGATGTAAATAGTCATCAGCCTTACTGCAAATACTTTAGTTTGGACAAAAGGGTCAATGTAAACTTGTCCATTAAAGCAAAACGGCAAAAAGCAGAGAATTTCTTTTGCTACAGTTTTTTATAAGCAGCTTCTATAAGTTATTGAGAAGCAAGAATGCACAATATATTATATTGACTGGAAAACAATTATTTGAAATTAGAACTATGGGCTCTTTGGGCTACAATATTTAATTTTTTTCTCCTTTTCTGATCATACTGAATTGCTTTCTGTTTTTTCATCTAGGAAGTTAACCTGGTTGGAAATATGGCTTTTAAGCTTTCCCAATACTTTTACACTTTAACTATCCTCCTTTTTTTTGCCCTTGGTTTTATTGTTTTAGTTTTCTTACCACATCAAACCAACTATAAGAATGCCTCGAATTATTTGAATTTTATATGGGTACTATCAAAGTGTATAAAGGCATTCTGCGAAATGTTCCTGAAGCTCCTCTTTTTTAAGTTCTAAACCATCTTGACATGTTGAAGAATTCATTATTTGCCCACAAAGATATAAACTAATTATCTGCAGGGCTAGACATGGTGACTCAAATGGGGTCTTTGTCAAGAACAAAGCAGTACAGGTCAGCAACGCTAAGGCCAGATGCATGCACGCTAAAACAAAGACATTTACGTTCTTCAACACCTTCTGCAAAGGTACTTGACTTCTGTGTACACATTAGCCAAAATCTGTAAAGACAGTAAATATTCATGCGAATACTACAAAAGCATGCTTAACTGAAGAAGGAAGGCATGCTAAAACAAGGAAGAAAGAGAAGCCCTGCTGAAAGGATTTTCTTTACGGACTTTAGAATATAAGACAAGATTTTATATTATTATATGGATCATATTATTCCTAAAGAGTCTAGTCTCTGGTTACAGAATAAGATGAGAACAGGACACACTTTGGAAGAACCCCTTATATAATTGTCATGTCAGTTCCTAGTTATACATTAAATATCTATCCATGAAAAACATGAAGTAAGAACCACTAAATATTGCTTTTATTCTTTTTTTCCAGAGTTATTATTTCAGATGTTCAAAACATTATGAAAATAACTTGTCTGTGATGTCCTAGGCACCGTTAGTTTCTCTCTCCACCAAGACCCTGAAATCTAAGCAAAGTCAAAATGGTTTGTTAACAAGTACAAGAGAACGGGGGTGCTTGAGGTAGACCAGTCCTCAGCTAGACTGCTCTAATTGTACAGAAAACAGGGGAACAAACCTGACTTAAGGGGCACTGAGTTTTAAAATCTAAGACCAGGGAAGCCCGTCTCAGCCTGGAACCTGAGATTTAAATGCTGGCTGGGGTAAAGATTAAACCCTAAGTTCTGGTGTGAGCTTCATCAGTCATCTCAAGGATGAAAAATGATGTTACAGAAATTAGTACTAACACAGATTTATTTTCAAAGGAGCCTAAGGCACCCAACACCCACTGTAATTCAATGGAAGGAGGAAGAGGGCATCTAATTCCTTTAAGATCTCTTGAAAAATCTTGTCTATACAGTGAGACTGCAGCTTGCAGTTTGGGAATTTTGCCAGGGCTGAGCAATACAGACTAGTTTAAGAAGGACCACCAATCTCTCTCTGAAGGTTGGAGGTTGCATTAAATCAAACCTAGAGGCACTACTTCTGTCAGTTGAATTTCAAAGTGTGCATGACTCAAAAGTAATCTGAAAGTAGTCAGTAATCCATTATTTCTAGGAGAAAATAAGCAGTCATAGACAACAGATTACTTTTTCAAAGTGACTTTAACAACCTTCTTCTGACCAAAAGACATCTAAGTTTTAAAAGGAAATCTTATAGAGAATGTTGTTCCTAACCTCAGGTATCCATACAGAAGTCTTAAAGCTTTAGAAATTTCGCTTTACAAAAGTGCTTTAACAGGTATTATGGCTGGATAAGCAACCAGAAATCTTATCCTCACTGTTCTTGATGTAACAGTCAGTGGGAGGGAAAAGCTAAGGAATCATTTTCTCAGTTAATTTCTGTAAGACATTTATGAACCTCTTTATTTTCCACAACAAGAGTCACTAGAATAGATCAGGTGTATGTAGAGTGTTAGGCAGTTAGGTATTGTACCTGGTTATATGAAAACCATCTGTTTACTCCTCAATAACTAGACAAAACAGGAAGCTTGAAACAGAAGAAATTTGAAATCACCAAACAAAATGGAAATGGATTAGACATTCTTCCTTCGTTCAGGTAACTGAATTCTACAATGAGAAATTGTGGAATTTGGAAGAATCATCACAAAGAATGTATATTAAATTAGATTCCTGATAAACAGTACACTTTTGGTATGATATCTGCCCAATTTTAGAGTCTCTGTTCCACTGAACAGTTGTAAATATGTCCAGTAATGTGAACTGAAGAGTCTGCCTGAAATAATGACCACATTTTCTGTTGTGCAGCACAACATAAAATCAAAGTAAGGAAACGAGCCTTCTAAAAGTATACAACTATTAATCTGACAAAGATAATTTCTAGTGACTGTAATCAACTAAAATACATCCATAATGATAAGGAAACATAGGTCAGGTGTCTCAGGTCTACACACCCACATGTAAACACTTAAATCCATTTTTAAGCATCTAAACATATGGTCCTTGTTAAGCAAGAAATTCAAGCATATGAACAGTCCTCATTGACTCAAAGGAGAACTGAAGCCAACAGGATTATTCACATGCTTAAAGCCAGATATTGTCAATTACCTTGATGAAACAAGTAGAAAAGACTGTGAATGCTTTTGAAAGTTAGGCTATTCATTTAGGTATCTAAGTATGGAGTTGAAATGTTGACAACAGGGTTTCATACTAAGAAGCACTGATGTAATAATTATGGTACTGCATAACAAATTTCCTTTACAGTTTAGCAGCTCCTTCAGAATATGTCAACTGCATGTCAACCATTACAGTTTTCACCACAATGTAACATTTTATTAGTGTCCCTCATATCACTGATCACACACAGTTCTAAAAATTCATTGCTGACAGGCACAGAATTACATAACTAGGTATTCTAATACAAATAAAAGTGACTTGTCACCTTGCCTTCATTTAAAGAAAATTAAAATAAACCACTGGTCCTCTTTTATCAAACTCTTCTACTTCTGTGTCACTAACAATTCCAATTCACATTTTTTCCCCATCTACTAATCTTTCCCAATCAAACTGAAAACAGGACCTTCAATCAGTCAGGGAGAAAATGCAGTCAGGGAGAAATGCCTATTTCCAGATGTACTAAACCACTGCACCCAATGCAACAGTGAAATTCTGCCAAAGTAGAGAGATAAAAAGTAAAACTATGTTGATTGTAATATTACCTGGTTTGGCTAGAAGTAAAAAATATAAAGGTGCCTACTCTCATGTAATTGGAAAAGAAACTAACAGGAAATGAGGAATCCAGAGAGAAAAGGTAGAAGCTTCTTCTGGGAAGAAGCAAAATCAAAGGAATCTAAGTTATTCTTGAACAACTGAACATAAAATCTGGAAATCTTTAGAATCACTTATTGGATGATTTAACCCAAACACTTTTGAATGACTCAATTTCCCACCCTCTCCCCCCCCCCAAAAAAAAAGAAAAAATAAGGCACCAATGTGGGACAAAGCAAGTGGAGACAATAAAGGATAAAAGTGAAAGACACAAAATTATTTTTGCTTACACTGACATTCAAAAGATGTGATGGCAGTTCCTATATGATGAACACTCCACTACCTGAGCCAAACAGCTTAAAACTACTTATCTCATGTACCAATAATAGCGTAGCTACTGCACAACCAGTTCAAGAGAAGGCTACAAAACTCATTATTCTCAGTAAGTTCTAGAATACTACCTAAATATTTGGAAGTCCTTGTTCATATAATTTAATAACATATAGGCTAGCAGCAATAAAGTTCTTTCATTGAACATTTCAAAAACTGCTGTCTAAAGCTTAAAAGCTTTGGACATGTCCATCAGATCTCTTGAAAGCTTTTATGTATTTAACTTTAAGCAGTATTTTCAGTAAGTGTGTATTTGCCTGCATGTGTAAATGACTGACCCATTTGACAAATCAGTCTGTGCTTATAGGTGTCAAACTGCAGACAAGAGCAGAAGGCACTGTGGTCGTGTTAACAGCTGCCAACTTCAGAGTTTATAATTGGCTACCATCTGGTGTATATATATATTTTTAAAGCTACAGGTCAGTAATTTTACTCAGTGGATTTTTAAAAGGTGACTGAGCATGCAAGAGGGAGGGTTAGAATAATCAGGCACAGAAGGAGGTAACAGAAGACAAAACAAAGTTATACAGAGAAACTAATAAAAAGTGAATGATACAGACAGTGAAATATAAAATAAAAAGCATATAGTACTTATTTATCACTTATTTACTTCTGATCTACTTTTGATCACTTATTTACATGTGATCAAAAGCCTAGTTAGCCACTTGGGATAGGAGCTGTGAGGATTAATGTGAATGGTCTTCAAAAACAAAAGAGAATAATTATCATAAAATATTGCTATGTATGGCAAAGATAATTAAAACTACAGAGTGTAGCTCTAAATGAGAATAAATTGAAAATGAAAAGAAACACCCTAAACCAAAGAGATAATGAACAAATGGAACAGAAAAAGAAACTGCAAAAGAAACTGCAAATAAAGAAAGTAATAATGATAAATGGCAGGGCAAAAGACAGAAAACTCCCTGAGGAAATGGCTCAAGGCAGCAAGCTGTTCAGTTATTAGGAAAGCCAAAAGAAACCTTGCAAAAAGCTTAAGAAAAAACAAAGAAAAGGTGAAGGCAGACAAGTTTTTCCATAGAGCATTTTCCATACCTCTTCTCCACTGTTAATTTAGTCAGAGACAGAAAAAAAGTGAATTGCATTTCGTCTTGTTTAGAATGTGATATGATTAGACAGTATGAAACCTCAATACGAAGCCATTAAAAACACATGAATCAAGGAAAAATATATATTGCATTTGACAGTCAGAGCCTGTTGAGCCAAATTCTGGGCATGTGACCATGGTGCAACCTTTTGTTACCTTCATTCATCTGATCCCTGAAGACAAGGTCTTGCCAGCACTTATGTAGTACATACCCTTCTCATTTACAAGCTGTAAACTGCATTTCAAACAGAAAGCATCTGGATGGTAACCTAGACCTTTACGCTACAAAGAGCTGTGATCAAACTCATGTGAATTTGAGGAGCTTGTGGATAACAAAGCAAGATAAGCTTATTGCAAAACATTAAGCTGATTTGCAAAGAACTATGCACATTTTGGTGCAATGACAGCTGAGGTTAAAGGCTTCAAATACAGATAATCAAACAAAGGGTACGCTGATCTTTTCAAATGGCATTTGAATATGTAAGGTTACTTTCAAGGATCAAAATCTTTTTTGCCCTTCAGTCCTTTTTTGAAATTTAGACTACAGTGTCATCAGAAAGAGTTGAAAAATTAGGTAGGAGAAATGGAGAATTTTTCATTCTCTGACATCCTGAAGTGATATTCTACCTTTCATTACTGCCATTTGGCTTCTGGCCCTTTCCTCTTCTAATGTAATCATTCAAAATAGTTTGTTTCTTTCAAACAGTGCCACTTCTTAAATTTTGATCATCTTGACAGATTCAGCAGTCTTTAAACTCATCCTTAATCTTTAAAGAAGAAACATTAACAAAAAAAGTACTTCTGTAACTAGTAGAAGTCTGGTGTCATGAAAGTGTACAAAACACTAAAGTGGGAAAGTGGGCAAAGGCCCAGAGGCGAGTAACTCATGGTTAGAGGAAAAGTATAGATAGGAAACAAAGTAAACATGTCTCCTCAGCAAAATTAGCCCTCTCTGCTTCCAGTGCTCAGCAAAATCAAAATGTTTAAAAATATTACTTTTTTCTGAGCTGGAGATTGTATTGTGTTTAGCAACTATCAAAGAAGACGTCTAACCCTTTTGGAACTCATTTGTATGTTGACTTCCACTATTTCCTCTGAAAATGAATTCCACAGGTGAAGTTTGCATCACTTTAAAAGAAACTTCCTTTGTTTGATTTAAATTTGCTTGATCATTTCAATGGGTCCCCCTCAGCTCTTGAGTAATTAGGAATACTATTTCTCTATTTACCTTCTCCAGCCTTCATGGTTTTACAGATCTCTGCCATGTCATGACCCATACAAAGGATCATCTCTATGAGTCTCATGATCCTCAGTCATGCAGATAAGCCAATGCCACGTCCATCCACAATGACTTTTAAAGATAAGCACCTTGTCTAATCTACATGTGCCCCGTTAATACAGAATCACCTTAGAATGCTTTTCTGTCTCTTATCATCTACTGAACTTAAAAGTTGGCTCTGCTCTGAGAGGGAGTTGGATCAGATGTCTTTGAGATGTCCCTTCCAACCTAATTATTCTATAAACATTTTGTTTGCCTTTTTCTTCCCTCAATTCTGGATTAGTCGTAGAAATACCAGAACCCAAGACCTCTTTTTTGAAATTCCTCACTATAGATGTCCGATTACTATTCTTTTTTTCTAAGAAAATGAAAGCTCTGGCTGAAGTACTACCTACAGTTGAGGTATGAATACACAGTATTGTTTCTGTACAGAAACTGACAAATTCTGTCAAAGAACTGACAAATCTATTGCCTCTACCTACCCACTTCTATTTATGATACTTATAAAACGTATCTTTGAGACTGACCCTTCCCTGAGCAAAATTGGCCATTGCCTTGAAGACCTTTTGAAGGAATCATAGAGATAAACCAAATGACTCTTGTTCAAACCGAACGAGAGTAGTATGTTAGCCAGCACTAAACCACGGAAGGTGTTTTGACTGTGAATGAAGACATGTTTAAAGCATCATGTGTATGAGGGTAATACGAAATCAGACAGTATTGCATACTGGGTCGGTCCAAGCATTTAGATCATTCAAATTGTTGTGATAAGTTTCCTTTTTTGTTTCAAACAATTCTGGAAAACAAATTTGAATAGCAGTCAATATTCCATTTAAGTTTTCTCTTAAGCTTTGTCCAAAACATCAAGAAATGTAGGAAACTTATTCTGTTTATAGAAAACAGGATTTTCCCCTAATTTAGTGAGAGTTAAATGTACGAGAAGAAAGAATTTGGTAGTGCTTAAATATGAGTATGTATTAAATGGTATAACAACATCACTGCTTTATTTAGCAAAGCCTAAGATAGAGCATTACTTTTAATGATGTTTTTTATAAGCCACATTTGAATGCTTTGAATAAAGGATACAGTGAGGAGGGTTTAAACAGATTGAGGACAATGTTGTGGTCAAGTTTACCTTTTCCAACTTCTGTCCTATGCTGTCCTGTTTCATTTCATGTTAACATTAATGACAATGCTGCATCAGGTTTCTTCTGAGAATTGAGCTGTTAGTAAGAGCTGTAGTTAAGGGTGGCTTAGACCTCCCAGGTGTCAGATGCAGCTCTTGGCTAGCTGGGTTGGACAGACGATTACTCTAGTGTTACGCACTCTGGTGGAACAAACAAGGTCATATTTAAGGAAGAAGGGTCCCTTAGTCCTTTCTCATCATTAAATTCATGACTCACATAGGCACTCAGTAGGTCAGGAGATTCATCTAGACTCCTTATTTCTGGCAGATGGGGATTTTACTGATTCTCTGTTGTTCCCTAAAATTCCTATTGTCCATATCTGAGAATAAACATTTGAATGCACAGCAGATTACTGGATTTCTATCTGATAAAAAGAAAGAACTTGACTGCTCAGAAAGAGAATGAAACATTGCTGACATTTTGATTTTTTTTTTTCTCCTGGGATGTGAATTCCATTTTATGTTTTGGAACTTTCAGTTAATGCTAATGAGAGTCACATTAAGCTAAGAAACACTCAGTGCTCACTATCCTGAGCACTGAAGGAACCATCCTTCATGGAGCTTTTGCAATCTCATGAATTACTTCTTCTTTTCCATCCGTGCACCAAACCTCAGCAAACATTCCCATGGAAAAACAACATGAGGAAAATGTTCCATATACTTTCAGCCATTGAATGGCAATTCTGTAGGCAATGTAAGAAGAGAGCCAGCCCTGTATCAGCAAGCCAGCTGTCCACAGATCAAAAGGAAGAGCCTGTGTACTACCAACATTTTGTGGTTGTTGCAAAGCTCAATCATGCAGAAGGAAATCAAATTGGTTTTGTGTTGAGATAAAGAACTATGATATACTCCCAGGATTAGCTACATTTGGTCTAAGCACTTTACAAATCTTTATGACCTTCCACAGTATGTGGGATATCGCACGTTTCATGACAAACACATCACTTTATAGGAACAAATCAATATACAAATGCAATAGCAATAAAAATGATAAACTCTTTCCAAATAGCCAATTTGATATATAACTAATGAAAATCATTTCCAGGCAACATAAAAACCAGTGAAATTACACTGGATTGGCCCTGCTATAATTGAGATGATAATATAGTCTGCTCCGCATTAAAGATAGTTCTAAATCTGGGAGCATAAGGTAACTGCAGATCTGATACTGTACCCATCACATCAAGTCAGAACCGCACATCAGTGGAAAACATGGAAGTGAAGCTGAGAATAAAACATGACCGAGAGTAAAAAGGTAGGATAAATCATGCAAATATGAGACCTCAAGGTCCAACAAGGTGCCTTTTGTAAGTCAAGTGAAAAATCATAAAATCAAAAAAAGCTTGAACTACAAGTCAATATAAAAGATTTCAGAACAGCAGTAACATGACTTGAGCTTTTCAAGCACGTAATAACTACAACAGTGGCATTTTGTATTAATTGAAATATTTTCGCAGAGGTGTCTGGCAGATCAGTTAGGAGAAAACTATATTATTCAAGTAGAGAAATAATAAAACTATAAACATCAATATATCTTAAAGGCACAGAGGCAGTCCCTCAATAATTTGGAATAAGGTTTTAAGGGTTTTCAGTTATATCAAGAAAGTTGGAGGAGGATGGCAGAGATTTGTTAAAAATGTAAACTTTCAAAAAGAATGTGGAAGAGATGAGTCACACATTGGAATGGCTACTATATAAAGAAAAATGATATTCTTTTACTTCATTTGGAGACATTAGGTTTGGAAATAGCTGAATCTTTTCCTCATTAGACAACGATGAGCATAAACTCTAACCAATATTCACGACTGTACAAAGAAGAAAAGAAACTGTGGAAGAGGGAACAATCCACAGTTAGTTATTTCACAGAATATAGATCTGCGCACTGCACACACTTCCCGAGACAGACACTGAACTCTGGTCTCTTGTATTGCTCGCTGTTCTTGATCCCATGCAGGCAGTACGTTATCACAGAAAGGGATGTGGACCTGCACTTTGCACTCTGGGAACAATTCTCTGCAGTCATTATTCAAAGCATATGTTAGCATACCAAGACAAGTAAGCTATGCTGTCAAATACATTCCTATCTCCACATTTGCAGGGACCTAATGATAGTTTTGCCACTTTGCCCATCTATCCTCTCTTCCCATGAAAAAGGGTAACTCAAAGAGCTGGTCATATCCTTTCACAAATATGCTTGCACTTCAGAATGTTTCAAAAGGGTTTTTGTGCTAACAGTTCTAAGTCACTTGTTGCTTTTAAATTATTCACTCAGTAACTATCCAAAATGTATAACTTAACTCACTTAACAAAAAATTACATCCATTTGAATGACCTTACTTTGTTTTTATGGAACCACTCTTCTATTCTGGGTATATATAAATCTAAGTTAGCTTTCTTGGTATACTTCTGTGAACACACTTTTGACTAAATATTAGTTATAAACAAAAAAAATACATTCATTGAAACACTAGATCTATTACAATTTCCCATTAATTCAAAGCCATCATTTCAGTTTGAACGTTTTCTCCCTATCTATTGAACTATATGCACAACAATATTAAAAATGACATGTAAAGAAGAGGTAAAATAAAGCATACAAATAGGAGCTAAAAGCATACGGAAAGAAGTAAATGTGACTCCCTAGGGGATTCTATCCAGCAGTCTACCTGTCTCGGTTCAAAATATGCACCGTTTTATAAATAGAGGTCAATAATCTTTGAATCTGTAATTGACAGATTCAATGACAACACTGATAAATATGACAGATATGACAGATAAATGACAACATTGAAGTACTGTCGTGAAATTGGGTGAGAATCTTCCCTCCCCCACCTGGTTCTTCCTGAACTTCTACAGGAGAAACAAAACTTGAGTGTGAAAAAAATATTGTCTCAGATAACAAAAGGTATGGCTAAATGAGAGTCACCGCTGACATCTGCAAAAAACAACGGTCTGTTGAAAGTCAAATAGGAGAACTGTAAATCACCTTCTCTTGGTCAGGAGCAGGTTTGGGAACAGGGAGGACAGCTACATATAAAAGCAGGTTTCAGTTTTATATACCAGTAAGTTACTGGTATACAACAGATCAGCGTACAGCTTTCTGGGGAAGGTAATATAAATTAGACGTATACAGTCCTGCTACTGAGGATTAGTTTACAAATGGACTGAACTGGAAGATCCTACCCCCTGTCTCAAACTAGCACCATCTGCTGACAGCTTGTGATAAACTCAAGCAATATTACTGCCCCAGCTCCACTGAAACAAACTTAGGCAACCTGGGTTGCAAAGACTGTAAGAAGTCATGAGAAGGGTTAACATAATCACCCATTTTTTTAACTTCAAAAAAGAGTTTAAAGATTGAAGGAAAGGTGACCATACTTATCAATTTTTCCTCTTAAAATGGAGAACTATTAGACCCGAATGGCTGAGAAGCCTAGTGGCTCACTGGCAAATGACAGATTGTATCTAGTTACTATAGCAGGATTAAGGGCAGCTGTAGAGTTTATTGAAAAACAGACATGAAAATAAATTATTGACTGAAGAATGGCAAAATTCATCAATCATTTATATGATTAAAATTTTTGCAGGTATTTAGCCAGCTCTACTGGATATGGTGTCATTCAGCTGTAGGTCAATAGCAGGAACTGAACCAGCCTGCCAGTGTCAGGGAACGATTAATGTCTGATAGCCATATGAAGGCCTTTCTCTAGTTCTGGCAAGAATAAAACAAAAGAAAGGTTTAAACACACTCCAGAATATAGAAATGTGCTAGAGAATTTGAACACTGGAAAATTTTAACCAGCTCTAATGATTGCTTTCTGATATAAAGTATAAATGTGTGTTTACACTGATCACAGTAAAATCCTGATCAAAAAATATTGACTTTTTGGAGAGCAAAAAAACCAAATTTTATTAATAGTTTAGTATCAAAATGTTGGCAGGCTCTGAAATATTTCCAAAATTCTCTCACAGATTTGTAAAAATACTTCTATTTTTAATTTTAAAATATTCAACAAGGTCTACTTATAGGTACTTTCCAGATTGCTATTACTTATTTGAAAAGTGATATTCAAAATCAGAACCAAGTGAAAAACATCACTTTTATTCCACAGGAAAACAATTTAGGTCACTTATATTTGTTTTATATTTGAATCAGAGTATGTATAGAAAAAAATCAGTAAAAACATTTTATATCTGTAAATCATAGAGAGTCAAAAACATCAAGAAATCCAGACTGAAGGAATTATTCTTATCGGAAAAAAGCACAGAAGCATACGTATACATATGAGTGCAAGCTAAGCTGCATTGAAATTCAGGGAACTTAAGTACATATTTAACTGTTTTCCTCAATTGTAGCCAGGGAAAAATATCTACACAATATTACCTCATCATCTGAATTGTTTCTTAGGATGAGAAGCCCAAAAGAACCAAAGAATCTAAATCTTCACTGATTTTTATTTTAGGCCTAAATCCAGACCTGTTAATTTCTAAACCTTCTTTGAAATGTTTCGTAAACCTCCACACTCCTAAGCCTGCAGATCTCTTCATATATATATTACGTGTATGGATATATGTACCTAAATTCACATTAGGGCTCTCAAGTGCCTGCATATGCCTAGATGTTTTTCACTGAGGCCACATAAACAATTTCTGTAACTATCCCACCTGAAGAAACGTGAAGGTTTCCAGAAAGCACATTTAACACTGAAAGAAATGATGGTGGAGCAAAGGTGACTGTCTCCCCTTTTTATAAATTCATGTGAGAAATCCAGATTCTTTTCCTTCCTATATCCAAGATGTGTAGCCAAGTTTGTAGACTATGCTGAGTAGGTGCAACATGGTCTGGATATATCAGACTTTCTGTACACACGGTGCTCCAGTACATGCCGATTTCTCAAATAGAAATGTAAGACTCCTGTATTAGGGAACCCTCCTGGGTTCCTCCTGCCAAAGGATAAAACATTGCAAGACCTTTTGTGGAATCAGTCCTAAATTCCCCTCAGTTATACCTACAAAAGTTCATATGGTGGTCTGTCTCTGAAGCGAGGGAGCTGCACAGGCACAAATACACTATTACAGATGTTGATGCATGAGATAGGAAGAATAAGCACAACCTATATCACACAGACTCATTCGGGTAACCACTGCATTTTACAGCAGAGCTTCATTTTAAAGCAAATATTGGACAAATACTGGTTTTCTTTTCTTCCCTCTTTTACTTCCTTGTCTCTTAATCCCCCTAGCAGACTGCTCCTGTGAAGCCTCAGAATCACTGCTCCTTTTATTCAAAACAGTCTCTGAAATGTGACTCACCATATCTTGAGCAGTACTTTTATCAGCTGCTCACGCTTCAGGTTGGTACACAGCTATCTCTCTTCTCCCAACTAAAAAGCACTACCAGTCTTCTAAAACAGCGGTGGAAGATCCACCTTCAAATGTCAAATAAATAATAGGCAGTCTGTGAGTTCCCCAAGTGCCCATAACCAGACACTGTCCTTTAACAGAACAAGGTCCTATATTTTTTAATAACCTTTCTCATATTTGTAATCAGAGCTGAATACTTTTCAGAGGAAAAGAAGAAATTTAATTGTCTTTCAATAAACAAAATGACAAGAATTCATTCTTGTCCATCATCACTGTAACATTGCCAATATAGTGTTTATTTAGTGGGATACATTATGAATGGCTAGGAGAGACATGATCCCCCTGCCTTTTTCACTATTGTAAAACTTTAAAATAAGTATGATTTTTAGCTAGCTAGGTATGAACATAGATGTGCATGCAGAAGAATACGATTTCATGATAAGCCCAGTCATTCAGTCACAATTCCCAGGAATTTCAGAATTTCAAGGAAAATCAAAGTGTCCATACTCAGAGTGTGACTTAAAAATGGAAGAATTCTCCCTGTAAGGTACCTGCATCCTGGAGTGAGATAGAATTTAAGACATAGACACCTGTAAAATGTTCATCCATTAAGGAGAATAAAAACCCTAATAAATTAGACAACATTATTTATTTTTATGTGAACAGGACCTTTTGTTTAATTGTTCTGTGTAGCCGGTAATCTCTTAGAAACAAGGTTTTCTTTTTTTGCTTCTGATGGGGTTTTCAGCCACTGGAACAGACCAGGAAGCTTACATCATGAGAGTTCACTCTTACTTCTTGGTCAGCATCCGCTTTCCTAAAAATCTCAAAGTCTTGACTGTAATGCTTAAAAAGCAATTAGGTTTCTCCCTCTCCATTCCTGTCATCCAAGTTCAGTAAATTCTGCCCTTGTTTGCTTGCATTTATTGTAGTTCATCTATGTAAAAAATGATTCTCTTGTAATCTCCTAAATGCAGATGAGCCCTCTTACTGTGCTGCTAAGGACTGCAACTATTTCATGTGTAAATGTTTGCTCATGCTCCCTTTCATAAAAGTCTTTCAGTTTAAATATTCCCAAATGACTGCTTTCTGAAAGAACTACCTTCAGCTGTTTTCCTTTTTAAACTCCCACCAACTGCAGATTTCACAGTTTTAGTAAGCAAGGTGAACTAACATCTGTGCTGAATTTCTCATTTGGATGGTGATTATAATTGTGATAAAAGTTTAACATCACATCAGCTGACTGAGATGCTGTAAACAATGAAATAACTTCATGGATCTTATTTAAGCCTAAATAGCTGTATGACTATCAGGGTTAAAAAAGGGAGAAGACGACAAAAAAAGAGAGTCTGTAAGGTTCATCATTCCCTTCTTAACCTTAGTTCAGAACTTCCATGGGATTGTTACTGCGGACATTGGTATTGGTATCGCTCACCACTACGCAAACACTGTGTGGTGGACAGAACGACAGAATCCGAGTTACCTAGAATTGCCTTAAAGATGCTTTCCTCTGCCTAAACCCCTCACACTAATTCCCAGACTGCTGCTGTGCCCTGCATTACTGCACGATTGTCTACAGATCAATAATTTCTAAAAAGACCTTTCTTACCAAACCGCTTTCTCAGAAAAGCCCAAAACTTCCACAACAAAGAGGACAGAACAGCATTTCAGAAAAAGCAGACAAGCTTCAGGAAAAAGAAGAGGTAGACAGTATCTGTTGCTATTTAAAGAATAATCACCAAATACCATCTGGGGCTGTATGAAATCCCAGAAAAGTGGCTGAATTCCCATATCAGCCACAGCTTTGAGAAGGCCTAGATTTTTTCCATACAGGGAAGTCTCTAGGGAAGACCAAAAGCTTTTAAATTCATAAAAGATAAGTTCTAATAGATGGCCCACTAAAATATCTACCTTTTTGACTAGTGAAATCTCAAAGCAAGTAGGGAAGAAAGAACACTGTGAATTAGGGAGATGTATTCATTATTTCTGTGCTAAAGATGGAGGAAACGTGGCTCAGGGGAGTTTGTGCCTTAATTAGTATAACTCTTTACAACTAGACAGGACTTTTCTCAGTGTCAAAACACAGACTTTACAAATGGAGAAGCATACCAAGGAAAAAAAAATCCCCAGCACTGGGGGAAAGGAGAGGTTTCAGAAGTGACTTTACCTTGGTCAGATTGTCTTTGATAAGCCCACTTCTGGAAAGTATTTCTCACCAGCCTGAGTAAGACATTTACAAACTGGCCTTATTTTGGAAGATAGGGGCATAAAAAAATAAATACCATGTAGTTGCCATGAAAATACCTTATAAAGGTAAGTTCTGAAACAGATCTTCTGAACCCATAACATATGATTAAAATCTTTTCCCATGTAGGAATACTATCTTCCTGAAGACAAATTCCTTCCAAGTCAATTTGGGTAATTATTTAATGAAAATTTTCCAAATAAATAGTACAGGAATAGACCTATTTAAAAATAAAACTTTCTGCACATCAGTTAAAGTCTAAATTAATTAAAACCTTAATAACAAGTAATGGCAATGGAATTATTTACGACTGGTCTGGTTAAAAGAATAAACTTAAGTGAATGTGTTATTTGCACCAAATCACTGTGACTTACTAAAGTAATAGGTTTGCCATTCCAGTATTGCACACAGTAATGAAGACTGTTAAACCTATCATACTTTTCCACACTATTCATGAGCTTGCTAATCAGCTGCAATTGATAATATGAAATATTTAATTGTGTAATGTTTTATTAATCTCTGCTCATGAAATGTTAATAGAAAATTTTTGCTAATACAATGCAGGGCTCTTATTGTATCTAGCAGTTTTGGTTCTTGATGGATTTTGAAAATGCATATTTTGTGATGGTCATGGAGTATCAGAAGCAAAAAGGTAACACCATGAGAATTAAATGCCCACTTACTGGCACCAGAGAAATAAAATGCAGCTGACAGTCTGAAAAAAAGATAAAGGAGGAATTTGATTTCCCCCATAGGCTCTCCCTAAGGAGCTAGTGAAGGCCAAGATGATTAACTTTCTGCAACAAACTCTCCAGCATTTACTCTGGCTTAATGACATGACATGCAAGCTCCAAGGAATACACAGGGCTAAGCTGCAGGATGCTTAAAACTGCAATTAACACAGCTACACCAAGGCTGCGTGGGGGAGGCTTGTGAATTCCAATGCAAACGTAACAACATTAGTGAGGTGCATCAGAACAAAACTTCCGAGCTCCTGTTTAAATGAGCCCAGAAAGATTCCTACCTTCCTCTGAACCCTGCACTTTCTCCCCTCCATTCCCATTCTCCCTTGGTCTCATCCTGGCCTTCAAAACTCCTATAGTCACTTCAAAAAAACAAAAATACAAAAGATGGTCATTTTGCAGTAGTAGCTGGCCACAGCCTAGGCCATATATCTCCCTCCCACTGCTGTCATTCTGTCCTAACACGCACATTCAGGGCAATGGCTCTAATCAAGTGCAATGCATTGGAGAACTTCCAACTTATCTCTACTATCTCTGTAATTTCTATTATCTTCTTTTGAAGAATATCCAACAATTTTGGACATCCAAAGGTAACAGCCAATCTAGAAGGATCTGACAAACATCCTGAGTCTACAGGATGAATACCAGTCACACTATGGAACCTAGTATGGATTACCAAGAAAAAGAGGCAGATTTATCCAAACCAATATTTATCTATGGAAATACACTGAAATTCCTGCAGTCATGCAAAATGTATTTTGGGAATGCATAATTACTTCTGGTTCTCCCAGACAGAAATATGCTTTTTACTGCTCATTAGCAGAGAGTTCTGACACTTACAGGACTGTTGTTTTCTACAGATGCAGTAAACCCAATGTTTTCAACAAGTGCCTGATTAATTGCAAGAACCCCAGTTAGGCAAAACATACTCGATAGATCCTCCCAGCACTTTGTGGGCTACCATATATATAGAAGTCCAAGACAGATAAAGTCTGAAAGGATTCACAGCACATGGCTGCACCACTAATGGCATCACATAGTAATTTTTGCTTGTTTTTTAAATGATTAGCCTATTTTGAATATTTAGATTGAAAGTTGTTTGATAATGTTAAATGACCCCAAAATAAAACTGGTATCACAACTGGTGGGTTAGGTACTCCCAGAAGGAATAGGTAAATACAGACGAATTATACAGATGGTGGAGAGACATCACTAGCAGTTTGCAATGTAAAGTTAAGGTAAAGTTAAGGTAAAGTGCTTTAGTGTCCTGAACTACCCTGAGAAGACAACTACCCATGCTACTATCATGGCTCTTTTTTCAATTGCAAGAAAGGGTTCTTGGACTGTTTAACATAAATAGAAATTCTTGCCACTTTGCCAAAGAAGTTCCAAACCTCCAGTAGTCAGCTGGCACACTGACTGGATGAACACGAGTCAAGAGGCTAGCCAGCTAATACTCTTTTCCCCTGAAAAATCTACCTACTTTGTAAATGAAAGCATATTACAATTCACAGACTTACAAAAGCATAACACAAATTATATATTTTTTTCAGCTTCAGTAAGAATGACGCTAGCTCTCCCAGCAGATTTACCAGTAAACCATACACTGATGATGCGTAATGTGTCTGTGCAGTGCCAGCTTTATTGGTAAAGTGTTCAGACAAGAAGTGCTACGGACTGAAATGTTCCGCATTGGGCTTGATAAGGAAGTTAATGAGTCTCTACCAATCAGGTCATGTGAGGAGAGTTTACCATGTTCTTACAATGACCGTTCCAAAGAGGTAGAAAAGTGAAGGGAGACTTTCTCATGAGAGATGAAGCAGCTGAACCAGGCAGGTGACAAGGCACAGGGATGAGTGGCCAACATAAAAACAAGTCTCTAAGGCATTTGTAGAGGGAAAAGCTGGCCTTGAACTGCAAAAGAAAGGAAGTGTCACACTGAACTACTGTCATTAGACTGAGCTCAGACTACCAAACTGGTTTCATGCAAGACTTGAACTGGAACATATCAGAGCAGTAATTTATTTCCTTCATGCACCAGCATTCCCATGAGAACTGTTACATTTATGATTAAAAAGTACGAAGGTGTAAGAACATTAAGCTCACCTTCAGAAATCATTTACAGTACCACAGTCATTAAATACTTCTGAAAATAAATACCCATCTAAGAAAGAATCCAGCTAGCACTATATCTCTTCTGCCCTTTAAAGGCTCCTCTCACACTATCAGTGTGTTCAAATCACATGCAATAGTATAAATCTGCAGTAGTTACAAAACTGGCATCTTACTCCCTATTTCACAGGGCAGTGAATGTGAGGTAAAAAGGTAGCAATATGCCAGGCAATTAGAAAAAAACAAACACAGCAGTTCCATTACCCATGTCCCCACTTCAGCATAGCTCAAACCTGTGTGGATAAGCAGATTCAGATCCTCACTGTTTTCAGTGGGACTACTGGTGTGTTCAAATTTACCTGTGCCCATAAGCTGGATGGGAGAGGATCCAAGAAAACAGTTGAAAGTGAGATTGCTCAGTCCTCTGGAAACCTTTTGCTTCAGAGGCTTGATGTAAGAACTGCCATACACAGTACCGTAGCATAATACTGCTTTGTTTTATTCACACAGTCATTCATTAAGAACATATGCATGTTGATATATTCACATATTATGGCATATCACTTTTACAACAAAACCAGTCTTCAAAGCACAAGCCTGATCAATATGGTCTAAAAATGGCATGTCTATTCTAGCTATTTATATGCACCTCAGTAGCTTCAATCATAAACACATTCACTACCCTAGCACAGAAATATTCTTCTCCTTTAAAGGTGGGAAATGTAAGTATGGATAGACTAACCGAGGTTCTTAAGGTGACACAGAAACTCCGGCAGAGCTGAGAACTCATCTCAAGTGTCCTGTGTACAACTCCTCATTAAAACCATTCCTTATTCTTTTAGAAACCTCAGTAAGCATATCAGTTATTAACAGAGCCATTTTCATCACTGCAAGGAAGCTGAGGAGATGCCACTGGCTTACTACAAGTCCAGACAATTATCAAGTACTTTGTCTTTCCGAGAGACATCTGTGTGTAAAGGAAGTAGTGAAAATGCAGTATGGGAAACTATCAGGAGAGAGCCATGGTTTCAGACTGAGGTTTCAGCTTCCTGTGAATACAAACATGCAAAAAAAAGGCACAAGAGCTGCAAATGATTGCTGAATGATCACCTGGTGCACTAAATCTATAATTGGTGTTGACAGGTATTTGGAATGATGCCCCCAGTCCTATATCACTCCAGTCACTTCTGTTTACCACCTTCTACATGTTGCCAAATTATTGCCCAGTAAATGATAATTGTTCTGTATCTGTCTCATCATCATAAACAATTGTGACAAGAGACCTTGGGCTGTGCTAATACCCTGACAAAATGTACCGTTCTTTTCCACAGCCCTAATCCGTAGTCTATCTGGTATAAACATCCACTCCGTTCTGTCAGCAAAAATGACAAAGAAAGTGAAATAGCAGATACAATGATCGCATGAAAGACAGAGTACAGTAGTTCTACATTCTCAGCACTTTCACTTATTATTCCACAGAATCCCTCACATCCCTTTTGGTCAGGTTGCCCCCAGAAAACAATCATGTTTTTAAATACAGCATTGCTCTGTTCACCTTTACATCATGAATTTAAATAATAGCTATATATCTGCTCTTTCTTCTTGAGCATTTCCTACAAATCCGATAAAATGCACACTTTCCTCTGCTTAAGACTGTCATTTTTTAGCTTTTGTCAAATTAAAAGAAGTTTGCTCTGTATTTTCCTTAGAAAACGATGGAAATATGATCTCTGCTAAAATCCTAACTCTTCTAACAAACCACCACTGTGACAACTAACTGCATTGAAGACAAAGATGATAACATCCAAAGAGAGCCATCGCATGCTAAAATGGTATACAACTTAAGTGTACATAGGAAATCTCACTGAATTATTTAATTGTTCCTAAGAAACTCCTAAAATTGAATTTGAGGGAACTTGTCAATCTCCTTTTCAATATCTATGCAGACTGAGATTCCTAACAACATGTTTCAAAAGCTAGCATCTAGTACACTGTAAAAAACACTGACAAGTAACGAGTTGCACATTTAATTATGCTTTGCTAAAGGTTTAGAGAAATCCTTTTCCTTGCTCTGTACTGTTCTGAGAACATATGAGTTAATCCAGGAAACAGGAAAATCAGGATAAAAGAGTATCCTATGCTGAGTCAGACATTTTCAAGTATACTGCATGCTCTCTCCAGATTCTTGGATATACATCTATGACTTAAAATATACTAATCTTTCTAGAAAGTGAGACCCTTAAAATCTCACAGCATGTACTTAAGAACATTAGCACCTCTGTTGAGGACTTCCCCTGCACTCCAAGTACAAAGCCAACACTTCAAAGGCTTCTCCTCCAGTCCTGGAAAGGATCCGCTTCCACATGGAAATGCTACAGCTTGTGTTATAACACAAAATATTTTAAGAGACTGCCTAGCCTTTAAGTAATCTCCTGAGGGGACAAATTATGCTTCCACTCTGTCTGAAATGGATCAGAAAATAACCACTAGTGCAGGAGGATATCCTGCGAACCTAAACGGCAGTAGCTGGCAAAAGGACTGGCAGGCACTGCAGCTCCAAACTGCAGCGTGCTGCGCTAGTGGTGGGTTTCAAAACAGGAGTGGCTCTTGGGAAGTCACTGAGCGACAGGTCTAGGTTTGTCAGAAGCTACATGTTCCCAGCTGTGGTCCTCTGCCCCTATACTTTACAAGCTACTCTGAGAAGATATTGCTATGCCTTACATTCTTTTCTTTTCTATTCTTCAATAAGAATAATGATATCAAGAGCAAAATGAATACTGGTGATGTTCTGTATTAGTGAAAAATGCAAAACATTTTACTATAAACAGAGAAGAATAAAAAATAGGCTTTGGCAGGTTAAAACTTAATGTCAGTTAAATCCAGAGGTCTGATCAGAGTACAGAAAGCAGAACTTTACCTAATGAATGGGCTTGTTCAAGCAGCAAAATAATTCCTCCTTTTTTAAATTTCATTACTTAGTTTTCTACTACATTTAAGCAGATATTAATTTAATACTTCAAATAAGTAAATAATAATACAATACTTTAATCAATGAGTTTGAAAAATCTTACACATTCTGGAACTACTCTACTGTCAAGATCCACACATTACTTTGTGAATGAATACTTATGCATACAGCCAGTCAATCAACCAAACAGTGTCCATCCAGTGGAAGCAACACTTCCTCAGGACACAGCAAGAACATGGTCTGGATGATTAGAGGCTCTCTTGTCAGTCACACTAGTAACATTAAAGTAAAGGGTAAATGTCATGGAAATGATGGAATTAATACTAAAACTACAATATACAAAAAGTACTTTAGATTCCATAGACTTTCTATTTTTATGCATATTTGTAAAAAAAAATTATCATTCAAAACATAATCCAAATAGTGTTTACTCACTTTTATCCAAAATTAAATTCATTATGAATGGCTTTTTACATACAAGCTATTTCAAATTAATTTTTTAAGTGCTGATAAATTCGTAGGCTGTGGCCAACTTTGATCTTCAATAATGTATTTGCTGGCTAATGAAAAATGGATGAACAAAAATGAAAATAACATGAAAAGAAACAGAAGAGTTAAGAGGCATACATGGCTGAAAGGAAGTTGTAAAAGACTGCTCCTGTGACGAGGGCTATGGCATTATTAAAGTTAATATATGCCTCTGTGTGTGCACGTGTATATTAATGATTCTATGAAAGAATAGTATAATAACATGGCTTTTCTAGCAACAACCTTTTTGAAGGTGCTTACATTTTACAATGTATTATAAAAGTCATGTAGTGACACAGTAACACAGCTGTACCATTCTCTTCATTGAAAATATCATGTTTAGAGGGAACTCAGTTAGCTATTTATTGTGTTTAGATACACCCCTGGGGGACTCAAAGTGGCCCAGAAAGAAAAAGGATTAAAAATATCCTAAAAATATCACTGACCAAGTTTCTCGTGATTCCACCATCTGTTCCATCCTTGTCTTAAATGTCCTCAGGCTATCAGCTACGAGACAGTGATTTGATCGTGTTTTTCTTCTCCTCATTACAGTTATGACAAACATCCTAGAGAAGGAAAACAATATTTCATGCGAGTAAGATGGCTATGCATGTGGCAAGACCAATGAATACAGAGAAGATTCAAAAGCACAAAAGTGAGGAGGACTGAAGAAGCAGTTATTTGCTTTCATGAAACTGTCAGAAGAAAGATACTAAAAACAAATACACTTTCTCCCTCTTCTTCCCCCATGTTTCTGTATGTCTGGATTGTTAGCAAAACTTTTATGAACCAGGGAAAAAAGTACTGTTGTTGAGGCATTGACCTTCTCTAGTCACCATCAGATAGTTATTTGGTGGTGCATATGAAGTGACAATGGCTGCAAGACAGTTCCTGGTAGCTGACCACGCCAAAGAAGCGTCCTTCACATTTGCTACTCTTTTTTTCTTTCTACACAGGTCCAAGTTCCTTTCTAATTTCTCAAGGTAATCAAACAGAAATAGTTGTAGTGAAGTCAGAAAACTACCACTGCTTTTACTCATGCCTCATCTCTTCTGAGAATATGCAAAATACTTCTGTTTCCAGGACTGCCAGCCTGACAGCTTAGTCAAGCATTGACTCCTAGTTGAAATGCTAGACAAGTGAAAACACCTAAACATTTACTTGTATGTTATTATAAACTGTTCTCATCCCCCTACCCTCATGTCACTTTTGGCATCAAGTCTGCTGGGGATTCAGTACATTCACATTGGTACATTCTTATGTTGGTACTAGTTGGTTTTCCTTCACCATCCTCCACCTTCTCAAAACTCATCTGTCCCTTTCTCTTCTGTGAGGTGGTGCTATTTTCAACGGCTGTGGTTTCTAGGGGAGATCATTTTATATCTTCATCCAAAGACCAGAAGCAATTGAATTAAAGTAGGAACTAATCAGCAGACGAATTTAATTTTTAATCAGGAAAGTGTTTAAGTCATGGAAATATGAATATGCAACTTAGTTCTCCCTCACATACTAAAACTGTGCAATTTAAGGTCAAATGAACTACTGTCCCAGGCTCCTGAACTTGGAAAAAGGTATTTAAAAAGGCAGCCCTTTATCACCAGTGTTGCCTGTAGTAGTTTTGGAAAAATTTGCTAAAATAGTGATAAAATATTAGCGACTTGCAGGCATTATGACAAAGGGAGAGGGACATAAGGCATTTTATTTCTTGAATATAATTTTATTCTAATACATTCACAGAAATCCATGGCTCATTTGACATAGCCCAATTAACATACATCAAAATGTTCTAGCTATAAAATGAAATGGATTCAATTCAGAACTAATAAACTTCTAATAAACTTTTACCCAACAGGACTTTGAAAAGGAAATATATGAGCATTTCAAGGCAAAGTCAATGCAGTAATTCATCTATTGCAAGCCTACTTCATGTTCAACAGTAAAACAGTATTCTTACTGTGGGGACAAACTGAGTAGGAGTATTTCTGAAGTCAAATTTCAGACACTTGCTTTCAAACAGGATACTCTCTCTATGGGAAGACAAATAGTTCCTCAAGAAAATTTAGAATCTCCTAAAGCAAAAGGTATGCTAAAAATTCCAACCACAATAGTCTGTTGTGTCAGACGTTGCTTGCTTATTTCAATATCCTGAGAGGCTGCAAGTTTGTAGTTTTCACAGTTCAAGAGTACCTAAAGAATATATAAAAATTAAAAGATAAAATAGTATGATATATAAGTAGGCTGCTTACGGAAGCCTGTACTCATTTGTATTCTATTGATCTAAATACATGATTCTTCAACAGCAGAATCATGTTGGAATAAAAAGTAAGAGAAGAGTGCTTACTGCAAGGAATAGCAAGTGGCTAGGATTACTTCTTCCTTGAGAGTTCATAACAGGAGCATTGATAAGCTAAAAGATAGTTACAATATTCAAATCAATCAAAAGCTGAGATTTTTGTACTTTCAGGTTTTCTGCATTGCTGCTTGTCCAGAGCATCCAAGCACCACTCACTCTTCCTTTTAAAACAAGCATCTTTCTGTCATCTAAACTCAAAATTAGATGTGTTACCAGTTAAAGTGCTCTGCCCCAAAAGCCGGATGGAACTCTAAGTCAAACACAAGCACTGAGGGGGTGGGCAAATCACCCTTCCCAACAAGCTGTGTCAGTGGGCAAAAATTACTAGAAAAACTTCAAGTCATACCAAAAATCTTGTTCATAGTGCCTAGTTAGACAACACAATGTACTAATGTCTTAGTATTTAATGTTTCAGGTCAACCATTATAATCTTTGGTCAGGTGTTATAAAATATTGTTTTATAAACCCCAAAATTCTTAGATTTTTAGTGTACTTTCTGCATGATTCTTCTTCAATCTCTAGGAATGAAAAAAATCTGATAAAGAACAGACTGCAGATGGAAGCCTGTTCTTTGCTAATGAGAACTGAGCACTGAGCTCATTAGCTCAACTTTGAGAATCCTACCTGCTAACTGTATTTTTTATAACTGTTTTAGAAACAGAGGAATAAAATTTTGGAATCAGTAGCTATTATCACTCTGTGTACAAGAAAAGTTGATAGCCTTGGTTATAGGCGTCCTACATGCACTCCTCTGTAAACCATTTAAAAAGACTGAGACTATTCCCATAGATTTTCAAAGTTATGTCAGCCTCTCCATTGCTTTGTGCTTCTAGAGACAAATTATGGGCACATGGCAATTTTCTGTATGTAAAGGCCCACCTTGGCTTATACAACACAGTTCAAGGACTAACAAGAAAGAAAACTTCAAATACTTTCTGAAATATAAGAGTTCAAATCAGAAACGTTAAAAGCTTAGTCAGGAACCTTTAGAGAATGGAGTTTCTAATGATACTGCTAATACATTAGCCTTACCAACAAAAACACATCTCCACAAGCAGGTTAACAGCATACTGAGTCCTGTAGTAGTCTCATGAGTGATATTCATTTAGCATTTCAGAATTTTTAAGAGCTTTTCTTGAGAAAAATGAACTGAATTCCTTCAGATGCTCCTTTGGGAATGCACAAAAGTGATGTATTCCATCTCTCCTGCAAAAAAACTAACTATATCTCCTCTGAAGTGTGTCTAGTCTCCTTTGTGCCAATGCTGGGGAATCAGGGCTTTAGATCACAATGACGTACCACTATACTACTTGACTGATTCCCTTTCTATTCTTTGACTATGTCCTTGTAAGACTTCTGTGCCTGAACAATCCATTTGCTTACAATAACTTTTAAAGAAAGATGTATTAGAGACAGCACTGATGCTTTCAGAACTCGCAAGAGCTCTTCATGCTCTGCCTCACATAATATGTTTACTGCATCTGTGCAGCAGAAAACAAGGATATAGCTATTACATGATCTGCGTCTGGAAATGATGCTACTATAGCTCAGAACTCCTTATCAAAGTAAACCTCTGGGCCATACTGGTTGCAACCATCTACCCATGAGATATACCTGTGTTTAAAATTTTCCTGTGCTAAGAGCTGCAAAGGTGGTGAAGCTTCTAGGATTAGGAAATACATCATTACTTCTTTATGACAATTTGAGCACATAATTTTCAGCAATGCAGTCCTAGAATAATTCCTCTTCCCCATACACTTCCTCCCAGAGTTGGCTTCAGGTCCTGCAGCACTAACTGAAGAGTGGCACAGAAAATGTAAATACAACAGTGATATCCGCAGTAGGTGACAGTCCATAACCTCAGGCAGCTCAGCCTTGCACTGCCTGGGAAAGTCAAGAGTCCCCTTGGCACTGATCCAGACAGAAACAGCCACAGTGTCACAAACAGGAGCGTTTTACTTTGTAAGTAGTATGTCTATCAAAAAAATTACACCGTCAACCAAACCATTTGATTTAATCATTATATATTTAACTTTAAGCAACTTTGATTCATTATCTCAAAGCCAGGAGTAGACAGAAATGTATTTAATTCAGTGGGATATAGCAGATCAAGTGGACTGAGCAGTAATCCAGGCTAGGTGCACAGTACATTGCCTCAGCAAGTGACTCTTATCAGCCACAATACCAACTGTGTAAAATGCATTATACAATGAACTCCTTTCAATATGTCATGTCTTTTGTGCCAAGTTTATTTTTGTTCGTTCTTGTGAAAAGTGCCAGACTGGGAATATTGGAATTTAAGTTCCTCTTTTATCAGCAGAACAGCAAACAACAGCAGCAACTCCTGTGTACTGATGTGTTTCAGTTCAGGTCTGGCATGGCAACTTCCACGGCAGGGAAAACCTCTTCATTTTCCGTCCTAATTTATATGTGATTAAACACGACAGCCTTGTTGCTATTACTATTAACTTAATAGCTTATAATGACAACCTTACTACTGCCACAGCTGGTTAGAACTAATGGCAAACATGGACAAAGATTTTTGGACATTTAGCACCTGAAACCATTTTATACATATTGCACAGACCAAGCAGCAGATGTCAAACAACTTCAGCTATCACTAAACTGCGGCAAATTCAGCTGTGTAATCTATGTGGAAGAGATCAATATCCCATTATCAGTCTCTCAAGCTGTCCAGTCCCTAGATGCACATACTAACCATTATATGCAAATAACTTTGAGAATTATTAACAACACAATTAAAACAGTTTCTTCCTACCTGTCTGCCCTAATTTAGCAGTCCCAGTGACTAAGTATTACCCCTCTGACAGAGCAGATAGCTCATCAGTCATATAGCAATGCTACTGCAATGCTTATTCTTTGAGAATTCATTGGAGCAGTTTAAGGTAGAAAGTTCACAATAGTCTCTGACCTCAGGCAAGGAGAGTGGCTCTTAGTAAAACAGAATATACAGACAATACATAGAAAGTGGGGAAACAAATGAATTTCAGGCATAAAGCTTGTCATTAAATGATGTAAGCAGAAATGTTTTATTTAAAGGATACCAATCACTGGAGCTCCTCATTCTTATTCTTGCAGCTGGCAAGAATTTTAGCAAGTGCCTCTTAAAAGAAATGAGCCCTAAATAGGACAATGTAGAGATGTCAATGGAGAAAACTGCCTTAGCCTCAGCTTCATCTATTTCAAATTCTGTAACGTTAGCTTCTGAGAAAATTGCTTCATGAGTCAAAATACAATCTCAGTGTGCTCCAGAATACACACACAACATACCTGCATGTGCTAATATGTGCACGCATATAGCAGATTGGTACTGCCCTTTCTCATTTGAATCCTCTGAGAAAGGAAAAAAAAAAGGATTATGTTTAATTTGCACATGAACTCTCTAAGACCCAGCCTATGTCTCATAGCTTCACAGTGGACCTGAGGGAGGAAGAAAGGTAGAATTAATGCACCCTGTAACGTATCACTGCTGTAAATAGCACTGCAAACAAAACATTGGCGCTATTGCTTCTGATAACTTTTTGTTGTTGTTGTCTTCTGTAATGGTGGGAAAGGCCCACAACGCCCAGCCTGCAGCCTGCTCCTGGACATGATGTCTTCCTGAGGCACATGATGAGATAGCAGCGAAAGGACAAGGAGCCTATAGGTGTAGATGGGTAGCCATAAGAAAAATCCATACAGCCCGCTCTAAGCAAATGGATCTTGTCTTCCAGAATTTATTGCCTTTTATTGCCAGAAGAGCAGTCTATACAGCCCAGCTGCCTGGAAACCTTGGCCATCATAGATATAGACTGTCCTTTTCATGTGTGGTCACTAGTTGCATAGGCCTAGTATTCTGAATATTTGATATCAGATATTGCAGAAATACTGGGTACTCAGAACTGCAATTGAAGTTAATGGGAGTTGTGCCCTATAATGCTAAGGAGCAGGTATTTCAAGTTCTGTGTTCTTTTTATTGACATAAAAAATAATAGAGCATTTTGGTTCTGTCTTCAGGCATCAATTTGCCATTTGCCTAACTGGGGTAAAAATGCAATCTCCTGTCTTGGGAGAGAAAATCTAACAATGTTTGTGACAAGTGCAGACGCTAGGGTGATTAGGACTTTAGTGTCCTGTGCTGAGAAGAAAAGATATAGTCTATGGAAAAAACAGAGATACCGTATGTTTTCAGTTAATGTTGTAGTGTTGTGCCTCTAGTTCTAATGGACATAATTAGCATATGAGGTACATTTACTCAAAACAGGTCCAGAAGCAAAGCCTTCTACACAAACTGGGCTCGGAACTAGAAAATGCCATTCGTCATAACCAGAATTCTCTGGGCAGCCTTACTGTGGAAAACATTTTACACACAACCTGGGTAATGCTTCTTCATTCTAGAAAAATCAAACAATGAACTTTCATACAAATACATTCTACAGAAAAAAAAGTTTCTGTTTAGTATTTTTCATGGATCTGATCCCAAAAGAGCTTTAATATCCATTGTACTCTTACCATGAGAAGATGGAAAGTACAATAACTGCAAAGCTGCAAAATCTAGGTAAGTTTAAAGAGATTTAGCCCTAGATCTAGGGGACCTAGGATTTCAAACTTAAGCAAAAATTTAGTTCTGCAAAATTCCCATTTAGATGGACCTTAAAATATCTAGGTCTTATCCACTTACTGTTTAATGCAGAACACACATTGGAATTAGCAGATCTCTTCCTAGGAAAGTCATGCTTGCTGTTGCTACCTGCCCACTTTCTGAAATTGATATTCCATCCCAGAAACCAGCAACCCCTCATGCACTAAGTACTGAGCCCCTGGCTAAATGAGAGCACAAAACCACCACAGTTCTCCCATATTTTTGAAAGAAAGGCCTAAAGTTCCCTTGGTTCATGAAGATTTGAGGCTGTGAATCTTAAATCAAGGGCAGGTATCTCAGTCATACTGAATAAAGTGCCTAAAAGTCAGAAGGGGGGTAAGGTTTAACATACATGTGGCATTCCCTATTGGCTAGCTTAGGTGGCCTCCTGTGTGTGTGTGTGCGCATGTGCGACACTAAGGGAGTCAAAATATGCAAGGTGGAACTTCCATGGAATGATGCTGCAAAGCAGAAAATGCTCCTACTGAAGATAGAGACGGTAGGCTTCAACCAGCTGAGGGAAAGTCCCTCCTTTGTGGGTCCATGTTTGTTTTAAGGATTGCCTGTCCTTCACCCAGACTTCTCACACCTGAGAAAGTTACTCCCAAAGCAGAAGGCATGTAACTGCACCAGAATTGTTACAGTCTGGATCCCACTCATACTCTGAGCGTTTCTCTTCATCCACATACACCCAGCTTCCTTCTTTGAAGCCTTACTCTTAAGGAGAATATCCTACTGTATGTACGATAATTTGTCTGTCTGTGGCTTTTAAACTGATGGGTCAACTTCCCTAAAATCCAACCACGTGATAGAGGACGTAAAAATGTTATGCTCCTCTCACTGAAAGATCACAGCACAAATTCATCCCATGCTAGCACACAGTCAGCTACAACGCACAAAATCAGAAGAAACCAGGCTCCTTTTTTCAGAGCTCAAGAAATCAATCAAGTCTTCTGCAGCATTGATAGCGGCTTCAAACCTGGAGCAGAATCGTCACTAGAATTTATCCTGTAATTTTGCAGGGATCTTCCTGATCACAGTTACTGAAACTTGAGCTGAGACCACTATACAGGTGGATTGCTACTCTCACACGCAGCTGACCCCATCCTCAAAGCCAAGGACATTGCCCATGTTCATAGAACCCTGTACTGCAATATTGGGCCCTCATTTTAACTGAGAAGCTAGTGAGTGCCTTTAATGATTTTCAATTCAATTACAAAATAATTCAATTTTAAAGAGAAGAGATTTCCATTCTAGGAACGAATTCAAAATATAAATTGCCGAACTGCTGTAATCTGCATAATTTCAGTGAACCCAACAGAGCCACACCATTTTCAGATTATCTAAGAAGCTAGATTCAAAATGCAGCCCTTTATTTTGATTAACTACCTGGCAAACACTTCAATCATGCTCAATTTATACGGGGTACAAAATCCTTGCTGTTCTCCAGTATTAGCAGAAGCTTTACCTTTTTAATTATTTAAGATAATACAATGAGGTGGTCACTGACCTGGTTAAATAATGAGACAGAGTCACTGAGCTTTAGATTATACCTCCAGCAGGCTAAATTGTTACTTCTATGAAGAGACAACTCCAGTAATTTATTCAACACTGCCATCTGTACTTCTCATACAGGAAATGCATTTTTTTCACAATACAACAAGAAAAGTTACTGAGAGATAAGTAAAGACTAATCTTTTGCTTAGACTTGCTTCAGGAAGTTGCAAAAATAAAGCACAATAAAGCACAATGTTTTACCAATAGAATTAAACCTCAGATTACATACTTATCTTTTCCTTCACAGTATTGCAACTTCTGCACATTTATACCTTTTTGGAAGTATTCCCATTAGAAGAGATGACTATTTAAAATAATTATTTGTTTCAAAATCACTCTCAGAAGATACATACACTCTTGGAGAAGCCTCTAAGAGTAGTTGGATGGACTAAAAGGAACTATACTTGAATTATATAAGCCCTACATATAAATCCCTTTGTGCACTTTAATATCTCTTTTTATTATAGAAATGAATTCTTCTCAAAATTCTTGTTCACAAATAAATAGAAAAGATGGAGTTTTTGAAATAGTTACACTTTGCAGTGTGTCTGTAGCTCAACCTCAACTTGTTAGTGGCAGTGTGATTTTTCACTGAGCAGGATGAAGCTTTGTGCCATACACACTGTAAAAGTGAAAAATATACCAGGTTTTAAGGTTTTATAAAGGACATATAATGAAAATAGTATAAGCTGAATTTGGTGCTTTTTTTTTTGGACTTTTGTTCTTTTCTGCTATGCCATGGGAATTACCAAAAAACCCCAAACCAGCATCTATTCAAATATTTGACTCCCAAGTGACATAAGCAGAAAGTTACAGGTAAATCTATTTTCATTTATAGTCCTGAGGACCTACGGGCATCATCACCAATCCTAGCCTGAAATACAGTATTATTTGTATGAGCTATGACAGTGCTTCTATTTCAGTGACAGCCCTAATATGAGGTACAAGTCTTAGGATCCTTTTCCTGAAGCACACAGCTCAAGATTTGTGGTTTGTATCCTAGCCTCACTGAGCAGCCTATGAATCTCAGCCATCACCTGGAAGCACAAGTACAGCCCACAATAATCCTTGAGCATATATTGGTAATATCAGTCTTTAGAGCAAACCAAAATGTTTTCACACAGAAACTAAAGCTTTTCTCAAAAGAGAAAATTTAAACATCATTTACATGTTTTTACTATGTTTTCCACAACTTTAAATTGTTTAGAAAGTGTTTAGTATTGAAACCCTATTATTAAACATTTTTCATAAGACTGTAAAAGCCTATTAAAATATTATGGAAAATTTTATTAAAAATGGGCTTGTTTGGGATATATTTCTGTTTTTCATCTAGCTTTGCTTTTAGGGAAAATATGTTCTCCTCTTACAAAACCAAATAAATTCTTAAATCCAAGTCCAAATAAGTTAGCTCAATAGAAGATGGACACTAAATGACTATTTGTGTCTCTGAACTTTTCACAGACAAAAGCAGTGATGTGACTGGTTTGTGCTACGCAGTGTGCACTGTTAACTGGAGTCGTGGCTTTCATCTGTCTTTCCTAAGCCTGTTTTGGGCCAATGACAAAGCAAGATCAACTCTACAATTTGGTGATTATTTAAGTCAGAAGCATGCTCTAAGAAATGTTTAAATTTATATACATAAAGTGGAACAACGGGAAGGACAACGACAAGGACTGAGAACTTGGATTAGTCCCAGAATACTCTCTGCATCAGACATTAGAACACTGTTGGAGAAGTGGAAGATCCATGTTCAAACCTCCACTCCAAAGCAGGCACAGGAGGTGCCTCATCTATTTTTCCAGATGGTTTCACATATATAAGGTGGAAATGGTACCACCATAATAAAGAGCCTCTGGATATGAATACTACACACTGTCTGTGAATCTGTCAGGTCTTAGATATGGACTATGCACAGTGTTGGACAGCGTCATCAAGCAAATACAAACATAATCAACAGCAGGAGAAACTGTACAGGGACTTCACCAAAAACTGCAGTGCAGAGACAGGTGCTTACATGGTCATTCAACAACTGAGTAGAGATTTTTGTAATGCTAGTGACATCTAAAGACTGGCATCTAAAGGAGGATTTAGTGCCTATATGTTCCTGCAAATCAAGCCTAAGGAGACTTTTCCCATCCTAGGTTTTCAAAAAGAAAAAGATTAATTGATCATCAGAAACATTCCGAATCTTCCTGGCAAACTCTTGCTGGATATAAAATGCAGCTAATCATATCAATCCATTTTCTTCTATTGTTGACATGATACATCAGATACCTCCAGGCTGGACAGGTTTCCCCATTTTTGGTATTGGGATAGCTTCAGGCAACTGAAGTAACCTCCAGACGGTTGAGTGAAATTGCTGAGAGAATGGTGCAGGAGTACAAGTGCCATTTTGAAGGCAATCCATCATTACTCTTTGATCTCTCAAAATTTAGCCCTACTACAGTCTACTCTTGAATTTTAACTTTCGTTCCTTCAGAAAGAAATGAGTCAGAAAGTTTAATAGCCTGGCAGCAAATCTTTGAAAGACGCTGACCTTAAAAACAAAACCCAAAGCACTATCAAGGAAAAGAGTGAATAGACAATATTCTGATTGTTGCAAAACTGCTGTTGAAAATCAGCTGAAAGAATATTTAGAATTATCACATTTAAAATATAGCCACTCTGTAATCATCCTCTTCAGTTTAAATCTCATGAGATCAGTTCTCCTGAAGATGCACTGATATGTCTGCATTACTGTATCATTACTGCTGGTAGGCTTTATATGCACACATCCAAAAAAAAGAGTGCACAGCAATTTATTTAGAATTTTGCCATCAAAGTTAGCATGGCTTTGGTAATATGCAGATCTTTCTGACAAGAAATTCACTAGCTGCAGTCTACAAATCATTAAAGATATTCTGGTTTTAAACAACAGTACTCTGATTTGTTGATCATTGTTTCAGAACCTCGCAGCAAAGCAGGTCAACACTAACCTTCTGCTGTAGTACCACCTAACTGGCTTCCCACAAGTTTTTAGTAAAAGAGTTGGAGGATCCTGTCAAAAGTGTATCAAGACAATTTTCACCTGAAGGTAAAAATATGTATATTCCACCACTCTCACAAGGTCCTGTAGAAAGGGACAAGTTCTTCAAATGTTCTCAGAGAGGTTTAATCTTAAGTACAGAAGCTAAATAAATTATTTCCCTCATGTTACTTTGCAATGGTAATTCAAGAATTTCTATGTATTTTTTCTGAGGAGAGATTAAAGCAATTTTCTGTACAATACAAATCACCATTGCTAGATTCTGTTGTCTACCTCCTTTTTTAGCCCCCCAAAAGTGCCCAGTCTTTATCAAGTATTTATACATGCCATAGCAAGAACTTGACCAGTCTGGCAGATATAGCATGCTCTATTACATTGGTCTCATTTTTAAACTTAAAAATTAGTACACTGGAAGCAGGACTAATACCAATTTACACCCAGCATGCTACCACCTTAAACAAACTTCTACTCCCTTAAATCCAACTATACACTTTTTTCTGAAGAATACTACTACTGCTATAAAAAGTGTAATTATGCACAAGGACATAGTTTTCTGCCACAGTCTTATTCATGGTTTGCCCTAGTATGCTTTGATTTTAAAGTTTTATGAACATAAGAGTTTGCAACACACAGATAAAACAGGTATAAGAATGTCTTAGAACAGCAATCTGATCACAGCCTGTAAAAATCATCCATATGAATTTTACATGCCTTCTCAGAGAATACTTCTTCTGATGTGGATATTCAGGCTTGGCACTTCTTGATATTGCAGAATTGCCTCTGTAAAAAGTGGAAAGGTTTCTGCTAACAAATGTGGTCTAGACAGGTTAAAAGCTTTGCTTCTGTTCCTACATATACAGGATATCACACCACTGCAGGAAATGCGAGTCTGTGACTGTTAGTGTGCCAGACACAATGTCATTTGGTATGCCCTGAACTTAGCCATGGAGACTTAGAAGTAGCAGAGCACATAAGCAAGCTGGAGCAGCAAAGCTTCTACGCTCTCTTTGCGAACAGAGCTGGAGAAATCTCTGTATTACTGTGACAAAGCACAGAGAGCAAAGGAGACAGGACTCCCAGTTACGGCCAGTAGCTGTTGTGATATTTTTGTTCAGAAGCTGTGAATCCATGAGATCGCGTGCTCAGGATATAGAAAGAATGACGGGGAACGTCCCAGAAAGCTCTACTCCACACAGAAAAGATGGGCTGTTTGAGACTTAACTTGAGAAATAAGGAAAGTATGTTTCTCACATATTTTAAATTTTTGTTTAAATATGAACATTTTATTGGATGTTAAATTTCCAGAAGCAGTCAAATGACACATGACATTTACTGTGACTGAAACAATTCAGCTAGCAGAGTGCCAGCAGAGCCTTCCTGGAATATGCACGCAATGCATTTGGACTGCAATCTTTACTTAGCCCACACAGGAGAAGAGGTACTTCAAATATCTCCCTAGTTCTCAATGTTGTATGAGGCGCACAGTTAGAACCAGGATGATAAAATTTTCCTAAACTGTTTTAGTGTACTTCAAATAAAGGAGAATTGCATAAGAGTTTCTATTACTACTGTTCGATCGTTACAAGAATCTAACACTTTAAAAATTGTCACCATTACTTATGTCACAAATAGAGTTAAAATAGAACATTTAAGGAATGGAAAAAGAATAACAAGGGTTGTTATTCTCTGGCAACTGCCAGAGAATCCTGAAAGTATTAAAGGAGTTTCTAGTTACTAACTAACATTTAAGAAGTATGCATAAGAAGATGTGGCTATTTGCCAGTAAGCCTAAAGTGCGTCCTTTGTGAACAGCCACAAAGAGAAAATCTGGCCACACTTTACTAGGTAGCCCCAGTACAATACTCCAACTGATATTACACAACTTTATTGGTTTCAGTAATAAAAGACCAGCAGAAACACAGCGTAAACCCAGTTTGGTGTCTCTAAAAAGGATTTACGCTAAAGCTTGTAAGACTATTAGGATTTTTTGATAAATAAGTATTAATGATTAATGAAATGCCACATCTCAGATTCCTATCTTCCTGTGCAGCTAAGAAACTGAAGAACATGGCTGTTGATCTATTTGGTTTTAATGATGTACAATAATGATGCACTGCAGTTAGATACATATTTAATGAAAGTTATTGCATGTTAATTTAATAGTGACTGTCTTCTCAGAAGTGTGAAATTCATCAATGTTACACAGTCGCCCAAGAGCCTCATTTTCATCTTTGCATCTTTGAATACGATATTTATGTTAACTGAAATTCCTCTAATGGGAAGTGTTAACATACATGCCAAAGTCATTTATATCTCCCTTAAAATGCCAAAATAAGACACAGCTGTTTATGTAAGACCTAACTATGGCACAGACTCTGTGTTAGCACAAGAGTGGATATCCTATCACATACAAGGTTTGGCTCTGATCATGTTACTGACCTGAGACTTGAAGAAACAGATTAAGAGATGTTTTTTACACGAGCTATCCAAGACTGCAGCACACTCGTGGGTATGCCACATTCCTGTTCCCCACCCTCCTTATCGGGTTCAGGTTCTTGCAGAGACATTGGTCTGTCAGATCCTCAGAGTCTCCCTAGCTCTGGTGCAGATCTTCCCAGCTGCAGGTCCCTCCTTGGCTACAGGTCAGAGTGCCACAGCCTACTCTTTCATCTGCTACTGAAACCATGCCTGAATCATTTATTGTGTGTGTTCACTCATTTAAACGATTTGACAATAATTAATAATTTGATAATGAATGAAACAAAATACTGCTTTAACAAATGTCAGTATTCTCCTGAAAATTGAAGGCATGGGAGACACTAAATTATTTTCATTAAGACATATTTGGAAACATAATTTTTTTCATTTTAAAAACTATGTGAAAAAATTCATCTCATCATTATGTCTACGTTACATTTTCACAACAAATGTATTAGCATATCTGTGCCTATTTTTACACATAGTCACATAAGTTCATACAACTTACAGGACCTTCTTACATGCTCTACCATGCATTATTCCTAGTGCTCCTGGACATGTGATCTACAGTGGACAGAATTCTCATACACAAATTAAAGCAAAGTGATTGCATGGAACAAATTTTACAAATGTGTTCTAATCTACCTGGATTTAGACAGAAATAATACTTGTCAAGAATATCACTTTACAATACCTATTGCCTGGGGGACTTGCTCTTTTCCTCAGGTAGTAATAGTTTTTCTAAGCTGGAGCTCTAGGCTCAGCCTTGGCAGCCTACCATGATAACAGAGGTTAAAAAAATTCTTAAGATCACAGACAGGACTGTCAAATTGTGCAACTCAATAATGCTTTAAAACACATTATTATCAGACAACACTGCAAAATGCCAACTACATTGGCTAGTTCTGAGAAACATCAGTTATTCTCCCTGATTCAGATTATTTATTTCTGAAGATGGATTTCATTTGTCTTTGTAGCATTCTTGATACTGAGTTACACAGTCAGAGAGCTCCATGCAAGTTCCTAAAACGAGTGATACTCAGTGACTAGTGCTGCTAGCAAACAGATGCACAGTAGATTAATGAAATGTTTTACAGGCTGAAAGGAGTTTAAAAAGCACATCAAGTCAAAATAAGCATCCATTTTCTTTGATTAAACTCACTTCAGAACAAATGCATAGGTTTCCTAAAACTGAGAAAATAGGACACCTGTGGAGAAATTTAAACCTGCAAAGAAATTATTTAGAAAGCCTTCAAATACATTGCACCCAAGCAACAATAGACTGTGCTCCTAAAAACGCACTGGAGGTATTTTTCTCTGTTATTTTTTAATAACAAACATACACAGAAAAAAATACTTAACTATGTGCTCTGTTATTAAAACATTACAGCTATGTAACAAGTCAGCTCTTCCAGTGGTGCTCTACCACGCAAAATTCCCATCTCAACCAGGGCCATGACTCCTGAACAAACTCATTCAATTCTCCCTCTCTCCTCCCTGCCTGATCTGTGGCAGGCACTAAGCAGCTTTGCTCTTCAAATGTTCCTCCTAAGTTCCTTGTTCAGACTCTCATTAGAAATTAAGCCCTTTCTGGTTTCCCTCCGGCCATTTTTCTGAACTTGCTTATCTGATACTCCTTTAAGTCCTTACAAACGCTGCAGCCAGGCCTGTTTTCCCTTATTTCTTACCTGAGTTACCTATGTGAGCTTTGTTTATCTCATCACAGAACACTAAAGGAGGAAGGGTCCATCTTCCCTAGTGGTACACCTCTACTGACTTGAGGCAAACCCTGACATAAAAGTATAAGCATCCTGCAGCCTCATTCAGTGACTGTGTCTGTCATGGATGTAAAAATTACACCCTGCATTTTATTAAGAACAAAAAGAAATCCATTCATCAAAATCTTGTGTGGAAATTTGATCTCATGTCCAGTAAGGTATTGGCCAAATGCACTGAAGAGCTTGTGCCCATACTTGGGTTTTGTGTGAAATTTTGACATTTTTAACCACGTATCAATAAATAGTCTACTCTGTAAACTAAGAGCAAGAACTTATGTCCTTTTTTGCACAGACTATAATCCAGACTTCCAGAAATGTGTCTCTTTACAAACTGGATCTCAAAGGACATAGAGAAGATGTGTCAGAGTGAGTAACTAGATATGATATGACTGTAGCCAGCAATAGCTGGCATAGAATTAATCTTGTCGAATGAGGTCTGTGACAAATCAGATAAGAGCCAAACCTCCTTGCTCTTATTTAGGACACACTCAGGCCTCAGCCAGAGAAATGGAAATCTATGAAAGGGTACCTTATTGAACTGTGATGGACTATATCCAAGGGAAGATTAAGCCACAAGATAGGCATACCTTGACAGATTTATTCCATTAGCCTGCAGAAAAGAGGGCCATTAATGTGGAGAAATTCTAGCTTAAATCACCAAGCCAACTTCATTTTGTCTGTAACTGAGTTAGATCTCTATAGAGCTACAAGCAAAATAAATCTGTCCCCTGGGACTGATGTTTTGATTCTGTGGCTTAAATATTTGATTATTTACCCTGTTGATAAGTTAATTTTACATTACACTACCTTTTTGGTTTAAAGTAAGGAGACTAATTTTCATTCTTATGGTCAAAGTCATTATCTCTAAAGCACTTATTCAGATTGTATGTTTCACTTTAAATTTGATTCTAGCTCCAACTGTATTGTTTTCTAATTACGTTTCTGATAGAAGTTTCACCCTAGTATCTCTATGAGCTGAATTATTCACAGTTAGAATTTTATTGCACCTAAATTACAAATTTGGAATGTTGCTTCACATGTGATTAGTTTGAGTAATTGTCAAGAGTCTGCTACGCAGCCTGTGTTTGCTGAGATGAGGCTTGTATAAATTAGGCAGGCAGTGGGTCTACCAGGAGAGCTTGTGCAGTAGATAAAGACTCTGCAATAGTTAGTGGTGTTTTCATGTGTAATTAGGAAATATATTGTTCTCCAATTAAGGAAATCAATTAAAACCAAGCAGATGGTAATTAAGGCATATTGCAATATAATCTTCTCTGGCATGTGCATTACTCTTAGGTGCTATCAATGTACAGTATTGGTTTTACATTGTAAATTTAGCTCCAGGATACTTTATCCTGGCTATCTCTTTCTTAATATATTCTTCTCACTCATCCTTTCCATTTGCTATTGCAATCTAACTATAGAATTTATCCTGTGGTACACATAAGAGGCATTGGCTGTAAAACACAGAATTTATTATAGGATTTTTTTTCTTCTCCTCAACAGTCTTGGTCAAATTGAACAGCTAGATTAGCAAATATTTCATGAATGAAAACTGCAAATTAATTGCAGTTATGTATGGTGCAATGTTATTTATCATTTAAGACTATGAGAATGATCACCATATCATTGAGAATGATAAAGCATTCAATGCTGGAAAACTGAAAATGTTGTTCATTTTAGCAGAAATGTAACACTTTTCCTAAAAACACCTGAATCAGAAATTGTATTATTTGTTCTTTCCTTTTTAACACTTCAGAGCTCCTAAGAGAAAGTAGAAAAGGGAGGTCTTTATAGAAAATAGATACAGGAGATGAATATGCCTCTGGGATGAACACACCTGACAAAAACTAAAAAGCAAACAATCAAAACAACCAGTCCATGTTTCCCTCATTTATCAACAAATACTTAGGAATAACAGAGACACTTAGAAAACTCAGAATCAGTATCCCCAATTGTCAGGGCTGAATTCTCAAAAATATAATTTACAATAGCTAGATTAGCTCTTCCACTCTGAGTCATTCAAAAGTATTTGGTCATGCTCCACCCAAACATTAAAAAACAATTCTTCACTGTGAGGATGGCTGAACACTGGAACAGGTTGTCCAGAGAGGTTGTGGAGTCTCCACCCTTGGAGATATTCAAAACCCGACTGGACACGGTCTTGGGCAACCCACTCTAGCTGATTCTGCTTGAGCAGCAGGGTTGGACCAAACAATCTCTAGAGGTCTCTGCCAACCCCGATGATTCTGCGATGTTATTCTCCTTAATGCAATAAAGATATACACATACACTCCATATATTTCTATGATGGAGCTGAAGCGTAATTCCAATTCAGATTTTAATGCAAATAAATATATCAAAAAGCATCCTTTCAAGCCATCTTTGATCCATTCAAGTTAGTAATGACACACCTGGTTCCCTGTCTTAGGTTCTAAATATGTCCCATTTTTTACTGAGTTTGGTAGAAACGTGTAAGGTATTTAAGACTTAATATCAGGAAATCTAGATATTAATGCTTAACATCTTGCAAAAAGGAAATCTGCATAAGGGGAGAGCCCTAATGGCTGATTTTTAAAGCACCACACCATCAGGGCTTTCAGCCATGCTAAGGCATGAAGACAGCTAAAAAGAGAAATACGCGGTTTCACTAGAAAGTTTTGCTCCACCTTTCCCCTCTAGCAGAAACTCTCGAGTGTATCTCTGAACTGCAGAGCTAACATCAGTCTGAATTTCATAGCAATACTTCAGGCACTGCTCAGGATCAACAGGTATATCTCAGTCTTTCTCTCCTTGCAGAACAGACATTAGGCTGGGCTTACTAGGGGGAATTCCCCTATAAAGTTCTCCCCAGGTTTTACCAGCTTGGCAGGCAGCTACAAACATCTTGGGTCCCACTACCTGAAAGATGCCTGTCCACCTTGCTCTGTTTGGATTTCCTTCCTCTAAGACAGCAGTGTAACCTAAACTCATCAGTTGCACCCTAATTCACCTTCCCCATCAACAACAGGAAGGCTTTTTGGTTTTTTCAGTATTAACTGAGGCTAATACCCCTGCACAGTGTTAATTTAGTTAAGGGTCTTAAAGCTGCTGATCAAGGTGGCAGTTGGAGGGAAATGTTAATCATATTTTTCCCCAATGAAGATACAAGTTTTTGATATTGTATAAATAAGCAAGTATTTATCTTGAGTATTACAACTCTAAATTGCTCTTTACAAACATATTCTAAATGCAAATAGAGGAACCTACACAAAAAATATGGAGGAAAACCTGGAGTTTTTCCAGATGTCAGAAGGTTAATCTCGTTTCCCCAGTTTGTTGGTAATCTGTGCTGCTTCAGATCTAAGTAATTAGGATTTTCACCCCTTATATGAATCTGTCATTATCTACTTTGAACACTGAACATATGTTCAGTTAATATAATTCCATTAAATATTGCAAAATAATTATTCATTTTAATTTGCTCAGCAGCAATACTGCTCTCTTAAGAGACTTAGAGAAAGCAGGTGTGGTTTCTTAGCTTGCTTTTTTTTTTTTTTTTTTACTGATGACCCAGATGTTTTAAATCATTTTATATTTTTGCTTTTAGATACTTTACCAAAAAACAGCTATGTAAAGAACTTTTCACTGAAAAAAATATATTCAGACTAATCAAACTGTGAGTGTATTATGTGGATCTATATTACTGTGGTTTAAAAATATTATGATTCATCCAGCTCCTGGATACAGCTCTTATAAAATTATGACCTTTTGCACCAAGTGTAGACCTACACAGAATGACAGAGAAAAACAAACCTAGAAAAATTTCTGTCAAGTAGTATAACTGATTTTTAGGGCACTTAAGTACCTTCTTAATTATAATATCAAGTTCCTGATATTACTGAAAGTGCTAAAAAGGGGAGACATAGCTGCTCATTTTTCACAGTGTATTATACATATAAAAAGTTAATTGCTTTACTATCTAATACTCTGGCCTAGCTTTGCACCCTTCAGAAAGCTGTTTAATCAGCATGTGTTTCAGACACTTATCTTGTAAAATGAAAGTTATACCCATCATTGAAGATGACCATGACCTAACCAGCAAATGTTTCCAAAAGTTTTTCAGATATTTTTATTGGTAGAATAATGCCAAGGTGATCTTCTAAATGAAAACAAAACAAAAATGAAAACCCTACAAATTCAGATTGTAAGGGAATTCACCAACTCTTGACAAAGAAAGTAAAGCAAAAATAGTAAAAAATAGTAAAAAAAAACCAGACTTTGCTGGGCCCTAGAATGCTTTGGCTTGGTTCTTTTGTAGGCAAGTTAGCTCGTATGTTTTCAGTATATTTCAGGGTCACAACCTGGATCAAACAACCCCAAAAGCAAATCAGAAAGAAGGTCAATTTAAAGCAACACTGTATGCAATCCTGTTACATGAAATGATTGTTTGTCTCCGTTTGTTCTCTTCTCATTAGGTTTTACATTGAATTATCTTATTTGTTATGATTCTTCTGTGTTAGCGTCCTCTCTGATCATCAACCATGAGGTTGTCCAGAACTGTGGATTTGTTAATGCAGAACTCAAAATAAGAAATAGAGAATAAAAATATAGGTGATGCAGCAAAAACATCGTTACTGTCCAGACTACCTATATACAACAAAGGTAAAGGAAAATGACAACAAGCACTGACAAGAGTCCTGAATTTGTGAAGCTGTTCAGTGGAGCATTGAGAGAACGGCCCTTTTTTGGCAAAAGGGAAGGGTTTTTTGGTTTTTAAAATTAAATGAAGTTTCCTAATCATCTGTACAACTTTTTTTTTAACTGTTCAAGCAATAGTACTTAGCCACGGAATGATGCCATAATAACAGGATTCCCTTTCTGCTCTTCAAATTGAAGTCAGTTTATCACATTTTTTAAGATTATCAACAACTTATAGCATACATTTCTCAGAATGTCACAAGGATAACGGATGTTTCTAATAACAGCAGGGTCAGAAAATAATAAGCCTTTGACAGTAACCAATTCACAGACCCAGCTTTGCCTGTACTAGAGAAAATAAAAATTACATGATAAATCAAAATAGAAATAGTGAATTGAGCAGCAAATGTGACCCTCATCCTCCTCTCCATTCAGACCCTAAGTGCCTCTACCACTTTGTGGCCAAATGGATTTTCTGTAGATATTTACATGTTGATGCAGCTCACTTGCCAGAACGGTCTAGAAAAATTAACGTCAGAAAAAAAACTGAGAACAATGAACTAGTTTCCAGGCAGAACTAACCAGGAGCACTTGATTTTAAAAAAGCTAATGGGTTCTCTTCCTCTAGTTTTTCTCATTCCTTATGCACTCACTAAAACTGACCGTTTAACATGAATACTAACTCAGCAAAAGGAATGGCTCAGTGAAGATCAGAAGTCAGGTGCTTCCTTCTTCTGGGTAAACAGGATATTGACCATAATAAAAAGAAAGGAGAATCATTTTTCTTCCTCACTATCTTGATGCAACTAAATAGTCATACAGCTAGTGTAAGAGAGATTCACCTCAGGCCACACACCTTGATTTTAGGCCAAAAAAAGAGCTTTGTGAAAAGTAGAGTGTCATATATAAACTGTACACCAGTAGCAAAATTCAGAGGTTGCCTAGTTATTTCCTGCTTAATAGTATTGTCTCGGCATGCTGGAAAAGTGTCTTCCCTATTGTACCTTAGGGAATACATCACCTAGTTTTATTGCAATCAAATGAGTTTTCAGACCTCTACCAAGGTCTTCCAAATTATCAGTGGAAACAAAATGGGTTACCAAGCATTTTAATTCAGTCTTAGCCTTACAGAGCTTTCTGTCTGCCATCTGTTAAACAAATCAGAGATCATAAATGCTGCTACAGATTCAGGGTAACTTTCTACTGTACCCAGATGTCTCCTTTGAAAAGATGTCACCAATTAAAGACTTGCTGTTAGTTTTATATTAACACCTTACTGACTGCAGATTTTTTCACATTAGTTACTAGTACACCATTACTGTCCAAATCCAGATGTGTAGGGATGTGTTTAAACACACACACACACACGTAAATGTATTGGTCAATACATTCATCTCTGTTGAAAACTATTGTACTGATTCACGGTCAAAGTTCAGCATGAGCAAAACCTTCATTTCGCTCTTCTAGCTCATGTGCCTGGGAGCTAGTTTATTTTTTCAGTATTAAATATAATGACAGGTTAATCTCTAGCTTGGCTGTGATTAAAACTCAGAGCTACAACACATTTTGATGCACAGAAAAGCTTTACATTTCTTAACTCACAGCCTGTTACCTCTGTGGGGAGAAAATCATTTAAGATGAGATAAAAATTAAATGAGTTTGTCAACTTTTTTTTGCATTTCTTTAAATAACACAACTAGGAAGTACCTCCAGCAAGACGAAATGAAAAGAATAATACTGAGGGAGAAAATGGTTTTCAGCTGGATGGTGAGAATAATTTAGCAAGTGTCACTTTGGCTTTTTCAGACTTTCACAGGCAGACAGCATCTTGCTGACTAGCAATGAACCTAATTCTTTCAGATGGCTGCTGGAGGTACAAGGCTGCCCTAGCTTAAGCACAAAAAAAACCTGCTGTAAAAGCCAACACAGGAGAGTTAACCTCATTTCTGCTTCTTCAGAAGAAAGCAACAATTGGCACTTTATCTGATAAAATGGATATAAATAACTGTTCTTGTGAAAACTAAGTCTGAGGTTATCCTGGGGAAAGGCTCGGACAGCGGATAAAAATAGTCATACTTGCAGTCCCACTTGCAGAACTATATGCTCATTGCAGGAGCCATTGACTCTCATCTTTGTGAACCTTATGCCACTTTGGATATAAAATTCAAAAAGTTTCTAAATTGTAGGCCACATTCACTCATAACTGCATGATACAAAGCCTGGAGGTATGAAATCTCATGGGCAGAGAAAGGAGAACTGGAGCAGGCCAAGATGCATCAAGAACTGATGGTCAGACCATAACTCTTTATTCTTTTACAGTTTTAGGTTGCCAAAGCTGTGCTGAGATGCATACGAGGGATATCAAACTGTAGAAAGTCAGCAGAGCCTGCGTAAAGGCAGTCTGCAGCCTTCACACAGTGTAATGGATAGGAAATGGCGCAAGAGCACACCACACGCCAGTGATCAGTGAACTGCTGTCGCGTGAAAGGGAGGGACGGAAGGCCCTTCCTTATCTTTATAATTTACGTTTGCCTGCCAGAGCCCCCCTGTTTGAGGACTTTCCCTGGGTCAGTTTCACAAAGTAAAAAGAATAAGATTTTATTAAAGCGACAGATACAACAGGTTCGGAATTGCCGTTGATAAATGCACTTGCTGCTACAAATGTTCTTTCTATGAGCTCAAACTAACAATTAAGCGCTTTCAATAATAATATATTTTCCCGGGTAACGTCCAACGTTTGTTGGAGGCGCAAGTCTTACCAAAGAGGCGTCCCTGTTTGGGGGAGGGAGAAGGAGGCTCGCTCGTCAGCAATCTCCAGTGAACAGGTCAGCGGTTCAATTTTCTTCCCTTCCAAAAACTTTAGTGAGCTATCCTCTGTTTTATAGTTGCTGAAGGTGGGATGTGGAAGCGCGGCAGACATACTTCATTGGCCAGGTTGCCATTTGCGCGGTTGTTGGGGGTATGCCCCCCCCTTATTTACATATCGTTATGCAGCAAAGGGCGTGATTTTTAATATGGTAAGCAGGGATAATGAGGCTGGGGGTACTGCAGGTCAACAGTTAGTCTGTGAGCAGCAATTATTTTTTGGGATGCAACCCTTTGTGGTCAGGGGCGGACCGTGATACCTCCGTATCGCTCCCTCCTCCGCCGTGCAGCTGGAACAAACTGTCTGGCCTTCACCAGCTAGTTCGTTACTCATGTTGCAAAAGGGTGGTGTGCTTTGGCTGCCACGCACTGTTTTTCCCATGTGCCCCCTTATCTTTCTCCCTGAATTCTCTCTTGTTCCCACAACTGCCCCTGCTAGCACCTTCTCGAGGAAAGCAGAAAGCGAATTTAGACAAAATCTCTTTTAGCAGTATCTGCCAACAGTGATTTTAATTTCTGTGGTCTTTAGCCAGTTCACACTTAATACTCTTTCCAAGCAACAGCTTTTTGGATTTAGGATTACAACCTGACTAATGCCAGAGACAGGTATGCCCATGCTTCTTCTACTGCAAGAGCCTTTGCATAGGAGTTAGCATCTCTGCATAACATGGTCATATCTTGGGCTGATGAAACAACTGATACTCCTCATCCCTGGGTGCACCTACTCTATGCAGCAGAGCACTGCGAGACAAACCCAATCTGCTTAGCTAACGTTGAAGCCAGAAACGTTGCAGTGACAGTAGCGTAGTGACGCTCCCAAGCTAATAACCTCTGCTTCCACACACAAGCAGGTATCCTTTTAGATGCTGTGCCACTTTTCTTGCACAGTCAGCACAGCACCAGTTCAGGTGCCTCTTCACTGTACTCTCATGCCCAGAGTGGCCCCACTGTTGTTTGATGTTTCCCTTAGGCTGCGGCTAACAAGAAGGGGCTGTAGTCTCCCACTAATATTAATACAGATACTAATGCATTACAAAGTTTATTTTGGCATCTTTGGATTTAAACCAACCTACATGTGAGGCAGTTTCTAATTTATCTCTTCTTGAAACCTACTATCCATGAAATTCTTGACCTTCCTCAATAGAAAAAAATCACACTTCATTGGGTAGAATACCTATTGCTACTAATCAACATTTTCAAACAACAGGGAAAAAGAAGTTTTCTTATCCTTTATTTTCTCATGTCACTGAGTTAAAAGCAGAACAGCACTCAGAAGGGAAATGTTTTCAACGTCCTTCCATTGCCATCTGGTGTTTATAGTAAGCAACAGCATGCATTTATATTTAAATCAGTGGTTCTCAATCCAGGCTCTCAAATGTCTCCAGGTCTATGGACTATTTCTACGAGGACTACAAAACGTAACTATTAACTATATTCACTCTCTGTATTTTAAAATTTGCTATTCAGCAACCCATTCCTCTGGACAATTTTTACAGGACAACACATACTAATCACCATACATATATTAAAAGTATGAATTCAAAAAGAAGAAAAATTATGGAAAGTCCAGGCTGCTCATTATAAACGTGTCAGCTAAAGAACTAAGAAATGATACATCTCTTGGCACCATGGACAGTATTTTCATTCTAATTTATTCAGCCATAAATTTTTCAGATAAGATTTAGCGGATTTGTCTGCAGCTGATTTCCATAGTATAAAGAGCACAGATGTCATTCTGAGAGGGAGATTTTACCACTTTTTACTCTCCTGCAGCCTTAATATAAAAACAAAGAATGGGGCTTCCATGAATTGGTGTAGTAAGAACTTTTTCTATTACAACTCCCCCAATATTCAAATAACATGAATCCAGCTACAGAGATCATGAGGTTGTCTTAAATATAATGAATTTTTTTCAGTGTATTTCAGGTGTCTTCTGAGTTCTAAATACAGGAAGTTCATAGTTTTTGAAGGTCTTTCTGCTACCTTGAAATTTTTTAAGTAAAATTTAAAAAGAAATCTATGATTCTGATGTAATCTCTTAATGTTGGAGCATTAAGAAAGCTGTTTTATACTGGGAGATCTGGTCCTCCCCAATCTTGAAAACATTGTTGTGCCATATTTCTCAAGTTTAATTCTTTAGAAATTGCTCCAAAAAACAGATGTAGTTAATGAGTCCTTCAACTTAATAAACTATGGATTATAGTCTCAATAAGTTGCATGTTTTGATAATTAGATAGCATCCCAAAATTCAGCCATTTTTTTTCTGGCATTCACTCCATGCTTTGTTAGCCAGGAGGAAGTATGCCAGAATAAGGATCAGAGAGTATTTTATAGCATTATAATTTACTCTGACCTTCTTTCCTTGCCACTACATTAACAGGAACGGAAGGGATAGCAGAGGTTATTGAGTCATGCCTGTGTCAACTAAAGACATGATAAGATTCTGCCCATAGTTCTGTCTGCAAACTCTCCCTTGGTATTTTCTTGTTTGCTAACTCAGCTTGACTGTGAGATTTCTTAACCTGCTTCTAGACTTCCTGGCTTCCAAGCTTTCTTTGGGGAGCAGTCATTTTTATTGTTCTAATACTCGCTCTACTTACTTTTATTGTCCCTATTTAGACAAATAAGGAAACTTTCCTGAAAGAGAATAAAGTTACTCCATTTTTACCTCTTCCCCAAAAGACAAGATTTCACTTAAACAGTTCTGAAATATGTTTCAATGGTTTGACTCAATTTAGTTTTGGTCTGAAACAATACAACCTGCTTTCATATGTTTTTTCAACCAGTTTGTATATGCTTAAGACATCTAAAGTTTTTCCCCAGCTCTGCTCTAGAGTAAAAAGTACTAAAGCAATAGCTAGCACAGTAAAGATAACAACAGCAATTGATCTACAGCTAGTGTATCCAGCAAAGTTGAACTGCATGGCTCCCATTAAATCCCACGCTTAAGTCACTAAACAGACTTTTCCCCATATTTTTGATGCTTTTTATATTATTTCTATTCTCTTTGATTCTCAAAGCACTACACTGCATTTCTTTCTAGCCCTTGTTTGTTTAGTTGGGATTTTTTAAAGGTATCATAGCATATCAGTCAGGTTGCTTGACCCTTTTTCTCCAGAGCCCAAACCCTGCCACATATGAAAAGGAACTCTTCGGTTTTCTAAAACTTTAGACTACTTCAACTTTTAAATATTTAAATTCATTGAAGAATTCCACTACTGCTGCCTTAACTACTAGTGAGTTCTTTGTTTATGAGCGTTTCCATTTCCTTAAAACAGGGTTTTATTTTACTTTATTAATCAAATATGCTTCTTCTGATCACCAGAAACAAATTATATGGACAGGTCCAAAACTCTCAGTGCAGTTATAGAAAATATTTTGCAGACTCCCATGGGTTTTAGATCAGATTCTCAATAATTACTGTTACACATGTGTTCAGTCTCCAGGGTCTGAAATTTAAAATTCCACTATATACGCAACATTATAGACTCAAAAGACAATAGGCAAGTTAAATACTGCCTTATTCTTCTTCCAGCTAAACCTCAACACAAATTTAGCTCTGTCTTTTTTCCAAAGGAGATAACAATTTTATTACCTCTCCACCACTAACATCTGACTCCCACAGTTTGGTACAACTGAGTAAACTACCTCATTGAACTAAGAGAAACTCTTCTCAACCTCATTTAGCTTTAGTGGTTGTAACTTCTGTTTCAGATCTGAAGAAGTCTTAGGTGCCTAAAAGTTTGCCTGTTTTCTTGAGGTCAGTTATCTCATAAAAGATATCCTTCCCTTTCTGTGGTAGCCACCCAGGCACTTTATGTCATGTTCACCATTATGCATCTAGGACATTTTTTACAGCAGTCACCTATATATACTTAATATATTAGGAATTCACAGAGAGATTTTACATCTGAAACTTCTATTAAGATAAGAGGACTCTGAATATTCTGCAACTTTGAGAATCATTTGCAAAAATCTTCTGGTCCTATCAGCAGAAAGTTAGCTGATTTCTTTGGACACTACATTTCCCTACTAGCTAAAATATGATAAACAGCTTTTACTCACATCAGAGGGGCTGTTCTAACCCCTGGGCTACAGGGGATTTGATGGCGAGTCTTTCTCAGCACTCTCTGCTGGAACTCTTACATGCTGTATGAAACGATTGCTTGCTCACTGGGGCACGAGCAAGAGCTCAGTTATCCAACTGTGCAGAGTCCTAACCACAAGCACACAAACTGTTGTAAGGAAGGAACCACACTCTTGGCTGGTCACCGTTGCTCATATTCATCTCACCTAAACTTAGGTTCTCACCTGGGTCACTCAAGTTAGAGGGATCAGTTATCCAAGGTTCTCTATTGCCAAAGAAGGTAGGCTACCCTAAAGATTAGTAAGAACATAGGCACTCTGCTGAGCGCAGCAGAACAGGTGAGTGGATTTAGATTCAAACCTAAACAATAAAATATAAAACTAAAAGAAAAAAAATGGTTGTAACAATGACAAAAATCCACATATTTAGAAAAAGAATCCAGATTTTACTAAAACATCTGGTCTGGTGAATGAAGTCCTCTATCTTATGTTCTGTATGAAATATAGCCATTTTACAAGCACCTAGGTCACAAAGAACTATTTCTGTCTGGTATCTCATGTTTGGAATACAAGGGATCAAAAATAGGTGATAAGATATGATTCAAAACATTTCAGGAGGATCTTGGAGTGAACTTATTACTCAAAGTGACAAGAAAATCTTTATACTATACCACATCTTGCAACATCCATTCTTGATAACATATTTTCATGAAAATATGTTAAAAGTTTTAAAAATTACTTAAGGTGCCTAGACTTTTTATCTTTATAAATATAATGAAACATAGGTTGTCTTTAATGTTCTCAAACCATCTGAATCAGGAGAATCCATAACTACAGTGTGTTATAAGCCTCTTCATAAATTTTTTGAGCTCTTCATTATAAAATGCATTGCTGAAATTTTATATTCAAAATCTTTTTCTACCCTACCTACATACACTATTAAGGTCACTGAACTGAGTGGAGGGATTCACACATTTCCCATTACACACCTACATGCTGGTATCCCAGACATTTTGAGTGAGATGCGAATTCAGCCTTGTCTGTGGTGTAGTGCTGAATATCACCCTATTTGGTATATAAGATCAGTATAGTGTTAAAAGATCATGAGACAGCAGTGATGTACCAACAGCAGCTTTCTAGCAGAAGTGAGTGTTTGAGAACAGTACAGCAGGTTACATTTTTCTGTAACTGAAGGTAAACCTTGATGAAAGAAGCAGGCAGAAGAAAGATGAAGCATTCCTGGATCCACAGTAAATGCAGTAGAACATTGCTTTGCAATCTGTCATTAACGCCTTCATATTTGGGGGGCTCTGTATGTGTAGGCATGGGTAAGTGTGAATTCCAAAACACATTCATGCATTATTTTATTTAAGTGAAACTGTAAAATTTGAAGTAGACTAGAACCTCTCCAACATCAGTTCTATGAACTTTATAGCATCTATTAATGAAAGAAAAGGTGTGTGCAACATAACAAGCACTATAAAATTTCTTACTTTCAAATATTTCAGGGACTTTGATTTTCATTGGAAAAAAATTAATTGAGGTAATGAACCCCAACATCTCTTAAGGGACCTCTACTTTCAGAGAGGCAAGAAGTTCTCTCAGAAAACAAGTCTAACATTAAAATGCCATGCACTCCTTGTTTCAAAAATTTTTAAGAATGTGAATAATAAGAATGATAATACTCTGAGGATAAGTAACACACAGACAGAGAAAGGGGATATATAAATAGATTTTACAGGAAGAAAATAAATGCAATCTGTTACTTTAGCTTGCTGACATATGACAAAGTTCTCTACCTTGTTCTCCTCTTCTAGAGTTCATTTCACAAGGAAATAAAGGTTTCTGCTCACGCCTTCTCCATCTGCCTCCAGCTGGACATGAAAGGTACAGTTCTCTAAGACAGATAGGACTTTCATTAACTTTCAAGAAACATCAAGAATTAATTATCTTAGACATTCAAAAATGCAAATCTCCATTTTAAATATAACTGAAAATTAAAAGTAATTATATGTTATACAAGAAAAAGATGCAAAAAGGAAGGTTTGGTCAGCAGTGTTAACAGGTGCTGAAGCTTTTTCAAGCCAATTAGGATGTATTTGATCAAATTACAGCATCCTCACTAATAAAATAGTCTGAGGCCTCACTAAATAGTTCGATCTTTGTGAAAAAACTGACATACCATAAAAGAATGGAACACTTTCCATTCCAACAGGATCTAAGAAAGATGTTAAAATAGGAGCCAACTGAGACATTTTTTAATCAAAGCATCCAAGACATTTTTAAAAGATGATGTATTCTGATTTGTGATGAACATATTCAGATATGTATGTTAATTAGCAATACATCTTGGAACCTGTCACGCTGTCATGCTATGAAGGTTCGATAGCAACGACTGAGACAGTAATATAATAATAATAAAAAAGATGTTTATTTCCTCGCACAAGTTCTTGGATTAGTAACATCCATTAAAATAATGCGATTACTAATTTAGGAAGGATAACCTGAAACCGTCGATTACTGCGTTATTAATGGGAAGGACTGCTTATCCCTACTTGAAAGCTTTCTTGTTCACTCTCCTAGTGAGAGGGCTCTCAACCTCGAGGAGTTACCTTAACCCAGCGTCCCAGGAAAAGGGGAGGGGGGGGATACTCACGGTCCAGCCGGAGAGGATGGTCAGGTCACGTTCCCGTCCCTGCTCAAACTCTCCTAGCTCCCAAGTCTCTTTTTATACGGCTGGGGCTCTGGGCAAACACTGCTTTTGCTGACTTTTAGCAAGTTTCGCAATCACAGGACTGTTTGTTTGTCTGCTTGGGAGGACCCTGCTAGCGAGGCAAGACCACAACACCTCCGTATTGCTTCTTCCCTCCCCGGGGGTCCGTGCAGATTCCAGGTGGCAGACCTCTTCAGTCTTGTTAATGCTGCCATTCCGCAGCCTTGCGCATATCAATCCTTGCGCATATCGGTTGGTAGACGACTTTAGTCCTGTTAAGTCCTCTGTTCAGCAGCTTTGTGCACGTCAGCTCTTGTGCTATCAGTTCTTCTGCGTATCAATTGACAAACTTCAGTCCTGTTAACTCTTCACTCGCCCGTCAGAACCCTGAAAAAATTGAAGAAGGTTCAAAAAAGAAAGCAAATGTTGTACCAATATATCAAAAACTGAAGGGGGCAGGTGGGTTGAGGAGCTTGTCAGCATGATCTCTGTCCAAGATACAGTAATGCAATGGCTTTTGCAGCAGTTGTTTATTAAGTAAACCAGTAGCTGGTATTAATTAAAGGTAAACAATATAACTACATTAGCTGATAATGGGTTTATGAAGACATTTTCATCAAACTAATCTGATATTAAATAAATGAAATTACAACTATAAAATTCTGCAAAGCATCTGATTAACTGTTACTTTACAACATTCAGGTTAACAAACTGGATATACAAAATCAATATGGCCCATATTATACATATTAAAAAACAGATTACTATGGTCTCTGCAATGATCTCTGGAGAAATTATCATCAAGAGGATAGCTTACTAGTGTGGATTTGTCCCCAACCCATTGGATGATTATATCAGTAACTTAAAAGAAAGTATAAATCACCATTGATAAAGTCTGTAGATGATACAAAGATCAATGGTAAAGTCTGAAAAGATCAAGACACACACACACAAATAAATAAATAAAAATCTTCCTCTCTCAATTAACTAGGGCAAACAAACAGCATTAACTTGAACTGGGCAAATATGAAGTCAGAACCGTAGGAGCAGAGCATGTCAGTTATGTTTACACAATATAGGCATTATCCCAGCAAACTGTTACTGAACATGATTTGGAAGTCATGGGAAATAATTGTCTGAATAGGAGCTCAATTCAGCCAGAAGCATGTATATGGAGATGAGAAATTTGATAACAGGGAACTTCCTAAATCTAGCAGACAAGAGCGTAACAGAACCTAATCTCTGGAGTTAGAAGGTGGACAAAGCAAAGCAGAAGTGTGGCACAGCCTTTTAACCATGAGAATGTTTTAAACACTTTATCGAGAGTCATTGTAAATCTGCCACTGCTGGATTATTTTACTGTCCTAAAACAATGCATGCTAATCTGAACAAGACAGTACGGAGGGAAAAACTCCGGACATACTATACTCAGACTTAGGTTACCCTTCCGGCCTTACACTCACTTCTTACACTCACAAGTGGCTTATGCTCGCTTCTTAACACAGTGAAAAAATGGTTCTAGCCATACATGAGCCTGGGACCTGGAAAACCTTCCCTTACTGTCTCCTCCAGCACAAGCCCATGAATCAACGCTATGACTTGTTCAGCCAGTGTAATGAGTTTTCCTACAGAAACTTTTCATTTATTTTACAGTGAAATCCTCAAAGAGAATTTTTAATATTTTGCATTGTGCTTTATATTTTCAGCCAAAGTTTTTAAAAACTAACACTAGATGGTGCTTTCTGATGAGAAAGCCCTATGCCTTTTTAGCATTCCAATCATGATGGGTTTTGAGGAACCCATCAGATTCCCTACCCTTTCTTTCTGAGAAAAGCAAATTCATTACAGAAAAATTTAAGTGTAAGCAGCAGTATAAAATTAAGTTCCCTGATGCTTCTTTTTTCATTGTATGTATCTTGAGTGTTAGGAAGTTAATATATTTTGTGTAAATTCAACACATCAAAACAGTGACTGTAGTCAAACATGACATGCATGAGCTGTGTTATTTCTACAAAAATAGGTATTTATAGTTTTTATATACATATGCTGTTTCTATATAAAGTACTCAATATTAAGAAATAAAAATAACCTTTCTTAAGAGCAAGTGAGGGTAAAATCTGGTACTCCATAAGAAATAAGGGGGGAAAATGCTATTCTTATCATTTAAAAGCAGCATTAAACACTCCTCTTGAAATGATGAGGTAAAATAATAAATCAATTTTTTCTTACCTATGTTAAAATGAAGTTAGTTGCAGTTTACCTGGACCATTAGCCCCCAATCTGTGGATATGTCCATCTTTGAAATTTTCTCATGGGGTTAGGAGGTTACACTATAGGGAAAAAGACAGTGTGCTGAAGGTTAACAATACAATGATTTACAAGAGTCTATTCCTTAACCAGTTGTGCCTTCCTAATAAGTCAAGAAACCTTGTATGTGTGTCTTTTTAGATCAGATTAATAAATGCTCTCCCAATAGTGGCTAAGAACATTCACTTGATAAAGAAAATAACGTAATAGCTAAATATATAGGATAACCAAATATAATGGCATTAATGAATCAGCACTGTAAGTGCTCAAGCCTGGAGAGTAGGACACAGAATAAATATGAATTAATAAGATCAAACTGAAGAAGAAACTCAGCTCTATATAATAGTTAATCCTGCAGGGAGGACAACCGCTAAAACTTAAGAGTGTTATTTTCAAATCCAGCTAACGTATACACTTGAGAAAATGCGGTGGGTAACCTTCCTATTGAAAACATTAGTTCCTGCAGAGAGCATGGCTTAAGCTACCGCTAAAAGTTTAGACTCCCACAAATTCCCCATTCTCTTCATAGTTACAGAAGCGATGCACCTGAAGAGATTACTTGGTTGTGATTCAAGGGAACTCACAGAAAGCCTGATTCTCTCACCCTTGCTTAGGCCAAGCACTGTCTTTCATGTAAGCAGTCCCAGTCTTTCACAGGAATGCCTGCATGGTAAGGCACCACATATAAAAGGATGACAGAACTGAACAATGAAGTAGTGGGAAGGAAATATCATGCACAAGACTCAAATAGGGCATTTTGCCAATTAATTATGTCTTATTAATTAATTAAATTCTTACTTTACAGCTGGGATTGGAAATCATATGGACTAATGCCCATCTCCAGGGAGTCTCTAATCTGTGGCAATAAAATGCTTGTTGCTTTGAAAGATGGTATATTCCATCCCTGGAGGACCCTCTCCAGAGGACAATACACGGACTCTGCCTCCCATTCTCCACATAGGAAAAATTCAGTCTGCTTTCCAAAGAATGGCAGAACAAGAGGATCAGTTTTTAATCCCAAATTCAAGGACTGGGCAGCATAATACAGGTGAGTTTTCTGTTAGAAAGAACTGCAAAAAAGGAGTCTTTCTAGAGTACAATACTACTAAGTTTCATTGTGACTTCTGCAAAACTAACATTTTTTACAGTGAAGTTTTGATTTTGTTAATTGTTTTTATTTCATTTTGTTTTCTTTTCCTCATGAGAATACAGTAAATCTCTTCAGGTCATGTGAACCTGTTCTGAAAATTTTTTACTTGTTGCATTGACTTAAGTTCTCTTTGGGCTGTTTCAAAAATAGCCGGTATTCACCAAGGATGTCACAATATATTTGCTTTCCATTCTCCCCAGAAAATGACCATCCTGACCAGACTGCATGTCCCAGGATTCATCATAGTTTTCATCTTCCAGATGAATTCCTGACAGCAACCCTGCTGTGCCATCCTGTGACCATCCATAAAGGTATATGGGGATATGATGTCTCAAAATAACACTGCAGCAGACCTGATCAACAGACGATGATGTCAAATACAGCTGTTACAAAATATTTCAATGATGCTGAGAATCTTCCTAAGTATCACACAAAATAAAAAAAAATACTGATTTTAGCAAAATTCTGATTACCTACTTTAATCATAAATTGGACTGAGGTTAAATGTTGAAATATCCTGTGAGATCAAAATCCTGCAATTAGATCACCAAAACGTAATATACCAAAAAGGAAGTTCTAAACACAGAACGTGCCATCCTATTTAATCTGATTTGACCTCTTTTCTTCTAGAGATCTCTTGTCTCCTAAACAGAGACGTAGGGCAATAAAGTCATGGGGTTTCACAGATTTAGAACTTTTGTATAAAACAGCTTTTGCCATACTCTGATGCTATAATATTTTATTTGATAGCATTAACACTGGAAATGGAAAAATTAATAAGAACTTTTTCTATCCATGAACATAGGCTAATTGGATACAGAATACTTGAGAACCTCTAAAAATGTAGGGTTTTCCAAGCAGCACCTTTCAGCTGCTGCATCTCCAAAGGAAAAAGAGCGGACAGCAACCTGATTCTGGTTTCATTTATACTGGCATAAATCAGAAATGTCACATTAACAATGCAGGGATTTGAGAACAAAGTGTGAAATGTGTAATTTACAGCAGCTTCTAAATAAGATGGTGCAGCCCTAAACCTGTCCCACTAAATACAGGAGGAAAAAAAATGTAGCATAGATATAGTCCAGAATGATGCTTTCTTCTTCCACCTTAGGTTACGTAAATCAAACAAGCTAGAGAAACATCATGGGTGTTATTATCCAGAATTATAAATAAAGATAAATCTTGATAAGTAATAACTCCTTGAAGAATCAGTGAGTCCGAAAGGTCACTTCACTTTACCAAAGAGCCACATGAACGTACACCACATAACAGCCATTCTCACAGTGTTTCATGAAATAACAGAATAGCTTTTAAAATGGAAATTCAGCTGTGACTTTGAGATTGGGGTGTATGCTTGACCTAAAAGGATGTAATAAAGCTTTAGGGTTAGGAAAAATACTAGGACGAGCCATGTTCTCTGATTTTTTTCTTCTTTTCCTAATCGCATACATTACACAGAAAACTCAGCTCGTTCCTCATCTGTCCGGTACTCTTTCCCACTTTGGCTGGCAGACTGCCTACTCGGGTTAAGAGAGGCACAGGGTGCCTGGGACATGCTCTTCCCAGTGGCAACAGCATGTATGGTGTCATTAAAGCAAGACTGCAGTCAACTCTCTGCCACTTACCTCAGAAGACTGTCTTAACCCACCATCTCCCCACTCTCACATTCTTCAACTTGTGCAAAGCAGAACTGAAGAAAATGAAAGAAAATATAGCAAAAATGTTATTTTTCTTTAAAAGGTGTTTCTTTGTTTGCTTGTTTTTCATGAGGACAGAACTGCAGCCCTCCAAAGTTTTCATACAGCCCATTCTTGCTCTTGCTAGCTAAGCCAGGGCATACGTGCTTGTCAGCATTAAAATATTCTTGTTTTTCCTACTTTCATATGAAATACATAAAAAAGCCCAACCCATATAACAGAGTCACAGTTTCATTCACCCTTCAGAGTAGCTGCAGCTTGAGACATCTGTTAAAAATCAGGGTAGAAGTAGAAACATTAAAGAAATAGTTTCTAAGACTGAGCACCCCCTCTTGGTGGAATTACCACCAAAAACAAAGAAAGGGAAATTGGCAACTTTACAGCATGATTTCTTCTACCCCTTTGTAAATCTGAAAAACTGCTCTGAAAACATCCTAAATGGGGGCTCTGCTGGTTGGCAGGGGAATTTGCTGGGGCAAAAAAGTAGACAGATCTGCGAAGGCCCCTTTTCAACGATCCATGGGACTGTCAGATTTCCTGCAGTTGCCATGAGATTCCAGGGCATGCTCCTTTCCTCCCTTCTGCTTCCCAGCCACCTCCCTAGTTCATCTGCCTAGCACTGTGAATTGTGGTACATGGAGCCCAAGCCATATAAATCCTCTAGTTCTGCAGCTGTGGGCTCATGGAAAGTGTTTCAGCCCCTTATCCTTAACATGATCCCAACATATGTCCTCAGAGTACAGAGACAACTGTAAGCTCTTACCCACCCTGGAACATGTAGTTTCATAGGTCAAGTCTATAAATGGGCAGATGGTAAAGAACGCTCCTGAATGCCTGCAGTGTGCAAATGCTAATTTTTGGAGTCTATCTGCCTCCACTCTGCAATATTCAATTCTATACATTGTCTTACACCACCCTTTTCAGTCAGATCAAGGAAAATTGAACTTAATAGCTTGAAGAGCCACTGATTTCAGAGGGACTGTGCAAGCCTGAATTCTGGCAGGTAGCATTCCCTTTATTCCTCACTGCCCAAACAGTGTGTTCAGCTAGAAAATCTTATAATCAATATTACAATGTCAAAGGAGTTGGACAATTTCTTCTCTATCCCTCCTGATTCATCTCCAAACATCATTAGTTTTTAATAATGATCACCTAACTCAGCAATTCACACCTCTATCTCCTCCTTCTCAATAGCTCACTTCAAGCTTTTGCTACAGAGCAGCTGTTCTAGACTGATGTAAGAGTTCTAAGATTTATTCTTTTATTCTTTATAGTCTTTATTCTATTAATTAAGGGGAAAGTAAGTCAACCAGCAACCTATTATTCTTAGCTTTAGTTAAATCACAGTAATATTCAGCAAGAGGATGCACATTTTGCTCACTACTTTTCAAATCTCTTTTGTACAGTATGATTTAATTTTTATATTCAAGAAAGGATATTTTTCTCCCGGAGTCAGGATTTTCTGTGCCTAAACTTCAACCCATACGAAGAACCACTAGCGACATGCATACATGCATTGTAATGAGCCACAGTGGCCACCAGGCCATTGTAATGAATAAATATTCTTAAAAGAAACTAATTCAGTGACGCATTTCAGTAAAGAGCATAGTCACAAGAAAGGTTCGTTGTGGAGGATTTGGCTAAGATAACAGAGAGCCCAAAGGAATAAAGCTGGAAATCACAAAGTGACTCTTTACATTATTATAGCAATAGAAGAGTATTTTATCAGCTTTCAGCAGAGAGCTCCCTTATGCTACAATATCAATGCAAAATGAAAAGTAATTACATTCAAGCACAGAAGAAATCACCCATCTCTTTGGAAACCACTGAATCAGCTAGTCCGTGGTCTGCTCCTGAGGCAGGTAGAAGACTGTGATATTGTCAAAGTTCAGCAAAAGAAGCTACGACTCAAAATAAAGTGAAAAGTGATCTGATAAATCCACACTATACTTACCTATTGCATATAATGACACGAGGGACTATTCACTTGATCTAACAGATTTTGATCTTCTTGCATTCTCCGAAGCATTGGTTCTACCTCTCTCTAAAGACAAAAGATTAAAAGTACTGAAGAGAAAACTAATTTCATGCCAGATGTACAGGTTATTTGGGGCCAGGAGTCAACAGGGCAATTATTTTCAGAACCACTTTTAGGATGGTGTGAATTAAGTTTACCATTGTAAAAGGCAATGATGTGTACAGATGGGGTCCCTTAGAACATGAGAAAGTAAAGCTTAACTGGAAAATCTTTACAGAGGAATGTCAAACACCATTTATTTGTAATGATGAATGTCTAGCTCCCTGGCTCATTCATGTGTGTTCCTGTACTCTCAATAGCCCTTTCCGAATCTGTGATACAGAGGAACCGGGTTGAAGACTGACAATGACATAGTCCACATTCTGAATCTAACGTGACAGCAATCATTAAAAAGACCTCATTCTACCTCCTTGCTGAGCCACCTGTCCCTAGCAGCACTGAATCTGTACCGCATCAGCTCCTGTGGCCACAGGGAGCAAGTGGTGTTTAAAGAAATGTTTTATTCAGTGTGGTAGGGGACGGATGGCAGCAGCAGGAGGAAACCTTTGGAAAATATAAATTCTGTAATTATCAAAACAACAACAAAAAAACCTCTAGCATATACAGGAAGAGATGCTCCAATCAAAGCTGACTAGCTCATAAACATAGATCACAGATGTACTGGAAGAACTATTCAGAGGACAGATGACTGTCACTTTTGCCAAAGCAGGACACAGCAAGGTTCACCCAACTGGGTATTCTGCCATGAACATCACTGGCAAAGGGACACGCTGGCTGCAGCTCCCCAGAGACCTCACATCCATTGTAAAAAGCATTGCCTACAAACTCTCAGTTTGTAACTGAAATGGAGAAAGCTGTACAGGGTCCAATAGACCGCGGCTCTGACAGGCAGTGGGGCCAAACACTGCTTTTAGTGAACAATGCCCCAGTCTTCCCTTGACAGACAGAGCCCCCCAGCTCTCTCACTCCCCTGGCATGACGAGGAGAAGAGATGGAGTCATGACCTGCCTCTGCGAGGTGCCACAGGAACACAGCTTCGTTCACCTCCATCGATCACAATGGCCAAACCTGTAGCTGACACTCCCACTCCACTTTCGTCGGGTACAGCTGAAATGGGACCTGTACGTCATCAGCCAGACTAGATATTTTAAGCTAACAGCCTACCTTGTTCTGAAGGCAACAAGACACACACATGTACTTTTATGAACACAGGACAAGTTCCCCTTTGTAGGGATAGTTAGCAGATTCTAAATGCAATCACAGGAACAGTTCAAATTAAAGACCCCTCCAGTGCAACCTCATGCCTCCTTCTCAACCTTATTTTAGCAGTCAAAAAACTGGGCAAACTTATAAGAGGGGATAAATGCCTTCCCAGTTTCCTCACGTACCCCCACTGCTCCCTGAAATTTAAAGTATGAACACCTCCTTAATACAACTGCAATGAATGCCAGGTTTCTATTTTTACTTCTCCTCTTCTTCCAGAGCATTTCTCAGCCTCACTAACCTACTTGACTTGATTACTTGTGGGAGAAAATCCATGCCCCAGATTCATTACAGGTTCTGCAAAGGAGCACCGCAACTTGTTCATGGCACACTTATTAGTCAAGGTCAATAAGCATTTCCTAGCTAGAGGTAAAGGAGCTGGACTGTCATCTGCAGACACAGCATACAAACAGCAAGGGTTACGTTTATATGAAAATTATGCCAAAGATAGCAATATAGTAAACAAGTGGTTTACGACTGTTACATTAAAAATTCATTTCTCTTCCTAGCCTCTAGAGAAGCAGAACAGGAATCACTCTGATTCCAAGGGCTACAAGCCCAGGCCCATGCTTCTTGACTGGGAAGTAAGCTCTACCAAGCCTTTTGCAGGCACACAGTTTTTCTTCCGCAGTTTTCTTGCATTACTAACCGGTGATGTTCTGCAAGCATTTTCTGCTGCTTCCCACCAGCACAGGTAGAAAAGCAGCAGAGTTCTGGGCTGGCTTCTCCTGTGCTTGCAGTGGAGGTAATGAAGGGGACTGCTGACTTTCCTGTACAAATCATGCAACTAGTCTCCCTACAAGATCAAACACAGGGAAGCCACAAATCCTGCACCATTCTTATTTTGAATGTCATCACTATCTGTCTCTGTTAAAAACAAACAAACAAACAAAACTAAACCTGTTGGTTACAGAAGACACAGACTACCTAAGTATTTACTAACGCACACATAACCTGGACTTTTGATCCAACAGGAAGTAAAGTCTGATCAAGCTGTTTGTTGGCTGATCTTCTTTCCCACATTCATTATCTTAAACATGGCAGCTGATACGGTTCAAGCAGTTTAGTACAGCCTCAGCTGACTGCAAAGGGAGACAACGTTGTTCTGGGAGAATGAATTCCAATCATAACTAGCTTGTCACTTCCAGGAAATCGTATACACAAGATGACGCCAAACACAGTATTGATGGGGAATGGCTAAACGAACAACAGAAGATAAACTGCATCTTTTCCTGCCAGCTGAGATGGACAGTCTTCACAGCTAACCGCCCTATCTTAACACCAGTGACCCCATGCAAGAATATAAAATAATCCTTATAAAACAAAATTCCCACTAGTGACTAGATCAGTTTTGGTTTTATGCTAAGAATTTGTTATTTTAAAAGGTATCACATCTGAAAACACACACCAGCTTCAAGCTGGGAATTTGGGGAGTCTTGAGAGAATTCTTGGAATCCTTATTCTTTTATGGACAAGATTCATGGAGTTTGCTTCCTATAGCTTTGCACACAGATTATTACACTTTCCTAGTTGCTCAAAACTGAAAGTATAATACAGTGTTAACAGTACTATACATTAAGACAGTCCACTGTGTTCATTTCAGAAAAATAAAAATGAGGGTTTGAGTTAGTTGTTCTTTTTTTCTTTACTACTCCTCAGAGGCAACAGCTATACTGTGTCCATTCATTGACAACAAGAAAATCCACCCGTTCATTAGCATCTCCTCCTTTCACAGAAATACATTGTGCTCTCAGAGCAGGTAACAGACCACACAACTGGACAAACCAATTATTTTGTCAATTAAATCTCTCAACGAAATCATTTGCTAGTATATTGGTTTTGTTTCTGACAAGATGCACATACCTCTGTATGTCAAAGCTGTTCCTTGGATTTTTAAATGAAACATGACAGATTAATGAGCTAGGAGCAAACAGTTTTGTAAGAACAACAGCAACTTGTCGCATAAATGTATGCAGCAAGAAAGGAGCCAGGAACTTACAAGTGAATAGACAAGAACATAAAAGTTACTACCACTCCATCTAGTCTTAGTCATGTTTTCAGCTGTTCACCAGGACTGTCATGAAAAATATTCTCATATAAATAAAACTTCCTAACCCCAACTCTGGTGTTGGTGAAAGAAAAAAACCTGTACAAACCAGAACTAAACACATTATTTCCAAAAAGCACATACCACTGATTTGGGTAACGGCATCACAGTATTTACTCCCACTCTCCTTTCCTCTTGTAATGTGGCAAAAATAAAATGGTGTTTCTTAAAACTCCATTTCTTTCTCCCAGTGCCCTTGCAGATGAGGGTGGTGAGATGAGGTTTGCACTGAGGTCTTCACAATTTCAGTATTCTCAAGATGTCTCTATTGCACATTTGGAATACATTGCTAAACAGAAGTGGTTCAAATTCTGTTTTACACTGAAACATAATATTAATACTGAATATCCACTGCTGTTGTGCCCATCTTCACTGAACTTTATGCCCACATTGTTCTACTACAAGTTGAAGCATTAGGCTCATTGTCTGGACAATCACCGGTAAGAAAATAAAGTCACACACAGTTGTCAACTCACAAAGGGTAAAAGAACAAGTCAGACAGAAAGCAATTCAGTCACAACAGACAACAGTTGTAAGCACAGGTTGGAGTCTTTCAGGGATGAACTTGGAAAGAAAGTTCAATTGCACAGGAGCCCATTACAAATGAGAACAAATCTGTTTCGTAAGGAATCTATACAACATCAATGCGATCCTGAATGATTTAAATATGCAGCTCATTAGAGAGCAGGGAAGCCTGGCATGAGGAAAGAAGAAATACTGGTGATAGAGCTTGTTGTCTAATATTATCAAACACCAGCAATTAGCAGTCAACATACAATCTTTTTACTCATTCATATTTGATTGAAAAAAACCATAACGTAGGTAAGGGAAAGTACAGAAATGATATATTAACTGACCTCTCACTTTCACAAACAAAACTTTAGCACAGCTAAAGTTTTCGATGTTTCCTGCAAATACATCAAGGATCTTAGGCAGTTAGGTACCTAATCAGGTACTTGATTTTATGTATTGATGCAAAACCATATCACATTCAAGTGATTTAGCTACAAGCATTAAGACAAGTAGCTATAGCACTAGAACCTGGAGCCCAGTCCACAGCTACTTTATTCTAACGGCAATAGCGTAAAATTTGACTGATGCAAGGTTGATTCATTTCCAACCTTCATGCTTCTGAAATTAACAGCTTACCAAACCCGCCTGAGTATGACTCTCAGACACCCTCAGATAATTGTTACCATGTTAGATGGTAATGGTAATGATAGGAAAATGGAAGGGATAAAGTGAAGGAGAGAGAGAAAAATATTTTCTGCTTACTTGAGGACTTACTTGTCCAGCTCAGAAGCCCTTACTTCAACTCTTGATGACTTCCCCCTTTTTTCTTACAATAATCTGTCCCTTTGTATGACAGTAAGAGATAATTATTCACCTTGCGCTTAGTACGTGCTTCCATGCTCGGCCTTATAAAGAACTGGGTTGGTAACTGTCTCACATATGCATCTTAAAGAATAAAATAGAACCCGAAGACAAAATTGTTAACTGTGATTTTAATAGAAATAGTTTTGCTTAATTCACTTCAGTATTCACTTCAAAGTAAATATTCATTTTCTGGTACCAGAAGACACTTATACTGAACAGTGCCTACTGCACTGCTACTCTATTTTGTACCTGGCTGTACCGGCTGTATTGTGCTCTCAAGAGCCCTTGATTCTACACCTGGTTTGATTTACAGCATTCTTCGACACAGAAGAGAGCACTTGCTTGAGGTAACATTCGGGCCACCACGTCAAATTCATTCACAGAATTTACTGAGGAATGGGATACAAAGACAAGCATGTCACCTCTCACTCAGTAACAAATATCCAGCCTCCACTTGACAGCTTGGGCAAAGCATATCTCTTTCTTCGGTGCCATCTCTGCAGTGGTTTATCATCGTGTCGAAAAGCAGTGAGTGACTTGTGCAGATTATGCACCAAATCCATTGACAGGTAGGCAGAGTGTTACTAACAGCCAATGTTGGTTTTGGGGGGGGGGGGGAGGGGGGAATGTGAGGAAAGTGGCATTTTGCTTTCTTTGCATAAAGAGGTTGCATGGCTAGTGATGCTGCTATAGCTGAAGAATGACCCCGAATTTTAAATAACGAAGCAGACCGCTCTGCATTGCGGGACACTTATTTTAGCTACACACAATGACATTTGAAGATTGTCTAGAAAGGAATTATAACTCATCTGTTTCAGGTACTCTTATAGTTCCCCTTACAGTAGTATCTGAGCACCACAAAACCTTTAGTGTGTTTGTTTATCTTCAGAACACTTCCTTCAAATAAACAGGAAAGACAGGGAACTGAAGTTGAACATGAGTGATCTTGATTTGCTCATGTGCATCTTTGCAGACAGTATATTTTACCGAAGGTCACAAATAAAGCTTTTTGGTAAAGCAAGAAATTGAAACTTGGTATCATTAAAACAGCTTAGCCTTTTTAGCGGTCAGTCATCTCTGAAAATAAAAACTACCATAAACCTAGGATTGAAATAATAGTCCAGATACAAAAAGAAAAAAGTTACAAGAATTGATTTAAAGACAAACATGGAATCACTAAGGCTTTCTACCCCAACTTCTTCTATCAAACTGCATTTTTAAAGAATCTACAAAGGACAACTTGCACAAACAGAATACACTATATCAGCTGAAATCTGTATTAGAAACTTGCTTTGTCATATCAGAAACTTCACAGCCACAAGCAAAGTAAATTTAGGTTTATACACGTCTCCTCTGAACTTTGGAAAAACTACCTTTAAACCTATCAAATATTATGCTTCAGATTTAAAGAGAACTTACACCTCAGAAAACCCCATAAGATTCAGGCAGGCTATTTGCAAAAGGACCATACCTTCAGATTTATGCCATTAAGGATTTGATCCAGATGCCATGGAAGAAGGAAGAAAACTCTTATTCACTTGAATGACACAATAGGAAACCTTAAAAGATTGAGCAAAGGCTCAGTCTTAGACTGCACTTTATATTCAGGCATATAATTCAGGTGTGAGGAAGGAGGGTACAGCTGACCACATGATCTAGACCTAAGTACTACTCATGGGAACTGTCCAGCAACATATTTTACTCCTATTACTCATACAACTACAAAGGTACTTCTGAGAACAAAACAACACCCCCCCCCCAAAAAAAACAAAAAAAAAGAACTTTACAAAAACACAGACAACATTTTTCTTAAATTCAAGTAAAAAGCTGCAGAGGAATTTCCCAAGCTAGTCAAAATACAAAATTATCCTCCCAAATATGAAGAAGAGTCATAAGAAGAAACACATTTCTGAAAATCTCCCCTGAATTTCAGATAGCAGATGAGATTCACAGAAAGAAACATATCTTCAGTGTTGCACCTGAAGCGAAAAGCCCTGAATTAGGCAACAGAAAGCCAAAAGCCAGCAGTCTGAAATCAAAAAAAAAGAACATTCATGGGAACACGCACAAGACACACTGTTCCCCAGCTAAGGGTTAGAACCTGAGCAATGACTGAGAAAGAGCTGCTAGGCTGTCACTGCACGTCGCTGTTCCTACAAGACTGCTAACTTGTGTACTTTATAATGTTGATTTTCTTCCTATTTATTTTTTTCCTTCATGTTTCACGTTTCTCAGTATTGTATTTCATATCTTAGTTTCTTAGTTCACCCTGTGACTATGCATCAAACTAAATGTTTTAATGTTTTTTTCCAGCTGTAATAATGGCTGATTCATTAAAAATTAGGAATACTTCCTTTTATCTCTGTTGTTTTTATTCATTCACTTTTACTATGGCAATAATTTGTACCTTCTTTAAAAACATTGTTAGCTGTTGCAGAATAAACAACTACTATTAATTTAATGATTTGCTTAACAGCAGTTACTATCTTTAAGGTGCTTGACGTTTTCACAGGAAGGCAATGGGTTTAAATCCTTGCTAAGGTCTTCCTATGGTTGAGGTATAGTCTCACTAAACTAATGATGTTTCAGAGCCAAAATAACTCATTTCTTTCCAGACAAAAAAATACTTTTTCGGATAGATGTTCATGTACAACTTGCATCTGTTATCTATAAAGAAACACAATAGGAATCTTGGGCCACTTAAAAATCACACAGAAACCTTACCTGCAGCATGGATTCAGACAGCTTGAATTTCAGATATCATATTCCATAAGCGCAGACAACTCAGCAGGGAATAAATGTTCTTCTATAGAGCATAAAAATAGAAGAGAAAGTGACATTGTAAATGAGCAATGCCACAATATTGACTACATACTGTATGTTATTTTATTGATTTCAATAAGAGCAATACAATTAAAATGTAAGCCAATTATTTCTAGTCTGTATATTTATTTTTTTAGTTTGGGCTGGCATCTCTTAAAAACAAATACTATTAATCATTTCCTTGTTTTAAGTCTCCTCCCTCTCCAAACTTCAAGAATCAGTCCTCCCCATGAGTCCTCACTTGCCCTAAGACCAACCAGATCTACAGGACTTTATAACGGGGCCCAAAGCAGCACATTTTACAAATGTTCCTTGCTTCTGGTATTCACACATGATCAAATGGTGCCTCAATCTTATCTGTCATACAAAAAACACTTCTACTTATTTAAGCTTATAGGATTCATTTGGGAGAAAGGAGAAAGACAAGACTAGGAAGAGGAATTTTGAAGCCCTAAGCAATAGTCCTTGAAGGTCCCTGGGAGAATTCAGCTTCAGAACCTATTAGTAGAAACCTTGTCAGCACCAGCTCATTATGCAACAGTTGGGCAAGATACCTTGTCTGCAACACACAAAAATGGAGAAGGAACTGCTGCTGCCAGATCATCCGAGTGATTTACCTTACAAGGAAGAACCTCTTATTGAAGTAAATCCTGTTACTATTCATGTCTATCAAATAACAGAATTATAAACTGCATTGGGTTTTAAACCAGACTGACAGCTTTCCATTCTTTCATGCCTTCCTAACTGAGGAGCAGCTTACCTGCTAGTGGAAACAGAGGGGTGAAACTCCTGGATAGTAGAGCCCTCTACAATTGAGAGAAAAAAAAAAAAAAAGTTAAAACAACTAACTGGTATTTTCAAGCAGCTAAAAAGGAAGGTAAATTAATTAGTGCTGAAGAGTTAAATGCTAGCACTAGTTTCCTTGAGCACAATGCACTGTGTTTTCATGAAGTCAGCTGAAGTGAACAAAATCAGAATCTTCTCCTTTACCTTTATACCAGGAATCAGAGAACGCTGTGGAACAGGTGAAGGTTTAAAGTTTTCAGGGAATCAGCACACAATTTTTGCTGAAGCTTGCAAAATCGTATCAACTGGAAACTTTGGGGGGAAGTTTCCAGTTCCAAAGAAACAAGTGCCTTGATGGAGATACGTGTGCCATTGCTTTCTTGATCCAGTCTTCGGAAAAAAAATATAGTTTCCAATCAATTAGCAAAAATGGCAAAAGAACTTGGCCATCCACTATTTCATCAATACAGGCGAGATGTAAATTCCAGGGGCTCTTCATGATTCCCTACTAATATAGAGAAGATTTCCCCCCCACACTTTCCACAACAAAACTGCTCCCATCCCAAGAAAAACTGATGGCAGGAACAGGTTACAGGGCCTCTGTACCCTGATGGCCCAGGAAAGGTATGCAGAGGTACTACAGTTGTGCTTAGCTGTCATGCAGATAGAGAACATTCAAAAGTTTTTCCATACTTTTTAAACTAAAAAATAATAATAATAATAAAAAAAAATCACAGAGCACATTACCTGTCAACAACAAAAATCCAGATGCTTTTAAGATAAAATAGCATGCTGTTTTTTCTGCTGTTCTAATACTGCTATTATTTCAGGTCCATGGGATCCAGATACCATGTCAGATAAAGAAAAAAAAAAACAACCTAACGTTTCCAACAGGAAACATGGAATAGAGACTTGCATGGACCTTAAATCAGACGAAACACTGTACCCATACTCTAGGTAACTAGAGATCCTACTGTACAACATCTGTATCTTCTTGCTCAGATTTTTTTTTGGTTCAGCTGAGTTTATGTTGCTAACAAAATTAAGTTTCTAACCAATTTAGACAGCTCCAGTGTACAAATTATAAGGCCTATCATGGTGTTCAATCCCTAAATCAGGACAGACATTTAACTCAGTTACTTGAAAATTTCCAATTCTATCACTTTGATACTAAAGGTAAAATGAAATGGAAGGTGTTATTTTAGACAGGTAAACACCCATACCTACCTCTTCATCATTACTGACATTTTTAATACATTTGCATTAAACAGAGAACTGAAAGCCAAGTATTTTGACTTGGAACAAATTGAAAACAAAATAGGAAAAATTACCCTTAGTGTGTTAAAGAACAACTAAGGCAGTTCTAAGTAGGCTTTCTTAGATCCTTTCTTATCACAGACTATAGTCTGTTGTAAGATCCAGTGTTCATTTTGCTGTTTGACCCATTACTATGGGTCAGATGGTGCCAAATAATCTAACATGCACACTTGAAGACAGGTATCTAGAGTACCTGAGAGAAATCACCATTTGGAGTGTCTGCCTGTTTCCACTGATTAAAGAGGTGCCTAGAGAACTCAGACTGAGTAGGTGACTATATTTCAGAGAGCTGAAGTAAGGCGAGATGAATCCCACTGTTGGTCTTACTGGTGGGATGTTCACATTTTCAGTTATCTACAATGACCAGCATTCACAAACTGACAAAGCAAAGAGCTTCGACACATTTTCACACACATACACAAAAAAAACATGTTTTAATTCAGAGTTGGTTTGGGAAGGAATGAATTAAAATATAAATAGATTAATAAGGACTCCGTTATATAGATAGATATACATTCCATTTATGAAAGGTTAACACTATACTCTGCTATTTCCTACTGCCACTGCTATTTCTCTCCTTGCTATACCTATTGAATATTTATTCTACAGGCATACTATGAACACTATAACTCATAAATTATTAGAATGTAAATAAATTTATAACAGGAAGGTTACTATATTTGCATCAGATTTTGTATATATTTGTTTTCTGATTGGCACAGCCATTAGCAAACACTAGTCTAAATTATTTAAGGCAATCTCTCTCTGAGTCATGAACATATTAGCATGAATATATTAGCACTTAACATTAATGTTAAGTTTGCGTATCTGCTTTCCACAGCCTTTAAAAAATATCTCCTTGACACTCTTGTCCCTTAGTTGTCTTTTCCCTTAGTCAATGTGAAATTTGTTTCAATTTGCTTCCGAATGCAACACTTACAGCTTTCAGTTATTTTAAATGCCAAAGATTTTATCTGAACAAACAATAAACGAGGAAGGGAAATTAATTTGTACCTGCCTATCAGCTAGATTTTGTTATAGTCCTTGGCCTCCTGTCTTACTGTTACTGGTACAAAACGGTGTTTGAAAAGAACATGACTGTGCTCAGCAGTTCATGCAACATCCCTTTCCGGCACAGTTCTGCACACTATGCAGCCACAAGCTCAGCATGAAACCAGCCATCTATCAAGAGATTTCTGTTCTTGTCGTGGCCCTGTTAGTGTGGCCTGGTGAAGCCAATTAGCCTCAATATCCCCAGCCATGTAAGGCATATGTAGTATCTTGAAAAGTACTTTCAGCTCCACCAGCGAAAAATTACTATATGAGAATGAGCATTAGCTTTTATCACTCCTTCATAGGAAGTGACCTGTCTGAAAGATCCTTATTCTTTACTGGCATCATTTTGATGGTGGGCTGCAAAGGATATAATAACAGGAGACTACTACTCAAGATTCAGGCTACAAAAGCTTTGATACTGGAGAGCAGAACATTGCCCTTCATATAACACTGGAGTAAACGATTTTTTTAAAAAGCAATTACGTTGGTATAATTTGTTCTCATTGATTTAAAGAACATCCCTTACAAGCATATTGCAGGTAACAGCTCCCATAAAGCACCCTCTCTCTTTTCTTCTGCCAGACACATAACCCATAAGCACTGCATGCAGCTTATGAACAGCAGCAGTAGGGTTAAAGGTTTCCTGCCTAGTTTTAATTCATCCTACTGAGCATTTGAGTAATAGCTGCAACACATTTTAATAATTTACGTGCTTGCCTGTGGTTCCATGCAATGCTGTTTTAGCTTAGTACTTTGCTCCTAAAGATATGCAGCTGTCTCCTGCTTAGTATTTGACTTATCCCCTGACATAATTATGTTTATTTTTGCCCTGAAAAATTAGTGTGGGTTTTTTGATGAATTCCTTTTTAACTTTGTTCTTTCAGAAATATAATCTGACAAGAGAGTTTTGTACATCTGTATCAAGCTCATCTTTTAGTTCCCCACACTCAGTATTTGACAGCTGGATCATTCTGATCCAGAGAAACACTCCGAAAGTGCAGACACTGTCTGGTGCCAGGTGCACTACAGTTACAGAATCACTGGGATGGCACGCAGGACGTTCAGTTACGCTAATGTGATCTTCTGCTGTTCTTGGATTCTGGCTGAAAAGTCTGGCAGGCTTGTATGAGCAATGCTCACACATTGCTTTCTTACTTAAAGATCTTTATTTTCCCTTAACTTCAAAATAAGCTGGAAAAGTCCACTGTATCCAATTGTTAACAATTAAAAATACAGATAGGAAATGCAGGTTTCTGGTCTGTATTGGAAAAAATGACACTTGTAGTTTAAATATCTTTACAATTAATTATGGTACAGAAAAATAGACCATGTCACCAGTAGCTGACGAGGGTGCCTTATGGTCCTTGCTGGGTCACTCACACTGTGTTGACTTGCTAAAACTATCAGTGAGAGTGGTTCTTTACCTCTCAGGCACCTTTAGCTATTTATTTACAGCAAACACCAAAAGGTGTTTGCCTTAGCAACAGTCAACTGGTTCTTAACTGGAGCCACTGTGCTTTTGAGTGTGTTAGATTCTTAAAATTCAGCTTTCTAAAGAGAAAGTGTGAGTAAAATATGTCCCACTGAATACTTGCTCATTCTGTTCACCATAAAACTGCTAGCACATACTTATTGAAAATTCTGTGTGCCTCAAAAGATACCATTAATAAATACATCATATTCTAAAAAGCATACTTTTAGTCAAAGAAGCATTTGAGCAGAAATGCAAAACGTCAGAAAAATTTGATGCATCTCTGCCACCTCTTTCTACGGACACACTTTTTTCCTCAGACAGGCAAAGAAGAGCCACTCACCTTTACTGATCCAAGATTCAGTGGAGCAGCTTGTCAGACGGTAACCTCTGCGCCCCTTCAGAAAGCAGCTATCTGAAAGTTTAAACAAAAACGTCCAAGACCAAGTTAACCATGGTACAAGACTATTCCAGGTTCTCAGTTTGATCTCGTGCTGCTCAGTTCTGGAGTCATTCCCACAAAACCTGTGACATATGCAAGACCAGAATCAGGAGTTCTATTCCTATAAGGAGAAAAATTAATAGATTTTTGAGATTTAAAACAGAAACTAAAACTGATGTTAATCTGTAGGGAGAAACCACCAATTTGCTGAAAAAGTGCTTCTACAAAGCAAAGGCTGTAATTTCATTAGAGACTTTTCTTTACATGGCAGCTCTTGCCCCACCCCATAGACTTCAGCATTCCCATTAACGAATGTTGATACAATTAGGGAAAGAGCTGACAGAAAACTCTCGCCCTGGAGTAGATGTGGTAAAACTGGAGGGCAATTTGAACCATGAAATTTTTGCAAATAAATTATTTCCTTCTGTCATAGATAAACTCTTTATTTGCACCCCTTTATTTTAAGGAAATAAAAACAGATTAAATAAAAATAAATCACAAATTCTCTTATTTTTGGCATGTGTAGGAACTCAGAAATACTCCAGTGGTCATCTGTTTAATTCCTGCAGCTGATGTAAAATAAGTAGCAACAACGCATGCTTCTTACAGAACTCCATGAAACTAGGATCTGGAGCTCTTTAGGGAGCCTTTCAGACCTCACACACTTCAGACATGAGGTTACCACCAAGCACAACAAAAAGAATCAGTTGTGTCAGCTTTGAGATGCCAACAGCCATACAAAGAGCAGGGAAAGATACCAAGCTGGTTTCACACGGGGGACAGAACAGCCAGCAGAAGGTGCAGCTATGGGGCTGGAATTTACTGAAAGATCAAAAAGGTCATAATTTAGGTAACTTGTTGCCAGAGATTTTTGTTAGTTGATTGCTTAGTCAAGAAAACATTTTTTTAATTAATGGTTGATCTTTTTGTTTCAAATTTTTAATAGAAACAGGTTTTTCATCTGAGAAAGAGAGACTGTGAAGTGTATGCAAAGGTCTGGAAAATACAGCTTTTGCCCTGAGAAAGATTAATCCTATGCAGCTGTTCTCCTGGAATATTTTCAAATGTGTTCAATAAACCTTAAAGATTTGTTACAGAGTGGTGACAATTATTTTGCTTGACCAACTTCACATTTTCATGAACTGTGAAAGCTTAAACTTTGAGGTAAGATAGCATGTAGTGATTTGGATGATTAATAGACACAGAAAGTTTTTAATGGAGACCATCACCCGAATGCTAAGACACTAAACACCACTGTGCTCTTATTCATCTCCATTAGTTATTCCTGCATCAAGCAGCTTATTTTACAGAGACTGCTACATACTGTTCATTTTCCTCAGGACCTGTGCATTTTCCATCTCACTGGTGCAAAACTTGGCTTTTTGCAGCTGTTCATGATACATGCGAGAAGGTAAAGAAAAAAGCTTGAGTTAGCACGCTTTCTTGATTTTAACTTTTTTTTCAGTCTAGTTTAAGACTATCTTCCTGATTTTCACTCTTCCTCCCAAAACAATTTCTAGGTGTTTTCAATGAATTTATCATAATTGCTTCAGCTGTTTCCTCTCACAAAGTTAGGCCCTAATTCAAAAGACCATTTAATTGTCTTTAAATTTAAACATGTTCTTAAGCTTTTTGAAAATCAATTTGTCATGGAAGTAACACTAACAGTCCTAATTCAGAAAAGCACACAAATCCTTGTTTAAACTCTCTCCTCACTAGGGATGTTTCTCTATATCAGTACTTCAGCATTACAGTGTGACATTTTCAAGAACACTCAAGTAATACAGCAGAACAAGTTTTGTTCGCTTGGAGGTTGGCATTTTTGAAAAATTATACTGTTGCTGAATAAGGCTGGATTTGGAGACTGTTTTGAAAAGCTTTTGCTGAATTGCAGCTTCTTTCAGTTCATTTATTTCAGCATAGAAATATGTTGTCCAAGCTTTTTATTTATTTCTGGCTCTCGTATTTCTTCTGTCACATTTCCATTGGTAACCAACATAAACCATCTGCTTCCACCTGCTTCAAAACATAAACCTTCAGTTTATCCTGAAGAATATTGTCTCGCTAGGGATAAAAAAAAGAAGCACCTCTTTTAAACATTCCTTTAACTTGATATCTTGGGAATGGGTTTAATCGTAGCTGCTGCATCACAGCCTCTCACAGATAATATCCTTCCTGTTGCGAAGCAGCCAGCACTACATGGCAGAAGTCCAGAACAGTCCTAGCGAGTGCATACCACAGCTGAATTCTGCCTCCTGTGCTTTGTATTCTGCATCTCTGCCAGTACGATTTAATGTACCATCCTTTCTTCTTCCTTCTTTCCCCCTTTCTGCAGATGTTTCTGTATATAAGGCTAATAACATCAGTTTTTTCTATAACTGCATTCTCTTCCAGATCAGAGCAGGTGATGGTTGTTCTACTTAATATCCTTCACTTATATTGCGCTTTCCCAGACATTTGTGTCCTCTCAAAACCACCTTAATTTTGTGCTACTTTTCTTGCCTCAGATATTTCTAGCTGTCTGGACACAGGCAGAAAGTTACCTTCTGATTTTACCACCGAACACCTGCTTCAATGGTTTGATCTGGCCGTTAAAATATGCGCAATGAGAAGGACACATTCACACCGCCCCTCCAGGTCTGGAGAGGACAGTTCTGGCTGGTACTCCTCCACCTTTTATCATCAAGAGATTAAACTTCCTGGTCTCTAAGCATCCATAAACATTCCCAGTTGAAAAATACAGGCAGAATCTAGGTCTCGGCGCAACTCGCTGACAACTAGGCATACTCTATGGCGTATTCTTGGGCCAATTCGGTAAGTCTCCTGCAGCTACAAGTGCTTATTCGCACAGGCATCCTTATTACAGGGAACTTTATAGCAATGCATGTTATATTTCCAAGTTATCTACCTAATAATTTAGATACTGTAAGATGTGTCCATTATTATCCAATCAGAGTTTGGAAAAATGACTTCATGAGATTTAGATAATCACAGAACATGAATTCAAATGACCAAATGTAGCTGTCTCAATGAGTCTGAAGCCTGAAAAGTGTTCACAGAATAGTAGTAGAGAATACAAAAATACTTTCAGCCCAAAAACTGATCACAGATATGTCTCATTAATCCCTTTACTCATTCTACAAAAGGACCAGGAATGCCCCATTTGTAATTTCTTCCTTAAAATGAATTGTTACTTCTGCAGCCTCCTGCAGAAGATCTACTACATAGCAAATAAATATTGAAGATGAAATCATTCAGGAAAACAAAGAAAAGTAAAATTTTCCAGACAGTTACTTGATCAAAACTATTCACCATTCTGCAATGCATTTAACCCCAAAATTAAAACAATTACAAAAACATTAAAATAGAAATAAATTGTCATTAAAAATAATATTTTGCATTCAAATACATTCAATTCACTGAACGTAATTAGATTGGTTTTAAATTTTAAAATATCACAATGAAAAATGTTTCATTTCACCTCCCAAGCTCCCTCCTTTTTAATTTCACTGGAATTACCTCAGGCTTGGACAAGTTGGCCTCTGGATGTTCCCATTTCTTCACTGGTCTTTGAAGCAGATGAACCATCTAAGTTAGACAAGACCTCTCGATTTTCATATGTAACATTAACGGGGGAGAGAAATTTAAAAAAATGAAGCAAGACTATTTGCTTTTACACAATTCTCACGTTTCTCTAAATGGGAGTGTGATCTCGTTTCTGTGTCAGAAGAACTGCAAGTTCTTGGCACCGGATTCAGTTGCTTTGCCTGAAAACTTTGTGGTTAAACGAGTTTTCATCTGGAGATGTAGCAAGGCTTATTCTGAATGCTGAGACTTAGTTCCAGTGTAATACTATCATGAAACAAGAACTCCCAGAACAAAGAGCTGAACATTTGGGATAGCAATTTTTCAACCATTAAAAGTTGGAATCTCTACACAACACAACACTGCTGACCACTGAGTGGCAGTGTAAGGAAAACAAGGCCAAAAATAAGTAACAATTCACGCGGTCTTTCAGTGAATTCCTATCATCACAGAAACTATCTGAACATTCAAAATATTCCCATTAGGATAGAAACCATTCATCAGGAAACACTAGCCCATGTGCCATACTGAAATTCTGGTCCTGCTGGCTGTTTACAGTATTTCAAACATGAAGCATTTAGTTAGAATGCTATATCTGCATCTCAAACAAATACAACATTTAAGAGAGGATTACAGAATCTTCAGGTTGTTTTAAGAAAATTCAAAGGAAGCTTGTGGTTGTCTGTTAGAGTATATAGGACTCCGCCTTTAAAGCTGAAAGGACTATAAATCAATGCATCACTAAAACGCATAATGTGGAAAAAAAGACAGCATTCAATATCAAGTGAATATTAAAAAAATAATGAAAAACTTTCCTGAGGAAAGGTTTGGAGCTGAATAACATCTACAAAATGTACTATAAGCTATACAGCTCTAAAAAGAATAATTCCCTAAAACAGTAATTTTCAGTTGCTTTCAAATAACCAAAAAAACCCCCGAGTTGCTGAAACAACAGAGAAGTCAAAAAAAAGAAAAATGAACTGATAATAAGTATTTTCACTAAGATTTATTTATGAAGGCCTGAAAAAGACAAAATGGGCTACCATCCATAATCTGGTAACAGCAATTTACCTACCTTTCCAGATTAACAGAAGTCAGGGAAAAAAACAAAAACATGTTGGGACAAAATATTAGTTTTACCGAAATGGAGAGACTCAGGATTTCACATACATCTATTCCTTCTTTAGCTAGTGGACCTTCTCTCTGCTCAGTAAACACCCCACTGTATTGAGGAATGCTGGACAAGCAGAACAGGAAATTAAAAAAAAAAAAAGGATGTTAAAAAATATGGAAACTGAGAAAATGTTTCTTATTTGCAAATAGCTAATTTTTTAAAAAGTAAAATGTGAGAGAGGAAGAAAGATTGCATTGCACTGCATACAGAAAGGTGGTAACAGATGGCTGGGTGCAACAGTCTATAGGCTAGGAAGATGAAAGCAACACAGAAGCCTCTTTCAAGATAGAGTAGTTCTGCACAAAAGATGAATCCTTCCTTTTTTATGTTGCTTCTTAAGATGCGGTTTCGTGTTCAACTTAAACCCAGCTGAACCCATACTCATGTCTGCATGTTCCTGCCCTCGTTCGTGCCACCACTAGCAATCACCGGTACGGGGCAAGTCAGATCAGCATGCTGATGTGGCTGAAAGTTTATTTTTTTCTTCCTCTTCCAGTTCCTGCATGACCACACAACTGCTCGTACCAGCACGAGGAAGGCAGGGCACAAGCATTTCTGGGAATTACAGGAGAAGACAGGATTACCCTTTTCAGCAGCAACTGCACGCTCTTAGGGTGATTTATAACAGTAAATCTGGGAAACTAAGATCATAGAATAACCACATTTTTCTAATCTTTCCTATTACTCTGAATTATGAGAAACCTGAAACACCCATTTAGAAGAGCTGCAATCAAGTAAACCCCAAGGTACCTAGTATCAGAAGTATCACTTCTCCTGTGACGAGCAGCTCAATGCATTCATAAACCTTCCTTGCAGAAAGTGCTGAATATATGGTGTATTTCACTCTTCGGAGTTAATTAAGGAACAGACTTAACAGGCCAAAAATTATTATGCAATAATTTATGTATAGTGTGATAAACATGGAGCCAAATACAGAATATTGATGCAATTAAGCAAAAATTTCTGTAACACTTAAGAGGTTATGATATGATAATTGTGAAATTAGAAAAGGACGCCATAAAAAAAAAAAGAAGAAGAAAAATACAAATATTTGTCAGTCTGCCTGAGTGGGCTGTGTTGGATTACTAAAATTGCCAACAGCCAACACCGTGTGCTAACACGAGATATCATTCGTCTATTTTATACCAACCAAAGAGCTCGTGGCCTCTTGCTACATCACCTTGTGCTACAATCTCTCCAAATATTATAAACTAAAATGGATCAATTTGACTGAGCGTAGAATTATTTAACATCAACCCATGAATTCACTCAGGAAAAAAAAATCTGAAGACGCCACCACAGGACGTGGTCCAAGTTGGATTGCTGACTTTATACATGTACTTACGTACAGGCAAGAAAAATACAGCAAGAATATGAAGTGCAAGGACACAGTTTCCCTCTACGATGCAATTAAGGGCACCGGACGCCGAGCACAGAAGTTAAACGCTGCTGTGGAGAAGGACGGACAAAGCGGGGCCTGGCGCGGGCGCAGGGAAGCACGACAGCCTCTGAGCCTCCCCTGAGGCTTTGATCCAAGCCCGGCAAAGGCGGGCAGCCCGAGGGGCCAAACCAAGACCGCGCAGCGCAGCCCACCGCGCTGCCGCCGCCGCTCGGGCAAACCCTTCCCGCCCTTCGGCGCCCGCCGCCGCCGCTGGCCGCGCCTCCCTCCCTCACCGCCCGCCGCCCTTCCCGCGCAAGCGGCCCCCGGGGGCCTCTCCCGCCCGTCCCCCTCCATAAACACAGCCCAGTGCTTCTCTCCCCTCGCGCTTCGCAGTGCCGGCGGCTGCGCCCTCTCTGGCGGCGACACCGCTGCCGCCGGGCGCGCACGCCGGTCCGCCCGGCCCCCGCCGCGGGGGGGGGAGGAAGGAGACGCTTCCAGAAGCTTCTGCCGCCGGCGCGCAGGGCGCCTACCTGCGGCGGCTTCTCCTCCCCGCCCTTCCCCGCCGCGCAGCCTGCCGCCAGCTCCCCTGTCCCTCCATTGAGCACAAAGGGTTTCGTGCCACCTCGACCGCCAGCGGCCCGCAGCCTCTGAGCGGTGGCAGCGGCCGCGGGTGCCCGGCCGTTGCCCGCCGGGGCGTCGTGCGGCGCAGGAGCGCGGCGCCGCCGCTGAGGGCAGCGAGAGGCACCGGGCCGCAGCTGCCCGCGCCGCCCCGTCGCGTTAAACCTCTCAGCAGCCCCCGGGGGGGTAAAACGGACTGGGGGGAGGTCGGGTGGGAGCGGTGAGGTGCTGCGCGAGCAGTCTGGGGGGAAAAATCCCTCGGCAAAGTCCCCCGGTAAGGAGACCCGCAGGCGCGGCTGCGCGGCTGACTAACGGGGGCGGCTGAGCGCTGGCAGCTGCTGGCCGTACTGTGAAGTTAGGTAAAGCACAGTAAACGCCCCCCGCGGCCCCTCTCCGGCCGCACGCGGGGCACGGGCACGCCACAGCTTTATGCGGCAGCAAAACGGCCTCTTGTCTTGTTTTCCCACCGGCATGGTTTTCCCAACGATGCCCAGCGCCTTTTTTGATTCTGCGTTCAGCACAGAGTCATTTCGTTTCACTCACCTGCACCGAATCCGATTTGCTGCCTTTTGCCTGCTCAGTTTCATGGGGTCCCTCTGCAATCCCTCGCCACCAGCATGGCATTTAACTGCTTAAAAGAAGTAAATAAATAAAGCAAATAAAACTAGTCCCGCAACCCATGTAATTCCCTTTCCTAAATTTGAATTTAGCCTGTTTTCTCCTGCTGCAGCCCTAAACCTAATTGCATTACAGTCACCGCAACAGAGCATCTCTCCCCCTAATACCTCCTAAAACCATAAGTTATGTGTTAGGAAACTCCAGGCTTGACCTTTCTTGGATGAGGCCTGGGCATGGTTTGGGAGAGAACGGGAAAGCACGCTGCTCCGGGCTCAGCTCCTCCTGCCCTGCCCCGGCTGGCTTTATGAAATGGAAACCAAAACTGCTTCTGAGATGGACCTCAGTAAATTCATAGAGTGGTGACTGAGGTAACCGGGGTAAAGCTTTTCCTAGTGACCTGCCATGCTCAATTGCAATGATTTTTTTGTATTGTCAATTGACAGAAACAATATAAAATGCAGAGCTAAGCAGAAACTCTTAAGACAGGAAAGACAGACTATACTTCTCAAGCTCCTCCTGAAAGAGCTGAAGGATGATCTCCTTAAGAGGAAGTAAGGATAACTGGTTGTTTTGTTTGTCTGGTTTTGCGTTTCTTTATCTGTTTTAGATAGCGATTACATCTGACCATAAAAAGAATCATAATCATGAGACATTGAATAACGAGACTGCTAATACAAAAGGGGCAGGCAGCAAGCAGACTGTCACAGGCAAGCTTGGTTTGTGGCTGCCGTGAGGAGGTGTGTGATCGCAAGCTCACCTCTCGGCCTGCTCCCGCCTGCCATGCAGCAGGCAGCGGCGCTAGCAGGCAGCAGCCAATATGCTCCCCAGCGAGCTTGTGGCCGGCTTGTAGCAGTGGTTCGCCGAAAGAATATTGCTCCCTGAGCCATCCCTCATCATTTGTGCCAAGCGAACCTTAATCTGGCCAAGCATATTTTCAATTTCTGCTGTTAACAAAGCATCAGGTAATCCTGCCAAAGCGCTAATGCATATAACCTTCCTTCCTGAACAGATATGTGCAAGGCTGCCAAGCTGTAAGACTCGGAACAAAGCATCTCCTGAGAACCTGTGTGCACTGAATTCAGTCATAGCATCCTGCCAGTAAACTAATACAGTATCTTGATACAAAATCATTACTATAAATCCATTAGCATGGTAGGATCATCCCCTGTAGGCACAAGAATCTGATGCTTAATGGAGGCTACCCCAGCAGTGCTTGGTAACTTCAAGTATGTCATTATCGTCTCCGCCAGGGTATCTTTTGTGATTCCAAATTCACTCTGGGGGCATCAGAGATTGGTACATCTTCAGAAAAATTATTTTCACCAATAAATTCCTGCAACAGAGGAATAGTGCCTGAGTATCAACACCTCTAATTCAGGAGTAACCAAGACTTGAGCCAGGTACAAAAAGCCTGTGGCAGAACTGGAAAGAGAACTCATCTCACTGCGTTCTTAGCAAGTGATTGTGTTTTCTGTATGACATACGTTGCAGCAGCTGCCTTTCAGCTTAGCATGGTGTGCTGTCTCTTTTGAGGCCACCACTTATAAAGCATTAAGTCTTAGGAGGTACCTGCATAACCATACTCCTAACCTGCAAGACCCTCTATGCATTTTATAATATATGACATTACAAAGATGGGACAAACTTACAATACCAACACTAATTTTTTGGTGTAGTGTTTGTAAATATACTTACTATATAAAATCAAATGGAAGTGGATTGAAAATGCATCATTTTAATCAGAAAATACATACACCAATAGAAATAAATCAATGCAATGGACAGCATGGGAGACTGCAGTGTAACAGCATGATCATAATCAAAAAAAAAGTTTGTGAAAAGTAAAGTGCTAGGAATGCAAAATTTAAAATCTCCCATTTAGCCTCTAAGAACCATTTGCAGCTCAGTATTTTCAGAGATTATCACAATGACTCCATTAACTTATTGGGTCAGTAGGAGGCTTTCCTATACTTCTGCTTAGTAACAAAAGTTTCCTTTTCTTTTTTTCTTATCACCACCTCTCCTTTGGTTCCCCATCTCAACTACACACCTTTTTCACCAGTCTTCTCCACCTCTCCCTCACATACCTCTTTTGTATTTCATTTTAGGCTGCTAAAGAGAAGGTGATATTTTTTCTTTGGTGAATAATTCAGCTGAGTACATGATGTCCTACTTTAGAAGATGATGGCACCCTCAGCCAAGTACACACTGAGTGGATAAGCACTGGCTGCTGACAGCCCCCAAAGAGGTTATCCACAGGCTATTACTACTGAAAAGTGTTTCCAGTTGAGTTAGGTGCTGTGTGAAGTTTCCTTGGTGATTTGCTTACAACTATCAGATCATGGCTCATCAAATTTACAGATGACAGAAGGACTGATGGGCTGATGGATAATAAGGGAGAACAAGGCCGTTCTACAGAGCGATCTGGATCACTTGGAGAGTTAGACCCATTCAAACACAATGCTGATGAAAAAAACAAATACAAGCTTAGCTATCAAAGAACAAGACATCAGGATTTACTTGTGAGAAGAGAGGCTATTTTGGAAAGGTGCAGCTAAAAAACTGAAGGGTCACGGTAAATATGCAGCTAAAATACCAGCTTGCAAAGCAACAGTAAAAGAAACAAAGAAGGAAAAAAGGTAAGAAGGATAATGTGTTTCTCACATAAATAATGAAGTGGGGAATAGGACCAGAGAAGGCATTTCTCACTTGTCTGTAGATCATTGACTGGCAAGACCAGTATTAAGATAAGGTACAATCTGGCACACAGGAAAGAGACACTACCTTTATCAAAAGTTAGAGATGTTTCCTTAAAATGAGAGAGTGTTTGTATGGTTAGCTCATCTAAAGATGATCAAGTGGTGGCTTGATTACAATGCATAGGTATCATCGTGGGAAAAAAATACCGAGTGCTAAATTGTTCATTACTTTCATATAAAAAGACATAAGAAGAACCTGCAGCTAGCACCTCAAGGTAGATAAGTGGAAAAAAAATGCCTTACGTCTCAGCAGTTTGTGTTGTTGTTATGCTATAATGAGAAATGGTGAATGAGAAACACACTTGTTATCTTCCAGCTAGGCATCTTAGTCAAACAGAAGGGTTTTGACTTGCTAAAGTGAAATGCTATGACCTTCTTTCTGAAACTATTAGATTAAATGAGCTAACAGTTTCTTCTGGACTTAAAAATCTGTGAAAAAAATTTTTTTTTTTTGGCTATACCTATGTGTGTGCTATGGAAAAAAACTGTTCTTAAGAAAATCTTCCTTCATCATCTTGACTCCCTTCATCAGCGAGGGCAGGCAGCACAGCTTTTAACAGCTTGCCAAGAAAACATTAATTTTCTTTGCATTGGTTAATGTCTACTGCAGATAACAAGGTTCTGGGACCTCCTTGCTCTGCTCATGCTGCAGAGACAAAGCAAACATCTGGTATGGGGGCTTTGGGAGAGCTACAGGTGGCCAAGAGCAGCTTAATTTGCCTAAAAATTCTTGAGTTAGGAACCACTGACAGCTGAAAATCTGCTTTGAGTTTGACAGAAGAACTTTGAGAAACATGTGCTGGAGCTTTTGTCCTCCATGCATTACTTAGCAATTGCTATTACAAGTAAAATTTGATTTTTGGCACAACTTAGCCTGCCAAGACATGTAGGTTTTGTGATTATTTGAAGACTCCATCTCTGTGATTTATATGTTCTGGTTTATTTGCATTCTCCAGGCTTTCTTCCCGGCATTCCACACCTCTTTTGTTGACAGGGAGAGTGGCACCTCCAAATGAGTCAGAAAGTGTCAGTTTTGTCCTGCTTCCTTGCAGAAGGATGTAGGATTAGAGTAAAGGAGTTTCTCCAGAACAAAAGAAAACAAGTCACTGTGAAAGAGTCTGTAAACTCCACTGGCAAAATGAGAGAGGAACCAAATGGGCATACTTTTGTACTGTGAGACGTAGTTTCACACTAAAAGCATAGAATATTGACTAAAGAAAAGGGAGAAATCTCTTCAATTTGAAATAAAAGCTTTGATTTGCAGGTGTCAGGATATGCCAGACACTCCAGCTTAAACTTTAAAAAAAAAAAAAAGTTGATGATGGAAAGGAATGCCTGGAAATAAATCTTGGTTTTCATCTGCTTTTTTTTTTTTTGTCTGTCCTCTATACTTCTTTTGTGTTAGCCAAAGTGAGGAGGAACTGTTCAGAAACTCTTGCTAAGCTCATGCAAAGGCTGCTTTTGGTATTGCATGTTCTAATGAAATAACCATAAATCCAGAAGCACCTCCCAGATGAACACCAGGAACAGGTTCTGAGAGTCTGAGGAGTTAGAAATCGGCTCTGGTCACAGGGACCTAGAGCAGGGGGCTCCCATTTCCGTTAAGGACTAACAGAGAGAGCTTTTAGCCAGAAAGTGTTGCCGGAGGTTGCTGGTGTTGGCCTGCGCAGGCCACGGGAAGCTCAAGACTTTGGACTGTGCTTTAGCAGGAACAAGGGTGGCTCCTGTACACAACCGTGCCTATAACTGGGTTTGGTTTTAATCCGTGGTCAAACCAGGGAGCAACGCGACAAGCGACGTGGAAGCGTTCTGCTGGGAGCACTGGCAGAACGGGAGGGAAAATATTGCACTCAAATTTAATTTCAGTATTAGCCTCCAAATTGGCAAAACCAGAAAAAGAGCATTTGTGCTTTGTCTGTTTTTTCTTCTATTTATTATAGTAAAAGTGAACTTTGAAAGTCTTTTTTCTTTTACTCTGTAATAGAAATTCATACCAAGTTCCTACCATGCTTTTCCTTGAGAGTAGAGTACTTGTAGGTCTAGGACAACACTCAAAAGGGAGACCTGAAATCTCAGAACTCATTTATCTTTGTGTTCTTTAAACAGGAAGATCATGAAAAGGGAAGATCTTGATTAAATATATGACATCTGCCCTTTTCAGTTATCTTCTGTGCAGAAGTGATGGTGTAAATGTAGACATAATTACTGCCGGATGTAAACAGGAGCAAATTTGTAGGCAGAGATAATATTTTCAATGAGACTAATACTATAGTCTGAAAAAACAAAGCAGCTTTCAGAATTATGCAGGCTGAAGCACTGATCCTCAAAGTAAAATACAACTTAAAACTAGTGACATGAGTTTAATTTAAGCACCTTAATAAATAGATCAAAGAAGTTTGTACCTGCAGACTAAGGAAGGGGAAGAATATTAAAAAGTAGAAACTTGGTACGTCATTATTTTCTATTTCAGAGGGGAAAAGCAGGTTCTCCAGAAAATGGAAGCCTGTTGCTGGACATTCAGGAAGGTAAAAAATTGTAACAGGGCATACAACAAGTATATTTATTGGCTCTAAAATTTCTGTGTAGCAGTATTACTTCTTTCTTCTGCTACAGTGTAATGATTAGTATAATCAAATTAAAACAGTGGTTCTCAATTTGCATTTAACTTTGAAAAGTGGCATCTGTATTTCAGTGCAGAAGAAGGATTTCTGTGCCTGTTCCAGTTCACTGAGTCTCTTAAAAGACAGTACTTCTCCCTTGGCTCTCTTAATTATGGCAAGACCATAACAACGTGTAGGTTCAGTAAGGAAATTCAACACAAATAAGAGTATTTTTTATATTTCTAAAACTGAATTATAAAAATAGAAAGCAAACAGCAACCTTTAAAGCCTTAATTAAAAACCACAAAGAAATAAAAAGAGGGCATGACCGGATGCCTCTTTCCTTTTTGCAAGTTGCAAAGTTCCTTCATCCAAAAGACAAGCATTCAGAAACAGACTAGGAGCAGTCTGGAGAGGGAAAGTTGTTCAGCCGGTCGCTCCTTTCTGCTTTCAGTACAGAGGACACCACATCCTAGGAGAGCTCTCTGTCACTGCTGTCTGTTCATCACCCATTATTTGACAACTAAAAACTTCTGTTTCCTCTTCTGTGGGGGAAGGGAATATCACGTAATGCAAGAAACTAGGCTCCCCCCAGACCTCTTCTGTTTTCCAGCTCGGATTCAGCAGGAAGCTGAGGTCACGGATCTCAGACAGCAGGAAGTTTCTGAATTACACTTTTTTTTTTCTTTCTTTAAACTATGTCAGTGATCACTGACAGTAAAGCTCTGAATAACATTCTTTGCTGTGGGAATTAAAGACACGAGGGAAACTAAAGTGATTAGTTTTAAAACTCAGCAACAACGAGCCCTATTATTAAAATCCATATTTATTCTGATCTTCTTTTGTATATTCTGAACTATTATTGTGACAGCTCAAAAAACTTTAAAACAAATTCTTATTTGAAATACTGCTAATCTATCTGAGAAGACTGATTAAACTGAGCTCACTGAAAGTCAAAGCACTCACAGTAGTTTTCCAAGAGCATATATAACAGGCAAATATGATACAAAGATGCACGGCATGCAAGTTGTAAATTGCAAGTTAGCAATGGTCTCTTGAGTATTTGTGTGTACGTGTAGAATGAGGCCATACAGGGGCACTGGACAGTTAGCAAAGAAAAAATGAATGAGGCCAGTTCAACAGAAAGACACTAACATAACATGTCGCAGCATGCTTTTCAGTAGACTCTTGGGGGTCATCAGCAGTTAAATTAAAGATTAAAGATGCTCTGCAAATATGGACAGTGAAGGAAGGAATGAAATTACAAGGTAGAAAAAACAGAATGAACAAAAAGAAATACTTCTCTTCAGACAATGAACAGTACCCAATGCCACCAGAAGATATTGAACATGGTTTACTGGAAATTGCATTTTTATGAAGCTTAGCTTAGGAAATGTGGTCCAATTCCCAAATACTGGTGAGGTCAAAAACTCAACAGAATTAAAACCAACGAATTGGATGCTTACATTTGTATCATAAATATGTAGGGACATCAGTAAAAATTTGGAAAAATTACTGAAACCATATTACAGGGCTTATATCAATCTTTTTTAAAGACCAGAAGGCAATTGGCTGATTAACTCACATCTATCTACAAAATAGATCCAGGTCTTTTACCTGAACGATATGTATTGGCTGTTATCAGAGATACTGCATTAGACCCATAGAAACTAAACTGGATTATGGGCAACATTGGTTTCTTGCAGACAAAGCCACTTATGCTACGATGCAAGTTGTCTGAAAGATCCAAGTATTATGTTGTCAATAGTTGAATGCTGTTATCCACGAGTTAGCCAAGACTGGCAATGAGCCTGGTCCTGTGGAACAATTCTCAGGGAAAGAAAAGTCCTTGTTCTGCTACGCCAGCCACAAATAACCTGACAGTTCATAGCTATTAGTACCAGTGGCTGTGTAACTGGAGATGTTATCCACAATGTATTATCTGCATTACAGCAGCATCTCAGAAGGAATTCAAGCATTACATTTAGAACAACAGTCCTCACTACAAAGAAATTAAAATCTATACAGACACAAGCTATAAAACATAGAAGAAACATGACTGTTCTTTTAGATGTACACAAGGGGAAATGATGAAAAAAAATTCAGCTAGTCACCAAGGTCACCCAAGTATTTCAAATTGGACCTTCTGAGTGCCAATACTCAGAATGTCCTATCTTTTATTAGAGGATTTCCTCAGTGGAGGACAGCTTATACACTTAAGTTGGCAGAACTTGGAAAATATAGCAGGAACATCTGATGACAGGCTGTGCGTTCTCCAGATAGTATAACTTGCAGGGGAGTTTGGTTTTGTTTTGTTCCATTTCTAAACAAACCCTGATAAAGTACTTAGCTCACTAGGATCCATCTTCCAGTAATTCCCAAATAAGATATAAGTTTTAATTTATCTAGAAATAAGGCACAACTCCAGCCCCCAACATAATGGCACAGGCACCTTTACTGTGCTTGAGAAGTTGCTTCCAAATGCTTACTTTGAAATTCTAGCCACATGCCTTAAAGCTGTTCACATTTTGTTATATTAGAAGCAACTCACTTGCCAAATTGATTTTCTTAGTGAAGAGTAAAAAGACTGAAGCATTCTGCCACTAAAAACATGCAATAATTTCCCAGGTATGTGTTCAGAGTTACTTGTGTCTCTGTGAATAGTCTTAAGTGTAATATGAACATCTTACTCATTAAAAGACTCCACATTTTCAGGTGGAGCTTGCAATTTGAGCAGCCCTATTTGATACTTTTTTTTTTTAATTTTTGGAAGAAACTCTTTGATCCAGGCAGCCCACGGAGCAGATGACGACCGCAACTAAGCCCCTGTGTGATGATGGCTTATGAGTGGTATTTGAAACTGGCAGTAGAATTCACTGTACATGAGAACCATCAGAAACATCAGCTTGTTTTTGTTTGTTTCCTTTTCCTTAGAAATCTGAAGACACCTTTTGTGCTGTATCTTTCACAAGCCAGAGAAAGCAACATATTAAAATCCAAGAACATAGCTGTCTTAACTGTAAGTACCTCCTAATATGTTAAAGTAATTAAAAAAATGAGTTCTACTTTTTTTATCTACTGTCACTCAGAGATTAGAGGTGATATAACTCACAAATTTCACAGGTACACAAAAGAAACTGGAAAGATCCGATCCTGATACCTATTTTAAACAGGATTTACAAAGAAGCCTTCAAATTGAAATGTAGACCCTTTTAAGCTCGGCCATTTATTAATCACTTCACATGTAGTGACACTGCTTCCTCACTGCTGCTTGGCACAGTCACAGTTCCCTCATGCTGACCGCCGTTCTGCCAATGACTGGGCCTCTGTTCGGTACCTAAGTTGGCTAGCATTTAACTAGTTTGGGTGTCCCCGTATGTCACTGCAGTCAGAGATAGCGATAGAGCAGACATACCCTTTGCCTAGGAGTCAATTCGTGAAGTTCCAGTGGGACAATATGTGGCCCAGGGTGCTACTTCATGGGAGGATGGATAGCAGAGTCCTTCAGAGGCCTGAAGCACATGCAGTCTGTCGAAGAGCTTTGGGATGTTAAGGCTGTACAACTACTGTTTCGGCAGGGAAAAAGATGCTGTTGCTTAAACTTTGAACATCAACAGTAAATGTTTGGCTGTGGCAGAAGCACAAACAACTTTTTATTTTTGCAGAGTTTTACTTGTACGCTGTAGTGGGGGTTAAAAAAAGAAAGGAAGGTAAAACAGCTGTGCATTGAACCTAGTTGTTCAGCTTGGTGTTTATTCTCACATTTGGTAAATGCCTAGGGAAATGCTATTCTCTAGAGCTCCAGCCCTTTGTTTTCTGCCCCCACCATGGTTCATTCAAATTTGCTTTAACAGTAGCTTCAAGTAGGGCGTTCTTCTTTCTAACAGATGCTTCAGAACAGCTTACTTTAGACACTGCCTGCAGAACACCCTGCAGTTGTTCTCTGAAAGAACAGATGTGATCTTAAGAAAAAAAAAGGGGGAAGGGTGAATATTTTGGCCTGTGTGTTTTGTGTATTTCTCATGGGTCTATATCTATAGAGAATATCTCCTGAAAAGGAGGGTTTTTTGTATTTTTATGCATCAAGCAAAGGACTTCCATATCATGATCACCAGACATTCTGATATGACAAGAAGTAATGAATAAAGATCCTCAATACTAAATTTAAGTATGCAGAATTAAAACCATAGTGACATTTTAAAGGTTCATAAACTAAAACACTTTTGCAAATCATCAAGGGCCCGAACTTGCCCTTTGAATATTACTCTGAGCCTCAACTAGACACATTTCTTCGTTCAACTTTCTCACAACATTTACCTAACTACACTTGCCAGCATGTTTTGCCAAATTAGAAAAACTTCTGCTGAAACCATCTGCTTGACATTGCTTGCATATAATAAAGTATCACTCAGTTCAATGTATTGGAAATGTTTAGAGATCTGTACATGGGAACCAAAATCAGCAGTGCTGACTCAGGCAGATCTCCCACTGATGTTGGTGGGAATTGTACCTGAATGAGTACTGCTGGATCTGATGCAAAGCTTGCTGCATAGTGATTGCCGCTGAGTGACGTGAGAACATATGGTTATAATTTAGCAATACCAACTGAAACAGAAATGAGAAGGAAATTTTATAGCATTTCTGGCTTGCTGCTCTTTTATAACTATCAGGAACACTCAAATGATTCATACATACCTGCTTCTGTAACATTTTTTCCCAGATTCAAGTGAACATTCAGAAACTACTGCAAAGTTGGATCCTGCTTCAACAGGAACAGTTTGAGTCAATACATGAAGACTTAAACATGAGAAAAACTACGTGTAAAGTATAAAATCAAACTTTAGAGTTCTCTACGGACTGTATTATATTACCTATGGATAAGAATGCAGACATTGTAGTATATTTTCCTTGGTCCAGACTGAAGCAGAAATAAATCCTTCTTAGTACTAGCTTTACCAGCCTAGTGGTAAGGAAATGCATATGACTGCTGCCATACCAAAGGACAACGGCTTCTCAAATTTGACCCCAAATTTAGGTGTTATAAAATTAGTTTTAGTAAGTTTAAAAGCTAAGAGTGGTAAACAACTACAAAATATCACTGACATTATTGTACTCGTAAATTGTGACCGCAAAAGCAACATCTCCAAGTGGCTAAATCAAGCTTCCCCTCCCCCCAACAGCTGAAAAAAGATGAAGGCAGGCAATACTGGGAAAATAATGGAAGAGAAGCTGTAATATATACATTCAAAAGTTCACATCCATAATGTTAACATAAGGGATCCCACACCCTCAGCATTGCCTAGGAAAAGGGCATTTTAGAGACCTGGAGCCCAAAGAGCAGGTGAAACACTTTGTGTTGCAATCTGCTAATTAGCAAGCGCCAGTCACAAAGGATGCAATCTGGTTACAGTTCCCTGGTGTGTGCCCTTTCTCTTTAAATACCACAACAGCAATTCATGCGTTTCGCTCTAAAGAGTTTCTGTTAGTCTTAGGGTATCAGTTATAGGGACGCTTCCAGGCCATGCCTAGAAGAACCATACTCCTCACGCTCATACACGAGGACATAAATGCTGAAAATGATTGCAGCTATTGCCTGTGTTTCTTTGTGAGATGAAAGCTAAAAGTAGCTGGAATTTAAAAATATAGATGCATGATAGGTCTTACCGCAAATCTCACATCAGTGCAGCTTTATAGTAAGTAATCAACCTCTCTGTTAGATATGCCTGAGGGTGGACTCCTGGGTAGGTATCTTGCCACAATTAGGCTTGAAAGACAGAGGGAATGAGAAGTTTCAACTGTACTGGTTAAGTAATTATTTTAATTTAAGGTTTGACGTCTGTTTCGCGTAAAAGCCAATGCATTATTCCACATTGCCACCTTATAAATTATTGCTTAATACGTTTCTATAGCAGACAGTAAACAATGTTTGCATTCCGGTAAAGTGAGCCTTGAGAATCAATGAGAGAAATGGCTGGAATTCAGCAAGATAGTGAACCTTCTCTTTTTCAGTATTTCAGTATTTTTTGCAAGAAGATATTCTGACTACTTGTTTAGCCTCACTGCTTGACTCAGTCTTAGCAATACAGATGGGCACTCTGGTTTCCCTATAGCCTCTCAGAGGAAAATCTATTTATGGAGGGATGGTTAGCAAGAATACTGAAGTATTATTAATTTTCTCCATGGCATATCCTCCTCTACAGGACTGATGACTTCTGTGGACCAGGAAGACTAAACTGAAAAGACTCCTTTGACTCCTGAAAACAGGGCCTTAAGCCCATGGGAAGGGATGGGTGTCTTATCCACAGCATCATAACAGTGCAACTAGGGAGCAGTAAAAGAATAAAACTAGTGCTCCTAGAAGACAATTAAACATTAGAAAAAATGTTTGAAAGTAAAAATAAGGACACTCAGATTTAACATTGGCATCATGTTCCTTTAAAAGTTTAGAGGAATGATCACAGAAGAGGCATCAACTGAAGTTCCCAATCCAATTGTAAAATTGTAAAATAACTAGGTTAATTAGCATACAGAGATGCCATTAATTTGTCTCATAATATTATTCACACTTAACTGTCATATTAAAAAGGTTTTGGCCTAGGTCAAGTTAAAACAGAAGGGAAAAGACAATACTTCAACAGTTGTGTCAGTTATTAAAAGGAACATGAAGTCTAGTTATAGACAGTAGAGCACTGACTTTAGGAAGTACTTACCTAAAATGGATTTGAGTGGTGAAAAAATAAGGCCTACCAGGGTTACTATGCCACTCCTAAACAGCTGCTTACCTTGCTTATGAACGATCACTTGACACAGCTAAATTTTTTCATTTGGGTGAGTTAGTACCTCTTTATATCTCCTCCCTCCTATGTACCTAGTGAGACAAAAGGTTTAAATTAAACAAAGTAGGAAAAGTAAGAAACCTAGAGCACAGCAGTAATTTCCTCCCCTTTGCAACACTAAGGCGAGGATACAGTATTTATCTCCAGTTCTAAGTGAATGCAAGTCCAAAAGTAAGTTGATGCTGAAATAAGCCTTTATGGTTAAGCCCAGATGAGCAAATACTTGTTAGTCCATTTACGACATCCCTAAGTTACCTTGCCCTTGTTGCTTCCGCTCTTGCTCGTGTTGTTGTATCTTGTTTATCTCAGATTCAATCAGAAAAGAGAAACACGTAATTCTTTTTCTTAGGGTGACTGAGAGAAGGGCAACCATCTGCACTTCAGTGGTTTTGACCGTTTCAGCAGTGCACAGTGGTCAAACTTCAGCTTACCTCAAAAGCAGGTTGACCTAAAGCTTTAACCCATTGCTCTGGACAGTCTCAAAGTGCAATTGAGCACACAACTGTGGTTTTGTTTAGCAGAGTCTGGCCAGAAATGTGTTAAAAACCTCAGTCTAGAGTATAAGTATATGCAGAGTGAGAGGATGCATGAGGAACAGGACATTATGTTGCCTGTGATGTCAACCATCGTCAGTCGCACATGAACTCAAAGCAGCAATTCCAAAGTGCTCTTGGACAGAAGCATTTGCAAAGCTGCAGGAGGAACTGAACTTCAACTCTGCATGCAGTGCTATGCATAGTTAACACTTCATCAAAGCAGACACGAGTTTTATTTTGGACAGTAGACTTTATTAGAAATTTTATCCTCATTCATCAGTAAATTCACATTAAAATATGCTGAAGGCAGCTCAGTCTAAACATTCGACATCCTGCCATAACAACAACTTCCAGTTTAAAAACTAGATAACTGATCAGGCAGATAAATTGAAACATGTAAGAAATGCAAATAGAAAGCAGCATCTTAAAAATGGGATGAGCCTGAAAAATTAATACATTTCAGGTGGAGTTGGGGAAAACAAAAACAGATCAGTCCCCCCAAGATGGGAAACAGTTAAATGAGAACTCCACAGACTCTAAACAGATAAATAAACATTATAACCATACATACATTAAAGAGAGAACCAAGTATTTAGAGTTCATACCACATAAAAATTATAAATTTGTTCAAATAAAAAAGTGACAAGCTTTCTAAAATACAAATATCCTAAAATCTTGGGATAGTGAACACTTTGTTATAAACTGCAGAACTTTGGAGGGATAAGATTTGGTCTTGAAAACAATGGACTGCTTCTTACTGTTACCATAGCCAAAAACTGATCTTTCAGACTTACATACCATTTTTTCCTCTCATGTTTTTAAATCACACACTCTCCTTCTAGATGATAAACTCTATTTTTTTTTAATGTTAAGATTTTAAAATATTATAGGCCTGATTATGTTGAGTGCTGAACACTCAAAGCTCTTAACTCTGGAAACCAAAACCTAAGTTTATCCATTTTTCAGAATTTACCTATGGAGATTTTTCCTTTGCTAATTAATTATAAGGGATGCCTGTGTGTGTATGTGTAGGGGAGAAAGGGAGAAAAATCACACTACTGAAGAATGTTCTGTCCTGCATGAGAATGGATCTTGCAGGCCAGATTTTCTGTTGGCATTTATCAGAGTCAACAAAGATAAACCACTATATGCCAGCCAAGGATAATGGCCTTCAGGACTGTAAACAGAATAGGCAACAGATAACACATGAATCTAGATCAAATCAATGTTTTCACATTCTTGAGTAATCCCCCCACAGTGATCTGCTATCACTGGTTCAGAAAAAAAAATATATATTAAAAATTAAATAACACTTAAGTGTCCATCATGAAGATTAATATTTTGTTGTAAACAATTTTCTGCCATTTGCATTGATTTAGTCCAATGTGAGGCCAGAGGGTTCTAGACGTCTTACTGATACTGTAAATAATTTTTCAGAGACAGAGGCAAAGGTAGAATTTCTATGTCATGCAGGCGGTCTCTGCCAAGAGCAAAACGGATTGATCTTCGGCACAAGTCCATTAAAGGCAGGGGTTCCGCTGAAAAAAATGGAAGAAAGATGACAGTTAATTTTTCAGCATCTCCACTTACAGTGGTTATTATTAACATAGATTCTGTATTGTATTAAACAGTCAAAAGGATAGTGGTGGTATTGCAAGAAAAAAAAAGACAACCTTGAGGTAGCTAAGATCATTTATCAACAGACGTAGGGACAGAATTTTCTGTTTTTCACACATAATAAACGAGTGCAGTTTCAGACTGAGTTTCCTTATCTATAAAGCTTAAAACAATCCAGAGCCACCCTCCAGACTTCTAAAGTTTTGCAGCCTAACAGGTTCTTGCATTTCCAGCTCTCTAACAAAACAAAGAGCCTCTACTCTGTTTATAAGACAACATTCTTCATGTTTCTGTTAACATGAACTAAACTAGCAACTTCTGACCCTTACATACCAGCTCCTTCTGTGTCTTAGGAACTGGAAATGGTGCTTATGGGTAACCAAACTTCTCAGCAAACACGACTTTTCCCATAACAGTTTCTTAGCCTTTCTTACTAGGAAATTTATAGGAAGAAAAAAAAATTCTCAAAAATCTATGGGAAATTTAACCTCTTCCCCCAGGAATAAATTAGAGGAGGAGGATTCAGCTGACCAGAGGACACTTTGTGTGTGCGTGTGTTCTGATATATACACAAACACCCCCAAAACATACAAACACCTCTCGATGCTCTGAATATAATTTAATAGGAGTGAATTCAGTATCTGTCAGAAATGCCTGACTGATAGCACTTACGACTGGAGACCCAAACACAGTGATCAGCGGCATCTCAAACCACCTCACCCCTATATCCTACCCTGATCTGCAAGACTCGTGCAGAATTGCAGGAAGATCATCGCATTTCCACCCAAGAGCACGGACAACCCCGTGACTGCAGGATTGGTAATGGGTAGCTTTATGCAACAGCAACTGCAATAAAGCCTGAAAGTCTCTGCCCAGTTACGTCTACCTTGAGGAACAGCTTTAACTAGATGAATTAGGTTGCACTTGTTGGTTTAAAAGGATAATAGCTGTAAAGACTACAGAAAACAATTTTTACAGAATGAAAACCTTTATTAATAGCCTTTAAAATCATAGTAAGACTTTCAAATAGGAGAAAAAAATCCCTCTCATGCCTATATCATAGTGGTAAGTTTTTATGAACTTGACAGATTACTTAAAAGCCCTCAGCATTGTACCGCTCTCGGTGGTTTTGGCAAGAGTTCTTGCATGTACCGCATATGTAGATTTACACATACTACATATTAATCTACCAATCCTTTAGCTAATACACGATTTAAAAATTTACTTGCAAAAATCATTACAAAGCACAAAATACCAGCTTTAATGATTGCTTTTGTATATTCAAATTGTCTGCTCTGGTGACACATGCCTGCCTTCATGGATTTTCAGCCACTTATCAAATGGTGTTTGATTTGTATAGTCCACAGTTCAGTACAGCGTTTCCCAAAAGTGTCCAGTGAAAAAAGTTAGCATTCTGTAGTATGCTGAAAGACTAGAAATGATATTTAACTTTATAACCACTTCAGTGACTTGGATATGGAGTCTACTTCTCCATAAAGCCCACTTCTACTTCATTAAGAATTTTGGCTATTAAAAGATTTTAAAAAAAATTCTCTTATTTCAGTAACAAAGTAAAATTTTCTATACATTGGTGTAGTCAATTTTTATTTTTACATACCAGACTTACAGACATTAAATTTTAGGGGGTGAAGCTATAAAATTCATTCACCAGGATTAATAAGTAGGAGCAAAAGCAGCTCTTGTGGTCCAAGACACAGACTACAACACATCCTACAGGTCTTACGCTATAAACAACAATTTTCCAAGTATCTTCCCAGAATCTCTGAGGTCCCATAAAGAAGGTGTAAAATAAAGATTAACAGTGTTTCAAGCCATTAACTGATCATGTGGCTTCTTTTTCTCCTAGACAAAGGAATATGCAAAATGCAGCCATCTGTGCAATTGTTCAGCCAGGCAGAGTTAATTCTAAACTTGAAAATATAATTTAAGGAAAGGTTAAAATATCTTCTGAGTTTGAAATGCTAAATGAATATCTCCTTTCTTACTCACTTCCACAGGGAATTTACAAATGCTATAGAAAATACCCCTAAGTGTTTGCAGCAGCTGCTAAATTACAAGTACTGGTTATGTTTTTGCAACTTGAAAATTTAACTATATTCTTTTATTCTCCTCTCTATCCAATGGCAGATCAAACTTACAGCAAAATTAGAACAGATTTGGTATATAATACAAACAAAAGTTATGTTTCTGGGGGGTTGGCTTAAGAGCTTGAAGAAAAATATAACTATAGCCCTTTAAGTAAAACTGTGCAGCTGTGGATAGTCCTAAATAATAAAAAATTAAGTTCAGGAAAAAATATTACCTTAGGTTTTGAAATGGTTTATGTGATGAATGTAAAACTATTTAAGACTGAAAATTATCAGGCAGCCTAACTCAACAGAACCATTATTCAACATTTGCTATATGTCTTAATGCAAGCACTTCCCATTCATCACATCTCCGTTTTTTACTACATATTTTACAAATGAGGATTATTTGGAAAAAAGCTTATGCAGGTTATTAAGCAGCTGACGCCAGGTTCTGAAATCTGGGTGTTTGTACAAATATGGGGAGAGGGCAGGCGAAAGCGGGCATGGAGATGGTGAAAACCCGCCCGTGGACCCGTGTGCCGGGGAGGCTTGCGAACCCGGCGCCTGGCAGCACCCCCGCAGCCTCCTGCCGCCATTTGGGGAGAGGGTTCAGCCGCGCACCCTCCGCCGGCACCGGCCCTGGCCCAGGAGGGCCGCCCCGTCCCCCTGCGGGTCACCCGCCACCGGAGCCGGGAGAGCAGGCGGCCAAAGCTGCACCGTGGCCCCACTGAGCAAGTGGATCAGCAGCTCCGATGCGCTTCCCGTGCCGGAGCCCAGGCCGGCGGGAATTAGGCTCCCATCAGCAGCCCACGGCACCGAGGCACCGGCCTGCTGCGAAAGCAGGTTGCTACTCATCTGCTCTAACAGCGGAACCGGCTCTTTCACACACACACAAACACCAAAATTGTTTCAGGTTTTCATGGAAATTCAGTCAGATATAAAAGTTCACGAGTGTTACGAATCACTTGGTCCATTTGGAAAGGAGAAGTTCAACCATCTCAAGTATATTTTGCTAGGTATCCCACCTAAACCACACGAACAGGCTTGAGGTACCCAAAACATTCAGAAGCACTAACAGTATTTCCAAAATGAGATTTCCAGCTGGCATTAAAAGGGCTATTGAGCTCATACAAATAATGCTGAGAAGAGCATGTTCTAATAGCGCAAGAGACGGGGAGAGGAATATTCCGAAACCATGGGCTCATCTGTAAATTTAACTACTGAAAAACCAGCTTCCTTTTAGAACATTAAATATTTACCTTTGAGAAAGAAAAACTTGTAGATCTAAAGATATTAGCTAACTGATGTCCCAGCCAAGGGCATAAAATGATGAATTAGAATGTCATAATATGTAGCACACCTGATGCACATTATTTTTCTCCTCTCGTTAAATAATCTTTTTATTTTTACAATAAGCAACAGTGGAATGAAATAGGACCAATTCAAGCCCTCCAAGAAGAATCCGTATCCAGCAATTTGACTGGCGTTATATGAACTCCAAAGAAGGAATGAATTGCTAACCTGAAATATAAAATTGTAAAGAAAACAGGATTCACAAGAATGGCTCTTTGTATTGAGTTCCCAACCAGGCTAAGGACCTCGCAGTGAGCTATTCCAGCGCAAGGCAAGCTTCTTGCAGGAAACGCAGCGTTTCCTTTCAGGCTCCGGCAGAAGTCAGCGGAGGCGGCGCGTGTCTAAGGCTCTTCTGGTTGCACCTGGGACCGAGCCTCACTCCAAACCCCTGCCGCGTTCCTGCACATGTTTTCAGGAATCTTCTCCTCCTTTGAGGCTTCTTAGGAAAGCTCTCCACCCAAAGGTAGCTCCTCGGAGCTGTCACATTACAGAAAACTATTTTTCAGGAGAATAAAAAGTGAAAAGATAATACTGCTTAATTTCCTTATCTCCAAATTTTGTACCAGCAGTTTTCAAGAAGGCCATTTAAAGAAAAACAAACTTCTGCTTCCACTCCTTCTCAGAAGTGTATCTAAAATACAGTCCATGACTCCATGGGTCAAATTAAAGAGTATTCTGTTGGCAAATCTTCCTTTTTCTACACTATTATATGCACTTCACCACCTGAAAACGTGAGTCTGAGAAAAGACACAAGTAACTCTACTCATTCAGAGCTACATTTGACCAAATGGTGCACGAAGCATCTTAGCTTTAACTTTAACAGAGAGGTGAGAGAGGTGTATAATGTTATACATAGACGTATGTTTTAATGGTATTACTGATGGTTAAGGACAAAGGCAAAACAAGCCTCGTAACTAGAAACAACTGTGTGTGTGAGCATTTCTCCAATAAATATGCATGTGCAATAGCAATTCTCACATCATTAAAGGCTGAAAAATTCACTTAATTTTGGCAACCTGTAGTTATTTAACAATCTGGCGCTCCAACAAGAATTCCTCATCTTTGTAAACATGCATTTATAATGAAGATACTACTCAAGTCATTTAACATCCAATAACATTAAACATTATTAACTGCAATGTTACATAATGCTGATACTACTTAGGCAAAAGAACAGCTTTTAGCATGTGACAGTTACCCGCCAAATGACAAAACCCACTTTTGAAAGGAATTCTTAAAGCTGTAAGAACATGTAACATTGTTCAAGGTTCACTGCTTTCATTAATCTACAAACTTTTATTTTTAATCTTATTTTAGAACAATTTCTACTGGGGGGGGCAGAAATCAAAGAAAAATTAAAGCTGGTTGAAAAAATGAAGCAATCTTTTGTGAAAATCACTTCTCACCAAAAATTAAGGTGTTATTAAGCAGTTACTGAGTTAGTTATTTTATAGCTCTACTTAAGATAACAAATTACCTTATATTTAGGGCTTTTTTGCCTTGAAAACTTAATAAAACACACTCTGTATTCAGTGATATTTCATATATGTGATTGCTTCCAAATGGTGTAGGCAGCTTTGTGTAAAAGTCAGGTAAAAAAAAGCCAAAATACAGTGTTACAAGACAGAGATGCAATCACATACCAGTAAATAAGCAGACGACATCTCCCAGGACCTAACTTTGCTGACTTAACAACAGTACCATGAGTGAACCACCACCTCATTAGCAAGGCAACCACCAAATAATCTCTCCAGTGCCAAAATTTACATTATGTGACAAGGGGAATCAGATGAAGCACCAGCAGTTCAAGAACGGAGAAAGCAAGCAACCTCTGTGCAAACCTAGTAAGTGCCTGGTGCACAGAGAAGAGTCTTGGAAACTAGGAAAGCATACAATCCCTCTGTTCGTAATTTGGGTCGAGCGTTCTTAAACACCCGTTGCGTATGTGCTGGATATTGCCCGATGCCCCTTCTGCCCTCTCCTCCTTGCCATCAGCAAGAGCGGCGTCACGCAGCCTCCTGCCCTGCGGTTCTTTCACTGCTCAAGTTTCGCCTCGCGCTCTGCCGAGATCAGCCGACGTTGGCGCCTGCGGAGGGATGACGTCCCCCAAAGCTCAGCCCTGCACCAGGAGGCCACGAGACGCCCGTCCAAACGGCCGCACGCAGGACCGTCCCTCTGCTGCCCACGGCCAGCTCAGGCGCCAGCTACGACCTCCCACGACCGCGCTCAGCCCCGCTTCTGTGAAGAGTCAAACCCTGCCCGGCGCGCGGAGCACACGAGGAGTGTGGGGGACACCATCCCGTTGCGAGTGGCTTGCCATGCCAGGGCGCCAGTACAGATCGCATCTCGCGTTAGGGAACGCAAGGCAGATGCGTACAGAGGATTAACACAGACGGATGAAACACTTTGCCCGTCCCAGTCACGGCTGCCCTTCCCCAGGACAGACGGGGAAGGAAGCTCTCTCCTAGGATTCCCTCCGCTCTTTAATGACCCGACTTACTCGTCGGACAACTCCCTGCCCCTCGCTGGGGCACCAGAGCGGCCACCACACTGGAGTGTAGCACTCCCGCTTCATCTTCTTCTTGAATTTTCCCCCTCTTTTCCCCCTAGATATTAAAGCGCCTGCTAGAGGATTTTGATGGGGCCCAAGTCTTTCCATTAGGGTGAATTAGGGCATATTGGAATTTGTAACTACCATTTAATTATCACATACAGTAAATATACAGCTAGCAGTTTTCCTTCCAAGCTTTCTGCCAAAGCTTAATTATTGTTTTAGTTTTATACAGTGAGGGCCAAATTCATTCTCCCACATAATATGGTGCGTAGATACAATCCTTTTGACATTTTTATTGCTTCCCTGATGCAACTAATGGAAAATCTGACTCATGTTCCTTAAATGGCACATTCTAAAGAAAGGAAATTGCAAATAATATTTTAAAGAACACAGGCTATGACCAGTCATAAAAAACACTAATAAATCTCCTAACAGCAATGAAAATTTAGGCAAAGCATAACAAGATAAAACAAATCACTTATCTTTTTCCCACAGATGTCTTTAAGCAATGCAGTCTAACACAGTTAACTATACAAATGAAATACCTTCAAACATTACATTCTAATTACAGCTCAGATGCTCTAGGAGAATTACCACTCACAAGAATCCCACATTAAAACGGAATCATCATGGGGTTTTGTTTTTTGTTTTTTGTTTTTTTTTAAGAGTCATGGTAATTTTTCTCTCACTCCTGTATTGATCTCTCCGAGAGCACCAGGCTCCTAGCAGACTGCAGCCAAGCCCACCTTGTCCTCAGGAGCCACAGGCTGCAACGCGCCCAGCTCCCGCGGCCGCCGTTCCCGCGCGGGCAGAGCCCATGCGCGCCTGCCTTCGCCGCGTGCATCGCCTGCCGCCCCGCCAGCTCTCCCCCGTACCAGCGGCTGGGAGCTGTCGTGCTCTCGGCTTCAAGAGGCACCGGGTGGCAGGTGGTGCAATTTTGTTATCCGTCAAGGCTGATAACACAGTCAGCAGCTCCAGCAGCTGTCTCTCCGGACACAAAGTTTTATGCATTACCACATCAGCACCTTATTTTTAGCAGACTGGGAAAAAAAGTAAAAATATAAAACATAATAGAAACCTCCCCCCGTATCCAGCTAACCTGTGCCCCTCTGAAGTTCTGGCACATGAAAATAAGAGCATGTGAAAGGGGGAGCAGAAGGCAAAAGCTAGAAGAGCAAAAGGACTCGGGCACATTTCCATCCTCCTTGCCTGCATGCATCATGCTCGTGTAAGAGGGTGGGGGTGTTTTACAGATACCTTTGGCTTTTAAGTGTAAAATACAGTTAATCACTGTTTAAACCTTCAATTTAGCAGAATTAAGCTGAAGGAGCAGCAATGAACAAGCAGATATCCTCCAGTATCATTTGGTTTCAGCTAATGTTCTCCAGGTGTGCTTTCTTGAGAGGAGAAGAGTTGAAAAGCAGAACAGAGAGCGCAAATGAATAAAAAACACCCCAAAGCCCGGAGCCTATTGCTAGGGCTTGGATAGAGAGCGCATCACTTTGAGCATGAGTCGCGTCTCCTTGCAATCCCCCCCCCCAAACACATTTTGGTGTTCGTAATCTCTGAGGAGAAGGACACAGGACTTAGACTACTGGTCTTGACTCAAGAAAGCACCGGAGCACATGTCTAAATCCAGTAAATTCAATAAATGCTTAAATTTCATGCTTAAAGATTTCAAGCCAGTAGACTTAAGCATCTGCCTAATTGCTTTAGTGAACCACTGGGGTTATAGGAGTGTTCTCCCTCAAAAAGTAATTTGTCTACATTTGCAGGAAGACTGTATATTGAAAATCACACATATACCTGTTGCAACCTTCTTTTGAGAAGCTCAATGTGCTTTACAAATATTAACTCAGTGCAAGTCCCTGCAAGAAGTAAGCAAAGACTGTTTAAACAGTATTTATTTTACTAATAAAGCAACAGCAACAAACAGGGGTTAAATGCATTGACTGGAGATTTCGTATAAAGTCTGTAACAGAACTTTAAACGTTAACTCCTTAGCGGAGCCCTGGGGAGCCCAGATGCTCTGAGAGCAAACTTGTTGATCACCCCGTGAAACTAAATAATCAGATGGAGCTGCTTCTCTCTTTTATCCTCCCCTCTCCTCCCCCTCAAAGAAACAAAAACAAATGCCTGTCCTCTTTTCCAGCCTAAACCGTGAACATTTTAAGTTTAAAGATGAGGATAACAAACAGGAATGAAGCAATTTACTGTGCGAATACACCTAAGAGGTTTGCTACCCATTTACTTAGAAATAAAAATAGCCCCTCATATGCAACGATGCCAATAGGTCTAGACAACAGGTCTTGCGTATGCGAGGAGAGACACACGATAATCTCTGGATTAACAACACTAGCTGTCAGGTTGGGTCATTGGTAGCTTCAGTTTAACTGGGCTACTGCTCACAAATTCAGCAATCTCACTTATAAGTGATGAGACAGAAGGAGTGACAATCTTAGTCTATTTGAGTGCAAAGTATGAGTTTATCTTAAGCTTCGTAAAGAAACATTCACGCAGCTAGCTGCCATATCTTCATCTGAACTTTTAATATTATTACAATCCTTCAAAAGCTGATGTTTAACTATGCCCCAAGGGTCTTTACAGCTCCTCACCATGACTTCAGTGGGTTTCTGCCCGAACAGTACTGAAAGAGAGTTCTGACCCACCAGGTGGCCATATGATCCACCCAAAAAAGGGCTCTACGTCCAACAGGTTTAATATGTAGCAGCAGGTATAAAGTCTGGCCCAGGGCCAGAATCCGCAAGCAGATGCACTATGACAGTGCACGTGCCCATCTCCTGATAACCTGCATTTTCTGAATCAGCTAATTTAAATGTACATACACATTATAAGAATTCCATTTAAAGTAACAAAATCACAGGTATGATTCATATTTGAAAACATTTTAACACACTATTTCTCCAAACCACAGATTCCTAAATTATACTGCTCTACATCATTCAGAAGCTGCAGAATAGAGGCAGACAATAATGAATTTTATTAACAGATGAGTGGCTTTTTAAAAAAAGATGACAAAGCCCTATAATAAGCCTTTGTTACAGCTTCATAGATTTGCATGCTGCCAGAAAAAAAAAGAGGCTATACTGGCCACTTCCCTTCTGAAAGAGGAAACAATGCATATGATTTTATTGCAAATTCCCTGTGTGCATCAGGAAAAGAGAAATAGGAGGGAAGAGTTGGAAAGATTTGTTTTCTGATGTGTCATTGTTTGTTCTTCTCCTTCCTTCAAATACTATCACAGAACTACTCTTCTCTTTGTATCTGAAAACACTTTGAAGGTAAACTGAGCCAGTTATTTCAGTGATGACCTAAATGTTTTGCAGTAGGAAAGCCACCTCCCATAAATACATGTTCTTTTAAGACAAACACTCAGAACAGTAAAGTGCTCGCCTAGAGACGGGCCGAAGCTACAAACGTTGGCTCCTTGGCTCCTCCCAGTTCAAACTTTCCCAAGTTGAAGGTGTTGGGAATGAGGATTTGGCTTAGATGAATCTCTAACACAGCCTTTATGGCTTTTACTGTCAGAAGCACATTTATCACCATTGCATTCAGCTTGTGTATGCCAGGCTGTAAAGATGGAAGCTAAAATATATCAAGGTGAGAGAAGATTAAAGCTTGGATAAGAATTTCACTGAGTAGATTCACTGGAGTTCAAAGCCAGTGTTGTTCAGGGGGTTATGGGCAGATTTATAGGCAAAGTATTAACCAAGAAAGTTGAAGGAAAGTTCAGGTTTCAAGGAAGCACCAGTGGGGACAGCTGTTGCAACAGGAATTCACACAATGCAAACAATGGAGCAACACGATGACTGAAGTAATTTCTTGCATTTTCTCTCTTCGGGAAATAAGTACTTCATAAATGCGCATATAAAACCCATGCACAAGCATCTGTCTATAAAAACTTCTATTGCTGCAAACAAGTCTTTATTGCTCTGCAAAAATACATATTTTCTCAGAAATAGTTTTCAGGTAACACCTTTGCCATCCCTCATTCCACTGGCACATTTCTGCTTTAATAGTAGTAGTAGTAGAGCATAAGAGTAAGGCGTCCTGGTGGAAAACCTAATCATATTTATTAGAATATTCAAAACTAAGTTTGTTGTTCATAAGCACATCTTATATTATGGGTTAATCTGAGAGAGAGAAAGAGATTCGAAAAGGCAAAACCCTGGACGTGCACGCTCAGCTCACCCGGTCACCCGCTGCCCAGCCTGCCCTTCTCCCCCGGCCGTGTTTCCCACCTGCTGTATTTTCCAGGGCAGATCCATTGCGTGCACGCAGGAGTTCACAGCACCATCTTGGCTTGTGCTGCGCCCAGCCCACTGGGGCCTCCCAAGAACTGCTAAACACTACATTAACACATGTCCATTCAAGATTGTTATTGCTTTTAACACAAATAGTCTCAGCTGTAACCTATCATAAGTTTTCCATATGGGTGCTTAGTATTATAGCATACAATAATTTACTTCATTTTGCAATTCAATTGAGTCAAAGCATCTTCCGTATCATATTGCAGCTTTCCTCAAAAAGTGTCCTTATATTGATGGGGAGACAGAACTGATGACTGTCCTACTTAAATTTATATAAAATGTGCTGAACTGTTTAAGACAATAAATATTTGACTACATTCCTTGTATCATTGTTACATTACATTTTCTTAACTGCTTTAATTTAAACTACCCAGAGGCTCCAACATATGCAGATTTCCTCAAACCAAGCAAAAAACTGGCAGCAGACTAGAGATTAAATTTTAATGCAATTGTATACAAGCTAATGATCTCCAGGGGAGATCTGCAAACCTGATGCATCACGTTGTTCCTCTAGTTTTGATATCAATAGAATTACACTCGAATAAATCTGGAGCAATGAAGTTGCAAATTAGGTTCAATAGAATCAATTTGATCCTGTTAGTTTAGTACCATTTGTATTTTCATTTCTTGAAAGTGATTTTTTTTCTTAAGTATCATAGTTTCTATTGGCACAAAATGGGTACCGGAGACGATCTGAATTATTTTCATACTGAATTTAGGATTTGTCATTGCTCCTCGTATGCAAACACCATGGTACTCTCTGAAGAACAGTCTACAGCATTCATTTGAACACAAATGTGCTCCTATATTAGATGCAGAGTGCACAGTGCTGCCTTTACTCCGAATCGCTTAACCCTTCTCATCACAAGCTCCTGTATTTTGCCTCAATCCAGGCAAAGCTCTGTCTGCAACGTCACGCTGCTGCGCCTCCGCCTAAAACCAGCACCCTTGGCATGTTCTATTAGAAATGGCCTGGCTACTCTGGGGAAAGAAAAGGAAAAAGTACAATTCCCATAGGAAGCATCCTGCTATCATTTTATGTTGTATGCTTTCGTACCCTGAGTATGGGAGAGGGGTTTGCCACTAAAGGGGCGACTTTTTCTGTCCTGCACTTGCAGAGGGCTCCAACATGAGAACAAGTATTAAATCTCAAGAAAAAAACTCTTGTATTTCACATGGGATTATTAGAATCTGAGAGCTAACTCCGTGTTTTGTTAGCACTGACAGTCTCCAGCCCCAGGGCGGCAGAGCTGGCCAAAACTTCCCTGTGCGTGGTCCTTTCGGCAGCCTTGCCATCAGGAGGCCTCCTCTCCTGCCCTCTCCACGCCATCTTCTCTGGCCTGAGCAGCTGAAAGGGGAGCTGGAGCTGGGGCCGGGGGCTGCTCCTGTTCCGTATCCACACGTCGCCCTGCCCCTCGCAGCACTGCCGGTGCCGAGGGAGCGGGAATTCGAGAACCGGACCTGCAGCGGTGCACCAGCCCCGGCTCCTTGCAGGCTTCCTCCAGCCGCCCAGCCCCAGCCACCGGGTATTTCCGTCGACCCGCTCGGACTACACCTAAGGACTCTTCTCCCCCTAGCCTCGGCTTGCTGCTCCAGTGAATTCAGACACAAAACGAAGGACAACAAAAGGGACCAGCAGCTTTTACCCCAGCCACCTCTCTCCTCCACACGCACTGCTCCCAGCGGATAACGCCCAAAACTCGAGCTCCACATCTGAGCCTTCGCCCTCTTGCTTCGTTATCTACCCGTGGCTTCAGGACCACCAGCTAAACAGGACGTAACTGATGTCAAGCAAGATGAGGAGGAAAACATGTACGGCTGAACTGCTAAACAGTGTCTTTTCACTGTGGAAGCAACTACAAAACCCTGCGAAGGGTCCGTGTTTATTGCTCACCGATTCATTATCAAATTTGCTTCATCTACAAGCGGCCTTTGGCGAGCCCCAGCTGCCAGCTGGCTAATGCAGTTGCACAGGTGTAAATGAAAGCATCGTTTGGCCTGCAGAAATGCTATTACTGACAAAGAGTCGTCTAGATTTTCAGATCCCGAAGTCAATCTGTAATACCGGCAGTTAAAAAAAACCATTGCCTCCGGGAAGTATTTCACAAACGAAGCAAAGCTGAGCAATTCATTCACCTACTGATGTACTCGTAAGCCTCTCATTTCTGCGGGAGAGGGAATCCCACCATCCTACTCACACAGCTGACTTCAAATACAAAATTAGAATGAAAGAAACAACATGTACCAAAATCATTGTAACGGTTTCTAGCTGTTTGTGCTTCCACAGAATCCCCAAGAGGTTTAGGCGGTCGCCGGAAACACTCAGCTCACTAGGATATACGTACCCGACCCCACAGCCCTACCTCCTGGACAGCACGGGAAAGGCCAAGGTGACCTGCTTGCCCCAAGGCCTCCACAGCTCGGTTCTGCAACCGAAAACCAGCAAGAAATGAGCCAAAGAAAAAGGCATATCCTATCGTGCATCTGTATTTCCAGTTCACGCCAAAGCACTGTACTAAAACTAGGTTTGCTTTTAGCACAAACACTTACTTATATTGGGATAATAAATAACAGCTCAGGTAACGCACCGCAATGCCCCTGTGGCCAGCGTCTAATGCAGACCAACAGATGACAACCCCAGGGACACCAGCTTGTCCGCGGCTATTTATAACACCAGGAACTCGCTTTTATAGCCAGGCACCTCCGTTCCTAATGCCTAGTCGCCTGATCACGGCGACCACTGCCTAGTTTTAAAGACCACATGGAGAGCGAGGCGGAGGGACGCACCACACGGCAGTATGCAGTTCTCCATTAATAACTGCACCCGTGCACAACTCTCAGTGCAGTGACAACAACTGCGAACAAGAGAGATTTAAAGTGATGTTTTCCTCTGAAACTAAATACAGGTTATAGGCATTTACCTGTTAATCTCCCCAAAAGAAAAGCGACTGTGGACAAGAATGTAAAAAAGGATGAACATGGGGGAAACATTTGAACCACCCTCCGCTCCTCGCTACGTACATATTTTATTTATTTTAGTGGCAGTAACAAACCATGGAGATTAGCCATTCAAAACAGCTAGTACAATTTGTTTTTAGGTTTAAACAAAAGAAAAGACAGAAAATATATGAAAAAAATATTTGCTGGAATTAAGCTACTTATACTTAGAAAAATGCTGTGACTAATAGCACAGAAAAATTTATTTCTAATATTCCGCAGTTCTACAATTGGGGCAGATGTACAGCGATTTCTTAGTATAAAATATAAGCTAACTTCAACGTGGTTTTCCTGTACGGGCATTGGTATATATGCAGGTTAAAGTTTTCAAGAGTAAGTGATTTTGCCCAAGCCACTATTAGATACCTCATTAAATGAGTTGATTCGCTAAAGCGTCAAGCAGGCAGCAGCTCTTCATGAAGGCAGTAAGGCCATTTCTAGCCCAAGAGAAGGAATGACATTTTTGTCACCTTTTCCTTTGATGCGTTATTTATAGTTTGGGCTATGACATTCTCAAAGTCACCAACTAAGGTCTTTAACTGAGAAGTTGATTATTTTGAGATATATATTTCTTTTTTATTTAAAGATTGCAGGATCAGTTTGCTGCCAAATTCCCATTATGTTTGAATAGGGTTTGGACATAAATGCCTTTAGTATCAGCACTATTTCTTTCTTTTTCTTGGTTGTTTACAAAACCAAACAAAAAATACGAAAGACAAATTTCAGTCTCATTTTGTGAGTGTGTGGAGTGTGTGTGTATAAACATACATACATACTTTTTTTTTTTCTTTTAGGCTCCACCATGATTGTTTTGTTTTCCTCCAAAATTTCTGACCTATTCAGTCAAGTAAGTCTGTCTTATTTTCTCCTCTTATCAGCTGTCCTCTTCCCTTTCTTCTGTGCTCCTATTCTCAGAGCCACCAGAGTGCTACGCAGTGACCTCGGGTTCAAAAAGGAAGGACCCTTCTACCTGCAGGTCTGTGAACACCAGCTGTGGGGAGGTTCCTTTTTTATTCTAAGATCTGGGCAATAATGATGCAGCAAACGAAAAGCTAAAATATCAAATGCAAGCTCTTCAACTCAGTGCTTAATCCAGGAACCAAAATATTAAAAACACATTCAGAATTACACACAGTGCACAAAAATGCTTCCCACTGAATTCCTCCTGCTCAGTGTCGACTCAGCCTTTTTCACTCCATCAGCATCGTCAGTAAAGCCAAAGGGAATCTTGCCAGGGTAAATACCGCTAAATGGGGTCCCCATCCATAGATATTTGGCCTTTTTTCCCCCCTTGCTTGTTGCCAAGTCATTTCTGATGTCAATCTGCCTGTAGGATAAAATGGATATATTTTTTTCTAAGTAATCACAGGTTTGAGATAAGCAGCGAGCCCAGAAGCGTAAGAATCTGCTCATGCCATTTTGATGTCTCTGAGGATATTTCAAAACTAATTAAGTTAGTCATGTAAACAATGACTGAGTAAAAAGCTACACACGGTTTTTCAACATCATTCTTGCTAGGGGTGGGAACAGCTATGCAGAGCAGACTTCCTAGGAAGTTCGTTTAATCCTCTCCAAGCCCACCACATCATTTATCCGTTTACTTTGGTTAGGCTTTTACTCCCCTCGAGCAGAGATCAAGACCTTGTGCTTGTTTTTAGTCCTATTTGACGACAGAGAGTGTCAAAAAGCCTTAACCCGCAGCGGGTCCAGAGGGGCCGGGCGAAGGCACGCGGGCAGGCAGGGAGGCAGGCAGGGAGGCAGGCAGGGAGGCAGGCAGGGGGCCCAGACGCGCTGCTGCCGAGCCCCAGCTGGGGCGACCCAGACGCCAGGCCTGTGCAAAACATTACTGAGACAGTCAAAACCAGCTAGGGAGCAGTAGTCATTACACCAAGACCAGTGAAAAATGTCACCGAAAAAAGAAAAATAAAGGCAACTCTCCTTTCTCTGCGTTATGCTTCAGGATATTTTTGTCAGTACAGTGCTTATACTTTATGTCTTCTCTGCTATTAATTGCTTAAATTTGTATGCTGGTGTCATTCAAATAATATCTGACAAATCTTTTTTAAAGTGTATGCTTTAATTTTATTTACTGCTGCATAACCAGAGTTCTGCAGGTTGTATATTGAGGGTCTTGGTACAGACTGAAATATTCACTGCACTGTCTCTAAGGTAACTTCCAAGCTCAGGGGAAAAAAAGAGTGATGTTTCCATACAATTTCCTTTATCGATGTACCTCCTGAAGACAAGAGCAGGACTATACATAATTCATCACTGCCTTTTATTGTTGGGTAACATAAATTAAAACTGGGCTTGCAGGACATTCTTCCTTTGAAACACCAAAGCCAGATGAAAAATATTCAAAACTTCTAGACCTCTCTCCCATCCAGCTTTGAAGACCTGCTCCTATACTTAAGGAAAAGGAAGTTTCATACACAGAAACTTATATTCTTGCCTGAAGACCGCACAAAGCAGCCGGAGCTGCCGCCCGGGGAACGCGATGGCAGTTCGTGTGCGCCCATGTCCCGCACAAGCCAGGACGCGGCATACAGCCTTTGTAACCTTTCACCACAGCATGAAGACGTGCCCAATAAACATGTTTTATCTAGTTGTCTCTTGGAAGTGTCACGCTTTTTAAAAGCCAGTTGTACGTGTTACTTCTTGTTTCATCAAATTCGTGCTCTGGATGATCCATATGGATTTAGCAACTGCTATTGACAGTGAGGGTCGCCACATGCTGCCTGCTCAGAAACTGACTGTTCCTCCTCCGTGCTCCGCCGTCACAGCAGGACCGAGTCCTTGCTCTTAACCAGGTAAAACTCAGTTTTATGTGCATTTTTCCTTAGGGATTTTGGACAGTTTGATGAAACATTCAGCTTGGTCGATTCAAACACGGATGTTTTACAAGAATTGACTCACATAGAAGCTATTTAGAATACTTTAATGAAACATCACTTACAGAAAATAGCTCACTTTCGGGAAACACAGTATGGAGGTGCACTGATTAGAAAATTTTTATTAATGGAAAACCATTTTCAAGGATTCCTGAAATGAGAACATGTTCCCACATAATCATGCATGGATTTGGACCAACTCTCCCAAATCTGGGGAGTTCAAAAGGCTGCGGTGCCTGTTAATCACAAAACAAGAACAGACCCAGAACTCACCCAACTTGCCTTCCTGTACAACTACCATCCTCTGGCCAGTACCATGTCTTGCCTAAAAAGTCGCTCTAAAAATCATTTCTGTAAATGCTGTTTATAAAAGCTATTCAACTAACTTTTTTATAGCTTTTTGCTCCTTAATGACAAGATATTCCAATTGCTCACGTTAAAGCTACAGATCTGCCTGGACTTTCTTCTCCTTTCAGGTTTCTTGTACTCTTTTGGCAAGCAGTGCCCCAGCTCTTCCACAAGCTGTCAGAATTAAACCATACGATTTCCCACAATAATTGTGACCTAGCCTGGGATTGAGGTTCCTCTGGTGAAACAAAGATTTGAGAGAGAAGGAGGGAGAAGGACAGTATGGGGATTTGCCAGTAGTAACAAAACATTTAGAGAAAAAGGACTTCAGAACAAGCCTACATGCATTTCTGCCTTCCGTAACTTCCCAACACTCAGCGACCCTCTGGGCACGCGGCTCTGCAACAGACTTTGGCACAGCCGTGCTCTGCTTCTGATTAGCTACCGTTTGCCTCGTTCCTGAATACCCATTTCAGGGTGAAAGCTCTGCTTTTCTGCATTTGTATTCCACTGCCTACCCCAGGCAAAACTGAGCCTGGAGTTCAAACAAGATGAAGGCTAACGTCACCACAGAGTTAGTCATGAAAGACGACACCAAATTTATTTTTGGTTGAAAGGTGGCCATACTGACACCCTACCGATGCTTTTGGCTTTCCCATTTTTCCAGACACACCTCTTGTACAAAGTGACACATTAAGCATACGATAAGTACAACAACCAGGGCCACAAACACTGCTACTACACAGCTAAACCCATTGCCATACAGATTAAACATGTCCAGAATAAACTTACAGTCCAGCACTGAAAACTTTAGTACTGATGTCCAACCTAAATATATGTTGATGCGCAAAGGACTCTTGAGCCCAAGAAGCAGGGAAGTTGAGGGAACGACCCAGAATACCAACAGCAAGGAAAGCAGTCGCTGCCTGATGCCTCAGGCTCTTTTGGTACCCTTGAAAGCTGCTCTTACTCTTGCTGTCCAAGTTTCATGCCGTTCTCAGTCATAACGCAGCACACAACCTTGATCCCAAAAAGCCTAAGTAAAGCTCTGTCTATCAGAATTAAACCAGGCCTTTGGGAAGCTCTGCTCAAAAGAAGGTAAAACTAAGAGCTGTCATCAGAAATACAAAAAAAACTTCCCCAAATGCCATAAAACAATCCAGGATGCTGGAAATTCAGTGCTTTTGGAAAAATGTAACAACTATGATGCCGCTTCTCCATCCATCATTTGCTAAATGTTAAAAGCATCACTTCACGAACCTGAAGTTCATCTGATAGGAACAAAATAGTACTGCTCACACAGTGCCAGAATGCTTCAAATCTTAAGGAAGCCTTTAATCTTCACTTTCAGAAACAAGAGTGTAAGCTTATACTTGCACCTGGTTGACTCTGTTCTCTCCAGTGGAAAATTCTGCTCAGCTACAAGCTTTCTGCAGTGCAGGGAACCACAGTCGGCGATGCCAGTTCCTCTGTTAAACAGCTGTGGCTCAGTTCCCAAAATCACCAGCTAAATTCAGTAGGCAAGAGTGCATGCTATATTTTTCACAGGGATGTGGTCTGTGATGTAAATGAGGTTGCTCTCTAAATTTGCCTTCTGAAAGCATTCTCAGGAACCCAGATCAGCCATTTCCTCCTTGAAATCTCTCATTCCCAAAAGGGAGAGAGAGGAAAAAACAAACAAAAAAACCCTAAACTAAACTTCCCTCGCAGTAAGCATCTGCCAAGAAATTTTAAACGTTCCCATCTAAATCCTCCTCCCTTTTCTTAAGCTTTCCATTTCTTGCTGTATTATAAATCATTCTGGGGAAATACCATGGACTCTGAACATTTAAGGTATGTTCCAAAGTGTTAAAACATCAAGTTTTACTAGCCTCTTTAAAATGAAATGGCGTGGGCTCTCTGCAGAAGCAAATTACATGGGGTTTTTTTTTCAAAATTAATTATGTTATATGGATTGAAGAGTACAGTAACAGGAAGTTAAACTTATTTTGAAAAACTGCTATATTTTAAGCAGAACAAATATCACAAGAGCTGAACAAAGCTTTGGGGGAATGTAACAAAATGCTATGCAAAGATTATTTCACTCTGCTCCAAAATGGCTTGTCAAATAACTGCAAAAATTTGGTTTCAAAATCCAAACAAAAAACCCAGCTGACCTATGGTCAGACAATAGGGAGCACCTTTCAAAATGCTGGAGCTCTGGTACAAAGCATGTAGGTTTTCTCCCCCACAAGAGCTTTTCCTATATATATACATTTATCCAATTTTGGTTTGTGAGCATTCCTTCATAAACAATCTGCTGATTACATCTTTTATGCCAGGAAAGTCACTGTAGGTTAAGGATACTGTATTAAAATGCTTCCAAAGTATCTATAGGAAGATGATGTAGCAATGGAGAAATAGCTTAAGTATGACTGCAAGATTGCATATTGCTAACTGAACTTTTTGTAGAGTTTGAGCTCAGGATGCATTTTGACAGTGTCAGCCTACGTACGATCCGAGTTCACAAGCTGTATGGCAAAGATACAAACAAAAATATTAACCAGCAATAAATGCTTTCATCTGGCATCACTTGATGCAATGGTCTTCAATACCATCAGGTGTGATTTACATATGCAAGATGCATTTCAGCTTCCTGTAAACGGTGACAGAAACTAGAAAAACAACACTGAAAGCACAGGAAATAGTCATGTTCATTTAATTCCAGTAAGAAACCTTGTTTTATTAACATGCTAGCAAATATTTAAATATCTAACTTTGGATAATAGATATAAAATGAAATAGCATTGAGAAGTTATTGCTCACATTTGTAGGGAGAACAAAAAGTGTCATCAACTTAAAACTATACATCTAATTCTAATAAAAAATCAACATTAGAGAAAAAAATCATCTTGCAAAACTTCAAGACTGTGGGCATCTGGTGTAAATACATATGTCAGGATTGGTTAGCCAGGGTCTACCTACAAAACACTACAAAAATCATTATTCCAGCACTATAAAAAGGACAACAGTTTTTTGGGGGAATGTGAAGGCTTTGTGAGCACCAAACCAAGGCATAGATGAAAAGGTGACAGTCACAGAGCACGCATTCCTGACTGACACATTGCCTACATGACGCTGGCCAAATCCCTTCACTTCTCTCAGTAAGCGTCCGCAGTAGCGCTGATGCAGGCACCCTAGCCCGGGAGCATCCACACTGCAGAGCAACACAGCCGCTCCTGAACCACCGCACCTGGGTTGCACTTTGGCCTGCAATACCTTTCGGGGGACTTGGGTTTCAGAGTTCAGAGGAGCCCTGCATCGCTTTGCTATGCTGCAGAGTGTTTTGTGAGGGACTTTTGTGGGGCCCATCAACTTCTTTTGGTGATTTAGATTAGGCCTCTGCCCATGCCTTCTGTTTCAACTGCTGAAGCGGCAAAGACCAAGCTCAAGAGGACTGAGCTAGTTCCAACATTCGTGCTGCCACAGCTCATGGTGGGAACATGGGGAAAACGCAGGACAAGAGACATGGTGGAGCCTGGCAGACACCCCTCAAAGGCTGCACGCAGAAACACGGCTCCATAATATCCATCAGAACAGTGGAGAAATCCCCCTCTGTGGATGAGGGGCTGCAAGTGTGTATGATCACCATGACCTCAACTGACAAGATCCAGAGTCTTGTCTTAAAAGACAGTACCTTCACCGAACTATGCAAGGAGTCTGAGTGATCTTCTGTCTGACTGGAAAGCACCCAAGAGGCCACACCAGTCAGAGAGAAACTGGTATTTCCCTTCAGTATTGGCAACCTGGTTGGTACTGGCAAGTCAACCACCACGTGCACAGGAGCCAAGTCTTCTCTGCCTCAGAGGGGCTGTGTGGGGCTCATTTTGCTGATAAATCGGAACAGTGAAGCCCTTGGAGAGCTGGCAACACAAGAGCAGTACTGGCCTTTATATCCCTGATTCTCTTTTTGCTTTAAAACAATTTTTACTTCACAAAGCTGTATTTTAATGAATGACATCTTGTGCTTTCAGTTTTAGGGGGATTTTTGCCAAAAAAAAAAAAAATCACACTGAGGTACAGCAATATGCTCTAACAGATACTGGCAAGGGAACAGTATTCTTAGGAGTGGACCCTCATTAGCGACATCTGACAATTTATCACCATTATCTGCCTTCCTCGCTTGGGGGGGGGGGGAATCATTTCCTTTCCAAAGCACGTATGTTAAAGTCCAATGTCTGAGGACTTTTAGGTTCTCCTATTACCATTACTGAGAAAGGAAAGTAAAAGGCAAGTCATTAAAAGAAGGTGACCTTTCTGCCAGCTTGGCTTGCATTACAGCAGTTTTCACAGAATGAGAAAACTTTCTGAAGGCATAAACAGCACGAGCATTTGCAGTTCCTCCAAAAGGAAGGCGGAATATTGTTCATGTAAAAAACACAAACAGGGAGAGCAGTTCTGGAAAGAAACCAGATGTGCCACCTGGGAGAAGAGGGGAGGGAGGCATTTAATGCATTAAGAACACGTTTGTTATTTCTTTTTACAGATAACGATGACTGATGAAGACTCAAACCCTATGCTGCGACTAGGCCAGCTCTCTAACCTGTGCACGCCTTAGCTTTCCCTTGAAAACACAAACTGTGTTTTGTTTTTCAAGAATACAGAAGAGAGATGCTATGATATCTAGGCTGCATAAATGAACTCTAACATCTGATTTCTGTTTGAAAAGCTGCAGAATTTAGTATATTTATCCTGTGAGGCTATTCGTGTGGATTACATACAGTACACATTACTATGACAAAAGTGAAACGACCGTAGTGACTATGTTGTCGAACGGCCTTCTCTCTACACACCTCGGATTCAGGAGCTTGCTGGGTGCCAACGCCGCAAAGACCCGGCTTCTCCCTCTCCCCCAGCCGAGGCTGACACACGGAAACGCAGCACTTCCCGGCCCTGCTGCAGCGGTCTAAAACCAAGCTGGGAACAGCAGCTTCCAAACCGCTACAGCTGGAGTCACCAAAAGTTTCTCTAATCTAAAATAAAGCTTCACCTTCACTTACATTCAGTCACTGCTCATAAAAGGTAGAACATGAACAGAGTATTTAACGAGCTATCGGCAACCACGGTCTAAGGTCTTTCCCAACAACCCTCTGTTGCTCTGTCAGCATCCCTCTCTTCAAATCCCAACCACCAAATTATTAAAAAAAAAAAAGAAAAAAAAGAAAAATGAAAAAAGGCAAGAGCATTTGGAGCCTTCTTCCTCAGCAGATGGGAAAGAAGAGCTTGCCTAAGTGTCAGCGATTCCTGCAGAGAAACCCAGAGTCAGGTTACTCGCTCGCCAGCACCAAAAGCTAGCCTGAGTACTACTGCAGAATTTTTAGTGCTATCTTAATAGCAAAAATGCCTGTCAAAATAATTATTCACATGGTGAATAGTCTCTTGTTAGTTTAGTTTATCATGACAAGTTGGAAGGAATCACAGGGGCTCTTCATGGAGGCAAGAAAGAAATCAGAGAGCTCTGATTAGCTTGTGCCCAGCCTAATTCCATTATTCAAATATGCAATCTTGAAGAGCAAAGCTAGACATCAGTCATTTCACTTAAAGTGCCTGAAAAAAATTTCTTCCTTCAGCAGCTTTCAGCATATTTGAATAAAACTGTGAAATATACCCCGTGACAACAGATGGCTTGCTCTGAAAATGGGCAGCAAAACATGTCGAAGGGATGGACCCACAAAGTGTCCCTCAGCGGTGAGTTATGGAGCACACGTCAAAAGCAAAAGCCTAATCACACCTCCGGCTCCTTCCAGTTTGTGACAAGAACAAAGAAAAACACCCTTCAATTTAATTTCTTAGAGTGGTGTGAAACCCTTAATCCAGTTCATATCACAGAATCATTAAAGCATAGGGTAAATGAAGTAATTAAACTTTTGCACTTCTAATGTTTCTAACATCTGTATGCAAATGTATGCATTTGTATTCAGCATTTAACTCTGATTTAAGGCTGACTGAACTTAACATGGAAGAAAAGGTTAGAAGAACTCAAACTACTACTTGCTAAAATGAAAAATAATAGAGGGGAGAAGGGACAGAAAAATGAAAGGTCTTAATACTCAGCGTGAAGAGGACCTGTTTAGGAAGTCATCATAGAGGTTTAGAAAAAAAGCAGCTTAGGGTGAATATCAAAAGTGAACTGTGGGATAGTCTCCCAAGCCAGAGGGTGGGAGCTTCATTATTTGATTCTTGTAGAACAAGAAGGGGGAAAAAAAGATGCTAAGACCATTCAGCACAGACTAACTTCTGCCAGATGAACAGAAGTAATTGAAAAAAAAAAAAAAAGACTAGGCCATTAAGTTTAGTCTCTTGCTACTGTAAATTATGTACTCTTGACTATTCCCTTAAATGATCAAGCTTTATCTTAAAGCAACCTGAAGTTTCTTGTCTGTGGTTACAACTATCAGAGCAGAAAAGGGTCAGTCCCAATTGACTTTGAATTAGACTGGGTTAACCGGCAAAGGGATGAGCAACAATTTTTGTTTTTCATCCTCTTTCATTACTCAAGCACACACTGCAAAATAAAACACCAAAACATACCACTATAGTCTAATGAAAAATATTGTCCCACCTACAAAAGCTGTTACTCTGCATTTCAGTAGAAAACTTATGTTCAAAGTCTATTTTAGTAACATTGTTTTTGAAAAGATCCTCGATGAACAAGAGAGCCTCGCAAAGCATATTATTTTCTATTTTTTAAATGTTTTTATTCTTTTAAGTTTACTGCTGCTGTAAAACCACATTTATATCATGCACCAAAGCAAGGCCACTACTAGGAGATTTTTTCCCCAGCTAGGAGTCTTTTATGTAGCCAAAAGAGAGGGGGGGGAAATCCCGCCTAGATGCATGCAGAAGCACACGTGTGCATGCTCAGAGTCAACCGTAGCGGCTGAAGAAACCGCTAATTACAACGTTTAGAGCTGGCGTGATTTCAAGTTGATAATATGCTTACAACTATTAGCTTCTTCCATTACCAGATGGGTTGTCTAATGTGAAAAATAAATTACAAAACACTTCCCAGGGTTGCTTAAATGACTGATTTGTAGCTGCAGGCATCTAGCAAGTTGTGAATGATCACTGATGGAAAAGACCGGCACTAAGCGGGACCACAGTAATCAGGCTTTACAAAATTCAGGGGAACGTCGTAAGGGAGAAGAACAAGAACCATCAGCAATTCATGCACACCAATTTCAAACTATTGTCAGAACTATTAAAAATCTGCCCCAGACAAATATAGTTCTCTTGTAACATGGAGAACCTGTGGATTTATGATCTTATCTATCAATACCACTCTTCTTTCACAAGCTAAGAAAATAACAATTAACATAGGCGTAGCAAATAACACATAATTTTGTCAACCTAAATTACTGCTTCTGCCACCACCAAATGTATTTCTCCACTGTTTCTTCTGCTTTTGGAAGTAACATTAGTGCTCTCCCTTCTCATTTTATCTATGGCAATGCCTCAGTAAGGTGAGCCAGATATCCAAGGAACAAACCTGCTTTGAGATATTAGATTAGCTGGTGCCATATTACTGAAAATTATTGCAAAATACACACATTTAATGTGACAGTGATGAATACTACAGAGCAACTGAATTGTAGGCAACTTGGAATACCACGTTTAGAATATCTTATTTTGATAAATATAAAGTAATGAAAAATGGTCTGGACGTTCTCAGCTTCCAAGAGAAACAGATAACAAAGATTTTTGCAGTGGGCAGCTCAGCGTGGAACGAGTATGGAAGACACCTGACTGTTTCCAACCTGAACAACAGTGAATTTAAAGCATCTGACAGACCAGTCCCACGGGGGTTGGTCATCACAGCGACTCTGCACCCCTGCGAACGCAGCCCCCCTGCCAACTCAGCCCTGCCGAGGGGATGACCGAAACCCGGCGTGCACCACTTGCGCAGGATTACGGGTGTTACGTGGTCTTTCTGCACAGAGCAGTTTATATAAATACTTTCCGACTTGAGAGCCAACAGTGGAAAAGAGCGATTTGATCTTGGAGGTAGAAGAAACAAGGCAGTACGACAGAAAGCAGTAGTAACGCAGGTAGGCCAGTTTATTACCTAGAAAAATATTCAGATGAATTAGATATAACAGAGGGTCTGACTACTGGCTTCTAGTTGTATTGCCTAAGCTGTTGTTATAACAGTGTGATCAAGCCAAAGCTTATGCAGTTTTCTATCAGCAGAGAATGCAGACCTCCATCTCTAGCATGCCAATAATAGTAATAATGATAAACTGATGCAACAGAGCATATAATGAATAAAAACTAAGATCCAGCATTGAGCTGATAACACGTTATAACGGAAATAAATCTCACCTAGGCTGAATATTTCCAGGTACAGAAATACCTACATACAGAAGGACTGGATGTAAATGTCACTACCTACTACGAAAGGCAATTTTAACGTTGCCAATTCTCCAGTCCTCCTGTAGTTTGTTGTGATGAATCAAAATCATTTCACTGGGATTCAGTTATTGTTGGTAACAGTCTTTATGGGGTGGGCAGGTGTCAGCAAGTCAAGTTAACTAGCTGAAAATTGTTGAATATAGCACCTTGAGCAAAAGCACATGCCACAACCTGCTTACACCTACTACTTAGGCTTATTCAGCTATCATCACACACTTCATAGCCTGCCAACCAAGGCACTTCCTTTTAAAATAAACATTTGAAGTACAGATTATAAAGTCTAGCCTGTTTTAGCAGGTGCACTGTCAGTCCTGCCATTCTCAAGTTTTGCCTTTACCTACCCAAAGTCCACAGAATATCTCACCAAAGTTAACAGAGGCTGCCAAAAAGCTCTCTGCAGCTGGGCTGGGTATAGTGGAGAAGAACAGGCTTAAACCGCAGTTCAGACCTTCAGAAGGCTGGTACACCAGGATAGGCACAGCCGGAGCACGGGCAGCGCGCCGTTACTCCCCCGCCGCACCGCACACAGCATTCTGGCCTGCTCCCAAATGACGCCAAACACCCAAAACGCCGTGGTTTTTTTAGCCTTTGAAGAGGCATGGAAAGATGCAAAAGGAAAAAGGACTGTGAATGGCAACTCTGCCCAAAGCTTTCTGCTGCACGGCCTCGCGGGCTTATAGGTGAGCGGGAGCACACGGCGGGGGGACGGAGGGCAGCTGTTTCGTGGCGGCCTGGCCTGCCCGCGCCGGGCAGCCCCAGCCCCGGCTGCCTCACGCGCTCGTTCTTCTCCCGGGCCCAAAAGCGCCTCCCGCCTTGCACTGAGACGTAACAAAGTGCCACTACTCAAAATCCTAAATATTTGGTATCCTCATTACAGATGGTGAAGCTGAATATGTGGCGATAGGGGAATATTAAGGGGTGGAAAAAAGGCTATGCCAAAAGCTATGCCAAAATTTTTGTAGCTCCCAATTAATTCTGAAGGCAAAACTATCTGGATGTCAGTACAGCAGCTATGTCCGTGGACCAAGAGATTAATATCTTTAGCAAATCTGGGGAGACAAATCTGCTGAAAAATTTGAACAGGGAATCTGCTTTATACATATAATGTAACTGTCTCCTGAATTCATCCGCATTTGCAGACTTGTGGTTAACTCTCCCTTCAAGCAGGATGCGACCTAGGCAACACGACAGGGGCGAGGGGGGACACCTGGAAGTGCCCCACAGTTAGCTGATGCCTTACGAAAGCCGGCAGGGTCACGCAGCGCTCGCACACGGAGGCCGGCGGGTACTCACCGGCTCCGAAGGGCCACGGCAAATCCGGCGTTCCCCTGCGCGGCAGCCTTTCCAAAGGCTTGCTGCAGCACGTTAGCGGACAGCGAGCGGTTCGCAGACTGTCGCGTTTCTTACTGAGCCCAAGGCAGGCAAAGGCATTGCCTACAGCTCCCGGGCCGCGGCCGGGGCTCCTCTTACACATTTGCCCTACACAGCTTTGCTATTCGCACTGAGCGCGAGGGAACGCTGATAAACAGTTAAGCCAACTGGTATTCCTAAATGGAAAAAAGAATTCTTGTGTTACTACGAGAGGTCTGAATATAGGGATATTATACAGCATACTTTAATGAACCTAATGAAATCTTTAATGGTTTAAAAATGTTGGCCAATACATGTTTTTAAATTAATAAAAATATATAGAAAATACTTACTTTGTACTAACAGTAGCCCTTTTCAGTTAAACTATTTACATCTACTAAGAAGTGACAGTGCAAACTAATATTGTACGCCTGCAACCTTCTTTCTAAAAATATACCTTTATAGTACAGTAGCATTATTTCACTACAGCATAATCATGGAAACTGCATGACTGCATTACTTCTAGCCCATGTGTTAAATAAGTGAGCTCATTTTGTATAAACTTTCACACCAATGTCTGAAATCCATCTGTTATAATACAGTATTTACTTTTCACCTAGGCTGAATACTATTAAATCCACAAAGCCGAATCTTGCAGACAAAACTCACATTCACTAAAATCTGGATTGAAAACTGCAGAATTTCGACCAGGGCTGTTATGGTGTAGACACTGGGGGCAAGGGAGGAAAGGTGAACCTCAAAGGATCATTTCATATTTCTCCACGAGATCTCTTTAAGTGACTGTCTTCCTCTAAAAATAAGATTTGCAAGTTGCCCACCCTTAATTTCAAGTTCTCCTTTATCTTTTTATGTACGTACGGATATAAGCTGTTATGTAACGTGCGCTAGCTAAAATAAGGAACATGAACAACGATGCCATTAAAATATTCTCATGTTAACCAACCGCATTTCACAAGGAGAGACTCCAGCTCCAATGAACTATTGATCCCTCTTCTCCTTCGTGCACTCTGCAGATCTAATGAACTATTGATTTTTAACTCCTCTCCCCATTTTCCGCTCTGGCCACGCGCACCTCCTCCCCTTGTCCGTGCGGCCCGGGCAGGGCACGAGCCCACGCTCAGCGCGTTGCGCCCCTGCCCTCCCGGCCTGCCCAGCCGCTGGCGTTAGGCAGCAAGACCAAAACAGCCAAAATCGAGGCTCGGCGGCCGGGAACGGAGCGAGCGCTGCAGCGGAGGGGCTTCTCCGTCACGGCACTCGAGGCGCGTTTTGCAGCCCGGAGCTGCGCAGCACGTCCCCCCGGGGCCCGCTGCAGGGCACCCCAGAGCCGTGGCTTCCTCCCTGAAGTCATGGGATAAACAAGCCGTTTTTCTCCCGAATTTGCGACGGCTGTGCGGGAAGCGCAGGCGAGGAGAGCGCCACCTCGCCAGCCCAGCCGGCAACGGGGCCCTGCGCTGCCAGACTGCCCTGCTGTACGACAGACCTAACGGGTGAGTTTTCAAGGAAAATTTTTGTATTATTCCCTCAAAGTAGAGAACAGCTGCACTTTCTGTCTGTCACCCGTTACTCCAGCCGTGAGCCTTGCCGCACACCTCCCGTCTCTGCTGGGCGCCAGGCTGACGAGTTACTAGTCCGTCAGAGCACCACCACCACAGACCTTCCGGATCGCCTCGCAGCCCGCTTTCCTCTCCCCGAGTCCCACCCTCCTCTCGGGAATACAGACACCAACCCCAAGACAAGGCTCTGCTCCGGGCTCACCGGGCAGCGCGACCTCAGTCAAACACCACACGTGCAGCAGCTTTTGTAATATTCACCACAAACCTTCCATAAAGCCAACTGCTTCATCACATACACACACCAGTTCTGCACATCTCAAATACCCGGAGTTAATCCCTCATCTTTGGCTTGTTATTCCATTTAGAGAGATAATAAAGAGTTTAAATATGAAACAAAAAGTAGCTAATGTTGGAGGACTGAAAACAGTACTGCTTCCTCAGTAGGAGCTTTTCCCTCACAAATACCTACTATCATAAAAAAAGGAGCGTAAACACTAGGTATTCCTAAGTTCTGCTTATTCTGAAATACACTTACTTACCTTTTTTTTTTTTTTTGGTCTAGGAGTACGCCACTAATTCCCTTTGTACTTCAAAAGGGATCAGAGAGCATGTCACCTACAGAAAAAATATAGTCATCACCTGCCCTTCAGAAACCTCTGCTCTCTGCTCAACGGAAAGTGTTGGTGCCTGGGCCCGTCCCGCATCCAGGGACTCGAACGCACAGCCTGAGCTCCCTGGAAGGTTTTTCATGGATGTGCAATGGCTGAGGACAACTTGCATTTAATTTATTGTTGATAACGGTCTCACAGAGGATGAAAAAGCTAATTTGGGAGTTCTCCCAATAACAGCACTGGTAAACAAGCTCTTCATCTTCCCTGCCATAACAAGCTATGATTTTATTGCATAATAAATAATATGCATTAGCATGTTCCAGCAGAATTGACAATGGAGGCAAAGAAGAAGGTAGAACTAACTGTAAGTACGGTGCTTTGTCTTTACTTCAGGATAAACCTGCACTGGCCACATATTCTATAGCAAAATGGGCAGTATACCCTCATCCTTTCTCTAAGGAATACAGAAATACAAAGAGAAGAAGCCACCCACTCGTCTCTTCCTGTTTAAATCTGTAGTTTTTCCTCTCACTTGCCTATTCTATTCTCAACTGATGCAATATTAAAACAAGTGGAAGGGGAGTATTGCAGATTCTAAAATGAATGGTAATATCCACGACTATCTAATATGGAGCATTTATCTTCCAATACTATTTAGAAACATTTTTACTGGAAAATAAAATTCTTCAATGGATCTAAGAAAAACAAAAAAAGGCCTTCTCACACCAAAATATTTGGCTGCGTGAGAGCGAAGTAAAATATCCAGTATGCAAAACAGAAAAAAGAAGTCTCATAACCAAAACACAAACAAGAAATACCAAGGGGACAAATCACAGTCCCAAGACAACTCGCACTGAACTTAAGAGTATGAGGATTTCATCCATTCATTTTTCACACAGAATCCAGAAATCCCCCTGGCATTAGAAAAGTTAATTTCAAAATGAAGGAACGAAACACTTGGACAGGTATATTAGAACAGGTGCAACCCCCCAGCGGAGGGGGTGTCCAAGTCTGAGTGTTTTGGGCAAGATCTTCCCAAACCTTCACACCTTAAAGCAGGCACCCCAAAACCACCACAGATTCTCAAAGCATGGTTTCATCAGCACAGACTGGAAGAAAAAGCAAAGAAATTCAGCTCCTGTAGGTAAACCAGAATTTAAGTTATCAGGTTTGTTAAAAACCTTCCTTCCCTGCTGCAATGGCCTTGTAGCGTCAAGCCTTTTTTCCTGGCTTGCTTTTAGCTAATCAGCTCGGCAGTTTTCTGGGCCGGAACAAATTCCACGTCACAGGGCCGCAGCAAAGCGCTTTGCTCCTCACCTCGGTGCCGCAGGCGCTTGGCCGGGCGTCAGCTTCCCGATCCTGCCGCGAGCCGCGCGGGCCCCGCTGCGCTCAGGCTCGCTGCTGGGGTCCCCGCGTCCCTCTCTGCCTTCCGCAAGCTCCCGAGGCGGCAGCCGAGTCTCCTCTCCTCCGCGGGGCCTGGGGGCAGCCCAAGGGCAAATCGGAGATGGTCCTCAGACTGGCTACCCAGATACTGCTCCCTATTTACTGAGTGTTAACAGACGTTAGAAACCCGGTGAGCGGTTACCTCACCCATTACACCTTCTAAACTTTTGCTAACATTTGCTCAACTTTCACCATAGAATAATATTCCTCATCTTTTCTGACCCTGCCAAAATCATCGGGATGTAGAAATCTCATTCACTGCCTCACAGCCGAATTAAAGCAGAGAAAGTTTGGACGTGCCTGCAACCCCAAATCTCAAGTGCTACGCACTGGGCAAGAAGAGCTAGTGGGCAGGAGCCTGTCCAGCCTCGGCTCACACGGGTGCCAGCGGGAGGAGGAGGAAGAGGAGGAGGAGGGACAGCAGGCTGCCTGCAGGAAGGGTTTCCAGCAGCCCAGGGCAGGCGCCCGGTGCTCCGCCAGGAGGGCACCTGCGGCAGCCACTCTGCGGCCCGGAAAACCCACATACCCTCACAGCTTTGCCTCATCTCTCTAATAAATAATAGGCTAAGAGCAAACAGAGACCTGTAATGGTTTGCTTTTGTGCCCTGATTTCTGATACCTCCAGATGTTAAACCCTTTTGCCTAACTGGCATGAATGAATGAACTTGGCTGCATAGCATGGTTATGGGATACATTAATATCAATAATATATAAATATTAATAACACTAGCAAGCAATAAGTTTGCCATTTAGAGTGTGTTCCCAGACTACCTCCCTCTCCCAATTTTGTGGAAGTTTTAAGAGCTCATGTCATTATATATCATCTACTCAGCATTTTATTTCCTGCCTTGAATGGCTTTTTACTCCTTTATTATTCTTGGAAATTTGTATGTGAATGCTTCAGACACATATCACACAAAAACCTACTACTGCCAAATAATTTAATCAGCAAACCTCTCCAAACCTTGCGGCAGGAGGAGACTAACTTAAAGTGATTACAGAAAACAATAGTTGAATCATGAGCTGCCACAGATCAGAGGCAGAAGGAGCTCCATTCACTGAGGAGACCTCAGTAATGCCGACAGCTCCAGACATCTATTTCCTCCATACAGTTTAATTTCCACTGTGAAAAACTGTTCAAGTTCTCATTACCAGGCACCATACCACTGCAGCTGCACCACCGGTGGAAGGATGAATGGAAACAGCCTAACAGCAATGAGCTACCACCCAGAAAATCAACTTTCGGGCAACCTCCTCCTCTCCTCTCTGTGCAACAAAAGCGCATTGTTGTGGCTCCAAGGCAAGGCGAGCAGATGCTTCCCAGATGCCACCACACCAGGAAAGCTGTAGAAACCTGTGCCACAGCTGCTGGCACAAGCAGGACGGGCCTCCGTCTGCATCTACTGAAGTTGGCGGAAGAATCCTGTTGAACTGCAGGACAGTAGCTGCTTACTGACTAATGCCAGGTCTCTGTAGCCGTACACTTACAAAGCCCTAAGAGAAGCCGTATGAAAAGTGGCCTCAGCTTTGTATCACTGCTCAGGCCCAGGAGATGCAGCCACCAGCTCACCTTGCTCTGCCCAACAAAGAAGGTCTTCCTCGCCAAGGAGGGACCGAAGGCCAGGTATTCTGGTGTTCGGCAGTACAAAACACACAGCTCATTTCTGAAAGATCGCATTTCTGTTCAAAGTTGGTTTTCAAGGTTCTGTGCCTTTGTTTTTACCTATCACCTCCACGAGCATTTACCAGTCCTACATGAGTTCCACAGTAACCCAGCCACTGGAATTCATTTATATTCTTTTTTTGGTAATGTAAGCATGCACATTAGGTTTCTCCTTCCTCACACAACATTCTCAACCCTTTGAAAGGATTTTCACAAATAAACATTTCTCTTGGAAGACTAAAGAGGAGGAAGCTCCTGGCTCTTTTCTCCATACTGTGAGCTAACAAGGCATTTCCTCTGGGTCACACCACAAGCAATTCATTTTCTGAACTACGAATCTTCTTTTATTTTCTGCTGATATGGCCTGAGCATTGCTGACAATTACCCGTCTATACACATTTCAAAGTTTATTATTTCGATCACTGTTTGGGCTGATGATACTGTCTGTGATAAATGTTTTATTTTCAAAAATTGACAAATATGTTATATCCCAAGTTACAAAAACACTGCACCAAGATTTCACCAAGATCACCAAGATTTCTGAAAGGATGGGTAATAGAGAATTTCCCCATGAAGATTTTCATCCAACCTGCACTGAAGAAACTGTGAGTATTTAGATACCTTATGCTTCAGAGTAGTCGCTGACCTTAGATGAATGAAAAACCCCATGGAAAACGCTCTTCATCTCAAGATACATTAGTGGTAGAGACTATTCCAGAAGCTACAAGTACTTGGCATTCCTCGCGTGCAACTCATGCTTTGGGATAGACTTGTGTAGGGCACAGGTTTCAGCTAATGTTTTGCACACAAAAAAAAGAGTTCTGAATTGACTTCAGTGATCATCATACTCTGATTTTTTTGAACACTGATCCCAGTCTTTCCTGTGGAACAGTCACAACATTCATTCTTGAAGTCTGGTTTTAAATATTAGCTTTTCCTAAATAATGGCACACAACCACTACACTGCTAAAGAGGGAAGTTCTGTACATGCCAATTATCCACACAAAACTGCCATGCTTCATTTTAACAAGACGGACATTGTGACAGTCAAGGAAACAGGGAAGAATACGAATTATTCCCCTTTGACTTGCGCAATAACTGAGGACTCTGACGTTTTGGTACATGAAGGATATGAGGAGAGGCTGAACATGCACAACCACAGCCAGTACCTCAATCCTAAACATCTACCAACACACAAGTCAAAGGCATTCCTCATCTCACATGAAGAGGCCTAACTTCACGTGGAAAGGGAGGTCGAAACAGAACCCAACATGCTGCGGTGCAGTAGCAGGAGCAATGCCCGGGTGTTTCCGTTCCGTTACACTACGCCGTTTCGTTGGCGACTCCACACAACGCAGCTCCCAGCTGCCACAGCAGGACGTACGGGCTTCACGGTAGTCACCACCACGCTTGCTACAGACACAGAAAACAGCAACTCGGCACGAGCACGCTGGCAATCCTCCCTGGCATGCAACACGCCCTGACATCCAGTGCCATGAATAAATTATCCTGCTCCGAGTCATCCAACGTCTACATGTCAGAAACTCATCAGAATAAATGTAACCAAAAGAAAACCAACATTAGTATTAGTGAAGTGTATTCCTTTCTGAAACTGTTATGTATCCCTTTGCTAATTAAGCAGCATTTACAGTTTTATTTCTGACACTTGCTAACCAAATCAATGAATAGATTCTAGATCATTCAATCTTCAAAGCAACATAGGGAATTTAGACACAACAATTTTAAACTATGCCCTGAAAAACCAATTTACACTGTTATGCAACCTAATAAGATTTCTTTTGATAGTTTCCAAATAAAATTGCAAATGAAGAAGTGTAGCATTGTAAGCAAATCAGTACAACTGACAGCATGTATTATATCTCTGAAAATACTGTAGCTACATTTTCCACCATAAACATATTTAATGCCTTGAGAAATTCAGAAAGTTGACCCACTTTCCATTGTGTTATCAAGATATATCAAACTTAATAGAGTTGGCTAAGCTTATTAGCTGGGCCCAGGGGCCAAACGTACAGTAGGCACTGCACAGCAGTCCAATACAAGCCAACGGATTTAACCACACTTGCTTGACCTTGATACCTTATAAAAAGGCAGAACGAAAAGAACTGCCTTTTGTATTTTAAACACAATAAAGGTGAAGCATGAATAAATGTTCGGTCATTTCAAGAGATAGTGGTGTGCTATAGCCTGTAATCAACTCTTGCCCCCCTTGCCTTTGTCCCCTCCCAGCTTCCAAGAAACACTGTGATAAGTGTAGATTAGAAAAGGTGATTTCTAATATGTCACAGGAATATCCTGACTGATTAAAAAATATATATTTTTTCCACCCCAAAAATTTTAAATAGATCTTGGTTACACAAACACACTACAAAAAAACATAGGAAAAAAAAAGGAGAAGTAGAGATTGTGGGAAGAGAGGGGCGAGGAAGGGATTTCCGGTGTATTTTTTCACATGACCACGATGTGCTTTGTGATCTTTTGATAACTGTGAGAGTCACAACCCTCCCAATCACGACTGCTGCCTTGTGAGCGACACCAGTGCTGGGAAGACCTTTTAGAGAATAAAGAAGTCTCTCTTCAGCTGGCATTGCAGAAGAGTTCTGCTCATTCTGGACTTTAACCAAACTTTTAAGTCTTCTAACCCTCTCCTCTTAGGAGACAGCAGCCACACCCTGGAATAGGGGCATTTAGGATTAGTAGTAATACTCTCTGATCTGGCCAACTTCAAACAGAAATGCCTTCCTGATGAATTTCCACAGATACATGCTCATCAAGACTCGGACACACCATTTGCTCTATGTCTACTTTATCTGGCTTTAGTTAATGCATATTCACGTCACTTTTACCATTCCTTCAGCGTCTCCCTCTTGTATTCAGATACAGGATGTATAAATGCAGATCTGTGGTGCAAAGACAGACACAAAATACTCAGCCCTGCTGTCTTGAGTAAATAAATCGAGCACTGCAAATGGAATACAAATGGTTAAGAAAGGAACAGTTCTCACTTTTAAGTGTTCAAGCCCAGCTACTACGTGACAGTCTCCCAGGCTTCTGGGAGACATTCCGGTGTTCTAGCTCATCCATTCCATTTTTCCATAAAGATACCGGGACAGAATGTAAATGCAAGGGATTTTCTTCAAGTGGCACAAAAAAAGGCTAATGGCCAATTATGAAGTTGTACACTCTCATTTTCTGTTGGTAAGGAAATGCACACATCTATCTATGTATGCTATGCCGCAATTTCAGACCGCTGCACAGGTGGAAGAGAGAAAGTCAATGTCACTGCGGTTATAAAAATAGCATCCTGTAAGCGCAGCTTCCCACAGGTGTCCCCCAAGCACTCACTCCAGTGAAACCCAGGCAATTTGGGGTGGCAGAGACATTGCCACCCCCTGACTTTCCCCCCAGGCAGTGGGAATTTGCTCTGGAGGATGAAGAGGAGAAGCGGACTAAGCCCACCAGGCGCCGTCTGCCACTACCCAACCGCACGGGGCTCTGGCGTTTTAATCGGCTGTTGCATATCAGTGAGTTTTGTCTGATTAGAATTTGGGCAGGATATTTTTTTCCCATCCTAGCATTAAACCATTTGAAAACACGTCCATTTGGGAATGCTTGTTTATTGTGCAGGAAAAAGCTGCCTTTGGTTAGCTGCCATGCTAGATGACAAAATGCTGGGCACCGAGATAGAAACAGTCCAATTCTTTCAAAGAAAACGACCCAGAGGAAACAGCCACACGAGTCTGTACCAAGGACATTAACAGTAAGTTGTGTGACCCTTGCAAGGGTAATCACATCCCCAGAACATCATCTTCATGCACTTTAAAAAACAAGCTGAGGAAAAAAAAAAAAAATCTATACAGGAAAAACCCTGACTCGCTTCAGAAGCATGCTCCCTATGATCACGCAGCAAAGCCCCGGTGCTTTTAATGGAATTTTTAAAAGCTTAAAATGATTTTTTCCATTTTCTGCTATCATTTTGCAAACAAAACAGTCATTGGGCTGGTATAAAGAGTGGAGAAGATTGACCCAAAAAGAGTTCAGTGCCGCCTTTCCTCAATATTTTTACTCTAAAAATAGGTTTTAGAAGGCTTATCAGTGCTACCAGACTTCCAACGTGCCGTTAAATCAGGGCCTCCTGAAGCGCTGCCTCCCTCCCCGCGCCGGCTCAGCCGTCAGAAGAGAAGCACAACCTGCGCCGGCATGAAGCCTTCTAAGTTTTTGCAATTTTCTATGCTATGACATTTTAATAATCAGAATCAAGAAACAGAAATATACATAACAACCCACTTAAAAATACTGTTATTTGGGGTCTCAGAGAGAGACCGGAAGGGATGACCAGAAGCAGGCAGAGTCTGGCCAGGCGCGAGAGATGCTGCCGCCTGCAGCGGACCTACGGCACTTAGCGCGCGCGCACGCGCGACCAGCGCTGCCTCTGGAGGTGGGCCAAGAAACCTACGGAGAGCTGCCGCGAGAGCCCCGCGGCGCTGAACCTTCCCATTCGCGGGCGAGGGGGCCCCGGGCCGAGCCGCCGCGCCGGGCGGCCCCTGGCCTCGCAAGCAGCTGCTCCGCGATTATCGCTTCCGTGAATTCCCTGCCAGCAACAGGTGCTAGCTCATAAAAACAGATTTATCCTCTGGGATTGTCTTCCTGAGGACAGTTATGCACAGATACGTATGTGACCTGGCTTCGATTCCTTCTCCTCGGTCTCTCAGCCTTCGCTTTTAATAAAAACGCTGACAGCCTGCAGCCACAGGCCGACGGGCTTTTACTTTCCTAAATCGCCGCCTGCGCAAGGAAGGACCTGGTCAGGAGGACAGCATTCTCCAGGGCAAGCAGCATGTCTTTTCTGCACAGTCGGCACCCGCTTCTTCATCTGCTCTGTTCCGCTGTCTTTTTTTTTATTTAATTTCTATTCTAACTAGCTGCAAAAATATCTTGAATCATTATCAAATTACGTTCCTACAATATTAAGGATTACATTGTAATAGAAAAACAGAGAACACAAAACTAAGTTTCACTACTCCATTCTTTTGAAAAAGCATTTTGAATAGACACATGACAGCTATCGAGCTTTACAACATTACTTTTGTTTCACAGCTCTTTTAAGAGCCATCTTCTATTACAACAGAGCTATCTGTTTATTTCAGCAGAAGTAAATGTTAATTTAGAATGCTAAAAATCCAAATTCAGTACCAAATACACACCATCTCTATTGCATATCTGTAATTGTATACCGACACCACAAACTAAACAGTAAACATTTTAATGACAACTGCCTAATCATAAACTTCAACATCTACAACAATTAAATGCAAACAAATAGTTACCAATAGAAGTTTTACAGTGCTAAATTGATTTTTAATTAATAAAATATTCTCACGAAGCAAAAAGAAACATATTTCAAAAGACATCCCATGAACCCTAATCTGAGAAATTTGCTCTTTCAGTTGTAGGCTGACGCAAGTTCAAGTTCCCAAGGTTGTTTCCTTGATTACCAGAAGGATGACAGTTATCCACAGTTAAGGCAAGACACCTGCAGAGCTAGAATATGCCCCCTCTACCCGACTCTCTGAACACATAGATCTACAATATGCAGCTAGAAGAGGAAATTAAGGGGGGGGGCGGGGGCTGGGAACCTGGAGAAAAAGTGCAAGATGCTCTCAGGAGAGAAGAGATTTAAGGCCCAAGAGAGGTCAGGGAATCACTGATGAAAGCAGCTTTCCACCACACCTACAGCACTCGCTCCAAGTCCTGCTGACATCAGTGAGAGCAGGATTAGCTCCCACATTAAACCACTACAAAACAAAAACACACGTTTGCTGTGCTTCCGACTGCAACTGATACATAAATATTTAAAATTATACTAGTAGACCACAGTACTGTAAAATAGTCATCTCAGTCCAGAAAGAGAAATAAGAATAAAAAAGAATGTAACATTTCAAATTTCATAAAAGTGTTTAAAAGGACTTTTTGCATATTCTCCATGATTTTCAATAAATCAAACAGCATTCGAGTCAAAGCTTTTGCCAAAGTAGAATTAGAAATTGATGCCAGATTTCTATTTTCTGTTCATAGCCATAGGAAACACACAGGCCAGGATAATCCTTACCGCGCACACCAGGCCTACAAATCAGCCTGATGCATGAATTATATTGCAAAACACACAAATACTAAGCTCTTGATCTCCATCCAGTTAAGACCTTCCGTAACAGTAGCACCCGCCATTTGCCCCAGCGAAATTTCCTCCTTACAGGTATCAGAAATACAGTTTCTGTTGCCATCAGATTCACTCAGGCCTTGCCTGTTTGTTTTGGGCAGAGGTTTGGGCATTTTATTTGTTTGCTTTTACATTAAAAGCGCCTCGCGCCCTCTCAAACTCCTCCTGCGCTGGCCCCAGGGGCTCCAGCCTAGGAGCCCCGCGGGCAGGCGCTCAGGCCACGGCCGGCCCGGCCCGGGGAGCGGGGAGCCACCAGCTGGCCCCGCGGCAGGAGCAGCCATGCCGGCTGCCTCCGCGGGCCTGCGAGGAAAAGCAGGTAGCTGCACAGGAATAAACCTCCAAGCACGAGCGGGGAATTGCCTCTGGAAAACAGCAGCCATTTGTACAGGCTAATTCCAACAATTAACAAGTGCTACTTATTTTTAAACTTCCACAGAAATAAAATAAGATAAAAAAAGGCAAGTAACATAATTCATGTTAAATATTCAGTCCTTACAGAAGACCAGCATATTTATGCTATATGGTACTGAAAAATTACACTCTCTTCTTTTCAGCTACATTAAACAAGTTCAAAGGATCCTGGAGAGGATGATTCAGCAATCAACACACAGTTTGCAGCGTTACACTGACGTGTTTCTTACCTCAGGCCACACAATCCCCACCGCCTCTTTCCTTTTTTTTTATTTTTAAATGTCTGAGAAATACTCGGCCATGAGTCAGAAGAGGAACCTCTTCGTTAGCCATACCCCGGGGCGAGCAGGGCGTCGATGCCCGGCCAGCCGGCTGAAGGGGCTGCGCGCGGAGGGCGCTGGGTTGCCCGCGGCTGCCCGCACTCGGCTCCTGGCCAGCGCCTGCCGCCGGCCCCCTCGACGCCGGCCCCCTCGACGCCGCTGCGGCCCCTTCCCACACACCGACGACACCTCCGACCGCAGTTACAATACTGGTTTCAAAAAAACTAGAGAAAACACACAAGCAACACGCGCTAGCGCTGATTCTCTCTTACCTGCTGCCATATAGACGCTCATCGGCTCCCGGACCCGCGCCGCTCAAAAGCCCAGCCCAGCAGCCCCACCTGCCTCCCAGGAGCCGCGCGGGGCCTCGGCGCCCGGGCCAGGGCCAGCTCCTCCGTGCCGAGCCCGGCGGGGCTAGGGCAGGGACCCTGCTGAAGCGCGAGCCAGGCAGCCGTCCCAGCTCACGCGCTTCAGGCCCACGCGTGCGGATCTGTCGCACGTGCATTTGATCTACGCTTTTACACGTTTGTTTAGCAGAATTATAGACTGTATGTTAGTTTGAGAAATTTTTGACAGAAGTAAAAATACTTTGAATATGGACTATGGTGAGCTAGGTTGAAAGAAAAAAAAAGGGGGGGGGGGTTGGTGGTTTTGTTATTTTAATATCTTACATTTCATTCCTGCCTGCTGATTGCAAGACTATCAAAGACCCATATAAAAGCAACATCTTTGTTTTGCAAGCAATTTCCATTCCAAAAGCAGCAAATCTAGACATCACTGTTTGAATTTGTTCTTGCATCTCATTTCCATAGGCCAGGCAGAGGAGTAACCTGCCTCCTCTGTTCTGTGCTTTGAAAGCTTCCAACCAACAGATTCGTTTGCTAAAGACACGAAAACACCGTGTGTATATACATGGCTCCCCAGGGCTTTTTGCTGAAGAGTTGATTTGCATGAGGCATTACAAATTCACCTTTTTGAAATGAATGTAAAATCTCTAATTTACTCTGTGGATGTATTTAACAGATAATGAATCCCATGCTAGTGGATAAAAGTATATCAACTTCAACTGCTATTTTGGACAAGCTTATTCTGGAGTGATCCCACCAACACTAACAGTTTTAGAAAGAAAAAGGCTTTGGTAAGCACTCAAACTGCCCAACTCCTATTCTGAAGGAAAACTCCCAGCTGGCCCTAAGATACTGAGAGAGCATCAGCTCACCCCGCCCGGGTATTCGCTGTCCAGGCTGCGCAGCCACACGGAAAATAACATCAAACCTTCATGATGCTGCTTGCTTTTGGTAATGTTCCTAATCTGCCTTTGCAGGCAGCTATATTGCTTAAATGCCTTTGCGAAGTTATACATCCCAAGTAAATAAACTTAAGACATGCAGGGGAAACTGGTTCACTTCACACACTTCCACTTATTTCAAAGTTCAAATGGAGACATGTAATTCATAAGCGTTTAACTGTAGAAATGCAGAAGCCAGTCACAGGAAAATTAAATACACATCCTATTTCAGCCACATCATTCTCAAATATTTCTGCAGGCTGAATTCAACATTTCATCTCAAGTTCTCTAAAATTATAAAGTGTATTGTAAGGAAGCCATTCCTCATGCCACAGGTTTATCCCTGGACGAGCTTCTGCACCCTCACGGTCAGATATTTCCATTAAGAAAGCGATATGACACTGGGAGATCCTAGCCCAGAGCAACAGACGTCGCGCCAGCCGTTTGCCGCAGCCTGCGGAACAAGGGCCGCCACCGCCGGACAAGCCGCAGGTTCTGGACCACGGACACCACCACGCTTTGCTATCTCAGCAACTTCCATCCCTTTTCTCCTCCCCATCCCCCACCTTTTTTTCTTTTTTTTTTCCCCCTCTCAAATGAAGAGGGCTCATAGTTACCCTTCGTGATGTCAGCAGTTATTTTATGCTGATTACTGGAATCAAAACGCCAGACAGGATATATTTACAACTGTCTACACTGGCTTACAATAAGCTGATGGATGATTCATCCTTTTTTCCCCCTCAGCTGAAATCACTGGAAATAACACAGAGCCGGAGTGACAGTCAGAGGGCACAGAGGATCCTTTACAGTTTGCCACTTCTCACTTACCCTATGACAGAAAACTGAAGTTTAAGGAGAGGGGAGGCTATAAGGATTTTGCACTGCCTTTAAAATACGTTAGAACATAGCGACTTTGTCTGTGTGTGAAAGGACAAAAGTCAGCATCCTAGGAAGTTCAGCATTTTTAAGATTCCAGTGCATGCAAAAAAACCACCTTAGAAATCACTGGCCCTCGCAAAGAAATGCAAATAAATCTGTACGACCTGCTGGGTTCAAACCAACCAACCAACTTCAAACGGACAATACAAGCGTGAAGAAAACTCCCGAATTTCAGCACTCGAGTGTTTGCAAAGGTTAATATGCCAACACAAGGAGTGCTCTTCCTCCCCTCATGCACATTAAAGGGGGTACAGGAAATTGGGAATAAACAAACAGAACTGTGTGTATATCTCACAGGAAGACAAAGTGCTGCTAGGAGCAAACATAAATCGCCCAGGGGCAGCAGCTCTGCAAGCGAGAATAAGGCCTGAAAGGAAGGTTGGCTGCTGCCGCGGAGGGAGGGAGCGACGGCGCCAGGAGGGGGATTCGGCAGCGGCCCCGGCGCGGAGGAGCCCGGCAGCGCACCCGCAAGGGGGTGCTCAGCATCTCGGGCAGCCTCAAAAGGGAGCCAGCGTATTCCCGCAGGCCTGCCTTTCGCTCCGGTCCACATCAGCAAAACGATACTCCATGAAAGACTGAAAAGAGTTTGTGATCTTCCTTTGTTTTTAACAAGCTGGTTTATAACCACAGCTGATGATTTCAGTGGATGGTCGTACGCTTAGTATTAGTGAACTGGCTGTTTCAGTAAGATGTGCATATAACCAATTTCTGCCATTGGTAAATTGGTTTCTTCTCTATACATTTGGGCCAGATACCAGGAAGCTCTTCAGTACATCTAACTTTAAGCATATGCCTGAATGCCATCGACTTCAAAAGAATTTAGGCACATGTTTAAAAACTTCCTAAATAAAAACGTTTGCCTGAATTTGACACTGTCTCCCATAGCATCCTCATAGACAAGCTCAGGAAGTGTGGGCTGGATGAGTGGACAGTGAGGTGGATTGAGAACTGGCTGAATGGCAGAGCTCAGAGAGTTGTGATCAGTGGCACAGAGTCTAGTTGGAGGCCTGTAGCTAGCGGTGTCCCCCAGGGGTCAGTCCTGGGTCCAGTCTTCTTCAACTTCTTCATCAATGACCTGGATGAAGGGACAGAGTGCACCCTCAGCAAGTTTGCTGACGATACAAAACTGGGAGGAGTGGCGGATACGCCAGAGGGCTGTGCTGCCATTCCGAGAGACCTGGACAGGCTGGAGAGATGGGCGGAGAGGAACCTCATGAAGTTCAACAAAGGCAAGTGCAGGGTCCTGCACCTAGGGAGGAATAACCCCATGCACCAGTACAGGCTGGGGGTTGACCTGCTGGAAAGCAGCTCTGCCGAGAAGGACCTGGGAGTGCTGGTGGACACCAAGTTAAGCATGAGGCAGCAATGTGCCCTTGTGGCCAAGAAGGCCAATGGTATCCTGGGGTGCATCAGGAAGAGTGTTGCCAGCAGGTCGAGGGAGGTGATTCTCCCCCTCTGCTCAGCCCTGGTGAGGCCGCATCTGGAGTACTGTGTCCAGTTCTGGGCTCCCCAGTACAAGAGGGATGTGGCACTACTGGAGCAAGTCCAGCGAAGGGCTACAAAGATGATGAGGGGACTGGAGCATCTCTCTTATGAGGAAAGGCTGAGAGAGCTGGGCCTGTTTAGCTTGGAGAAGAGAAGGCTGAGAGGAGATCTTATCAACGTGTACAAGTATCTGAAGGGAGGGTGTCGAGAGGATGGGACCAGACTCTTTTCAGTGGTGCCCAGTGACAGGACGCGAGGCAACGGGCACAAACTGAAACACAGACGCTTCCATCTGAACATGAGGAAAAACTTTTTCACTGTGAGGGTGACAGAGCACTGGAACAGGTTGCCCAGAGAGGTTGTGGAGTCTCCTTCTCTGGAGATATTCAAAACGCGCCTGGATGCAATCCTGTGCAATGTGCTCTAGGTGACCCTGCTTGAGCAGGGGGGTTGGACTAGATGATCTCCAGAGGTCCCTTCCAACCTCAGCGATTCTGTGATTCTGTGATTGGGTTCTGGTGCTCAATACACAACCATGACATTAACGCTTCCAGCTTCTCTCTTTATCCAAATGTGCCTTAGCTGAACTAAACACGATGGTGCTGAAGGTTGACTTCTTTACTGTATTAAAGCCCATAAGAATTGGACGAATAGCTTCTAGGTAAACATAAAAGTATTTTATACAGAAATAATTCCTGTGTCATCTTCTTGAACATGACAAGGAATCTCTAGAGTAGTTTTTAGTAAAACACGAAACTAGAATCTGTAAGATCAAGTAAAAGAAAATACAGCAGGGTGTGCTCTCTAAGAGGCATCAAACACCAATTAGTGTTGATTACATAGTTCTTCAATTAGAGTTTGCTTGCTTATGGTCTGAGCCCTTGCCTGAAGTCAAAACAGAGCTGTTAAGCTACTCCATCAAGTGTACACCAATGCATAAATAAATACTATTTTTCAGCACAAGAAAAGCTTTCCTCATTTCTTAGTTCCCCATTTGCCAGTTTAAGGAACTGCTCAGAAATCACCAGAAAACAACATGTAAGAGAAGTCCCATTTTATCCTTTTCACCTTGTCACATACAACAAAGAAAGAAGCAAAGTATTAACCAGAAACACTACCCGGAAAACACCTTTCATCAACAAAACGGGAGTTTAAACACAAACTTATCTGCCTTTTGCTCTTCCACGCGCTGGTTCTGCACGGCCCTGCAGCCCGCTCGGCCCCCGCGCGCCCGGGCCCAGCCGCCTCCGCGCCCGAGCGGCGGCACGAGCCTGGCGGCGGCACCAGCACGGCCTTGTGCCGCACGCTGCCTCCGTCAGCCTAGCAGTCTACAATAAAGGGTTGCTTAAACGCGCTTTCCTTCACAGTGCGAGGGACTGAAGAGTCGAGGGAAAAAAAAGTTCTTCTTCGGTCTAACAAAAAAAAAAAAAAAGAAAAAGAAAAAGAGAGAATTTCTATCAACATTAATCGATTAAAGAAAACAAGTGCCCAAAGGGCTTCTCGTCAGCAGCTTTAGGTGAAGCTGACATCTGTAAACCATTATCCGTTATGTATATGTCGCTATCTGATTTCTGTTAGAAATTTTAGCATTCAGAGCAATCTATATGAAAACTATGGAGTAAAAATAACTGTAATATTTTTGAAATACTTGCTACACAAGGAATGTTGCGTCTCAAACAGAAAGCTGCCAGTACCACAAAGATAAGCATCAGCTTTATCCCCATTTTTAAAAACACAATTATATGTTAAAAAGTCACAGGACTTGCCATACCATCTCCCCAAATGCATTTGTTTGCTACAAACGTTGGAACATACATTTTCACTGTGCAAAACAAATAAAACCAGATTACAGAAATAAACATCTCCACAGTGTTGATTTTAATACTTAATACCCAAGATAAACAAAACCAAGCAGGTGTAGGTTGCCTCCTGCATACAAAATTTAGAGTTCTGGAGTTTTGACTATTGAATTAAAAGCTTACTGTCAGCCTTCAGGGCAAGTTGTGTCAGTCAAAACTGCAGTTTGTCAAGTCCTCTGCTTGCTTATCTACAAGCAGCAGCCGTTCTCACTGCTTTCTACAGCACTCTGGAAGCCCTATATCCTTTTTAATATGCTACTGGCTTAGACCGCATCTGCTAAATCATGGTATTTCCCTGCCATCTGCAACCGGGCAGCCAGGCTAAACAGTTATTCCTTCTTTTAGGAGGTGGCTTAGAGGACTTCACCAATCCTCTCGATGGACATAGCAAGCCTGGCACAGCAAACAGAAGTGGCAAATTTCTCCAGCTGTGAAGGAGAACTGACTTGGAGTAGCACATACAAGAATCACTGATTCATCTCACAGGTTACCATCTGAAAAGAAAAAAAAAAAAAGAAAGAAAAAAAAACCCAAATCACTTTCAAATACTTCAACAGATATACAATAAAATACTGATATTGCAACCTATTTAGCACAGCAAGACAAACAGTATACTCCTAAGTACTAACCTGTTCCTGTGGTATAACTTACTTTGCTCCAGAGCATATTGTTTTTATTGTATATCTATATATTTGGGAATAATCCAAAGAAATTATAGAATTTTACTAATTGGCCTTCTTGCTTCAGCTACAGGGTCACAGTTCGAATCTGCACCAAACTTCAGTTATAAACAGAGATTTCTCACTGCCATAGAGTTAAATTCTCTTTTCACTTCCCTCTCCAAAAAAATAAAAAATAAATAAATAAAATCAATTCTTTATGTGACCCATATTGCATTATTGATGTGGATATGACATAAAATATCCATAATCCCATTAGCTGCTGTCTAAAAGAAATGTTAGTAAGTACATGGTATTTAATGACCAAAAGGAAAAATCCTATGGTGCCATCCTTAGAGGCAAGTCTGGTCAAAACACTGAAGCCCGTATTCCTGACGAGGAGTCTATTCAAACAGCTGTCAGTCAGCCAGTCGTGCATTACTCAGGGACCCTATAGACAATGTGGACCAGAAACCTGTCATGTCTTTTGTGCATTATCCAGTCAGCCATGTAAATCATTGAGTATTAAAGGTTACTTTGCAACATATGCTCCTGAAAACCTTTAGCTTCGAGAACTCGTGGAGGGGGAAAGACTAGTGGCTGCCTCACCGTGTCTGAGAGCCCAAGGAACATCAGCCTGCTCTGCTTTCCCAGTTCTAAAAACGAGATTGCAATGCCCACGTTATGTTACCTGTCAAAGTTAAAAGCTGATTCACGTAGCCACAGGCAAGTAACCCCGGCTGCCACCGCTGCAGAGCTGCACGAGTGATTCTGAGGGGGATTTCAAAAGCACTCAGCTGTACTCCTACCGAAAAAAAAAAATCAGGCGCAGGACTGCCACCGGCTGCAAGGGAACAAAACTAAGTCAACGTTTGTTTGTTTCTGCTGACTCTGTTTCTCATGTTCAGACAGAAGGATCATGATCACCAAACTCCTGCCCAGCACAGCCGTATGCTTTCACCCACAATTCCTCCATCGGCTCCAGCAAACGGAATACCTTCCTTAGCAAGGCAGCCGAACTTTAATTAAAAAGTGCACATAAGTGAATTTATTGCATATCTCTGGATAAAGTGTTCCAATGGATAATAAATTACCCTCACTTTTTAAAGCCTGCATCTCATCTCCAGCTTATATTTTTCCTCTAGCCAGTGGATCTTCTGCAGCCTGTGCTTGCTAACTGAAACAGCTCTTTCTTATCCTTTTTCTCCTTGAATACGACTCCTAAACCATGATTAAGATGCCTAAGTTACTAGCTGAAGTAGCATTTGGCTAGAACTGACCTATGAGATGTGGAGTAATCTAACAGCTGCATTATAGAGGGCAACATGATCTCTGATGTGCAAAGACGGAAAATGGTTGTTCTAAAGCTAAAGATGGCTTATGGAGATAGATATAGATATATTTAAAAAAAATGTTATTCAAGAGTAGACGTGAAATTTTCTGAATAAAAATGCTTCTAAATAAACAAAAAAAAAACAGAGAGTAAATTTAAGAAGAATACAAATTTCAGTAATTTTAATGAGGATTTCTGGTTTATCAGTTAATTTAAATGTACCTTCTAAATCTTATAATGGAAGCATGCTTTTAAACCATAATAGAAATATGCATAGATTCACCCACATATTTTTCAAAGTTTCCCCTCATGGGAAATGAAGGATGGAATCACTCATCTACAGAAACTTTGTCAAGGGATATGCAGTAAAATTACCCTTTAAAAAAAGTCAAAAATAAAACCGTATTCCTCCCTAGATGGACTCCATGGTTCTCCTGTGGCTCCCCTCTATCCGACCCTGGAGCAGTACTGTTTGCAGGCACACCTTGATCAATAAAAACGTATAGCTAAACCCAAGGAACCTCAGCAGCTGAAAAGAGAGATGCAAGTCACAGACCCAAGGAGGTCACGTTGTTTAGTTTGGCCACATCCCAACACAAGCCTTCTGGCTGGCTAAAAAAAAAAAAAAAGTGCTACACTTTTTTTTTTTTTTTTTTTTTTTTTGGACTTACAAACTTCCTAGGAACACGTGGCCAAGCTAACTCTATAGTAATGGTAACTACCTAAAGCAAGACAGAATAAGTTTTTCCACAACAAGTTTCTTTGTAACAAAGCAGTGTCAGGCAGGAAGTGAAACAATATAGAGGGTGTTTGTTTCTAATACACCAATATTCCAGTATAAAGATATTTGTAATAAAATGAAATAGCAAATTAAAAACTTGAAATTGCTTAAGCAACAAATGAATGCTTGAAGAGCTAAGAGACAGTGTGTAAACGCACACCACCAGTGAGAACGGAGAACTGACGGCAGAGATCCTCATACAAAAGCTCTCGCCTGTTCTCCGTGCTCCTGGCGGGACCGCGTTTCCAAATACACCCGGCTCCATTCCAAAGGGAGTCACTTCTTGTAAATGATACCACACTTAATAACCCTATTCCCCAAATAACCCTATACTCAATATAGGATAATAATCCCAAATTCAAGAACGACCATACTATTAAGTTACCTTTCTCTGTTTTCAGTCCAAGACCTGCAACAGTTTCAGGAATGTAATACACAACATTAAGCTATCTAGGCACTAGAATTATCTTGTGTGATTTATATTCTCTCCTCCCCCCTCGAAGCTTAACTTAGCATGCTCAGCACGGCGGCAGCAACTCAGCTTAGCTACTACCCCCTGTAAACAACCTAGTCAAACCTTAAATGTCATTGGATAATACTGACCCGTTAATTCTCTTTATTTTGCTATTACAGTCAAAGTTTGCTTACTTTCAATATTTTTGTTATTCCAAAGGAAAGCAAACTCTATGTTTGTGAAAAAAGAAAAACACACATCAGGACCAGAATACCAAAACTGACCAAAAAGGACGCATGGCACAGGTGGGAGAAAAGAAAAAAAAGAAAATAAAGAGCAAGGCTCCCAGACAGTATTTCTGCTGTGCTAAGGGACTCCGAGCTGACTACAGGTGAATGTTTTCTTCCAATTGCACCTCTGTTCAAGTCCTTGGCTTATCAACCAAGACAACCAAAAAGATGATTTCTAAAACAACCCCCAAACCAAAACAGCAACACAGAAAAGGAGAGCGGTGCTTTCCATCGCCGCCGGACACCCGCACCGTTTCTTTGGCCGTTCTGCCCCATGCGAAGCATTCACGCAGCGTGTTACAACTCCCTTCCTCGATGCTTTTGGTACCTCAAGGCGCCTTAACGCCAGCAAAGAACATGAACTTTTCAAGCCACAACCTCATCCCGGCGCTGCTGTGCTGTAATTTTTGAAGAGGCCGATCTCTCTCAGTAAAAGAGCCGAAGAGAACGTACATAGAAGGACTGCACTCCTCGGGTCCTGTAAATTCACATGCTGCATTTGAAATTTGAAGAAAGGAGTGTTTGTCAGACAAAAAATAATAAAATGGAAAGGGTATAGTTCAGGTGTTTCCTTTAGAGGAACTCACGATTTGCTCTAAAACAGATCTTAATACTGAAAGTTAAGATTTATGAGTTTAACCAGAAGAGTGGAAAGGTGAGAAGGGTGAAGAGGATGCAGGCAGAGCGTACCTTTATATACTAGCTTGCACAACCTTCTCTGCACACCGGAGCATAAGAAAAGCTAGTCCAAAAGGACAGAGAGCCGGTCACATTCTCACCTAATACACAAGCTGGCTTGGTGCCATCGTGCGTGGCAGCGCACCATTTACAGCGGTTAGGAGGGCGGCCCACGGCACTTGTGTCGCGAGAAGAGAAACCTCCCGAGCACAAGCGAAGGGAAGCCATCCCCGCAGCGCCAGTCCAACCGAAAGGCCACAGCTACGGCTGCGCCACAGCCACAGCCCGAAGCAGGAGGTCACTTAGGGCTCTGTTATTCCCAAGCACGGGGCGAAGGGCGGTCTGGCTCATCACCACTGGATCACAGGAACGCTTAGGCAAAACACTGCATCAACAAAAACAAACCAACCAACCTGCCTTCTGGTAGGGCTTGAAACCATTGCTCAGAAGCTACTCAGATTCTTCCTGCTCAATAGATTAAAAGCCAAAGTTTTATTTGTTTAAAAATTTATCACTAAATGCCAATGGTTCACTTACTGACTCACGCACAATTAAACATTAAAAATGCACCAAGCTTTCACATGTCACTTAAAAGTAATGTGACTTCAGAGGAAAACTAAATACTTTTTTTTTTTTTTTTTTTTTAATAGGTCAACTGCTGACCTTCCAAACACTCTCCAGGGCTTTTGCCTGACAGTAAACAGGCCCATAAGTTTAGCTGAAAACATAAGCTAGTTGGACATCTGGTGCTATTGAGGAACAAAACATGCAAGAGGCAAGGTGTGTGGGGGGGTGTCATCCGGGGCTGGGAGAAGACTTGGCTCATCTAATGCAAGACCTTGCTGAAAGTTGGGCACATCATGATCTTGAGCTCCAATCCAGGCAACAATGGGTAAGTGACCTTCTTTAATGGACTGGATCAATGCACGTCAAATAGATTAGGCTTGCTGGCAGATAAGTCAGTCCACAAATAAGCTATGCCAAGGTTGTTCAATCGTTCAAGGTATGCATAACTAATTTTTCTGAAAACTCTATATCCTTTTCAATAAACTTTGCATGGTTAGAAGGAGAGAAGTTAGGAATGCACATTTTTTCTTCTTACAATCCATATTTTTATATAGCAGCAGTGTTGCTTACAGACAGCTTATTTGGGATGCTATTTTGGTGATGCATTTGTTAGTGATGTTTTGGTGGAAGTGAAGATTTGTAACAGATAGAAAGTCGTATCAGCTTCACCAGCTGCCAAAAACGTATCCTGATATTTGCTTCCTGCCTTCAAATTTAGTAGCAATTATATTCCACAACAACCCATTGGGATCAAATTTACACCAACTCTCATAGTAACAGTACATAACAAAAAAAGCAAGCAGCAGCTTTTGCCATATGCTGCTTAATGCTCTAAGGGTATATTATGGAGCATAAATTTCCAAATATATGCAGCCACAAGACAGAGCAGGCCAGTATCAGTCACCAAACATTTAGGATATAAATACATAATCATTAAAAGACATTGATCCTTACATTGTAAAAGCAAACCAGAAAGGGCAAATCTGCTGCTGTAAATCAGCAGTCTTAGTATCTATTATCGTGTCAAATTTTTGCATGTTTTCACACTGTAAGTCCTTGTATTTTAGATACTGTATCATCAAACAACTACTCAATCTGTGTCATCCTGTCAACATAACTTTCATAAAGTCATGTTTAATCAAGCAGATATAAAATTAGCCAGGAGGAGACATTTGCTTCCCTTGCTCATCTGAAGCACTGGCTGTCAGTTTGAGTAACAGACACATTTTTAGCTCAGGTCTCCAAGTACTTCACTGTAAAGTGGAACTTTTTATTTCCCCCCTCTTCTCAGCGTGGGCTATGTCTACCTTTCTGTAGATAAAAGGAAGACAAAATAATTGCTGCTTTTCCTCAGAAGGGAAGGTTTTATCTTTACAATATATTTGTGATCCACAGTTCTGAATGAATGACGACTCAGTAGCTATAGGGGTACCTGGGACCAACATGTCATATTCAGCTCAGGAAAAGAGGTGGAATCAACTCTGCTATGGGGCAACAGGAGGAATTTTGCCACGGTCCTGTACTGAGGGCAGGTTAGGCTGACCTCTCGTACCCTATGTAAGCTGTTTCCGTGTTAAGCTGCTGTAACAGCTGAAACTGTTTTATAAAACATGGCTGACAAAAACTTTAATTTTTAGTTTCCTGGAACTACTTTAAACATTTAGTTGGTGATAGAAAATGCCTGAACAACAGAATATCAAATAATTTTAACATCAGTATTCTTATACTTCATTTTAATCTCATTCACAGAGCTGTGAAACTGAAATTCTGGAACCGAACCTTGTAGGACCACACAATAAGTCACGCAATGTCTGGGGCAATTCGTGCAACAGTTTCAGTGCTCAGCTCTTCAGAGCTTGCCATTTTACTAAATACAAGTTATGCTATCTATCCTATCATTGATCGTTTTATGTACAACCACCAATTCACACTGCTGTTGCCTTTAGGCACTTTAACTTTAGTAAATGTATAAACAAATCACATTTAATGTACAGAAAAGCATTGTACAAAATTTCAATTTTTTACAAACAAATACAGCTATTTTATTTTTGTTTGCTATCAAAGTACTTTTCCGAAATACTAAAAGACAGTAAAGTCTCCCTGCCATTAAAAAAAGAGAGAAAAAACAAGTAGCTTTCCAATTTCAGAACATAATCCCTATACTATATGCTACATACATATACTATATGCTGTGATAACCAAACAGCTAAGCTCGAGATTCTCTGTGCATCTTCCATTTTCTGACTATCAGCAGTTTAAGTTTCCTGTGCTGGATTGCCATGTTCAACCGACATTAGTAGACTGATCCTTTATGAATGTATTTAATACATTTTGAATACTTCTGGTTTCCACAAAAATCTTGTTGCAGTGATTCATACAATTAAGTTTTTTACTGCATTTTTTTTTTTGAATCAGGCACCTTATATTTCATTGGAACGCTTCAGTTGTCAGATTTTGACAAAAGACCACCCATAGTCGCTTTTTCTATGCCCTTTATGAACGCATGAAAGTTTTTGACCATTCCCCTCAGTTATTTCTTTCAGACTGAAGAGGTTAGCCAAAACAAACCAAGGGAGGTGGTTCGCCGCGTGGCACGCCCACGAGCTGCCGCAGAACGCTCTGGATGCGGAAAGCTCCCGCAGGTCCACAAGAGCCGACTGGCGAGGCCAGGAAACTACCTACTAAGGATTACGAACTGCCTATGCAGCTGTCTGAGTAAGTCACTGAAATACAGGTGATGGGAGGCTAAGGGATTACTTGGATGAAATATCCTCCCCCAGGACCCACACTCTCCCTGAGCCATCTAGTATTTGTCACTGGTGAAGAGAGGGGACACCGAGCTAGATGCACCTTCAGTCAGACCCCACGGGGCTACTCTTCCAAGGCATAGTTCTTTCCTTGTACAGGAGCCCTTGTTTCTTTCCAACCAGCCTGTTAATTTCCAACTTTAATATTTATTTATTTATTTTTAAGACTGGGGAGAAGGGGAAGAGGGAAACAGAGAGGGACCAGATGTGCATATAGTACTTCAAGATACGAACATGACAACAACATTGTAAGGTTTTGTGTTTCGTTCCAATTCACAACATTGCATTTGACGTTTGGATCACTTATCACTGAAATTTTTATAAAATTATTCACCATGCCTCCAGGATCTCTTTCCAGGTCACAACAGTTCACTGAGTGCAAAATCTATGATTCTTAAGATTCACGGACTAGGCACAGGCAGATTTGTTCCCTTCTCCCCTATCCATCACCAGGCATTATTGGGCATGTACCATCACTGAATTTCACCTATCTTTTTATTACCCAGTTACTAAGTACTGCAAGAGTCTTCTGCAACTCTTCCTGGAGCCCAGTGTAGATTTATACAACTGGAAAAATTTTGTACAAATTATTACTTCGTGATTCACATTCTTTTTCAGTTCATTATTAACCTATTAAGCAGAGTAGATCCCAGCAGAGATCCTTGGGAACCCTACTGTAATCTCCTTCCATTTTAAAATTTGACCATTTATTTCTATCTTTTGTTTCCTGTCCTTTATAAAAAGTTCTCTAAAGAACTAACTTTCCCACCTTTAATAGGCTACAGGCTTTTTGGAAGGGATGTTTTTGTCAGATTCTCTGAAATATCTGGATTTTCCAAACCTAGTGGATTGCCCTTATTCCCACATGCGCTACCACCTTCAGAGAACTCTGAAAAAATATTAAATTAACTCTCCTCCATGAAACCATTATAATGATCATCATATATATTCACTTGCCTAATAATTCTACACTTTATTACAGTTTCTAATAACAGAAGCCGAGATTCTTCTTAAATTTTTAATTTAATCTTTATCTGAACACTAACTCTATAGTCTGATTCAATAAAAGCAAAAACCATATAAGCTTCCCTCTGTAATGGAATCTATTGCACATAATGTTAACTAGATAGTTGAAAATAAACTTGTTTTCTCAACTGGAACATCAGTTGAATTGAAAAGCACTGGAGAAGCAGGTCTGAGGCTGCAGTGGGAGTAACAAATGTTTCTGTTGTCTGAGCACAAAAATCCCAACTAAAATGCTGTAAAGTCACCATTCCAGTGGTGGAAGTTCCAGTTTCACAGCTGTAGAGCAATAGTAAAAAGAGACTGAACTCAAATTTGCATGGTGGAAAAGACTCTAGAAAACTCTCTATATGAGTAGTGGAGAGAAACGCTCATCAAGACCACTACTGCTGCCATTTATTTTTGTTCAAAATTATCATTTGAATACCAATTTTGCAGTATATATGCAATAAAAATGAATCCCTGGTCCCTAAATAGCCAAAAGGGGATCAACTTAACAGTGCTTTCAGGACCAACAGTACACTGCTGCTAAAAAAAATCTCATGCTACAGAGCCTATAAGAGCTCTGTACTATCTCTCTACTGCTTTTTTTGTCATTGCATTGAATCCAGAGGCTGGAACCAGTTGCACCTGAGCAGCCAGGAGGAGCAGAGGCTGCATGCGAGCCAGCTGCCTGGATGGGGGCTCCGCGCCTGCTCCAGGCCGCCAGCAGCGTAAAAGCCACCAGCAGCAATGCAGACAACCCGAGAGTTCGGGTTTTAACGCAAGTTTGAGGAACGAGCTGGAAGACCGTGCGTGCCTGCCCTCACACCCTGCTGAACAGCAAATCTCTGGACACCCAGGAAGCGCCTAGAGAGACGCTACGCTCAGTGACTGCGCCTTCTAATGTACTTCAGGGCACGCATCTCGTCAACCTAATTAAAACTAGAAATCATTTACTGTTAGCAGGTTTTCCTGTGAGGCAGGAAACAACAGGAGACTGATAGCAGGAGAAGCGGCCTAGAGGGCATTGAATTCCCTACTACAATTACCTAGCAGAAAAAAAAAAGAGCAGTAACTTCTTTAGAGACTGCTGTCTGCACCAATTATGTGTTTAATGAAGCAGCTGGGTTCACTTTTTCAGAAATATTTTTGAAATATGAGAATTTCAAAGTAGTCCCTCCATGAATAACAATGAATTTATATATACATATACATGTATGTGCGTGTATTTACACACACACACACTATTTATTCATTCTGGGCATCCCATACATGGCACGGATACTTTGGGTTGGGTCAGCAGAGGCTTATTTGTCCAGCTATGATGTGGCCAAACACGGCAGTCATTATCTAAAAACAGATAAAGAGCTGGAAAAAATACAAAACTCATCCTGCTTAATCCAGAATATTTCATTCTGTGACAGTATCATGTAGTAACAAACATGAGGCCTTATATGAAAAGGCTCCATTTGCTCTGGGTAAGAGAGAATAATAAATAACAAAATAGTGAAGAAATCTTGTGACTGAGACCAACTCTGAAATGAAAGCAAAACTGGCATTTCTCTGTGCTGGCGGTTAGAAGGTTTCCAGAGGGTATTTAGCCAGCACCCTCCCCCAGGCTATTTTTTGATAAGCTAAAACTCCATATCTCTTTGGCTTCTTCTTAATCCACAAGGTTAACTGAGTGCTTTAAAACTGGATCAGTTTTATCATGATTTTCAACATTAAACAAAACTAGTTACTTTTTGACAGCCAAAGAAAGCTTTTTTTTTTTTTTCTTCTTATAGAGTTTATTTAGGGGATTAATTTAAAGTTAGATCTGTCGAGGTTTTAAGACAGCTCTGCACAACTACATTTTTATGACACACTGCTTACCCCAAACCCTTGAAGAGCCATTTTTTGTTTTTTTCCCCCCTTCAAAAGCCAATTTTTAATATTGTTTCTCCAAAACCCCTGGCAGAATCAACTGGGCAGAGATCATTTTTCAAATCTGTAGGCATAAAGACAGCGTCATTCACGGATGAACAAAAAGAAAAAAGCGAACATGAGAGAAAGACGATTTCCAGCCCTGCGCTCCCACGAGGCCAGCACAGCACTCCTGAGGTTAAAGCCTCCCTACGGAGCAGCCGAGGACCAGGGGGAGGCAGCGCCTGGGGAACCCCGCAGACGCCGCCGGGCTGCGCTTCCCCGACAGTCCCGATGTTATCATCGGATCAGCGTTTGAAAATGGATTTACCACCTGCCTTTTTGGCTCAAAATTTTAATCCTAGAAGTCTGACAAACGAGTTTTACATGCTTAATGCGTGTTTTCATATTGGTTATAGAAATGAACAGGGTTTTCTTCACCATTGATTGTACTGTTCACTATTGAACAAATTCCTGAATATTTGATTACCACCTTCACCTGCTTCAGGAGCAGAGTAGTTCCTATTTTCATGTATTGCTTCAAATACTGACCACGTAGAGTAGACAAATGCTCTAGTTTAAGAGCCTAATCTCTCTCAGAAAAATTCAACACTACAAAGGCAGTGGTGCACCGAGGAGGGAAAAGATCTAGAAGACAGGTAAAAATAATAGGTTTAGGGTCTACATCTTAGCCTGTTTATAAGGGAGACCGACCACGTAACAGAGGAAGAACGATGAATAGGGACATTCGGTACGCAATAACCAGCAGTGGTGGAAAGCAGCAGGTGTTAATACCAGATCGGCTCCTCCTGTCTGGAGATTATTAACATGCAGTTAGAAACTGCTTTTCATATTTCCATACAGTAGTCTTCCTCAACCTGCAAACAACGTCGTCTTCATGATCCTAGCACAGATCCTGAAAATCAGAACGCTGTCTGGGGGCAATAGGACAACACACACAGCGAGGACCTCTGAGCATGCAAACGCGCGTATGTAAATACCGCGCAAGGAACAGAGCTCACGTGGAGTTTGGAAACCCACATTTCCAAAGATGATGGTTTTTGCAGAGTACATGGAAGAAAATTGACAACTTTACCTGATACATAAATGGCATTTTGTTATTCTTCGGATGGGGAGGCAAAGCTTTTCTTATTTAATACAACATGCTTACTATTACGGTTTATTAAAACGCCTTACAAATTAGAGCAGGTACACTGAAAGTAACTATCAGTTAAATTACAATTACACTAATTCAGAGAAGTACTGGGACTAAGTGGTTTAATATATTTATGTTAAAACTGACATTTAGATTTTATCCCTACTCATGTTTCATATATAAAAAGTTTCTTTTTGGTACTTACATTTTGAGTAAGTTTCTATGATCACGGAAATTTGGGGAATAGAAAGTGAGCGGTGGTTCCAGCTGACTAGTCTGAGGAGAGGTTACTTCGAGTTCCTGGATTTGATGATCAGCGTGTTGGAGCAGGTTGCTGAGAAACCCCTCCTCCGCAACACCGGCATGGTTCTCCCTGCTCCAAAATTAGCACCATACAAAAAATAATGGGCTACTTCCACAATATGGGATTCCCCAATAGGAAACCCTAATGAGAGCAGCAAGGTTTCGCAAGGGAGGCACCCTTGAAGTGGATGGATTTCCCCTCACCCCCAAAACAGGCATACCTTGAGACTTCTGCAAATAGTCAAGCTCTAGCCACATTTCTGCTGCAACTCCTTTTCATTCATATGCTTTCATGCACAAAATTCTCATGTGCAGCATCTCACATACACTCCCCTAATCAGATTAGTACTAAAATCTAGTATCTCAACACCACGCCACCATGCCAGACTCAATATGTCCAGAAATAAATAAATAAAGAAAGAAATGGAGAAATAGCATATGGATGAGAAGTAGAAGTACAGAATGACAGAGCTGCTGCTGCCACTGCTCCACCGCCACAGAGCTGCGAAAGGCCCAACCCCTGCTCGGTTCCAAGTCCGAGCTATTGTTCTGCTGCTTTTTAATCTCATTTCTGCTCTAATGACAAACTTATTTTCAGTCACTTTTATGATTATAGCATACACACACACACACACTGGATGTAAAGGTGTTCAAAAAAAAAAAAAGGGGGGGGCCATAGGAAATCTGGAAGTTTCTCAGCATGAGTGATTTAGGAAAAAGGAAAATCTGAATTCTTAGGAAATCATTTGCATTCATGTGTGAGAATTGTTCACATAGCCAATTTGGAAAGAGTTTCATTTCCAGAATTGTTGTCCAGGATGATGATAAAACACCACAACTTTAGTATTTAAAATACACTCAAGCCTAAACGTGTGGGAATTGTGATGCTGGCTCCGCAACGCTGCCTTCCTTACTGTCTCTCAAAAGATTTATCCAGAGCAAACCTCTAATAAAGGCAGCCAAAATTCGTAACATTTTCAGGCAAAAATATGAATGTCAGAACTGCTAGGTCTCCCAAATACTTATTACTTTGGATTATTTTCCCCTTTTTGCAGAAAGCATTAGTCCACAGAGATAACTAAACAAGAGGGCAAAAGCAAGCGCACAGAGAAGCGGGAGGTGCGAAGGGTCTGCAAGCGCCGGCTGCCCCGGCTTGGCCTGCAGCCGCCCGGCACCCGCAGCGCACCAGGCCCTCGCCAGCTTGGCCGCTGCCCTCCTGCTAGCTGGTCCTTTCAGTAAACACGGGGCTCGAGAGCGTTCAGACAATTAAAAATTTCCTTTAAGTAAAATGAAATAAGAAAAGTTCACTGAAGTAGCCGTGAGCCAGATGAATGCTTCCCAAATGTGTTACGAACAAATTATTTGGCAGAACAAAAGGGCTGGCTGTAACCAAACCCTAACGTGTCCTTAATGGAGTGCAGATCGGGCCGGATGTTTAAAGTTTCCCCTCTGATCTCTCTGCACTTTGGCCTGCGGTTGTTTATACAGGCAGAGGCCAAGAGGTCGGACCGCTAAAATCAGCAAACTGTTTGCACATATGGCAAGCACACCGCAGGTAGGAATGCCGCCGCCGCTGCAGCCACACACGCTACGTTACAGCGATTGCTTTAGCTAAAACAGCAGACACGCAGCGCACACGTTACACGCGCCGAGAGGGCCGGGCAGCACGACGAAAATCAGCTGAAACTCAGAGGAGATGACTTTTCACCAGGGGCAACGTGCTAGGGAGAAGGTTTGGGGGTCACAGAAAACATGCTATTTTCAGAGTACTTGCGCTACCTTTACAACTAAAATTTATTAATTAAAATCACTAAATTAAAAAAAAATCATTCATTCATAAACCTTTAAAATGCTTCTAACCTTTATAAAGGTCTTCACAAAACCTCTCCAAACAGTGTATTTTACATAATATGAATGACTCATAAAAGAAGTATCTCTAGAAGCATTAAGCGCTGCATTACAGAAAGTGCAAACACACTACTGGTACGGTCACATGCAGTGTTTTGATGGACAGAAGAATGTATTTCGGAGAGTCACTACAGACTCTCCAAGAGAGCGCCAAAAGCTACAACACAAACACACCATCTGAAAAGCACCAAGATCCAAGAGAACTAATCACTTTGCTTTGGTTAAATACACTTTAACTGTCAAGCTAGCCGAAACCACAGAGTAGGGAAAGTACTTTTTTTTTTTTTTTTTTTTTTTTTTTTAAGCTTCAAGATGCTGTATCAAGGCTTTTTAAAAAAATTGAGTGACACATACAAGAAGATTATTATTAAACATTCTCAGATAGTTTTTACTGCAAAGCAGAAGCATGTCTTCCTTTAATCTAATGCCCAAACTACACAGGCAAACATGAATTTCCATATGGAAATGCAGTGTGCTACAGAAATAAAAAAGCCATGCTCAGAAAACGCAACTGTGACCCTCAAACCAAAGTTATCCTTTTCAGTATCCCCTACTTCCTTGCTCAGCATACATTTCTGTTTCATCCAAATTGCTTTCCTGCAATAGGATCATTAGATTAGGCCAAACAAACAAGAAATTTGTTTGCAAACTGCATTCGGCCCCTGACAACATGAATGCAAAGGATGCAACCCACAAACACAGCAGGACTGCTCGAGTAAACCACGCTTTTCGGCACAGGATCGGTGCCTTATTACACTCTTGGGTAAGATCTGCCACACTACTTGCTTAACAGCAATTAAAATCCATCTGAAAACTTACTTCCTTCAGTAAATAAGATCTTCATACATAAAACATTCCCAGATTGCTGCTTAGAGGCATACTTGAATTTTCAGTCCGTGGTAGGAAAGATGTAACTGGCTTTGCCACGCTGATGCCGGAAGCCTGTCTGCAGCCCAGGAGCTCCACCAATCTGTGTCATTAACAAAGAGCGAGCATCAAGACTACCTGGAAAAGGCAGCTGGTGAGGCAAAGAAACTAACAAAGAAAAAACAAAACAGTGCTAAAAAATAACCATTTCTAAAAGGATTATTTATTTAGAAATAGCCCATGAATATATGCTAGGCGTGAAAGTTCCTTAGTTCAAGACAGAAACATTCACGTAAGGCATGAAGATAGTCTTATATTCTTACTCATCATATGAGATCGACAAATTCATGACATGTTTTCATAGGCACATCTATGGAAAGTAGAGATATAGCTTTGATTTACTGATATGAGGTACCACTGGATACCTGCCCCACTCAGTTACCGCACACAATTACTTTAAGTCTACCCTGAACAAGCATCACCCAAACTATCCAGCGCTCCTAATGAACAGCTTCACGTAGCAGCAGACACTGATGAGCGTCGACGGTGAAGATGTGCAACTCAAACAGGAATACTGAATGCTGTTCAGCGTTTGTAATGCTATAGAAAATAAATAATTTCAAATCACTAACATAAATCCTCTCAGAAGGGGTGCCATCATTTTACCCTCTGCATTTCACTATCAACGAACATTTAAAATTAATGTTTAAAAACATGAAAGAATCCTCATCATTCTGGTAGCCGAACTTCAGTTCTCTCAATAATTTCTCAGGTAACTTTTCCTCTGCCTGAACCTTCAGACTCGGCGCTAAAGCTTGAAGTATACCATTTCACACTTTTTATGTTGAAAGGTTTTTTAAACATAAATTGAATACTTATTTGCTACCAGGCCTGAAGAAAAATCTGGTTGATCAGTCCCATTCCAGAAGAGTTAAGTGAAAAATTAAAGTTATTAAAATTCCCTACATATACAGGAATCTCACAACTGGAGGTGGGGCATTAGTCCAATCCTGTTATCACTAGCAGAACTTCTACTTTATTAGAAGTTAGCTTAAAAAGCTAATACAAAACTGAACCCGAAAACACAGGGTCCGTCTTGCTCTGTAGGACTACCCCCTCGGCTAGTCTACAGAAACGAAGAGACACACTAACTCACAGAGCCACAGAGGACTGGGGGGAAAGATTCAAGGAAAAAACATTGACAAAACAATGCCTTCAGGAGAACATATCCCCTGTTACTACAGTAAAACATACCACCTTGGATAAAACAGGAGCCAATGTAGTTGGAGACTGCCGTAACACACGTACTCCCTAGCTCAGACGGCGGCTGCAGAAAGCAGACTCGGTTCTGCTGTTCACTAACTTCAGAGGGTTTCACTTCACAGTCCCAGCATTATTTTAACATAATTTTACTGTCGGGGCAACTTTCTTCTTATTTATGCCGGAAAGTATGCAGCAGGGTCATTAATTTCAGTGCAACTATCTGCAAAACACAGCAACATTTACAGACTTGCTTGTTTGCAGATACACTTCCTTGTAGATTTACAATAAGAACATGATTTTTGCCATACTCTGAAGAGCAGTATATAAATTGCCACTCATTACAGTATATTACAGAAAGATCAGGTTTGTCTTATGTTTTCGCAGCTTTCTAAAGTGCAATTTGCTCCAAGCCCAGCCTGGAAACTGGGCTGTTACCTGCCTCTCCAAACAGAGAGGCTACCCTGTCTTTAAGGGAAGAAGAGAAAAGCCACGTGCAGGAAGACCTTGTGATTAGAGAAGGGAAGACGCTTCCAAGGCTAGAGATACAAACCAAGCAGTATTGTAAGGGGAAATATAATTTATGAGGAAATTATACGGCATCACAGTCAACATGAACAGGGCAAAGGATGAAAAGAGATCTCACACTGGAAAAAGTGTTGTTTTTTTGTTTGTTTTTTGAACTTTTTTCTAATCTAAGGAGGAAAAAAGACTTAGAAGTTAAAGGTAGCAGGAGGAATGGAGAAACCTTCTTGTTTTACAACTATGAAGGTAGCCTAACATACTACAACCTCTGATGGTTACTGTAGCTGTAACTTTCTTGTATAATTAGAACAGTATCCATTAAACAGAGTTCATGGATGTTAAGTAATAGCACGCATTTGCTGTTGTTACAGGAACCACAGCAAACCCACACAACATCTGGGCACGTTCCTACAGGTTCACCTCTACTCGCAAAACAAGGAATAAAAGCAAGTAATGATTCTCAAATACTAAAACATGGAAATTAATGAGATGTTCTCCAAATTTTATTTCGGCAGTAGATCCCCTTTTAGCTATTAGTGCAATGATGGTTAAACCACCTGGCTTTCCATAAAAACACATCTGAGCATGAATAAAACTGTAAAGGAATGACATGTCTGAAGAGACTTTGTGCCTTTTTCTCCCCCATTTGACAAAAGACTAAATTAAACCAAGTATGTGAGCAGCACGTTGGCATCATGAACAAAGAAATACTTGCATGAAGATAGCTCACAACAAAAGCCACAGAAGAAAGTTACCACCCTGCAAGTTATAAAAGTTCCCAGGAGGAAATAGCATATATCGCATAGGGGAAAAGACTAAGTCATAGTCATACTTTTTCTGTGTATCTGTATGTGGACAGTTTGATCAGCACAGGTAACACAGAAGAAAAGGGAAGTAATAGCCCTAAGGAATCTCAGGACAAACCAATATCTAAGGGCAATGCTTCCAGCCACCTCCCATCAAGCAAAAGGTGCATGAAAGAGTGTGCAAAAAGACTCTACTACTGGGAAGAGTTAGAATAGGGCTGTTGAATAAGCTGTTAAAAATGAACTGTTACCTACAAAAACTAAGAGGGATTTTCTAAACCACTCCCTTCAATACTGGGCGAATGATATCCCAATGGCATGCACAAGCACACACATTTTTGACAGAAAAATAAATAAATCACTAGATAATCTATTGCAGAAGCATAATTATTTGCACTGAAGCTTAAATTTATGCTGTACAGTGCCTGACAGCAATACAGATAGAGCAAATCCTAAAATAAACATATTTTCCAAATTTCTATTTCTAACTTAAACCTGTGAAAATCAGTTCACATTACTGAGTAATTCCAGCATCACAGCTCCAGCAAATTCAGAAAAGGATTAAGCAAAGCTATCAATTTTTTAATAATTCTTTTAGAGTAATAAATGTGATTTTCAAAGTCTAACTTGACTTCAGATTACAGTAACATTTACTTGAATTTGGAGAACAGAAGTGCAGTCGCTACTCTCCAAGTTTCTCATTTCTTAAAAACCAAACACGTGAAATCAGTGGAAGCATTTGAACAGCAGACAACAACGCAGGCTTTTCTCAAAGCCAGGATTCGGCACCTGCCCCGGTCCCTTTAGGAGCGCGAGCTGGAAGAACTCGCCCAGCCGTCTCCGAATCCAAGCGACCGCAGCACAGTGGTGGGCTCCCAAAACTTGGTCCCCTGCCCCAGGAGCTGCTGAACTTGAAGCATGCTAGCAACTTCTTATCTTTTAGGTCAATGACAACTGGATTCCCCATTAAATAGGTTTAAGCAGCAAAACAAAAAAAATAGACTGGATCGTAAGTAAAAAACCCTGTTATTTGTAAAGGTGGTAAGTACCTTTGCCTGAGTAGTCTCTGTCACTAGAGGTTGTTAAGAACAGGTCAAAGTTGTGTAAGATGAGACGTTGTTAATCTTACAAAAAACAGGAGCCTGAGATGGCCTTTCTAGCTACATGGTTTTATGAGCAACTATTTACTACCAACTTGGGATAATCAGATGAGTCTCTGCATTATCATCATTACTTTGTACAAATAAATGTTAAATATTTATATTTTATGTATAAAAATATATATATATTTATTTTTTCCCCCAATATTCACCCCAAAAGACCATTACAAAGACCATTCACTGTTACAGTTAAAGTCACACACTTAACTGAAATCTCCTGCCTCTGGAAGAGTGACGCTGCAGCCTAATGTTCTATTCTTAGTAACAAAACCCCAAAACCTGTATTACCTGAAGTCAGGGGTAAGAAAGGCAGGTGGGAATTAATTATTAGTAGAGTGCACTGACAGAAAAGAAGAGACAAGCTCAGCTGAGGGTGGGGGGAGAAGCTGGAGGACTGAAAGAAAGAGCAGCAGCTTTGTCAAGCTGTTGAGAAAAAGCTGAGAATCCTTTAGAAAACATCAACAAATTAGGATTAGAGGACAAGAAATGGCTTTATACAGCGGGGGGGGGGGGGGGGCACAATTAGCTCTGTGATTCCTAAAGTAGAAAGCAAAAACACTGCTTCCTGTTAAAGTATCCCAAAAGCTAAAGATTGCTCTTTCACAGCATTAGCTGCTTAATTACTAGCACTTCATCCTCTGCTGGCACGTCTGCAGGGAAAATTCTCACCAAGATTTAGCAAGACAGAATTATACTGCATTTTCAGAGTACATTATTTCCACTGCAATCTCCAGAGTAATGGATCATTTACATATCATAAAACAAACAGGTTTAGATAAACAAAAGACTTATCAATTAAAAAAAGTCTAGTTGAAAACCATTTGGGGAAAAAGAGTGTATGGTGAGAAATTACACATTTCTCCTGGCAGTTAACAATTCTGCAGTTTTAACGTAGGTTTCTTTATAGTTAAAAGGCCTTTGAGGAGAAGAGCCTGCATTTATAATCCACATGTGCGGTATGTTATCAGACAGCCCAACGCGAGTGAGAATAAACTGTGACTAATAGGAAGGAGGAGAGTCATTTTGTGCTCAGCCCCGGAGCTCGGCACGAGCCCCCCGTGCCCCAGCGCCCACGGGACGCCTGCAACCCAGGGTCGGAAAATCACTCAGGCCTTAAGCTGGGGCCTTCCGCAATGCCCCAGGGGGATCCAGACACAGCTGGAGGAGGGGAAGCCCAGAATCCCAAAACCTGGATCGCTGTTCCCGAGTCTCTACACAGAAATAGAGGCATCACCCTAAAACTCCGCCGGGATCTCTGTTCTCCAAACGCCTGCCGTTTGGTTTGCACCGCAGCAACGTTACGGGCCCTTCGCAAGTAAAGTAGGACCCCAGAACTTCTGTTTGGACAACTGCTTTCACCCACCTATTCGTGCGTTGTGGATGAAACGGCAGCATTCAAAGACTAATTTTAAGTGCTTCAAATTTATTTGGGATGTAAATAGTTACAGACGTTAAAAAAACCCAAACCACAGAACTACATCAGGTAGCCTTCTGCAGGTCAGTAGGCAGTGACAGTTCACAGAGACCATGGTATCTTTGTTGGTGAGCACTGAATACTCCAAAAAAGATCTGCAGGTTAAAATATGAGCTTGCACACACAGCTGTTTTCCGTAAACTGGCATTACATTTGTTAGTAAAGTCTTTTTCTCTTTTTAGAAGTATACGTTCCTGGCTCCCTGAACTCCAAAACAACTAGACTTAGTTGCTTTGTGCAGAAGAACTGCACACGGGCCGCACAAGGACTAGAACAAGAACTGCAAGAGGCTATCGAGCTACAGCAGTGCTCTTTGGCACCTAAGCAGGGGGAAAAAAACCAACAAAACCAACAACAAAAAATCAAAGCAAAAAAACCACGTAAATATTGCATGAAGGTGCTACAGAATATTTCAAAGTAACTGTACTATTCTATAAAAGAAATTTTAAGATACTATTTTGAAATTAAAATGTTCAGAAGCATGAGATTCAAGGATAAAAGCAAGAAACATCCCAAACATCTCATAAACGTAATTCTTGGATCTATGAAAACACCAGTTTTGGGCCAGATGGCTAACTTCTGAATGGAAAAGACCTTGAAGGGAATAAGGAAGTTATCAGGATACTATTGTTTCTCTTAAAAAAAAAAAATCTTGCAGCATATTTTCAACCAAAACATGAGTTATTCTTCTTGGAACTTAAAAAGACAAAAGAATTTTTAAGGCTAAAACACGGCTCAGCTGGATGTCAGACATTACTGCTGAACAGTTGGTTGGGCAGCATTATCCCCAAATCCTGCCAAATTTACTCATCTCTAAGCAATGGCTTTGGGATTTAGAACCAGAAAGGTATAAATCAGGGGTGGGGTTGCAATTTTTTATTCTTCTGTTATTACAATCTGCTCAACATGTTGTAATATGAAATTCAAGGGTTTTTTTTTTTTTTTTTCCCTTTCACATACCATTTCAAAACTTCAGCTCACTTAAACACTGACTTGTACTTTCTTAATGCAAATTCATAACAACCAAGAGTTCAGGCAAGAGTCTGGCAACGTGTAATTTTATCTAAAGCTGTCACCATCACAGCGTCCCTAATTGGGAAGGCAGCATATCCCGGCTAGACAGTTCAGTCTCTGAGGTAGTAGCTGCAGCAACCTGCATTGCACTTTAAGAGAGCGTGCAGGCTACAAGAGGAAAAAAATTGAAAGAGATACCAGAAGGCCTTTTTAGACCTGCGGAGAAGGCCAGTGCTGACGTACATCTACAGATGTTTCTCCATGGCATTAGCCAGAGTGCCCTGTGCTGACTTATGCACATGAAACAGCTCACAAAATCAGAATTTCCTCAAGAAGTCATCCTGCCAGCACTCGGTTACAGGGAACAGCCTTTGTTTCAATCATTTCTGTAGTATTACACAGTTCCGAGTGCACAGTGTTTCTGCAGCCCTCGCTGTGTGTTCTCAGCCTGGGAAGCTGTTAAATTCCCAGTTTGGTAGCTGTGAGTTGCATTGCCATATCCTGCATCTGTGGGCCATGTTATTAGTATTACCCATAATGCACAATGTCTTACTTTTTCTTCAATACTGGTTCAAAACAGGGCAGAACTGGACTCATAACGCACTTCTGAAACTCAAAATACTGACTATTCAATTGTCAGACACGTTTAAGGATGAGAAGCCACCACTGCACTCCACTTACTCAGTGAGCAAGTCTCCCACCGCAGCACTTATGTCCTCTTCCCACCGTTTTGCTTAAATGAACAAGTACTAATTTATCAGCCATGATCTGCAACATACATTTTTATAGTGTTTCACTATTTCTCAGAGGAGCTTGTGAAGTTTTTGGAAGACTTTAAATCAGAACTTTCAATGTTGTTCTTTTAAAGCATACGTACTGCTTGAATTCAGGAGCAATTCAAATGGGTCAAAGACTTTTCAAAAACTATCATTTTATATTGAATGCAACTTCCAGCTTGAACTTTGGCTTTAAAAAGACAGAAAAAGGATTTGGGAATTGCTGCTCTAGAAAATTGCCCGTAAGAAAAAAAAAATCCTCAAAGTTTTTATTTTCTCCTGCAACAGGAAACACATCACTATTTTAACAGCAAAGTAGTTACTTCAACTGCCTGAATATAATCCCACACACGCGTGGTTCAGCACACTTGGGAAAGTTAAGATCTGACAATGCTGATCCATTCCCAAAATTTACTTCAGGCTCAGACACCTCACCCAAAACAGTAAGACGCCATCACTTGTTAAGAAATACGTTTCTATACAGAAATAGGTATGTTACAAGTTTAACCAACATGAAACTTTTAGTTGTCCACTCCCAGTCAAAAGACTGGCATGCACTTTCTTTCGTTCAGCCAGGTGTGTTACAAAAGAGACAGTTCTTACTACAGGGGAGTAGCACGGACTGTCAAAATAAAGGAAAATAATATTTGATACCCATTTAAGTAACTATAGAAGTGATTACATATAATACAAATATATTTTTCTAGTAGTTAAATTCAGAAGGCACTAACATTTCTTGCCAGCCAACAAATGGTGGAGCTGCCTCTAAAATTTCCAAGAAAAATAGGATAAGTAGTACATTCCATTGGTAAAGGTCAAATCAAAGATCTCTAAAGTGAGTGCACTTTCTTTGACAGAAAAAACAATAAACCCAAACTAGTTACACTGCTCACCTCCCAATTTCCTCCTTATATCCAACACTTGCAAACAGTTTGGAAAACGAATGTGGAATTCCTCACTGAGTCTCTAGAGACCCTGTGATAACCAGTTACATTATTCTATCCAGGACTTTTCATAGCTATGCTTCTAAAATAAATAAATAAATACAGACAATTCAAAGCCAGTACAAATACTTTAGGTAAAATATTTTTAAACCTCTGATCATTTGTTCTGAGAAACATATCAGATATCATTTTCTATTTACCAGAGGCATCCATCAGAATACATCTCCAAAATTACGCGGTATGTATAAACCCGCATTTTGTACTCCAGGCTTGTGCAGGCCGGGACGGGCACCGAGAGCCTCTGCTGCCAGGGCCAGGGCCGCTGCCATGGCAGCGGGACGCAGCCAGGGCGGCTCCTTGCAGCTCTCCAACTCCGCGCGCTCTTGGCAGGCGGCGGGGCAGGTGGAGCAACGGGCGTCCCGCAAACACCACGGCGAGCTGCCAACCACCCGCCTTTTCCAGCATCCCTGAAAAGCTGCTTAGTCTGCCCAGGCTCCTTGTCTCCCTGCACGTTCCCTCCACCAGCCGGGCAAAGCACTGATGAAAGCTGATGCTCTCCAGAAGAGAGCCAACAGAGCACAATTTCCCACTGCTGCAGGGGAGGAAAAGGGTGAGGTTTTCATCATTTTTAGCAGGTATCAGTTGCAGCTGGAAGAACTACATTTTAACCCTATTACTCTAGGAGCAACATCCAGAGGAGAGAGGGCACTAAGGTCCTTGGAACAGACCCGCAGCCTTATCCTTCGCTGACACTTCCACCTGCACAGTAATAAATGCACTTCCAGGTCCACAGCATATCTCTACCTCGGCGTCAGAAGCGCAAGGTCATCGCAGCTTCACGAGCCCATCATGCGATCCCTTCACTTCTGTTCTTGTGAGCACTCTCACTCTTTGCTAGGCAACTGAAATACACGGGCCTTTAAATATTCAGAGGTCATCTATTTAAACAGCAAGTACGGAAAACGCTAGAAACCCCCGCAGTCAAGGCCTCCATTTACTCTGTAAGACAGTGCATAAACAGCCAGCACAAACCACGATGTGCATTCGGAGCAGCCAAAATCAATCATTAAATAGCAAAGTTACAACTCACTCTTTGACAGCACAATTTCAAGAACACCTAAGTTTACTGCCGTATCTACCAAAAGCTGCAATCAGCAGCACGAGATACAAATGCTCATTTTTTCCCAGAAGTAAGGTTTAAAAACAACCAACCAACCCACCCCACATATCTAAGCACGTTTAAATGCCTTTAAATTTGTGCGTGCAACAGGTACACATCACCGCCTCAAGATCTATTCTGATTTTTTCCACATGAATAAGCAATGACAAAAACACGTAAGATTAAGTGCTATAAGGGTGAACACAGGAGTCCTATGACCAATCCTGCAGTGCTGCACACCGTCGCGCCTGGGTACCAGCGGTCCTAGCAGAGGAGACGAGGGGTTTGCTTTAGAGCACCAGACAGACAAGCTCCTTTGGTTTCTAGAGGCTGTTTTTGTTGCAGGACAGCAATGGATCAGTGAACATGTGATAACAGGGGATGTGATGCCAGGCTGTCAGACGGCCTCGCAGCGAAGTGGTTTTAAACTTCCTCTTCACATGATCAGACTAGCCTAGGCCTATATAGAAGTTTAGTTCATAAGTTTACTCTTAGCTATAGATACACACTCAAAAATGACTATCCTGCCTTTCTTGGGGATAGTCTAGGAAGCTGTCCTGTCTTTTTCAACAAAACTCCCCCCACAAGAAACTGGAAGAGAATTTCTCTCTCTGCCATCTCGCAGACCACAGCTGCTAGCTATCCTTCTCTACTTATCCCCTTTTATCGCATATTTTCTATCAAACTCATTCACATCCTTTTTGTTTTAACCTCCCAGCCCAGCGAAGGGCACAGAAGGAGTGCACACCAGCTCCTTCTGTGGAGGCGGCAGGCCAAGCCCGGCTGGGCTGGGCTTAGCTTGGTAGATATTCCCAGTATTATGAAAACTGCTTCCACACTGAACTATTCCGTTTCCAAAAGCAGCTCCCCTACGCCACCCTGCAAAAGGGAAGCTGTAGCAAACTGTTAGCACACAACTCTTCGCAATGTCTGAGTAAACATCTAGAATAGTTTCGATCCTCGGCTACTCACGAGGCTGCCATTTAACAGTTGGCTGTAACAACCTTGCAAGGATGCTGTGGATAAAGTTTCCCCCCAGTGCCTATTACAGATGTTTATCAAAAGGTGATCTTAAACAAGGTCAAATTCTTAATTATGGTTTTACATTGGCTAGTATGTCAGAGGCATGGTTAATGAGCAGAGAATTAATTTTGATGGAAAAAAAATAGGCCATCCCATTATAACTGAAAAGAATAGCAAACCTAAAGAGGTTTTTAAAAGCTACTAATTGAAAGGCAGAGGTATTGTTCACTTGCTATTAGATTATTTTCTCTTTAAAAGACTGAGTTCCATTCATAAAGTCCCAAAACCAAGAAAAATTTTGTTCAGCCATCTATTTTTGTTAAAATATTTACAAGCGTAGTTCATTCAGTAGCTCAGCTGATACAGTATTAAGCAAGAACAAGGCTCCTCTTATCACCTTGTTCAGCCTTCTACACCATAATTCACAGTGGGAGAGAAAGGAGGCCCCACAGAGCAGCTGCATCCTCCTTAATCTCTCGGCTCCCTCATATCTGGGTAGCCTAATTGTGCCAGCCACCAGGACAGTTAACTCAGCTGGAATAATGAGAGCTCTTGGATAAAGATGCCCTGGGAATTACAACTGGAAGCACTCCAGGGTCTTTGCAAGAGGAAAAATTAGGCCCAGACAGGCCCATTAAATCTGTCCCCTCCTAGACAGTAGCTGACTCTTGCAGAGCTCCTGGTCCATCTCCGTATCTTGCTCCCCAGCTTGCCTGTAGAAGTTCAGTTTAGGTCAAGTTCTCTATTCAAACCTATTTACTTTTTTGGAACTCTGTGTATTGGGAGACAGATGTAGAGTTCATGCCTGCACATGATGTCATCTGAAGCTCAGCATAGTTGCAAGTAGTAGACCCAGTGGGACTGTTCAGAGCTACTGAATCCTCTCTCTGCTAAACCATGTAGCACTCAGCTCTGGAAATACATTTGCAAAGATGCCTGAATCCATGCAGGACTAACAGGGTTCAGCTATTCTTGGCTCTGTGATACAGCAGAGTGGGTCTACTGGGTCCAAGCTGGTCTGAGGAACAGAAAACCTGGGAACCTGAGATCCCAGATTCTTAGGGATCCACAGCTGCTTCTAAAGGTCCTCAAAAGATAACTGTGGAAAGAAAGGCTACTGGCCTGAATTCAAGTATGCTTACACACACCATGTTAGAGTTTCACTACTATGGGAAACTTTTATAATATCCACAAATCAAAGAAGGTTGAAAACCACAGATATAAAACATATCCTCAAGTAAGCAAGAGTTTTGCTGTTAAATACATCCAGGAAGTTTCTCAAGACTTTTTTTCCCCCCCTCAGCCTGTTCCCTTTCTTTGGATACAGATTTCTTACCACTCTGCTTGCCAAAATAGAAAATTCTCAGAACAGAAAATATTTTGATACAATCCATACCATCATGATGAGACACAATGCACAGGGTTTAGTTGTGGGCAGTAACTATGGGGATACAAGTTACCCACAGTGGACCGATCCCCTCTAGTGCACTTACTTCACAACAGGAAGATAAAGAAAAAAAATATCCAACATGAAAAAAATTGAAAGATAGCATAATGAAAAAATTTGGTAACACTTACGGTCAAGTCCATTGATGTATCTCATTGTAATTTCACAGTGCCCCCAAACTGCACTGACTATGGGGTAAAGTTTTTTCCCTTTTAGTCCCCTGAAGGCCACTCCAAGATACTGTCCATCCACCATGAAGCTAAGAGTCCCTTCATCCATATCCAAAACCACCAGTAAGGAGTCTGGGAGTACAAAAGACTCATCCGGTTCCAAAAAGACAGGATACGTGACCCCAGGTTGGTTTTTACAATTGTGATAAAGTTTGTTGCGTCCTAGATCCCAGCCCCACGATTCGCTATTGCTACCAACCAACGACGTGTATCCCACAGAATGCAACGGAGCTTCGGCTGTCGAGACACCCACCACGGCATGAGTTCCTCGTTGCCTTGTGGGCCAGTGAATTTGCCAGACGTGTAGGCCTCTTGTGTAGCCAACTTTGCCCCGGATGCAATCTGTGCTTTGGGCAACTGGGTGTCTATGAAAGGTTAGTTTATCATCTTCCTTTACAAATATATTTAAAGACCGATCTTCATTGTTCCATGCATGTTTATATTGGACCTCCAGCTTGGCAGGGGGCATATCCAATAACATGTCCAGTCGTGCAGGCTTGCAAAAATCCGGGCCTCTCAGCTCTCGTTTAACAGGCCTGTAAGGAGGCTCCCTCACATCCACAGACTTTATGCTCCCTGAGATTTTCTGGCCCATTGCTTGGCTGCAGATTTACAAAGGAGAAAGAAAAGTTGACTTTGGCCCAACGTTACCTCATGAAAGCACTTTTACACTGAGCCAGCAACTTGACAAGCTGACTGGATTTACTTCTCCTGTTTGGAGCTTTTTAGCAGCAAAGTTCTCAGAGAAAAAAATGCTCCTGAAAGAAAGCAGAAAGTTTCCAGTTAAAAAAAATCAAGAAAGCCAATAGAAAACCCACAGTATATTTTTAAAAAACTTCTTGTGATTCCTAGTAGTTATTTTAAACACCAAAAACTGACAATTCACCACTTTTTGTTCAATATCCTACAACACTAACCAGACTGCCAGCAGGATACTCTGAGCCCACCAGCATTCAGCCTACAGACAGTAATTTCCTCCTATTCATAATAGGATACAGACATTCTCCACCTTCTGCCCTCCCACCCATTTTGTCTAGCCAGGTCCAAAATGGTCTTGAAAAAAGGCATATGCTATTCGCCAGGAACAGGGATAAACTTAATGTTCAGCTGTAACTCCACTTTCGCTTACTCTTCAGTTTCATTTTCTTAGAAATATGCACTATATCAGAACATCATTTTATTTCTAAGCTGTTCTCTTGCCTGGACCCTTGCAATCCAGGGCTTCAGCTTCCATGTTCTAATGTTACTAGAACAAATGCAGCCAACAGCAAATGTTTGCAAACTTTAATTGCTTTAAAAAAAAAAAAAAAAAAAAAAAAAAAAGGAAGGAGAGGGAATAAGAAGCATTGAAGGACAAAGGAAGAATGGCAATTTCAGTTCCTTGGCAGACCTTTCTAATGGGGAACTTCTATCAGAGCGCATGTTCTTCAGACTACTAGATAGCAGGCTAATCCCCATTCTCTGCATTGAAGTATTAAGCTGATGAGAAGGACTGGGACACAGTAATAGCAAGACACATTCAGGCAAATACATGATTTTGAAGTACATTATTCCTGAGCTTCTGTAGATGAACATGGCAATTTAGCTAGAAGAGCTCAGAAGCCACCCAGAAAGCTGCGTATGAAAGATCCTTTGCAGCCTGGAAAAGTTTTATTCATTCACCGTTTAGAGCTCAGGTAGAATGCAAAGGGAAGCAACAAACCTCTAGCAGAACTAAAGGAATAAAAATGAAGACAAAGTCCTATAAACTCAAGTAGGTGATTGGCAGGGGATCAAATAAAGTATCTGCATCAGCAGACATTTCTGTCTTCTAGCAGAAGCAGATCCAAGTCCTGGAATGCTCCCCTAGCTGAGGGGACCCCAATCCGATTAGTTACTGACAGAGTTAAAAAGCGTTTTAAAAAGAAGCAAAAACTGCCGGACGCTCAAAAGCTTGAAGTGACTATGGGACAGTTGTTTTTCATAAAGCACCAAACAACCGGCAGGAGCATGAATGCCTTGCAAAAAATGTCTTGCAAAAAATGTCTTCATTATAAAGAAGACCCCAGACCGGTGGCTCATCAAGTGAATTTCTACCCTGGATATACTGTCACACGGCAAAGATCATTTCTGAAAGAATGTAAGTAAGAAACAGGTATTGCCAATGGAAGGAGAAAACAGAAATCTGTGAAAAGAGCATCTGTAGAATTTACAGTCTAACAAGCCATGTTTTAGAAGTAAATGAATTCTTTATATTATTTACAATGGTCAATACCATATAAAGCATTTTCTGCATGTATTAAGTAATCCCTTACTGAAAGTTTGTGAGGTACACACTTCAGTGTTGCCCAATGTCTATTAACACCTGCCCATATAGGGACAGCATGCAAAAGACAGTCTTTAAGCTTAACTTGTACAGCACTTAAAATTTCTCTAAACTTGAGCTAATTTATAAGCACGCATTTAGTTTTCTCAAGAGTTAAGCTGCAGTGCAGAGAAAAGCACACTAAAATATAGCCTCATTTCTCCCCAGCCCACTACAATAGGATATACAACAGGAGACAGAAAACGTGAACCTGGTGTTAACATCCATGATCATTCATTAATCTGAAAGACACACGCAGGCAGCAAAGTATGAAAAGTGTCCCTGTCAGAGAAATCGCAATTCTGACCACTTTGAAATGGGGTATAGGAAAAATTGGAGAGTAAGTGAAACAGCATTTGTGTTATATCAAAGCTTTCATTACAAAAAAAGAAAAAAGTTAAGAAAAATCCATATGACAGTTAAGTTACCGTATAAAAGATACTATTTTCTGGTAGAAAGGCAGAGTGCCCTCCCAAGCATGTTTATGTGCACACCTGCATGTAAAACGACAACTTCTTTGCACCCAATTTTCATTTTAAAGTGAAATTTAAACATGAGCCTCAAAACCCTGGTATCATGCTTGCAGAAGGATTCAGAATGCCTCGCAGGAACTCCTCCTTCTCACTGAAGGAGCACCACAACTTGAAAATTACCCTCTGTGAGATTAGCTTGAAAGAGCCTCCCTTCCAAACCATGCAACAAGAACCTGGAAGTTGACGCAGTAGTTGTATTTCACTTGATGCTTGCCATTTCCACTATTGCAGAAGCACTCGCAACTGAAATGCTAATGCTGTTTCAGAAGTACGATGGCAGATTTGGCCCACTGAAGCATGTCCAGTACTTTAATCCACACTAATAAGCTTGGGGAGATGAAACACTGACACTAAAATACATAGAGGGAGCAACAGGAAGTGAATACCATCGGATAAGCATTTTTTGCTATGAACTTGAGAGAACGCAAACTGGGAAAACGTGAGACGTTCAAAGGGAGCCCGGCGAGTTCTGTACAGGATTTAGTTTCAGGTGCCTCTGAAGACTTCCTCTTTAAAGCACAAGACCATTGCCGCGTTGCTGCTGGTGGGCGGCGGGGAGACGGCTGGGGAACTCCTCAGTGCATCCTCACGTATCACTTCCTGAGCACCTAAGGAGCTAAACTTGGCACAGAGCTTTACCTGGCAAACTACCAAGAGAGTATAAGCACCACAGTGACTTCCTTGGCAGGCCATAGAGAAACATTCTTTCTAATGCTCCCCAAATTGTAACATAAACAGATTACTAATAAATAGATTGGTAATTCAGAGGAGTAAAATGCATCTTTATAAGCACCTTGGTACAAGCATGGCTGGGTCCTCACTCTGGGACGTACTTGGTAAGCATTTTGGTTTGAAACTGTATCTTACAGTGTTGGTCAGAGAGATAAAGCCCTTGTAATCTCATGTCTATGTATGAACATTACCAAATAATTTAATGATATACTGCAGCATTTTACCAAAAAACTTTGCATGGACATAGGACTGAACAATAATGCAAAATCTTGTAATTACTGAGGCATTAAAAATTATAAGAGTTTCTAATTAGTGGTGCAACTCAAAAGGTCCCTTTCACCAAATAATTTCTCCTACCAACTGTAACATGCTACTCTCTTCTGCCTTTTAGTTCTGTATGTCTAGATAGCTGTTCTTGAGCTTTTACTAGAAAGCCAAATATAGCCACATTTTTTTCATCCAATTATCAGTGGACTTGAACAGGTGAACAAAAAAGAAAAGTCTTCAGCATTTAATCATTTATACTACAGCAGTACCTGTATAACCCCTTACTAGCTGTGCTCTAACAGCTCTGATCTGTGGTCACGTAGCATAGCTCACATGAGAACTTTTTTACATGAGGAGGTACTGAAGGGTGCAACGCATGCCTTCTACTCACAACACATGCAACCTTAACGGGAGCTCCTCAGGGAGCGACTCATGCAGACAGTCCTCCTGCTAGCTCACAACGGTCCCTTCGGTCGCTTGGAGGACCAACCTGTCTCAAAGCCAAAATCATTACTCCCTTTTCTTGTCTGCATCCTGTCCATTTACCCCAAGCAGACAGCAGAGGCCACCTCTGAAGAGGAGCCACAAGGAGCGGTGGCAGAGGCGATGCCTTGTCCTGCTGCCCCCTCGGGAGCCGCTGTTGGAGGAGCACAACTCACTGGGAGGACACCGGGCTGCTGCCTCTATCAACACACATCACCTCCCTGATGCTGAGGGCAACATCACACCTCCAGCACAGAAGACTAGGAAACCTCTCTCACACGTGCCCCATCACTGTCCAGGTCACCAGGCGGCTCCCCCTACGCAACCAGTGCACACCAGGGCCAGTCAGGAAAGCCAAGAATGTTCTTCACGATGGGAAAGGAGGTTTTTAATCAAATTATCTGGTAAAAGTACTCCAAATTGGCTTCCTCTCTGCAGCACTGGAAAGGCTAGATCACATAGGATTAGGAAAAGTTGCAGATGGAGCTAAAAGGAGAAGATGATTATTCCTTTCAGATTAGTTCTACTTGATCCATTTACAGAAATATTTGGTTATAAAACCTTCTCACCATCTCCAGAACTTACAGGAACTCAAAGCATAGCACCATGATTCAACCCCTGTGATTTTTGTCATCTTTTGCTACTTAGTGAAACAGTTCATTACTTGTATCTTCTCACAGTTAAGGTCAGTAACAAGTATCAGGAACATCATACCTGGATGTATAAGTATTCCGAAGATTAAATGAACTATGCATTTTCACTGTATAATTTTGCTTCAAATGTTTTTCCAGGGTTTTGCTTCTCCAGTAATTTCAAACCACCACAGCATTCAGGAAATCAGAAAATATTTCAATACAGCTTAATACATGACTTCTCCATTCTATCTGTTTAGAGACTACAGTTGAAACAGCAAATTGAATCAGCAAATTGAAACAACAAATCAGTTATTCCTGGGATGAAACATATTTGGGAGTGGGGAGAAGTAGTACTTTCACAGGAAGAGAAAAAGGACCATGTCAGTACAGTCCTTTAGCGACTGGAAGCCTATGGTTGAGAAGACTGCTAGTTTCTGTAACCTAAATTATTTCTGTCTCATGGTTTCACATTCATGCCACACTTTGTCAGGATATGATGATTATATTAGAATACTGCACAAGAACAAGCCAACTCCAAACAGGAAAAGCATGTCAACTTCACTTAGTGTCCTCATGCAGACTGCCAAAATATTTAGAGAAGTTATTCACAATAAAAACAGAAATTATACTTACCATAAAAAAGAAAAGGCTTGCTGAGATACCACTTTACTGTAATTAAATAGGGTGCATTTTTTAAACAACTCAGTATATTGGCACCAGTAGAAGGTAACTGCTGATCAAAGAAATGTGCTTTCTACAAATTATTTTCTGCATTTGCAGTTGCATTTCCCTTTCGATTACCATGAACTAGACATGAACAAAACTTGAAAAACACATATGATAAATGACACCACAGAAATGCAATTCAAAACTACAGTAAGAACATGCTAAGACTTAGGTTAATTCCACTAAATTGACACTTACTTAAAATAAGTGAAAAGACGACAGATGAGGCCAAGCTAATGGTACCGATTAATGAAATCATCCATTGGAAAAAGTGGGGAAGGTGACTACTGTCTACAAGCATTCCAAACTTACATTACGGCCGAAATAAATTATAATCATATAAAAAATATTACACAGTAATTTCCAGTCTTTTTGCTACTGAGCCTAGTTGGGTTGCCTTTCCTGCAACCTCACTGCCACGTCCTCTTTTTGCCTGCAAACACTGGCGTTGCTGCCAGGGAACGAGGGCTCCTGACTGATACCAGAGCTGCAACAGAAGCTCCTGAACTCCCAGCTCTGCACCATGGGCACACAAGTCCTTCATGCCCCAGCTGCTTGAACACAACCAACGGTAAGTGGTTGAGTAGTCTGAAACTACCCCAGTTAAAGTGTCTCTATTGGAGGAATATGAAGAAGAGAAACACGGGTCCTGCTGTGCAAGTTGATGAAGAAGGTTTTATAAGTTTAAGAACAAGCAGTTTTAACTCCACCCAGAGAACGTACAGGCACAAGGCCAGGGTCTATCAACTACATTCCCAGTGTGCAAACAGCTATGTAACTATGACAACACTGTTTTGAGGGTGACAATGAATTAAACATATTCTTGGCACCCTAAAAAGACTGGCCAGCTTGGTTTTAACTGTAGATCCTGGTATCCAACACGGTTGATTTACCGTGTATTTTGAACAATGTTGGCTTCCTCTGTCAAACTGGGAATATACAGTAACAGCGCACCAGCCAAGAATGCTTGGATACTCTAAACTACCCTGTGCTACAGATAAAATTTTATACTGCATGCACACTTAGCAAATGACATTTAACATGTGGGATGAACACTGCAGCACAAAGTCATGACTTCCGCAATTCCTAAAGGAATGCAAATCATGAAAATCCCAAGGACATTCCTCCATAAAGGCTAACTTGTTCTATAATGTTACAAAAATGTAATTGTTTCAAAATTCAAGATAAGCACATGAATTTAAGCTTGTTATTAAAATAGACTGTGTATTTAGATGCTTGGAATTAGAATAATCTGAAATACCACACTGCATGCACCAGAGTCAGCAGGTAATTTAGTCATATGATGAAGAATTCTGAAAGAATCTTGAGGAGCTATGAATAGTGCTATGTATATTTTTAAGTACTTCCATCTACTGTACTTCGGAACTGTAGCTGGTTTGGGGTTTCCATTCTTTTTTAAGCCTTCTGTGCCTCTGCATGTGTTTCTGGGAATCGAACCTCTGGCACTGAAAGTTTGTTTTAGATGTAAACAAGTACTTTCTGAAGAAATGTGGAAGATGACAAGCAACATTTCCATTCCATAAACAGATTTTTTTGCATAATGCCTTCTCAGTTAGACTACAGCAATGTAATTTGAAAAACAAATACAGTAACATATAGTTACAACAAAAATGACTACTTTTTCTATGCACATACTTTAAAAACAACAACATTTACTTTGAAAATTACTGAATGGCAACAGTGGCATTCTTTTCAGGGTATTTAACAGGAATAAGCACGTGACTCCACAATTACCATAAGCTAACTGATGTTCAGGCTGCTACAGCTTCCTACCACCCTACCCATTCATTCTGCCCTCCTGCCTTGCAGCCACCTGCATTCAAAGGGCCTTGTGACGAGGCTGGCTCAGCAAAGTCAAGTGGGTAAAAACTAGTATTTTATTTTGCCAGGTTATTTTCAGGTGGATTAGCCCTTTGATCTGGCACATCATGTAGTCATGTGAACATACGCTCTGGCATAAGGAAAGGGAGAGGAAGAAAAAAGAAAAAAAAATCTGAAAGCCGGGACCAGCCATTTAAGCAGCAGCCCAGACTGTCGGGTGAACTTCTACAGCCGCTTCAAGCTGCCCTACGGGGCACAGCTGAACCGTACATCCAAGTTCAGTATAGTCAGGAGCTTCTATCAAAGGGGTCGTTTCCCTGGGTTCGTCCATCCCCGATCTGAAACGATGCCCCTTTTCCCCTCTCGTGGCTCATATCTAGCAATTTTGCAACTGCACAGCACATCAGTTCAGCAAATTTCTCTCATCTACATTACACTATGGAGACATTTAGTCTTGGGGGTAATATGCTTGTTTGGGGGGGTTTTGAAGTTATTCTTGACCACTGTCTTCTTCAATGCATGCATCAAGCTCATGTACATCACTTTCTTTTTTTCTTCCAATTCTGGATTTTTTCAGAGACGGCACACCTGATCTGAATATAATTATACATATCCAAAATGACATAGGCAATGACTTCATTTTCTTTTCAGAAAAATGAAGCTGATATCTATTACTCTGTCCCCGCCCAACAAAACACATGTGCAGCACAGAAAAAAATCCTTTTCCATAACAGCATTGGCAATACCCATTCTTTCACTGCAATTTAAACAACACTGTGACAAATACCTATTTGAATTCCAGAATCTTCTGCATTTTTTTCCCCCCATTTTGCTGTCTTTCTGAAATGACAGGGAAGTAAACTTGCCTCTTCTGAAAGTCCCTGCTTACAACTTCCTCACCTTCAGCAAGAAATCAGCAAGAATGCATCTTTCGTCCTTCGACCACCCCTCTATTATGGTAAGTATCTTCCTTTCCCTTCTTGCTGAAGTAGCCATTTTGAATACACAAATGTCAGGGTTACGTTAAAAGAGCAAATTAGCATATGAACAGGCTTAACACTAAATTGAAAATTATGTTTTCAGCTCCACTTCATATTTTTCAGAATGATTTGCCATTTTAGATTTTTACTCAGCCATATTTCACCAAAATAAATAAATAATATTGATAGGTATCATCAGAACACGTGGGATTTTAAGCCCAAAGAATAATTAAGTTTCAAGATCTCACTTCCTCCCTGGTGACTACTCTTCACCGGCCTAATACTGTTTTAGACCATTTATTTTATGTCTTGTAGAATACCTCTACAGCTTTGTAGAAGATCAATACCTCTAAAACTTCCGTTTCAGAATGGAAAACTCATTCAACTATGACCACTGATCTAGTTGACTACATTCCAACTATTTCTTTTGCTACAACGTACAATGAAGCCAAAATGCAAGTTCAAAAGTCTCACATAGGAGAAAGACAACTACTGGAAAGCATCATTCCTCAGTCTAGCCAGATACAAATCTCAGAGGACATGCAAGAGATGATCCCTGCATAGACAGAGTGGAGGTCCAGAGATAGTAGAAAATAACAATCAGATAAACAAGAGCTCCTCTAACTTTATGTAATTCTTCAGCAGAACTTTATTGCAATTGCAAAAACCATAACAACACGTTCTAGTGAAAGTTTGGCCTGTTAGCTCAAGGTTCTGTCATAGTATTACATGTGCTGATATTTTCCAGGCCTGATGAGTCTTTGCAAGTCATGAGGAAGCCTAAGTCTACACTTGGTTTTCTAGGAACAGTATCATGATGAGGATGGGAATAAGGAGGAACATCCACAACAGCAGCTCTTCTTAGTTAATCACAGGGCTCCTGTAGACTTACCAGACTCTACAAGAGATGGCTCCACTTTCACAGTGCTTGTCTGTCTGTTTTACAGTCACTGGATGAATCAAGCTCTTAGCCTTTACACCATTTACAAAAAGAAATTCATTAATGGCTTAAAATTTGCAGTGCTCTTGGCATGGCCAGAATACTTTGTCTTTTTGTTTTGCTTAAGCCTTGTGCTGTTTAATTCTCCACTGAATTGAAGCAACAGCATACAAGCAATACCTGTCAGAAGCTCTCACCGTTGGCAGGCCAGAAGCAGACACATCTGACACAGCAGCTGAAGGCAGCCCATTAGAGACAGTTCCTCATCTGACCCAAACAGCTTTAATACTTCCAACAGCGCTGCCAAACTCCGGTGACAAAAACATATTGTGCCTCTGGGCAACACAACAGCCACCAGTTGAAGCCATCCGCCCCCCTGCAGCGTGCTGAACGGCTGCTGCAGCAGCGATGCCTACAAAAGGCTGTCACGGGCGAACTGCGGGCAATCTGTCGGACAGGAGCCATAGGCACGCTCCAGGCTCAGGCCCGGCTCGCGGTTCGGGGCCGTCAGGAAAGGGGGAGGGCAGGCTTGGAGGGAACCCAGCCATTGTACTTGCACAAACACGCAGGAGATGAATACACAAGAACAAGTTTGACTCTGAACAAAAGCATATTCTTTTGTTTAATAGGAAAATAGCCTTACACAATCACACCATCTGCAGCCCTCTCAACCTTGCCCCTTTAACTATTTCAGTCAGTAGCCATCATCAGCCAAACCTGGCAGAATGGTGGTGGGCTCAAAGATAACTATGTTCCTACAAAGCAGGCAGCTGGGGAGACCAGGAACAACTTAGAAGTGACCAAATTGAGGATTAGGTTGGAGCACGAGCTCACATCTTACAACATACCAAGGAATCCAGAAGAGAACAAGCTCATTTAAATGCTGTAACTGCACGCAAAGCGCCCTAAAGACTTCAAGTCAAATTAGCCACAAGACAAATCCAGGAAACAATGCCTCGTTAGTGCTGCTGCTTCTGGAATGACTTGTTTTACAGAACAGAAGAGAAGTAAACAGACTTGATATTTCTCAAGGAAGTACCATCACAAACTTAGATATGTGGGCAGTTTCATATTTCCCAGGTGAGGTGGCAAGTCAAGTTACATAGAGCTTTAGAGCTCTAACAAAAAGGCAAAACAACTTCCTCTTAAATGTTCTCACAAAAAAGACCAACACATTTTTAAGCAACAGCAGTGAACTTCAGCAGAGGTGTGTGTTTGAGACAGAAAGACGAAGTCCATCTGTCAGTAGAGAACAACTACAGAGCCAAATGGGAACAAAGGAGAAAGTAAGAGCCTGGAACAAGCAGCCTGAGCTCTAAGCAACTAAATTTTTTTCTTATACACAGAAAAGGTTTTATATTTTAAAGAGTAGTATTCTCATTTGTATTTGCTATTAATTTAGGAAATGGAGCATTTAATAATGCAGGAAAGGCTGGGAAAGGCCACAGGAATTTAATGAGTTAAAGATTTACAGCCAGTTTGTCCCCCACAACAAGACTGTGGGGCTCCTGATGGCACCAGAGGGTTGGAGAATCCAGACTAGATCTTTTAGTGGTAAAGGCTAAGCGGAACGTTACTTTCTTTCTGGATCTTTCATTTTGCTAGAGCTAGAGTAAGGGGAAGGGTCTTTTCAAACAACTACCATTTTACAGAGAGAAGATTTATCCCTATTACCCAGACTCTGTTCCCAGTGTTAAAATCAAAGGGCCTCCAACTAGGAAAAGACATGGTGAAAGCAGCTGTTACTGTAAGGAGCATTTACATCTCTTGTACTACTGACCTAATAGTGTACATCCTAAAAGGATTTCATGTTACAAGCACCAACAATTCCAGATATTTTTGACCATGGGAAAGGACTTAAAAAAAAATAATAACAACACACACACATAAAACCATACCACCCCAGAATGCTTAATAGAGGTATGAATACAAATAAATCTGCTCTGTGCATAGAGGAGTCTCAACACAGAATACAATCTATATGCAGGTTAAAAAGAAAAAAAAAGTATCTATTTAGATAGTGGAACTCCAAGGGGTTCCGTTTTCAAGCATTCTTGAAAACTGACATATACTTTTCCCAGTTGTTGGGCAGATGCTCACATTACTACTGGAATCATGGGATCAAGACCAGTTGGGTATCTTCGTATTTGGTATTAACTCTCAATCTGTTACAGTTTACAGTGGAAACAGATTAAGAACAGAAAAGAGACAAGTTTGAAGAAAAATAATTTACATGGTATGGATGTTAAATGGAGTGTTAAAATCCAGAATTTTATGAATACTTCTAATTACCTGAAAAATCTCTCTCATGAACAGGTATCTTCCCCCACAACGAGAGGATGGGGGGAAAATAGGTGTTTTCAGTTACCCTGCATATCTTCCTCAGCAAAGGACTTTCTGTTACAACCCCGGTCTTTTCTACAGTCTCCCTGTCCCTCCCTCCATCCTTTCCCCTCCTCCTTTCACTGCACACAACATTGTCAGCTTTTTAAATGCTGGGAAGCCCCTCTCCTGAGGGCTCTGGGAAGCCACGTGTGCCTTGCTTATCATGCAGCCTTACTGATGGACATCAATCTCCTTGGATATTAGGTCAGAACTGTTCATAAAAAGCTTAAATATCCAAAAAGACAATTTTAATTAGGCAAGATCGTTTTACAAAAGCTAACCAGCTTTCACTAGTTATCCAGACACAAGATTCTAAATCAAACTGAAAAACTAAAAGAAAGGAAACCAAACAGTCCCATAACAGAAGGAAAGACGACCTCATTTGTTTGTCTTTAGGGTTTTTCTTCCTCTTCTCCTTAGGTATTAAAGCTTTGACTCTTCCCTCACCTTCAGAGTTCCCTTCCGCTTGACTCTCTTGATCTCGCTCCAGAGGCCTCATCATTACAATTAATCTCCAGTGGACATTGCCTTTATTTTCTCCACAGGCAATGGCCCAATTCAATTCCTGAAAGGACGCTTGTTTCCAAATTATAAAATCAGCTGCAAATATTAACCAGATCCCACAGGTGGGATTCACCTGACTAAATTTAGACTCTGCAGTGTAGATGAGCTCATCACTGGGATAAAATTAAGACCTGCAAATGCCCGTTTTTCAATGAATATAAAATGAATCTTGCCTAAAGTTAGAGGGGAGAAAGAAGAGGAAGAAATTCATGTCATACACCCCCAAAACCATTTGTTCCCCTCATAATCTGCATAGAGAAAGGGGAAGAAACTGAAGCACATATGAAGAACACAGACAATATTCTGAATTTCTTCCTATGCTTGAGCATCGTTACAAGAAGTTTACCTCTGACTCCAGAGCACAGGCTTTTAGGAATAGCGCAGCCGACCTGGCGTTGCTGGAATGCGAGTGATCACAGAAGCACGCTCAGCCACCTCCTTTCACCAAGTAACAGTTCAATCCCAATCTACAGGCTCATCAGTAATTATCAAAACAATATGTCATGCCTTTTGATTAGCACAGTATAATCAAGGGAAGGAGGGAAAAAAAAGGCAGTACTAGCAGTACTAGCACCAAGGTCTTCTCTGAAATTCTTATGAGAGAAAAAAATTTAAAACAGACTTATAAACACAGATCTCAATTTTGGAAGTTACCGCATGAATTCAGTGACAACCTATGTGAGACATCATAACTTCTAATATTGCAAAAATACTTGCATTTATTCAGAAAACTGTTCAAAATAATCTGTGGCCCTGTAGAATTGAGGGCACAGTCCTGCTGGATAGGCAAGCCAGCATCAGATGGAACAACCTATAATCTGCAAATCAAAAATTTGTTGTGCTAGCAACTGAAAACATGAGAGAACAGCCATTTTGAGCTCCAGACTACCACAATACCCAGAAATTAATCCTAGGTCTGCACTGCAGTGGTTACTAAAAGGTACTAAGGATTTCCTAGTCCTACCAGGGCCTACTGTGGGTTACAGAGAAGCTGGATCTACCTCAGGCTGCTTTGCTGTGCTCTGACAAAGAGGGGTTACTCCAGCATGTCCTCATTAGAAAGGGAGAAGACACCCGTGAGGAAAGTAGAGAGGGACCTACAGGAACCCTGTGCTACCATCTAACTTCCCAAACCTGCCCGCTGCGAAGATAAACCCTTTGGGTAGGAAAGGTGATGTACCAGGTTACTTTGTAAGGACCTTGGGACAACCAGGAAATTTGGTTATATTCCAAAGTGGTCCCTGAGAGCGATTACCTTGTTTGGGAACCACTGCCTTAATACAAGGATAGGAAGAATAGAAGAGCAGCTGCTTCATTAGCAAAGGTAGGAGGAAAAGTGCTTGGTGAACTGTGCCACAACCGCAGCCACCCAAGAGCAATGAGAAAATGGGCCTTCAAATGCTGTAACTGGAACACAGTACAAACAGCTTTCTTGGTGAAAGAATCTCATGTACAAAACCTTCTGAGTCGCTGCTTTGACTAGAGTCTGTCATAGGTACACGAGCTACCTGGCTCAGGTACCAGCGGGTGGCATTCACAGCTCACCAGGTGCTACAAGATCTGAGAAGCAGAGTAAAAGGCAAAGAGAAAAACCAGCATGCTCTTCTCTGTTGAGGGAGAACTTACAATGATGTAAGCAGTGGGAACTTTCAATATCAATAAATAAAATAAGGTAGTCCGTCTCCACTGAATTGCACTGTACAGAAATCACTATGATTTATAACTTCTGCCTAGATCCAATTGCAGAGGAAAAAGAAAAATCTCTCTCTGCGTGCCTCTCATACTAAGCATATACCATCTCTTGCATATACCATCTCTTGCCTGTGCAAGACACAAGAACAACCAAGACTGCCTGCTTTACATGGACAAAATATTAAAGGAATTAATTCCTAAGGCTGTGGGAAAATACTGTGGGAGAACTTCCAAATCACACATTCTGCTCATTTAAGCTAAGCTGCTTAATCAAGTTAATTGAAGGAATCAAGAAAGCATCTGGAGAAGAATGCATTCTCCAACCATTCTCTTGCCATTCCTGATCTTGTTACTTTTTGCTGGGTGGAAGTTCCCATTCTGGCACAGTACCATCTAGCATCAGCCATCATGCTGATTACCATCCGTTAGTTCTGTTTAGTACACAGACATGAAATTTAAATGTACTTTTGTTATTTATTTACAAACTATTTACAAGCTATTTATTTACAAACTATTAATGTACTGGACACGAAGCAACTATATAATGCTTTGCGTTAGCAATGGAAGTGTAGCTGAATATTAGAGTTACAAATTAAAAATGACCAATAAAAAGTAATATCCTTTCTTCACAAACAATTTTTTACCAAATTTTGGGTTGGTAAGACAAACATGACAGAAGCATCCTCTCTTTAAAAAGGCAATTGATTAGTATGTGGTGAGGAACAGATAAGAACCTACAAAAATGACAAGTTCTAAGTATCAGTCACATAAATGACATTTTAATTGAATTTTGTATCTACAAAAGACACTGTGAATAGAGTTAAAATTCTTACAAAACAACAATTTTCTCCCCCAGCTATTAAGGCAGAGTTATTAAAACAAAAGATAATCCTCTTTATTTCAAAAACTAATTATTACTTACAAATTTTTTCTTGTACCATAAAAGACCTAAACGCAAGACCTGCATTCTACTAGGAAGCTCATCAGCTCACAGATCTTCACTATAATACAGTAACTGCTAGAATTTTCCTTTATGATTGTATTTATAAGATAGACTGTCAAGCTCAGCTTTGGTTCTAGCATACTACCTTTCTTACCATTTAGAATAACAAATACAAAACACTGGGGAAGCACGATATGCAAATATTCAGATCAAAAAAGTACAAGCAGAATATCCCTTGTGAAAGCCACTTAGGTGGGAACTCTACGATAAAAGTTACATTAAAATGTCAATTATGACTAGGTGTAAGGACATCCAAAGGCAGCATCCAGCGCAGATTTTTCACGAGGGGTGTAAGCAGATGCACAGTTTGGGTGCTCGAATGAACCAAGTGCCTAAGCTTTCTACACTGTCGCTAGAGCTCCAGAAGAAAATCTGAAGAACTAAGCTGTTTGCTGCAGTGACCACTATGCTGCCTACATTACTTAGACAGCTAAATTAGATGCCAGACTCAGGCAATTATTTCCCACTGTCTCCAACACTCAACGTTTAAAAAACAAACAAACAAACAAACCCCTTCCATATTAATTATCTCCATACATTTGCAGAGGCAGGAGCGGGCCTCAGCACACTGGAGGAACAACCGTAGTACATTACACTGACAACCAACCCAGAACCCTCCGGCTGCAGGAAAAAAAAGGAATAGTCTCCCCCCACCAGTGACATTTCTTCTCAGCCTCGGGCCTTGCTCCCCCAAGTTCCAAGCCATTTTACCAAAAGAAAGAAAAACCCACCACCAACAATAAAAAACCCTAAAAATAAAGGGCAAGAGCTGGTTTCTACACTCATTCAGACTTCCTGCTCAAATGCCCTCTCTTAGCAGGGCATGGATGGAGTACAGCAGTAAGAGCCAGGTCAGTCGTCCTCGCGGCCCGGGAACATTGATATATTTCAGCTTGAATTTCCCTTTGGCATTTTCTTCCACCAGTCAAATTGCAATGGCTTGACACAGATGCCTTTTTTTTTTTTTCCCCTCCTTCTTTTGTACTACCATTCAACACTGCTAGAAAGAGGGGCCTGCAAGTAAACCGTTGGTTCTTGTTACGAGGTCTAAGGGTGGGAAATGCAAGGCAGTGATAGACATTGCCGATGGCTCAGTGAAAAAAAGTGTCATGTGAAGGACCACTGCATCCCTAGAGGTCGGCTCAAGGCAGCAGCCTGGTGCGGGTCCCCCTGCCATGGCCGCTCGGCGGCAGGGCCGCGCGAGGTGAAGGCAGGCAGGCAGGCAGCCCTGTCGCTGCTGCCTCCTTGCAGCAGATCATTATGCCAAGCAGCTCGCAGCGACTCCAGTAGTTTCACTCGTGCACCTCGCCTGGGAAATGCATTTTCACTACTTGTTTAGTTTGTTACATCCATACTTTATGGTACATGGCTATGAAAAGTTATCACAGAGGTGAAACCCTGTTCCCTTCCTTCTCTCTACCTACATATTTTGCTTCAAATATCATTAATATACATTTTAAAAAAACCTTAAGAATGACCAGTATATGTTCCAGGTCTCATGCTCATACTTGTTTAATAAATCTTGTTATATTTAAACCTTAAAGGGTAAGACACAATATATGCTATAGCAAGTTCTTCCTGAGCAGATTTTCACACCTTTGGTAGATGGTCCTTCCACTTACAGCATCAGATTTTAGTCTACACAGGTCATCCATGACGTACATGCAGGATTTTCTAGACTTCTCCAAAGAGTTAGGCCAGCACTGCCCAAAGTACCAAGGAACTTCTTTATTTAAAATGATTGTAATACCAAATAATCAGTAGCCTCTACGCACTATTTCCTTTTGAATAGGAAAGATGATAGAAAAAACACACCCTTTTTATCTTGCAACATCAAAACCACAGATTATGTAAATATTTGGTGAACGACCAGTACAGCAGAAGCAAGAATATCGCAATAGTATTTCCCAGATGTTAACAACATCAGAGACCAACAATGCTGGATTCCACCAAGATGCTAGGAGCTGATACAAGCTAGGCATAACACTGTCACGCAACAGCGCCTGCAAAACGCGGTTGGGATGGCAGCAATGGTTGTCTTTTCTACACTTTGATGCGTCATAATCGTTACTTCAAACAACTTCTCTTATCTCTGACACGCTTGACAATGATTTTCAACAACAAAAGGGAAATTAATGTTTTGGCTTAAGCCACATGGCAATTTATGAAAGCAAGATGCCGTAACCGCAGGCCAAACACGAGCACCTCGACAAGCCCCGGGGGGCCACGGCCCCACAGCAAGCCCCGGGCGACCGAGCTCCACGCAGAGCTGCTGTGCTGGAGAAGGGAAAGAAGCCATCAAAGCTCAGAAAGGCTCCGATAAAATATCACAGCTCATTCCCAAAACACCAACCCCGTATACACAAGACATCTTGCCCACAGAATCCAAGGGAATAGTTATGAAAAACAGAATTTAATTCATCAGAGCAGCCACAGGATAAACATATGCACAAAGGGCCGGCTACCACTTCTTTTCCATGCAAATGCTAAAGCCATAAGCCTGCGCACGTGAGCAAGCTGGAGCCCCAAAGCGTTACAACTGCCTTGAAAAGTGTTCAGCCCATTCTGATACCGCAAAATCAGCTCCTACATTTAAGTCCAGGCAGACTGTGATGATAAACTTTAGTGAAAAGATACTCAATTCTCCATGCAAATGTATCACGCTGAAGTCTGAAAAAATATCTACAAAGTAAATCTTTTTACAGGCTAAGTAGGAAAAAGCTTTGAGGATAACCAAACAAATGGGGAAGTTTAATTTTAATGTTTCTTTTTTTAGCTCAACTAAGAGTCTCTCTCAACCAGAAAAGTAAATAATCCCTAACACCTAAACGATGCCATAAATACTGGATTTCAATATTAACTCTTAAATCCCCAATTAACTGGATTGATTTTTGAGATTATTTCTAATTTAAGCCTAGAATTCTCATAAATGAAGTCAAATATAAGAATATTTTTACAGATGCACTGCAAAATTATAGGTAATTACAGAGCAAGGAATACTAGTAGGAACAAATTACTATTTGAACTCAACTCATTTTAAAGTAACCATTTGCTTAAAAAATTACAATGATTCTGCTGTCAAACATGTGACAGTTTGATTAAAAACATAGCAGAGCTTATTCTGGAAGTGCAGTTTAAAATATTTAACTTGGAAGATAAAAGTTTAAAAAGAAAAAGCATCAATATAGGGCCCAGGATTATTCCGTATGTCCACACTCCCCTTAAAGTAATTCTCAGACCAAGAAATCTTTTATAATGTGGTTAATAACTTATAAAATAACTAAAGCCGTAGATTCAGAACTCTCCTTATCCCACGCTCAATCCGATTACTTCGCAGTCCAGGCACAGGCTGGGCCGTCAGCGTTCGCTAACCTGCAAGGTAACAGAGCAGTCGCTGACAAAACTGGGCACTGATTGTGTATCTGTTCGTGCGGTTTCTGTTTTAAGATATTTTCTTTAACTAGGAAATGAACTCAAAGTGTGGGGGAATAGTTCAGTCTTTAATGATAACAAGAGCCTACTTTCTCCCAAGGCAAATTCTGGCCTGCCTTGGTCAAGCTGTTTTCAGGCCAGCCAGCAGCTTTTTGGGAATTCTGCTCTCTACAGATTCATAAAGAACCACTGGAAGACGGGATCTTTCAATTCAGAAATATTTGAATTTTTTGAATGGATTACATTTTTAGGTTCATTCAGGAAAGAAAAAATTCAGAATTAGGAAGGATGACTCACTGAAGGAGCACTATGTCAGGGTTAAAAATGAATATAAAATAACAAAAAGCACACATTTTGCTGGAGAACGTGAGACATGCACATTAATTTAAGCACACAGATCATCTGTCCTTTCCTAACAGTTCTTTCACTACTCCCAGCAGGAAAGAAGAAACATCTCAAACTGACAGCCAGCATTTCATGCCTTCAGATGCTCTGTTTCTATGGCAGGTACACAAACATTGCCAGATCTCCTTGTTAATCAAAAATGCCATGACAGCTTGCAATTTGCTCACACGAATAAAACAATTTTGTCAAATTTAAGATGATCACGTATGTTTAGCTTAAATAGAATCATATTACAGATTGTATCAGTCTGCATGGTTTGTAACTTTGTCAATCAGTTGCAGATTAATATAAATACCAAACTAATGAAATGTATTAAATTACACTTTCAATGAGTCTTGTAGCTTAGTCTAGTCTGGCTAGACTAGTTCTCTCATTTAATATGTCTTTATTCATATTTACAAAGCTTCAGTCAAGTTCTCATAAAATCATCAGCTAAATACAGTTAGAAAATACTGATGAACTAATAGTAATGTTTCTTAATTTTCTTTCCACTACATTTTAAAATAGTTTTAAAGAGGAAAAAAACCACCATCTAGATCATTGCCATCCCTACAGTTACCATGCAAGGAATTCTGTGGACTGCACATTCTCAGTATAAAATATACAGCCAATGCAAATACTTTATGCAGTAGAAGTTTCCTAAATGATGACGTCCAATATCCATCACTAATATTGCATCCCTCCACTGGAGGGAATGTATTTCTGCATTCATTGAAGAGGAGATAGAGGAGAAGTGGCTAAAATTAAATGATAATTGATTCTCTAAACCTCCTGGCAGTTTTGAAAAATCCCACCTTTTTCCACAGGTCTAAAACTATGCAAGTGCTCTCAGATAATTAACTATCCCTTGAAAGAGCAATTCTAAACTAAGACACTGATTTTTAAACATTCAGGAAACTCCACTTTTAATAAAGGCTACTGAATTAAAAAAAAAGGTAATGACATTGCTCAAACTAATGAATATTGCTATCTAATCACAAGGAAAAAGAAAAAAAAAAAAGAAAATCACATGAGGTTGCTGCTGCTAGTTGTAAAAGGAGCTTGAACCGTGTCTAGCTACCAGCCCCACATTTCCCCCTCACGCAGAGCTTTGCTGTATTCAGGTACCAAGCAGGAAAACTGGAGAAGCAATACAAAAATGAAATGCAAGTTCTCTCTCCACTCCTCACTTATACCCCTTTATTGAAGACTAAAGACAGAAGAGATCCAGTCTTTCTAGTCTCCCTCTAGAAGGGGCCACAGCTACCCCCCGAAAGGGAAGTTTTGGGAGGCAGAGCTATCACAGCTCAGACCCAGCTCAGATCCCAGGGCATGCACCCAGTTCTGCAGCAATGAAATCCTCGTTCTTCTGGCAAGACAGAGAGGTGGGCAATCTTATTTCTCTCTTAAAATCGCTTTGCAAAAATCTTCTTCAGAAGCTATTAACATTGAAAGAGTTGACCCAGTCGAACAAGCACACAAGTGCATTCTCGATTTTGGTGACAGGGTAAAACAGGAAAGGCAATATTAGAACTAGCTTTTGGAAATACATATATTTAAGTGAAGAAAGCAAACTCCGCTAAAGAGTTTGCTGTATGAAAGAATTAGCTATGCTACCAGCTCAAAGATGGATTTCATACTTTGCCACACTTTGTGCCGCACACCAAAGCTTACTGGTCACTTCAGCTGGCAAATCCTCCAAGATGAAGTTGCCAGGTCACCCAAATTTCACAGTGCAACACAAGAAAATCAGTCATCTGACACGTGCACCCATACTGCAAGTATGAGCAGGATTAGTCTATGATCTCCAACCCAAAGAGCCAGGAAATAAGCAGAGAGAAGCAAAAATATTCGTACAAAATATTGCTCAGCATTGGTCTAAGTTCAAGTGACTTTAAAATAAACAGATTTAGGTCAGGGCTGAGAAGTCGCGATAAATCCCACCCATGCTTAGTCTAGCGTTTTATTCCTTACTATAGGCAGAAATCAGCTATAAACTCTCATGTGCTTTTTTGCCATGGACAAAACACAGCTCATGTTAAACTCATGTTAAATTTCTTGTTTCAGTTGTTACACAAATTAGGAGCTGCACTGCATCTGCCTCTGAGACAGATGAAGACACCCCTTTAAAAAAATGACACCTGCCCCCCAAATTGCGTGCGTGTGAATTTAAATAGCCCAGTATCCTTTGCTACTCTTTGTTAGGTCCAAAAGGAGCCAAAGGCAGGACAGAAGTACAAGATCCCACTTCAGAAACATGCCAGGCATTACAGATTTTTGAGCATAAACCCTGTTTTTCCTTGTTTTTATTACAAGATCTTCAGTTGTCTTTCGGTGCCTTGACTGAGAGTGCTTGAGCTCAACCCACCACCCGCTGTGGGCATGCCCAGTATTTAATAGGGCAGCGTAGCCAAAATGATAGCTGTAAGGTTTTAATCAAACATTGCTAATAAAATTCCAACTTTAGATCTCAGCTTGAAGTCACAGCACCCCTCAAGCACTGCTCTGTTACGCAGCACTGCTCCCTAAATGTAAGCCTTGCTTCCCCACTATCCTCTTGGGTGCATTTTTCCACTCTGCCACCTAGACTGTCAGAGCACCCTGGGTTTAAGCTTAACTTTAAAATTAAATCTCTCTAGGTCAAGGATTTTTTTCTTGAGTAGTGGACAATACTGATTATGCTGTCAGCTCTCTGCAAAAAAACAATTTAATCACCATAAAGTCTAAAAGACTATGGGCTGCAGAGCAATACAAGGGGACAAAGCAAAACAAGGGAGTTTTCCCTGACATCATCCTCTAGTATGATGACATCATCCTCTAGTATGATGACATCATCTTAAATGAGATTCGGATAGCTCCCAGTCACCAATCCCACCATTTCAACTACTACTTTTACCCTAGAGAGAGCACATGTCAAGTACGCAGACGTCTTCAAGCATTGACAGTTTAACTAAATAACTTTCTTAAAATAAATGACAACAGTTGGTTGTTGGTTAATAGTAAATTCTGGATTGAGCCCTGGTGGAGTGGTGCACCCCAGTATACTTGCAGGATACGGTCAGCCAACTGTACTAGTGATCAATGTGCATCTTTCCAAAGCAAAAAACAAACAAGCAATAAATCCAACCTTCCCCAAGCAAACAAGAAAAAAACCCCAAAACATGAGCATAAGTTGCAGAAAGTAAAAAGGTTTGAAGGCATAAGTACAGCTTCCAAGAAATGCATGATGCATTAACATCTTATCCCACAGCATAGCAGTATATCAGCTGAGTTATGAGTAGCCTCAATTGTATTTAAAAAAGGCAGGTTAAGACATCCCAGAAGGATGCGTGTGTTACAGGAAATGACACAGATCCACTAGCATGTATACAATCACATGAAAAATAAGTGTGGGCAAAGGAGCTGATCTGGAAAGTTTCAATCCATAGCAAATGTTTATTTTCAAACAATAAGTCTAACAACAATAATTTACAGAAATATAAGCAAATATTCGCAACCTTACAGTAAGTTTGGACTAAAAAAAAAAAAAAAGGTTAATCTTCCATTGGGCAGCCTTAACCGTTGCCTTTATCACAGAAAGTGGATCTATATTGGCTTAATAAATACTTTAAGACCCTACGACAACATGTGTGGCCTACATTTCCATTAGCCTCAAGTTGTGTACTTTATTAACATAGCTCAGCGAGTCTAAACTAAATTAGCTGTGTCAATCTAAACAGAGTTTTGCCAGCGTGGACTCTTTCACAACCCAGCAGACATGAGTCAAGGCTTGTTTCCTGCACCACAAAACTCAGCCCGGCATCCCACAGCACACCAGCCAGCGCCACCCGCCACGGCCACTCTCCTTCGGCTGTAAGCCAGGACTTCTGAAGCCCAGCAAAATTTGTCAAACCACTATCCTGGAAAACCTGGTAAAATGAAAATACTTTTAGCTTCCTTTATGTTTACTTTCTATTAAGAACCACCGTGCATTTATCCTCACAAACAGAGGGAGGAGATGGAAGCGAACAGGAACACTGCTCTCCATTACCACTGCTCGAGCTGGGATTTACAGTGCCTAGGAGCACCTTGAAAGCCTCAAGTGACGTTGCCATAGTGCAAAAAGATGCAAGGAAAGGATGTCAGGGCAGCAATAGTGAGCACGCAAGGAGGCTAAAGAGAAAAAGACAACTAAAACACAGCATGACTTACAGAACTTGAACCTAGTGAAGATACCCCTTCATCCTCTTTTTCTCAGCTGGGAGGAATTACCAAGATAGGACAGCTATGTATTTAACATGATGTTGCTAATTATTTTAATCAAGTATTTTTAAACAACAAACATCTCAGAAAACCACACTCTGCTGCCTTCTTCTTTATTTGCTGTCCCTGTGCCTCAAGTGTGCAGGCAAACAGGCTCCTCAAAGGAAGAGTTGCTGGCTGTCTGAATGAAAGAACAGCTCAAGTAACCATCACGCGGAGTCCTGCTGTACAGCACCAGTTCCACTGTGAAAAGCGTTTTCCTTCCCCAGAAGCAGAGCACAGTTACCCATCCACAGAAGAGGGGCAAACAGTAATTGTGAAGAAAAATGAGACAAAATTAGCTTGCTCAATTTTTCTCGGTACACAGAAAATCCATTACAATAAGTTTACACAGCAACAACGAAGCCTGACAAGTTAATGAGCTGCTGCATGTGGAGTCGCAGGAGAGACGGTCCGGCACTCAAATTCCTACACCACACAAAACACAAATCAGAGATGACTGTAATTTGGTCAAACCAAAAAAATCTGCTGTTCTGGTCCCCTCAAGAAGCACGATATTTGACTGGTACTTCTATGCAAAAAGAAAACACGCCACCCTTTCAAGGCTGCTTGCAAGAACGCGGCATCGCTCTGTTAGGACAGAGCCCCGCAGCTTGCCGAACGGGGAGCCTGGCGCCACAGAGCTGCTCGAACCTTTGCAAAGACAAACGCGAGTCAGGAGAGCCCGCCGGTACCGGGCCTGGAGCACGGCGTCGCGGCGAGCACAGGGCTCTCCCAGCACAACCGTGCCGCTATGTACTTTCAGAGCGACACCCACATGAGGGCCTCAGCAAGGCACGGAGCCGTGAAGTTTTATAATCCTTCTGACGTAGGGAAGCACCAGCCCTGCCTTCAGCCCCGGCAGAGACACTGAGGCACAGCGCGGTCGTCCAAGGTCACCCAAAGCAGCAGCAAGGCACCGAGGCATATGAGCTACTAAAAAACACACTTGCATTACCAATGCCAGTTATAAAACTTCTGTTTGTTGTTAAGAGAACATACAGCATCTGGCATTATTCTGTCAGCAGCACCAAATAAATCTAACGGCAATTCGATATTCACGTCCCTGACAGACTGCTTTAGTTACAGAAACAACATTAAAAATGTAGCATCCTTTGAAATACGCTGCGCAAGTCAGACACAAGTTTCAGCCACAAGCAAGAGCAGCAGCAGCCCTGGGGGCTGTTATCTTCCCCCAGGAATCAGCTCTTCCCCAGCGTGGGGACATCTTATCAGGGATCGTTTCTGTCACCAAAGGCAAACAAAGTACTGAAATTATCAGTTGTGACTTAAGTGCTGAAGGGCTGCAGCCAATCTCAAAGTAGTGACTGAAGGAATAGCCGGTCACGGCTATATTTAGGATGCTCTCCCCCCGCACCACCCTACGCTGCGCGGTGTAAACATAAAGAAATAAAAACGACTTGCTGCCGGTATGAAATGCGCCACATCAGCTTCCTCCGCCGACCTTACCCCAAGAGCCCCTTGTGCAGCGAACGGGACGGAGGGACAGCGGGGCGCACGCTGCCCCGGCCTTTAGCCTTGCTGCAGGAATAGCGACACACAAACGAGAGCAAAGCCCGCAGCCGTGCTAGGAGGCTTCAGGAGTAACGAGAGGGCAGATTCAGTCAATACCTTTCTTTGTTGAAATTCAAGTCTAGCATACGAACTGGGGCTTTGCTACCGACGAAGGCTCAGCCTCCCTCTTTCTTACCCTTGCCAAGAAGATAGTTTAGCGTTTCAGATCTGTCTAAACAGTTGAACTGAGGTCTCTTTTTGCTGCCCGAAAAAGCATCAGCTAAACACTCTAAAATATTAGCTTATGGCACTCAGTAGGCGGGGGGGGGGGGGGGGGGGGTTGCTTTCACCAGCACGAAGTCAAATAAACTCAGTTTACAAAAGGCATGAGTCTTCACCTATTTAACATCTAAAAGTACTTCTCTTTTGCAGCTCAGGAGAGTAATTTCTATTTTAAAAGATTTCTTTAAAAAGAGAAAAACAGAACATTTCAGAAGTGTATTTCCTTCAATGCTAGCTTCCAAAACAGCTCTGTTTAAAAAAAAGCTTCATCTCCCCACACTTTTTGTGCAACAAAACACACAACCGCCGTGCACAGAAGAACGCACCCGTCGCAAACTTACCATAAAAAACACCGCAGCAAATGTGCCGAGCCGGTACGCGCCGAGCGAGAGGATCCGGGGGAAAGACGCGACCCGCGAGTAAACAAACTCGGCGATAAAAGTAGCGGTGCCGGGCGGGAGCGCCGCGCCGGGGACCGCGCGGCCGCGGAGCCGCGAGAGGCGGCCGCTGCCCCGGGAGGCGGCACCGGAGCCGCGGCGCGGGGGAGGCGCCGGGGCCGGAGCCGGAGCCGGGGCCGGGGCTGGGGGGGGCTGGCCGGGGCCGGGGCGGGGGCCGGGGCCGGGGCGGCGCTGCGCGGCGGCGCCTAGCGCGGAGCGTGGCGGAGCGCGGCGCCGCCCGGGCCGCCGCCCGCCGCCTCCTCCTCCTCGCGCGAGGGCCGGCGCAGCTGGGACGCGCGGCGGCGAGCGCCGAGCCCCCCCGCGAAAGCCGACGCCGCTGAGCTCATCGCCGAGGGTTACTAATCCAATGACCGGGGAATTAACAACAGATGGCGACGCCCCTTCCCCCGCGCCGGGCCGCGGGCTGCGCGCCCCCGCGTGCGAGCCCGGCGGCGGCCCCGAGCGCCGAGCGCCGAGCCCGCGGCGGCAGCAGCCGCTCTGCCCCGCTGCGCGCCGCCGCCGGGCAGCTGCGCGGCGCTGGGGGCCGCGGCTCCTGCTGCGTTCGGCGGCGGCCCGGCCCTCCGCGGAGGCCCCGGCCCCGGCCCCGGCGGCTGCCCGGGGCACCGGGCATGTGCGCGCACCGCGTGCCCGCGGCTCTCCGCGTTACTCCGCGGCTCCAGGCCGTGCGCGGCGCTCAAGTTCTCCTCGCGCCTTTGGTCGCCAGCGCCGCGAGCTTCGACGCTGCTGCGATACATGCGGCGGCGCGGCAGAACTTTTCTCACCAAAACACTGGCAAGAGCCAAGCTCTGCTAGCTGCTCTCTCCTTAATATCACTAAATATCAACCTGAAATTCAGTGTTTTCTCATCCGAATAAGCTCTGGTTCTAAATCCCCCATCACCAGGAACATCATCATAGTTGTACACAGATGTTGCATTTTCCCGCTATCACACACAGTGCTTGGCTCAGTGCTTGAGACGTTTTACATCAGATACTGCTGCTTCTCTCACTCTCTATGCGTTTCCCGCCTCAAAACTAGATTTATTACAGAGATGGAACCAATGAAGATTAACCTCTCACACAGACTTTAATGCCCTCTTTAAAGTTAACATAAAGAATGTCTCTTGTAGGATAAGATAATAAAAATGTATAGAGCTGGAAAACTCACCGTTTTTCCCATTAGTATTTTTCCTCAAGTTCTGCTGTTCTACCTATACTTCATACTTTTGGGGATAGAGAGGGCAAGAAAAAAACCATTTTTTTAAACTCTTTCATGGTGATATTTACTCCTACATTCTTTTTATTTATTTTACTGATACCTTCAGAGAGACTTTTAGCAAGTTCAAAGAGTTAAACCAGACGAGATAAATACTCCTGTTTAAACCGTAAAGATTAGAGAGAGGGGATTCTCCCATTTCTTAGAGCTAAAATTTCTTTGACAGTCTTCAGTCAAGATGTCCTTAGTACAAGCGGTAGGAAAAATGATCATGTGTTTCACACAACCGGTGTGGGTGGAAAGAGTATAAGATAATGACGGTGCCTTCTGTGGGTACCCGCTGGTACAGCCAGCATCGCACACGCCAGAACTCCTACTACAATATTTTGGAAAACAGTATTAAACTTCAGATCCCCCTCCAGGCCCTGAATACACATCCCTGTTCTCCCAGCTTCTGGGATAACTAGTAGAAATACAGGAAACAGAATACAAATGGATGTGTGGGAGTTTTCTATATGCACCGAACATCTTTAAGCCTAGAAAAGTCTTTCTGCTGCTTCATGTTTCCCCAGACAGTCTTTGTCTGGTTTATATATATACACGTGGAAATCTTGAAATGAGCAGTCTGTGGTCTTTATTAATGGACTAGTTACTGAATTTAGTCCTAATGTTTTCTTGGATTCAAGTACTGTATAATACACATGCCAAGGCTCTCATTTTTGAGAGAAGTCCTAGGATGGGCAATGCTTAAACACAGAAACAAGGGGCCCCGACAAATGCTTTGGTTTTTTTCCTCGTTTTTTAACAGACTTACTTATCTTATACTCTTTCACAGTGCAGCAGGGTCTCGAAACACTTTTTTTAGCGCTAAGGAGTATGTTTTTCAGTGTAAGATGGGATGTGGCACTTCATGTCTGTGCCAAGCTTGATACAAAAAGAACAGAACTTGGAAGGACTTCTTAGATGGCTTGTAATACTAATTCTACAAAAGAAGATTAAAGAAATCACATTAGAAGTCAACTTTTGTATCTTTTCAGCTAGCCTTGGACACCTCAGTCTGAAAATCGAACAATGCAGAGATCAATCAGGCAGCACAGAGTTTTGGGAACACACTTCATGTGCAAATGGGAGAACACTTGAGGGTGTAGAAGGTGTCACTTTGATTAATGAGGGCTAGCACATGCTATTGGTATATGGATGAGAATGTATACACCTCTCCACATGTCTCATTGAAAGAACAGGGAACAATCAGGTTTTAAAATATTAACACAATTTTAAAAGACCTAAAACATGGTATAGATACGACAGGTTCTTTTTAGTTGGTCTTATACAGTAACTGGGGAGGTGAGGAAGTGGTTTAGGCTTGTATAACAACATAATGAACCTTCAAGATAAACTGATGCATACACCAACAAAAACAACCATTTGATACAGTTGCTGGAGCTGCACAACAGAAAAGGCAGAACACAGCAAACACTACAGTCTTTAAGTCACATAGACTTTCTGAATTATTCAGCTTCCCCAAATCTTCCACTTGTCTGATTTACCTCATGAAATAAAAATCACATTCAGAAAGGTAAGCTAAGAACAATATACATTTCTCAACCTTACTGAGAAACACCACTGTTAGGTAAGTGGGTGAGAAATCTTTTGCATCTTTATTTGCTTGGAATTGCTGGGCAGACATTTCAGGGTAAAACTGAAATGCTACTGCCTCCCATGAAAGAGTAAGTGCAAGAAATCTGCAGTTAAGAAAAGAGGATGAGGAAAAAGAAGGTTGATCTAGATGAGAGAAAGCAATAGCTTGCTTCCTACTTATATCACTCATGAGAATCGTAGTTTGAAGTTGTATCTTGGCCTTTTGATTTGTGAAACAAACTGAAAAGAGTAGATTTATCAACTTCATTCTTCCCATAGGTGCTCATCTTCATAGTAAAGTTCCATGTTTACAGCATGGTGAACCCTGATCCACTCTCAGCTCCACTCAAAAATAGCTAGGAAACTTCCTGACACACACACATATCAAGTCCTGAGTCCTGACTCTAAGATCTAAATAACGAATCAATGTGCTACTCTTTTCTGCACTTTACTTCTGTGCGTTGCTATACTCAGGGTGGGAATGTCTACTCTGTTCTTTAGAAACAGGCTTAAGCAGCTCTGCTGACCATACCGGCTGCCTGGCCCTGCAGCTTTCAGGTCAGAGCTACCTCACATCTTGCTGTCTCGGGCACAGGCACAATGAGCTCACAGCAAAGGGCCATTTAGATGCTGTTTCTATATCCTCGCTGTAATCCTTCCCGTTTGGATGCAGGCCTGAATGCAGGCGTGGGTTTGGGGCAAGCTCCAGAGCAGGGCAGAGGGGAGAGTTGAGTGAGGACACACAGACAACCTCCCCAGTAGAATGAACAGTGTAGACAGAGCCATGCTCATGCATGCCATGGGACCCAAGTCCTCCATCACATCCCATAATGCTTTGTAACCATATTGGTTGTCCTAGCAGGTGGACAAGTCAGGTACTTTTCAGGAGAGCTTGATATCATTTGTTAGAAGGCAGTATGGGATTTTTACGTAGGTGAGCGACAGGCTTTCTTTTGCAGAAAAATATAAGTCATGGACTACACTGTGCATTAGCCCATCCCTAAGTCCACAGGACAGAACAAACATACAATTTGAGATTTAAGGATTGTAAGAACTATGTTTTGTTGCAGCATATTTTCCATTTAAGGTTCTTATATAACCCATATCATTTCTAACAGCCCTCTTAGGTACAGCAGTACTACCATCATCACACTTATAGAGAAACCAAAATTGAGAATTATAATGAAAATCTGTGTCGTCATGGATTTTAGATATCCACATGAAAAGGCAAGACCTTGGTTGAAGCTATCTAAAGTTCACAGAATTCCTACATAAGATGTTTAAATCTGTAAAGTATTCCAGTACCAATGTTCTGCTTCCATGAATGCTGAACTGTAACACCACATTTGTATCAAAGGATCCAGATAAATACAGAAGTGTACACCTTCCTCTAATCATTCCAAGTGTGATCTGGAGACAGCAGCCATGTGAGCATCTCAACATGAATGTTCTTCACTCCACCCTGGCAATGTTACTTGTAACAGTGAATTTGAACCTTACCATTGGTACTCAGAGTCTACCAAAACTACTAACCTGGCAGCTAGCATATGTGCATCTCTTAATGAACAGAGAAATTACTACTAACACCAAGATCTTCAGCTCCCCTAGGTCACTGGGCAGAAGTTACAGTTTGCCTTCTTAGACTAGATCCCTGAATTCAATGTCAGCTACAATCACAATGATGAAAATCCTCCAAGATTAGGAAATTGGCACTTGCATAAATGTTTCACTAGTTCAAAGATTCTCAAAAGAGTATAAAGATTCTGCATGCCCTGTTTGAGAAATAAAGATGACATTCAGAAATACTTAACATCTCAGAAATAGCTTATTTTAAAATGTCAGAGGTCAGTCTATCCAAAAGCAGAGATAACCATACAATCAAATGTGTTTCCAAAGTTTACTACATACTTCATATCTTGTAACATAGTCAAGTCTCTCCTCTAAACACATCAGATAAGAAGAAAACTACTCTCAGACTATATGTGCACAATACTCACAGGTAAGAGGAAAGCAGCTCAGCTCCCCTTGCATTTTGTTCACGTGTTCATCAGTCTCAAGGACTGTGTCGGTTTCAGCTGTCTAAAGGAAGCTCTTTTCTCTGTGGAGCTGGTATTCAAGTCTTTTCTTCATGCCAGATTTAGTTGGACATAGGCACCTTGACTTTCCATCAACACAGAAGCAGAACAGTCCAAGGTTTTTGGGAAGATTTTCTTAAATACGGTAATAACTACTTGTACCGTGTCAGCTGTAAACAAGTAATACTCAGAAAACATACTGGAATCTATCGATAAACAATGGCAGTAGTTTTAATAATACCAAAAACAATCCAGAATCCATTCTGCTTGCTTATTTTGGGTTCTGCAAGACCTAATGGCCAAATTAGTAGTTAAATTCCAACACAGAAACCACTGTCCAAAAATGATCTCTGAGGAGGCACTTCCTTTTGGGAAGTCCAGAAAACCCATACCTCCACTGACTGCTGCAATCCACTATGAAGAGGTGTTTTCTTAGAACCTGCTTTGAAACTACAGTAAACCCTTTGAAGTCATTACAACGCCACAAACCCCATCAGAAACTGACTGGCAGCTAGCTCACATTGCAAAACTCTGGTATTGCGGTCTTGGCTTTGAAATCTAATAATCCATGTAATCATATTTTGCATTAGCTTTAATTTTCAAGTGGTATTACTACATAGCACTGTCCAGAGTACATTATAGCAATCAAATGCAACTATAAAAAGGCCCATTTCAGAAGAGAAATAAAACACAATATTTTCAGTAGGAAGAGATGGATATAGGGTCAAGGATGATAGCTGTCACAGGAACATCTAAAACCAAGTTAGTATACAACACTGCTGATGCTGCAGTACATAATGTGCTTGTTTTGCGAAATGACTGTCTCGCATTGTTTGGGGAGCAAGTGGGTCCTCACTAGATCATTTGAGCCTTCTCAACACATCAGTATCCTCTTAGCTCGAGTTAGACTCAGTCATGACTATTCCAGCCCCCAGATTATTAGGTCACTGTGTATTCACCCCATTACACCAGCCACTACTTATGTGAAGGAAACTCAGATTGGGCACTATTAACGCTTTTGATAATATTGGTCCTTGTCCACTGAACCAGTCAAAAGAAAAATTACATCTTTATGGTGTCTCCGATGGGAAAAGCTTTGAGGTTAGAATTAGCAAGAAGTCACTATTATGATCTCTCTTTCTCATCTTTTTCTTTTAATGTGAATACAACATCCCAAAATAATTACTTGTAGAAAACCAGAAGATCTATGCTTTGGATCACAGGCACACTGTGTGCAAAACCATAGCACATACAGACACCTTACAATTCAGATCGGAAGTGCATCCTTGTATTAAGCCTCTCTGTTATTTAGCTGTTCTTTCAAATCCTGTCATGAGTAGCTAATACAGGTAGGTATGTCACCCAGATTTGCACACGATATATTTCTGGACCTCTCATATATAGTACCCAATAATTTTGACAGATGTAGACTACTTTTTGTATCAAAATTGCTTTCCCAATCTAGATAGTGGATAATTTCCACAAGATTTCAAAACAGAAATATCAAATAAGAAGGTAAATACAAAAACCTTTCTCCTCGAAAAAGCAGAACTTAACCCTGCATCTGTCTTGCTTCTTCAAGAGACATTCTGTATTTTCCAAAATGTTTGGAAACTATGACACTGTATCAAAGATCAAGGATTATTTCATACCCTGCCTACAAAAGATACCCTGTCACTGTGACCCAACCTATTCTGGACACTCACTTTTGTTAGGTCTTGCTAATATTCCTAGATCATTAGGTATTTTTAAGAATTTTACTGTTTCACAATCTTACCTTCCTTGCTAAAAAGCTCTCTGGCAATTACTACTTTCACAAAGAGAAAAACAATCATAAATTTTTTTAGCAAAATGCCTTACAGAGCTAAAAAAAAAATTTACATTAATACATTTTTCATCATGTTAAAAAAGAAAGAAACAAAAACCTTTGTTTTCCCAGCCCTCAAATATTTATGCATGATATAATTTAAGCTTGATTAATGTCCATTTGGACTCTTTTTTTGCTCAAATTGATTACCAACTCTACTTTTGGGATATGTCACATACTTCTTTTCCCTGATATGAAGAGCAGAGGGAAGGGGAGAGAGCCTTAGAAAGACTTTCAGCTACTGCCTTTGCAATTTCTATGAATAATCTTGCAACTGTGAAATCTTCTTGAAAACACTTGTTTCAGTAAAATTAAACTGGAATGTATTCCAGGCATCAGATATGGCCTGCGTGAATTAAGAACATACAAAAAATGTCTGTGTTAGTTGCTTAGCTGTAATAATCTAGACAATAAGGATTTAAAAGATATTCTGCTAATGCTACCGTATTTTCTGGGTTTTAATCTTCAGCTTCTGCATTGCCTGTTTTCTCAGCAAACCCAGTAAGTAGTTTTAATTTATTCAGCTCTCCCCCAAGATTTACAACGATACATATCTTTGGCAATTTTCCCCAGGAGATCTTTTGTTTCTTCAACTTGAAAACATCCATTCACATCAAAAGCGAAGTCAGTACAGTTTATTATCCATTAGACAATTTGAATATGATTCTTCTACTAGAGGCTGTGACTGCAGGCAACCATCTGGGGTCTGGGCACACAAAAGGCTGTTCGTAAGGGTGCGCACACAAAAGCGCCATGGGGATATGGAAGCGTGTACCAAACAAAGACACACAATTGTCTTTGGTTTTGTGTTTTTTGAGGGTGCCATAAGCGTCTAATCAGAGAATTAAGCATCAGGGAGACCATCCTCAGATGGCAGACGCCAGCTCCAGCAAGGGCAGATGGTGAACAAAGGTGAAAAGCACACAATACACATGGGCCAGTTTACACAAGAAAGCAATTCTGCTCCTCAATTAAAAGTGTCACTGCTCTTGTGACGAGGTATGTTGTGAAGTGAAAACGGTATCGTTTTCTTTATGGAACTGTCACAACTACAGGGCCGGTTTCCAGTAACTTAGGGCATATGCAGACTCACTGTTGATATTTTTTCTAAAGTGCTACTTGCACCTCTGGGATAACGCACAGAGTTCACTAGAGACTGTTAAGGTCTCTGTGAAGGAAAAAGACATTGCTATAGAGATGTGGTCTGGCACAATTGTCAAGCCATCTCACTGATTCTCTTTTATAAAAGAAACTCAAGGTCTGAAAAGACAAAGAAAGCAATTTCATCATTTAACTTGACCAAGAAAATATGTCTGTAAACCATTTATTCACTTATTTTTCAATCTAATATGTTATGACTGGTTTAGAAGTAGGATTCATAAAGAAACAAGTTGCCCCTGGGCAGAGATTTTTCCTATGGTAATGCATGTGCAGTTTACATGATACCAAATACATGGTGGCATACATCCCACTGCTAAGGAAACTCTGAAAGACTGACTGTACTTTTAGCCCATCTTGTACTTTTCCAAAGTTTCTGAAAAGAGGATAAAATAATTTTACATCAAATTTAAATAGCAAGGACATAGTGACTCTCCAGGCAACAAAGAACAAATATTTAAATAAAAAGCTGGATGTCAGCAGGAAAACTGAAAATGCTAAGATATCACAGGCTAGCACAAAATGGAATTAGTCCTCCAATATGACACAATCCTTGTTAAATTTGAAAATACTTTCATTATTGCAGTTGCTGTTGTTTAGGAGAGGTGAAAAGTCCTACCTTTTTCCTTTTATAAAATTTTCTGTTAGAAAAGGAATGGAAGAAAAAATTGCAAATACCCTTGCATAACAGGATAGGCAAGACAATCTTCTAATTAAAAAAAAAAAAATCCTAGTCTTTCTTTCTTCCTATTCCTAAATATATGTAATCTTGAAAGGCTTTGCTTGTTTTGTGGAACATTGCCCAGGCATGGACATGTTCAGCATCTCTGGGAAGGCTGTCAGTTGTTCACTTTAGACCCTCTGAAAATTGATCCATGAACAAATACTGGCTCTTTGTGGATTAGCCCATCTGCCTTCCAGATGGGGGAAAAGGTAGTATAGTAGCAACAGCTGCTCAGGCAAGCATAGCAGGTCACAGAAGAATAAGGATGAAGAGTAAAGAGAGGGGAGCTAATATTCAGGAAGTGTGTGAATTTTGACTGAGATTGAGATCAGCAAATACAGAAATTGTCGCTGCCTTATCACCACAGAGAAGACACTATGGAAGTTTAAAACCCGAAAAATGAAATCAAATAAAACCATGTTAATTTATTCATTTTGGAAAAGAGGGAAAAACTATTCAGGACTAATATACAGCCCCCCTTTGTTATATGCAATTTGGTCTAAAAGTTCCCAGACCCTGAGACCCAGCATTTCTTTTGCATCTCTATCACAGCAGAGATCCAGCCCTCAAAATTGAAACTGAAAACGCATGCACAGTTGGAGACTCGCTTTTTTCCACCTTTGGAGCTACACATCAAGTCATAAACCTCCAGAGGAAAACGATACGGTCCACAGTTCATATTGCTGTAATTAAGGGCTGGGCAGAATTTTCATTAGCTCAACCTGTTCTCCTAGGAGTTGATGCTACTGTGTATTTTGCCTCTAAGGTGAGTTTGCTTCCCAAATTTTAGCCTGCATTTAGCATTGGACAAACTCCAACATGCTACAAACACCATCCTAAAGCTAGTTAATAGCTTGTGTTTCCTTGAATTCACTGATAGTTGAGGACACTTAACAGAGACTGAGGAGAGGGAAAGAGAAGAGTAAACATCTTCTGTGATATGTTAAAAAATTACTTCATAAAATCTAATTTTCTTCATTTCTTTTTCTGTTAATTAACTGGATCAACACATTGTCTGCAACACAGCATTCCTACCTGCAGTCTATACACATCTCTAACTGATTTCTTCCTGAACGCCCCGATCCAGACATTTTAACATGACGACTTCTTGTTTGGAAAAAGGGCTGTCACACACCTGGGACATCAGGAAATGTAGCCAGTAGATCATAGGGATATGCCAAGGTCCCATCCAAATGGGGCATGCCTTTCTTTAGAAAGATGAATTATTTTATAGTTAAAGTCATAATTGTCAGGTACTCTACTATCTGCTGCATTTCAGCTATTTCTACTTTTTTGGAGAAAGCTATATATCTTCCAACAGAAACCTATCAGAGGACATATTTAATGGAAGCAAAGTAATCATTGTTTAGCTCTATTAATGAACCATACCCCCAGGGTATACTTCAAAAATCTATTATAAAATGTATTTTTTATTCTTTACATCTTATTCATTCCAAATATATATCATGAGATGTAACATTTCATATCTATGTTTCCAGATTGTTCTGTCGAGACAAATGGATACATTTGAATAGTAACTTCTTCCCAATCAGTCTTATGACTAAAGTACAAATTAGCCAAAGAAGAAAAAAGAAAGTGTAACAAATCTTACGTTGCTCATTGTCTGAGTTCAGAAGGGGAACCAGCATATTCAAGCAGTCACGCACATGGCTGTAGTTTGCCAGAACAATAAAACCTGTCCTGAAGACATGTAAAATACTAAAATGCTTCAGAATCTCCTGAAAAGCAAACAAACTCACTCTGTAACTTATTTGGGGATAACCAATACCATTATTTGTAAGCCTTCTTTCCGTTTTATTAGGAGCTTCTGAAATACCATAGTAAAAAAGCTCATTACGAAAAGTGCTACTTTGCTCCCAAGTGTCCATTTGCTCTGCGTGTTGCTCTAACCAGAGCAGTTACAATTCGATGCCGCAGAGGCCTTAGCTCAGTCGGCTCTGTGCGGTCCTGCCCAGGGCTGCGGCAGCCCGCTCACTCAGGCAAGGCCGGATTCACCTCTCGGAGCAGCCAGAGGTCATTTGTGCACTTGCAAAACAAAATAGCAGATCTTTCAAAGCAAACGCATACATCACTGGTGATATCTAAAAAGTATATATATTATTGCAGGCTTTCAGGTTTCAAGCCCAATTTCCTGGACATTTTTTTATTAGAAAAGGAAAGGCATTTTCTTACCCCTTCTGTATTGTCAGCTGTATTCCTTACAAACTAACAGTCCAGTCTATTTTGGATCTACAAAAAAAGCAGGACTGAACATTTGATGAAAAAGACACAGGACCTAAAAGGTTTATTATGAAACACATATGGAAACACTATCTTCTTCATTCAGAAAAAGGAAAGGAAAGATTCTATTATGGCTGGCACTTTTCACCTCTCCTTGTTTTTACATAGTAGACAGAACACTGTCCACATTAGCCAAATCAAACTTACACAACCAGTACGCTATTGGAGATGATATGCTTAACTACTTTTGCCATAGACTTTTCGCACAAAGAAAGCATTAAAGAAAATTACTTCAATCATGGGTTAAGAAACTGAATTTTAGTGTTAATTTAGCTACAGACATCTGCTACTGGAAAGGCTTCGCTTTGTTTTGTTTAAATGCAAGGGTCAAGAATCTACCTTATGTAAAACTTCTTCTAAAGCTTCCTGCTAAGCATCTATATTCTACTAGAGGAAATGTGTAGCTTGGAGACCTACGTACCGAAGCAGCCAGACTTACTTTGCTCCTATTCTCCCTGATGGTGGAAGCCCCTTGTGGCAGAACACAACCACTGCAAGGAGGGTGCAAGGAGTCCTCACTCATAGCCACTAGCGATCAGTCCAGTCCCCAAAAACAAGATTAGGGAATCTTCATGATTCCTAACTCTCAAATGATGCTCAGAGGCCTACTAATTACGTATTAAAAAATCAGGTCATGTTTGAATCTGACTTGAAATAATCAGGTTCAATAGCATAATATTAGGCAGAAGAGAGAGTCTGAGGGCTTGTCCTGAATATCCTGGACTTAGATATCTATCCTGGGTATCTTTTGTGGGCATGAATTCATTGGATCATCAGGGTGCCTGCAGAGGCAGCAGGCCCAACTGGAAGCCTTGCTTCCAGCGAAACGCTGAACTCCACTGTGCTTTGCTGAGTCAATAGCTCCTCAGCTTCACTGGCCGGGAGAAAGTGAAGTTGGAAGGAAAACCAATCTTGTTGTCTTCACAACAAATTCCTTGTGGGGTGGCTGGTACTTGGGAGTATTCTGTGAGGCAGACGGTGAGTACACGACTGCATTCACCACCTGCTTTTTCCTATGGATAGCAAACGATCTTACTTGGATACCTTTTCCATAAGCTATGCAGCAGGAAAGCAAAGCTTGGTTGTGAGCTAATGGAAAAATAAAATATCGAGTTCCCTGTTGTCTGTTAGTTTTAGCATTCCCCTGTCAAAAGCCGATACAATATAGGAGGGGGATACTCAATCCCTCATTCCAGGAATAGTTCAGGAAGGCAGGCCTCTTTCCCCCAAAGAGTTTGCAGCAGGATACTGAAGTGAACCACAACGAAAAGGTGGCGGACGCTTCTGGGGGGGGTCATCTGTAGGATTCCCTAACAGCGAAGCTGGGGATTGGGAGCAGGCTGCTAAAGCAGCTTCCGAATTGCATGCTAGTTAAATTCTAAGCCAGAAGCTATATCATTAAATTGTGCAGCAGAAAGCTCCATTCAGAGACAAAGTTAAATAATATGTTGCCAAACAGCTTTCATGATGGCAGATAAGTGAATTCAAGCTCAAATTTACCTTCCTTAATCACTGAACAATATTACCACGTGGTTTATTAGAAACTTATTTTTAAAAGTTATTTAACGGACAAGATAGCAGGCTTTTAGAAACCGTATACATAGCTACCTATTTATTATATCCCTCTGATCTCCCAGCCATATGAACTGTTGCTGCAGATACTACGCACTTCAAAAAACCTTTTAACTCTAGTTCTTGAGAACAACACAAAGAAATCAATTTTGACAAGATCCTTTACAATTTTCTTAGGGTAAAAAATCTCCCACATGGAAGATGCATGAAACTTTGTTTTCTTTTTCTTTTTTTTTTTGGCAAAGCCATAAATCACACTTTGTCAAAATGCACTCAAAATCCAGAGATGAAAGGAGAATGTTGCAGAAAAACTAACAAAAAGCATGTTCAGTAAAGGAGGTACTCACCAAGGTGCATGTATTTAAAGTGAAGACTATAAACATGACTATATTATTTAACTGGTGAGCTTAGAATGATCTTTTACTTAACTCATAAGGCAGTTACTCATTTTCTTCCAAACAGTATGTTTTGGGGTTATGTTTTGGTTGTTTGTTTTTTTCACTTCCTTGCTTTGTATTTCTAAGGAGCAGGTGTTTGTTTTGTTATTTAAATAACTGCTTTTTTCCATTGAAACAGTTTAAATCTTGCAACTGAGCCATAATTCTGTGTGAATGCTTCTCTCTGGACTGCTAGATAGCTAACACTAGACTTATAATAAGAAACTTATGATAAGAAACTTTTGAAATGTTCTTAGAAGATTTCTTCTGAAAGTGGTAATCCAAAAAGTTAAATACAGTTCAATCAACATTTCTAAATTCAAATAGGTCTATTTACAGATTTTCACTACAGCTAGAACAATAAACAAAAAACTTGCTGATATATATTTTATGAGAAAATATTCTTACCTAAAAAAGAACAAAAAATATGGCACCCTGGAAAATTCTACCTACAGATTTCAATAAAGTACAACAAAACTCTATAAATTGAGTAAACAAAAACTTTTTACCAACAAAATCCCAAACATTTTTGACCCCTCAATAAAAGATAATCTCTTTACAAGTTTGTTAATAGATGTAAGTTTAGCTTCTTCATTTTAAAATCTGAACTAAATAATTTTAAGATCCCAAGCAGATTTAATTATGTAATATTGAAACTGTTTGACATGTAGCCTTAAAATACAGTGTTGATGGGAGATAATTAAAAATATTAAGTGTATGACCCTCTATAACCAGTCTGAGCTACAATATGAAAAGAGCCAAACCTTATACATAACACAATCTTAACATTCGTCCAGCTGAATAAACTATTAACTTTATTTTTATTACAACATAGCAAAATGCAGTCTCTAGAAAATTACTATCTAGAGAAGATAAGACTGATTGATAACATGAATTCATGCTGTTGACAACTGAAATTGTAATTTGAAGTAGTGTAGCTTTGAGAATATGGAAATTTAAAGTCAAGAATCTGTCCAGGTACCTGAAATATGTTATAAAGATGTCTATAACTCAAATGTATTTTTAGGACCCCTTAAGCCCTTTCAAATTAAATGATGGACTTTTTAAACCTAGTAAAACTATAAATTGCTACATTTAGTATTGTCTTGCTAGAAAAGTATAGCTCAGGAAAGAGGCTTGCAAAAGCATGCTGATATTGAAATTCTATTATTGATCATTTTCTTAAAAGCACACAGATTAGTAACTGTTAATTGTATTAGCTAAGCAATGATAAAGCAATGACAGAATTATCTAATCTTCAGGACAAGGTACCAAAGTCTTAATAAATGGAAAACTCCAGTGGAAATAAGGCTGTCAAATACTGAAGAGCAGATCTGATAGATGTGCAGTCCAGGCTTGGATCTCCCTCTCTTCCATTTACATGAGTCAGCCTTCACTATTGCAGCGTCTCTGTCAGCTCCAGACCCAGGCAAAGTACCTCTGCAAGGTCAGCAAAGTAGCAGACAGATGAGGAAGAAAACTTCAGGGAGCCTAAGTACCGTATGCAGTTGCTCAATCTAGGAACTATGCATCTAATGAAAAGTAAATTAGCTAACGTTGAACACTGCTCCTCCACACTTAAGGACAAAAACCTTTCTAAGGACTAGTTCCAAGGGCAACAGACAACCAAGACATTTCCAGAAGTGTGTTCTCATTACTGCTGTGCCTCAAGTGAGCCAGGAAAGTAACGGAGTGACCTTGAGCCAATGCAGAGGAACGAGATTTACAAGGGAAAAACCATCTGAACAAAACAACCCAGAGGAAGTTCCCCCACTTTCCCTCATACTCAGTCCCTCTGGGCCTCTTCCCCAAGTCCTTCTGCAAAGGGAAAGTTCTGCTCTAAATAAGGAAATTTTCCTGAAATTGGGAAGTGCGCAATTAAGCTCTCTCTAGAGTAATTCTCAATGTATTGGTTAGTTACAATTCTTTTTAACAGCACTCCCCCATGCAGATTTTCTTACAGCAGAGCAAAAAGGATCAGTGTATTAAACTATTCAGTGTTCTAGTGAACCTACTCAGAAATATATTTATTTCAGTAATATGTAGGAACACCCTCTTCTTAGACTAGGATCTGTTATTTTAAAGCATATTTCTTATTAAAAAAAAATAGATTCATATGAGTTTTCACCAACCATATGTATTATTTTGTAAAATTCAGTGTTCTACTGATGCCCTACTCAAATTTTCCTTTTAAAAACATTGTTAAATTTTGATGAAAGTTTAAATAACTATATCTATAACTATATCTACCAGGCCAGGTATTTTTAAACTTTTTACTTAATTACACTTAGACTTGTTTTATAAGCAAGCTCACTTTGAGATGAGTGGTAAACTTGCCATGAATATCAACCACATTTGGTTTGCACAGATATTGATCTTTGAACATTATTTAATGAAAATCCTACTACACAGAAATAGAAGTTCATAACTCACTATAGAAATCATAACTCACTAGCCATTGAGTAAATGACGTCTACATCAAATATGTCATTGAGATAAAAATCTTGTATGGAACGACCTCTCCACGTCAACAGGCTCCAGGATTGCCTTGATCTACAAACTTAAGTTTATAAACGGAGACTGACAAAAGGAAAGTATGAACTGGATCGCTGCCTTCCAAACTTGCTCCCTTTCAGGAGTCTGGGTTTAATAACAACTCAGGGCGATAGCACAATGTTGCTATTAAGAATATAGCACTAAGCTAACAGAAGCTTCTTCCCTGAGGTACCCGATTCCTATGGTTTTCTCCTGCCCTAATTGCCAGTTCCTGTCAACGGAAAACCAATCCACTGTTTTTATACCTTAAGTTACATCAAACTCTGTTCAGCAGAATTCAGCACCTTTACAAAGGGCAAAGTAAAAAACAGGAATACCTGTACCATATCTAACTATTTCTTAACTCGAAATAAGATCACTACTCCTATTTCCTACATTGTGGCATCTAAACCCCACAACTAGGCTTAGGATGTGAGTCCTAATTTCTGAATTTGCTGTGGTAAACACTTTGAAAAAGAACTACTTATTATCCAGTCTTGTTCAACTTCTTCATCAATGACCTGGATGAAGGGACAGAGTGCACCCTCAGCAAGTTTGCTGACGATACCAAACTGGGAGGAGTGGCCGATACACTGGAGGGCTGTGCTGCCATTCCGAGAGACCTGGACAGGCTGGAGAGATGGGCGGAGAGGAACCTCATGAAGTTCAACAAAGGCAAGTGCAGGGTCCTGCACCTGGGGAGGAATAACCCCAGTCACCAGTACAGGCTGGGGGTTGACCTGCTGGAAAGCAGCTCTGCCGAGAAGGACCTGGGAGTGCTGGTGGACACCAAGTTAAGCATGAGGCAGCAATGTGCCCTTGTGGCCAAGAAGGCCAATGGTATCCTGGGGTGCATCAGGAAGAGTGCTGCCAGCAGGTCGAGGGAGGTGATTCTCCCCCTCTGCTCAGCCCTGGTGAGGCCGCATCTGGAGTACTGCGTCCAGTTCTGGGCTCCCCAGTACAAGAGGGATGTGGCACTACTGGAGCAAGTCCAGCGAAGGGCTACAAAGATGATGAGGGGACTGGAGCATCTCTCTTATGAGGAAAGGCTGAGAGAGCTGGGCCTGTTTAGCCTGGAGAAGAGAAGGCTGAGAGGAGATCTTATCAACGTGTACAAGTATCTGAAGGGAGGGTGTCAAGAGGATGGAGCCAGACTCTTTTCAGTGGTGCCCAGTGACAGGACGCGAGGCAACGGGCACAAACTGAAACACAGACAGTTCCATCTGAACACGAGGGAAAACTTCTTCACTGTGAGGGTGACAGAGCACTGGAACAGGTTGCCCAGAGAGGTTGTGGAGTCTCCTTCTCTGGAGATTTTCAAAACCCGCCTGGATGCAATCCTGTGCAACGTGCTCTAGGTGACCGTGCTTGAGCAGGGGGGTTGGGCTAGATGATCTCCAGAAGTCCCTTCCAACCTCAGCAATTCTGTGATTCTGTGATTCTGTGATCTAATTTTTCCATCAATAAATATCTACTAATATAGCAAAGTTGTTCATATGCGCACACACACACACACACACACACACAGATATATGACTGTTTTTCAGCATGGTATTTTCAACTAGAACTAGGATATTTTCTTTTATAGTCCTTGACTCCACTTGTTGATACTAAGGTCTGAAAGTCTAGCTGAAGAAGTATATACTTTTGAGATATGACTAAAAATCTAAAGCCCACAATGCTTGAGTGCATTCCAAAATGAGCGAAGTAAGTCCCCCTCCTTGCACTGAGAGCTTGTACGTGGACGAAGGTGCCTAACAAGCAATGGTGTGAATCTGCAGTGTGCTGCTTGCTTAGTCTCACCCCGTTACAGTCAGACCCGTTATGCACAAAGGGGGAGAGTCACAATATTCACTCCAGACCATTATCTTCATGTGCCTAAGCTAGGACTCTCGTTCCTCACAACCCCATAGCGAGAGACACGTGTAGGGTGTCTCATCTATGGACACAGGCAGGCTCCTCCAGGGAACGATTAGAGTGGGAACTTACATTATGTTATAAATCACCTGCTGGGGGGCACCTACGTCTCACTTCTAGCTATATAGAAATCCTCAGAGCCTAAATTAGGAGACTAAAGATAGATGCTGTATAAAATAGCATGAACAATGCCCCGAAGAACACACTGTAATTTCACCCTTAGCCTACTGAACATTTATTTCCCCAAATAAATCAGCCCTCAGAAATTATCCAGAAATGCACTAACTGCTTTTCAGATACTAAAGAGCAGAAATCCATAACCCAAAGAGTTTTTTGCTTTAGTAATCCTTAATGGCTTTCACAGAAACTGATTAAACTAAAATACTCAAAAATGAAACTATTTCCTGAGAAGCTGAAAATACTGAAGTGACTACATGAAAGCTTTTAAGTATTTATATAGTCTCCTAAAATATGGCAGAATCATCCAGCTACTGTATTACATGACATTGCACAACTGAGCAAAGCCTGCCAAATGGCTGTAATTCATGCTTCACAACTTGGGAAGTTCTTGTCAAAATTGCTGCCAGTTTTAGAGTATTTACACATGATCAGGAATTTGGTTTGCTTTTTACTCCTTCCTGGTTTAGGGGGAAAAAAAAAAGTCAGCATTTCTGATTTGTAAACCATCCCTACAGCAGTCACACAGCTATTACCTTGTATTTTTGAATTAACCACTAATAAGAACAGAAACTTGTGAATCACAGGGTCATTCTGATAATGGTATATAAAATATCTTGAAGTTACAAACAATAAAACAAAAAGAAAACAAGCTACATTTAAGTATGGTGGTCTTTCACTAATCTTTTATTTTATTCTCATAAAAATATCCAAATATTATAAAGATAAAAACTAGCCAAGAGAGGTATAACTGGGTCTATAGCATGACTTGGTGATAAATGGACATATATGACAAATACTCTTAGTTTATTAACATGCTTTCCCAGATGGTCTGCATTTGCTTCACCTCATTTGAACTACCAGAGCAATGCTGAACAAATGCCTTATTTGTATCAAAGTAAATGACACAATTTTGTGTCCTGGTCCTTGTTACTCCACATAGATTGTGATCTTTATCACCTCTTTCATCATCTCACCATTAATTCCTAAAACTGCAAATTAGACTGCAACCTTCAGTGCATTGTCAAGGTAATATATTCCAAATTCTGCCCTTAGAATCATGCACAGAAGCGGTGGAAGGACTATGCATATGCATATGTCTTTAAACAGTAAAGTATATGGAGACATATTATTCTTTGCTAACCTAAGCTAGACATTTAAAAATTTTTCCATTTTATTTTTGAAAAGTTCAAAACTTTATCTTACTACAGTTCAAGGATTATTTCATTAGCAAACCATCAGTGTTGCAGCTACACAGCAACATTTAACCTGCAATTTCAGTTTGAGGGCTAATCTGGACATCTTACTGATATAATAGTTTTCACTGAGCAAAGACATGCTCTCTGACATTGTGATGAAGTCCAAAAGAGACAACAAGCATGATTTTCTGCATATACCTTAATCTATGCCAATTATTTCACTTGTATGAATCAGGGACGGAGCAAGAAGCAGCAGGCTCATCTCTTCAAAAAGGTCAATTACGTACTAATATCAAACACTAAACATGAGTGTGCAGCAAACACTGAGGTCTGCTCATCTATTTACTCCACATTAAGTTTTCTCAGAGCAAGACAGCAAAACTCTTTCATTTGCTGCCAGCACAGTGAATTTGGTCTGCGTATGATCAAAACACAAGCCTTTACCCATACCTTCTGATTAGACCAAATTCCACAGCTGAGTGAAATCAAGTCTCCCATCCCAAAGCAAAAAGAAAGCATCAAAGTCTCTACTCTTTGCCTGCCACCAGTGTCTTTCTCTCTACATCACCACTGATACCTTCTGTACCTGTAGAAAAGCCAAAATTTGAAGTAGATTTTAAAGGATTTTTTTTAACAAAGTTATATTACTGCCAAAAATATGACAAAAAAGATTCTGCTTATCTACTGCCACTCATGGAGAAAAAAAAGGCCTGTCCTACGGATTCACAGACTGTACAGAAATTATGCCCTGAGACGGTCCAAAGTTCTCTAAGATCTTTCAGAAAGTCAGATGAATACAATCTTGAAACATGTATTTAAATGCCTTACTCATAAATGTATATTTATTACATGTCAGCTCTGCGGAAGCGCTGAGATTTGTTGGGTGTCTCACTCCTGTGTTGCCAAACCGCTTATGACACTTGAACGTTCTTTTAAATTCGGTTAAGCTCACTACACTTCTAAGAGCAAATTGCTATTGTTAACATTAACGCTCTATAGCTTAAGCTACTGATATATATTCTCAACTACAGTTTCATTTGGGAGATGAAGGGGGGTCAAAAAATTCTGAACCTAGTTTAGGATTTTGTATCAGAAATCTGCTTGACTTAAACACAGCATGTCAAATCAGTTCTTTTTTTAAATACTAAAATACTTTTCAGATTTATTTCTTTTAGCAGGAGCACTCAATTTACTTAGAACAAAGACATCTGTGTTGCTGTGCTTCTAAAACAATGCTTGACTTACAAAATGTGATTAAAATTTCCAAGTGCTAAGAACTACCCTTTGGGTTTAAACTTTATTATGCTTTGTTAATGCAGTCTGATACAAAGACTAGATTGTTAGTTTTCCTTTGAAACTCTCTCGTGCTTAAAGCACCGAGAAGATCTTTTTTCAGAGACATGACAAGAAAAGAAATCTCAGAAAAGAAAGAGAAAGGACTTTGAGAAAAAAAAAGCAAATTATATAAAGAGGGTTGGGTTTGAAGGGTTTTGTTTGCATTGCCTATGTGAAAACAGAATTCAGCCTTAGTAAGTCTACAGATTTATCTCCAGTCCACTTCAGCTGTACCAATTCATATGGATCTCAACATCTAGATCAGGGTTATGTGTTATTATTGGGGGGCAAAACATTATCAAGTTCCAAGTATATGATGGGGCCCAAATCCCAAACACTGCGCACCAGCATGTACTAACACACACATAAATAGTACCGTTACCTCAGAAAATAAGGCAGCAGGATTTAGTTTAAAAAATAGAAAACCCTGGTTCTGAAGTGGTAGTCTCCAAGTATTCTCATTCTTTAATTGTCCATAAGTGTAAACTCTTCTGCCGCGGTATTTGTAGTGCACACTGAAAAAGTTCAGGTTTGGGTGTCTTTTGCTTTTTTTTTTTCCCCCTCCTTTCTTTGCATGTGAAAGACTTTTTATGCTTGAGAAAGCTTCACTGTGTGAATGTAGATAGTTATGGTACAGGTCAAAATAAGACCATGTTCATAGCTACCCTTTTTTGCCTAACAAGATCACAGAAGCAATTACTGATTCTCACTTTTTTAGAGTTTCACTTTCACTGGAAGAAGAGGAGAGAAAAGACTGAGGATAATCAATATAATTTAAAAATAGAAAATAAAATCTGCCATGTATTGCTCTGGCCAATCCTATTCTGCAGTTGTCACTTCTACTTTTGGACTTAATATATTCCCTCTATACAGATTTCCCACCTCAGATCTGCACAGTACCAGGTAATGTTTCCTACCTTCTCCACTCATTGTGGAAAATAAGTGAAAATAAGTAAATTGCTGTAACCAAAGATCCCCTATGCATCCCAGGAATGCCACATAACTGAAAAAAAATCTCTTTCAATATCCTGCTGTCCCTTCTCCCACCTTCTTTCTCACTTAGGCAGATCCTGCTCTCTTGATAGCTTTGTAAATCGACCAGTTCACAACACTGACTTTGCAGAAAGCAGCTCAGACGTGGGAAGCTGCAAAGTTCGTGTCTGCCACATACACTACAAGATGCATCTGAGCAGTAAAACACACACACTCACACTAAAGCTAAAATAAACATACTAAACATATTCCTACCAAAACCGTCTTGCACGTTAGAGTGGCCCAGTATCGAGTACCTTACTGCTTTTCTTTTCAGATCGGGATTTTCATCTGCAAAAATTAACTAAGAACAGGAAAATTCTCCCATGAACTTATCAGCAAGACCCACTTCTCTCCTTCCCCTTCTTCTAAGTGAGATGGTTCAATACAAGCCCCACCCTGGCAGCCAGACAATAAAGCTGCAAATAACTTATTCTGATCAAAGCCCCATCTGCTTGGCAGCAGCAATTCAACTGCACTTGTGGTTTTTGTATGGCTGCAGCTTCTGAATTGAATGATCCTTTCATTTAGATGGAAGTTTAAACAAAATATGGTAATTAGCATCAACCACTGTGGCTTTCATGGCTACTGTCTACAAAGACATCTCTAATAAAAGGACTTTCCTGCTTTCCCATCTAATTACACAACATTGTTGAACAATACAATTTAAATTTAAATCAGGCAGCTCTTTTTCTTTTAAGTCAGTTAACAGACTTCCTGCCTTAAACTACCTATCAAATGCTGCAGACTACAACTAAAAAGAATTCCACCTCTAAACAATCTCACTGATTTTTGTTTCATCTTCCCCTGTGCAATGTGGTCGAGGTTGTTAAAGTTTAGCCCTAATGCTGCAAATACAAAACTACCTGTCTACCTTTTCAAAGGGAAGCAGGACTTTACACCATATTAAAGTGAAAAATCAGATGTTACATAGCATTGAAGTTTTATTACATAATAAAGATACCAACATGCAATGATGAATGTTTTTAACGAGACATCCACAATACTTTAGTCAATAAAAATCTTTATAGGCACAATCCTAACTGATATAAACCAGATGATAATTGGTTTATTTAAACCAATACACATTTTTGTTTAGACACTATAATCTCTCATCACAATAAAAATCAATAGTGGAAAATTCAATCTTACAAAAATATATATATATTTTTTTGACAAATGATATTTTACACACACAGTCACGTAGGGCTGAATGTACCCGACCTTATGGCTAAGCAAAATTGGGCCTGACTAACTTTTGGATAAAAAGGGAAACCCCCGGAGTGTAACAGCAGGTGCTGCTGAGAAAAGCCAGTGGCTCAGCATCAAACACTTAGTAAACATTAGCCCACAAAAACTTATTGAATGGAAAGACTTAATCTGGCCCCATCATTGCTGATGAGCTGATAGGCAGGAATAAAATCATGTTTGGACACCTGAATTCCCTTAGGCTGCTCTGACAATTCCAATCTAAAGATTAATCCTAAAAACTTTCCTTTTCTTCTCTCTGCCAAGGAAACAAATAGGGCAAGCAGAATAAATATACGGGATGGAGCTGGATATTTTAATAGAATGAATTATTATTTGAGGGAACAATTTTGCTGTGCATATAGTAAGTCTGAAATGTTAATGAAACTCATTTTTTAGAAATCTAATTGGAAAGGAAAGCTCTAGACCTTGAAGTGGCATTCTTCATTAGTTCCAAAACAACTACAGTAACACACGATACGGAAAGAGGAAAACTTTCTATTTAAATAACACCATCTACTGTACCGTCCCCAAACAGCTAAATCCCAAACCGACTGCGAACTGGAATACATACAGACAGCATTCCTCACTCACGTCCTGTTATATAATTGAAGAGTAAAACAGAGCAAGTTAAAATAGAAACTCTGTGTTAAATCCAACTTGACAGTCCCAGGTTTTAATAACCATTCCAAGGAAATGGTGCCCTGCCCAAACATGTTGGACAGACTAACCTGGAAGCCCCTCTTGTCCCACCCTGCAGTAACAAAATTAATGTCTTCAGCTACTCCTAAATGATTATTTCCTTCTCTTGTAGGCCTGAGCTATGAGTCTCGCACAACCCTCCTGAAAGCAGGAGGCTCGTTCTCCAGGTTTGTCACCCACATAAAAGATGCGCGGACTTATCTCACCTACAATATAATGAGCAACTCATCTACCAACCTAGCAATACTAACACAAGCAAACACAAGCACTTTTCTGCTTTCCGACAATTTTGGAGAGGAGTGGAAAAAAGAATGGAAATTGAAAATACTACTTCTCAGCTTGACACATCCAGCTGTCCCTTAAACAAAAAGTGCTTACAGCAATCTTAAAACTTGCAGCACAAAAGAATAGAAACTCTCCACAAATTACTGCCTTCTTAAGAATTATTTTTGCCTGTGTCTTTTGGCACTATATTATATTAAGGTACATTTAGAAGAGTCAATAAAAGATGCATGAATTATTAATAAGCTTTCATATTATGTAATACAGATGGTTATCTCCACATTAGTAGAAAACATTTTACATGGGAGACAATACCACACTGTATATCCATATGGCTCTAAAAAACCAAGAACTTTTCAATTCGCTTCTGAACATCTATGAAAATTCTATAATTTATTTATAACTACCTCCCTTTCATGTGGTAGAACCTATTTGCATTGTACCTTTGCATTTGACAAGGAGAAACCAGAAGTTCGTGAGTGGGTACAGTTTCCACAGGAATGTTATAAAATATCAGTTAGTCTAGCTTGTGATCCGAATATATATTTGGATTTTGAAAAGATTGTTAAAAACAATTTACTAAGGTAGCATTTCTTACCAGCAATGCTGCCAAAAATTGTTCATTTAATTGTTGCAAGGAGAAAACAGCATTAAATGTAAAATTATGAAATAAAATGCAATGCTTTCCTACCAAAAAAAGTATTTGTTGGCAAAAGCTGATTGAAATTTATTTTCCAGTGAAGGAGAAAGATTTTATGATCATGTGCACATTACTGAAGAACAATCTTCTGCACACAGGAAAGTATTTGCTACTTCCACACCTATTGTTATGCCAGGATAAAACACATGAGATTTCATTATGATATAGGAATTTTGTTTTGAATTTAACTTGAATCTTTCAGTGAAGAACATTTGCTAAACTGAAAATACTGCTTCTAGGCAGAACTGAAATATCCACAAAAAGAAAGAACCCGCACTTGCCTGGGTATAATCATACTGGTTCAGGGTTCCTGTACGAACAGAAACATACCCACACGCTGTTTAATGGCTTCCACATGTGCAGTGAGTCCGACGCATCCCCACGAATGACAGATTCACAGCGCATGACGGGCATCACTGCTGCGGTTCTGGCACGGTAGAATCGACCTGCGCACATACAATGGGCGCTCTCTGCAATTTCTGCTACTGCTTTGGTTCACTGGAGCTATTGCTCTACTTGACAGGTAGCCATGGCAGGTATTCAGATGTTACAATAATGGTCATTCTGTCACTGTTCAGTACAAATATTTCCCCATAAATTAATGTTCAGCATTCAAGTTAAGATATGCCTACATTACTGCACAGTCAAGGACCACTTTTTCCTAGAGAAATCTAAAATTATCAGAGATGTAAATTAATGTAATACAAATCATTTGCTAGTCACATTCCTGTGTAACCTCATTTTTCCCTCCTTGGAATCAGAGCAAAATGCCAAACAAGGAAAATATTAAGTTGCTCTCCAAACTAGTAGGCTGCTTCAACAACCCCTGCCAATATTCCCAGTGGGGATCTTTGCAGGATGTGGCAACAATGTAGCATGGAAGGGGGTTAGCCAGTCTTCATCATGCTGAAGAAGCACTACAATTAGATACCTTCAGTTCCAGCAATGACAACCTTAGTAAATGCTATTCGATATTTCTGTTATTATCAATGCAGATGAATGATCTGAACCTCTTAACAGTAAAATTTTTACACACTACAAAAGCATCAGATAGGAACTGAATGGCACTATGTTAAAAAGTAGTTTCTTTCCATAACAAAGATACTGAAATTCCTTTTTTGTACTTTAAAACACACTGAAAAAATGAAATAGGAAAAGGAAAGCGTGGAATGTCCTGTTATTTATGGAAAATGACCCACAAAACCAAGATACACGTTGAGCCCAAACACTAATCTACTCAGACTTCACTGCACCATGTTTGTCTTCACAGAGCTGCTTAGCTACAACGGTTTTCAGAAGTGGTGAGCTGCTCCAGTGCCACTGCAGTGCCACGCACCCCTGAGGGGCAGGCTACATAGGTTTAATCCCTCTACACCAGAATAACAGAATGGTTGCGGTTGGAAGGGAGTTTTAGAGATCATCTAGTCCAACCCCCCTGCTCAAGAGTGTCAGCTAGACCAGGTTGCCCAGGACTGTGTGCAGGTGGTTTTTAAATATCTCCAAAGAAGGAGACTCCACAACCTCTCTGGGCAACCTGTTCCAGTGTTCTGTCAACCTCACAGTAAAGAAGTTTTTCCTCATGTTCAGAAGGAACTTCCTGTGTTTCAGTTTGTGCCAATTGCTTCTTGTCCTGTCACTGGGCCCCATCTTCTTTACACCCTCCCTTCAGATATTTAAATGCATTGATAAGATCCCCCCTCAGTCTTCTTTTCTCCAGGCTAAACAGCCTTTCTCTCAGCCTTTCCTGATAGGAGAGATGCTCTAGTCCCTTCATCATCTTAGTAGCCCTTCAGTGGACTCACTCCAGTAGCGCCACGTCCCTCTTGGACTGGGGAGCCCAGCACTGGACCCAGCACTCCAGGTGTAGCCTCACCAGTGCTGAGTAGAGGGGAAGGATCACCTTCCTTGAGCTGCTGGCAACGCTCCTCCTAATGCAGCCCAGGATACCATTGGCCTTCTTTGCCGCAAGAGCACACTGCTGGCTCACGGTCAACTTGTTCACCAGGATTTCCAGGTCCTTTTCTGCAGAGCTGCTCTCCAGCAGGTCAGCCTTCAGCTGGTGCTGGTGCATGGGCTTTTCCTCCCTAGGTGCAGGACTTTGCATTTCCCTTTATTGAACTTCACAAGGTTCCCCTCTACCCATCTCTCCAGCCTGTTGAGATCCCTCCAAATGGCAGCACAGCCCTCTGGTGTATCAGCCACCAGTATCCAGTTCTTCACTTCAGGCATTCTAGTTCAAAAGTTTTAGCCTGATTTGATCATCTGATTGACTAAGAAAGCAACATAGTCTTTGGTTAAAGACAGACCTACACTTTAAAGATTTTACTAACAAGAGTATTTAAGTAAAACCTTGTGAGAAGTGTGAAACAGTATCAGATGCTTTGGGCACAGTGTCTGCCTGCTTGTGCACAATCACGTTAGTAAGCTTGGGACTGAGTACTTGGTCTCATGCCATTAATCTTAATGTCTGCAGTTTCTTTTTTTTATTCTTTCTTTGTAAAACTCCACAAACACAGGCATTTGTGAGATATACATGTGAAAATCCTCCTGAAAAAAGCCTAAAAGACTTCTGAGATGAAGGGAACATGCCAGGTGTTTAGCACTTCTCAGTTATCAGATCTCTGCCTTCACCTCACATGGAAAAGAGCTTTTGATCCTTAGAAAGGGAGACTCCCATGAAATTGAAGTCTCTGCTGGCAAGCATACTGGATGGATTTGTATCTAGTGTATGTACATATTTAAGACCTCCAAAGAGCAAGCAACCCTTTCCTTTACAATTATTATTTCTGAAACATACTTTTTCCGCAGATTAAGGTAACATCCTCATCCTTTCTAATGCCAATCTCCTATTAACAGACCAAATATCATTAACACTCTCCCATTCAGTTTAGCATTAAGCATTCTACAATAATCTGTGAGGAGACTTCATTATAAACAATAGCTCTCAAGGAAAATGATAAGCATATATGCTGTAACAAGACTGCACAGCAGATACTTGTCTAGGATACAATGTTTACATGAAATGTAGTTGAAATTATGCACAGCCATTATTTTTCCCAATGAATGTCATCCCTTGAGAGAACTGTAGGCCTCATTCCAGTACACACAGATAGTATCTTGCTTTTAAAAGCAAGCACAGAAACCATTCAGCAGAATGTGAATTCAGATTTATGAGATGGTGAATAGTTTGGGGGTTTTTTTTATAGTGGAATGCAGAAACTACTTTTCCCTCCCCCTCTGCATCGGCACAATTCATTTATCAGTACAACTGCCAGCCAAACTCACCATCAATGGACTTGTTAATGCACAGACAACTGCATCCACCAGCTCATAAACACTGGTCATCACTATTCAGAGCTAGATAAGGATTGCACACATTTTGTATTCGTACTGATTATTTCATTCCTTCCTCCTGTTTGTCTTACTTGTTGTATTTCATCTTAGGAAGCTGGCCCCGATGACCTCCAGAAGTTCCTTCCAACAGAAGTCATTTTATGATTCTATGATCTTTTACACTGCAAATTCTCTGGGGAAAAAGCATTTTGTACAGAGACCAGAACAAAAACTATTTTTGATTTCACATTATAAAAATAATAATTCTAGATATGGCTATGAATATGTAGAATTATTAGTGAAAACTTTAAGAGTTTTCTGAATATGTAGATGTACACATATGCACAAAAAGCTAGCTGTCACTTTCTAGGCAGAAAAACACTCTCAAGCTCAGTTTGCCTTCAGTTTCATTTTCATATATGTGATTACAGTCAACCAGGTCTCTCACGCTTGTTTTAACTATTGTATTAAGCTTGACAGGCCAAAATGGATTAGCACAGGTAACAAAAAAAGGCAACACTTTTATTTGATTAAGGGATAATAAATTTATTTCCTGTAAAATGTCATTAAAACATCTTAAGGAAAGATCAATTATCTATCCTAAAATATTTCAGCATTACATTACATTAAAGCATTACATTCACAGAAAGTCATACCCAACTCTAACCAATGCCAGCGTCACATTATCAACAACACTCATTTGAAAGTGCATATACTGTGTGGTCTTCTCAACTTTGAAATGTCTGCTTAATATTGGCAGGAAGATATTCTAGCCATGAATTTAAAGGATTACTACAGTTTTTCAGCAACTTTGGCCTCATGCCTTACAACACAGCATAGGCATACAATAATCCTTCAGAAAAGCTTTGCCTGTCACATCTTATTATTTAAATATTGAAGGACAGATAAGTATCCCACTTGAAAGAGACAGTGCTTAATCTGTAATCACTTCAAAGGCATCTCTAATGACTTGGTTTAAACTCTTCTTTCTTCAGTTAGCTGCAGCTTTGATGTTCTCCCTAATCTTCATCTAACCCTTAGCTCAGGAACGCATAATCACACAAGAGTTTTTAGAATATAATATGTACAACTGACATTGAATGCAAGTCCCGAGTAGGTTAGACCTGGCAATCTAATTTACTCGAGGTGTAAATGACGCTCTGTGTGCCACATTTACTGCTGACAAATACTCTTTGCAGGTAAGACTCATACCATATCAACACTAAAAGAGGAGAAAAAAAAGAAATTTCATGGTTTTTGACCACACTTGATGATGGTAACATAACCTGTAGGCAATGGACGTATTTACAGATACTATTTACAAATGTTTCACCTTTACCATCCTGACTTTGTGAACTTGTTACACGAGTTATGCTGGTATTTCTGTTTCCTCAAGGATCTATCCATGTTATTCTCCTAAATGATTTAAAATTAATAAGCATGTGCAAAGAATGGACATTTTTAACGGACTAATTTTTTTTTTAATGCAGAGCAAACCCAGACTAAGCTAACATCCGCAACATCAAGACAGGCCTAGAAAGATGATTACTTTTACTCCGAAGATATTTCTTATAACTTGATATTACTGCAGTGCTATGTGGAATGGAAAATTAGTAACTGTTTGCTACTCTCCAGAGATGCTACTGTTCAATGTAAATATAGTTATTAAATGTTATTTCTGGAACATATATTCGATAAATATCCACAGTATAAAATCTGTACATGTACACAAACCATAGGTCAAACTAAGATTGTATATAACTGGATGAAATTCTAAAACATTTTCAGGATGTTTTTATTTTAAGGAAATAGATTTCACATTTATAAGCTGCTGTGAGTGTCAGAGACAAAGGATTCATCAGGGGCTGCTCTGTTGGAAGAGATGAGTCTCATGGGCAGAGCAAGAGACTAGCTGAACCTCTGGGTTCCTGCCTTTCCTCTGACAGTGATCTCCCAATGAATCATGCATATTAGTCAACATCAGTGCAAGGGCTGACAATCCCGATCTCCCAAATGCTTAGAAAGTGTAGTACTCTTTGCAAAGTCATTAGCCAATTTCTTTTTCTGTCACTTAGTCTTAAACAATTTTTGCAGTCCTCAGAAATAAAAACATTTTAATAGGTTGCATGCAAACTCCACAACCAGTTACACTGCAGATAAGACTGTGATATCTAGAGATATGGCTATGCAAGAGAAGATACCAGTCAAAGAATATCTTACTGCTGGTTAGTTCAGAAACACAAACGTGATTTAGCCCTATGAAAGTTCAGGCAGTAAAACTCTGCACAGCATAACTAAAGTATAATTAAAAGCAAGTTACACAGCAGCCTCCATGCTGAAAACCTACCATCAACCATCAGTAAAATGCTATAAATCATCCAATCTCTGAATATCTTATGGAAAAGTTTCAAAAGTTTTAAAGCACTGAGACAGCCAAATCAATAGAAGGCTGTCATGTAATCCTTTTTTTTATTTGATGTTTCATATCTAACCAATAAGCCCCATGTCAAGTCCCATGAACCACTCTTCCACCATTCCTACTACTTACCGCTTTATTGCAGTGTAACACTGGTGTTTCCCTTCCATCTCCAATGAGCGGATTGTACCGCCTCCCATGAATTTAAGGCACATTGTCTAGGCACTAAACATCCGAGGTCACTCCTTTGCTCTTTCAAAAAGCTGTGAGTTATCTGAGGTGTTTATAACATGCATTAAAATATTATACATTGATTTGAAAGCTTTTATGTGAGATACTAACTTATGTTTCTACTCTCACTTCACTATGACTCCCACCAAATTTTCACATAAGACTATCAAACTAAACAAGAGCCATATGCCTGAAACACATTGCAGAACAGAATCCCAAACCATCATAAAATGAATAGCAAATTTTCACAGCAAAGGACTCGTCAAGTGATCTGTGAGCCAGAAATGATTTACTGAAATAACTAGTGAATAACAAAGTTCTTCACAATCTGTTTGAGAACAATGTGTAAAGGGAAAATTAAAAAAGCATACAGCTCATTCACTAATTCACAATTGCTAATTTATTCACAGAGTTACACTGACTTTTTAGCCTGAAATGCAAATAATTGTGGTTCCCATGTTCTAGATTTCTAACATAGTATTCCAGGCAGATGGCTGTAGGAGTTTGGCTCATTTTCTGTTTACTTTTTTTCACTTGCTTGTTGTTTTTAATTTGAACTAATTCTTACCCAAGCACAAAGGTAAAAATAGGCAAGGAATTTTCAGTTGTGTATATGCAGTCTGTGCTAGTTACATCTCCTAAACTTAAATAACAGTGCAAATTTTGTTACGTCATATAGTAACTGGCATAAGACTCAGAGTAAACATTAGATTTTTAAAGTTTTTTATACTCTATATTATGTCATTACTGGCATTTCTATGAATTTTGAGTTTTTGTAAAATTGAATATGGACTTTAAATGCTCAATAGAAGGGAAAAAAAAGCAATCTGGGGAATTAGTGCCTTGAAGAAATGAAAGTGCTTTATTTCCATCTGAGGGCAGTTAATAAGATGGTCTAAGCACAATGCTAACCTGATGGCAAAACCTTCCTATAAGAGACAAAGCTCTCAAACAGGGCAGCAAGGTTGGCTACCTGCGGTGACAGTCGCGGCAGCAGCTTCTGTTTCTGTGCTGGGCTGCCGGTGTTCCCGGGAGGAGCGGTGCCTCCAGCCAGCTCCCACGGGCCAGTATTGCCCGGGCAGGTCCTGGCCAGTGCCAGGCTCCTCTGGGGCTGGAAGTGGCATTCGGGGATGCCGAGGGCCCGTACTGCTGCACCATCTCCTCCGACGGGACCCCCTGAGCCAGAGTCAGGAGCTGCTGCTGTCACGGCTTCAGTGGCACAGAACTGGCCTGGCAGACGTAAGCCGTTTTGATGAAGCCGAAACACTTGCCCAAACAGTATCTTTATCTGTTCCGAAACCCTGGAAATAAAGAACACATGGCTACAAGAAAACACTAACATTTTTTTTCCCTTCACTTTTGACATATTAAGAAATCCAAATGGTAACTTTTCAGGGGACAGTACCTCTGACTGCTCTCAGGTTAAGAAAAAGTTTAAACATTTGATTACTTCCTTGCTTATTCTTTAAACATGAGAAAACACATGATTTTTCAAATCAGGACAATGGTGAGTAACATGAATAGCAAGTTCCTGCTACAAAATTAGGAACTAGCTTAAGGAAGTTATTTTGGAGAAAAGAAGATGGACCAGGGGAAAATTGGGTTCAACTGAGACTGAGCAAAATTTGACTGGATTTTTTATATTCATTTTGTGTCTTAGTAATAAAAGAAGAATTCGTATCTTGTGGACTCCAGTTTAAAAACTGCAGCGCAAACAAGTGGATTGCAAACCTCAGAGAATTTAATTTCTATATGTTCAACTACCTATGAATATCTACAAACTTTGGGGAATAAGTCATCTCTGTCTAATTATAATTTAACTAAGACTCTACCTGCCAATTTTTAATTCATTCTTTTTATATATAACTGAATGTGGCTCTGAATATCAGAGTCACCTTGTGCAAGTTCTGAAGGTGAGAAAACCACAAAGGGAAGAAAAACAGTTCTGGCAGTATCAGGGTACAATCAATAACATCCCAGATTAGACAATCAGTGCCACAGTGTACCATTCACAATTTTTTTAAAAACATTTTAAATTGAATTCTTGAATAATTTAAAACTATCTAATTCATTAAAAAAAAAAAAAAAAGCCAGTAAGGAAATGCTTCACAAGAGACCGACAACTTTTATCACCTTCAGCCGAACTGAGTTGAACTGAGCCTAAACTTGCATCATTTATAGAAACAAATTAAAAAGTCCATCACATAAAATCAAAGATTTATGAGATTCCTTTAAAAATAGTTCAAAATAAATGTTGTCATGTAACTATATAATTGCAATTTTTGAGTTCATCATGCATTCTGTAAATAAAGCTGCTGGCAGAATTATTTACTGGAGTTAATTCTTTTTTCCTTTCACTGAATCTTTAACGTACTAACTTTACCTGAGTAATTCAACACAGATGCACTTCCAGTGGGACTCAAGTGCATAAATATTTACAGAATTCTTCCTTTTTGTCAACATTTGTTGAAATTAAGCTAAAACAATGTGTTCCAGCCCTGATACTTTCACTAAAAGGCAAGACAGACATTAAATACTAATTGAATTCAAAAGACAAGTAGTCCATGAATCACGTATATGGTTAATTTTGAATTTTGGGAGATATACTATCAGAACTTAATAAAAATAGTATAATAAAAAATTGTGGCACTTATGCATTACTTCAAAACTATCCTATAGAAAGTAATAGAATTCTATGGCATGAATATATTTTCTTTGGGAAAGTTTAAAACCTATAGAAGAGAACAAAGCCTCTTCTAAATTTCGTAAGACATTCCTACAAAATATTGATCACATTATAGTTTAGTAGTTTCAGTATTTCAAATATTATTTAATTTTGTAGTATTTCCCTTTAATAGTTACTGGAAAAATTCACTGGTATATCATATGATTACTATAAAATTTATTCTCAAATCCTCCCAGAAAGCAAGAAGCCCAGAGCTATTGCATTTAAAATTTCTGCTAATTTCAGACCTCAAAACAAGCAATTTAAACCAAGTATCCCGTTTCTATCGGGTGCCTAAGCTAATGATGAATGCCTCTAGAAGGGACCCCAACTTACAAGAAAGGGCAAGTTGCATCAGCTGCTCACAGTCACACACCTCCTGCATGGGCATACAGGAATGCGCACAGCCATTGCCCTCTGCACAGTCCCTTGAAAAGTACCGCCAAGCTGTAGCTTGCACAGCCAACTGGAAACATGCATTTACAGCAGTTCAACTTCTCAAGCAGTTTAACATGAAGTCTTTAAAAGAGTTTATTTATTCTTGATGTCTGCAAATGAATTATTGAAATAATCTAAAAGCTAGATTTGTCCCTAAAGTTTATTTCCCATTTAAAATGTGCTTCCTAAAAATAAAGGCTATTGTGGTTATGGCAGGTGGTAGAAAAAGAAGAAAAGAAATGCTTCCTTCGAGTTGCTTCTGCACGGAGATGCCACAGGCAGCCCAGTGCTCAGGAAGCCGGAGGATGCGGCCAGACCCATGCCCCACTCCGCTTTAGTAAGAGAAAACTCACTGAAGTGCTGGACATTTTTTCAGATAAACATCTGCACAAACTGGCCAACGAGATTAACTCAGAAGTCATTCGTCACTGCTGGGAGGTGCCCTGTACTACTTTGTTTTGTGGAGAAAAGCAAAAAGCTAAGGTGGCACATCTCATCTGACTGCTAGGTTAGTGTTAATAAGCACCGAACCAAACACCTGCTCAGTCCAGAAAAAGCATCTGAAAGCACCTCTGCACGAATGATAACGGTTCAGTTCCCTAACTGGCCAGCAAGACTCCAGGCTGCAGGGGTGCACTGTTTCTTTTCTCTTACTAAAATCCTGAGTGTCTCAATTCCTGCAGCAAAACATATCAGTGATGAGCTTGTTATAAAAATGCTTGTTACAAAATGAATAGCAATAAATCAAAATATTCTGTACATGCCCAAAATTGAGAGAAAAAAAAACAACACACACACAATGATCAGTTTTTCCTTGCTTTAAAAATTCCTACTTTCCCCTCACCTATTTCCTTATTTTCTTTCCTTGTCCATATATGCCATGACTTGAACTGCAACTAAAACTTTCTAGAAAGAAACTGTTGCAATTCCTGCGAGGGGTTCACCATCTCCTTACATACTATTAAACTCAAAATTCTGTAACTCTGAAACTTTCTATTGAACATATATGTTTTCCTATGACACTTCAGCAGTCCATGGTAGCATTCATTCAGAGATGAGTGTGCAGACCAACATAACAGTAGATAGACAATCAATTTACTAACTAATCATACTGCAACCATCACTCACTGCATCTGCATGTGTTTCATTTCGAGAAAGGTAATTGAGACAATTTGCTTCAGCTACAGGTGGTTACATTTTTGCAACTTCTACTTCATCACCTTCCAATATTAGAACCACTAGAAGGGCATAGTAAAGAAATACTAACTAGCTAGCTCTGTCCCAATACACCCCCCAAAAAACCTGCTCCACTGCACAAGTGTCAATCTAAACTAGCCTAGTGTCAGCTTTATCTTAAATTCTCTCTAACTCTCCCCAGCTAGGTCTCCGGGTTGTCCTTTCTTTGCGTTTTCTTGGCCGCCTTTGAAGCCTGTTAATGAGAGAGTGGGTGGGTTTTTGTTTAACACTGGTAGGAGGCTGATACCTCTTCTTGTCTCTCAGCCAGCCGGACCAGACTAACAGTAAGGTGCGAATGCCTACTGCGTGCGGCCTGGTTAAAGCTAAACTTCTTAACCCTTTCCTCCCTCCTCGCCAGTTCAGAGTCCAGACCTTACACTGTGCAGGAACCAAGTGACGCCCCGGGGGCCACCAAAGCTGCTGGCGCAGAGCCCAAGAGCTTCGCGAATGCGCTAGACGATCCTTTCTAGAAAGGCTCAAGGAGAAGAGCCTAAGAGATCTCCTCACAGCAGCTGGGTGCCTGACTTCTGGGGTTAGGCACATAACTTCCACATACATACTGCTGGCTTAGGCTGGTAGATGAACATTTCAGGATAACATGAGTAGATATTGCATGGGATGGGTTAAAATGTACTAAACCTTTTTCTTGCCTGAATCTTTTTTTTGTTGGGATTTTATCCTTGTTTAATCTCTTCTTTTCAGTTTTACAAACACTTGTGTGCCTACAGAACTGTGAGGAATGTCACTGTTGCTCCTCACCATGTGACAAAATGACTTCTTACAGAAGGTGAAGATATTCATGGACATGACTGGCTGCACGATAAGGCTGTTGGTAAGTCCTTGGGGGCTCTCGAAGCAGAGCAGTCAATAAGAATTAATCTGTAGTTTACACAAATTTAATTGTTCCTCTTGATTGTATCTCGATCCAGTGAAAAATGCACAAAAAGGCTAATTACTGTGGTTTAACCTATCATAAACTGCAGATCAGAATATTCAGGATAAAAGTCCTAGGGAAAAAAGTCTCCACTTGCTCTCATTTTCAGCAAAGCTTAAAAAATGTGCAAGAACCTCAGAAGTTGTACAGGAACAACTGTATATGAAAAAAACAGAACATGAAGAAAGGTTTAATGACTAACATATTTTTGCTTGTTTCATGTACTTGCATGAATTTGAATTTCAAAATATTTGCCATTAGTATAATTTCTACTGCCAACAGATTTCCCATTGGGCAGGACAGCTCATAATTTATTAAACATTTATTAATCTGAATATTGCTGGAGGACTTCCACTGAGTTGCCATAAGCACTATGACAATAAATGTTGTAAAGGGAGCAAGGACACTATTCATAACCTAAAACTGCTTACACTGGCTCTAGACCTATTTGGGATCAACCACTACTGGAACAATAGAGTAATACTGTCGTTCCAAAAACTCACTGTCTTTGTCAAAACCCAGTGTGTTCTCAGAAATTTCCTGACCACTTACTTCTTTACTGTTACAAATTTGATTCTTAAAATTTAAGCATGGAGTACAAACTAAATACATTGTTTATGGTTTTTGTTTTTGTTTTTTTGTTTTTCTTAACTGTTAGCTTTGATTTGCTGACAAGTTCTGGATGTTGCAGTACTTCCAAATCCAAGTATTCAAAGATCATTAGTCAGGCCACAAATCCCATGAGATCTTATAGTCTCAAGATTTTAAAGTGAAACAGGTGAATTGGACTATTTAATTTTCTTTTCTTTTCGATCACTGTGGTCAATAACCAAGAGGTAGAGAGGGAAAAAATACATTTTTAACTATTTTTTAAAATTAATTTTAAGGTCAACAGACTCTTACTAGCCTGTAGCTGTTTTTTTCAGAAAAAATTGCAAAATTTTGAGGCTTGCAGGCAAACAAATATGACATGAATTGCGAATACTGAGTTAAGAAGAAATGACAGAAGTGAAGAAACTATTGAGATTCTGCCAATTTAAAAAATAAAGATACTATGATACTAGAGAATAGCAAGCCTTCCACTAATATAAATTAGTCTTGAAATCTCACTCATGATAAAAAAAATTAGGTTTAATATTTTACGTCTCACTCAGTTGACGGGCACAGGGAGAGCTAGGATTTGCACAGTGCTCTCTGTAGGTTTCTCTATTTTACCCTGGTTAAACTCCTAGAATGTAGTGATGGCTATCACAGTCAGCGGGAGCTCTGTCTCTGATTTCAAGTTCTGAGATTTTGCTTCTGGTATATACTTAAAAAATGAAAATTATACTATCATCCAAGCTTTTAACTGATTAAAAAACCTTTTGTTTGCTTGCAGAGCATCTTGAAATTCTGTATTATGTTAGTTTATTTTGACTGAAGGCATATTAAGGAATATTTGCCTATGCTAGTCACAAGTAACGACTTATGTAAAAAAAAGATAAAACAATAGCAAAGTCATCCATGGATCTTTTCTTAAAACTCGAAGGACAACATTAGTTATCGCAACACATAATCCTTGTTTGTACACTGCAAAAACTGTTCTTATATAGTGACTTGTGTGTAGAATCAGAATCTAAGATTCTTCAAATTACGCCAGTAATATTACTGCTACCAATCTACACCAAGTTGAGAATATGTCTTACAGGAATCGCACATTGTTTACACAGTTTGTCAGAATGAGATGCCTCAATTTGCATAGTAACAAAACAGCCTCTCTCAAATGGGATTGAAATCAATCAATTTACCACTGAGATGCAAGTGCTGAAGAAAGTCATTTACTAATGTGCATTATGTTGCCTGTTTAAAAAGGATGAAGCAAGAACTGAGCTAAATTCAGCTTGAGAGAAAATAATCAGCACTGGTGAATAACAGGAAGAATTTCTGTAATGTATTGACTGGGCTGACAAACTGTTATATACTTAGAATGAGGAATAACTGCAGCACACTGTTGCGATATCTTGAATTTACTGGTGTCCATGTTGCTCAAAAGACCGTTACCAACGTTGGGGTGGGGTTTTTTGTTTGTTTGTTTTAAACAAGAAGACAACGCTGGCAAATGAAGGACCTTTAAAGGATGACTGTTATGTAATTATGAAATAGAAGAGGAACTCTTCCATTAAAGTGCCCTGATTTAGAAAGAGAGGATAAAGAGCAACATAGGCAGATTTCTAGAAGAATCGTGACACTAAGCTGAGAGCCTGGCAGAAGCCATGACAACTGATTAAGAAGACAGGGGAAAAGTGGTGATTAAATTATACTAAAGGCAACAGCTTCATACTGTAATGTCATACCTGAAACCCACTACCAGGAGCTTTTCATAAAGTCTGACATAACACATATATAAACACACTTTAATAGCAATAAACTAAAATACGTGAATACAAGAGAAATAAACTGTATTCATGTAAAATAATGTAAATGATCAGAGAAGGACCTTAGATTAGGCCAAACTGAGCCAACTTTAGTCAAGAGAGCTGCCTAGTAGCTTAGGTATCCTGGTCAATAGCTTAGCATTATTTCAATTCTTTTTTTCAAAAAGCAACATAAAGAAGTTAATACAAGCTAGTATGTGCAGAGAACTGAACCCTTCCAGCACCCCCCAAAAACCCCTCAAGCACAGCTCTTCACATTTATCTTTAGAAGTGCAAATTAGCACTGTCCGTGTTAACAGGTGCTAACTAGCAAGGAACCATGCTGCTCTCAAATGTGCTACTGATGAGCAGATGCCTAAATTAAACCTATTTCTGTTGATAGCATTAGGAAAAGTGTCAATGACTGAAAAAAACAAATATCAAACACTCCTTACATCTGACCATGAGAATTCAAAATCAAGTTTAAAACCACAGTGATAGGGCTGAGAAGCAACGATAACGTCAGTGAAATGGGCCATTTCCATTCTGGGCAATTTGTATCACTTTGTGGAATAACTGAGAGTTTGTGTGCATAAACAACTTTTATTTTCAAGGCTCTCCTTTCAGCACTGCTAGATTCACTTGTTATTTTAAACTCTAGACTTGACTATTCTACCATGTTGGTGTAATTAGTAGTAACTTCATACGAGCAAGCAGACAGTAAGTGACCCAAGAGACTTTTTACACTGATATAGATTTTCTCAACTTTCACCTGCTGTGGGTACTTTTACACTCCCTGTCACCAGGTACCTCGCAATCACCACAGTGAGGCAGGAAAAGGTATTTTTATTTTACAAATGGGGCAGTTATTTGGATAAAACACACAAAAATCCAGAGGATCAGGGACAAGTATTCAAAAATTCCTTTCTCCCTGGTAAATGCATAAGTTTAGGTAGGTGGAGACATGCAAGCACACGTAGATACCTGTGAGCTTTAGGTGCCTGCAAGATAAAGAGGTAGTTTTGCCTGTAGGTGTCTATACATATGAGTTGGCCTAAGATCCTTTAGAAATCGTGTCCTACTGAGTTTCCCAATATTGCACAGAGCATATCTGCATCGTGGAGTAAAGAGCAATACGAAGACACTTGAGCCACAAGTAACGTGCAAAACAAAATAGCACAGTCACATCAGTAAAGCTTAGTAAGTCTCAAACATTGCCATTGCGGCCATGCTGTCTTTCAAAGGATAAAAACTTCGCATCTTTGTATGGCCCCATTGATCTGTGTGGGCCTAAAAGGACGCTCACAGCTAGCTCAGTCCTTTTTGTAATGTTGTGTGTTATGTAATATAGAAAGAATCAGCAAAAGGATTTGATGGATCACAGAATTAGTTTGCAAGTATGAAATCCCAGACTAGCCACTCTGAAGTGGCACTCCGAGCAGTGGCTTTTCCCTTCTCTCAAGCTGTAAATATATCAGTTAGTTCAGTAATCTGGGACAACTGAAATTCTACTTAGCAGTGTAAATGAACATTTTACATATCATTTTGTCTGGAACTCCACAAGATGAAATTAAAGTATTCCATGATTCCCCGTGTTCCATGATTCTATCATTGCTCGTGACTGTGGCCTTTTCCTATTCTGTTCCCAGCCTGTCCCAGAGGCATTCAAATGACATCTTCATTTTTGTGTGTTAACTGCCTTTAAATATTTTAAGCTGTTTAACTTTCTTTGAAAACTGCTCAGTTACAAATATGAAGCACGCCAATCTTGCACATGGTGACAAAACATCAATATTTATGTAAAAAAGGTTTAAATTTAGTTTCATCCACACCATCTCTTTCAAAAACTTCTGGAAAGAAAATACATGCAAGTGGAAGCCTTGTCCCAACTTATCCCTTTCCCCATCTCAGTTGAGTTATGGAGGCCCAGCTCAGAAAATCTGCTCTCATTACAGTAAACAACCTCAATGGGATGGTGTTCTGCAGAGGAACAGATGCATTTGCAGGATACTGAAATAGGAGCACAAACCAGACATACCTGCTTCAGTCAGATTTGAAAGACTGAGCCTTAAAACAGATCTTTTTCATTTGTTCTGAGACCTTCTGTATGCTCTTTCCTATATCAGCCATTGGAAAGTACTGAGTCATTCTCTATTCTGGAAATTCATTATCCACAACTTGGACCTAACAGGACTCATAGATAATTCATCTCTTCTCCTGACAGTGAAATAGACATAGCAAATGAAAGAAAGATTACATACCCCAAGGTCAAATATTGCTTGCTTTTCACGATTCACAGAGCTCTGAATGATACTGCTGCTTTCTACTTTCCTTACTTAGATTCAAGGGAGATGACTAGGTTAAGGGAAAAAATTTCCAATTAATGCAGTGACAATATAGCTCCTAAGTGATTTGGAACTGTTGAACTGTGAAATTGACATTTAAAAGGGTTATTGATTGTAAATTAATACAGACAATCAAGAAAATTTACTTAATATACATATAAACATTAAATAAGAGTATGGAAGCTAACTGTGAACATCTGACAAATTTTTCCACTGGAGATCTAATGACACCTTTGAAAAGAGACACTTTCCTCCAATCTTAAAACGTGTAGTAAATCTGAAGAAAAAGCCCTACTAGACTCATATAGTAAACTGACCTTTCTGTAGACTATTTTTACCCATTAGGAAGACTCCATCCTCAGCAAGCATCAAGTCAGCATCACAGAACTGATTCGTCTCTCATGAGTGCCTACCTTTTCTCTAGAAAGGCACCAGTTCCCATATTGCTCAGTGTACGCTGTTTCCTTCCTCAGCAGGGCAGGGAAACTGCGAGGGGAAGAAAGTGGGGAAACATGTACATACACACACGCACACACGCACGCCCAGGCTTTACTTACAGGTGTTGGGAATATCTCTAAAATGCCTTTTAGTCAGAAAATACTCATTTGTTTGAGGGGAGGAGGAGGGGGAAAAAGAACCTTTTTCTTGGAACATATCCATATTAAGAAGGTATTTTGGAAAGATATTTCATGACTAGGCTCTATTTTCCCATCAGAGTAGCCAATAGGCTGGTAGTTAGAGATTGCAGAGATATGTGAATCAAGCATAGAACCTAATCACTAGCTACTGGCTATTTTGGACTATGTCATTTCATTGCTGGTGACTTTGTTTTTACGTGCTTAAAAAAAGTCTGTTTCACTTCTGAGGCAGAAAAGGAAACATCACATTTTGCAGAAGAAAATCTGGATTTCTAATTAGCCTGTAATTGCCTTCTTTCCTTTCCTACCTCACTCGGACTCCAGGTGGGCTGTTCTGCAGACCACCCAATGGTGCAGCCTCGCAGAATCACAGAGCCCTTCCAGCACTCCGGAGGCTTTCTGTGAAACAGCTGAGTTAATGCTCAAAGCATCGCAGTGCTCATACCCTCAGCTTTCTCTCATTTTAAAGAAAGGTAAGTGTATTCAGCTCTTCTCCGTAATGAGCCGAAGAGCAAGCCGAAAGGCTGAGAATGAGCTTGGGTAAAAGAACAAAAGACTATAAAAAATTCTGAGAATACTAAGGCATAGTAAGGTAATCGTTAAAAAGATTCATTTTTGATGTTACCTCTATATCTAATTAAATTAAGCAACAGTGGAAATGGTAAGTGGCACGTAAGTGATGACAAAAAATATTTTGTAACTATTTCTTTCAATATATTCCAAAAAGTTTTCCCCAACAAATTAAACACAGCAAATTCATTCTGTGTTATTTATAAATCATTCGCTTGAATAAGGCTGTCTCAGCAGGACCAAAATAGCCACACTGAAGAGCAGGGACGAGTCTTAGTGACAAGCAGATGGACAGAGAAGGATTTGTTTCAATGGCAAGAAATCAGGAGAATGCAGCATGTTTATGTTTTTCAGAGGGACGCACTGTTTGTTTCTTTAATAAACCAACACTTTACACACACACACACAGACACACACACAAACCTGATTACCACTATAACAGATACACAGGTAAACATATACATGAATAGAGGTAAGAAACAGAAAAGAAAGCACAAGCCTTCAGATAGTTACCTTGCCACAACATGTCTAGACTGTGCAGAATTAGTTTAACAACTGTCATAAACACTCCACATTAAAACAAAACAAAACAAAAAACTGATTTTCCATATGAATTCTCCATGTAAATATCATGTTTTTCTTTTGAACAAAGCAGTTCATGAAGGGTTTACTGCCATCACAGTAACGAACTATCTAATCACAATTATTCTGAGGAACCAAATTCAATCTCCTGTTTAAAAGGTCTCACCCATACTGTAAAAGCGAAATGTAACACTGAGATGAATGAAGGCAGGAGGATGAAAAAGAACTTGTTGGCAGTGAAGTGATTCTTCCCAGTTCCTAATGCTCCTTCACTCTTCTGGCACTACCAACATTGGCAGCTTACTGCTAAATGGGCAAACAGACCCCCAGGACTACAACCAGTCACCCAGAACATTACAAGAGAGTTTGAAAACAGTTTCTCCAAAGCTACTGATTTTAATAATCAGTAAGATTTTGCTAACAGGTACCAACAACATGGAACAGGCCCAAACAGGTAAATGCCTTTTTAAGCTAACAGTCCAGCTCTGTGTTCAAACATACATTTTTCTTAAGGGCTCTTAATCAATAATTTGCCTACTTCCAAAGACTAAGCCTGTGAAGAATAAGGGTAATTTTATTACAGAAAGCAGAACATAGCACCAAAGAGCAACAACATCAAACATTAATGTAAAGATTTGTACAGAAACATTAAGTTTGGTCTGAATGAAACATGAACGGAAATGTCTGTGCGTAAAAGCAGAAGAAACAACAGGAGTCAGAACAGTGGCATGTACTGATAACCTCACTGACAGCAATCAAACTGGTAAACACTGAAGAACATGTTGTTTGCATTAAGATCAGGAGGCCTGTGCTCAGATGCCAGGAGGGTGACGACAATGCCAAAGCACGTTGTGTGTGTCATTTAATCTTCCTGTTACCCCAACAGAAGGGAATACTGCAGGCATAGATACCCCAAACCAGGGAAACAAAGAAAATGGGCAGATAAAGATGGAGGATATAGAGGATAAAGTAAGCAAGGCTGAGGCATATCTCACACCATAACTGCTGACACCCAAAGGACATAAAAGACCCATCCCAAACCCAGGTCATCACCACCATCCAAGAGGAACTCAGAAGACACAGCAAGAACTCAACACCCAGCACTCTTGTCCTGTGCGTTGCACACAAGTAATTGTGCACAGACCACTTGGGCACACAGGTTTTGGGGCTGGTGAATATGAGGGTGTGAGAGCATGATGAGTGAAATAAGTGAGATAATGAGTGTGATCAGAAGTCGTTTTCTTTAAAATAAATTTTGCCACCTTCTTCCCTAAGTCTCACTGAGTTTTGCTACCTTAATTTCCTTCATAATTATCACTATCACACAAAGCATCATTATATAGTCATTATCCAAAAGCATAAAACATTTCTCACCAATAAGTCATTCACATTCATTGAATGTTAATACATCCAGCAGGCATCTGATGTCTAAAAAGATCTCTCATGCATCTGTCCTAAGGCACTGCTCCCTTATTTTGAGGAGGCCTCTCAAGATATTGAGAGGCTGAAAACAGACCAGTTTTCCCAAGCATCATGAGCAATACTCCACACTCATTTCCTAGGGCCACGAACTAGCTTTTCTCTAGGTGTATGATGTCACAAGAGTTGAATTTTTTTTGTTCCTGCTTTCATCAGAAAGTGCCTCCAAAAGCACCAGAATATCATCACAGAAAGGTATTTGGTTTCCATAAAGGGCATTTACCTACTCCTAGTTCAAGCCTATGTTTGATCCCCAACACACAGCAAAGAATTATAGGCAGGAAGTTAATGCAGACTAGTTTTTCTGTAGCTAGACTTCTGCATGCTTTACAATAGATGGGAACAAAGAGCTCTTACCTCCTAGTAATGCAGATCAAAGATACAAATTAACATCAGTCATATGTATCATTCTGATATTTCCTCATCAGTAGTTTCATAAAAAAACTTCCCTAGAGAGGAGGAAACAAAGGAAAATGCATGAATTATCATGCTATAAAATACAATGCATCTCAACACTCAGTTAGTAGTTCTGTACTATTATGATTCATTGAGTCATACTTACTGGGTAACCATTCTCACCGGAAAGAATGGGTCAAATAAGTTATTATCCAATACAAGTAAAAGAGAAAAGATCGTTCAGTTATCTGGAACCAAAGCAAAAATATTTGTCTCATCCCTGTTGATACTTTTTTTTTTAATGTTATAGCAATTAAAGACAGTTTGGGGACATTTTCTCTAATTATTCACCAAAAGTGGTCCTTTATACTTCAGCCAGGATTATCCAGAGAATAATGCACTTTCATCCCTTTCTTCAAAACACACTTGTGCCCCAGGAAATTTAACTGCCACTATCTAATCCCATGAAAGTCCTTTCTTAATCACTTGGGGATTGACCTCATGAATTTTTCATTGTTATTTCTTGGTGGGACTGTCAATCAGAGATGAAAAAGAGGAAAACAAAATGCAGAGTGAAGTGGTTTACTAGAAACATCACCTCACTCAGCACCAAAACTACTTCATCAGATAGCATAAAAAAAAAAATCAAAGAAGCAGTATGGGAAAAAAGCATCAACTTCATGTCCTTTTCTGTCTGTGTTTTCTCAGGATTAATTGCTTACTTCCTTTTTGTGCTTTTTAGGCACACTCAGCATTGTATTCTGTGTTTCCCAAAGAACATTATGGAAATTCCCAGAAATTTATAACATCTGTTGTGTTTTAATCAGCTTCCTTCAAGTCATCCTCAAATCAAATACCACATGTTTTTTTCTTCATGCTTCTATGTAGCTACATTCATAGTAGTGACACAAATATGGAAGGTGTGGCTCAAATTCCACAACACGTGTGATCACTACCAAAAAGTTTAACGTGAGCATAATCAACCTTTTCCCACAAGTAGCCAAAGCTCAGCACACAGTACATCAATCCACACACTAGGCACAGAGGCTTCCTATGGTAATAAGCCAAGACCTAGCATTATCTTGGAGTCATTCTTCACTAAGATCCCACAGGCACTTTACAAATACAGATTGGAAGGGTTGATCTTTCCCTACTGCCAAGAAGAAATCACACAGAAAGAAAGGCAAAGGTGATGTAGACAGACAGACTTTTGCAGACCTTTTCAATAGGCCTTAAGATGACTTCTTTATAAAGTAAGCTCTTACAAGTTTAAGGCTTTAAAAATTAAAAATTTTGACCTAAGTAAGGCAAAAAAAAGGATCATCAAAGAAAAGAATCAAGAGAAATGCTCACAGGTGAGAAATGGTAGGAGCAGCACACCTCTCACCTCTGAAAGGTAGAGGTGAGCGTGAGCACAAGGCATAGAATCTGATATGTTCAGGTAACCACAGGCAAGAAAATCAGCATGAAGGATTGGATCAATTCTTTCCAGACACAGGAAGACAATTTAGATATGTCTGCTTTCCTTATTTCTATTAATATAGCTTTATATTAGTGAGCAGACAATAATAAAAAAGGTAAACTTCCTCTGGCACTAAATTTGCTTTCATACTTTGATTAATACCTGAAAGTACAGTGAGGCCTTCACATCTTTGCAATGTAAGAATGAGTCCTGCCCAAGCTTAAAGGTGTTAAAAATGGCTATATATTAGTAATAGCTTCTATACTTGCAGAAATAAGGCAACGTGAACTCTGTTTTGTCCAATGGATACATTCCCTTTCTGTACTATTGATACTACATTATTTTAAATTCATTTACTGTGTGTTATACTTAATGCTTTCAATACAGTTCGAATCCCTTAGAATAACTGGTTTCTTTTTAAAGCTGGTTCCTTAAATTCACAGTTTTCAGCTCCTACGTCCAGCATTGGAACCTGCTGTAGCTGCAGTGGAGCCCGCTACAGAACCGGCGTATAGGAAGGTCCTATGTGTTCTGGAGATTGCCTGCCAGTGCAATTCAGTAATCCTGGGATAGCCTCCCTCACCTAATCCTTCAGGTGAGCAAATTACTCTGGGGAAAGGCACTTTAGTGTGGGAAAACAGAAGTAAATTTTCATTTAGGAATAATTACTCTGTTGTGAGAGCAGAACAATTAGTCAACATGGGGTCAACAGGGGAACGTAGTGAAGCACTCCATGTCACAACAGCTGACAGCTATTCCCATCTGTCTCCCTGAGAAGAATCCTCCGTGCTACACAACTGTGCATACAGGCTTCAGCTTCTGTTTGCTGGCTAGCAAGTTTTTCTGTGTCGAATTTGAGCAACAAGACTGACTCTGAGCCACATGGGTCTGCTCAGACATTACAGAGAATTCAGAATATCCTGAAGTGTGTGTATGACAGGAGAGGGGGATTTTCTCATAACAATGTAAATCAAAGGTTTAATTCATACAAGGATAAATAATGTAGCGCATATATAGCTCACACAAGAGGTGCTACATGGGGATGCCAACACTGTTTGAGGGTGTTCTTGGTGCAGTTGGAAACTATATTTCTTTTTCAGAACAAGCTTTGAAATTATATACTTAAATACATAACATGGATGTAAGGTCAAACAGGGGATTTCTGAGATGGAAAGATGGACAGGTTTCCTCCAATATCATTCCCGGTGCAGTGAGCATTCATGTAAGGCGAAGGTTAAGCCTGTACAGAGCCTTTCCATTACCACTGCAGCTACTCTGGGTCAAATGAGCACTAAGAAATGTGTTTTGTTCTTAACTGACCATTTTTGTTTGGATAATTGGTTTTGTGTTGGCTGAATTACAAATTTTATGTTGGAGATTTCTTTGTTTTCAGGCTTTTTTGTTTGTTTTTAGTGGAAAAATAAGTTGTCAAGTGTGCATTGCAAACAAACAGCCTTGGAAGCTGTAATCACCACATTGTTTTGTTTTCTTCTTTCTTTATCATTACTAGAAGTTCTGGGTTTTCCCTGCATTAGGAAAGTTTAAAATAGGATTTTCCACAGCAGCACCCTTGGCTTAAATCAACCAGTAGCAGCAGAATTAGGCAACTAAACAAGGGGCCAGTAGAACCTTAATACTAAATGATGATTGAAGAACAAGTGATGCCTAAAATACCATTAGCCACCTGAAGCCCCTTAAACAAACCTTACTGAAAAGCAAACTGCATTTCATTTTAGTTCTTTCATTTGTTAAGTGAAGGTAATAACAATAAGCTAGTTAAAGAAAATCACTTGGTTCACAATATGAATTTCATTTTGATGTTGTCCTTTCAAGGAAAAAAAAAATCATTAGCTAAAGACTCTGTATCCAAGAGCGAGCTGGGAAAGCTGCAGATTAAGTTTAAACTTGTTTTGATATCATTATCAAACTTTTCCAGAAAGTTCCAGAGCAAAAAGGAAATTGATTTTTTGAAATATTCAAAAGAAGGTAAGAAAATGTATTTGAAACTTCAGACGACTTGATTACTTCATGGAGGAAATGGTATGGCTAAACTTTTTTTCCTTGCCAGTTGCACTTTAAAGCTCAAAGAAATCTCTGAAGTTTTCTTATACAACTAAAATCACTAGCCAGAGTTCAAAAAGAAATAATACAAAAAGTACTCAAAAAATAATTCAGAGAAAAGTCATCAAAATAACAGACAAAGGATTGAACAAAGCTCTAGCTAAGAGGAAAGAAAAAGTCTGCATGAATAGAGCAGGATTCTTTTGCAAGCAAGTCAAAAAGTGCTAAGCTTTGAAAATCAGAAATAAACCCTTCCACACTAGTAAGACCACATCCTTCTTAGTGTTAAGATGCTCTTTCTTCAATTTCATTTTGCTTCCTTTCCTATATTATAATAATCCTGTAACGTAATTATCCATAATAATCAGGCAATTGTATCTTTCATCTTTCTTCTTGAGTTTGGTAATTCTTTCCTTACTGGTTGCACAAATCCGTAGTGGAGGTAAACAGGTATTGCTTTGTTAATGACTAGATTGTGTATAAAGTAAAATGCCTCAATGGTAAAATAATTTTATTTTTTATCTAAAATGCTAAGGAATTACATGCAGCTATGAAAGTAGTATGACATTTCACCAGGAATGCTTTTTCCCCTTTAACATTTTGTTGTCTGCTTGGAGCCCCAATCCAGGTATGCAGATTTGTTAACTTTCGCACACTGACACTCACTTTTTTAGTCCTCACTTCAAACTCCCATGTGCTGATGGCCACACTGTACGTATCTGCTGCCTCTCTCTTGTCCTAGATCTCCTAATACCAGAAGCATCAGACTGGCCTATCTGTGCCACGGATATGTATAAGGGGAAAGAGAGAAGAAAGAAGAGGGCAAGTGGAGAAATACACTGCTTGAAGACAGCTGCAGTTCTGCCCTGTAGGATGCCACTCAGCATGAGATTATTCTGGGGCGTATTTTTGCTGTTGCCTTCCTCAGATTCACACTAACAGAAGACCCAAATATTTAATAGTTATATGTATGAGAGATAAGCATTATATGGCAACATAAATCCATTCTCATTCAGGATGTTTAATCCTAAATGAGACTTAAAGATATTCTTTAAGAATGCATATAAATGTGGGTGTCAGTAGGTCCTATATCAATAAATGTAGTGCATTCTACAAACTGTCAAAATTCCCTTCTACCCCTCCTAGATTCTTTTATCTCCAACAGGCCTTTACAGACATTCACAGAAAAAAGTAAAAACAGCTCCAACAGATAAATATAATTTCTCAGGTGCATCCCAAAATACGTATTTTGTAATGTATTCATATAATAAGAGCCTCAAGTTGTAATGTGCTGTCAAGCAGCAACCAATCCTGAGACAAGTGCTTCCAGATCTGATTAAGCCAGCCGGAAAGGAGGAAGAGGAATAGCCTTTAAGGCAGAAAAAGCAGAACAGCTCCTGAGAGGGCAGACAGCAGCAGCGAGAAGAAAGTGCTTGCTAGAAGCACTTTCTAACTACGTGCAATTTTAACTGCCCATTTTACTGAAGTGCCTCAGGTACAGCTTTGTTTTTAGAGATTTTAGAGTTTAGAGTTTCAGCCCAAGAGTTTCATATATAACACATACAAATTCCTTACATATAAAGAAGGCTGGTTTTGCATGTTTGTCAGGGGGTGGTTCAGCAACCAGGTGACTTTTTTCACAGAATAACAGAATAATCAGGCTGGAAGGGACCTCAGAACGTCTCTGGTCCAACCTCCTGCTCAAACCAAGGTCAGATCAGGTTGCTCAGAGTTTTATCCAGTTGGGTCTTGAAAATCTCCAAGGATGAAGGCTGCATAATCCCTTTAGGCAACCTACTCCACTGCTTGACTGTCCTCATGGTGAAAAAAATCTTATATCCAAACTGAACCTCTGTCTTCCCTATTTATGTCCTTTGTCCCTTGTCCTTTCACTGTGCACCACCGTAGAGAGCCTGGCTCCCTGCAAGGAATAGCATACTCGTTTTCCTAGAGCTTTGTGAATGGTTGGTAGATTATGTGAAAGATTTCCAGGAGAGTTCTTAAAAAAAAGAGAATCATGGATAAAACCTCCAGCATTTGTTAAGGAATTACCCCAAAGATTTCACAGGGAATTACATTTGCCATTCAGAAGAGCCAATTCCTGATTACCTCATAGTGAGTATAAACATTTTAGAAGAGTGGAAAATATTAATTAGCTAAAAAACAGCCAGAATAAAGAGGTTTCAATTTCAAAGACAAAACAAAGCAAAATATGTTGATTAAACTGCATTGCGGAAATTTCAGGATCAAAATTAGGCAATTCAGCTGGTTAGCTGTAACACAAACCACAATTTTCCAACCACTGCCTAAGGCAAAAATGTCAGAGCTGAACCAAATTGCCTAGATTAGGATGCTTAACTTGATGTGTTTATGCTAGCTGAAAGCCAAAGAAGTCTTTCCAACTTTCTAAAGCTGTCTTTGACCTTTTTTTCAAAAGCCAACCAACAATTTTTCTAGCAATTCTACAGTAAGAAAGAAGTAAAAACACAAATGTAAAAGTCCATAAAATGTGAAGATCACATATTACATTAAAAATATATACATTTTTTAAACTATTAGATTTCTCACTATTTGCAATGGTGGCCTGAATCGGTAAAAGGTTTATTTATCTGTAGATAATTTATACTGGTCACATTTACTGGTCATGGGTAACTGTACTTAGGATAATAGAGACAGTTCTGAATTCCTCATACAGCTTAGCAAAAGTCAAGTCATCATGATAAGTATCACAGAACTCAGTTTTGGAGGATCAGCAGCTCTGTGTGTTTGGCACCACACTCGGAAAGGATCAGGTGAGAGAGGGAGAGATCAGAGAGAAATGGGCTCTCAGAAAGCTGGACCTGGGGTGATGAAGGAACGCTTGGGTACGGCACCCTTGCGACACAAGGAGGCGCATGTCACCGTACTGTGCTGAAACACCCCATTTGAGAACAGCAAGAGCAAAGCTCTATGCAGATGCAATTAAGCTTCATCCATTACATAGTCTAGCCAGTTTGGAGCTACTTTGATCATCTCTGATTTACACTGTAACACTCATACATCTTAAAACCAGTCAGTATCCTCCTTATGCTCAGGGCATGAAAAACTGCTTTTTGCCTCGTTATTTTGCTTAATTGCAATATTTGAGGAATCAGTAGGCACCTGGAAGGAAATTGAGAGGAGAAGAAGAGTCATTATAAAATATTCCCTGTGCATCATAAATTCTGCTTCTGCAAGCACATGATGTACTCTCTGCACCTGAGAGACCCCTTAAATACAGGCAGGCAGCCACTAATGAGAAGACCACTAACACTGGAGACAGAATCAGATAAAGAACTAGGAGTCCCACACGGACCCTTTGCTTTAGAAGAACGTATGTCTCACAATGTCACTAGAATTTATGATTTGGGGGTGAAAAAATGTTTTGGGGAAAACTGCAATTGGAAAACAGGTTTCCACTTCCCTGATCTCATCCTAAAGACATTTTTACTGTAGAGGACAACTTATTTTCACCTATCTTTTTGGATCCAAACATACCTTTTCATACGTTTAGCAAGTAGAGCTTCACATTATTTATCCTCTTTACCAAACTATATCATTTACATTTAAAAAATAATGAAACTTACTACTAAACTTCTCTTTCTAGTAACATTGAAAATTTTAACCACTAAATGTCCATTGCTCAATGTCCTAGACCTTCTAGAGTATGACTAAGTGCTTCAAATTGCACTGTAAATTACGTGGGTTCTATTTTAAGCTTGACATCATTCATCCTGTTGTTTCAATTTAATTATATTTAGCCTTCACTCCATCTTCAGTAGCCCTAATACTTCACATGTTGTTAGTTTGTCTGTTTTACTCTGCCTAGAGTCTTGCAAAAATAACTACACTTCAAAACATCTTCAGAAAATTAACCCTAAAGCAGTGTTTACCACCCATCTCACCTGTGTGCAAAAAGAAAATATCATAAGCACTCAGTTAACAACTGTAGCTGCTGAAAGCAATAATAGAGAAAAAGTGTGCAAACTGAGAAAAACATACAGATCTAAATTCTGAACTGTTTAATAGCCTAAAATATTAATTCGGCAGCAAATATCGTAGATATTTTATTATAACCTAGATTCATGTGCTTAAAACTTTCTATATAATCCTCTTTTCAGGGAGTATTTTCTACATTAGATCTCAGGCCAAAGATGATACTTTTCCCTTTAGTACTTTCAGCAAAATCAGCTGGAAGTAGTCTTTTAATTGTGAATGTATTTTTAAGATGTTATTTTCTTACTAGTTTCTTATTCTTTCCTAAACCCACCAACAGAGACAAAAGGATGTCACTATAAATGGTGAACAACTCAACATCACACTAGTCGAAGTGACAGTTCTGCTATGTTTTTCCAGTCTAATATGAAAATCTGTTTCATCCACTCCTGAAGATGATGCTTAGCAGCATTAGGATCACAGGATAGTAAGTCTCACTACAAGTCTTAAAATGACGTAACACCTAATGCCTTAGTGCACAATTTTCTGTGTTGTTCATTATTTCCTTGAAAACAACTAAGCTGTCTTTGATGTAGGGTGAGAAGGGGATTTATCAAAATCTTCTTTCGCACAGAAGTTAGCCCAGCTCAAAGCATCAGAAATTCCTTTGTGTGAATAAACATTTCAAAGGTAACCAGCAGGAAATAGCACCTGATTACGTTTTGGACCTGCAGAAAGCAAAATGTAACAAAAGCAGATATTGAGAATGCAACTGAGACCTAACCTACCAAATTTCCCTCAAATCCAGACTTATCTTTGCCTCCTATTGCTGAGTTATGCTCAGCATCTTGCCCTAGGGTGTTGAATGACACCCTCAGGGTCCTGCTGGAAGAGAATAACAGCTTTTTCTCTCAGCTAACCAATAAAAAGCAGGGCACTGCACTCCAGGAACACCTATTAGAGCCTAATAGAGTCTAATAAAAACAGTAACTTAAATACTAAAACTATTTTGTTAGTCGTGGCTGCAACATAAGAAAGCAGGCATTTCAACTGGTTATCAGGGTTTAAAAAGAAAAATAGTTCCCTGCTATTTATAAGCACATCTATAGAAGCAGTGCTTGTCAGCCTATTTTATTGTTAAAATAAGTAATTTCAAAGGAAGTTCATCTCTAAACCAGTCATTTCTTAAGGCCTGCAATTGAAACTGGGGTCTCAGCCCCCTAATAAAACCTACCATAACCAGAGAGCCTAAAATAAATCAATGTCAGACAGACCCATTAGCATCAACTGCGAAGAATCTGGAGTTTATAAATTGTCTCAGGGTGTTAAATATATCAGAAACTACATTTCTGTTTAGACAGATGTAAAGGCACAACAAATCATAAACTTAAAAGGCTTAACAGAAACAAAGAGTGCAAAGGGAAACAAAAGGAAATCGGTACAAATGAGAAACCCTAAACTTCTCATTACTGAATTCAAGATAGAAATTAAACTATTTCTTAAATAAACTTGTCCTAATTCCATAGTTATACAAAACATTTAAGATTTTTTTTCCTTCAAGCAGAATTCTAACATTAATTACAAAAGTCAGTGTTCACTTTACCCTTTCCTCCCCTCTTGTTACATACCATTTCCACTTTAAAAAGAAGGAGCATATATTGTTTCAGTCCAGAGATAGTATTTGTTGTGAAAAATCTGGGCCTGAAAGCAGCATGACGGGATGCAGGAAGTGGCTGAGGAGGACGTTATTTCCAAGAACTCCATATACTGTAGCAGCTGTGGATTGGAGGGGAAAAAAGAGGGTCCAGGCTACTAGGAATTTTGGCAGCCTCAAGGTAGGAACTTGGGAAATCTGCCATTTAGAACTTATTTTTGGACTGTCTGTGGGTGTCTTCCCTGGCTGTTCTTTTTTCTTTCTTTGTTCACCTGTCTCAGAAATAGTCCACATTGGGGTAAGGGTTTTATTCCCGTTTTGATCATTCATATTGAGTGTATGGTCAAAAGCATTCAGGTGAATGTTCTACTTTATTTCACTCCAGCTTGGAGGTTTTTGCTTTTTATTTAAAGATTATTATACCTCTTCTGTTTACACTTCTTGTTCGTATAGTTCTTCAAGTCAGTTATGGGTGTGCTTAAATGTATCCTTGTTCAGCAAGTCACTTAAATGTGGTCTGTGTGCTTTCCTGACTAGGAAGGCAGCACTAATTGAAGGCCTTATATCTCCTTTGATGAGATCCATTTTCATAATACCATATTAATGAAATTATTAATATCTGTGAATATACCTCTAGGTTGTTTAGTCAAAAGTAACTTAACAGGGCCAAGGCATGTACTGAATATCACAAACTGATTTTGCTGTAATCCCTGTGTTTCTTCAACCTACATTCTCCTGTGGTCACATCAGCTCTTTTAATCACATCTAACGTTTAGATTTGACACTTCCATGGCAGTTTCATACTTTTCTGTTCAATATACAGGGGATTTCTACAGTAACATTAGCTGCAAACAATATGCTTTTTACATAAAAAAGAAAGTTATAGACAGAGAAATAAGTGCAAGTTTTAATAGTGTGCAGGAAAGCATCAAACTGCCAACAGAATTCCTCGGAGCAGCCCCAGAGAGCACATACCATTCACAGCACGAACACTGGGAGAGTCTGCAGGACAAGTACAGCAGCAGCACTGAAGTTTACAGACTCTAAAGCATTAGATCTTGGTCTCAGCACTATTCAGAGAAATTCACATTCCTCCAGTGTGAGTATGGAGCATGAATCTCTTCACGGAGTCCCAGCACAAATGGGGATGTTCCATCCTCTTCCCACTAGCAAGGCTAAGGCACGTGAAACTGAGGATCAAGAGTTATTGAAATATAGTGTCTGTTTAAAGAGAAGCTCCAAATACAGTCCTAGTGTACATCACAGTGGTTAACGTCAATTATCAATTAAAAACAGTTGAGTAAAGCATTAAGTAAATGGGAAAAATCTTAGGATTATCTTAAAAATGGTTTGCTACAAAACAAATAATTGTAACTTTCACATATTCTAAAAATCTTCCTCAGCAAAACATAGAGTTGGAGAAAACATGAAAATAAAAGTCTAAGAGTATGTTAGCAATACCCATCTATCAAAGGCACAGCACTCCTCATAGATCATCCAGTTCCCTTCTGCAGGCAAGCCAAAATGAGACAGCCAAACAAGGAGAACAGAACAACACAAGCTATGAAGCAGCACTGAGAAATGGCAATTTTCCCATTCACCTTTTTGAGCAGGAACCTGCTGTAGCTCACCTAAGCAATCATAAAATAGAGCCATCCACCTCATTTACTCCCTTACACCTACACAAGTAGTATCAACTACATCAAGCAATTCTTCTTAAATTTTCCGTATAATGATTTTTGCAAAGACTACTGAAATGCTGCTGTAAGTTAAGTATGATAAGAGGTTTACTATTAAACAAAAGATGGTAGATCCTGTTTCTATAAAGTCAAATGGTAACCTTGGTAGCATAATTGGATTCCATTCACAGTTTGAATTCTGATCATTGTTTTGTTAAAGACTGCTCACTGATTGACATCTTTTGAAGAAATGATTTAAAAATGTATGACAATCCAAAATTCTCAATAAATATAGTCTTACTGCTCTTCCACAAATTGTTTTAGCCTCTGATTTCCTAAGAGGTATCAGATAGAAGAAATCATAACTAAACAAACACTCTTTGTTGGACTTGCCATCCTTGCAGCAGTCCCTAAAGCTTCAGAAAGAATCTCATAAGACTAAGCAGTAGATTTCCTTTAGCAATTAAAAGGAAAACGATAATGAAAGTTTGGCCCATTTTCTTGTTCTTTAGCTTGCGGGGTACAATCACTAGATCTAGGAGTTCAAAAGAGCCATTAGTTTCTTCTCCTTCTTCTGAGCAGATAGAGTGGTGGATCTAAAAAGCAGGTACTAGAGTCTGTGTTAGTACAGGCAGAAAGGCTAGCCTAGGTACAAATACATTTTTCTTTTTCTTTTCACCTGGTTATAAATTATTTCAGTTTTAAAACTGAAGTGTTGCCAGCCCACAGTAAATGGAGGGGTCTCAATATTCTCTTTTTTGAGGAGTGTGCTACAGAAGCAAAGCTCATACATGACAATTCCAGCTTTTACAGAAGGGTTTCTAGCTCTCATGACTGCCAAGATACACTTAAAAATATTCCTTATGGCTCACAAAACAAAGGACAACTAAAAATAACCAGTGTTTAATCTCATGATTTTTAAGCCAACCTCATATTTTGGGGTACCTGCGGATTTCAATATTGATGCTGTAAAATATAACAGGTTCCAAGCATGCAAATTGCCTTCCCCTGCATATTCTGTCTTTAAATGTTTCAAATAAGATATGTTTTAGGTTGTTTTTTTTTAAACAGTAGGATACACATGGCGTGAGGAATTACTTAACTATTACTTCAAAATCAGCACTGAAAATTTATTTTTCACTCTTCGCAGCAGAGCTGGAAGAAAAACAAACTCAAGTGTGCTGTCCATTTAAAACATGGATTTTGCAGCTCAGCCTGCTAGCTCCTTTCTCCTGAGTCAGCGGGAACTGAAAGACACAAGACAGCTTCAGAGAACTGAACTTGCCTAATTTGATATCTTACCCGTTCAGGAGTACTGAACAGAGAAAGCAGCAGGTTGGCAGATCAGCATCTTCTAATCAAAATGCTAACATTTTCAGGCTTTCTAACCCTCATTTTAACAGGCTGACGGATTTGTTTGTTCCCTGTCACTCTGTCAGTGGATCTTTTTAGAACAACCCCATTTGACACCGGGATAAAGGCGAGCGTATGCATCAGGCAGTTTGAGCATACTGCCGAAGGAACAGCAACACGAGCACACAATGACTCAAGACAGATCTTGAGAAGCAGCTTTGGAGAAAGCACAGTGTATATCTTAAGAACATTGCAGTGCTTTGCTGTAAAGTGGAATGCAATGCTTGAACTGCATAAAAGTGCCTGTTTTGTACACTACTAATTTTTCTAAAGAGAAAAGAAAATGATAAGCTTCATAAAAAACAGAAAACATTTTTATAAATTATCATGCTGTTTTGATCATGAAAAAGATTACATGCAAATAATGTTACTCATTAGCATAATATGAGAAGTGATCTAAAGGTGATAAACAATTAGATACATTTACTACTGATATATTTACACACAGTGAATTTATAGCTATTTATAGCAACACAAGCTATTTATAGCAACATCTAATTCGTTTCTCAAAATACAAATGGCAAAGACTCAAGAAGGAAAAAAAGTGTGTTTGATTTGCAATGGAAAAAGGACAATCCACACCCAAGGCAAAGCAGCCTTACATTTTCAAAATGAAAAAAATCCCTGCTGGAATGCTGTTGATGATCCAGAAACAGAGAGCACCAGAAAGCAGTTAACTATCCAGTTTAGACTACATTTTATATACTTTTCATTACATTAATCATTATTTTGCCATTTATTTCTCAATGGATTTTCTTAAATCCACCTACAGTGACTGGGAGTTTCAATGAGCAAAGAAACAGTGTTTGGATCACAGCCAGAAAAAGCAAAGCTGCTGCCATGTGTTAAATGCATAGACACATATTACTTCAGATTGGAATTCAAAGTTCCCCAGTGACTTTCACTTTAAGAAGTGGGTGATGATACAAGAAGACATTTTTAAACCAATTTCAGTAATTTTATGATATTATCTGAACAAAGATTTTACCACAAGCGAACAACTCTACTCGTAAGTCATATACATATATATATTTATATATATTTAGTTCCTTCTATTGATCTTTTTATATATATAAGCTCAAAAATAAAAATACTGTCTGTTAAAGGATTAAAAAAAAAGGGAGGCAGGAAAAAATTCAAGGAAGAAGAAAAATGGCAATTAAAAAGCATTGCAAAAGCCAGCAAAAGATACTAGAAAGTATACAGAAGGAAAAAAGTAGAGTTCCAGACACTTCATGTAATATTTTAAATACCTTTGATACTAATGCACATAAAGAACTTTCCTAAAGATGTCTTTACCACTTTTTTAATTATCATTTTTCTAGGTAGTGAACAAAACAGTGGGTAAGTGATGGGAAATGGAGAGGTGGGGAATGCATTGCACTGAAAACTGATACAAAGGTCTTCCGCTATTCCTAGACCGGATAGCACGTAACCAAACAGTTTTCAATCAGAGAAATATGGAAGTGGAAAAACATTACAGGAAAAATGAACAGAATAGACGCATATGCTTGCTAGTTACTATGTTAAACTCCAAATAATGCCACTGTGTAATCCTTTCACTGAAAGCAAATTAAGAACTACAGTAGGCATCTGGTTATTTAAGAAGGATGATTCTGATTCCAGTAACTGCTGAATAATGGCTTAGTTCTTTTCATTCAATGAAAAGTTCAATGAAAAAGAAGATTTAATGAGGACATACATTATTGTTCATCTCCTGTTCTGCTGCCATACAAATCTTCTATGAAATCTCAAATCATTAACAAATAGGAAAAGCAAATTACAAGCAGTTCACCCAAAGGTCAACTGTCTACACCCTGCCAGTAAGAAAGTCTTCAATGGAACCATATTCCCTGAAAGGATGCGGGCTTTGCACAGTCAGAAAGCTTTGTGAAAATACACTAGCTTTGCCAAAAGTTTGTCATGGACAAAAACCTATTAGAAAAGTTCTGAGAGCATCAAAACATTTCAGCATTCCATGAAGGAAACGTGTCAGTGGTTCATTTTAAGTAATGCAGTATTAATTGTGTATTACATTATGAGATCAAGTTTATCAAAACTTTTTGATCAAGTACATTTTCCCCAAATCTTCCTGCATGGAGAATTTGGAAATGAATCAAAAGGGATTGTAACCAAAAGGCAGAGAGATACTAAAGGCTTAAAACCCTTCACAGACTACAACTGCTATCACCACAGCTCCACATGTTCTCCACTTGAAGAGCACAGAACTTGTAGCGCACTTGAAGTAATACAGCTCGTCTTCTCATAAACAAAACTGCTCCAGAAACACAGTATAACATTACTATTTCTGTTCCTTTGTAGATGCTTTTTGGTTGGGGGAGTGAACGTCACAAATGTTTTAAGTCAACAGTGTATTCCCAATTACTCAGGATAAATCCCCCCACCACTAACCTACATAAAATTCCTCTTGTTCCATGAATATTTTCAAAAAGTTCATTACCATCTTACTACATTCAAAAGACAAGGCATGATATTCAACAGATGAGCACTTGCTCTATCTATGTAGATTTCATTACAGTGTATTAAGCATACATCAGATTTTGCATGCTAAGTGATTCCTAATGACATAACAGAATACATTCAAAATAAAGATATCCAAAGTTTTTAATTCCAATACAATTTTACCCCCCAAAAGTACACAATGAACAGGGAGTAAGAAATTCAGTTACCATTTCAGTACTAGCATTATCTCATAATCTCATGCAGTTACAGCTGAGTGAACATGGATAAGAGGAAGAAATGTGAGAACTGGTTCATTTAAGATGCATTTTTTTGTCTGAAGTTTGAAAATAATTAGTGATCCTTTTCAATAAAATTAGTATCATTCACATATTGCAGTATAGCTCCCCACTCTGCCCGTCCGTTGAGGGGAACGATGACACAGCAGTGAGGGCATTAGCCTAGGACAGGGTCCAAGATCAGTTCCTAGCTCTGCAACAGATTTCCTGGGTAACTTTTAATATCTCTGTGCCTCAGTTCATGGTATATTAAATGGGGGCAGCAGAATCTCTCTGTTGCAGACTTACTGTCTGGAGTAATGCTTGTAATATGCTCAGATACTAAAGTAACTACAATAGCTCTGTCAGTATTCACATCTCAGAGTTCTCTAAAGGGACATCGCTTTCAGGTAGCACACAGTAAAGCAGTCCACATGCTTTACTAACCAGAGCAAGGGCTGGTTCAAACTGTTGTTCAGAATCAAGGAGACTTACCAGGCTCTCTGGAGTGTCTTGTGTCTGCTCTACCAAGAAAGCTATTGAAACAAAGAATGTAGGTAAACAATTCATAACATCGTTTGGAGCACATGACAAGGCTGGATTAATTTTTCAACATATAGGCCTCTCCCTAATTTATACCTAATTAATTTTTTCCACTTAAGCTTCTACTAACACATACATTAAAAAAGAAAGAACAAATACAAGCCCTTTTTGCCAAGTTACAACAGTCTACACACAGACTGAATATGTTCAGCTCCTCCAGAAGAGCAGCATTTCCAGGAAGAGCAGTGCCTCCATGCTGCTTGAGTGACTTCCCAATGCACCAAAAACGCCTGTAGCAGAGGAAGTAGAATGATGTGTTTGACATCATTTCCCATAACAAACTCATTACAGTTATCCTCTGAATTTAGTGAATATGCTGTAGTGCTTTGAAATTATACACATCAGCCCTTCCTGTACACCAGAGACTTTGCACTGCAAAAGTAAAGCAGAATGCCCTACAGCAGGGTTTAGACAGGGTACTGGTAGTTTGGCATCAACCTGATTAGAAAGCAGTTTTCAAATTCTCTTCTCTTTTACTATAGACTCTAGAGTCTCTCGGCCCAATGTTAAACAAGAATCGCAGGAAGTAATCAAGTGTTTACTTTACAGCATGAAGACATGGGAGAATCTGGAATGCCACATTTCATTAGCACCTCATCACATGTATGAAATCAGATTTAAGACTATATTCTACTGACTGAGCCATTTTCTGCATGTAACACTCCCAGAGTAGCACTTCACAATGAGTTATAGTGAATTCCACAGCAAAGCTTATTGAGGGAGAGAAGTTGCATAAAAGATAGTGTTTTAGCTCTTACAGCTATCATTTAATTTTAATTTTCCATTTTGTTGCCTAGCAGAACATACTTAGCATGCATGAATAATAAAGACAGCAATGGATTGCCATTCAAACTATTTCTATATCAGCTCCTACTAGTGACAAAATACTGTGGCTTTCTACACAGTTTAATGTTAATGTTTTCTATGAATTTCCTGATTCCTGAAACTATAAAGTTTCACTTGTAAGGAAAAATAAAAGAAAAACAAACTTTTAATGATGCATCAAATATTCAACCACAAGTTTTATTACTGATGATCAGCAATTAGAACCATATAAAATAATGTCATGTAACATTGGATCAATCAAGAATAATGACAGGAAACTCAAGAAGATACAGAATTCACATAGCTAGGACACGGCTTTTTTGTTCCATACCAAATCTAGAAGGATTATAGATCATTGCTATTAATCTGAAACATTTTCCTTTAGGCATGAAGAACAAAGCTAGAAATTACTTTCAATTAATTTTGTACAGCTGTCTGTAGAGAAAAAGTGCAAGAATTCTAGAACTGCTGGGAATAAACTGACTAGCTGCTTTGTGCCTCTAATGTGAGAGCTACAATATGACTCAGGACTGAAAACAGGAGGAAATGGTGTTCTGGGAATAACCCCTTACGAAAGGTTTTGTTTCCCCAGAATCAATCGCTATGGATTGCCTGACAAAATTCTCAGGCCCAGGAACAGAGGGCAATAAAAAACTGTTCACAAGCCTGGGAAGCACAACTGGGGTATACTATTTTCCTCACAGAGGAGTTCTGCAAATCCTTTTTCTGTAGGGTGTGAAGGGTTCACAGCACATCACAGAACTCAAAAAAAAAAAAAAAAAAAAAAGGGAGTAAAAAACCAAAAGTGGCTGACAGAATCCAGAAAAGGAGAAGTCCTTTTTCTAATTCCTGTCAACTGTTAGCAAGGGAAAAATAAAAAAGCCTTCACATACATGCTAAATTGCCACCAGAATAGACCAAAAAAAATACATTTGAAATAGTGATACTATAGTTTTTGTGGGAACTGATGAAGATTTTGTGTCATCTAGATCAAAGAATGCCAGTAAAATGGGGAGTTAAAATTGTATTTATAAAAATAGAAGAAAAGACACACAGCTCACCTGGACCTGCCAGGAGGTGGAGGACACCGGCACCTCCAGTTCTGTTGGCATGGGCTAGCACAGTTTTCCCATTCTTCTACTTAATCAGCAACATGAGAACACAACAGATACTCCTAACATTATTCTCTTCCTCTTACCACCATTGCAGGCAACATACATTGAGCTACATGCTATAGAAATGCTGTCTGGCCTGCTACTCCCCACCCGCTGGGAAGAGCAACCTTTGCAAGGCCATCTAAATGAGACAGGAAGAGCCGGAAGCTAAAGCTACCTTTCCCAGAGAAAACTTCTGTGGAAAATCAAGGCACTTTCCTAGCTGAATGTTCAGCTAGTGACAAAATTCAGCTAGACAGAATTTCCACTGAAACAGTTGTCTTATGTGGTGATTTAACTGCAAGGCACAGTCTGGCTCTAAAGAGAGAGAAAAGATAAAGTCTATTGTGCATAATTAAGACAATCTTCAGAAATGAAGATGGGAGAGGGAAATGTCTTGAAGAAACAGCCAAATCTGGGTGTCAAAGCAAGTGTGCTGTTACTTCTATGCCAGAACTACCGGAAAAGTCTCACTAAGTGATTTACTAGATTCACAGCAGAGGCAGATATAAGAAAACATAAAGAAAATCAGCTGTTATGGTAGGCAGGCAATCCATATACTATACTTTAACAAGTTATCAGCACAGCTGAGGAAGTGACAGTGCAAACATTCTTAGTTCATGGCAAACATAAGATAAAAATACATTGGCTTAAACATGAAAGAGCTTTGCCTCATGTTTTCATCTGTCAGCTCTCAGTTTTTCCTAAATGACTGTGCACTTCCATCAAACTCTTAACCAGAAAGCCCTATGGACTGTTTGATTTTGCAGACTGTTTACCATCGCCTTCCAGGTACTAGCAGTCTGCAGACCAGAATTTGACAACTCTGGCTCTAAAAGAAGCATGGGATCACTGACAAAAATAACCCCCTAAAGCAATTTCAATAGCCATGTGGTGAAAGAGAACAACATCAAAAGATTAAATCCATTTTAATTAAAACCTAAAACAATATTTTAAAACAAAGAGAAAAAGACAAACACAGAATCATCTAGTAAGAGTGACGTATCTCTTAGGATCTACTCTTTATGAAAACTTTGTTGAAAAACACCAAACTAGATCAAGGCAAGACACATAATGAGGGAAAAAATAAAAAGGAATTACTAATAAAATAAGATTTACTAACACACCTTGGCAACATCCCAAAAAGTGGTTGACCTGGGATATTAAGCCAGTTTCTTTTCTGAGGATGTTCTGAAGACTCATGAATTAGATGCTTTTTCCATGGACATGGAAAGTCTTACATAAAGGTCTAAAATTATTATTAACTAGCCAACAATGTGTGCATTCCACTAAGTTTTCATTATACTACATACACTGAAATGTATGACTACCTTAATCTTCAATGGTGTAATTGCTCCTGGCTGTAATTACTAACAGCTGTGACATTCAATTTGGAGTTTTATAAGCAATAAACTGCTCCCAAAATTTAACAAGCAGAGTCTTTTTGTAGTTTTACTTTGTGAAACTCTTAAGAAAACTTCATGTGTTAGAATACGGTCTGTCCTCCATCTCCTTCGTACAAAATTAAGGCTCCAGTACTTCCATTTGCAGTGTATGATTTATGATTGTGTTTTCTGTGCAGTCCTAGTTTTCTCCAACTGACTTTCATGAATCTCTGTATAGGTGCAGCAAGCAGCCTCCAAGTTGTAAACTGCAGAATTCAAGCCAACTCTTACAGCCCTTCAGACAACAAGTGACAGCTAAAAATGCAAGCTTCCCACTGACTGTGCAGACAACTTGAAACTAAAATATTCGCAAAGAAACCATTTGTTTAAATTCAGGTGTTGATTCTGAAGCCCAAATGACAAGTATTTGAATGCAACATTGGTAATTTCATGATTACATAGTGTAAGCAAAACCATTCAATTAACTAGACTGTTCCACAATTACAGCTTTCTTCTTTCACTTCCCATATGGCAAAAGATCCAGTTGTGTCTTATTCAACTGCCAAAACAACTTTTCTCTCCTCTGACAATTTCTGAAAGACATCTATGTACTTTCAGTATAAAATTATCTTTTTAAATTGTAATTTATACTGCAGCACACACTTGTTCACTTTCTGGTTCAAAATAAAAAAATTATTTATTTGTTATTCGTTTTCCATTTGAGAAAGAAATTAAATAGCAATTACAATTTTTAAAATTACCTTAAACTGCTTAAAAACAAAAAGAAAAACCTCACTAAAATTCTGCATTTGCTCATCAGAATATGTTTCTAGCCACAGAACATAGTTGAATCTTGTGGAGGAATATACAAGACCAATAACTATTACGTTTTTATTTAAAAAACTAGTCTAAAAGTGTTTGTCAAGTACAGTCTGACAATGGAATAACGCAAATCCATTTGAGCTGTAACTACCACAAACATACACTGAATACTGCTGAAGACAGTAAAAAGCACATCATAATTCTTTATCTTTCTCACTAGCTAACTCTGTCTTAACATAACTCTAAAGATTATTCTTCATGGTCATTTGAAAATCAGACTTTTCAATGATTTTGTTTACTTATTTCTAACTAGAAAGTCTTGAGATAAACTTTCTAAATATTATTTTTTAAGTGTCCTTTGTTTAGAAAGCAGGAAAGCTTCATTCATTAAATTTCTAACAAAAAGCATCTGGAAAAAGAAGAAACATACTACTGAGAAGTAGGCTAGTAAAAATCAGAGATGACTAGAGAGCTCCCTTTCTTCTTCCAAATGCCAGCCTAGCTCAGAAAATCAGATACATAAGCCAGATTTTATTCATATAAATGTGGTTTCTTTCTAGCAATATGAAAGGCAGCTTTCTGCAGACGCTAAAAAATTCACACAGGAACAGTTATTCATGTTACTCATAGGGGATTCAGCTCTGCAAAATATATTGACTGGATTTTTTGCTCTCTTTTAAAATCTAAAGTAAGCTTTCCATTCCTATAAAAGTAACCTTTTTAATACACAAATGAAAAAAAACTAATACAAAATAAACTCATTTGTACTGACTGCAGTACTTGTTTCAATGCTTAAAGATTGTACATACGGGTTATAACCAACCATTTGTACAAAAACTGATCATTCTCTCAGGCCTGTTTGTATAACATGCAAAAAATACCTCATAACACATTTGTAGCTCTTAATAGTTGTATTTTAAGAAGTAAATGTAATATTTTTCAAGGGTGAATAATTATACTTGGTTTCACACTATATTTCACATCAAGGTAAAGAAACAAACAAATTAGTAGTAGCCATTTCCCACTACCCTAATTTAAATGTTTTACTTATTACAGTTCATATCAAGAGGACCAAAGCAAAGAACTAGAAAAGGAGATGTCGGTGGACTAACCCCAAATTCCGGTGTATAAACCATGTACAGACCCAATGAATTCATAATTCAAGCCTAAGTATGACTACTTAGCAGAAAGAAGAGAACATAATTAAGTGGCACCAATTTTAGTTCAACATGAGTCAATGCAAGACCTGCAGAGAAAAAACACCAAAAAATTAAAAACCTTGAAAGTAATAAGGTGTCAAGTACACCTCATCAAGAGCTGACAGATAAGACCAGAAGCCTCGTGTTCACCCCTTTCATCTTCTCAGGCATCCATACAATAAAAAAGTCTAGCAGCACTGCATACATATTCATAACCTTCTTGCTCTGCATAAGGCAAACTCATTCAACTTCATTATACCAAAATCAAAGTCAAATTCCCAGGTTCTATGATTATTTAGAGAATAAAAAAAAAGACCTTAGGAGGCATGTAAAATGTTCATAGATACGATGTTGATGAGGGTAGTGAAATAATCCAGATTTGTTATTGTAGATTATATCATCACACACAAACACAGATGAAAATGCAAAGGGCCAAAGACTCATGTCTCTACTCATCTTCCTAGGATTTTCCCAGGTCACTCTGGCCCCATCCATGCAAGCTGTCATATCCTGAGACTGTTCCTCAGCCTCGACACCCCAACTGAGGACATCACTATCTAGCCATCATCTTGGAAAAAACATTCATTCATTAAATCAATTTTCTGGTTAGTTTATTTCTATACTCCCAATATCCTAAATATGCTTTGTAAGTGCTCTGACAGCAGTACCAAGATCTTGACAGTCGTAGAGGAGCTGTATTTGAACACCTTCTGAGCTGCATGGTGCTCACAATCATTGCTAAGCCACCCCTGTAATACTCCAACTAAAAAGAGATGAAACTCATTCTGCAGCAGTGTGTCTGCGCAGCTACTTTCCATTACCAAACATGCCCTTCCCCAACAAACTGGAAGGGAAGACAGCTGAAAAGCCAACAACAAGCTCATATCCCAAATCCAACACAATCACGTTTCAGATGAGTCCCTGAAACCAGGGTTTACAGTAATGCACTGTGTTTATTTGCATCCCCTGCAGAGGATGTAGTAATAGGTCACACTCTTGGGGAGTCCAATGGAAACATTTCCTGCGGCACTCCTTTCCCGTATCTAGATGAAGCCCATTTGTGAACTCAGCTGCCAGTAATATGGAGATGACACTACATATCCTTCAAGAAATGTATACCTAGCAAACAGTATGCACGAATAAAAGATACACACTTAGCTCTCATGGTGGTTAAGGAAAAAGAAAAAAACATGAGCTTAGTGAATGTAAATATAAAAAGAACGTCAAACTATTTAAGATCTTGCGATTTTCAAGCTAATCTCATGACATTTAAAACACTTGAGTTTGAAGCTATAAATGATGAGAAATCTTCGAATTTGCATGTAATAAGTAGAAAAAGAGAAATTATAAAATGTAGTAGTAATGCGATAGCTTAACATCGCATATCAAAACATTAGGTTCCCTGGCTTCAGAGATTTTCTCTTTATTTAATATCCTTTCCATGCTTGAACAGCCAAAGAGCTTGTTGAAAAGTAGTTTAATAAAATTATCCAAATGCAGACTCACCCTGTATTATAAAAACCTGAAAACAGAAATTAATAATGGAAACACTGGCAAAAACTGAACTATCCATCACAAACAGAACTGTAATTACTCTGTGTGTAGGTAGCAGAAATGAGTTTACTGACTTGCAGGCTGCAGATCCACAGAATAGGTATTAACACCTTAGGATACGTATTTTGCATCCCAAGACCACTTCCTTAGCTGTTTGTCCTTCACTGTTTTCCCCAACTTTCTTCTCCTCCCATCCACCAAAGGAAAAAACCCATAACAAAAACAACCACCAACACCTAAGCAAATAAACTTGGCACAGCACTTACGCCACAGATCTGTAATGCATTTGTAAGGATATATTTAGCCATCAAAAAAGCAGATCCAAACCAGAGACACTCAATTTACATGATCAGCTCAGACCTCAGCTAAACCAAATATCCAGATGTCAGACAAAGGAGCCGTACTCTTTGAAAAACAGCCCAAATTGGATTTAAAAGACTAAACAGTGAGATTTAATTACTGAAACGTGGACATTGATCTAATTGGCTACAGATAAGAGAAAGTCATTGCTACAATATGTTGTTCACAAAAATCAAGTCCTCTCTGCATAAAGGCCTGTTTCTCCAGTGCCTTCCCTTTTTTTGCCATGCACAAGGCTCCTCTCAAGGCAAATACCAACTTCTCAAAGGAAGAATCTGTTAGAAACTCACATTGTGGACCTGAACTAAAACCTGAACTAAAACTAAACTGAAACTTTCTCAACTGGGCTGCTTAGTGAAACTCAGCAAGACAGCACTTTAACATTTACTACCATTAGAAGACAAGTTTTCAGAGAGCCTAGAGCTTATTCAAACCAGGTAATCTAAGCACCTGTTCTAAGAATCTCTTTTGATACTCCATAGAAACTCTTTTTTCAATACCTAATTTCTGTATATTACAGAGTTCACATTGTGAGCTGATGGCTAGCCATGTAACTATCTTTATATCATATTCAACTGAAGCCAAATCAATTGCCAACATTTCAGCTATTTTTTTTTAAGAAACCTTTTAAGTTTAGTTTTTCTTCCATGTTAAACTGTCTCCTCTCCTCTAAAGGGAAGTGATGAAGGATCATTGTCAAATATTGCATTCCAAGAAATGCAAGAAAGAATTAAAAAAAAACTTGATCAGTCAACTACCTAGAGTCCATCTTAACTAAATTTTGTTTTTATAAAATGCACTTTCCAGATTTACAGAAATACAGGGGAAAAATCATATCTCCTGTAATTCTACAGAAGAAACAAAGGAGCAAGACTATCATTTTATCCCATATAACAACATACAATTACAGGTTTGCAATCTTGGAATCCTGCAAATAAGTCCAGCATTGCTGATCTCTTTGCAAGCTTGAGATTTTTAATGAACTACTCTCTTGACACATTATCAGCAGGACAAAGCTGTAAATTTTATGATGCATTATACAATATTCATTTATGATTTGCACTTGTTTGTAAATGGAAGGATGCAGAGGAGAAACCCCCCACACACTGAATTTCCAGATGCAAGATACTAGTGGTCCTTCTTCCAGTAATAGGCCAAACCACAAAGATCTGCCAAAGTCTGCCCAGTTGAATTCAGCCCACAGTATTTATATTGTCTGAATCTTGCATCTACTTCTTGAAGTGAAACGTTCATTCAACTGAGAGTCTTTGAACTCTAGTCCTCCCGAAGGCACAGAAAGGATCTACATCAACTCCAACAGGGCAAGGATTCTACCACTGATCCTCTGCAATACAACATTTGACACTTTACTGCATAAAAAGCTCTAATTTGGAGTACAATTACTAAACAGAAGAGGCTGTAGTAATTGTTCTTGAAAAACCTATAACCAGGACAAGTTACGTTGGCTGTGTAAGACCTTGGTTTAAATATATATTTAATATTATCTAATTGAGGTTTGCTCTGGCAAACCCTAACGCTCTGAACAACCTTGGTTTTCCCCAGGCCAATTCATACAAGCACAAAGTTCAGGAAAAGAGTTTAAAAGTTAAAATTTTGTCAACTGTATATACAGAGAAAAGTCAAAATCAGCTTTGATTTTCTAGAGCCAATGGTAAAGAAAGGGAAGGATGATCTCCAAGCATTTCTCTTTCCTTGCTCTGAATCTGATCACAATTCTGTGTCCCAAGTTTTGTTTTTCCATTTTCAGACTGGTTTTGCCTGAGAGAAACAAAGTTCTAGAGAACTTGATATAGAAAAACTCAATACTAATAGTAGTAATACTAAGACTAATACTAAAAATTAATACTAACAGAGTTTGGCTAACCTGGTGGTACTCCAGCAGGTGAAGCACATGGAGAAGAAAGGTTAAATTATAAACAGGATTTGGAGTGTTCATTAAAATCAATCAAAACAAGTCAGAAGAGAGAAAAAAAGAGGATTATCTTGATTCTTAGCAGATAGCTGCTTAAAGAAAAGGAAAAAAAGAGTTCACTTGGAATAACTAAATAACTAATAAGAAATATTAATAGTTAAGTTGTCACAGGTGAAGAGAAAGAAGAAAAGCTAAGTACAGCAACCAGATCCTTCTCTCTGTCAAAGAGCTGTATTAACCATTCTCAGTCAGGCCCTCACATTTTTTTGGTCACTCTCTCCAGAATAAAAGGAATTGGGGCAAAATATGGCCCAAGATTTATTCATTACCTTAGCATCAACTAGCTCTCCCATCTGCTGGTTGCAATTAGCTCTCCATCAGAAAAGGAGGTGGACTCTTCTCCAAGCTTCTTCCTCCTGGCAAAGGCCTGCCATATTCTATTGTAACATGCTGCAATATAAATGAGGCATATAAATTACCATTTATAAACACTAGTTACTAAATCTTTCAGTGTTTTTTCATGAAAATGCTTTGATACTTCTTTGGCTTTGTTTTACACCACTAAACTGCCTCACCTAGCTGGGAACAAAGGCTTTATCTAACAGCTTTTAACACCCTCACAGAGAGACAGGCAAATACATCTGGAAACTGAAAAATTAGATACAGTTTGCTCTAAGGTTTCTAAGCCTCAGGGTTAGTGATCCCACCAGTAATAGCACAGGAACAAGTCAGCTTTCAGTGCTGCTGTTGCTACAATATGCAACAGAAGTGCTTGGTACCTGCATTATTGCCATTTTTTCTGACAGCAGCATCTAGTGTGATGCTACCATCAGACTTCTGCTAAGCAATACCAGCTTGCATATACCAGCTGACAAGAATCAGCTCTTGCCTGTTGTTTTTCTAGTTGAGAAGCAATCAGTGAGAGTTTGGGCATATTTTAAGTCTAGCTCGTGTCTATCCCACAACATATTTTCTAGTTCCTGGTAAGATGCAGGCAATCACTTCATTTAGGAATTTCAGCTCAACACCAACAAAGTTTTATGGAACAACTTCACCTCAAGAACCATACTTAATTAGAAACTGAGACAGGCCATTTTCCTGCTCACACGGTTCTCTTATACCTAGCCTGTATAACCAAAAATCACCATAAACAGTTCTTCCTAAAAAAAATGTTAAAACTTAAAAGTTAAGGTCTGATCCTAAATAAAGAGGCACATGCCTCAATTCATATGCTAGCTCCCCTAACAGTAATCAAGCTGATTCACAGTAGTAAAACTATATCCACATATATCCTTTGCAGGGTTATAGCACAAATGTCTCAAAATCCTACAAAAAATAACTAAAAAGAGTATATGATAGATAGGCAAAAGCCAACTGATCTTAGCAGACACACTTTTTAGATCTAATTCCTAACAAAAGAAAGCAAAAATTAAACAGAAAAATTAAGAAACAAAAAACCTGAAAATATTCTTAACATGTACTCATTACAAGTACTGGCTAAATAAGAAATTTTAAAAATAAAATATAGTCAAAATCATTAGCAACACTTAATAAAGTTATCCAATTATTTTATAAAGATTTACTCTAATAACATTAAACAATGAATAAGTGTGGTTACATAATTGAATTACCGTGAAATTAAGTTCCTTTTTGAAGAAAGACAGATAAGTAAAATTATTGTTTTCTAAAATCAGTTTTCTTATTCAAAAGTGAATTCATTATAAAACTTAACTACATGTACACATCAAAGCAATATAGTTCAGCTAACTGTTATTCACGGAGGGAAACCATTTAAGACATTAGCTGTTATCACTAATAAACTCAAACCTAAAACTGATTATTCCATTAGAAACAGCTGAAGTGAAGCAGACAAAAAAGTAAAACTATATATGCAGAACTTAAATTTGTTTTGTTGTTAAGGAATGGTTTTTAAACAATCTACTAATACTCCAGAGAATGAGTAAAAAGTTTTTCACTGAAGGAGCAACATGTCCCAGTTATATGATGACTGTGACACATTACCATCCAAGTTTCCTAACAGCCCAGCCTTTCAGTTCTGACATGATTTTGGGGGGCATGATCAAACCACAAATTTCGAGATTAGCATATTATGCCTCAAACTCTGCATTCTGGGCACCATGGAGGATAAAAACACTGATCTCTAACTTTTGCACTTTCCAAGGCCATAGCTGCCAAAATTATTTTGAAATTGAAGTGTATGGAAGACTTGCCGCAAGTGGTACACTATCATTTTACGTACCGCTGAAGAGTTAAGATTCCCATCAGCCAGAGAATTATGGCATTTATTTTAATACCTCACAGTTTACTAGCCTCATACATTAAACAGATCATTGCCTCATTCCGTAGTGCTGTCATTGAAACTGAACAGTTTTACTCCATGCCTAATTATCATTAATGAATTGTATTTGGCATTGGGAATAGCATAGTACCATTAATTATCTGATAATGCACAGCGTAAAGATTTCAATGGAAACCACTATATGAACTGCTTTGGACCCCTCTTTTGACTCTTGACTAGGAATGAATGCAGCATTTTCTGGACTACACACCCTTATCTTCATTCACTTTCTAAAGAGTGACAAGTTCTATAGTTATTTAATAAGCATTTAAAAAAAAAACCCAAAACATGGGACTCCTATCACTGAGACAGAGCCCACATTTTCATATTTGCTTTCCATGAACACAGCAGTTGAGCTACAGCCTAGCATCTAGCTACTAAGAGAACAGTGAAAAGTTACAGAGCACTAGGCTCCTTTTCACAATATGCAAGTTATCTAGCGTGGCTCCTGCAATGGATTGGACTGCTTGGCAGTACTGCTAATGTTCACTATAGCTGGGATGCTTTCAATTTTAAAATAAAATAACGTGTCAGACCTCATGAAAAGAGGACCTGACGTAGGTTGTCTGCATGTCAGACACTGCCACTGTCCCCAGAGGCCAGACTCTTTATGATAATGTTTGTGCCTCAGAGAGGAAGGTGAAAAGATTGTGGACTTTTAAAAAAATTATTATTATTCAACTCTTTCCACAAGTACAAAATAGTCATGGATCCAAACCACCTCACAATGCCTTGAGGTCCTTAGTATTTTTCATCTTTACATAGAATTTAAGTTTAAACAGTAAAGAAATGCTTTGGGAAGAATCAGCATTTCCATCTTAAATACCTTGAAGATTTTGGCTTTTATTTTTCAAAGAAATGAAGGTGCTAATCAAAAAGCAATTTATTTCACTTCCTAATTTTATAGTTAGCCACAAAGATCTTAAATATCCTTTAGAAGAGATACATATGGCCATGAAAATTGCCACTAAGGCAATTCTGACTTTCACTGAGAACTTTCTATGTGCATTATTTCCAACTTGTTGTAATGAACACCAGCAGCGTTAGCATCTGCATCATAACAATCTAAATCAGAAAATGCAACACTTAATTCTGTCGGCATTCAGAATTTTCTCCACTAAGAGCTCTTCAGTGTTCAGGTATCTTGGTATTTGTAATTTAGTATCCAACTAGCTGTAATTAATCAAGTTGCACTGTAATAAAAACACACAGTTATTTCCATTCTCAGTGTTCAAACAGTAAGTATATACATAGCCAAGGAATGAAAATCCGCTTAGAAACGTTTGCAGACCTCACTTAATTTAGTGACATTTTAAAATGCCACACATTCTGCAAATTTATTTTGGTACAGGCAGTGAATTTTCTTGCACATAAAACACTATCAAGCCATGCTATTCTGATAACTGAGCATCTCTAGTAATGCCAGTAACCTTTCAAAATTGTACTTTCTCATTTAGAAAACATTTGCTAAGATTCCAAGTAGTTAAAAATGTCATAAATATGGGCACTAGGTTTGTCATAAAGACTAAACTCAAGAGGGTGTTAGCTGAAGATTATATATCATCCCACATCTTTATGGTTTCTCCCACTCCTCCTTTACTAGCCCAAACAAGTAGGTGAAGTCCTCCCTTAACTGACTGACACAAGCCACTACCTACACTGCGGTAGCAAGTTAGCTGCTAAGAGAGCGCATCTGCTAGCAAAAATGAACCATATTCACATCTCTGGCTTACAGCATAGACATGCACTTTCACACTAGCCAACTTCACGTTCCTACCTGAAGTGGCTGATCACTGAGTAGAGACAAAGACGCCTCTAGAGCAATCCAGAGCAACCAAATGCCGAATCAGCTTCTGAAAGTCCTTCCAGGTAAGTCACAAGACATTTTATAAATCCAGATCGAACAATGATCCCTAAAGTATCATTCCTGTTTCCCTACATTTCAAGACTTAGGCCAGTACTTTGGATGCTAATCCAGACAATCAACAGAAACACACCGTGTTACCAGAAAGGAAACGAGTGAATGGTTCTCGGGGGAATGCAGACCTCCCCAAAAAGAGTAACCTCATAAGTCTCAAAGTATTTTTCCCAAGTCTATAGTCCTGATGTTTCACTTTCCTAGATCAGACCTGATCTGCAATGTAAAACCCGGGTAAAGAAATTATGAATTAAGCCCTTGGTAAGCAGAGAATAGTATTAATGCAATGAAACAGCTTTCCTTTAGAATATATACCACAAATCTTCCTCTATCACCAAAAACACTAGCTCAGCTGTTCCAGTGATCCTAAACACATTCATACAACTCTGCAAACACTACTGTAAAACTAAAGTGACCAGTAATTATTTTCTGCTGCAAGTACGAGTCTATGCATCATATTCTTCCTAAAAGAGAGGAAGTCTGATGTAAGGTGACACTCCACACATCTAGAAGAAAAAAACGGTAATTAAATTTTTGGCCATCAGCCCAGTTAGCATTTACTCTAGGGAAGAAGAAAAAATGGTTCATAAGATTACACCTGGTCTGGAAAACAGAAACATCTGTTTGACTTGTAAGTTATTGGATTAGTTCTGCCCCAGGAAGCCAGCCTGGTATACATACCCTCCACACATAAGTTTAACTGTGCGTAGGAAGAAATAGCAGTGCTGTGTTAATTTCAAATTAGAAACAAGGAAAAAGGCATGCTTAAATGCTCACTGCGGATTCCATCTGCAAACTACAGCAGTCTGTATTTAACCTCACACTTCTCTGAACCAGCTAAAAGGACAAGCTGTAGGGACAGCTTGTAGAGATAGCTCAACCCAAGGTTCATCCATTTTGTATTTGTTGTAATCAAACTGGCTGATACATTACTAACCATTTTTCCAAAATTTCCATCAGCCAGCCAGGGAAAAAAATAACTGAATTTCTTGCTCTGAATTGTACTGTGATTGAAACCTCTTAAGGAGGCCTTTTACATTTTGGCAGCCAAATTTGAAACAATAAACTTGGAAACTGTGAAGCCAAAAAGGCCTGAAGTAATCACCTGTACTTGTATCTCTGGTCTCGTGTACCTGAAAAGCCTTACACCACATACTGAATTTAGTAATACTGCTCCTCACTGTGCCTTTTTCTCCACTGCCCAGTCTGAGCATATGCAAAAGCAGTGAGGACAAAAAAAGTTATGTTATGTGATAGGGTCTTCCCCCGAGTCTGCACAGCATGGCTGGTTCCCCTTACTGCCCTCTGCCTGGTTCGTGGGACTGGGGAGTCAGAACCGGGAGACTGCATATGCCTGATGTTGCAAAAAACCCACAACAGAGCTAACAGGCAGTTTGTTGGTGTAGTACTGCGCTGCCACTGTTCCCGACCCATCGGAGTAGGGGAATATGCTCCTGTGTTGAGGCACTCAGCAGGCTGGGGCATGTCCCTAACATAAAGTACCAGGATTTCTGAAAAGCACAGAGCTGAGAGCATGCATTTGTGCAGACAGGAACAGTAACTCACTCTGGACTTGAACAGATTCTGACTCATCCTTACCAGAGAGTGCAGAGTTTACCATGTACACATACCTTAAACAATTTCTCATCCCTCAGCACACTGAGGCTTCCTGACTCTCCCTTAATACCTTTTGCTACTTTCCTAAAAAGGGTCAAGGGTTGTCTTCTCCATTCTTGTAAGCACTACAATGTACTTTTTAAATTGTTCAGGAATTTAATACGTACTGGTTTCATCCAAAAATGGAAACCCAGGATTGTTCCTAGCAGTGGCATACAGAACAGCAGACAGTCTAAAACTTTTCTGTTCAGTTTTCTTGAACTATTAAATAATCTTACAGGATTTTTCCTCCCTCAAGCGAATGTCTTTTCCAAATCAGGTGGTAGGCAACAGTGGTGAGTACATTAAAAGCATTTCAGACAGGTAACTGTTATAAGTCAGTGTGTCGCCATGTTATATTTACAGCTGAAACTGACACAGCATTTTGGTTTAAAATGGTGCTTCTTTACCAGGCATAACTCCAGGTTAGATTTAAAAATTTCAGTCCCTACTCTGCATCAGCCCAGCCTCTACCAAACTACTAAATGGTGGGGAGTTTTAAGTCATTTTCTCTGGCAAACTCAGTTAGCAACGCTGACAGAGTTATGGAGCTGGATGTCAAGGGCCAGCCTTTTCAGCCCAGCGGCGCTCAGTGGTCTTCTTTTGCATGTTAGCTGGGGGAGCAGCCTTCTGTGATTGATGCCTCATATATTAATAACATTTAAATAGATTGGCATTGCTACCTAGTTTATTTTGAAGAGTGACATTTCCAGACAAACAGTAATAATTAAAAATTATACATTCAGCACCCTAATTACTGCAACTAAAAGCAGATCAAATTTTGATTGATTTTTTGAAGGCTGAGACAGGAGGAAGCAGAGACCAAACACTCTATGTATTAACTTCATCGTCAACATGTTCTTGGTGAAAACCACATCATATCATAATGTAAAGAGCCACTGGACTAATTCCAAGGCTATATCCTTCACAGCTGTGAACAGGCAAAGAGCTTTATGAAAACACACAAAAAAGAACATGGCAAGGCAGAATGACTTGCTGAGTTGCATCAACCAAGGTACAAAAAGACCATATCTTGAGGCTAGCCAGTAATAACCACACAAAGCAGCTTAGAGTTGCTCAGCATTATGAAAGTCATTCCAGTCAAATGCTCACGAGCACTGCATATTTGTGGAGAAAAGAATATATATCTTCAGAAAGTCACAACACTGACAAAGTTACCTATTGTGTACACAGTAAAGTAGCTCTGGTTTTCTTACCTGGCTGGAATTAATGAGGGTGAACAACAGTACAAAGAACTTCAGATGTTTTTACTTTTTGGGCTATGTTAAATTTCCTTCTCTAACTTGCAATATGATTTTTTTTGTTATAAGTCAATTATAGCCCATCCTAGAGGATGAACATTTCACTGTGAATCCCTCCTGAATTACAAACATTATAAAGGAGGATACACTGAAAAGCATCAGCCCTCTGAGTTAAGGGAACATGCACCATTTGTCAGAGCTCCTCCTCCAAAGCTCCGAGTTTTGTATTTTAGGGTTTCCATAGTACTTGTCCACTGATTCAATCTAAAATGGCTGTATTCATCATGGTACGTAAGAAGACCTAAAAATAGCCTGATATTTTTCCACTGAAGCCTATTCTAATTCTGCTGGACAAATTCAAGCAGTTACCCAAAGACCTGCAGACAGTCTTATGCAAATACACATGCCACTCACGGGCCAAAAGGGGCAGCAAAACACAGTAACAAAAATGCACCTTGGCATTCCAGGCAGGCCGTTCTGTCACCCAAGCTAATACCTGATAGCAGCACACAGAGACCCAACACACTGACAGAAAGAGCTTGCAATGTTCCACAAAGATGGACACTTACTGCAACCATCCACTGGTTCTCAGCTTTGTATCTAACAGTTATTTTAGACAAATGAGTGTTGGGCAAAAGCTTCTCTGTGCAATTTCCACAGTGTTCCGGGATATGTGTAAGGACTGAACTACACCACCCAGGAGGAGCCAATGCCCCAGGCCAGTGCAGGCCATGCAGCTCTAAGGGGAATTATGCCCAAGTACAGAGGGCACCGCATGAAGTAGGAGCTCGCATACTACGCAACAACTTGCAGTTCCTTTCCTTTCTCTGTCAGATCAAATTGGGCACTTCACAGAACAGAGGAATGGAATTAAAGTCCTTGAATCCCCACCCATAACTAGAGATTTTTATGCCAGTAATGACATTAACTTTGCACTATCCTGGTACCTCTAAAGAAAGAGTCAAGCTGCATGGGGAGAGGGCCTCATCTGAAAATGATTAACACCACAATTTATGTGACGTACAAGTCTGGTTCACCATTCTAATTTTGTGTACATTTGAGGCAGCAAAACACCAACAAAACATAAGGTCCTGAAGTAAGGAATTCTTCCAATTTACATTGCCTAGAAAACTTCAAAAAATCTTGAATATCTAATGAAATTTAACCTGATGCCAAGGGAGTTTTACGCCTACAGTAGTTTTATATAACTGCACTAGGTCAGGCAGAGAAAATGAAATTTAGTTTTGAAGTTCCCCCAATTCGAAGTAATAATAAATCTAACTAAATCTTAGTAGAGTTTTAGAAGTATATGCTGTCATTTACAGATAAACATTTAAAAGTAAATAATGTAAAAAATTCTAAATTTTTGCAGTCAAGTACTGTTTTACCAGCTGTTTATAAAACTAGGTCAATTACAGATATAGTCAAGGACAGAATCAATTTTTCTTAAGGAACTGCAGCCACAAATCTTCTGTTAAGTCTTGAGGTCCCAGAACTTAAGCTGCTGAACCTCCCAGAGAGGAAGTTATGCAAATCTAAAATTGCTCTTTCTTCTTTGACATGCTCCCTCGAAGGGTCCTCAGTACAGGAATAGTACAATAATATTTATAAAGATGAACCCGAAGCAAGTTTTAAGGAGTGATTTAGCAAAAAGTGTTTTTTTGAGCTGGGGGGGAGGGGGTTGGGGGCAGCTAAAGAAAGGGGAAAATAAAAGATCACACCTTTTTATGTCTGGGCATGTTTAGGCCAGACCTTTACAGACTTCTAATACATTTCTGGAAGTATCCAATTGACTAACAAACCTGTATCTGGTTGACTGAGAATCCCATCAGAAGTCAACAAAGAGCTTTTGTAACTTCTCATCATACAGACCATTAATAACATTAAGTGGTTGTTTCTGGAAAGTATTGTTCCATGTATCCAAATAAGGTTGAAGGCATATTCAACACTGATTTTGTTTGTTTTCTTAAGGCGCCTCTGTAGTCAGGGTAATTTAACTGCAGCCAGTGTCTGTCTCTCTCTGGATATGCATTAATGTCTTTTTTTGATCACAAATTATTTACAGCAGCAAGCACCTCGGGATGCTGTTCAAGGCTATCTGAAACCTTCCCCGCTGTTTTCTACCTCTCCTTTCCTTTCATCTTTTTTCTAAACCCTCTTGTTCTTATTCCACATGACCTATGACAGCTAATACAACTTGGTGCCTCAACCGCCCATGTCGTATTTTGCTAATGTGGGCAGCAGCACAGCAGCCTACTAGTTCTGCAAGTGTATCACTCCAGCTTGGGTAGCAAGCTCTCTCAAAATATAATACAGCTCCTGTAAGCTGAGTCTGGTGAATTAATTCAGGAATCTCTGCACCTCAATGAGCAACAAAGCAGAAGTCGAGCTCTCTATTTGAGCCTATAACTGTATGAGAAAGGCTGTTTAGGCACATTTTTTCCCCACAGCTTTAAGCTTCAGACAAGCATCCAAATCTAATATGCTGCCTGAAAAACACAACTGTTCCCACTTGTTGATCAAGTCCCCCCAGTCAGAACCTCCTTTTCTGGTCTGTGCCAGCACACTGAGCCAGATGAGTTCATACACACTTTGCAGGTGTGTAAGCCCCAGCCTCGGCTGTTTGAAGCAGGTCAAGGAGAGCTCACACAAGACTTGCCAGCAGAGCTGTGCAACTCACCTCTGGCAGCAAGGGGACTGACAGAGAGGGGTGGGCAGGCTGCCGGCTGGCGCTGCTGCCTGCCCAGCTGCTGCCTGCCGGAGCTGCTCTGGAAGGCCAGTTCTGCCTTCAAACACGCCTGCGAAGCCTGCACGCTGCCAGCAGTCCAGCCACAGGAGGGAAACACCTACCTGTCACCTGGCAATTCTGATTCCATTTCCTGGATGGTTTTAAATAATGCGTCTTGGGCTTGTTTTGAAATTTTACATAAGTCCATCTCACTTTCTCTATAGCAAGAACTGTATTGCCAAATCCAATAATAAGAAATAACAGTTCTGATGAGATGTTAGCCAGAATGGCTTTGCTTACCCACCTTACAAGGCTATTGGCATAATTAATGCTGACATAGTGCTTCTAAAAAGAAAATATGATAAACGCTTGTATCACGTTAATTTATTATCTATTACAGCTAAGGTAATGGTAATTCCTGTTATGTCATTTGTTATGCTTTCAGTATGTATCAAAAACTGACTCGTGATGTTCAATCTTTTACAAATAAGATAACTGATCAAATACTCAGTTCTGATGCTAATCATTAAAGGAACTTCCACACCAAGTTAAGATTCATCAGCTATTTTACACTGATTGAGCTTGATGGTTCTGATTTTAAAAGTGAATAAGCCACAGACTAAATGTTTGCATGCATAATTCCATGAGGCATTACTTCTTTTGTAGGCTTTGGCAACTTTGTCAATAGTTATATTTATAGCCCACTCACCTTAAATACCAAACACCAATCCACTCAGTCAAGAATTTAAAACATTAATGAACATGATTCAAATAGTATCCTTTACCTGGTAATCAATGGCAGCAGCAAATTCCACTTAGCAAGCTACTGAAGCAGAGAACATTCACTGAGTGTAAAATAGATTGAGATATTCTAAATCAAGTTTTGTTGTCCTGATCATTCACTGAAATGACTTTTTTAGTTTTTTAATGTTTTGCAAATTTACAAAGTTTGCAAAAGTGTTGCAGGTTTAATTGATTCCATCTTGGTAATGCTGAATTGGAGATACAAATCTTAATACAGTAAGGTCATACTTCTTTAGCATTAATCTAACATCACAGATTCATTGTGCTAAAATAAGAATCATCACCAAAAGGAATCCAAATTTTTTAGCACTCAAAAAAAAAAAAAAAGGGACTTGTCTAACTTTGGAAGCTACTTGTACTTTCGTACAATGGCTGCTTAGTGCTTTGCTGAATAACAGAAACATGATTCAGTGTAGTGGGATACAGACCAAGATGCAAGATTCACAATCACTACTGATGTACAGATCTTCACAAGTATTAACCCATATGTGAAATTATCCACTATGAAGCCCTTACCCCAAAAAGCCACAGAAGAGTTTGCAGCCTTTGTTTTTCTCATTCTAAAAGCAATTATCCAGGCAGTTTATAAAAAATGTATGGCACTAAAGTACTGAAAAAAGTATCTACTCATCAATGTAGCTAATTTCACTGTGTCAACAGCAGTGCAGTAAAACTGTGTCAGAAGGTGAAGCAGTGAGCATATAAAATAAGTATCATTCTATAGGAATTGCTCTCTTCAATGTAAATGAAAACATCTAAATAACTGGTCACACATGCACCTGTCCCGGTACATGCAAAGAAAAAAAAATCTTGACTTTGCAACATTATGAACTTCTCTATTTTTCCAGTCTGTAAAAGTACACAAAAGTAGTATCAGCTTGTATTCCAGGCAGAGTGTACTAATTTTGTTACTTCTGCAAAGAGTTTGCTCAAAGGAATAAAGTAAGAACCATTATTGCCTCCACCTCTGATCCCACCTGAGCTGATTATACTGCAATTTGCTAGGGAGAATCGAATGCCTTGTTGACTAATAAATATGCAAGTAGAAAACCCAAACAAGCTGGTGACAATACACAGTCCTATCCTAAAACAGAGATTTCTTTTTGGTAAGGATCTTTGTGACTAATCATGGTAAGAACGATGGAGTGGACCTCATCTGAAGATTAGAGAAATCTTTCTTTTCAAGAAGGCAACTATGTATCATGTCAGTGCAAACTGACAACGGCTAAATGCTACTGTGTTTCTGATAGCTCCCATTAGATAAGAGAAGAAAAACACAGCAAGGTATTGAATCACATTCTGACAAAACTAGCAAGCACTAATTGGCCTGGTTTTTAGGAATTGCCTCCATCTCTGCAGATGTAATTTTGTGCCTACAATACTTGGAAGTGTAAATTACGAGACCAATCCAATACTTATTGAAGTCAACAAAAAGGTCCTGTTGACTTCAGCAGGGTTGAGAAAAGACCTACATATCAAAGTGCAGCTGCAAAAAAACAAGTGGGCAAATGCTGTTTTTTGCACCTGCAAATAATTGCAGGCACAATTCTGAGTCCACAAAATACAAGACAAATTGAGTTATATCTAAAAATCAGGATCAACAGCTGTCAGTAGTGAGTTGACACTACTTTATTACTGTTGTGGAAAAAAATGATTTCAAACTACTCATTCACATAATTATTTACAATCATTTTGCAACTCACCCTGTGTCTTTATAACCACATATAAGTAATTTCAACAAAAGTAGAAGAGGGAAGAGAAAACAGATATTACAGGCCTTGTAAGTCTTAACAATGTGTGCGGTGGAGGCTTTGGATGCATTCATTTTATGGGACATATAGTAAAACTCTTATAGGACACGCAAATAATTTCACACAAATACAGTTGAGAGATTCAGCTAGCAGCTAAGTTCAGGTCAGTATCTTTTCTTGCTTGGTATGAAACACAAAGATATATTGTTTTCCTTCATAAGTGAAAATGACAGTTTAGGAGTGATAAGTATTAACATTTTAGTCTGGCTCACTTAAATTTTGAAGAAACTAGATTAGCTTTTTTTTTTAAATGATAAACAGTTCAATATTAGACATGAAAAAAATAAAAACACAAAGGAGACAATAAAGTCAACTAATAGCTTAAATTTGTCCCTGAATATGAGGGGAAAATACTTAATTTTAAAATAAAATAATACAATTTCCATCATGGAATTTCTTGAAAATTATCAGACAGACACTTGAATATTATGGCAGAGGACATACTTAACTTGATGACTGAGCTGCTTTTCTTGTACTGCTAAAGTAGGCTGCCACATCTATTTTATGCCAATATATATTTACAGCAGAGTATTTTTCTTGCTTCAATATAGTACATGTAGATGTACTTTGTAAAGTGGTAAAATATACTGATGTAGTAATATAAAAATACTGGTAAGGTTTCACAGAGCATAGAAGGGGGAAAAAAAAACAGGCAATTTGATCGGTAAGACTATAAAACAAAACACTTGTTTTTATAATGTTTCCATTAATAAATATGCAATTTTAGAAAGCCTTTAATATTTGGAGCCAGACTGTCCCATTGGACAAGCAGTGTTTCCACACCTAATTGAATACCTACATCCTCCAGTCCTCCCCAGGTACTTGGGATAACCTCAAACTCCAGATGAAATTTTTAAAACTGACTAAAAAAACCAAACCAAGAAACAAACAAGCCAGGCTCCACAGAAGGTATCATATGTGTCCCTAAAAATAAAGGCCAAAATCATCAGTTACTTTCTAAAACTCTGCAGAGCCCTCACACCTCTTATTCCTCAAACTCCATAGTCAACAGATTAACAGAAATGATATAACAAAAGAAACAAAGAGCAAACAGAATATAATTTGGGGAAGTGGTGTTTTTTTTTAAAAAAGGAATATTTAAATTAATCTGAAATAGGTAACCAAGAAGAAGGAAATAATACAACATGCTCTGAACCTATATGTTTTCTGTCCCAATACACAGATGTAACAACTTACCAAAACTATTATTGCTGTCTTACTATCATCAGATTCACAGCAAAACATTAACAGCAGATCTGTTTCATTAAAAAAAAAAAAGATCAACTATAGCGATCCTTATAAAACCTTATAGTTCCAGGAAAATGTCCATTATTTTCAAAATGCACCTTAAGGTAACAGGAACTCACCAAAAAAACTGCCTTTTCTTTCTACTGCTGAGTGTAAACTGTTACTAAAAATTTGCTAGGTTAACAATCCTAAGTAGAGCTAGTTTTATTTTCACAGACATACTGATCTCCAGTAAACACACAGTTTTTTCTAAGGACTAAATGAGTCATAGCTGTCCTCATTTTTTTATGTAATACAACACAAGTTTGATATTCATTTTAGAAATAAATAAAGGATAAGTCTTTTTCCAGCACTGAGCCATTGACATGTAAGAATTATTGTTTGTTTGATTCCCTAACTTCTGTTGGACAAAACGAGTTTGCACAGCAGTCTTACCAAAATCAGTAGACTAACCTATTTTACAAGCTACTTAAAGGAACCAAGTTCACCAGCAACCAAAGGAACATCGACCATCTGAGGTTCAGTCAGTTCGCCAGGAATGTTCAGCTTGAGATGCTCATCAGAAGACAGAAAGCGAAAGAAGCTTGGTGAGCAACAAGATAACCTGATAGAAAAAAAAAGTCCTCTTAGATTTGTAAACTAGCTGTACTGTAATTTCCTTTGGGTAGCAAAATAAAGTATACTGAAACAGAACTGTTCTAAGAATGTGTTTGTTTCCAGCTTAGATGATATGAGAGAAAAAAATGACATCACGAAACAACCACGCAAGATGCACAAAGGTGTGATTAATCATCTTATTTCCCCATCTGAAGTGACAGAACATTCTATTTTAACATACATTGAACCAAATTAATTTGAAAGAAGTGGAGATAAGACATCCTGGATGTAGATCAACCTCTTCTCTAAAACCAAATGGTATTTTGTGGCAGTAAGAAGAGGTCAGGAACTCTGCTGAGAGCAGGGTCTAACATGTCCCTCTGTATTCCACTCCAGTGACAGGAGTGTACTCTTTGGCACTGACAACCTGTAATTGAGCTGACAAGCAGAGAAAAGAAGTCAGGTAAGACTAATGCCTCTATTTAGTAGCAGTGTAAGTAGCATTTGCAACTGAAATTGGGCACTCTTCCCAGACAAAATTAAAATAATTACACTTTTTTTAAACATTAAAATTAATGTTACTAAAAATCATTTTAATTGATGGTGGTAAGAAGCAGAACCAAACCTGCGGTGGCACACTGAGAATCTAACTCTTAAATGGGTAAGGGTGTCAGGACAGCTCACGAAATGGCATTGTTTTGCAAAGGCACATTTTGCAGACATGTGGGAAGAACAAAAGACAAGTTTTGAAAACTTCTACAGTAGGCATCATATACATGCTCTGTGTGTACACACACAAGCACATTTGTATCTAAATAAAGGAGACAGATTGGTGTGTTTGTAATTAAAATGTCCACCCAAAGAACACTTCAGTAACAAAGCACGGCATAAAGAAATTTAAGAAATTGCAGGTTGGAAGCTGCACTTGCAGTTCACTGACAGCACAATTAGCTATGGGGGAAAAATTACACTTGCTAAAGTAGTAACAAATAGTCAGCACTGTGATGAAGAAAAGCAGCTGAAGCTTTTTCTGAAGGGATTGTAAGGGATCATGCAGTTCAATTTCTTCCAGTTATTATCTAAAGAATACTTACACCAAGGGATGATATACTAAGCAAAACATTAAAACCAGAATGGATATTTAAATTCTTATTCTCAGTTTCTTCCTATTTCTTATTAAAAACCAAAACAACAACAACAAAATCCATTTGCATAAAAGAAGTTAGAGGAAAAAAACCCTGGCATTTCTCTGTGATGAGAGTGCACCTACTAGTTTTCTTCTGCAAGTGTCACTTTTGCTTTCAATGGAAAAAAATAACTGAAGTGTGAAACCTGTTCAGTTGTTCAGGTGAGATATGAGGAAGGAAAACTATGAAATTAACCCAGAACAACAGTCAGCAGCATGTTGGTTCAAGACACACGGTTAATTGACTTTACAAGGAAAAGTAAACGTCATTCAAGCTGGAATTGAATTCATGCAGCATTTTGGAGAAAGCTGATTTGCATAGGTGTAGCAGGAACCCCTACCCCTGATGTTAAACCCAGTCTCCCTTAACTGTATTTTTGAACTGCTAATCAGACTGCGGACATGCACAGACAACAGTAACTCCTCATCCCACTGACTTACACTCATATTCTCAGGGCACCAAGCAAACATACAGGTGTGCATATACCAAAAAGTGAAGTTAGAATAGTCCTCAATGGAAAGATGAACATATCTGTGCTATCTATGCAAACAGGAGAAGCAATAAGCACTGACTAAACTAGGCTAGTTAAGTAATAGAAAGACCACAGTCTAAATTGTTAATAAAAAAGTAAAAAAGAACAGCAGTAAGAAAGGTCTGAAGGCCAAGGAATGCTAGGACTCTTTAGTGTATGTAAAAAGCAAATGAACAAGAGGCGGGTGAAGGAATATATTAAAAATCATAACTTCTTCATAACTGTAACATCTAATTTCTGACATTAGTCATTATACTTCTGCACGAATGTGGCTAGGCAAAAAGGACAGCTTTTCATTCAAAGTTTATTTGTCCACTAAATGTCATGTGACAAATCCAAGAGAAACGGAGAGTCCTCATGCAGATATACCCATTGCTTCTTTTCAGTCCCTGCACAATCATACCCGACACCACATGTGAGCTGGCAGCTCCAGCTACATTAACAGCCTCCTATCAAGTGGCCAGGGAGCCTATAGGGTTTACTCTTCTCAAGACTTCCCAAAACTAAGCTCACTGCAAAACTGCAGCTGTGTAAGAGGAGGGCTAATTCTCATCCTGTAGAGGAGAACAACGGATTTACACAGCAAAGAACAGACTGTAACATGACACACAGAATCCTGTCTTGAAGCACAGGAATAAGCTTTTTCACCTCACAGTGAATTTTTACTCTGCTCTCATATATACCCATTTTATAGTAACATAATTCCGTAGAATTACTATCAGTTCACCCTACCCTCAATAGTTGAATTGAGGTAGATCTAACATCATGTCACATGAAATTTGGAAACTGCTGGTGCAACAGAATAACCAGATGGTTTTCATCATTAAAAAAAATGTAATTTCTATCATGCTGGCAACTCAGGGTTGACAAGAAGGGCAGGTTGCTAAACAGTCACATGAAGGTGCTAACATAAAAATTTCACATTAATTCAATCTCAGCACTGCTTTTAATCAGCAGGGATCAGCAAGCTTGCTTTATAAAAATGCAATTTATACAAAATGCAGACAATCTTTGTTTTGGTCAGGATTTAAGAAGTCTTGTTGGTAACCTCTCATCTTTTCCCAGCCTTTTTTCTTTCAGGAGGGACAACTACATAAAAGAAAAAAACCTATGATGAATTTACCGCCTTTTAAAAAAGGCACTCTCCCCTTGTCAGGAGGTATTCAGTTATTTCTAAAGTGGGTATTCTTTTCAGCCAAGAAAAGATAAATGAAGGATATGGGTTAAGCACTGCTCTACCTCCCCCTCAGATTGCAGGTTATCATCTTTCCTTCTGCAGGGCCTTGATCCCTCGAGAGTGCTCTGCAGCCTCTTTGCTATCTAAGGATCATCACTTTAACATCTAATTATCATTGTAAGCAGTCACTGTAAACATCAGCAAATTCCAACACAGCTTCCCAAAGGGAAATATGCAACAGAGCACAGTTAGTTTATTTTAAGGTTAATTGGTCTTTCAGGAACTCATAATATTTTTTAAAATAACAGACAACTGAAGCCCAATGAAGTGATTTTGGTCCTTCATCTCAAAGCCGAAAATCTTCAGACTCAAAAAGCTAGATTCCTTCAAGGGCAAAAAGGAAGCATCTAGGGCATATTTGGCAATAAGTTCCATACAATAAAATGCATTTGCAGACTGTAAAGCTGATTATTCACTAGTATTCTGTGACCATACCATTTCTCAGCAGGGTTTTAAGGGCCAGTTTATAAATAGACAATAGAAGATTCTTACCAAGAAACTGCACTTTTGAGTTTAAGACATAGAACAGAACTTGCCAAAAAAGCCAAAAGACATACAATTAACACTAAAAGGCTGCTCAAATGCACCAGAACAGGTGTCTAGAACATTTTAGAAAAAGTCTGCTGTAATCTTTTTGTGCCGCAACTTAACACAACAGCCAAACCAAAGTGAGAGGTCAAAAATTATATAAAAATTTATGAGCTTACCATTTTTAAGGCTGTTTTGGAGAGAAGGACTGTTTAAATGAAGTTGTAGTAGGACTAGTTTTTCCTATAGAACCATGTAATGTAAGAGTGCCTTCACCTATGTCATCAGAGCGGTTCTAAGGTCATCTCTCTTCCACTGTAGTGATGAAAACGCTGAGTCTCAGGACGAACAAATTTCCTGTCCGCATTGCTGGGTATTAGTCCAGCTGTAGCTCAGGTTCAGAATATCCACAGTGTGCTTAGGAAGAATCGAGGGGATATCTGCTATTACTTTATTCATCAGATGACGCATATATGGAATTGCGCCCAAGTCAGCATCAAAACATGCCCAGGATGCGCCACAGCAACCAAGCTAGAAAAGTCAGTTTCTTTCTTTCCCAGAGAGAAAGTTGGACAGGACCTAAGTACAGGTCTACACTGTACTTAACTGCTATCACAGACATAGTTATATCTGTGTGCATTTTAACAGACCTGGTTCACAATTCAGGAAAGGGACCTGGCATGGAAAATTCTCTTGAGAATTCACTTAAGAAAAGAACAAAAGCAATTTCACTGAAATCACACAATTTAGATGACTGTTACAAGACTAACATAAAAGAAATGAGAATTATGCTCAGCAAAACATTCAAAATCAGGGCCTTGTACAATAGCAGTATTTATCTCAGGAAGCAAAAGCACTTAAGAGCTTTCATACACTCCAGCTTTTAAGTGGGACATAAGATCATTTAATGAAGTGACCAGAGAAGTTATCTTGAGTATTAGACATTAAATGCAAATTTACTTTGGAAACTGGGTTTTCAGGCAAAAAGTCAGAACATTCATGATCTCCTGATCTATCCAGCACCAAAGGTTGACATCTAGCACACAGGAATAGGACATCTGACTGCAAATACTTGTCTCAAGGGCATGAGTTACATCAGCCCTGTTCTAAGGAAAATCAATTGTCCTTTACATTTAATATCGCATATGTATTTCTGTCTTAAGGCTGTTTAAGACATGGCCAATGAACAGGCTTTGAGATGGAGACTTTGAGAAAGTTACTGGAAAGCTTTATCAACACTTTTAACAGGGGCCAGCCTTTTCACCATCAATATCTGCATATTTGTCTAGATAGAAAAACTCACAATATTTTTGATTAGGTGAACATACTTAACTCTGAACTTGTTAAATCCCTATGTGGATACTCTAATTGGAATTAGAGTAGTCTGCAATTTTAAAATTAATGCAAACCAAGGGGACACCACTTTAACTCAGACTAATTAAGAGTGAATCAAAAATGAATCAGTTAAACCATCCTAAACCTCTGGATGGACACATCTAATTCAGAACTAATCTTTCAGTCCCCTGTGGAAGCAAAGTTCTGAACTACTGGAGAGACATTTATTTATGAGATACTTCTCATCAACTTCAGCATCTGAAGCAGGCATTCAGCACTGCATGTAAAGTTTGTCTGTGCAGATTAACAAGTCTTATTGGTCTAAAATCTGGGACTATATGTCTCTAATGTTGAAAAATTCCACAGAGAAATGGATGTAGCACTGGCATTTTAAAAGTTGATACCAGATGATTAGAAGCAGGTGCTTTATTCTAATGGAAATCTTTGCTTTATACAGGTTTAAAATGAAAATTTAATTTATTTAATTGGCAGTTGGTAAATCCACATAATAAACCCAAGCCTATGTAATAAATCTAACTTTATAAACCTAAGCTGAGAACAGAAGTACAAGGAAAAGCAAAATGGTAATCCAAGTCAAAGGAGTTTAAAGGCCTGATGTCACTGTCCAAGTTAGAAATATTTTGATGGATTGGTTCAAATTCTTATAAGACCAGTAAACATTCAGAAAACATTGGACCCAGAGTTGATCTGAAAAACAAATTATTTTTAATTTAGAAAATTTCCTACTTGTTTTTTTGAAAGTAATTGCAGCAAGAAAGTAGAATTTGCAACCTCACGTGCTAAAAAGAGCTAGAAACTAGCAGTGCAGGACAGTACTGTTCTTTTATTTATATTATATATTGCACAACTACAAAATTGCTCAAGTGGAAAAACTAAAATAACAGAACTCCTGCAATAAACCGTGATTCCTGCCTGTTTCTCTACTGCTTGACAGAGCCCCCTTCCCCCCCAAAGAAAAGGGTCACTATCACTAAGGATATCCTTGTTAAATGCACATTAATAAACCTAACTCTCCTCCCCACCCTTTTAGGTTTGATCCTACAGTCACCATGAAGATTGACAAAACTCACATTTGATTTGAAAAGCACAGAATCAAAACACAAGGAGAGCCCAAACACTGAGTTTCTCTACAAATTCTTCTGTGACAGCATTTAACTTCCAAAGCCCTTCAGAATTAAGTAAGGATCAAGTGCCATTAGTGTCAAATGCAAACGTAGGCACAGGACTAAAACCCAGGATCTTTACTGACAGTAACCTCTTTGTCCTAACGGTGTAAAAACATCTACACTTCTTATAAGGTCTCATTTACAGAAAATTCTCTAATTTTGATTTTAAAAAGTGTGCTTAGTAAGATGCATGATTTTAATATTTACTTCCATAGAGTAATAAATTATATATGGTTTTAATATACTCACGTTAAAATAAACATTGAAATAACACCCCACAAAGGAATCATCTTTTGACTTAGGTAGCATCACTATCAACCATTCATTGCAATGGACATATGGATTCTTACCCACAGAGAAGCAGAAGGACAAAAATTCAAAGGATTTACTTGCACCATGGAATCCTTTCCAGGGAGGGGAGCAAATTCAAAGTTTCTAGAGTCATCTGGAATTTAAGGCCGTTAACCTTAGATAGGGGAACTGCATAGGGAGGTCCCTCCTTCTTCCAGATCCTCCAAAATCTCACAGGTATTATATTTGTGATAAAAGAAAAATGAATTTCAGGATTAGTCATTACGATTTGTCTGCAGCACGCTGGAGACAGATGTATGCTTTTATCCTGTGTTTTCTCTTTAATGCCTTTTGGGTTCTATGTCTTTAAAAACTACATTAAAATAGAAGTTTAAAATATTTTAGCTTCCTTATTGCAGCACACAAAAAAAGTTCAGGAGATGACAGACTGAAGCACATTATGAGTTGAACCACATTTTTTTTCAGTACTCTAAAAGAAGCATCAGAACTATGCTATTGACAATAGCCGTATGCATAATGCTGTGTGAAAAAAAGGGGGGAAGTGAGGGTACTGTTTTGCCACATGCTTGAATGAGCATTAAAACAATCCTAGAGAGAAGATATTTCTGATGATGATTTGCAGAGAGGCCACCTGCGATGTTCGGAAGCAATGCTACGCAACTTCCTTATTAGCGTTATTTAAACAACTCGCTTCAGCACTCATTACTTCGCCAGGCAATTCTGTGCTTACTGAAGAAAAGCTTACATATCACTTCAGTTGCTGCTCTTACTATTTTCAGTCTTGATTAGCATCAAGACAAAATTAGTGACCCTTGTGGCTGCTTTGGATATCCTAGACATTGTTATAGAATACGTAGAACATAACAAATGTCAGCTATAAAAACAAAGCAGGAAAATTGGATAATATCAGTGAAGTGCAATTAAAAAACTAGTCAAATGGGCAGTGCCAAATGTCTTCATCACAGATTTTGAGCTCACTTAGCGTACAACTGCTAAGATTTCTGAACAGAAAATTGCTATTTTTCCCTAGTGGCAGAAGGAGAAAACTACTCCAGCCTGAGAAATTAGCAACTCCATTGCATTAACCGTATGTGTTAACTGTAAAATAATTGTATATTAATTAACTATAGCTACCATTTATTACCATGTAATTAATGTAACGTTAACCGTGTATTAGTCAGCACACGTGCTTCTGATGCTAACAGGGAAGCCGCAAACAGTATTCCTGGGGGCAAACGGGCGTAACCAACGACGCTACGCAAGGGTTTTTGCCCCGAAGAACCCCGCTACCCCTGCCCGCTCGGCGCCCGCACCACGGCGCGTCCCCCGCGCGAGAGCGGCCGCGCCGGCAGAAAGGCCGCGCCACGCCACGCCACGCCACGCCACGCCGAGGGGGCGGCGGGCGCGGCGGCACGTCCGGGGCGCTTTACCGGGGCCGGGGCCGGCTGTACCGCTCTTCGGCGCCGTCGCGGCCGCTCCGCCTGTTCCGGGCGGGCCGCGGCACCGTGAGGAGGCGCGGAGCCGCCGGCGGCCGCGCGCACCCCTCCCCCCTCGCACAACTGCCGCGACCGTTGGCCCCGCCCCGCCCCGCCCCGCCCCAACGGTCGCCGCGTGCCCTTGCCGAGGAGCCACCAGCGATGATAAAACTGCAGCGGCCGTACGAACGCGGCTGGTTGTTCATTCCGCCCCCCCCCTTTTTTTAAATAACACTCTTCTTGAAAGGGAATTGGAGGCCTTCGGACCATCAGAAGACATTCCTCAGACACGCCAGGAGAAGGGGCACAGGTACTACTGCAATATGCACCTCGGGGCACGGAGGGGTCAGCACTGCGCAGGGAATGTTTCAGTTGTAGAGCTCAGTTTATGAACTACTGTCCCCATCATAACTTATCCTCTCAGGTGTGAGAAAATCAAGATCAGTGTAACACATATATCAAAGAAAAGACACCCAAATATCACTGAGGAAATGCTGTGCATGCTGAAGTGACGTAGGTGTGGATTACATACTTCTTATAAACTCCTTTTATGAACCTGCATAGATTATTCCTACCTTGAGTAGGAACGAACACTTCCTGGTTTGCATTCCAAACTGTTACAAAAACATGTTTTTTTAAAAAACACAAGAAGTTCTTGCATATTTATGTGCACCCCTGCAAACATGCCTGCAGACAAGGAGTCAGAGAGCTGCCTGCTATTTAGCAGGGTAAATATTAAGTATGCAAGCTATGCTACTCATCCAGCCTTCTTCCTAAAGAAATGGAAAGCAAGAAGGGCCTTCAGAGGGTAATTCGTACCATCTTTTGGTACAGCCATGGGCAGAGAACTGCTTCACCTGCTTGGGAAAACTAGACTATCTTACACTAGGTATCTACCTTTTAGATAGTTAAAGTTTGGTGAAATTAATCCATTTTTAATACGTTGAAGCATGGAAATACACAATTAAATTATGTAAATCACTTCACCTCAGCTTTGTAGAGATATTTGATGCCTGAAGTTTGTGTTTTGATTTCAGTTCTTCTGGATAATGAATTGTGTAAGTGAGGAAGTGAGTGAATTGTGTGCATACCAGAAAAGGGATAATAAAACTACTGTATATTATGATGGAAGGTATATATTTTACAGATAAACCATTTTTGATGATTTACAGGTTTTGAGATTTTTAGCATCTGTATATCCTAGCACCATAAATCCTGGCCAATTTGGAATTATAAATCCAGCCACACTGTCCTGGAAAGTAGGGATGAGTTACATCCAATCCATTTTTTTAGAACATTATAAAAATAGTCCCAAATAGCTTTTATATATATATAAATAATGCTTTTAACTTTGAAAATCTTGCGATGCTTCATACCAGGACTGCAGGACAAAGAGGATTTCATGTGTGGAAAGTGGGAGGATATCTGGCTTTCAAATGGTAATAAATGATTCTAATTCTGATGAATCATGACATACCAGAACCTAAGAATTTCATTGATCAAAGGCTGGATATTTCCTGTCCTCAACCTCACCCATTTGAAGGAGAAGCTCCATATTTGGAGGCAAAAGAAATCTCATTTATTTTTATTATTATGTAATGATGATTTGAAACTTTTCACTAGTTTGGAATGCTAATGATGTTCTACTGGAAATTGATTGGAGGGCAGTGAATAGAGTAAGTGGCAAAACATTCAAAAATATATAGTTTTTTTTTTTTTTAAAAAGGATCTTCTAAGCATTTCAAAGAATCATGAAGATCCTGAATCCTAAAGAATTTTGCATAAGCCAAGTTATAAAGCATGATACATTCCTTAACAGGACACTTCATAGGAGAGTTAAGACTGAAAACATTTGTTCATAATTTAATGTTAAGAAATATCATGGGAATGGCATAAATTATTTAAAAACCAAACACTCTATATCCAGTTCAGATTACTATGCAATACATGTGCAATTATGATTACAGAATTTAAAAGTTTACAGTCCTTTATTAAAGTCAATCAACTCTTTAAGATGTATTTGTTTGTTCAGTTGCCAGTCATTACATGATAATGTATTTTAAACAGAACTCAACTTTGTTAGTGGAGTCCTGCCTAGCCTAAGCATTCATTTACTGAGCTAATTCATACATAGCTAATAACTGTTACCGTTTCCATTCACTAGCAGCTGTATAGAAGTGTCCTTTCAAAAATTATACAGTTTCATGATGTTATGAACATTAAACAAAATAACCATTCCTCCAACTTGATTTATTGCGTGGTTCATAATAGCAGAAACCAGCAGAACTTGTACAACTGACCTCTTGTACCAATATCTAATACCAGGGGATTTCTCACTGTGGCAAGCATGATGTGCCAATGGAGAAGTCACATACAGAGAACAGATCCAAAAGCACTATCCATATATGTGTGTTTGTACATGTGCATACATGCACACTATATGCATATTGAGCAAGGTCTGTAAAATTATTGAGCAAAGCAGTCACAGATTGTTGTATGTGGCTTGCACGATTAGAAAGGGATAGGGATGTATAATGCATTACTACAGAGCCACACAAGGCACCTGCAGGCAGTGCTTCACTTACAGGTTAGATTCAGTTAACAACAGAGGAGTACAACTGCAAGACTACCTGGATCATCCCATTCTGACCTCTGCATTCACTAGCTGAGAAGATGGTCAGAAGGATTTTCAAAATTGCATGTTTCTATGCTGCACATCGTGCACTCCAGCATAAAACAACAAAACACTTTATAAGAAATTAAAAATACTATCTAAAAACTAGTCCAAGAAGATAAATAGCCTCCACATGCCAGAAAAGAGAGCAAGAGGAATCAAGAGCATCTAATATTCTGGACCTTCACATAATAATGGGGCCAGTTAAGGGAAAAAGCCCAAGTGATCTTAGACAGGGAAATGAAGAACAGAAACAAGTAATAACAACCCCCTCCATTCTTATCAAGGGAGAAGTCCTTTTTCACTCGTGTTTTTGCTGCATCCTGCAAGGAGGACATGCCAATCAAATACCTTGTAGTAGACCTAGGAGACCCTCTAGTCTGACAGATCATTTGCGACTCCTCCACTAGCAAGTTTCCCACAGATCTCCAAAGACTCATCCCTTCTGCTTTGATGCAACTGAGATGATGGGACCATTGAGACAGCAGCACTAGTGAGTCCCCATGTGAGTGATAGTCCATGTTCCAGAAACAGACACCTGAGTAATTAGGACAGTCAGAAATGCCATTTCACAAACAATTTCAGTTTGCTTTTTTTATAGTACTTTTAACAGATTTCTTCCTGCCCTAGTCATTTGTTCCTGGTCTTCTACTGGAGGTTTGCACCTTCTCACTCAGAAAGAGGTCACACAACTAGCTGGCTATGAATTTGGCACACAGGCGGGAGGGAAACAAGCCTCCCAAAGTGTACCAGCTAGTGATGAAATAGAAACATTCCACAGGGGCACACCAGTCTTTAAAGGGCTTCTAACTATACATAAGTTATTTTCATATTTGTTCTAGCTTTCATTCAATGTGTTTATCAGGCCATTAACATTTCTTGTTACTCTTCACCCCAGATTTGCAGATTAGGTTATCCTGTGATTACTGATATATAGACAAGGCTCATTACAGAAAAGTGTTATTACTGGTGGGTTTGTTTGTTATTTAGTAGTAATTGTGGCACTGATCATTAACAGAAGTTGAATAAAAGATTATAAAAAGCAATCATATATATCTCCACTAGGAGAGAGAAGCCTTCAAATATTATGCATGAAGAAATGTATGCATAACACTTATTCAAAGAATAGTTAGGCATGCTGGCATAAGAGTAATCAAAAATAATATAGTCAACACCTCAAAAATGTTATAAAGGATCTGTGTGACCAATATCATAATTGTAATGCTTTGTAAGAAAATTTTTTACTAAGAATAAAAAGAGATTTGTATACCTTTTACTTGGTCCTTCATTTATCTAAGTTTAGGGAGACCATTGTGGGTGGGGAGGAGGAGGAAAAAATTCTTGCAAAAGCAGTATCTTGCACTGAAAATTAATAGAAGTAATAGTCTTCCAACAGCAATAACAATATTCTTCAAAAAGGGAGCAATAACTTGTTTAATTTCCCAATTCTAGAAAATGTTCACCTGTTACTTTAGTTTCTGCAAATAATCAAAACAAATAAGATGCATACAATTTTAAGTTTAGCCCAATATTTTATCACCACATTAAAGATACAATAAAGACATTGTCTTGAACCCGCGCAGTTTTGTTAATAACAAACTTTAAAGCAACAATAAGCCTTCCCTCAAACCATACCACTGTTTGTTACCACTTTGCATAATAAATCTATTATAACTTCTACATTAACCATTTAATAAATAGAAGAGGTATTAGGAGACCAGATCAACCCAGCAGAACACTGTCTGAGGTATCAAATTTTGAAGAGAACCTTCTGAAGTCAACTATGATCATGTTACAGAACCATTTGTCTTGATTTATATTTACAAGATCATCACTTAAAAAAAAATCAAATTTATACATATGACTAATGTAAGTGGTGACAAACTGAAATACATTTTCCATTCAAAGTAACATTCTTAAGGATGACTTTGCAATATTTTAATGACTGATTCTTAGAAAAGCTAAGTATTCGTCATCCAATAACTCTAGAAACTACTTCCTGCAATGATCATCTCTAATCAGAGTCAGTAAATTCCACTGGAAAAAAACTATGTGCAAGTTATCTCAATAACCTTGTCCTTGTGCATATGACTTAAATATATGACAACAGATTTGTTCTATTCTCACCTATTTTATTACTACTATTAAGAGCAGAGCAGGTAGAGCTGCCTTTTGTTAAGGTTTTCAAATACTTCCATTATAACACACTATTTTTACTTGGGTATAACTTTCCGAATTTCTAAGAGAAGGGACCAGAGTTGTAAATCCCCGGGGAACTTAGAACCTTAGATAAAAATCTAATCCACAGTGAATTTGAAAGTGTAGCTTTTTAATTTTCAGCTAAATAGCTCCAACCTCATTCATTGTGTCATATCTAAACTTCAAGAGGTAAGTTCTGTTCAGTGCCAAGTTTCCTGTTCAGTGCCAAAGAAAGCTTAGTTTTCTGCCAAATCACATACACTCTTTTGTCATGAGAGTTTAACTTAAAAAAAAAAAAAAAAAAAGTGTGTCTAGCTGAACTGAGAAAATAAGTATTAGTCAGTGAGCCTTTGAATGGACTAATGAAGTTTTATCACTATGCTTTTTGATTTATGAATCTTTTTTGAATTAGCAACTACCTTGTACAAATCTCACCTTACAGTTCTTGACTTGTCCACAATCAATGTATATAGCTACTTAACATCTACAAAAAGGCAGTCTTTTGCTTAGTCTGCCAAAACCAATAAATTAGGAGTGTTAGTTCCGTAGTAGGGAGAATTTTTGCTTTGTAATTTGAATGGATTAGTCTTCCAGCAATCATAGCTGTCCTTAAAAATCCAGGCTTGTATAATATTATAATACAGTGTACTCTATAGTGATATGTTCCCCAAAATGTAGACTACAGCAGGGAGGTTCAAGTCAGATTTCAAAAAGAGAATTAATCCACCAGTTTATATTCTTCCTATTACTTTATTTTGTGCTAATTTCCTATTCATGCTGTCTTTGAATACAAACACAAAATAAATCTTAATGTCAAAACTATGAATACAAATCAGAATATGAAGTGTCAGGACCTATACACATTCCTATTATGCCTGTATGTTAGTGGAGATAGTTTTGGTGCTGCTGAACTTGCAAATATTTTAAAGGAATTTGGAAATGGAGGGAAGACAGCTTGCGATGATAAATTGCATATTAAAAGTTCAGTCTCCTTCTGACACTACTGCATTTTACTAATGGGTAAGAATGATTACTCCCTTTGAAGTCAGTTGCTGCACTGCTCTGCCAATTTAGATTGCCATGTGATAGGTACATCCTGAGTTGTCAGCGAGTGATGATTTAAAAATGTTGTGAAATAATTTAACAAAATGTTTAATGAATATGCAAATGTCAGACAGGAAGATAAGTCATGTTTTCCTTCCCTGGTTTAAGTAAAAGAACAAATTATTGAAAATAGAGGCAGGAGTCAGCCACCTGTAAATTCACTTAGAAAGGAGGGTATAAGAGATGAAAATATTCTGTTCACTACTTCATTATAGGACATACTGCCAAAACCACCTTACCAACAGCCAAATCTATTCCTTTATCTATGAGATAAGAAAACCTTTGTGTCCTGGCCCTATATGGAAAGATGGATCAGCTTCTTCCGTGCTCAGTTCCCGTGGAGAGCATGTTTCAAGTAGGGAGCCCCACCAGGGCAGAAGCTGCAAGGTGTGCAGCCAGGGAGTGGGAGGCCACGGACCTGCCTTGCAAATGCACTGACCTGCTAGGATGATTTGGGGTTTGGCCACGTTTCTACGGGGATTGTTTTCTGAGGACAGTTTGAATCTCCTTCAGCCTCACCACGGGCTCCTAGCAGTGAATACCAGTGAAAACATACTACGTTTCATCACACAAGTCTAGCACAAACTACAAACCTATACACACCTATGAATGCCATCCATACTGAAGCCTGTGCTGCTACTTTGTCACAGCTATTGTCATCTTGGCTAAAAGTAAACTTTTAATTGCTTTTTTTGCTGTATGGATGTTCCCTTTATCTGTATGAGGCTTAAGACTACCTTGGGGCTGTTGCTGGAGAAGCAGTGGGCTGGGGGAGGTGAGGTTACAGAAGTAGGAAGGCATGCTGAATCCCTCTGGGATTACAGTGTTGCAGAGCATTCCCCATGACAAGCTTTTTTGTAATAGAGCAAATCCTTCTCTCCCTTAGTCGAAAGACAGACAGGCTTCCCTGGGGAACAAACTTCAGAAATGTCTCCCTCTTTCTGTCTTACTGTGGATTTTTCTGCAGGAGAAGAAATTGGATGTCATTTTTACTGCAACCTCTTACAGTCAGTTCTCCCACGGAGTTCAGTGAGAATTCAAACTCAGTAAAGGCACAAGGATCTGAGCAAGGAACTCACCACCGGTCACGCTGCAATCCCAGCAACAGCACAATCAAAGGGAAGGACTGATAATTTTGTCCAGTCCAACACTGACAAACTAAGGGAATGCAAGATACATATTTTGCCCCTTCAGATATTACGTGATGATAGTAGTTAGTTTCCAGATTAAGAATATAATAAAATAAATTGGCTTAGCAGCTGAAGTTTCCATTTTTTGTGAGGAAACACTAGTTCTTCACATCTGAAGGCAGAGTTAGGCTCTATTACCGAATGTAAAAGTAACAGAACAGGCAGAGGGCTTCGTGTTGAGATGTTTCACCAGGAAATTTGAAACAAACCCCGTCATGGAGAGTGATTTAATTATCTTAATGCCATTACATAACACTGAATCACAAATTAAGCCAAATCTGAAAATAGCAAAGTAAGAGTGTTCTGATACGGAACAATCATGTATAAATTGAAGATGAGTTTCCGAACAGTTTGTGAACTAGATTATTTGAATGGCAGATAAAGTCTGTGTGATGATCATTGCTGGGTTATAACAAAACAGCCTAAAACCAGAAGATTTGGGGTATATGATTTTACTTTTTAATTGCTTTTCCCACAAGGTGGTTCATGTATAGTTGGTATAAACTACACATTAATAATTGATGGATAGTAATCACGTAATATGTCATACTGTGCAATTTTTAAATGGACACAAGAAACAACTGAGATCTCTGCTTCAACAGGTATATATTTTTTCTTTCTTCCCTTCTTGATCTATACTTTTTTTTTAATCTCAGTGCTTTTCAAATAAATAAACAAGATTAAATACGATGACATGAATTTTAGAACAGTCTGAATCAGGGTAATAGCTGTAATCGGCATTAAATGCTTCGACTGGTAAGCAAAAGATGGATTATTGCCATGCATAAAAAGCAGCTAAACTCAAATGCAGCATTCCAGTATTAACATAAGCAGAAATGTAACCTGCCACACTCATATTTGTTATACTCTTGATTTCCATACATAGTAGTAAGCCCAACTTAAGAAGTAAAAGTGAGCACAGCTGAAATATATTAGCTCTGTTCTCCAGCTAAGAAAAGGAGAACTAGTGTTCAAAATTGAAACATATTACTTTGAACTGACTTTCTACCATGAAATAATACTGGCAACCAGAATTCATGAAAAAATTATTCATATGATAGACAAAAAATATATTCTTTGTATGGGACAGAAGGAATGGGAGAAGGCAGAGTATTCTGAAGATGATGTGGTATAATTGGAAAAAATAACACAGCAGAACACAATATTCTACAGGCAAATTGTCTGGCTACAAAGTACACACCAGAGAAACATTTGGATTATGGAGCAATAATGCCAACAGGCTCTCTACAGCAGAACTGCCTGGAAATGAGAATAATTAATTTGGTCAACTGAACAGTTAATATAATACCTGATACCTCCAGCAAAATCTTCCTGGTATATTCTTCACAGAGTAACAGAATCAGGCAAATTCATTTTTCTCTGGAAAAGGGAATCATTAAGATAAAAAAAAAAAATTTGTTGTTAAGATAAAATTAGTAAAATAATAAGCAATACATGTTTTGAATAGCTTGTGAATGGCTCAGTCTTTAATATTAACATTAAAATTAGAATGCTTAACTATTAGTTATACTTGCTCTCCCATCTTACAACATTTTAGCTGTATGGTTGTAACACCTTAGACCGGTACAGGTAGATAGGTACAATTTAGGGCATCCCTGCTCCATGCTTCATAGCGAAGTGTCAGGCCCAAATTACATTTGCTTTCCTTCACAAACATGTATTTTTAGAAAATTAGATTCTAATTATAAAATTTCATTCTCTGAGATCATTCCCAATATAGCAATCCAAGTCCACAGAAACGACCATAGCATGAGAAATATTGTACTAAACTCTTAACTAACCTTGTGTTTTAACTTTATCAGTTTGTGACAAACTTTTGAAAAATGCAATAGATGTTCATACAGGAATGACACAAAGCAGCCCAAGTATATTGATGAATAAGTACATCCATATACATCTCACCCTCTTTTTGGACCTGTAAAGAATTTTTCCAATTTTTTTTTCCTCTTTCAAGTCAATGGAGAAAACCGAAAAGTTCGAAGTTAATTATTTCTTTCCTACTGCATAAGTGCTAAATGAGAAAGTATACCTCATCCTGAAAAGCAGAGAAACATAATTTAATGATGGTTCTTTGGAAAGAAGTTTCTTAATGAGGAAGAGAGCACAGAAACTGAGATGCTGCTTGAATTGTGAATGAAATACTGTATTTTGTTTTTATCTTCCCTATTGATGGCTGTTCACAACCAGGTGCTGACTCCAACTTTTCTAATCTCTTCACAGCAGGAAAAAATAATCATGACCTAGCCATAATTCCTTTTTCACTCAGCAGTCAGTCATTGAAAAAAAGCTGTCATTCAATTTCTTTAGTGCAGCTAATAAACTAGAGAGATTTTTCCTTTCTTGGACTGTACAGGCAACCAGAGAGAGACCAACAATAGAGAAAAGGCCCTTAACAAAATGGAGCTGGGGAAACCCTATTCACACTGCTGACAAGCTACACGTTGAGTTTGCCATTTCCTTCTGCGAACCCTCCAGTCAAAGTATTTTTCAGTGCTTTATTTGAAAGCTGTCAATTAAAAAAAAAAAGTAAAATGAACAGGGCATATAAAATAGCACAAAATTCATGGCTGATTTTTAAATGAGCTTCCATTAATTTGACAGTTTTCTATGAATTACTTCCTGTTTTGTTCTTTTTTCCCATTTTTTTTTTCCTGAGTTGTCTTTTCTCCTGCAAACAACCTAATGTGGGAAGATGCCCTGAATGTCACTTGGTTGCTATGATAGCTTTCAGCAGATTGCCAGGTTAATGTCAAAATTGGTTTCCACATCGCTAAATATTCTAACAATTCTCCTCTTGGAAATCCTGTCCTTTGGGTTCTGAGGCAATCCAGAATGAACTATGTAACAGGCACAGGCCACAAAGCAACGAAGGTAATAAAATTCTATAATATCTTAATATTAGATGATTGACTAGAAAAGAATGAGAAGCTCAATGTGAGAGCAGGTGCTCTAGTTTAGATAGATAGCATTTTTGTGGTTCTGCAGCATGCTAAGCATCTCTTGGGACCAGAACCTTCACGAACAATTTTAAAACATAGTACACTGGATGTTACCAAGTGCTCAGTATAGGTAATTATTCCTGCTCTGCTTTCAAACAGTAACTATAGGTACTGGAGAACAGCTTTCCCAAGTTATTAATATGAGCAAGATAAAGATGCTTACATAGACTTCTCCCCTTTCATCCTGAACTCCCTGTTTCATATCTGTTTTGTTAAATACAGCCTTTGGTTAAATAGAGAAGTAATTATCAAAAGTGTCACAGGCATGCTAAAAATAATTTCTCAGCATACAATAGATGGGTAGGTAGGTTAATTTGCCTATTCAAGCTTTCTCCTACTTCCTTGGGGCTTTTTCATCTTGAGTGCATAACTGCTTAATTTGAAATGCATGTTTCCTTTCCTTCCATTTTTGGTTTCAACTGAAAAATCGGGTCATGGTGGTATTTATAATAAAGATAGATATGAAGCTTTGTACATCTTTAATCAGCTCTCTTTCTAAATTCAGCTGGTTAAAAAGAAGCATGAAGAAAACCTGAACATGTCCCGCTCTGAGTTCAGGTGAACAGAAATGTCGGTGCTTCTAGACTGATGGCAGTTTCAGCCTCTGAGCATGGCAGCTCAGCCGAGCTCTTAGTGCTTCATACATCTATAGTGATTCCCACTGATACTCTGCAAGGCAGCCAGATCAAACACAGCATTTGTGTTACTCCTTTCCAATACAAACACTCACTGCTAAATTTATGGTGCATGCCAGAAATATACCAACCAGGGAAGTGACATAAGCCTATTAAATTCTTACATTAACATGACTGTCTGATATGTTTGCTTGCACTCCCGACAAACCAAAGAGATAAAGTAACTCAAAGCAGATCAAACTACAACTGTTGGCAAAAGTTTCTGGGCTACAGTCATATAATGCTGCAAGTTCAGTTTATAGATAGGGACAAAACATGCTTGTGCCGGGCTGGAAAATTGGAATCGCAATGATATTTCCTTTTGGGGTTTTTTTGAGAGAAGTTAAAAAGATGTATTCTCCCTACTAAATTGCTTAGGTAATTTTCCTTGTACAGTCTCATATTAAAAATTTATGCAGAAGTGTAAGTCACTAATTATAGATCCTGAAATAGTTAGGTTCAAGGAAATGAAACTATTGATGCTGAAATAGGTTAAAGGGTACAGTGGACTTTCACACTCATTAGGATGAATAAGAATGCATCCTAAGAATAAACTTCAGTTCAAAATAATCAGAACACCTTCAAACTACTGCCTGGCAGGGACCCAGTAACACTATGCACTGGATAGCTAACCAGCAAACTTTTTATATATGTTTGAACCATCAACATCTAATTCTCAGTTGTCCATGAAATATTTATTTCTTCCTTTAAATCCAGACATAACAATAGCAGTTGTGAAGCAGACACTATCAAATTCAGAGCTGCTTAAATGGCAACTGCTGTATTAGTACTTGAAAAATAACTCAAACTTTCGTATTACCCCAGTGAAATCAACACTAATATCCCCGCAGTTCTAACAATAGGAGAGAATGCTGGAACAAGACAAGCGACTGTGTGTGGAGCACTGCAAAGCCTTGGATTCTCATATTAACTGGCTGAGAGTCAGTTTAGAAAACACAAAAGCAACGTTGGTATCTGATGAAACAGCCAGAAGAGATGGCAGAAAGAATATTTGTTTTGTTACCAGGAGAGCTTTTCTGCTGTCTGTGGGACTGAGGCACCTTCCAGAAATGGATTGGTTCCTAGCAACTATTAGGAAAACACTAATTAATGCAAACAGAATACTGGACTTTTCCCCCTTGTATGAAACACCTAGAAGTTTCAGTTTTTCCTTTTGGATGCAAAGCGTATGATTCATGTGTACGATTAATGTGTGCATGCCACCTCCAGATGCAAAGGGCAAAAGACCACTGGAGCCTAGACAGGGGGGGTGCTGGTCCAGCAGGGACAACAACTCTGTGCTGCAGGGGTATGTGGAGGCAAAAATGCAGAAGCAAGAATGAGGCGCCTTGCATCACCTCTGGCCGTCAAAATGGCCACATACTTCTTTCCAGCAGGGGCTTGGGACTGGCTTTCAAGTCTACACTGAGGCTTAAATTCACACCTCTGAACTGAAACACCTGAACTGCTCTAGGCAGAATTTGCCTTTGGATTGGATTACTGCAATGTACTGTACACAAAGTGGTGGTACAGTCTTGTCAGAAGTTACACGTGATGTCAATAGGTCATTTCTTAGGTTGGGCATGATGCTGGGAGGAAATTAAACTGATATCTCTTTGTCTACTCTGGCTAACTGTTATGAATGGACAAAAAAATAAGATTAGGGTGTTAATTTTAACCTCAAAACATTAAATGGCCCGAGAGCTACCTACTTCTACTGTTATAATTGAGAATGTCGGAGCTCAAGTCCACACATATAAAATAAGAAAAATGTTTTTTCATCCTCAAGTCTCATTAGCTTTGTCACTTCCTCTTCCACTGATCTAAAATTTTATTAACCTCCACGCTGCTGAATCTATTGCCTTACTCTGACCCACTAGTGAGAAAACAGAATGGTTTAGCATATTTTCTTCAGCTGAATTGCTAATTTAAACATATGCTGGGCAAGAGTTGGCTACAGGTATAGCCTATTTTTAGCAGCAGTTATTAAAAAATGCCAAAGAGGAGCTTAAATTGATCCTTAAGAAGATTTCTTTTGGAGAATGGATGGACCAAACATTCCCAAGAAATACATACACATAAAAGAAAATGGTTAGCCATTTACATGAGCATGTATTAAAGAAAAGATTCTAGTTCCTACACAAGGGTCCACAAGTCCTTGTACAGAACTACTAAGCTGGAGAAAATGGATAATTTTCATTGTACCATAACTCTTTTGCCTGACGCAAGTTCATTGCTTTGTGTTAGCTGAGATTTTGCCTCACCCAGATATCTGGAATCATTAGAAACAGTCCAGGATAAGTGTTTTTCCATGTAAATGTACAATTTATAGTATTTATATGCTAATTGAGAAAACCAAACATAAATTTGAATAGAAATAAATTTCAATAGCATTTCCATTACTAAACTATGAACTAGACCATTTTCCGCAGACAGCAAATCACTAGATTTTACTTCAGGAGTATTAATTTGGTCACTGAAGGACTCTTATTACTATAATAAAATACATAAAGCAATATCTATTAAATCAATAATTAAAAAATCATGTAAACTCTGGTTCTAGATATGTGAAAATTATACCAGAATTAGATTTAAAATTATGCTATGTATTGAGAATGTATATGTAATGTCACAAAGAACTCTTAGCGATTTAATTAAAGTCAGGTTTCCAGTCTTGTTATGGAGATTCACTGACATAAACCCTTGCACTCCCTCAGGAACCACAGAACCTCACAAAACTTCACAGAGGGCAGAAAGCCACTGACCAGCAGGGCTAAATGAAGGATTGGGCAAAGCTCAGAACTGCTGAAAAACCTAAAAAACTAGTTCTCCCTGAGGGAGAAGAAAGATACAGTTTTCCAGTCTGAAACTACTTCACTGAAGTTGGGTTTGGAGAAACTGGATTAATGCCATCGGTGTCGACACAGCAGCACCATCTTAGCAATATGCTAATTTGAGCTCTAAAACTGTATTTACAACAGTAATCCTCTAGGAATGAAGATGATGTAATGCCCATAAGTGAGGCGGAAATGGCAAGGAATGGTCTACATTATGAAGAATCAGCTTGAAATAGAGTTAATAACAGAGGATTTCAGTGTCTCCTGAATAGGAAATTCCTTAAATAATAACAATTAAAGTATGATTATAAATAAGGAGATACTTGCACAACGGTAATACAAACAGCCCAAGCTACAGCCCCTTGGCTGAGTGATGCACTTCAGGAATTAGCAGACTTCAGAGTGAGAACATCACTGATCCTTCTTCAGTTCTCCCACTGAAGCCTCCCAGGCCTTAGTGAAATCTGAGAGAAATAAAGGGGAGAAAAATATCAACTGAATTTGACCCCCACACACCTCTACACACACACCCCTTCATCCTCATCTTATCAGACAAAACTGTGCAAGTAACACCAGTGGAAAACTAACTTTGATAGGGTCAACATTTCACCTCAATATGTACTCTTAAAGAGCTGAGCAAATGCCTGGAGGCAAATTATTTTTGGAAAATTTGTTATTTTTCTCTTGCTCGCTCTCTCTCTTCTAGAACTACTACACCACGTTCTGCACTGTGCAGGTTGCCTGTATAATTCCTGCCTGTGGTCTGTTCACTTTCCCTGCCTCACTCCTGCCTTTTGTGGGAGAAATGCTCTGGTTTTGCAGTACGGGAGGAATCTGGAGCTTCAAAGACTACAGATCTTTAATGAGCAATTCACTATGAATTTTCTACATCTAAGCTATGCTTCGGCAGGACCCTTCTGGACACCCTTCCTCTGTAAATAGACAGACAACTTTAGGATGCAAACATTCATACATTAAAAAGGCAATTTACCAGAATATTACCTAATATTTACTATTTTGCAAATATTTGTCAGTGACATCATTCATGTTTAGTGAGATACTTAAAAACACATTTAGCTTAAACACAGCATACCTTTGTTAGGCCTTTTCAGGAACAGCTTAAACGTAACTCTCAGTTGAGGCGTCTGTCTTGAGAGATTTCTGAGCCTCTAGAGCCTTTAACGCAGCCTGTGAATACACGGCGCCAGCACGCAACACAGCCCAGCCGCTGTTGTGCACCATTCTTTGTATGCTCCTGGCAGGCATTTCTCACTTCACACCTCATCTTCATCTTGCTAGAGTGTCTGCCAAAAGTCAGAACATACCCATTACATAAAAAAGAGAAAACATCATATGATTTGGGCAGGGAATCAGAATGCAAATTCTTAGAGGTTGTTAAGCATGGCAAAGCTTAGGGCATGCAACTCTGGTTATATTTAAACTGTGGGTAACAGTGTAGTGCAGAGAAATCTATGCTAACTTTAAACATGCTATATATAAAGCTTTGGGTCCCTTTAAGCATTTTAAGTATATAAGATGACTTGAAATTAAAGCTCTAAACATCTATGGCAAGTTCTCCAAATTGCTGTTTCTGGTTTTATCAAGTAAAAAAAAATAAAAAAATTAATACACACCAGAACAGAGGAAAGATAGTTCTAGAGTCAGCATGGACAAACTATGACACTCATCTTTCAACTGAGACTGCCTGTATAATCTTGATCTCCAAGAGGCCTGATGTGCTGTTTCCCCCAAACATCAAGTCCTGAAGTGAATCCAAAGGATGCCACAGGTGAACTAGAACACCTCTCTTTACGGCTTCTCTAGAAACCTCTAATTAGCAGACTTGGAGACAGTACCAGAGACAGATGAGAAATCCCTCTGTGACTGTTAAAAGGGGGTAGGGGTGAGAGAAAGCATTCTGTAAACTTACTGTCTCTCCAATAATAACATTTCTTGTTGGAGGTAATGTATGTCATCAGGCCTGAAGCACTAGTGGACCATTGCATTGCTTGTGACAGGCTACTTACTGATTGTTGTCACTTCTGTGAGTCTTGGGACACTTAAAAGCTTGCCATTCAGTCTCTACCATTGGCTCAAAACATTTCTGTATGCCATGACTGTATGAAACTGCCATATAGGGCCAGGCCAGCACCTGGAGCTGATTTCCACTTCAGAGAACTATTTTTTTTATGATGCAACTCATGACTTGGAAGATGCTGGTGTTTCCATTTTCTGGAACAGATAATGTTTGCTACTCAAATTATGCTTCCGATATGGACACCGCCTAGGTTCCTCCTCCTATAACTCTGTCCCTGTCTTTTTTTGGTGTCTCTGGTATGACTATTGCTGTGAGCCTGTGCCTATAATCTTACTGGTTGCCCACCTTATGCTGGCAAAGAAAGGTTAAACAAATAACAGCGTGGTTACCTGAATACAGTACTTTTTTTTTTCCTAAAGTTTCTTTAACCTGGTGTGAGCCAGCTGAAATATTGTAGCTCTTTAAAGAAAAAAACCCTGATGTTGAGATATGTATAGTAATGATACCAAAGCCATCTGCAGAGGGGAATTAGTCCCAAGACTACAAAAGTTTCATAGACATAGTAGCCGTATAAGCAAGCAGAATACCATCTAGGTAGTCTTACTGTAAATATCTGAAATAGTAACTATTGTTACTATTAAGGAACCTTTTCAAAATAACTCCAAATGGACTGTCATACTTGCAAACAAAATTAAACAAATCACAAAGCCTATAACACCATTTACTTAAGGCATTTATGTTTTAATAAATGATGCCGCATTCAGCATCTGGCTTTCCAAACATATTTTATATGTATAAAGTATTCAAAGGTATATGAGGTTGCAGATTGACTAAATATTTTGAACATGTCATACTCAGTGATCCCTTCAGTGAATATTAATAGTTGAAGTGTCTTTAACTATTGTAAAGTCATCTTTAACTGTTGTTGCTACAGTTGTTATAATTTTGCTATGCGTCATGAAACAAAATGCTGCAGAAAAGCAATAGAAACATGTTTATCTGAAGAAATCGTTAAGGAGCACTGAAAACTAAGGCTATGTCTCCATAGTGTCCATCTGACCACCAGGTCAAAGACCAGGCAACAGCCTGAAGTAATCTCCGATCAGAAGTTTGGTGAAATCACTTCACCAGAAATCTCTAGTTGGCTGTCCATACACACTGGCATTACCTAGAAACGAGCTTGTCACAGGAGGGGCCCAGTGCTGTCTTACTGGTCCCTGTCAGCAATGTGATGCCACTAGAAGACGCTACAATTTACGTGATGAAGGACTTCTACAGCAAGCACAGCTGTGATTTGCCCAACCCATTTACACAGGGGATAAGTGGAAAAGGATAACACATACTTAACATTTTGCAAGTGGAGTTCCAGATTTAAGTCACAGCCTATATGCATGCACCAGTACGTCTAAACCATACAGATGTGAAATAAATTGGGGTATACACATAGTCTCGCAGGCTTACTTTCAAAAAGCTGCTTAGATGTGAGCAACTCTTTATCAAAGATACTCAGCTGTCCAAATTCAAATGTATATAAAGCTTGCAGTTTTCATGAATACCAAAACTCTTGATGCTTATTTCCTTGTTCCTTTCCTCCCTTCACTATTTGCCCCAAAACATTTAGGAAAAATATATTAAGATAAGCTATATGTAGTATAGGTGAGATTATTTACAAAAATAAGCATAATTTAAAAAGAAAGTGTAATCATGAAAACTGCTAACTTCACAAGACTTATGCACAGTCCCTCCTGCCTCCCAAGCAACTTGGAGGGTTTACATGGCTAGTTATATTGCATAGCTTGGCTCTGTTTGTAGATAACACTTCTCTAGAGATGAGGGACATATAATAAATGGCTTTGATCATAAAATTTTAAGTACTATTTCAAACAATTGGGCAGTGCTGTGAGGGTATCATGAAAGAAAAACTCCTAGAGTGAAGTAGCTGTTGCCATACAGTTTTCCAAACAAGAAAAAGCTGCTGCTTCTGTTTTTTGGATTCTTGCAGAGAGCAGCACACTGCTTTAGTTCTTGAATGCCAACAAAAGGAAAAGTAAAATTATTATATAAAAGTCTGTAGACTGGATACACACGATCATTAAAATGTTTAGCTCTTTCAAAGTCAGGCTTTTTAAAGAAGCCAATTTAAGAAACTGAATTCTGCAACTTGTTATTGCACAAGGTGTTGAAATGGAGCAGGGAAGAACTGAAGCATGAACAGGGAGGATGCTGAAGGTGACTTTAGGAAAAGCTGGAAAGGACTGAATTGCTATGCAGGGAACCTTGTTATCATTCCATTTCCTTATGCTGTACCAAGGACATTGTCAACAGACTATTGAGCAAGAGGACCAGAGTGATAGAAAAATTATGGTAGAGGAACACAATTACTTTGAAAATAACCACATTTTCAAGGTAATCATAGGCTGGTGGCAATACCATGAGCCTAGCTGGTTCTTTCCAGCCTGATGCAAGCAATTGACCTATTTATTTCTTAAGGCAGGGGAGGACAGGAGATGCAAACACTTCAGTCTGATGCAAAGGCAAAGTCACTTACAAGACAAGGGAGAAAGGATATTATGTAACAATAGGTTTTTCTATTTTTGTTCTGCTTTTCTGTGACATTATTTGATAACAAAAGTTCTCTAACAGAATTTGAGTAAAGCAGAATTCTAGAAAATGAAACGCAGTAATTCTGAGGTGCTGACTAGCCAGTCTGTGGATATTATATTGGGTGACAAAGCATCTTTCTCCAATATCTGCCTTACACACATCCGAGCCCAGACTTCACCTCCAAATTTATTGTTATTAACAGAACTTTCAAAGGAACAAGCACTTCTTTCTCACTGCACACTTTAAATTGTACTCTGTTGCAGTAGGGTCATATTACAGGGCTGTAAAGGTTAAAAAAAAAAAAAAAAAAGAGAGAGTCTTAAAGTTGAAAAATATTAAGTATTCCACCATTTTAAATTTCTCCTTATGTCACAAAGAAGGAATAATATTAGTCAAAATGAATATCTGCCCCACTAAAAACATGTTTTATTTATGAGACAGGATCTCTCATCATCATTTGGCACATTTTGAAAATCATTTAAGGAGGATGTGGGAAGACAGTAATCAAAATCTGGCAGATTGAGGTCTTCAGGCAAGGAGACAGGCTTTCTGTGTATTTCTTCAGTGACCAACTCAATGGGACCTCAAACATTACCACAGTACAAAATATAATGTTTTATTGCAGAATGATAAAATAGTGCTTATTCCCTGGTTTGACTCCTGTCTTTAATATGTTGTTAGAAATCCCTCTCATCAGGGAAAGCTAAATGTTTACTTTTTTCCCTTTTATCTTTATGTGAAATTGGAGCACTGAAACCATAGCTAGTATGACTGGTGTATATATATAAACTTATGACTATGATTTGTAGATGGAGGAACTACTTTCTCCCCTGCATTTTAGCATAAATCCATTGAGGTTATCAGAATTTATGTGCAAGTTACAAGGGGAAAAATAGAAATCTGAATCCCTTTTATGACAACAATAATCATGGTGAATTTGTTTTTATCACACTATTTGCATGCTCATCATGTGCTACAGTTTTCTATTCATATGTACCTTTCTGTTGTGTGAAAAGACTAACAGGAGAATACGTATATAGAAAATTTCCCAAATGCCTTGATGAATCCAGCAGAAAAGTCTTAATTGCTATTTAGCCATCCATAATGTGCTACTGTTGAGTAAAACGGAGGGCAAATTTGTCTCTTGCTCATCTGGTGGAAAAGGGGATTGCCTCAGTAAAGTTCTTGGAGCGAAACTTAGTTTAACCCTTACGTTTTGCAGTCTGCTTTGCAGACCAAAAAGAACTAAAAGTATCATGTGTTTTTCTAAGGATCACTGTTCTACTGTTATTGTACAGTGTGATTTTCTCAATAGCAAGCCTGATTCTGGGATGTCCTTCTCTCAAATGTACAAAAATATGCAAACCAAGCATGCCTGAACTCCTCTTCTGAAATGAGATCATGAATGCACAGAAGCCTTTCAGACAGTGAGAGAGTGTTTTTGATGGAATATGAGCTCAACTGTGAGTCTTATGAAAAGAAGTGCAAAAGTGCTAACTTTACAGTCTATGACTGATACACGACAGACGCAGCCATTCACAGAACTCAGGTTTCCTCTTTTCTCCTTTGATATTTGAAAGCATATGCATGGCCGCTGTTTTCAGAATAGCGTAGTTATTTTGTTTCCCTGACTTTGCAAAAGCTTTCTGCTTCTCAACTATGGGAACTGAAGCAAGGAGCTGTACTTCTTGTCAGTTGTTGGCAGATTTTTGCATAGCCTGTGCTCACTGCATTATTTCAGCTGTTACTCAAAATTAATCATTGTTAAACCAGATGAAGTCTTAGGGATATTTTTCCCTAGTCTAAGCAATGAAGACATGAGCAGAAATTCAGAAAAAAAACCCAAAGCAACTCCTTGATAATCTCAAAACACAGCGTTTTTAAGTACTCAAAAAAATGATTAAAGAATCAGGTTACCTGAGTTTGTCTGTGTTGATTACAGACTACAAACCTGGAAAACAAAGTTTCTCCTGGTGAAAGACATTTGTTGTTACCATGCCAATGGCACCCTCTTACCTACACATTTAAGTACTGTAACATTCAACTCAATGGGGTAGCTGCTTGAGAAATAAGTCTCATGGACCTGAGTAACCTATAGAGATGGCTAAAAATAGTGTTACCCCATCACAATTCAGGGTGATGGTGAGTTTCCTCTGTGAGCAGCAGAGCTAATGAAGTTTTCTTTCCTACATGCTCATCTCTCATGGTGGACTGATAGCTCTAACACTCTTGCTGAGATCTTTCTTCCAGGTGGATTCTCTGATGCTTAGTAATGTGCAAGCTCAAGCTGTAGCATTCATACAGTAGCAGCACTTCATAGGGATTCTGCCTCTGAACACCATCTATTTTCAAGAAACTTGTTTGACCATATTTTTTTAGACAGTTCCCTCTGACAAATCGGACTGAAATTAGCCAACAGGGAGAAAAACAGATTGGTAATTTCAAGACACAGACAGACATGCTCACAGATAATGGGAACTCATTGGTCTTGTTTCCTTCAGAACCCAGGCTAAAAACTGCAGAATGCAGGGCTATCCCTCTAACATAATGGAAAGCAATATCCAACATGCACTATTTCATTTTGTCTTGATTTTCACTCAGCAAAATACTGTGAGCTTGACTGTGCAAGCCAATTCCACAACAAAATGAGCAGCGACATACAGACATATGTCAGTGGCTACATACAAAAAATCCTGTGCTTTAAGATACCATTTGAAATATTAATTACTGTTAACGTACACACTTTTCCCATATCTGTCATATTAAAATATAGACTGTCTTTGTTTAGACAGGAAAATTGGTGGTTTTAGAATCACTTCCCTAACATAATTATTAATCAATGCCCATGAAATGTACATTTATGCAGTCCTTATGACTTATGTTGCTGAAACCAGTGCCAGCGTGTACCTAAATATACAGATTTAGTTACTGATGCTGCTTTAAGATCTTTTAAATGTTTAAAGTTCTTTTTTTTTTTTTTTTTTTTTTAAATCCAGCTGCTCAAGTGAGCCTTTTGCTTCAATTCCATAGGCATTTGACTCTGTCCTAATGAATGAGGAAGACTTTGAGGAAGTCTTCCGGAAGAGGGTTCCAGGCAGGATGACTCTGGCTATCTACTTATCAGTTGACAGTTTTTGGAAGCAAGATGACCAGAAGCCCTTTAAGGGTTTGTTTTTTCTCCTTTCTGAGGAGAAGATGTGCTTGTCATTTGTCAGCTGTAATAAAAAAAAAAAAAAAAAGTAAAAACATCCTGTGCAGGGAGCATACAGCCCGTGTGCTGCAAAGTAGTATTGCTCCCCACATGTTTTGGAAACCGAGTCTAGAAACAAAGTGGCCAATTTTTAGAGTTCTTCAGTATGCATTTAGGTACCTAGTTAATACCTTTCAAGTCTGACTCCAATGTGCTTTGGCTACAAGAGCCTGAAGTAATAGAGGCTCCTTTTAGTAATAACATTTGGTAGCAGTCCAGGAGACAAAGTGATCCTACACCACATCCCCTCTTCACAGTCCCTATATTACATTAGAGAACATTCATCCTCAACATTTAGCATCCACAAAATGAAGTCAGAACCCCTCATCAAGCTTAATGTGACTAGAGAAACTTGCTCATTATAACTGAGATTACTGCAGTTTGAAGTTCCTATATTCACATACAGCTCACCTACTAACATCTTCAAATAAGCTAAGCAGACCTAGACAGACTTCTTCCTCTCATGTACATACTCAGAAGTGCAGCCAGGTGATCAACTTCCACTAGATGTAAGCTGAGGACCCATCCAGGTAGCAGTTCTTATCCTGGGTTTCTGGGCATCAGCAAACACAGCAAAGACTTGGGCTCTTCAGCTTGTTTGACAGAACTCTAAACCTTACTTCATATAGCTGTGACCCAGGTAACCAGTACCTACACTTAAATTCAAGTCATCAACCAATGGAGATCAGAGCTCCCATCCTAGTCTGAAATGATCATGAGAGACGTAGCAAAATCTTCGTCCTTACAGCCCCTTCTGCTTTAAATTCCTAATCCTTACTTAGTGCTAACACTAGCCATTGGCAAAGCTGTGGCACCAGCATTGGAGGAAAACAAAGACAGGGACCTGGCTAACTCGAGCTGTCAATCCTAGTCTCTCAACCAGACAGAATTAAGGAGAAAATAGCAAAAGTCTTCAATCTTTCTCTTCTGAAAATAACTTTCAATCAAATTTAGTTCGAAATAGAAACACAGTCACCCCTTTCATCGAAACTAAATGCAAGCTCTGAAACTGTGCCGACACCAGCCCTCATGCTGGGTCTCTGAGTCCACCTAGGATTAGGCTACTTGTTCCTTCATTTCTGAAAGCCAAACCCTAACCCAAACCCTAGCAACACATATTTCTAGGTGATCAGTTGCTACAGTAAAATTGTGACATAACGCACAGGCTCATACCCTGGTTTATTCTGGGCTACAAGAACACATAAGATTCACTTACAACCTAGGAAAGTCTTTTTTTTTTTTTTCCTGAATCTTAACTCTAACAGTACCCATAACAACAGCTAGTCATACAATCAATACCTCCACTAAATTGGGTGTAGACCTAGATCCTGCTGGCACCATCCCTAAATTTAAGAGAGAGCATAATCCAGTGGAACTAGATTTCTTAACCCACTTTCACAAAATACCTAGCCCTAGCGCAAACTCCAGACATGAAACACTGAAGGGGGCCAACAGCTGTAGCAAACCCAAAGGCAGGATCCATGGTGACACCATCTACTCATCCAGCACAGAATGCAGTGCATGATCTAGCCAGAGTCCTGTGCCACCTATCTTTATGTTGTGAAACTCTAACCATAACAATAAAAAGTCAGCTAATATCAGCAGTAAAGCTAAGCACAAATTACAGATGCATGCTTACACAGCTTAGTCAGAAGTCTGAGACGCAGAGAATGCAACAAAGGCTACAGTTTTTAGCCCTCCTTTTCTGAAACCCCATTCTAAGCCCCAACTTTAAAGCTAAGCAAAGACATTATACAGGAGACAATTTTATGAAAGAGTGTAGACACAAACAAAACATTCTGACGTCTTCCCTGCAAAAATGCTCTCTGCATGATCCATTGTCATTCCATAGACATAACTTCCATTCAGTTCAGGAGTTTTCCATCTGTACAAATGTATTTTTCTTGGCTAAAACAAGGCACAAGCCTTGTAAATGAAAATGAATGTGGATAATTCTAAGTAAGATAGCTATAAGAGTAAGATAGCTATAGTTAATTGAACATAAAATTAACTTGAAGATGGTGCCAAACTTGTCAATCATTGGAAATCCAGAGAATAAAATTATGTTTTGTTACATTAATTAGATAACATATGCCCTAAGTTTTAGTCTAATCCTCTTTCAGCACCATGCATTGCAGTATTGTCAAACGAAATAGTTTTAAAAGTAGCACCATCTGTGTTATCAGCAGGGAAAAAGGCATTTGCAAGTTTTCACAGCCCCTTAATGGATCTGCTCTGCTCTTGACCTTGACACTTCAGTCTATGCCACCATCCTAAACTTGGCTCACAATTTTGGATTATGTTTCAAATTGCATGCAGTTATATAAAAGCTCAAATGTGTTATCTTTCAATTTTAAGTGATTGCGCATCAAGTTGTACCAGACCATGTCAGTTTGATGGTTGCATGAAGGGAATTACGGCATTTCAGAAGTGCTGCCAAAACCATAAGTTGATAAAACACCTAAACTAAAAATCTATAAATCATCTCTTAATAATTATGTACTTTTAGTTCTACTGCTGAATTATCTGTCCATGTCAGAACCAAAAACTTCCTTATTGGATTGTTGCTTCTGTTGTGAAAAACAGTCAATATTATAAAATAAAAAACCCAGTCCTATCTTGAGGCCTATCCAAAATAGGACAAGAAAGCATAAACCCATAGCATTCCAAACTTCCACCATCCTTTCTAACTTTTTCTTTCAAACTTCCACTAGCTTTGGCAGAAGACTGGCACATCTGGAGAAGTGGAATGAAGCATGATAAAGTATCAGGTGAAGATAGTGGCACCTCTAATGCATTCCAGTTTTAAGTGTCATACTCCACACATTTTCCCTTCAGCCAAACCTAGGAACATGGTAGTGTCTTTGCTCCTGAGTGTGGGTATTCAAGTGGGAGGCATGCGAAAGACCTGGTACATGCTATTCCTGCCTGGACATTGGCTTTCTTTGGAAAGGAAGGAGCTGCAGCGTGGTCAAACAGGTCCCCTACTCTGCTATCAGGAGATCCACAGGGCACAGAGCAGGTGCAACTACTTAGAAGTCATTTAAAGAAAAATGCCAGATCTGTCACTTTGAGATTTTTAACCTACATTGTTACAACTTCCTCCAGTTTACATTTTTTGTTCAAGTTTGTTTTTACATGACAATGTCATGAAAAGGCAAGGGATAGCTTTAACAACCTGAAATCCTCTCTCCACCCAACAGGTGCTATGCTAGAAGTGGCACAGGAAAGGTTCTCCACCAGCAAGTGTTAAGACTCTTCCCAGAAGAGTGGAGCTCGTGTTTCATTGGCATCCACTCAGTGCTAGCTGGTCAGACTGCCAGCACAAAGGCTTGAGGAAACTCTTAACGCCTCCACATGTTAATTTCTAAAGTTAATAAGCATGCAGTTTTATACCCCAAATTATTTTCAACTATATATTCCAGTTCCTATTTATCATGGGAACCTGCATCCCTGTTTTTTTATATTGCTTAAACAATAGTGGTAGCTTTTATATACTGTATATATTTAGAAAAAGTAATATAAAATTGGAAAAATATCAGGTAATATTAGGACTTCAGGATCACGGTCTACTAAGAATAGCTCTATTCTTACCAGCATGCTTTGCTTCCATAGTAATGGCATCCACTTTTTTTTTTTTTTTTTATTAAATCATATCTGCTACTCCACCTCTAAGCTTGGGTTCCATGGGACTTTGAACAAGTCATGATATTTCTATGGCCTTCAACTGGAGTTGAAGTACTTGCAGCCAGCATAATAAATAAGTACATAATAAAAAATAAACACAGTAAATACATTCCTGCAAGTAAAAAGGATGCATTCCCTGAAGTAAAGTGAAGTAGCATCTTATCTGAGAGAAGCTATCTCAGAAGTGATGTAAAAGAGGAAATTTTTAGGATTAAACTATTTGTCAGCTACTTTAGATGTTGTAGGGTTGCCCAGAGAAAGTAGAGAATTTTGAGGTATTAGTCTTGGACATGGTAGACCTAGATAAGATTCCAGTTCTACCAGACTTGTGTGACAAGAGTAAAGTCACTGATTTCGTATGACTCATTTCCTTATTTTAAAGCATAAAGTGCTCCAGATCCCTCATTCTCTTACATCTACTTTTTATACCCATTAAAGCCTCATTAAGGCAGCCTCATTCACAGGTCTCATGCTTCAGAGAGTAAATGCTTTGGATTGTCTCTTACTTGTCTCTGTAATTACATATAACCAGTATTGGGTGGGATTTCTGCTTCATGATGCAAATATTAGGGAAAAATCTTCTGGTTCTCCTCACCCAGTTGTCCCTGGCCTAGGGAACAGAGCCACTGCACTAAAATAAGTCATCCTTCACATAGCCTGTTGTGGTGTCCCAGAAGCGGAGAATTCACCGAAAAACTGATCCTGGATTTCCAATGTTCATGTAACATATTGCTGACCCTTCTCTCAATGTACATAATTCCTTCTGACAGCAGCACGGCCCCTTGGCAAAAACAGTAATGGATGTATGGTGCCTTTCAGCTTGGCTTGCCAGCACCTGAAACACAGCAATGCAAAGCCTAGGTATGCTTTAAGTGTGACTTCTTTAATATATGCATCTCACCAAGCATAGAAAAGTAAAGTCCACTCTCTCACATAAATATTTTGCCCCAAAAGTACATGGGAAGACCTCTTCCATAAATACCTCCCTAGCACAAGCAAACAATTTCCAGGAAGCAACACTGCCTACATCTTCAAAGTACATCTTCAAAAGACTATGTCTGCTCACTCACTAGGAGGACTGAAAAAGGAAGATCTGTACCTGCACTAACTTATGTTACTATAGCAATTTTAACACAGAGGCTCCCATCTTGTGACCTGAAGCCACTTAGTGTCTACAGAGAGTGGACAGTCCGTGATACTGGATCTCTTCCTAGTTTCCAGCTGTTATTCCACATTAAAGAGATCTGAAAAACAGGCTAAATGCTTTTCCATGTAAGCAACTGCAGTGGAGCAGATTGACTGGGAGGTCTCAACAGGACAATTCCTTATAATGCAAAACAAACTGTTAAACAATTTGGAAATGCCTATATCAGCACAATCTGAGGCTTTCACAGTAATTCATTATAAAAGACATGGAGAGCAAATAAATTCAACTTTAGGTGCAGCATGCATTATTATGTAGTCCGGGTGTGGACAGTCATATCTGGCAGATACTATGGCACTGATATTTCAAACAGAAGTTGTCAAAGGTACAAAGGGTTTTGGGTGTAAAGCCTACAGCTACTTCTGCATTACATTGGCTCCCAAGGCAGCATTAGGGACTTTCATAAAAAAACTCTTGGTAAAACAGAACACCAAAAGGAAAAGAGATGAATCTAATGCATTGTTTATAGGGCCTTTTGTAAATGAACAGGAAAGTGCCCTCCCTCCCCACAAATTAGTCGTTATATTTACCTGATAACATCTCTGTAAAGATCCTATTCCTGACTGAGGTTCTACCGTCCTTTGGATTTTTAAGACACTATAACCAATATTTGGTTGCGTTTTGCAATAAAATACGCAATTTATGAAACAAAATCCTTGTAGTGATCTACACAACATTTTCTGATCTTTTTAAAGCATGTTTTCTTTTATTTTCTGTATTTTGAAGCTGGCTTTTTCCATCCAGATGGCATTTGCAAATTAAAAATAAGGCTAGCAACAAACTCCACAAGCTTATTTCTGAGCTAGAGCAAACAAATGCAAGAATTGAATTGATAAAGTGACTCAATATTTTCACCCACTTACTCAGTTTTCCCTTGGAATGAAACAGAAGATTTCAAAGTGTTGTCAGTGTCTGAGCCTGACCTGGAAGACTGCTTTGTGTTAAGTTTTGTGCTAGCTTTCTTTAAGGGTGTGAATTTTTGCCCTTAAGAATTAGTATGCATGGAGATAATCTAGGTATTGTGTTGGCCTTGCAATCAGGTGGCAGGCAGACAGATGGGACACAATTATGCAGTAAAATGAATGGAAGATAGATTGTCATTCTTCATTACAAATTTAGATGCTCCTGTCAGCTTAAATCACAACTCAGTATAGAGAGTATGTTCACAACAGCTTATGAGAGATACAGTTGTGTGATTCCTACTCACAGTGATAGGAAATGCCTTGTTAAATTCACACCTACTTTTGAACAGTTACTGACCCAGATGATGGGTTCCAGCACAAAGACAGCATCACTGAGCCATATGGTGGTACTGCTCAACATATTTCGTTAGTCACCATCCAGGAAGGAGAACTAGCTCAGGGAAGCAGATGCTTCAAGCTGGTATTGTGGTAAGAATACAATGCTAGGCACTGTGCAGATCGCCAGAGGTGATACCATCTCATAGCAGCATTTCTATATCTATATCTACCCTTTTAGACTATCCTCACTCTTATTTCTTCCTAGCCACTTCACATACCCAGGGCAAGCAGAGTATCTGAGATGCAGCAGAAGAATCTTGGGACAGCAAATATGACAGTTCTGAAGTGAGACTGATTTTACTGCAGCTCCTCCATGCATTATTTTTGTCTTACTTATGCCTTCTAAACAGTACTAAAGAGGCACTTACTGCATGGTGCATAGACTATGCAATATCCACTGTACAGAGATCTCCCGATTCATTCACTAGCTTCTGCTAGGTATAGACATGACCACTGCGACGGAAAGGTTGTCATGGAGACACAGAGGAAGAAAATGACAGTTAAACTCTGACAAGCGACCTGAAAGAAACCAAAGTGAATTTGTCTCACCTCTGGCATACACTAGATTGCTGTCCTCTCTTCACATTTCCTTTTAGTGAGTACACTGACACATTCATGCTGAAATCATTGCAGGTATAGGGACGCAGCTGTTTTGCTGAGCCAAGTTTCCCCATTGCCTAATCCTAACAGTCACCTCAACTTCTACAAGTTTCATTAAAATCAAAAGTTGCACAGAGGCTTGTAGCACCAGGAACCCAAGGGAAAGCATGTTTATGCAGGCACTCATCTATCCCTCCTGACAAGACACCCATATTCAGATGCCTGCAGAACCACAGCAAAAGCTGGCAGATAAGAACTACACACAGGGAAGAAAGCTCAGTTCCCTCTGAGAGCAGCTAGACACTTCCAATCTGAATATTTTCTATTGCTTTTCCCTATTAAAAACAAACAAAACTGTGGTTCCATCTGGGAAGATGGCTCAGGGTGTTAAATACAGAGACCTGGGAACCAGACCCTGAGCCTGTGCCACACTGCCAGGAGGATGAGTTAGCTCTATACTCAGGTTGCCAAACAGGAGTGCCTCTCCTGGGTACCATGATTACTTCTGTAATGCCTCTAAGGAGCCAGAATTTAACAGGTTTGGTCAACAGCCGTCTGAATCACCATCATGACAGCATAGTTTTGAGGTCAGAGTAAGGCACAAAGGAGTTTGTGTATATATGGCCTTTAAGGTTGTCCCTGATAAATGGTGCAAGTTCCATGTGAAACTTTTATTCCTTTCTCACCATAACAAACCCCAGTGTAGCCTCCACATTAGAGGCCAAGCACTCTTAGGAACATAATCTACAAATTCTTCATGACATGAGCCCAAACATATTGTGTAAATATATTGTTCAGAAGCCATAAGACAGGGGTAAATCGAAGACTTAATGAAGCCAATGGAAAAACTCCTCTTGCCTTCATCCACTGGCATTTAGCTCATAATCTGATCACCCCTGTCACACTTTAGACTGCCACCAGATTATTAAGGTGTGAAGTCAGCTGAGATCTTAAGGCATCTCCCTCTCTACAGAAATTCAGCATTCAGAAGTCTCCTTTCTCCCCTACCTCTAATGAAATTTTTACCACTTAAAGGTCTCAAGCATCCTTTTGCTGAAATATCAGCTAAATCCAGGCTTCTAATATTACTTTGTCAGCTTCTATTTTCAAATTCTTTATTTCCTTCCCCTTCAGCTCTCCTGCTGTTAGTTCCATTTCCTGGGATAGCTTTAAAGACATGCCCATAGTCTGTTTTCTGCTTCATTAAATTTAGCCAATTAGAATGTGACTACAAGAGATTTGCGGTATCTTGGGATATGATAGTTTAATGCCTCAATTACCTCTCTGACTGACCAATTCCATGTACTAAGATTGTCAGAATCACTGTAGAGACACAAGCAAAAGCTCTGCCAAAAATCTGACAGACTGATTGTTTACACATTTTTAGAAACACGTTTGTCATGGGGCCTCAGCATGAAGATCTCATGAATCTTGACTGAGGCCCAAAGGGAGCTCCTGCTGCCTTTGCTTCTCCACAAAACAAATACGAATGCTTCATATTTGTGGATGCATCTCTATTTCAATAAATGCAGGTTTGAGGTAGCTGAACTATTGTATTACTTTCAAAAGGTAATTGCAAGCTCTCTGCACTAAGCATCAATAAGAGATCACTACCCATTTTGATGAGAACCAAAATTTCTCAAACACTCCCACTGGGCGATCTGCCCACATTTACAACTACCACACTTCCCTGTTGTCACCAAGATATAGTATAGGATGCCTTACAGGCATGCTATTCTCATTTGTGATCTCCAGAGATCCTATAAGCTTAACACAGGGGCTAGTCAATGGCTGGATGCAAGACTCGCAGGACAAATCCTGTCTGCAGCAATAATTAAAGCTGGGGATTCGGTCAGTAAGGCATTTCTTTCATTCTTCCCCAGAATAGCCTGCAAACTTCGCCGTATCGCCTGGCAGGGTACCTGTCAGTCACACAGCCAACCAAGCGACTGCATAGGAATACATACCATCAGGAAACTATTTAGGTCTCTAATGGTATTTAATCTAATAAACACTCCGTTCATTTTGAGGAAAGCACAACTTAGCACTGAACAGCTAAAACAGAAGGGATAGCACTACTTACTAAATCAAAACACTGACTGTAACATCCTAGGTTTTCCTCCTCAGTCTCTGAACCAGATTGAAATGTTTTGCTTGCAAAAGTTGACGAAATCATAGCTCCAGATGGGATAGCTACCAGTTGCTGTATCATAAAAAAAAATCCAGAACTTCATGCAGCTGTTTGAGAAACTCGTACTAAAAAAAAGCTTTCTTCTGGATACTCTAATAAGGAGACAAAATATTTAATTTCGTGTGAATTTACATTATGATCAAACTAAAAAAATCCCCCGGGGAAATCCTAGCTATATTGACATCGATAGCAAGTTTCGCACTGACTTAAATGGGCAGCACATCAATCTCTATGTAGAAATGGTATATAGAAAGATCACACTGAGTTGGCCCCCCTAAGCTGAGGCTCTGTTTTAGATTTTTAACTGCCCGTTTTTCCCTGATATCTAAATACCTCTGAATTGCACCAGAGTTCCAGTGTGTTTGTCCTTTTCACACTTGTTTGAGTTAAGAAAATAGTCCTTTTACAGATGATGGTCAGAAAGAAGAAGCGACTTGCCAGCAATCTTACAGGATCTGTAATGGTTTCTGACAGCAAGGAATTGAAGGCACATCTCAAATCCTGTGCAAGGAACCTAACCACCATCTTGTTTTGTATCACCATATTCAAAGCCTTTCACAGATAAGGAGTCACGCATTCTTTCTGGTTTCTGGACTCTCAAATATTAATAAAAGTGTTTTAATAACTTTTGTTTGAAGAGTGTGATAAAAATTGATTAAAAGTGTATTTACTTCTAGATTCAGCAGAAGAGAGATGATATAATGCCATTTTCCAAAATTGTTGAGGAAGAGAAGCAACGAAGATTTAGTTTCACAGAAAAAAGTTTAGTGAAAAATCAAACAAAACTCAAGCAGAAAAATAATTTATCAGCTTATCCCCCTAACGAGGAAAGAAAAGAGACGGAAATGCACATTTTCAGCAGCATAAGGGTATTAGCTAGAGCACATTAAGTAATCAGCTGACGATGGTGATATGTTGATTTAGCTTCTTCTCTATGAATGAGTTTTGCATTGCAAAGCAGGCTTGTAAAATTTAACAGTGTTTTCACACCATTAAATTTGTTCTTGTTATGTTAAGTACCTCAAAATGAGCTGGGCTGACTGGACTTTGCTCTAATGCTATTGCACACTGGCAAAATAAAAGGGGAGATTTTCAAAGACAAATGCAAGTTAGACATCCAGCTCCTGACTTTCAGGATGACTTTCAACAGGAGCCAAATATTTAGTTACTATTTATGCTTTCCAGATGCTTCTCCAAAGCTTTTGTTTCTTTAACAGCAACAGTAAAACAAAAAATCCATCATCTCTCTTTTCAGGAGAAAGAAAATGTAACATGTGCAGTAAAGCCTGGCTAAAAGATACTCTCCTGCAGCATGGTAGCTCTCGCTGCCTGCCTCCAGAAGCAGTCAGAGACGTTACCGTGGCTGAGCAGGACCAGCGAGACGCATTGCTATTCCAGACTCCTCCTCAGCTGCCTGCCCTGTTGCTCACTTTTGCGCCAGCAGAACATCACATATAATCACACCCTAGTGTTCTCCTGCCACAGTGATCAAGTTAAAAAAACCCACGAACATTAAAAACATTTATGACTATCCAATTATTCAGAAAGATTTGCATTAGAAGGCAACTTCATATAGATGCACATGACAGCACACCTGAGAGGAAAGGTGCCTCCAATAGGTAACAAGCAGATGGACATGCTGGAAAATACCCTCTTCAGCTGGCTCAGGAAGCAGCACACTCAAAACACAGCTTTATTTCTGCACAGCTGCCTCCAACCAGAGGCACCATCTGTTCCAGGAGCTCCGACTCCAGACCAGGCCGTAGTCAAAGCTGAGCACAAAGCGGCCAGACGCAGCCTCCAAGGTGAAAGCTAGAGAGCATGACTCTCCCCCCCCGCCCCTCCCATCCCCCCTCCAAATTCCCTGCCTCCTTCATCTACAGCTCCTGCACCTTCAATACGCTAGGACACAACAACCTCCATGACAAGATAAAGGTAAATTCGCAGTTCTCCTTTGGAACAGCTTGCCAGCATGCTTGTTGCAATAAAATTTATGCTTTTTTGTACTTACTACCTGCACCTACTTGTATTTTTCACTTCAGAACCATTTGGTCTTTTTATGTGGCGATTTAAAAAAAGCCTGCTATGCGTTTTACATTGTGGCGGCATGATTCTTCACGTTATAATACAAAAGAAAAAAAATTTCCAAAAAGTTCTATTAATAAAAATCTTCACAACTAATACAACTGATCACATAACTTCCCTAATATTCAGAAACAAAGCCAGCCTTAGCTTGGTCTCAACTAAGATTTGGAAGCATGTCTGTAAATGATCTAAGTAACAGCAAATTCAGCTGTTTCCCTATCCCTGGAAGTCCATTCTGTAAAGTTGTCAAACTGCCCAATCTCAAGACCAAGAGTCATGCTTTATGAATAACTTCTGATTGCTCCTCCCTCCCAAACAAATACCTCAACCATGTTCCCATCCATCTCCCTGCACAGCAACATCTCCTCAAAACAGGACATCTGGCCTAGAAAAATACGACGGGGAAGCGTTCAAACCTGACTACATGGACTGCGCGAGCCAAAAGCCAGCCCCAATTACAAGTGTATTAGAGCTTCACTCTTAGACTGAGCAAATGGACACAAAGACTACGATATATTTCCATTGTAATCCATTATCACCACACACCCCGAAACACAATTCTTGGCTGTATCAAAATATATCTGTCTTTGGCTCTCAGAACAGGGGCAAAAATATAAAATGTTTTCATCTGCAAAATACTTTAACTGAAATGTAAACAAAAAACAAACAAACAAACCAAAAAAAACCCAAAAACCATGTTAAAAGCAACCCACCACTAGAATCAGGGAACTTGTCATAGATGTATTTTTTGTATTCTTTCAATGATATACTAATTTTATACCATGAACATGAAAATAAACTCAAAGTGCGAGTATGGCAATTAGATTTCACAGTGAAAAAGTTCATAGAACTGTTAAACATCAAATGATTTGATTCAGTTTCATAGGATTCCCCAAATCCCAAAGATGATAATCCAAACAAAATTCTCATAATAAAAATTACCCATGAATTGGCTCATTTAATTCTATAATTTGCCTGCCATGCATCTGTAATAATTTTTCCCATTGGGTCATGTTAGTTTAATGGTTTTGGTTACACAAATTAGAAAAGATGCAAGTTATTCTGAGCACGCCACTTGGAGATTTCAGAGACCATAGCTAGGTTTTTGCATCCTTTATGCCTATTCTCCTACTCCTGCTTTGTCAAAGGCATTGTATCCTCCTTGCTACAGAATTTATTAAAAATTAGCATGGAAAATAAGGGGAAGAAAAGCTTTATATTAAGAAGGCAATAAGCTCAAACTGCCCACAGTAGATCCTGGAGCTGCTCCCGCTGAGCCCGATGGCAAATGCCTCCAACGTGCCTCCTGTATGATTCCTCCTCTGACACCGACAGCAGCAGCAGTCACTGCACTTTATTTCCATAAAGACGGAGCACATTGGCTTTCTCTTGGCCATGCTGAGGGATACATACTGCTTAGGTCTTCATCTCCTTCATAAGAGATGCAGCAGGTGGGGCATAGAGTGCTCCTAACCATTTTCTGTGGTGCAATGAGGAGAAACCTCAGCAAAACAAGCAGCCACCAAGAGCATTGGTGGGAAAGATGAAGCCTCAGTAACGTGCCCAGCAGTTAACTGCAGTGCCTTCACATTTGCTTTCCTCCTCTTGGCAGGGTTTGGATTTATGGCTGAACACAAGGATACTCCATCAGGTCACCAGACAATAGCCTCAGATGTAGAGAGCTGGCATAAATGAAGTTAGGTGGCTCTAATTTAAAGGCTTCTTGAGCCCAATGTGTAATCCATTCTGTTTCCTTTTGAGTATACCAAATTTTTGTCCAGGAAACCAGTCTCAGTTTAGAACCAAGAGGATATCTGTACAGAAGGCCCTTCTGAAATTAATAGAAAGCTATTCCTCTCAAAGGGAAAAGTAAAAAGACAGCTTTTTAAGTAGCCCAGTGAAGTATCTGTACATCTATTTCTCTTCAGAATCAAGAGTAATGCATATAAAGACAAACTGTGAATCTTTTTTTTTTTTTTTTTTTAAAAAAGAAGTGAGAATTGGTAAGCTAACTCCTCACAGCCTTCAGATGAAAAGTTGTTCCCCCCTCTGAAGTCTTTTCCTATTAGTATTAACTTCTTCAATCAATACAGTGAAAAAGCAATCATACTGCTTCAACTGTTTTATAAATGCTATAGTTCAGTGGCAAACAATGGGAAGATGAAAGCCTTCTCAGAAAAGAAAAAAAGAAAACTAGACCTTGCCCGCAACAGTGACGGAATTTGTAATGTAGACTGGCTGTCATTAAATTCTTTTATTACCAGACTGAGATCAGTTGACTCCACCTCATTTTACACATACATTGTTTTTCATTTCTGTTGTCTGTGGGTATGTGGCTAATTTCTGAAAAGATGGCATTATTTACTAGTCAGACACTGCTATATGTAGCACAGCTGTAAAATAGGAAGGGAAGAACTTCCTCTCACATAGACAACTGAACCACCGAATTATTTTGTAGTCTTGAAGGTTAGACAGACATTATACAATAACCTTAAGACAATATTTTTCCTCAATATTGCAGAACCAGTTGTAAGCATACAACAGCCAGGAAGGAGAGCTAAAACACCACCTGAGAGTTTGACACTCATTTCAGGACAGCCTTACACTGTATTGCCCAAAGAAGGAAAAGGATAATGCTGTGCTACAGTAGGTTAGTATCAGCACCTCACCCAGTGGTCTTCCTGAAGCAGAGGAGTGTTCAAATGAGTAAGATTTAGGCAAATTAGGACAGCAGAATCAGGCCTACAGAAGGATGCAAAGAAAATTATTACAAGGTTGTATTTCAAAGATATTATCATTTCATGTACAACCAACAAGGAAATTTAGTGTCCATAGAGTCGACATAAAAAAAAGTTGCTACAAATGTGTGAATCACTGCTGCCAACCAGCAATTTTGATGGAAGATACAGCAAGAGCAATCCAAGATAGTCAGTCTGAGTTAATTGTTGTGGGTGCGTAAAAACTGAGCCAGCTGTCCTATTTGTTAACTACAGGATGCAATAGCCGACTGATTATTCAGATTGTTTTGAAATAATTCCTCATATTTCTACAAACAAATAATAACAAAAAGACAGCATTATTATTATGCAAATCAGACGACAAAACCTAAGCTATTTTTCCTTACATAAGATACTTCCCCAGCCTACTCAAAAGCAGAATAAACCCATTTATAAAAAAGAAAAAAAAGTAAATTAAGGAAATTGCTTTTCTCAGATAAAAACAGCATACAACACAAGTGACTTGCTGGAGGGCTGTCAGCGCTTATTCTTACTGGTTATATCAGTTTGTTTACCTGGTTAGGACTGTAAATTAGAGCACAGCTTCTACACAAGAAAGTGAGGTTTTGAAGCAATTTCCCAGTAAAGCAAGTAACCTAATTAGTTTGAAGATGAAGTCTGATAAATTTATGAATGAGATTAGAGGCCACAACTTCCCACAATAATGAGGAGCTGGATTTAATAACACAAGAATCCCGTTTCAGTCCTGTGCCTCTAGGTAGGGTACTAGCTTCTTGCCATGTGTTTGTAGGGTGCCATGGTGGCTGCTCAGCACTTCCACAAAAGTCATTGGAAATGATAATAATGCTGGTTTACACTAGGCTAACTAAAAGAATGGTAGGCCCTTTTTGGAGAGCTGGGTGAGGATATTTCTGGACTGGACAAATTACCTTTTCAATATTCTTTTCTAAGCTGTTACTAAATAGTCTGCAGTCACCATTCCCAGGCCAGTTCTAAGCTGTAAAAGGCCTGCAAACCACACTGCTTCCTAGTAGCAATACTATGCCTACACATGAAGGTCCAATTTCTGAAAGTTTAATAAATGCTTAGGAATGTATTATGAATTACATAAATAGTAGTGCCACATTACAATATGGCAGTATGACAAGGTATTAGTTGGTTTTACATTGAAGCAACCTACTGACTCACTGGAATCTGGTAGGTTTACTAACTATAGAAATTCTCATTTATACTGATCTGCAGTAAAATATCAGCAATGATGCTTTACCATTAAATATGATAAAAATGCAGTTCTACTCTTCTGCACCTATATGAATGTTTCTACCAGAGGTTTTGTCTTCTAACTCATATGCTCACTGCTAACTGATTAGCTGTACTGTTGAGAAAATACATGTAAGCACTAACAGGATGTCATAGATCTTTATACACTGCCTTATGGATTCAAGCTCCAACCAGTCTACTCAAGCCAGCATATAATACAATACTGTTTTGATATTTTAGCTCCACTGAGATCCGAGTCTTAGCTTGTTGCCTTTAGTCAAAATTTCCAGTCTGAATCATGCTTGCATATTGAATAGTCAAGTTAAATGACTATCTCTTTTTAGAGTCTTATGCCCTCATCTCTGAAGAGCAGGGACGTTGAAGACTGACAGCTCTGCACATCGATTCAGCAGCAAGCGCAACAGTTAATTCACCTGATTTGTCAATTCTAGAACTCGCTGCTGAGTGCCAAATACCTACAGAGCTTCTGTTCTGTTTGAGTGGAGCAGTGTGGGTCAAGCTTTCATGACTATGTCAGTCAACCTAACTGGCAGTCAGAAGCTATGAAGATACAATGAACCTTCCACTATAAAATGCTCCATAAGGAGTCAAAGTCCAGCCTTAAGAAGTTAGATTTACTGTTTCATATGTAAGTCCATTTACACTCAGTCACCCTAAATAAGAAACAATTCTTGTTCACATATTGAGCGAAAAGATGAGAAAGCTAAAATTTAACCTTCTTTCAATTCCGTGGAGTCTGTAAGTGTTAGACACGTTCATTATTTATTATTTGGTGACTCTGTCTGTGCTGCAGAAAGCACTCTGAATGCAAAAGACAACGGTAACATCTTGCATTCAAAACTTTCTAAGAAAGTGCCTTGGGCTTTTCACCCTGTTACATACCTTGTATCCATGTTGGGAGGAGATTTTTAATTGCCTGTAATCAAGGAAACAATGAAAGAGTAAGTTATCCATTTAGGCATTCTTTTCATGTAGTTTTGCCTCAATTGTCTTACTGATTTCCTGCTAACCTAGCAGATTTTAAGTGCCTCTCTGTGTGGGGGGGTGTGTGTGTGGCATGCACAGGGAGAAAATACTGTTTAGAGAATAATGACTTGAATTGCTTTAGCTGGTATACTGTTCCCACAAGGCCATACCACTGTTCCTGCACAGAAATTCTTATGACTAGAAAAACAGTGGGAAAACCATGTTTCTGTATAAAAAGCTGCTTTTGATATAAGAAGGATAAAATTTCTCCATGAAAAGCCATATATAAGCCTGAACAAATTCACTGTTTTCCCAGTTGGAAAACTTCAGTCATTTATACCATGAATAGGAATGCTGGCTTGCAGAAAGAGTAAACTGTACACTGGATCAAATTTTCACCTACTTGCAAATCTATCAGTTTTCTTATTAAGCTAGTAGTTTTACGTAGCTGTTTTCAATATTCTCAATCACCATCAGTTCAGGGACCAGAAATCCCAAGGTCAAGAGCAAGCCTAGGTTTCAGAGTCAAAAGTTCAGAATGACCTTTTACAAAAATAGTCCCTTTTCACTAGTCCCTCCAGGTCCCCTGGAATTATACTGCTTTTTCACAATGAACCACTTTGTAACACTTCAGATTAAGAGGCCAAATAACAGCTCTATTAAATAAAATCAGATACTGCAGGTGGAAATGCCTTTCCTCCCACTAAGTCTCCTAAATCTTTGAAAACTAAACCAACAGGAAGCTAAATCAAGAATTAGATTACCCCATTTACCTGACTTAGAGTTTGCAGAAAATTAATTTGCGTTTATTACTAGTAACCTAAAATATTCTGAATTAATTGTGTCCTGCTTATAAGGGAACTGATACATTCCCCTCAAAAGGAGTGCTTTTGTGGCTTGCACAAAGAGATCTTGATCCATGGCTAGGACTCCTCAATGTTAAAAAGCAATATTCATCATAATCGAAATCCCATCAATACAACTCAATAAAAGACACTAGTTGACTTAGTGAGTTTTTAAATCACCTTATGTTGTGGTGACCTCATCAGTTCTTTTGTAGAAAACAATTAGAAAAAAAATAACGCGAAATCAAACAATAATTGACGAACTTCAGCAAACTCTCAGTAAGGCTCTCATGGCTTAAAAACTACCTTAGTTTCAGGTTTGTTTTTTTTTTAAATTTGCTTTTGTGCTCCTCTGAAAATAGTAACTATTAGGATGGATGTTGTGTCCTTGAACTACAGTACTACCCTAATGTTCCCTGTCCAGTGGCAATTTTAGGCTTTTCTATTTGGGTAAGGCAAATAATTATTTTGTTACAGAGGCAAATAGAGATGCAACTGCACCCATGTGCTGCAGCAATTTCTACCTACAAAATCAATCAGTAATGCCAGGAAAACTACAAATGAAGATCTGCATAAGGCTGAAATGCATAAGGTAAGAACACATGCAACACTTACCATATCCTCCTTGCCTCTACTTGTTTCCCTCTGTCATATGCCAGGTTTCTAAGCTCTTTAGGACGCTCTTTTTAACATGTTTGCAGACAGCCCTGGCAGAATAGAGCTGAGCTATGCACTAATGTTCCCCCACCGCAACACAGAATTTTCTTTCTGTGGAGAACCCTTTAGTCTCCTTAAAGGGTCACCAAAATTCAGAATGCTCATCATATATCAGTCTAGAGTAACAGGACAGAAAATATTGAGGCAAGATCTTAACTCCAAGTCTTTGGAGAACCTCTGGCGCAGAGAGGGAATCTCTCCAGTCAAGATGACAGCCAAGGACTCTCCCAGGACACTGGGCACATTTTCTTTCAAAGAAGTCCAAATAAGGCAGACCATGTTCCGGCCCAAAGGAAACAGTATAGCAAATGACAGGCCCTCCTTAGCTTGAGGAGATTCAAATGCATACAGACTCTTTTCTCTTGGGAGGGACAGTCTCAACTTCCAGTGCTAAAGCAGCATTGTTGTGCAGAGAACAAATACAAAATTCTTTGGAGAAAGGAAATCAAAAAGCATGCATAGGAAGGAATATAAACTTTATGGCAAAAGACAAAACACCCTTTGGGAGCAAAACTATAATTCTGTTTCTTGTTCTCTAATTTTGCTAAAGAATTTCAGAGAAGAGAGGCAAGCAGCAGTCACTACAATACCCATCTGCCTCCTTTTCTCTCTGTTTCCTGAATTTTTTTCCTGCACAGCAATAGATGCTGAACAGGGAGACAGGAGAGAATCCTCTAGGCCAGGAATGTCCTATAGCACACTTAAAGGTGAGAAGCCTCTTGGAAGAAGTAATTTGAATCCGAGTGCTCTTTCAACCCTAGGATTTTTTGTTTAAGACAAAAGAACAGAATGACACTGCCTATGTTGTTAATGAAAGCAGCCATCATCCCTCACATTTTATTTGATATCTATTTCCAAGCCAAGCTCCTTAAGCATGGAAATGGAAAAAGGAATGCCCAAATTCAGGATCTCAATTGAGCTTCAGGCTGAGTTGCACATTCCCATCCCACTGAGGCATTAGTGGATTTCCAGTGTGCTTGGCAAAATAAAAGGTTCCGGCATTTCTGCAGTTCACCTTCCTTCAAGATTAAGCAGCAGGATGTACTAGGGTGTTTGACAGAATTTAAATGCAGTTTCACTTTATGCGCCCAAGTCATTTTTAGCTGGTAGCACTGAATGTCCAAACAGGCCCTTTCAATACCTAAATCTTCTGATCAGACAGAAGAGGGGTTAACTGTAGAACCGAAGGTCAGACTGACTTCTGCCACAACATTAGGAGGTATCTCTGGTTTTTCATAACTATGCTGTTGCTGTGGTTTCCATTTGTGTTGAATGACGTGCTTATAGCAACACCTTGTAGAGTACCCAAGACTTTTCAGTTATGTTTGTCAGTAAAATTTCAGCTTTGGTTACAGTACTGGGCATTTAGCCATCTGAAATCAATCAAGATTTTTCATAACTCTTCTCTCCAACCTGTAATGTTCAGGAACATCCTAACATCAATGCTTACACTACAAAGGAAGCTTTCCAGCATTGCTCTCTTCCCACTTACTCAGGCCTAACTCCTGGGAACCCAGGTAGCCCAGGGTCCCAGTTATGGGCTAAGACCTTCAAGAAATGGGCTCTTTTCAAGGGTGGCAGAACATCACAGTGAGACTCATCTACCTTCTGCATCTTCTTCCATCAGCTATGAGGGAACTTGGCATGAGTTAGATAGAGCTGATTTAACTGAACTCTCCATTTTGATGTGAAATGAGAGGACAAAATTCTTTTCAAATCAGCCATTAGCAGCTGCACTTTATCATTTTGACTGGTTTAATGCAAGTAACTTCAGACACAGGGAGAAGAAAAGTGCTAGCACGCTAGTGGAGTTTCTCATTTGTTAGTCTTCCAGTAAAGAGATGCTATATCCTGATGACTGGATATTGTATCATGTCATGTAGTATCACCAAGTCCATAGCACCATGCTGCAAGTTTGGTGCATGCTGAGGCCTGAATGCAGTCATCAATCATAGCCTGAGCAAGACTGCAGCATGTGCCAGTCTATTCAGTGATGCCTTCATCCAAACACATCAGCAGACAGCTAATATAGACATGCTGCACATGCGAAAGCTCTTGTCTGAGTGCTGCATACGGCAATATTTTCATTTTAGTAGAAATTTGCTCTTTGGCTTCCAAATAAAACAATATACAGTTTTGTGCCTAAACCTACTTAGTCAGAACAAGCCATTTCAAGTACGCTATTATTAAAATACTCCCTGACCTGGAGTGAGCTAGGATAGTTCTCGTTTCTTCCTTATTCAAAGCTTCACTGTGACTAATATCTCAATTTTTTCCTTTTGTCTTAACCTTAATTTCACAAGACAATGAACCAGGTTCAGTGTGGAAAAAATCATTCAGTCCTCTTATGCATCGCATACCTCATTCTTTAATGGTGACGCTGCTGATGCTCCACTCAGAGCCCGCCTTGAGCAGAGACCTCCAGACTTATTACTCAGTCACAAGAATGCTCTGTTTAGTCTGTCAGCTCAGGATATTTGTAGATGTTACTGTTAGTTTTTTGCAGTGCTGACTTTATTTTTCTTGTAGAAAAAACAACATATTTTTCAAATAATGAGACAATATTGTTTTCTGTATCCATTACCCTTTTTAACACTAAAAGTCTGCAACTCAAACAAGAAAAACTGTACAACTGCACGGTAAAAAACAAATTAGCAAGTGGATACAACTGAAATCAGGAGGAAAACTAGGCAGAAAAGTTTTCTTAGTCTTTGTAAATATTTAACACCCCATCCCCCCACTCACTTTTTCTAATCTGGCTTCAGCAAAGAGAGAAAAGCTACATCAACTGTACAAACAGGCCTGAGAATTGCTACAGCTTTATTCTGTCTCCCCTCAAAGTTACAATCTGGCATAAGGCTGAAGAGAAACTGGATCTTGGGAAAGTTTTTCTTCTGATTCCCCAAAACATGCACACTAGAAACATTGAATACAATTGAGTAAATACATACAATGAATATATAACTGAATATGGATCTCAGTTCTCAAAGCCTCATTCATCCTGGGGACTCAGATAAGCAGTTAGATACCACAGCGGCTCCCTTCTTTCCCCAGATACTGCCTCTTTGCCCGCAGCTTTCTTTAGGAGCAGATTTACAGTGCTGAGTCCCTCTGTTATTTCACCTTCAGGAAGGAAGAGCAAGCTTGGCAGTACTGCCATCACACACAGTCAATTCTCCCTCTGGATTAGGAGAGGCATCTTTTAACAGTTAGGGAGGAATGGAGCTCTATGTTTTTCCAAAGTTTGTCTTTAAGGTATTTGTGGGTTTGCTCATGTCTTTTGGTCTTTTCCAGTAAGCCAAAACCTCATGCTTTCTTCTTTTCCTTCAGTGTCACTTCATGTTTGTCATTTCTAATAAACCCATCCCTCCCAAAAATAATTCCACATCCCTTTCTGGGGGGTTAGGGGAAGGTCAGTGACAGCCCAAGTGACATTTCCAAACCCTGAGAATTACCAAATCAATGTCCCACTGAGAAATATCCCACAAGATCTGAGGACCCCTCCAGCATCCCCCTCTGCCATAAGGGAACAATATTTTATCCTGTGAAAGAAGGTGATGGGAATGAAGCGCAGTTCTGGCTAAACTGAGCTATGGGGAACCGCAAGCTCAAATGTCACCCTTGTGTGGCTTTGGCATTTCAGTGTCCGTGGTTTCAACGGCTCCTCAGCTGCTGCTGCTAGAGAGGTTATATTCCATTTACATCTAAGCTATAAAGATTTGGCAAGAGTCCTCAGTTATAACAGCTAGGGACTAGGGCAGTTAGGGACTATTCCTCTCTCTAATGGGGAAAGGTCAACATTTTGTACTGGTTTTACAATTTTTAGTATTGCAAAGAAAGCACTTTAAGTCTTTGTCCATTGCCCGAATGAATTAGGGAATAATGTCAGACCCCCCTACAAGCATAGCTCGATGGTTGTCGTTTTTCAGCATTTTCCCTCAACTAGTCTCTTAGGGAAGTGTGTGAATGATAACAGATCATTTTTGTTACAGGTAATGCAAACCACATTCCCCAGTCTTCAAACATATCCAGCATGAATCCATCTGGAGCTCCCCAAAGCTACTTGCAAGTCATTCAATCACTTGTAGTAGCTGGAAAAAAAAAATACAAACTCTATGAACTTTTACTGATAGCTAAACTTCAAAAGAGACTGAAGGGAAACAAATACCTCAAGGAATGACAGAACAAAAGCACCTGAGAATAATTTTCATGAAAGTTAGAAGTCTCAGAACAACCTCTGCTTGCCTGCCCTTAGCAGCCAGAGAGGACAAGGGAAAAACAAAAGTGTGTTTGCACATGACAGGGAACAATCACAGGATTATTCCCTGTAGGAAATAACATTTCTAGGCTCTCTGAAAAGAGTAACAACAGGATATATATCTTTGGCTATTTCCAGAAGATGAGAAAGGAAACACCTATTTCTTCCCCAGCGCACTTTGCTCCTGGATATGGGTGGAAACGGGGAATGCCCAGGGAAATCCATGTCACGGTGTCTGACAACTCCCTGCAGAGGTGTCCCACCTCTGGGAAGAGGGATTCACGCTTACTGCTAACATAGCTGTATTCTCAGCATTCACTTCCTCTTTCTATCCCCAAGGTTAAGCCAGAGAAACTGAGGACACACAAACTGTTCCTGTCAACATAAGATCAGCAAATTTCAGTCCCAGCCTAAGTTAACTGAGGTGGACTTACACAGGGATTTCCTTGGCTCCTTGGGTGCTCAATGAGCAAGCAACATGTTCTTTCCTAACACTGCAGTGTACAAAATAGCGTTGTTCCTTGCAGACACTGACAAACTGTAGCACTTGCAGAAAAGCAACGCATAAGAGATCTGGAAAAATTCAGATCAGCAAGGACATACACACATTGCTCAGTTAAAGAAAAAAAAGCACAAACAGCTTAAAGGTAGATGTGTGAAGGGGATGTTAAAAAGATTAATTTGGAGGTTTGGCTGATTTTAAGGGAGACTGACAAGGGAAAAAAAGTGAGATCAGCCCTAGTTCATCTTTTCTACAAATCCTCCTGAAAGAAGCCACTCCCACTCCGCAAGCAGGGGGAGATTAGTAATAAACAGTGAGCCCAATCACTGTCAAACATGCAGAAGAGATCATTTGGTTAGTAAATGCAGCCTCTGCTATCAGAGCAACCAGATCATGTATCCGTTTTCCACGCTGTTCAGGTACTCTTTCAAAACTGACTTCTTTCCCCACTGCTCTCACTACTATTGAAAATTGTTTGGCAGTCAGTAAAAGCTCTCCTATTTCCAAGCTAGCTATAACAGCCAGCACGTAGTTCTTCATTTTGTAGCAGCAGGGTTTTGTAACTTAATGTTTCCTTCCCATGGCATTTATCGCTCTAAGACTTTTATGGAAGACTCTTTCCCAAGGGATTACCACAGGGTAAACCAGAGCTTTATGCTCCCTGGGAGGATACACACACACACACCCCTTTCCCTGATCATTTTTGTTACTCTTCTCTGAATGCCTTAACTGTGCCTAGTATTGCAGACCAGCTCAGCCCAAGATTCACACAGTGCCAGTCATGCTTCCCAAGCACTGGCAATGTCTTCCTTAGCATCCTAGGATTTCCTTCCCCCCTGCCCCCCCATAGTCAATCCAACAATGATGACTGATTTGCCTATATCCCGGATCTCTTCTGTGCTTTCCACCTGAGGAAAGGATATTCCTAGTTTATAGCAACAGTTTTCATCAGTAATCTGTAACTGATCAATGGTGCATTTTTCACTGTTAAAGTTTATCCCACTTAGTCAGGCACAGCAATCATCCACTTTTCCTTTATCACATTCCAAACCTAGAGTGTACCGCCAACTCTTGCAAATTAATTACCCACAAATCACATGAATAGTCCAACTTTTTCTGCCAACACCACTGACAAAGTTTAAATACAATACCAAGATCAGCTCTTGACAAAGTCTTTCAGAGGTCATCAAACACTTAACAGTATTGACCCCCAGTTCAACAGTTCTTTACAAAGTCTCCTCTGTAGCCATGGTCTTACCCTTGTTGTAATAATCTAGAGATTTCCTTTGTGGCTCCACATCAGCTAATTCCACAAAATCCGTATGAATTGGGTCTCCTGCATTTCCTTCATCTAAAATACAGATGATCAGATAGTCGTCAGCTTATTTTGGCATGATCAACTTTTGCTTACCAATTTCAGCCTACTGTCCATTTACCTTTGTCTGTAACATACTTTGTAGGAGAGGGGAAAAACAGAGCTCTGCTTACTACAGGTGCATGAGCCTGTAGTTGCCTCATTTAATTTTGTTCCCTCTAAAATACTGATACTACATTTAGTCTCTAATTACAGTTACACTCCTAAATTATTGGCATCCTTAAAGTATTTTCTGCCAGAGCTGCAGTTCACATACCTGTTCTTTCAGTTTTTGATGTGTTATCAAGTCTGTCAGAATGGACTACTTTAAGCTTCATTTATACTCCAGATGTAGTAACTTCAACATTTACGTCCTCAGCCCCTTCCCAGATGTCTGCTGCCAGAACAGGATTAGGAAGAGCCACCGACTTCTAACAACCATAGTTAAGGGAGGGAATACTCCCTTACATAGAAATCTACCTAAAATTAGCAATAAATTTTACCACCTGGAGCTCTTCAAAAGCTCTTAGTTACTTCACTCAGTTCTATAATGACCAGGTATCTCCGCTTTAGTGAAACCAGCCTTAGAACATCCCTTGCAATATTCCATCTACAAAAAAAGAGGTTCTTCCTCTTCAGTATGTTTTCCACTGTTAATAGTGCTTTGTTTACATCAATTTGTTCATGAGAATTATAGATTCCTGTCCTGGCATTTCCTGCCTTTGACAGAAGCTGTGCAAGGAGATAATGATGCTCTGAGTCAGCACAAAGCATGTGTGCCAGCAACAGTGCATAAAGGACTAGAGGAGTATTTGTCTTTGGAAATACCTTTTTTTTTTTTTTTTAATTTATTTTGCTCAAGGGTGCATTATCAAATTCAAGGGCTTTCTTTTGTAAAAAAGATCATTGAATAAACCTCACATGCTTTTAGGTTTATGTCAGTCTGCACAGCTGCATTAATTGAGGTATAGGTTGTTATTAAGACTAGTCTGCTTTCACTTACATACATGGAAGCTAGAACATGCAACATGGAGAGCAAGCTGGGTCAACCACCATTATCAGTGACCAAATCCCCCCCCCACACACAACCAAAAAACAACCTCCCCCAAAAAACCCCCCACAGATGTGCTGCTTTAATACAAGCTTTGGATATTTCTGAATGGCTCAAAGACTCAAATCAGACATTAGGCCCAGCTCCTTATTAAAGGATTCAGTTTCAGAACATGCTCTCAAGGAAGAAACATCAGATAGCCCCAAACAAAATCTAGATATATTTGCAGAATGCTGACTCACGTTTGGGATTTGTGAGAAGTTCTGAGCAGAAATTGTGGGTCAAATAGCTACTGTTAAAAAAGAAAGGATATTTAAGAATGTTTCAGATTCAAGGACACAGTTATACCTGCTCCTGTAATCAAGTCTGAGCATTTTAAGGAATTACAGCCCTTCTTTTTCAGCAATGGTTTGTACCAGCTGGCATTTTAAATGGGCATAAGTGTTCTGATCATCAGTTACTGAATCTCGGCTGAAGGTCAGTAACACTCAGTTGTGCAGAATTAACTGTTTACAGTATTCAAATCCAACTGCAAGAAACATATCTGACTTAAGTCATCCATGAAAGCCAAACAAGAACATATTATACATAAAATACAGAAAACATTTTCAGCTACTTTAAAATGGCACACGATAAAAACATTCACAGGGATCTCCTAATGAATTGCTTATTTTTAATCACAACTGTCCAGGCACTGGTATATCAATAATAAAAAAGGTTAAAAAATAATGTACAGTTTAGGACAGACTGCAACATTTGAATAGAAGCACATAATTTTAATTTGCTTTTAAGTTTAAAACAATCCAAACAAAAAGGTTGCTATATAAATACAGAGTAAATGCACATAGTTTACAGCCAACTACATGTATGCAAGAATAATAGCAAACCTCACATACACATTAAAGTATTCTCAAACTGTCATTTGTGAGTGTTTAGCTATGACTCCTAGAGTATAATTATGTTCACATATGCAGGGTAGGCAGACTCTCTTAAATAGAAGAAATGAAAATTTACGTGACCAAGTCTTTACAGACAGAAAATTAAAAAAAAAAAGTTATGTTTACCGAGGCACACTTCAGTGTTCAGCTTGTTTTCTGAATTTAAACATAGCTTAAACAGGAAGCAACATTTAGAAAGGATCTCCAATCTTTTTCTCTGGAAGCATTCTTTTAAAACGCTACACTGAGGAATGTTAAAAAGGTAATTATAAAGAACAAAAACAGTATAGCAGAAGTTTTCATTACCAAACACCTCGATTAGAAAGGAAATGTATGGAGTGCATTATGTAAACAGGGAACTATATAGGTGCAATGTCAATATACAAGTGGAGAGACTGTTTCAGTTGTTTGCAATTAAAATAACCCCAAAAAATCTCTATAAACCCTTAGTGTAAACCTGCTTAAAACAGCATACGCTAGCAGATGAGAAATGCAGAGAGCAAGGTCTGGCACGCTGCGATGTCCAGGACTCACCAGTTTTCCCGCAGCACTGCCGGCGCTGCCCAGGAACAGGGGCTGCAGCACCCAACTGCGCCCCCGCGGCGGCTTTTCATGCCCTGGCATCCTCCCCTGCCTTGTCACCCCAAGATGCTACAGGTCCTTCAGGGACATCCCGTGGTGGCACACATGCAATCTCTGATCTGGGCATGCTCCAGTGCCATCTTTTGACTGATGCAGAAAACTGCAGTCTTGCACAGTTTAACTGGTTGCCAAGTTAAAATTAACAGCTTGCAATGATATTTATCTAAGCAAAGGACATGTGGAAAGAAACTCATTGCTGAAAACAGCTTTGGACATCCGAGGCTTTTGCCTCTGTAGCCGAGAGTGACATAAGCACTACATGAAAATACAAAGTGAGATGACCATCTAAGTTACAAGGAAGTTTAAATGTACTCTTTCAGTTTTGTAGTTAAGGATGTCACTGAATGTAGCATCTTCTTATTCCCTTTAAGATTATAATAAATATCAGGAAAGTTTTATAAATAATTTAAAGATCTTTGGGAAATATTTCAGAAGTAACTTTGTACTAGTAGTTTAAAAATAAGAAAAAATCCCCCCAAACTGTGGGCTTATGTTTTGTTACATAAAGCAAACAAACCAAAAAGAATAATCACCCCTGGAGTTTAAAACATTGTCTAAACCCCCATTAAAAAAAGTGGAACAAAAAGCTGATTGTCTCTTTTTGTCTGTTAACAAGGACAGCTGGGTATAGGAGTTAACATTTTCCTCCTTAAAACTTTATTTTGAAAGTGATTGCAGGGAGCCTGTCCTCACCCAGACAAGGCGCACACATGGTACCCACCCAGCAAGTTAATGGAGGAGATGTACATGCAACTATGGGGGAGTAGATCCACGAAACAAAGGAGAGTAACTCTAACGAAACCTAGGCTAATCCAAATATCAACTGTATTCATGAACTCCCAACACTGAATATGGTCTCCTGCATTTTCTTGCCAACTGGAAATTTAGTTATCACTGAACCACCTGGATACCCAAAGAGGAATCCACTTTCTGCAAAACAAAGATTCCAGTGAGTAGCTATTCCTGCACTTAGTTACCTGAAAAATGGTACCACAGCAAGACCTAAAAAGCCAGAGTCATGAATAATACAAAATACTGCAGATTTTTTCTTGGAGATATCATTAGAAAAAAGCCCATTTTAGAAGATACATTAAGTACTCCCCTTGCTTGTTTAAAATAGCGACCATGTTCATCTCTGGGCAAATCAGACCATGGTATCCCTTTTTCTTTAAAAGGGTAAGATGACACTTTCCAAAGACAAGTCAACCCAGCCAAGTCTGCACTACAGTGGCACTACAGTGGGCACTGTGCACTCTGTAGGTGGCTCTTAGAGGCATGAGCAGTTAGTACAGAAAATTACATAGAGCAGTGAAATATTTTGACATAGTGTGGAGGACATGATGGTATCAAAATAACAAAACAAATGAAAAACCAGACCGATTGGTTTGTAAGCTTTGAGCCTTCACACATGACCTACAGAACTACTGCAAGAGATCCTATCTCCTATGGCATGTAATGCTTTATCCTGCACAGCCTACATGGAAACCAAACCACATGCTTTGTTTTAAACACAACTGCATGTACTGAACGCAGGTTTGGGCTATAGAAAACCAGCAAGAGGAAGAAAACTCACAAGCCAGAAGAAGGCCACAAAGTGCATAAGGAGTCATTCAGAAGATAAAGCCATTGCACACAATGCACAGCTAAGTATACTGAAGTACCACACTGGAAGAGTTGGCTATACGGTTCTGTCATACCAGTGTAGAAGCATTTATGCTTAGAAAGCTATTGCCCCTGATTTATAATGGTCACCTTCCTCATAAGGACCATGGATGCAGTTTTAGAAGTAGTCAAGGTGCAGATGAAAGGTTTGTTTACAAAACTATATAAGTTCTTGTAACATTAAACCTATGATTCTGACATTCCAACTGTATGGTTTTGGAAAACCCTGTAAGTTATGACAGAAGAAACTAGCTAAGTCTTGGTGCTAAATGCAGCACTATTTTGTCAGTAGTTTATAGAGCAATGAAGAACAATGCCTGAATATTCAAGACAATTTAGAGGACAAGGTTACACTGTCAGCTGCAGTTCTGCACACAGGCTCAAGGTGGAACAAGTGATACAGCAATTTTAAGGGGAATGCTTACGAAAAAATTCTCTATTACAATTTTTGCCATCATCTGAACAGAGGCTGGCTGCACTGAAAAGCCCTCTCTCAACTCCAACAACATTTTTTGCTTTCTGGTTGTCTTAGCCATGGTGATATGCGTTCTTTCTCTGTACACCAAGGCAGGTATTTGTAAGCTAGGTCAGACTTTGCAAGAAGTAGTTTCAGGATAATACAGCTTATTCTTAGGTAGCATGAAACTGTATTTAAGCGAATCCTGTCTTCACAAATGGTAGGCTGGACTAGTTAGGATTTATCATTACACTGAAAATCCCTAAAGATACTATCAAACAACACTTAGCACATTCTTCCTTAGTCGCATGAGTGACCTGACAAGTTGGCAAAGAGAACTGATGATATCAGAGAATGTTCTGCGGGTCTCTTGCTTCTAAAAAAGGAAGCAAAGTTTTTGTTTTTGTTTTTTTTTTGGGGGGGGGGAGAGATGATGCAGCAGAACTAGGAATCCACAAACACCAATATTAAGAGATTGATAACCTGAGGAGTTCAGCAATTAGATCTTCTCTCCTACTAACCTACAACACTGCTCAACCTTCGAAGGTGGGGGGGGGAGGGGAAACCACCTTTTGTAGTGAGGAAGTATTTCAATTCTGGGTCCCTGCACCATGTTTTACTTTGAGGTAGCAACACGAAAAAGCTACACATGCTGACTACTACCTCAGTCTCTATATGCATCTTCAGAGCAAGTGAACGGAAGTTTCATGTGTATGGAAAGGTATGAGTATGTAGTCTGATCTTCCCCATTCTTCCAACAGGTTACTGTGCAGTAAAACAGAACAGAAAAGTGCACTGAAGAGCAATCACTTAGAGAAGGGAATAGGGCTGCCCCAGGATATATGTTATATCCCCTTGCTCACCCATCAGGTCTCTGAAGCTGACTGAATGGCCTTGTCTAAATTAAGAGATGTAAAGAAAATGCAATTCTGAATTAAGAGGTGTATAAAGGCATTCCCTAAGGGGCAGCCCCCATTTATCACATTGCCAAGAGACCATACAATAAGGCAGCACAATGATTCATAGTTGCCCACAATCAATCTTCTATTTTGTCCATAGCTGCATGTTCCTGATACAATTTTCCTTTTGCCCGCGACACTGGCATAGACATTTGGTGGTCCACTCCAGTCTTTCTGTCTTCCACCTTCCTCTAGAAAGCCTTGTGACACTGCTATCCATCCAGCAGGTAGACTACCACTTCATAGGTTGACATCATGATAGCCGTGTTTGGAATCTGTCTGATCAGATGTGTAGTTAAGCCTCGGTAGAGGGCTCCATACCCTTCTTCTCGCACAAGCAAAGATAGTGTCTGGAAGAAAGATCTGTATTTTGTTCCCTCTTCTCTTAGCCTTGTTCGTACAACCTCTGTATAAAGAAAACCACATGTGGTTATGTTCACCACAACTTTTTGTTTTCCAGGAACCAGTTAATGAATTAAAAAAAACAAAACAAAAAAAACACACACACAGAAGGCAACCACTCTCCCTCCTCAAGTTCTCAATATCAGAAAGCTTCAGAAAAACTTCAAATATCAAAATAAAAAAGGAGGAAGACTGATGGGCAAACCAAGCATCTAGAAGAGCAAAACAAGTTAAATGTTTAGCTAATGCCAGATATCTAGCCAAACAAGCGAAGTTCGTTTGCTTAGTTAACATCCAGAAGACCACCAATGTCCAGGCTCATGTTTTAGCTTGGAAATTGCCACCAGTGAAGTATTCAATCCACTAACAAACTCAAGAATATATACAACTACTTTACTGGAAAATTAAGTGCAACTGAAAACCAAACAAGACAGCATCATGAAGAGCGATATGTTAGCAAGTACTGACTTGCCTATTTTCTTAGAAGGAGGATATGAACTCGCTGATGAGTGTAGAGAGAAAATTCCAAGTGAAAGACTACTGTACCCCTAAGTATTTCTGGCCAGACTCTGGTAAGTTCTTTGTGAGTGCTAGGGAAGCAAACACCTAAAAGGGGCCATGCTAAATATCCATTTAAAAGTATCTTCCACTTTTATTTCTGAACACTACGAACTCCTGTTGACTTGCTGAATCAAAAGTAAGGAGCAGACAAAGAAATAGCTCTTTATGAGCTCTTGAGCCAGTGAACCAAGAGTTTGCTAGAAATCACTGAAAAGACTCCTGTTGACTGCTTTGATTCAGGCCCTCAGACATCCCACTTACCATGGGGATATGCTATTGATGTTGCACAAGTTTTGGAAGTGGCAGCAGCCATCATCATTCCAACAAAGTCCGAAGCTTCCTTCGATGATTCATCCTCACTGTCCATGGCAGAAGCAGTTTTATATTCCAGTAGTTTTCGCTTAATACTCTCATAAATAACAAAATGAATAACAGTCTCAGATATGCCTGCATATGATGCTGACATTCCTCTGTAAAAGCCTTTAATACCATCTGATCGATAAACTTTCTGGACACATTCAAAAGCACTCATTCGCCTTTCTCCACGATTCCTGAAAAGAGAAGAACAAAACAGACATGAAGCTGGTGCAGTTAGAGACTGAAAGATAATTAAGCAGAGAGTTCCTTGAGTGACACAGGGACTTAGGAAACATCTCACACTGATATCCAGGGGCTCCAGTTCAGATATACTTAAGAATACAGAACTTGAAGTGAAGGTCCCAAAGGCCTTCAGCACTAGACATCAGTAAGCATTTTGCTTTATCCAAGCCAAAGGTTATGTGGTAACTAAAGAAATGGACACCATAAGTAGTTGTCAAACACCTCCAGGTCTGTTCAAATCTTTTAGAACTGTGGACCAAATTGCCTGAAAACTGACAAGTGAATCATAAAAGTTCGTGGGGGGTACTTTCTTTTGCATATAGAGATTAGGTATGTGTCCCTCCCCTCCCCCCCAATTTTGCCTTAAACAGCTCCTATAGCATGGCAATTACACATTCTATTCTAGAAGTACAGGTCTTGCAATATGGCCTTTAGGATTACATGGCTATAAGGCACACAAACAAAGGGGTAGCTACGAGTTCAAGCATCATGCCTCACACGCCACCACAGCTCTTAGTGAAGAGCTAGTAGGTCTGGAGTGAAGAAGGCACACCAACCAATATAACCAAAGTAGCTTTTATTTGATCCTACTAAACCACAGCTGATGTCAAGGAATATATTCACTAGGTTTTCTCCCTCCATGAGCCATGCTCATTTCGCATATGTGAAGAATATTAAAATCTTAATCCACAGCCTCTTGCTTTTTACCTTCTGATGTCAATGAAATGAACATCAAAAACCAGATTAAGTTACACTAGACACTATCAACCAATATATACGTGGGCACTGTACATCTTGAAATACTTAACACTAACAACTGCACAAAACTACTATGACACTGCATAAAGCGTGCTTCATTGCAGCAGTGAGGGCAGCCACTTGAAGCACCTGGATTCTGCCAGCAGAGGTCCCCTGTCTGAGCGAGGAAGCTGCATGGAATAAAACAGTAACTATCTTTATGAGAAGCTATCATAGATTATACAGATAAAAAGCAAAACAGACAGCAGCAGTACCACTGTGCAAGTAGTGAGGCATCACTAGATGGCAGTATTTAAAGCTTGATGGTTTTAATCTGCCATGTCAGACAGCAGCGAAACAAAGTACAGAGCACAATTAAGAGTCTGTTGTTTTAGAGGAAAGAAAAGAGTAGACAAACATGTACACATAGCCACAAATCAGATCTGGACTGAGCTAAGCTACTGATGCTGCAGAGGAGCAGACACCACCACTGACGCGACAAGAGAACGGAGCAGAAGCACAACTGCGAAGAGAAGCAGCGGGATCTACGGCTGCAGCTCCTGAGGACACCTCCAGTCCACACATCCCATATGAGGGGACACCCACACAGACTGCTTTAAGAAGTTGCTCTTTTGATATGCAAGATGCACTGTGTCGCCTTAGAAGCCCAAAGCAATTTCACCTTGGGAACAAAACTCTCCTTCCAGGCCTTACTGGGATCCGTGGAAGTCTTAAGAACTTCAGCAGAAACAGGATCAGGCCACAACAATCCCCTATGCTAAGTGTTTTCTGCCTCTAATGACAACTAGAAGAGCTGAAAATGCAGTATGCCTGAAAATGCAGTATGTAGAAGTAGTGCTGGCTTAGCCCATATTACTGCTTTGTCCTGCACTCAAAGACAGAAAATGCCTCCTTTTGCCAGTCTCCCACAGGAACAAGGGGCTTGATGCTGTGTACAGGAGTAACGCGCACATGAATTCCATCACTTTCCCTCAGCCATATGGTTTAAGCAAACTGATGAATGGGAAAAGGCTAAGAAGCATAAGACACTATCAGGCTGCACACACCAAAGAGACCCTGTTGCCATGAAATCACCCCAATCGCATGGTGGCATCACAAGAAGTCTCATGATAAAACTAGTTCTGGGATGTATTTACTGTCATCTTGCAACTGAACATACTTGCTAAGAGAAAGACTGCTAGTATGCACATTAGTAGAAAAAGTCCAACAGAACCCCAAAATAGGCATTTTGGGGAGTTAGTGTTTCAGAATAATTGGCAGTTTGTAACAAGACAGTAGTGTCCAGTACAGCAATTGTCTTACAATCCACCCCATATTTAAACAGTATTTACCTGGAATTAAAAAGCATACCAATTAGCTGTTCCACTCAGATGGTGTTTTCTTTTACATTATGTATAATTAGGACCTCTAATATTTTGAACTAGTTTAATATATTTCTGTATTGCTTTTAACTAAAGTTTCAATTGCAGGTTCTACAACCAAAAGCAGCTTCCAATGACAAACTGACTATTTTTTGATTTAATGACATTTTGATGCCCTGTTACTCCTTGCGATATACACTGTCATGACTTGGATTTATGAGAGCCAAGACAGTAAAATAGTTAAATTCCACACAACATCTACAGTTGTTAAACAATAGATCAGAACCACTTAGCAGTTACCTATTCCCAAAACAAACACTACCACACGAACAAAACCTTACACTGTTGTGGCACACGCTAGCAAAAGGAGCACTTCCACTGTCAAGACTACAGAAATTTCAAGTGTATATTGGGGCTTATGTTCAGTACATTTCAATCTTCTTTACATCATCATCAATTAGTACATTCCACCGTAGCAACCTTCAGAGACTCTTTTAAAAGGGAGGAATTAAGCTGATTTCTTGAAAATTTTGTACTTAGTTTTTAGACTCTTATTCTACTGAACTCTTAAAACAGAAGGATAAGATTATAAATTAGGATTTTTTTTTCCCAAAAGATGAATCCTATCTGACAGAACAAAGTCACTGAGATGATTTTGTGAAGGGGAGAAAAAAGAACAAACCCCCCATTATCACAGAGATATGTATCACACAAGAAAGTTTGATTTTCTGGGCTGATGTTCTCACATTTCACTACTAGAAATAGGAACAGGTTAGCTATAAAGCAGTGGATGAAGGATGGATGAAGTAGTCTGATACTGTACACCAAGTTTTTAGAAAGAAGGTCTATAAAAGTGAACAAGACAGGTTCACTGAGATACTATACTGAGCCTCCCTACAGTTTTAAATAAAGCTCTTCTTCCCTGACTATTTGCATAAAATAATTATACTCCATTACAAGGTCTGTAAGAATAAACACTTTTCATAATTGATTTTGTAATGAATCCAGACAACTTCTACTGACTATCCTATATTAGGACAATTTCTATGTCTGGATCAATGAGAATCATGTTTTTACAGAATAGAGCTCATAAGTGAAAGAAACGAAAAACAGTATGTTTCAGACATTTCTCTGAATTTTTGCTAAAATGCTAACATCCTTATTTTAGGGATTTTTAGGGCAACAACTTAAAACAATGGAAATTAGTGTTTTGTCAATCATGTATTAATGTATAAAAATAAATATGAGACTTAACTTCGTCATTCACTCAGAATTTGTTGGCCAGAGACTACTGCAATACCTCAGACATGCCTTAATAACATGGAGAGATTAAAATACAGAGAACAATGATAGTGTAACTTGTAGAGAGATCAGTACCAGCTTTGTAACTTGAGATGCTGACTATTAAAAGAAACATTCCATCTTGAGATGCAGAGCAAATTCACAGCATCACTCTAAGCAAAGACTTACTATGGCAGAAAGATTTCTAGTTGTCACTAGTAAGTTCTCATAACATTCTTACCTTGCATCAAGCTGTAATCGTGTCTTTACTAGCCAAATGGGATTGGTTGTTGTGATTGCAGTAAAACCTAAACAAACATTTAAAAATAAAAGTTAGATGTGATAGCATCATAAAAGCAACTGCACCTAAGTTGAAACGCACACAGCAAGGTACAGTTGAGCAAAAACTCAGACTATACTGATTTTTAGAAAGTACCCGTTGTAGCCCTTTACTGGTATTTCAAGAATCCATACAGCCAATAAACATTTAGTTTAAAAAAAATTTACATTAATATTTTGAAAGTTTGATTCTTAGCAAGAGATTCCCCATATAAAATAAGCCCAATTGTGTGCATTTCCCTGCCTGTCCACTCATACCAACCCTGTTTTTGACACCATAGAACAGCAGAGCTATCTAGACTAGTGTTAGCCAATTAGTTCGGAAACATTTCAAAAAGAGCATGTTGCCAATACAGCTATAGCAATTCAAGATAGAAAACATTGTGTCAATTTAATTTTCTACCTGAAATACAATCCGAGTTTAAAAGCATGCAAACTGAATAAATACTACTTTTGGTGTAGTTAAAAGGCATATATTACTGTCAATTAAGAGATTTTTTTAATACTTAAGTATAAGGAGCAGTTAAATTTGAAAGCTAGTATTTTATTTAGTATTCAAAGCAAAGATTGTTGGTTGGCCCAGGAATATTTATACAAGCGTATGAGCGTTTAAATTGTTAAAATAAATAGTATGGCTTCTAACTATCCAGACAGACAGCAACTATCTGGGCTTGCATCAGGGCTAAGTGTTAAAGCTATGATTTTCAGTCCACTAAAGAAAAAAGGAAGAAAAAGAAAAAAGGAAATAAATTCAAAAAAAAAGAAAAAAAGAAGTAAGAACCACTCTTACTTCTATACAACTGTGGAGAGAAAAATAGCAGAGTGAAAGGCAGCTCTGGAAAAAAATAAAATAAAAAATAAAAAACATCTAGAGTTGTAATACCACACATGCACCGTTAATGAGGTGACATGTTTGCAGGAGGGAAAAGGGAAAGGGAAGAACTGGAACATGGCCAGGCAAGAGATGGTAAATTTAGACACTCTGCGCTTCCTAAGTGACACACATCACTTGTATATCACTATGAAGACATGCTGCCCTCCTGCAAGGGAATGGACTGGGGTTGAGGGAAAGCAACAGACTGTCGTGTTCAGTGCATTATCTGGTGCACAATACTTATACAAAGAAGAGGCTGTTGATAAGCTTGTTTATAGAGATCGTTAACAGCTTACATAAATATAAATATTTATTTAGCAGAACTGCTTGCATACTGGTTACTTCTGTTCAATCACAATCTATGTTTACATTGTACACAAATGACTGCAATACTCAGAGAGAAATGCCAGAGGATCTTAACTGTTTTAAGGTTAGGTACCCCCTCAAAGCCTTAAAAATAGGTCATTAGGATTGCCAGTTACAGTTCTAAAGACAAACTATGACTACCTGTAAGGTTAAGCAGCTACTAAGATTTGACTGTATTTGTGTCAAAATAGCAAAAATAACCCTTACCAATTTCATTAATCTTTGATTAAAGAAATAGGTTTTTAAACTGACTCCAACTCTCAACTGAATAACTTCATGTGAAGTCACTCACTGGGTAGATCATAAACAGAAAGTTAAACTTTTTTTGAAAGAGACATTACTTGTTTTTCTATGTCTGGGCACATATGATTAAGAGTGAAATCTGAACAAGCCAAAAGCAGTAGTGTTTTGTATCCACACTGCATGTAGGTGAACGACTATGCAAAAGCTCAAAGCAACAGGGAACTACTTTTCCTTAGCAAGACACAGGGTGTCTTAAAACATCACATCTGCAGAAAAGGTTCTGCAGTTCAGCTGGCTGGAGCCCTTCTCACATGGCAGTTTATGCCATAGAGACTCCGCCAGCTCCAGCAGCACTCAACCCGCGCTGCGCTAAGCGAATGGAAGCTTTCTTGCATTTTAACATTTCTTTATCCTAGCACTAACAAAGCTTCAAGTTTCTTTCTACACTCCAAAACAGAACATTTTCAGATGTATATTGCAGTAAAATGCAATACATGCAGGATTGCAACAAATACATTGACATAAAGTGGGGGAAAAATAACTTCTTCCTACCAGGCGCTGTCCAGAGAAGACCTCTCCCTCAAGAAACAAAAATAGTTCTAAAGTCCTTCCTACTCTTTAATCACTTTTCTACAAATGTTTTAATGAGTCAGCCTACAAGACAAAAAAGTCATTTGCATTCCTATATAACTTTTAATTTACATGTCTCTGGAATTTTGTTATTGCTAAACTACATTTTATAGCACTACTTCTCTGCTCAGCCCCTTCTCCTCCCTATTTGGCACAAAGACTTGGTCTCTGTAGATCCTAAACCCATAACAGAAAATATATAGTTGAGACCAGAGGCAACATCCGAGTTGCAGTAGTGACTACTTTTTCCCAGAGCAAAAGCAGGATATTTCTGGGCAGAAAGGGGTATATTGGAATTTGCCAGCAAGTGCTGGTTGGCACAGGACACAGCTGTGCCCCGTTCCATCTAAACTTGCACTCCCTGGGCTGCTCCAAGCATTATTTAAGCACAGCACTCCTAACAGCAGGATCAAGACTTCACAACATAGCTAGTTTTTTTCCTTAGGGCTGTTTTAAGCCTAAATAGCGCAACAGTTTGGACCAAAGCTTTCAAATCAAAGAGTCTTCAATAATTCAGGTGTCCAAGATGAGATCACCACAGCTCAATTCTTATACGTAATACAGTTAGTGCAACAAACAAAATACATTAAGAGTTGAGCGATGCTGACCTCAAGGAAGACACTCAAACAGAAAACCAGAATTTTGGGATCTCTTTGATAGGATAAGCTTTCTTTTTAAAGAGAAAATTTGTAGCAAAATTACTGGTTAAAAGAAAATAAGGGAGAGGGGCTTTCAGCTATTGCTATGAAGGTCTATGTCTCTCTATCCCAGCTTTTCCCCCTGCTGCCATGTTTATCTCAACCTGATCTTTATAACACAATGTTTATTAGTGTGTTGTATCCTCAGGAAAGATTTAAGACTGCAGATTGATTAGGAGTGCAGATCAATCTGACAATACCAGAAGTTCCTCTACTTGTCTCTAGATTCTAGTTCCCTCTACAAAATTGTATTTAAGTTTCAGATAGAAAGAATTCTCAATCTGTTGAGCTATACCAGCTAATGACAGGTAAGATCCCAGGTATTCCTATTGTGCATCACATTTCAAAGATTAGTTTTTTAATCCGTAAGCCAATGTAATTGATACAGACACATATGAATATGGAATGTTGAATTAGAAATCCAAAGTAGTAAATTAAAAACAAACTAAAAGAGAAAACGGAAAGAGACAGAAAGAAGGTTGTCTACATTTGAAAAAAAGAAAAACAAAAGTTTTGAAACAATGCGACACCACAGAATATCAGCTGCAGCATTTTAAAGGCAGCTCTGGGACACTGAAAAAATAGAGGCCTGGTTTAGCCCAGTAAGGGACCTTCAATTAGCCAACAGAGCTAAATAAAAGCAGCAGCCATCAGTGAAAGGTATTTTCCACCTTTCCCTGAACTGCACTGAAAAAATTAACTCTTGAACAGAGTTAAGGAGAAGTGATGTCTTTGCACAACGCACATAATTTGTTCAAGGTAATGAAAGTGAATTCCCCATATGTTGTTTAATAGATATTACAAACCCAACGTGTGGTTCTTACACTAGAGGCTGCAAGAGACGCTCAGTTCAGTACTCACGAGGTTTAAGTTAGTCCATATTTCTGCAGGAAGTGACCTGCGGATGGGGAGCATGAGATGACACGATCTCACTCTTTTCACGGGAGAAATGTACAGTAAATGCCTAAAATAGACACAGGCTTTTCTGTATCATAACAACAAGCAGTGACCTCATCAGACACATGTGTACAAATCGAATCCCATTGGAAGGATTTGTGAATCAATATTGTGAGATCTAACTTTTTTCAGGTAAAAGTTTAGGAAAAAAGAAAGAAAAAATAATCAGAACAGGCCACAGATATTAAAATAGTTGTGTAAAATGCATTGAGTACTGAAATTTCTGCCCATTTGCAGCAGTTCAATTTTATAGCTCAATACTTACCTATAAATCAGATTTACAAATGAACTCTCCTCCTTTCCCACCCTCCCTCCCCAAAAATATAATTAAAAAAAGAATGCTAACCTTGTCAAAGGACTGAAAGTGCAGTCAGATGCCTTATGAAATCAAGCTTTCTAGTATCAGTAGTAAGTGAACTAAGTACTCTTTTTATTTGGTATGTGTCAAGTTAACTGTGTATATACTACTGACAAGTTTAAAAAGCATGGTGTCTCTGTAGAGTGGTCCCAAATTAAAGTCTACACTTGGGTTGGTTTGCCAGTTGGAGCTCCAGAAAGACTGGTATACTATAATAGGCAAAATAGTTTTATAGTGACAGATTTCCAACTACACTGTCTGAATAAGGCTATGAATCATTAAAAAAAGGAGGCAAACTAGAAAGCCATACAGGAATCAAGCACCTCATTTAGGTCTCCATGAGAGTTTTTACCCTTTGTTGAGGCAAAAGAGGTTAAGTGTAACAAGAAGGCAGAGTTTATAGCAAATCTAGAGAATTCAGCATAACTTTGGAGTGTGCAGAGATAAACTGTCTTCACACAGGCAAACATTCTCATTCTCCTTGTTGCAGAACACTTTAGATATATTCCTTGTCCAAGTTTGCAAAAAAAGAATCATGTGATATGCTAGATGGTAAGTGAAAAGTGTTGCTGAGTAATCTTCATGCTGATACATGGGTATTTTAAAGAATGAAGGTGGTGTGAATTATATGCTGGAAGCTAGCACACAGCTAAGGGAATTGCATTAATTTCTAATTGCATAAGGCATCAGTTACTAACATAGCATAATTGATCCTCCTCAGGATAAAAAACTAAAAATTGCAATAAAACAAAAAAGTATGCTTTATCTTGAGAAGGAAGAATCAGGCCTAAGAGCAAAAAAAAGGCTTAAATTATACTCAAGATTAACTACCAACACAATACTTCATTAACAGAACTATAAAATACAGTACCTCAGCTACTTGCTCCAAAAATACTATGTGCATAAAGTAATCCTTATGAACAATAAGGTTAGTCTAGCCTTAGACACTCATGCATTAACATATGATACAGGTAAACACTTTTTCAGGTTGACTACTTACAGTCCTTTCATACAACATATGCATGAGCTAAAACTATGGATAGGTTACAGAAAGTTAAGTGTATTTTTGCATCGTTATTGTATTTTGCAACCCACAGGGAAAAATTTCATAGTACAACTACCACCTCATGATCATTAGGTAACAGAAGTCTTTATGTGGGAGAGTAAGGTCATATTCAAACAAAAAAAAAATCCCTGTCATTTGAGACCAAGCTCCTTACTGAGACCAATGGCAGCTGCAAAAGATTAAAACCAATACTGATTATTTTTTACTAGTTGTTAGAAGCATTTATTCACCTTGCCAATATAAAACTAAGTTCCAAAACACATCATCACAAGCTTCTGTGTTAACTTGTTTAACTCAGCCAATTAAGAGCTCACATTAGATCTTGTCCCTGTATTTTGCCATTTCCTTAAGTTGATTTGTACCATATAGCAATACAAACCTTGCAGGCAAAGCTTTAAGTGTTTTTGTAATTCTATTATGTAATTGTATGTATTCCAGAAAATACAAGGTTAGCACTTTCCCAAAAGCACTGTCAATTTTAACTACAGCCCTTTATTTGTAAATCAGAATAGTGCCAGTACTCAGTATATTGTTTGTCAAAGAACCTCCTTTCACAAGGCTTCCAGAGAATGTCTGGATTCTATACAGTGCTAAACTATTTCAAGAGAGAAATAAAACGGTGACCTGTAGTGTGAACTTGCATTCAGTTTCACCAGCCATATGGTTTAAGAATACAACTGCAAAACTAAACAGGTGTAAGACAACAGTCACAGAAGTGTTCAATACTAAAGCTGGTATACAAGTGTAAAAAGTAAACAGCAATTAAGAGTCAAAGACATGTACCCCAGTAGTCATAAATGCAAATACATAATACCAGCCTTTTGGAAGGGAAACAAGTCAACATGCAGACACAGAACTTCCCAATAAACTAGAAGTCTGAGACTGCAAGCACTTGGGAAAAGCTACTGTGGTGCCTCTCTACAGCGATTCTCCTTTATGGAAGGAGGACAGCAGCTTCCACAACACTCTGAACCTTTAGTTATGTGCAATACCACATAATTTATACAAGTAGTCTCCAGTCAAAAAGTGTTAATCCATTTTTCTTATCTTCAGCTCTTTGTCAAGAGGATAAAACATGTCTTTAAATTCTGAGGGGGGAAAAAAACATGGGTAATAAATGGGAAAAACAACTGCATAAGTAGGGTTTCTGGAACAATTAACTGATTGGGGAAAGGCTTGGGAGGGGTTTCATGAAAAGTTCATCCCAATCAATGCTGTTCACCTACAAACAAAACATTGCCAAGTGATATACAGTACTCGACCTGCTGATTAAGCGAGCATCCTATCTTGCCCATTCAAGACAAAATGGCTGTCCACATGTTTAAGTCATGACAAGTAAATACTGCAACCATATTTCTCAAGCGCTAGAGATGACTATGTGCGACAAGCAATAAGCTAATATCACTTCAATTTACTATACTAGATATCTATTTCTTTGTATCAAAATTAGCAAGTATTAACAGAAGAGTTATGCTGTTCATCATTCTCATGTCACAACTGACAGTCCTTTTAATATCACCAGTGCTCCAGGTATATACACTGGTTGTAAAATTTTACATCAGTTAGGAAGTTCAACAAGCTATCGTAATATGGTCAGAATCTACCTGTAGTGTCTATGGCCTAGACAAAAGAAAAGATTGAGAGAAAAAAAATGTATTTATGTAGAAAAGACACTGGCAACAACAGGCAAAGTATTGCCAGCTGAAATTTTGATTTCCCCAGCACAAGTCCATTAATGGAACTCAAGCTTGGCTTTAACTGCCCTTGTTCACAATCCCAACACAATGGAGCACAAATCAAAGACTGGTAATGGCTAAAATATACCAAAGTTACATTGCAGACTAAAGTAGAAACTAGTTCCCAGAGATAAAATGAATACTACAGACATCTGCTCTTTTATGCCATATTAGTGGTAGAACAAGCTAAGTGGACCACTACCTGAGCAAAGGATGTGTGCAATTTTTTTTTTTTTTAAAGTATCTGCAGGCATATTTCAGAAAGACGAGAAATAAGTCAGATACACAAAGCTGTAACAGATAAAATAAAGGTGAAAATATATTAAAAAGCATTAAGCCAAAGTTCAGTGCAGACAATGTCATTTTTAGCTTGCAGAGCAAAGATAATTACTGTGTTGAAAGTGTTCATTTTACATTTCACAAAATATATCAAGGAAGCAGGCATGCAATTTTCCTAGAAAAGACTATTCACACATACACAATTAAACATTTTCATTAAATGCAAACTTTCATGCACATATACTCCAGATAGCTTTTATGTCTACCAGGAGGCCAAAAAAGAAAACTGCTACAACCAGAAGTCATTCAGTCACTGAATATTTTCTGTTTTATTTTTTTCCTACATTTATTGCCACCTCATTTATCAGTAGGACTCTAGAATGAAGCTGAAAAGTTACAGATCCTTACCTGCCACACCAGCTGAAATCATGTGTACCTGGGTAGAATCTGGATTGAAAATATTGTTCAACTTTTCCTTGCAGTTTGAGTAAGCAGCAAAATATATTGCTCTAAAATTAAAACAAGAACTGAGTTATGTTATGTTTTATGCTTTGATGCACTTATGAGCAGTGCCACTGGCTTCACTAACTCAAGATGATCTTGCTTGAAGTCTTATCTCCTAAGTAAAGAGCTACTCAAGGAATAATTCTTACAAAGCAATGTGAACATTTTAGGAATGAAAGACTGAGCGCATTTTACAGCTTTATTTCTTCCTCAGAGCTAGTTAACACTTGGTGAGGTAAGGGATAGGTGGTTGTAAATATAGCAGTGTTTTTTGTGATACTAGGAGGTTTGGCCTGGGAAGTAAAACACTGAACTGAGAATTGAAATTACAATTGTGCATCTTCAATAAGAGATTAGCTTTTTTCTTGGAATTGTGATGCTATTGAAATGAGCTTCTGCTGTTAGAACATCAGCAAATGTACTAATATATATTTCATTTTATTAAAACAGTACACAGGACCATATTTAAAAAGGTAGAAAAGCTGTAAAGATGAGATTTGCTGTTTGTTTCCTTAGTTCTGTATTTAAGAATAGATGCTTAAATTTTTCCTGAATACATGAGAAAAAAAATTTGTAAACTTGTAATACATTAAATTATGTAAACTGATATCAAATCAAAGTTAGATACAAAAGTTAGCACGTTAATGCAATACTATGAAAAAAGCTCAGTAAGACTATAAAACTGATTTTCTAAGTACATATAGAACTGACATTTGAGGCTGGTAACTCAGATTTCTGTTTAAATGACTTAGTCTACAGAGAAAAATGAACATGAGTTTTCATGAACAGAACATTAACCCCATTAGTTGTGCAAACATGTTTCTCTATTATAGAAAGTGATAAAGTGCTTGCTTCACGGGTGTAATTTCTAAAATGGGATCTGAACCCAGTTGAGTATACAGAATGTGTTATGAAACAAGCTTCTCTACAGCTTATTTAAACAAAGAGCTGCTGTTAAATCCACTTAGCTAATGCTTAATTGAAATGAAGTACTGAATGAAGACTGAGTACACAGGAAGGGAAGGAGGGATGTGCTGATTTTAAGACTTCACACATTACACCAAGTATACATTTTTAGTATGAACACTGGACAAAAACCAACAAAAACTCCAAACCCCACAAGCTAACTATTTTACCTGGGTGAGGAAAGGAAGTGAATTGGAAGAGTCAACTAAACATGAAACTTTCCGAAGTGAACTACAGCTACTTTTACACCAGCATTGAGGACAGTCACTGACAAAATGAACTTCACTGCTGTATAAAAAGTCTCATGCATTGAGAATGATGGTTGCAATGTACCTTTTAAGTCTCTTGCCAACAGGAAAAAAAAAAAACACAGTACTGCTAAAGAGGAAAGGGGGAAAAAAGGCAACTAAGTGCTAAGGTCCAAGACCTTCCTTCCTACAGAGCAATGGTGCAGAGATCAATCTAGCCTTTAAGGGCTGATAAGTTAGAGGGAAAAGGTACCTTTACCTTCCTCCCGCAAAAGCAGAAAGTGAGAACTGGTAGAACAGGACTGGGTCCACATGTGTGCATGCACATGCTTTCAGCAGTGCAGAGCAGCAGGGGATGAAGTGGAAGGATGTAAGAGCACAATAAAGATGAGCAAGAGGAGATGACAGCACTTCCCTTCCTGCATGCAAGCAGATGTTAGCACAGAGTCAGCACTAAGTCAGGTGGTACCAGTGGCTGACACTGCCTGCAGTTAGCAGTGCGCAGCACAAGTTTAACATCCGTTCTGTAAGGTTCCTATCAGGAGACAGGCACAGCATTTTTGAAATGAAGATGTAATCTATTTTTAGGAGTGCTAAACAGATGCCATTAGCTTTGAAATTTAGTAGGCTCCAAGAGTTACCTTGGTCTGTGATTGTCTGACATATACCCAATTCAGTCACACAATCTTAAAATCCAAGCTTCTGTCTGTGAAGGAATGCCAATAACAAAGGTGAAAGTTTAGTTTGAGATGCGCTCACCACCGTTAAATTGTTATTTAATGCCAAATACGCTGAGATTTTTTGTGAAACTGACTGAAGCTGTGCATACTAGAGATGTAAGCTATAGTTACGCATGGCTTTATCATGGAAGAACAACATATTCAGAGAAAATGGCAGGAAGAAAAGAAAGGGACAGGAAGAGAGAACCTTCCTAGCATGTGTTAGGACTGGAGGGTACCAGTGTTGAACATTCAGAGCCACACTGGACTATTAAACAAATGTACTCTTCATCTTAGGGATTATCTAGATTAAAAACTGGGAAGGTAACCTTCTGTCCTTACCTCTTTTCCCTTTCTTCATATAATACCTGCATGTTTTTTGTTGGTGGTTTCTGGTTTAAGCTAGAGATACAAGTATTATCATACTCAGGGAAGCCTTCAAGTGCTAGTTTCCATATAATAGATTAAGAGAACCTGACTCTTGATTTTGCATATAATCCCTTCAGAAATGAAATGAGTGTATCTAGAATGATGCAATTTTATGTGCTAGTATCCCACAGGGATCAAGAATACAGGAAGCCGCTACAATTTTCTTCAGCTCCTCTGAACAGTAACACTAAATTGGTGATTAGAAATTACCTCAAACACTAACTTCTTAGAATATTTTAGTCTTTAGCATAGAGATTCTAATTTCTGAACAATGCTTTTGTGCTGAACCATGCTGAAAATCCACAGATGATTTCCTCATCTGTCAGACTTTTGTAGAAGACATCAATACTGAATAGAAAGTCTAGTTTAATCAATGTTTTCCAGAAGAATTCAAGGCCTTAAACCAGAAAGTTTACAATACTCCCCAACTGTGTGTGCAGGAAGTAGGAATAATCATTCTGTTAATAACATTGAAAGGTACAGACCAAAAAAACCAAGTGAAAGCAAGGCACTGAAATCAAGGGAAGAATAAAGTTAGCGTGGGGCATATTCCCTCTGCATAAAAACATTTTTCTTGAAAACTGAATCTAAGGGAGTTACCACAAAAATGGGCCAAAAGATGTCATAGCCTCATCCATGATTAAGTAGTTACACTAGTTTTATACAGTTTTGCTTCTATACAGAGAGCAGCAGTGCCACTGCCAGCAAGACCAGATTTATGTTCTGGGCTGCGGCATCCTCTGATACTGCCCCTCTATCCTTTGTAGTCCAGCCCAGCACCAGATTTGCTTCATCTGTGACAGCTGCAGATGTCTCACACTACCTGTTCTTCCCCTTCTTCAAGTTTCAAACCAGCCTTCCTACTGCAGGAGGCCAGCAGCCTGTGCTCCACCAGAATTCAGGAAAGGAGAATGGCCCAGTGTTTTGAGGCTACATTCACACAATTGTTTCCTGAAGATGAGGATGACATCAAGGCTTAAACTGCCCTTGTATTTTCACAGGCACAAACTTGTTATTTACATGTGCAACTCCTTAATCATCTTCCCTAACCAAACAAGTCTGCATAATTTACAGTATACAAAAGCCCTGGTATTAGTAGTTTGAGCCAGCAGCACAGGGATGCAGATTGGATCTGCAGAGTATACAAGCAGCTCCATTTGATTCTCAGACACCAGAATTACCCTGGAAACAGAGGCTACTCACTACTAAGTAGTTACACTGTGCATGCAATAACTCATTGAAATAAACCCTCAGTCTCTTGAATAGCAGAGCAACCAACATTTCTGAGTTATTTCACTTATTGAACATCTGTTTATATTTACCTGGAAGGAGCAACGCCTACCAAATTAGGACCCAGCCCTCTAAAGAGGGAACGAGGACCTTCCTTTTGCAAGATCATCCTAGAAAACAAAAAAGTGACAGTACTTTAACATTCACAAGATTAAGGAAAGCACTAACCACCATTACAACTTCATCATTTTAAGTTTTACTCTTTGCGTACACATAGGTTAATAACTTTGACAATGTAGTGCTGACCACAAAAGACTAACAACTTCCTAGAAACTGCACAGAATAAAATTCAATTACATTATTGCTTGACAAGCAATAAAAATTCAGGAACTAAAGGCAGAAGTAAAACTGTATGCTGTTAATATGGACTTTCCTCAAGGATCAAACTCAAGGTTATCTGTCATCAGAAAGTTAAAGAAAGTATCCTTTTATTAGAGAGGCCTCTCGCCTCCTCATGCAAGGGAGCCCATTGCAAAGGAGTTTGGGCCAGACTGGAGAGGGACTCTACCCATGCAAAAATCACTTTGTCAGATTAGAGCCATAACATCTTGTGGGACCAAGTCAACTATAAACATAACTATGGAAAGAATCTTTTTGGCAGAGGGTGTCACTTTGTGAAGCAGAGACGCAAGCAGTGAATTGAGATTTAAGTGAGGCACTACTAATGTGCTTGAAATAGTGTCCTATTAACTCTGATTTTTAGAAAAAGATTAAGCTGTACACTAGTATATAGCAAAATATCTTGGTACAATAAGGTTTCACTAGAACCAAATATTAATGGATATCCTCTATCCGTCCAGCAACCTAGATACTAATCAGGTATGGTATAAAATAAATGGGACATGAGAGGAGAAGGACTGTCTGCATCTCTATCATTGCAAATTGCTAAACAGATTCAGAATTTAAGCTACTCCTTAGCTACTCCACTGGATGTTGTAATGCAAGACTCATTGAATCTGAAACACTGTCCAATACAAATATTGTTCAGATATCTTTCATCTAAGAGACACACAGGTTAATGACAGCTCAGTTACCCAATAACACAAACTTGTATGTTGTATAAATGGCTGTGGTGATTGAGTATACTCTCAGAACAGCTGAAAACTAATTATAGCACTGAAGGAGATTCCAAACCTATTCTGATTTCCAATGACTGAAAGTATCTATTCCACTACAGTTCTGCTGCCAAACCAAATGTTAAAGATGTTTGCTTGTAAGCCAAATAAAATGCTGGTTCTGTACAGTTATATTGATATGAAATAGTCGCCATCACTGGTTAGGAATGCTGGCATATAATGTGCTCAGCAACACCTTAGCCTCATGTCCATAACAATTAGATATGATTTCATTTTGTGGGTACAGTTGCTCCCCAGCAATAACTGGAGGATTGAACACATGTGAAAAGCCATTTGGAAATCCCAATTACTTAGTTAACATGCTTATCATCCTGAAAACATTTCTAAAACTTACTGAAGGACCTATCCCAAAAATCTTCGATTCTGTAGGGCTCTGCATGGGCCCACCATCAGATTATAGCAAATTTGAACCCAATCGACATCAGCAGGGAGTTGTCCAACTTGAAATAGTTTGTTGGCATAACCAATCCAGCAACCTTCCCCAGTGTGGATGTTTTTAATCAGGAACAGAGCTCCTATATCCAGTCCTTCAGGACCTCTTTTTTAATAGGTTTTTCATGCAACAGCTATGAAGAGAAAAGGGGTTTTCTCCTTTTAAACAGGAAAAGGAAAATTGGCTTTGGACTCAGGGTCAGAAGTGAAAAAAATGACTTGTCATTAACAGTTTGAGTTTTTTCTTCTTCTTCTTTTTTTTTTTTTTTAAAGCCAGTTGAAGTTTCAACAATTAAGTGAATAATTCTGCTTTAAAATAGACATTCCTAAAAGCAGGAATCAGCAGTTATCATACTCAAACTGTAACAGATTTTGCTCAACTGAGACATTACAAGCCTTTTCGCATTTGGTACAGAGGGTGACACAACAGTATTCAATATTATGGGCATTTGGCAACACACAGCAACCAGTTCCCAGGGAACTGGCATCAGCAGGTTAAGTTATACCAGTTTTTCATGGTTATAAGAATGAGGCCATATACACAGAAATAACGTGCTGGCAGAACACGGCAAAAGACTGTCAGACCTGTGTTGGAAACTTCTTTCTGGCTGTTTAACAGGCTTTAGAATTGGGACATGAGGCACCCCCGTAAGTTTTGAAACACTTCTCAGGCAACTGGGTTTAAGAGTGAACATACTTTTATATTATATTTGGAGTCAATATTTGTGATGTCACTCAGGCCAGACCTTAGTGGAGAAGTATACATCTTAGGCCCAGTTTAAGATTAATTCAGAGAACAGATCAGTTTACAAGCCATTTAACAATACACAAGAAAATCCAGCATTTGTCAACTAAGTGATTTGGCAAAAGCAATGAAGAGATGACCATATTGCATCTGTGTAGAATCATTTACCACTTAGTGTCTTCAGTGATTCAGACAGCAATCAGCAAATACCAGAAGACCCACAAGAGAAGTTTTAGCAAAAGATCTGGCAGAACTCTGTCTTTATTCTGCAACTATTATCTGTAACAGTGCTGCTGAAAGCTCCACTCCCTGCTTGTGAAAGAAAGGGCTCTTTTTTGCCATAAGGCAGTCCTAGCAGAGTGCCAGGTAAAGTCCTGGGCCACATAGAGGAAATTATTTCTAGTGCATATAATCTGCTCCGCAAGCCTTTCATTAGGTACAATATAAAGACAAAATCCAAAAAGTTTTAAAATGGACCCACACAAATATGTACTAATTTCTCTGGACAGTCATGTTTTTTTTCCCCTCTCCCTTCATTTCAAAAGGTATTCCAAAAAACAGTTTCTTCCATAAAGCAGGAAAGCTTCTCTGGAGACTGTTATAGGAAATCTAGATTATGGACAAAGTTTTCCATGAATGCAGTTGTTCTACTAACTTAACTACTTCAGAGAGAGGTGTGATTTTTCTTCTGAAAAGTCATCAGCAAAATTTCTGCTATAGAAACACCTTTATATGAATGTGTCCACACAAAAGGACTGCTTTAACATCACTACCACCACAATTAAGCATTACACAGATGTACACATGCACATATAATATGTGCACGCATACAAGGCAAAAGCAGCATCAGTGTCTTAAATTTAGGAGCAAAGTTTATCAGGACTGTTTCCCCCCCTCCATCTCCACCCCTCTAAGATTACACACTGACTTGTAAGAGCAATCAAAAGTTAAGAGAAGTCACAGTTGAAATTTCCTTAACAGCAGGCAGACAGGATTATAGTTGTGGCAGTTACTGATACTCTTCTGTGTTCACAGACACAAGGTAGAAGAGTGTCAATCTATACTGAAAATAAAACAACTCTTTGCTTTGAATAGCAGATCCCAAGTGTCTGCACAGTTTATTGAAAGAGGTAAATGGCAAGTCCATGGTTGGAAGAGCAGCACAAATTTTCCATGCGGCCCCAGCTGACCTGCCTGTGTCACATGGGGGAGTCTATTGCAAGGCCAGTCGGGTTTCCATTATCCAAGACCTCCCATTTAAGTTTAGCAAGGTCAGATACGGCAGGCAGCAGCAATATGAAACACCCAACAGATCATTTAGGAATAAGAGATTTCACTTCTATTGCCAGAGGCTGCAGTCACCTGTACTAGCTCTTCTGAGATTGCTTCCTGACACAGATGCCTTTGAAGTCACCTCTGTTGACACTTAAGAGTCAGGCCAAGAGCAATTCTGCAGTAGTTAAGTTCTGACATCAATTGCCTGAGTGTCCCTGCTTTTAGACTTTCAGTATTGTGAGCTCACTCCTGAGCTCTGGAGCAGCACTGTTCCCTGCAACTAATTTGCATGAGGACAGAAAACAATTAAACCATGACACCTGCGATCCAGAAAGTAGCAAGTGACAGTAAGGGTATGACAGAGTGACAGGGAGATCCAGTTTGATTTCTCCATTAAACCCAACAACAATAGCAGCCGTATCCTTTTAGTCAGAGAGCAAAATATATCCCATACCTAAATATTTTTATTAATACAGTTCATTGCCATGTCATTCACGATTTTTCATATTTACTGTATTTAAACAACTTGACAAGCCCTCAAAAGTTACTTGGCATCTCAGTTGTTTGCTTCTGAAACAGCATAAGACACCTAAGCAAAAATTACAAAGCCAGAAGCAGGGGTGGGGGAACAGGCATACAAATAAAGTTCACCAACAGACCTCTACCTCAGTCTGAATTTGTTTCCTGGGAAGGCAGATATAAACCCATCCCTAAACCTAAAATAATGTGGTTTTTCAAGTAAAAAAGGCTTCTAGGGGCACATGAAACATCTGTCCACCCTGCTACTCATTCAGATGCATTTCTAAGTAGTGGATAAGAAATCCACAACTCAGGGAAGAGGCTGAATGGTTCAGCTTCAGTCAGGAGAATCTAATAAGACAGCCAGTATTTTGGATGGAGCTCTCCTTCCCTCTCACGATCTGAGCCCTTTCTACCCCATACATCTTCCCAACACGTTTACCTAGGCTCTTACTGTATCTTACCTCTTACCTGCTCTGAATCAAAACTTCCAGAATAAAACCTACCCCTTTCATCTAAGCAGCTATTTGGGTACAAACTTCTGGCTCTCTACAAACTTGCTCTTCTCACTGAAGAGGGGACAGCTGAGCCTGGTCTGAGTCTTATCAAAGTCCCTATACTCCAGGGAGCAGCAGGAGGACCCTCCCAAAGGAAAACTCTTCCCATCCTCAAATACTGAAGGTACCTTCCCATAACTGGCTAGCTCGAGACCCCCAAGAGAAAAAAAAGTGAAACCTGCCTGTGGTGCGTCCTAGCAGTGCAACTGTGGCCACACATCTCTCTAGCTGGCTATTGGAGATGATGGAGATGGTAGGAAGGGGAGAAAAGCCAGTCCCTGTTCAGTGAGGTGCCACACGTACAGAATGCTCCAGGCCACAGCAGAATCTGGTCCTGCTCGTCTCTTACTGGCTCAGGAAAGTGTTGCTACTCATGTCCACCAGAAAATACCAAAAGGCAAGAAGGGTGCAGGGTGGTGATAGATGAGAGAGAGACTAAGAAGCTGAGTTAGTTTTCATAGGGCTTCTTACCTCAAATTCAGCTACAACTAGGATTTGGACACAAACCAGTGGTAAAAGTCTTACACCAGCACTTCTTCAGGAGGAAAATAAACTGTCTGACACTTGTCTTATACAGCTTCCAGTAAGTTTTTAGGGACATACTTTGGAGCCACGAAGTTTACAGGCTATGTATGCTCTGGCTAATTCCAGGTACAAATTCAAGCATGAAGGACATTTGGAAAACCAGAATGCACAATTTAATTACAGTTTTAAAGGGAAAACATGGAAAGCCATGTCATTGTATCATCATGGAAACAAGAGAGTCCGAAACTCTTATTTGGATTTTGTTTAAACCTTCCCCCCACTCGCCCAACCTGGTAACATGTGTGCTTACTTCAAACAATGGAGGGGTCCAGGAGAAACTCTAGTTACTCGATTGACGGTAGCACCATTCACAGTGTTGAGATGGACTTCAGAGATGTAGAGGGTCACAGAGGAGGACTGCAACCTTGTTTTCACAACTTCTAGTGGACATGTCAGAATTGCACCAACAGTACCTCCACATCTGCAAAGAGGAAAAATCCACCACATTCTAAACCACAAAGAAATTGAAGAATATTATTAGTGTACCATTAAGGTTATTACTCAACATAGTCAAATGGCAAAAGGTGAAGCAACAACTGGAGCAGGCATGACACTGTAGTTACTGTCCTCAAATGAAAGCCATTTGTTAAGTCAGTTTGTCTTTGTTAGTCCCATAACAGAGTAAAAATTTAAACAGATAGAAAGTTTCCCAATGTAGTGAAGATGCACAATCTTCAGTACATACTGTTCAAATCAGTTCTGGAAGGCAGCTTAGTATCTCAAATGTTTAACTCCTTAAGGTAAAATTTAACTTTTTTTTGAATGTCTGAAGTGCTCCTGACCACAAGGGAGATGCCAAAAATCCTTAACGGTAGAACAGATTTATGCACTAGGCACACAAGGCTACACACAGTCCTTGGAAAGCTGGTAAAGACCACAGTGAGGCAAAGTGATTTAATAAAACACTCAGGAAGACATTTTCAGCTGTTTTTTCCACAACCCCCTTTCTATTTTGGGCACTGTGCCATGAAAGCACTGATTCTCTTGAGTATTTCCTGGGTTCTGCCCATTACAGAAAGACTTAGTTTTGAGTACAGAACACTGGAGTGGAATCTAGGGATACAAAGACCTTTGAGTGGCTAACCAGGTGAAGACTTGCACATTTTGCTAGTCTGCCACTCATTTCTGTAAGAAAGCAGTGCATGATTTGTGCTGACAGTAGAGTTGCTTCATTCTGCTGCAGTAGAGTGCAGCCAGTTTTGCTGTTTTTGCTCAGAGGGTTGTTCAGGTGCTTCTCCATAACCTATTTACTAATAATCTACACTCTTACCTGCTTAACTATGATCACAAAAGGCCTGAGGAAAAAATACCAAATCTACTAGCTTCAATTCTAAAGACAACCCCAAATTTCCTTCAATATTACCATTATCTCCCCTCCCCAAAAGCTTTCCTTGAGCCTTTTTCAAAATCAGTATTCTGTCTTGTCACTTGGCCAAATACCTTTCTTAAAACTATGTCCAGAATACTATATGCACCAACTGCTCTTTCCTTCCCCCACTAAGATTCAAATTAGGCCATTAATTAATGCTACTAACAACACAGTCTGAAATCCACTAACAACCACACAAATACAATTCCTACTATATTCAAAGGGCCCGTGTTCACTTATCTGAAGCAACCGAGCTAGTGTTTGACACTGACAATCACTGAAAAATAATTAGCAGCTATTTTGTTGGAACAGAAGAGACTCAAACCCCAGAAACTTGAAAAAAGTTGTCAGATGGGTTCAATAACACTGTTTTTTCTTAAGCAGTGCGTTCCAGAATGCAAAGGAGAGTTTGGCATACATATTGGAAATGACAGCTAGGACTCAAGAACTGTCCTACAGACTTTCATGCAGAAGTAGCTTTTAGAGTGCGAGTTTAGTTCTTCTCTACCACAGAGAATACCGAAAATACAACAGCACTTGTTAGCACAACACTGTATCCTAAAAGCAACTAATCTGTTTGAATGAACTGAGCTTATAGTACCAAACAGCTGCAGAGAATGATGATACTTGATCATGATCACTTATGCTCCATTTGAACTAGTGACCTACAGGTATCCTATTACTCAAGCCTGGAGACATCCTGTCCCGCTCCTAACTCCAACATTAGACTGAAGTTTAATCTTTTCCAAGTTTTAGGCAAGGAAAGAAAATAAGTTTTTCAGTCTAGGGAAGAAAAAAATTCACTGGAAGATGGAAGATAAAGTCTTCCAGTGTATGCAGTACACATGCAGTGATACACAGTGATTCAGGGGACAGCTTTTAGAGTAGCACATTAAAGAGATCTCTCAATAAGCAATTCACTTGCCTATTCTTTTAATATTAAGCTATAGAAAGTTTTAAAAAATAGGAGTTGCAGTAGAAGATGTACTAGTATTTTGTTCGGCCAGTGTCAGAAGCAACAGGAACCTACAACATGTTAGAGTACAGGACATCAAATACCATGAGAGCCATGGAAAGGGCAGGCCTCAAGACTGTTTGACATGGATCTTTAGACACTGAAGCGCTTCAGACAGACAGCAAGTACTGTATTTTCATACACGTAACCTGCAGGTCAACAGCAGCCAAGGCTGTATGGTAACATGCACATGCAGGAAATAATGCAAAAAGTTGGCCTTAGCATTTATTTTCCTTCTTGCAATCCCTCTGCTTCCAATCACCCATATTATACTCCCTCTAACATCTTCCAGGATTTGATTTCGGGCAGGTTATCTGAGAAAATTGCTTTCAAGCAGCACTAACAGCAAGAGAATGGAGGTTATTCAAGTTATGATTTATATTAATGAGAAGATGATAAATATTATGGATATGGGAATAAAGCAGGAGAAAAACCCCTCAGTCCCCCACTGAATAGTTTAAGATGTCTCAAGTTAGGTTGAGAATATCTTGCATATTTCCACTAGCTGCTGGTAGTTTAAATGAAAATGTGGAAGGAAGAGAATTTTAAAGATCTCAAATTGCCACTCATTAAAAGCTTCTCAGCTCTTTTTACAAGTGCTGTGTGGGTTTTTTTGTTTGTTTTTTCTTAAATCACTCACAAATAAATTTGTGAAACTCGAAATCTTCTTCCACCAAAATGGAATACCTTACTCACCCACACCTCAGAAGTCCCGAACAATAGAGAAAGCATTTCAAATTTAAAGAGTGAATGATAAGTCCCCTGCCAAGTGTTGAGGAACCAGACCTTGCTTAGGTAGTCACAAGATTTGAGTTTGAACTGAAGCACTAAGTGAAAACATAATCCAGAAACACCACTGATTTATATAATTCACTTGAACTTTAGATATATACCACAATACTTGACAAAAAGAGTCAGTTCATGATATAACAGAGCCTGTCAGTAAACATAGTTTGCAGGTAAACAGACAATTCAATAACTGCAATCTGTACAAGTAACACAACTTTTATTTAAGCAGCATGCCAGCTGATCTGCCACCAGTATCAATGACAGTATTTTACTTAGAAATACATGTTTATTTTCTGCCTTGCTTATTTAACAGGTGACTACTACTAAATACACTGTGAAAGAAGCAGTCACTCCTTTGGGTTGGAAGTCCTGGCATGCCATTACCAGACAGCCACTAGTTGGAGTTTAGCAAAGCGTGTTCTGTGAGCTGCAGCAGGCTGCCGCTACCATTCCTGCTCCTCTCCTCACAGGCTTAGGTTTGGGGGCTCTTTTTCAGTTTGTGGCTTAACACAAATTAGAAAGTATCACAGTTTAGAACAACATTAAGTGGTTAAAAAATAATTAGATTTGCATTCTCCTGATTAACAGGTGAGATTTTGTAAGTTACTTGAGAAATTTCTACCTAGAAATCCTCTGGGCTTCAGCATCCCCATCATGGGCTAGGCCGCATTGACTGTGACTTGTGAAAACACTAATATGTAACTTTTTTCTCCAGAATTAGGGAAGTTTCACCCAGTATAGTAAGTAAAAAAAATACACTCATACTGACAGAGCATAAATTGGAAGCGAAGGGTAGAACCTGGGGCAAGAGTTATCTTGAAATTACAGATAGCACCACCACAAGGTCACAGTGCTAACTCGAAGCAGGGCAAGACACTGTGCTAACACAGGACACAGACCCAGCCCTCTATTCCAGACTCACCTGCTCTGTCCCCTCCACAGAAGTGTTTAACTGTATTCAGTAGAAATGCCCGATTTAAAAGCACCACTTTCATCTTACCTACCTCAGCCCAAGAGCATGTTGTCTCATGGCAGCATGTCCTAGGTTTGATGTATGCCTTTACTGATGTCTACCACAAGCCTTTTCAGCTTTGCCAAGTGCTTTTAAGAAAAAAGTTAACTGCAAATCCTACATTAGGAACACCTGTTCATACAACAGGCTGAAGAACAGACATCTGCGAGCAAATCCACAAAAACAAAGGGGAGGATGAGGGAGATTAATGCTCTGATGTGTCTAATTGAGTGGTTAGTAGTGGTCCTTAAACCTGCAAATTAAACTGTACAAGTAGACACAAGAGACAACTATGTACTCAGTGAAACAGATGGAGACATGTATACTTCCTCTAACCTGCAGGACCGAGGCAAGCTTACAAGCCAATAGTAAAACTAAGAACAGTTGTCCCTACCTGACACAAGGCCTCTTGAGCAGAGGAGGCTAGGAAGGCAATGAGGCAAGCCTCTTCTAAACAGCAACTTACTCCAAAGAGCACCAATGCTAAAGAGGCACGTGATTTAACCTCTAGTGTGCACTAGCAGTCCATCACCTCACCTGATTAACAAAGACAAGCCTGGATGCATTTGTGTTTTAAACTCCGCTAGCACTTCAGTACAGATATTTTTAGTACAGAGAACTGTTTTCCCCAGATAAACCTGCATTATTCATGGTGCTAAGCAAGGAAAGACAAATATGCTCAAAACTCAATCCTGTTTGGCATTCAAAACTCAGGTTTATTTCCAGAGATGGCTGCACAAGAAAGCCTTCTTTTATTATAGCAAATCAAGGATACCTGCTAAGGAATCACTGGCCTTGTCTAGACTTGTTAAATATCCTTCCCTGTTACACCAGACCCCTGCAGCAACAGCTCCAGTGTGGATGAGGGTTTCAACATTTCAGCCAGTGGACCGTCTACATATGCTCCTAAAGCAAATTAATATTCCCAGTGCTGACAGTGTCAGCTGATCTGGAACAGTAACTACACCAGTGCAAGAATCACCCATTTTTACACAAAGATAAAATGAAGAGATGAGGCTGCACAGCGCTAGCCCGAGATTCACCTTTCACAGTATCTGCAGCCACAGCCTCAAAGCCTCGTCAAAGATAACCTTTGGCCCTGTTATCTTGGGTCTACATTCATTCACCTATTTTCCCCAACTGTTTCTCTTTCCCATACAAAAATGAAAGTCCCATGCAAACACCGGATTGCAAGAGAAATGGTAAGAAAACTGAGCTCAAAACTCTCTCAAAAGAAACAAAACCAAGCCACTTGCAAATAAAACTCCTAATCTCTTCACCACTTACTGCAAATTCAGGCCCCAAACCCACCCATTTCATAGACCTGCCTTACAACACAAGAGCAACCGTTTTTCATGTTCACAAGCAAGTCACAGGTTTAGATATCTTAAATTGATAGTATCCCTCTTTGGAGATAATTTAAGGCCTTAAACAAGTACAGCTTTCAGAAATAAGCAAGAATGCATCTCATTAATGCAAAACTTGTAGGTTTTTCCTGTTACTATACTGCTAAACTTGCATGTTACACCCCTCTATCTTTAGTTTTAACATGATGGCTACAAGCAATGGCAGCTAGAAAAGCATAATCCCCCTATGATTAACTGATTAGGCTTTTTTTGGTGAAGCTTAAAGTGCAAATTTTGTGTTAACAGTCTTGAACTAAAAATACTAATCAAACTTGATATTTTTAGTTAAGTAAAAATAAAATTCCCCTGATTTGCTGACAGAAGAACTTACAAGTAGAAAAACACCACAAGGGGAACAAGCATCACTGGTTTCCATTATCCAAAGCAAACACCAAATACTAACATGTAAATTGTACTTTCTATGAGAAACAGGCAAAAATATTTACAGTATGACATTTGTATTAAAGGTAGCTGAAAACATCATTCATCTAGAAAGAAATATGAAAAATGCACCAGTTTCACAATTCTTAAAATACCAGCAGCTATTTCTGCATAACTTGTGATTTAGTCACTTCATGGAGCAAAACCAAAGCCTCTCAGTGCTTTAAACAAACACTTCATTTTTCCTGGAGGAATATCGGAACATGTAAATAACCTAGAGTTGGTGCAGGAAGGTAGTGACCTTCTCCTATGGTTTACAAGAGGAAGAACTGGTTCTGAAAGGCAGCCATGGGTTATGCCAGAAATGTAATTCAGGGAAGAGGGGAGTCCAAACACCTGAATAACTCTGTTACAGTTTGAGTGGCTATTTTCTGAAAGGCAGGTTAAAAAAAAAAAAAAAAAAAATCACAACCAAACTACCTCCTAAGCTATCAACTAATATCTTCTTTAAAAAAAAAAAAAAAAATCAAAGAAACAAAAAACCCAAGGGCCTTTCACTGCCATTTTACACACACTAACACTGTCTATCTTTCTAAAGAATTAAAACACTTAAAAAACACGTTTTCTGAATATCGCCTACCTCCGCCACTACAGGAATTCGCTAGGAATGCCTGTCAGGCAGAGCGCTATTCAGGTTACAGATAACCAGGAGTTCTACAGTCACAACAAAGCAGTGCGGACTCCTCCCTACGCTCACTCACATTAGAATAGAGAACAGCCAACTTTCTGCAAGAAACATGAGAAGCAAAGAAAGATTTAAGTGAAGCTGAAACCATCCAATCCTGGACTCAGAAAAGAAGCTGTCCACCTTCAAAAGGGACCCAAAGGAGTCCTTCCTGAGAAGGACCCAAAATGGTCCTTCTAGTCCTTTTGCTGAGAAGGCAAAGCCCACCCAAGTTTCCACACTTGGAAAGAAATTTGTGTCATACAGGCTTAATATCAAAGATTTCTAGAGATGAAGAGTAAATCATGAAAACTTGGAAGTGATTTTGGAAGCCAACACCCTACTTTTCATTAGATATTCCAATTATGATTGCAAGCAGCTAAGGCACATGCTGTATAAGGAATACGAATACATTCGTCTTCCCTATACAGCAAAACATTAAAAGAAAAGTTAGTAGAAAGACCTTAAAGAGTCTAACAACTAGAAAAGCATGTACAACTTACATACTTAAACTACAGTGTTCACCTAAAGTCTACATTTCAATAGTGAGACTTTTTACTTTAAGGATGCAGAATGTTCTGTAGATTCTTCTTCTGGGTTTAGAAGAGCACCTGAGTTTATACTACCAACACGCTGCCTACAACAACAGTTGCTATTTGACTAGCAGATGGAAAACCAGAAGATATGCAAAAAACCAACAGTTTCACTTCGGGGGGGGGGGGAAGTTCTGAGCATTTCAGAAAAATCAAGTTTCACCTCCACTATGATCTTCTATCAGGATCCAAGATTACAGATGTTCAGGTAGTTGCTGTCCCAACAAGGGTGAGACACTAGAAGCAAACGGTGCTCTGCAGTAGCTGCATGGTCTGTGGAAAGAGATCCTGACACATAGGTACCTCATGACCAAACATGACCTAAGCAATTATACAGGTATCACAGAGAGAAACTGAACTCCAGGTACGTAACTATCAGTTCTGGGGCTCCCAGTATGCTCTATGCAGTTACTCCTCAGTATGAGGGAGTGCATGATGGCATTTTTGAATATAGTCTGGAAAGCTAAGCTTAAGCTTCTTAAGGTGGCAGAAAAGTTACTGCACAGAACTCTCATTGCTTAGAAATTCTACTAGTTAAAACTGCTTTTCTTTGAGGAATGCGTTCCTAAAAGTTATTCATACTTTGTTTTTTTTAATCATCAAGGACTTTATTTTGCTACCCCATCATCTTTTTTCCTATAAACATGACACCATTCCCATACTATATTTTCCACTTCTAAATGTGACTGCTCTAAATGTGACTGCTGCTATGTTTATATACATAGAATCTCATTTAAAAAAAGCAAGGTCTAAAAAGCATATTTTGGTGGGGGAGGGAGAGTTGCATGTAAATGAAGTTAATACTTTGCTCATGCATTAGCTACATCAACTACTCCAGCAAAACCACTTTGTACAGCTTTCTTTTCTAGAAAAATCTGGACCACTTCAAAATAATGATAGTACTAAAACTGACAGTCAAGCCATTCCAAAACAAGTACTGAATTATTTCTTTTTAGGCTTAGAAATAGTATTGCTATCATAAAATTTGGTGGTAACAATTAACATGAAGCTATGAAGCAGAGATACAATTCTTAAAAATGAAACTATTAAAGTTACTAAAATTTTTATATATATAAATATATATATATATATATATATATAAAAAACAATTACTGAATAATCCCAACCCTCTGCACCTGCCCCAGCGTCCAGCACTTCTATGAAAGTTAAACCTGTTAAAAAGGGATAAGGATGCAAGGATGGGAAGGAAGCAAGGCAGGGGGAGAGGAGTTCCAGCTCCCAGCACCAACTGGTAATGGCCCAGAATTATTGCAGTTTGACTGCTATTGTTGAACCAGACACGAAGTTATATGCAGCTAATCCTAAATCCCTAAAGGGTTCCTCACCTACATTAGTGAAGTAACAGCCAACATCTTCAGTAACTGTCTCAATACAGGAGAAAAGTATTAAAGACTAAGCTTAGATATTATAAAAGGGTTAGTAGATAGAAACAATGATTGTCTCAATACAGGCTCCAGTGAAACCTAAAGGATAACAAAGTTTCCTTCCTTTTTTAAAGTTTCACTGAAGACTAGAGATCACTCCTCAAGTGATCCACTGTACAAGCAGAGAAGTCATCAAGCAACCCTAAGAAAGTTTCACGCTGCTAAGTGCGACTGAAAACAGAGTTAGCTTTGCTGAGCTAAGGTTACAGGAAGCATGTGGCTAGCACATGAGGAAAAGGCTTCCAGGCCCTTCCTCGCACTGTAACCCTTGGCCCCGCCGGAGGGGCTGGCAAGCACACAGCTCTATGCAGACCGGAATTCCCTGCAAGAGGAGGGATCAACCAGCTGAGCGATCTTCACGAGCTCTTGGAGAAGTTCACAAGCTGCAGTCCTGTCTCCACCGTCACGCACGATTCCTCCAGCACGTTAACATCCCCTTCGCAGAGCTGTCAAGTCAAAGTGCTGCAATAAGGCAGCACTCCTACCATTTCTCTGAAATTTCAGAAGGATCTGAATTCTGAAGAAACACATCTCGGCCCTGCTGCTGCATGATCTGTCTCCTCTCACACACAGGCAGAAGTCAGGAGCACCTGCAGAAGCACCGAGCCAGGCGCACAGCACTTGAAACCAGCACATCCTGCCTGACGCGCAGCGTTCACGCGTGTGCAGCGGTCACGGGAGCCGCTCGCTGCGAGCCGCCGTCCCGCTCCCGCCTCAGAGGCCGCGGCCCCGAGCCACGGCCTCGTCCCGCCAGGGAGCCGTGCCGGTGGGAACCCGAGCTGCTTCCCCCGCTTCTCCGCGGCCGTGCCGCCACCCAGACACCCCGGGGCTGCTAGGCCAGAGCCCCCGGCTGGCCCCTTTGGGCTAGGCGCCCGGTCCCACTTCACCCCCGGCGGGAGCACGAGCCAGATCCGCGCAGCGGCACGCCGGCAGACTCAAGCGCCAGGGACCTCGGCGGGGCGCAGACGGGCCGAGCCCTGCGCGGGTACCTGCGTTACCCCGGGCCGAGCGGCGGCCGCAGGCCACGCGCCCGCCCCCTCTCTCCTCGCACTCCCGGGAGCAGCTCAACCGCGGGCGCCGCCGGGCTCCGGGCCCCCGCTCCCGCCGGACGGGGCCGGGCCGGGCCTGCCGCGGCGGCTCCGCTCCGCTTCGCTCCCCTCCCGGCGGGGCGCGGGAGGGCCCGGCCCGGCCATGCCCGCGGCGGCCAGGAGCAGCCGCAGGGCGGAGCCGCGGCCGCGCCGGAGCCCCGGGCCGGGCCGCAGCGGGGGCGCCGGGCCCCCCCCCCCCGCCCGCGCGGGGGGAGGCGGCGGCGGTCGGCGGGCCGCGCCACCTACCCGCCGGCAAAGAGGTGCACCAGGGTGTCGCGCTGGCTCATCGTCGCCGCTGCGGCGCGGCGGCGGGGAGCGAGAGCTGCCGGGCGCCGCCGCCCCGCGCTCTGCCAGGCCGCTGCGGGCGCCGCCGAGCATAAGTACGCACCGCGGCCGCGCGGCTTCCTGCGGCGGGGGGGGGGGGGGGGGGGGGGGGGGCGGGCGCCTCGCCCCGCCCCGCCCCGCCCCGCCGCCGGGCGCTAGGGCTGCGCCGGAGCGGGCCTCCCTCATGAATATGCAGCGCCGCCCCGCGTAAACAGAGCGCGCCATTGGCTGGCGGGGGCGTGACGGCGGCGGCGCCGCGCTCTTCCTCACGTGACCCGCGCGCGGCGGCCGTTGGCGGCGGCGGCCCCGAGATGACGGCGCCGCGCCCCGAGATGACGGCGCCGCGCCCCGCCGCTGTGCGGGCCTGGGAACGGGGAAGAGGGGTCACACGGAAAGAGGGGGGGAAAAGGCGGTAAAACACAGAGCGGCGTGCTCAGCGCGCGCCGGCGGCGGCGTCACGGGACACGCGTGGGCGGTCCCTTGCCCGCCCCCTTATAATACCCTTCGTTTCTGACTTTTTTTTTTTTTTTCCCTTGGCCTTAAATCCTCAGCTGCTGAGTCAAAGCACGGCGTTTTTAAAGACGGACTCCTTGGAAGTTTTTCCCAAGTGAGTACCGTGAGTCACTGGATGGCTTTTGTCCTGGTTTTCTTCAAAAATACATGTGTTCTGGCACGAGGAGGAGTAAATAATGCCCCCCAGGGACGTTCCTAACATCACTTATGAAACTATTGTGCTGTTCAGCGTTTTGTAAAAGCAAGTATTTGAAAGGACGTGAATGATTTGCGAAAATCTTCATGAATCTTCACGAGTTCGTAACTGCCCACCTAATGAATGCAGAATTCTACCTAAATATAAGGACTTGCTTATTTCCATCATAGCACAACAGTTTTTAAGCTGTATATTAATAAATAAAGAGCGTGCCTTCTCAAGCAGTCATTTCTTAAGACGCAAAACCTCCTGCTAAGCATGGTGGGCTGATAGGGAAGACGAAAATAAGCTAGAAAAGTAATGTGAAATTTTGCAGGAGTGGTGGGAGTTGAGGAGGCTTGGAGAAGTGTCATTTGAGCTGTGGAGATGCCCGGGGAAAAAAGTAGTTACAGGGAAATGAAAGACAGCTAGAAGTAGGACAATGATTTTACAGGTGGTGTTTTGCATTGCTACTCTATGCAGTATATAGTTGAAACAAATGAAGGAGATTGAAATGTTTCTTTAAAAACAAATTGTTCCTAAATAATGAGACAGACATGACTTTCAGAAACCTGTAGTTAAATACCCATTGAGGCAGGGTTCTTCTAGACATGTTAAACTTCAAGTTCAAACAGTAAGAGGGGATCATGCGCGGCTTCCCACAAGGTAATGAGTAATTAAGTATATTTAGGCTACTTTGTGAAATTAAATTGAGATTGTTTGAAAACAGTACCAGCAATTTTATTAAACACTGCGTGAAAGAAGGATCATATGCCAAATACTTACTTTGAGGTCATGAGTCCAATTTTTTTCCATTTCCCTCAGTAGCTTAAGAGGGAACAGAAGATGGATTTTCAGCTGGCTGTGTGATGCCATCCAGTGAGCACATGTTCCAGGAAACTCAAAAGAAGATTACGTATGAGAGAACAAAGACTATGCTTTGTTCTATCTCTGTATAGGTGAACTCCTAGTCTGGAAGCATTTAACTCATCTGGTACTCTTGGCTTACCCTGTGGCAAATGATAAACAGTAATTCGATGATTTTTCTGAATCCTTATTGAAAGGATGCTATATAGAGCAATTGAAACATTTTTTGATGTAGAAAAAAAGACCCTTTGTGATTTAAACAAATTGTATCTTTTTATAGAAACTTTTGATATTCCATTGAAACATTAAAAAAGACCCAAACTAAAATACTTTCAATTTTTATTGAGTCTGAAACACTCTGATTCAAAATAATGTTGCAGCATTTCTTGGGAGCTGCCTTTAATATAACTTTTACTTCTATTCTCTTTTTTAGGCTGGCTTTTCTGGTTAGACTACATCTCCAGTAATGCTCGATGGATATGGATTCCTACAGTGCCTTCCTCCCTTTATCTAGCAGAGAGAGGTAAGTGTGGAAAGGAAATGCTGAGACAGTTGAGAGCCCAGTACACAAATAAAAGCATTCAAACAATTTTCAACAGATCTCATTGATCTGAGTGTTTGTCAGGTTTCATTTTTTTCCATACTTCTGCTGCAAAACCCAAGTAATTCTCTCACTGAATCCCCTGTTCTTCTTACCTCTTGATTCTAAGAGGTGTGGTTAGATTCAACAGTTTCAGTAAGGAGAAAAATGTGTGAGAAAACATTAAGCTCTTGTTTCTGTGCTCTCCAGCTCTAAATCCTTCTCAGAATCCTACCTGCATATAATATGCTATGCTTTTACTCTTGCAGTCTTTGAACAGAAAACACTTCTTTCTTTCACCAGTAGCTTTTTGCCTAAAAAAGAGCAACAGAAAAAATTTTCTACCCTTCAAGACACAGCTAATTTTTCCTGTTCTTTTATGGCAGTTCAAGGAGGGATAATAACATATTTTTCCATACAGCAGAATTTCTGTTACTGTCTTTCAGTTAGGTTTCTAAAAATTACATTTGCCTTTCTATTCCGAACTACAATGTTGAACTCTTGCTCTTATTATTACAGTTATAATGACTCCTTACCCTCTAATTTTGTAATACTTATATCCACACATTAAGCATGTTTAAAATATACAGGAAATGAAGAACATTTGAGAACAAAATTCCACATGCGAAACACAGATTTGATGTAGCCATGGCTTCGTTTACGCTGAAGTATTCTTTAAACAAGCATTTGCTATCTTCTGCCAGTGCCAAGGTTAGCTCTCATAAAACAATAGAAAACAGTTCCCCTTTGAAATAATATTTATACTAAATAACCTATTTAAAAATATTTAGCATTCTTAGACACTCTGTTTATCTAAGTGATATATTATTTCCTTTCCTGACCAAGCACACAAAAATATTGTATGTTCTCCCCTCAAGAAATATGAGAAAAAGGTATATTCAGTTGGACTTTTGCTTCTGAACCATTTGAACTTTAATAATCCACTTCCTTCTGCTCCATAAAATTCTTCTGCTGAGGGGTAAAATTTTTTATTCTTATCAGATTGTATTGGATGTATCCATTACATGCTGATGTGGAGAGACGGAAAACTGTGTTTCTGGAAGACTCTGATCTTTCAGTCTCCGACAAATCCTTCAAGTTGGCACAACTGAGAAAAAAAAATCCTTTCATGCTGATGAATGGAGAATTGAGGTTGAGGAACAGAAGACAGTGACACAGGGCTCATCTATGACCTTGGCTCAGGGAATTTTGTGTGAATAAAGCAGGCTATGTATGGCCTTTTGTGCTTCTGTGGTCTGGAGGCAGAGGTCAATCACACTCTTAAGGGCTCATGAAGCGCAGTGTCTGCCATCAGCCTTGCCAGCCTGAGTAGAGCTGCTGAGCCTGAGCTGCTAAGTAGAGGTGGAAGAAATCAGCTTCTGTGTGACCCAGGCAGTCTCCAGAGAAGGGGCTAAAAATGCAGTAAGAGCCATAGTTTCGGTTGCTGCGTTTCTTCTTCTTTCTTGTTTTTAGGAACTACTGTTTCCTAATCTCTTTTATGCATTTGTCAAATGACCACCCTGCCTGTTCTGCTCTGTTTTGTTTCTCTCCAATCATCAGGAAAGGCTGAAGGAGATGTCTTAAGATACTCTATTTAAATGCATGTATTCAGGACTGGTAAGATGTGTAGAATGAAAAATTATGAAAATTCAAGATTTAAGCCTGAGAAGTTAAGTTTTTAATCACTTTCTTTAGTCTTCCTAATTCTTTAAGAGCATATATAAGAATGAGTGAAGGCAGACTGTTCAGAAAATTGTGGCCACTAACTTAATGTTCTCCTTTTTAAGTATTTTTTTTATCTAGGAACTCAATTCATGTAACTTGAGAAGTTGCCAGATCACTTTTCATTTGATAGAGTACAGCATATTTTTCATTGCTTTCACAAACCAATACTTAATGTAATATCATTTTGGGGGGACTATCCTGAGGTTATGTGAGGTTCTCTTTTGTTACTTTCAGAAGGAATAAGGAGACTGAGTATCTAATGCTCTGTACAGGGAGTGAGATGAGAGTGGAGAAGTAATATACCTACTGAAAGGAAGAGTTATCCAGGACTTGCACCCATAGCTACTATGTTTCAGGGCAGAGTTAGTACAGACTCACGGGGCTTCTATGCGTGGAGAACTGCTACAGCTGTTGGGTTTGGGACTTCCAAAGGATTAAATATTAGGAAGATACTCCATTAGGGAATCCTCACATTTTAACTTTCATAATGTTAGCCCTCATGGATGTCATTACAGAAGGAGGTGATCTATGCCTGAAATTTCCCCATCTTTCAGCAGTAATTTTGTAAGGAATGTTATTTCTTATGTATTCATTCTTCATCTGAATGCAGCAGGTTTTAATTTCAGTATAGCATTTCTGGACCTGGAATTATTCTTCTCCTTCCCTTCACCATAGCATATATAGCACAGAGCAGGCTTATCCAAAGGGTATTCCCCAAGACGTTACTTAGCTACTTGTCTCCTTCAACTACTCTTTAAATAAACTAGCCAAAGCAAAATGTATGTATCTTGTAGGGTGAAAGTATGTATCAGTGAGAACTAGGAGGGGCTTGAAGGTTCCCATACCTTCAAGTCTATTTTCACTGCCTTGATGGTGAAAATAACAGAGAACTCGTTCTCTTGCACAGCCTTTGTGCAGGTACGAACTGATTTCTCTGTCCAGTCAGCTTCCAGTGGTCCCTTCAGCTGATGGTGGCCCTTCCTGTTTATCACTTGCATGTTTAATCGCTACCTTGCTGCTTCAGTGCCAGTTCCACTTAAACTGAATAGTAGTCAACTGTGAGCTGAAGAATTGCAAAACACAGAATAGGTGAATTATAAGGAGAAGATGGAAGACCTAACAATTGTATTCAGGTATTTTCTTACTGAAATCCTTCAAGTAAGTAGTAGGCCTGGTTTCATCAGCTTCTACAAAAGCTTCATGAGTTTTGTGTCAAAACTTAAAAATCAAGCAGAGAAGATAGGGGATGGGTTTCTTTAACACATGGTTTATTAGATCAAAACAGGTTTTTTTTTCTTTTAAATATCATTTTCCTGCTGTTTTCACAGACTGTTCAAACTGGGGGGAGATGAGTTGTGATTACACATATAATATTCCCTTTCTCTTTGCTAATGTGATCCAAGAGCTTTGTAATTAAGGGAAAGGAAAAGAGCTTTAGACATACAAACACCAAAATCTTAGGGTGGCCTATAAATAAGAGATTTTCTGACTTACGTGCCTCAGGCTTGAGTGATAAACCCCAGCAACATAAATGACTAGGCATAGATGTTTTTTGTTGCTAGGAGTTGGACATATTTTTAGTTGCAGATCTGGAATCATAGCAAGACTGTTAGAAGGAATGATTTTTAGCTCATAAAGTGTACTGATTCTGGAAATGAATAAAACAGAGATGTGTTTGTACTGCTCATTTGAAAGGATGCAGAAGGCAATAGTTAGAGGACCTCTACTTTAGCCTGACAAAAGCTTTCTACTTAGTTTTCACTTAACTCTGAAAAATGAAACAAATACTGTGATTTTTTTTTTTAACACTCTTCTATCAAACTGTACATATGTTTTTTAACTCCATTTCACATCTAATGAAGCAGAATGAGAGAAGTCAGATGTTTAACTAGAATCATTGGACAGATCACTGATGGATTTAGAAATAACTTTCTGACCAAGAAAGCCAGCAGAGAGACTCTGCTAAACAAGGTTCTCTATACTTTGTATAGGCTTTGTTTTTCCTGAGAATGGAGCAGTCTTTGTTCTTTGAGGACATACAAATTTGTATGTCTGTTGCTCAGTGGCTTGTTTATTTGAAGTTTGCAGCTCTCAGAATGTCTTTGGAAATATCCAGAAGGTATAGCAGAAGAGGGCAGGGAAGTAGAAGAAGTAAGTAGGGAAAGAAGAAGAGAGGAGCAGCTTTTCTTTTAAGAAAAGAAGCAGTAATCTGAAAATGAGGGACAGGAGAGTGGTATACATAAGACTGAGAAAGAAGAGAAGGCAGGATGATTTGCAGGCAGAAGGAAGAGCAAAGACAGGATTGCTCACACCATTGCTAGGGGGTGTTTGTTGGGGGGACTGTAAGCAATCCATGTGTTGAAAATTGGATTTTAGAGATCTCCAGATACTTGCGAGAGAGACATAGAAGTAATTTATTCTATTGTACCTGTCCCTTGTGAGAGCTGTGGGAAATACAATGCATGATGTGGGCTGTCAGTTTTCAAGAAAGGTGTATTCAGACTGAATCAGGTGTACAGAAAAGCCACACAGTTTATTTGGAGAATGGATGGCTTATCATAGCAGAGAACACTTAAAAGGTTTGGTTTGTGTAGCCTGGGTAAATAACGGCTAAGACAAGATATGATTCCTGCCTATAAATACATAAAGAGAATAAACTACAGGATTCAGAAAAGTAAAATACTACTTAAGCTAAAGGTCGATGTTAGCAGGGTGACCAGAGGTCATGAGTAAATTCAGGCTGAGGATAAGAGGTGAGACTTATGAACAGGCCTTGCACTAGTATTAAAATGAAACTTGATAAATATAACAGAATCTGTGATGTGGTTTTCTACAGCATCTGGGGCCTAGAATGGAAGACTAAAGTACTATGTGCACCCCATGCTCAAATGGGTTTCTCAAAGTGTGAACAGATGGGTAGGTTACCCTGTCAAGATGTCCCTCTTAAAAGATATGTAGTCCATCATGCAATTCTGGTTTAGCGCATTTCAAAAGCATGGACTTCTGACCTTAGCTTGCTTTGAGAGAGGTAGGCAAACAAAATGTCCCGTGGAGGAAATGGGTTTCCTGATGTGAAAATTTGTAAGGATCTCAGAAATTTCTTCACTCCTTAATAGCTTGAAACAGAACCCCTTTACAGTTTTTCATCTGAAGGCAGAAGGAGCAGCTCATTTAGAAAAGGTGAATGTGTGATTAGGGTGGTTCTGCACAGTTGGAGTGAGCAAAACCAGGGAACTTTAAACTGCTGTAACCCCTCTTGTAGTTGGTAACTGTACCTCACTGCTGTGTTTATCAGAGGAGGCTGGGTAGAAATAGAGAAAAGGGATCAAGCTGGCATGTGTCGGTCTGAGAGGTGTGCTGGCCTCTAGGGTTTAATGTAAGCAGCCTGATTTGGACAACTGGTCAAATCCAGCCATCTTACTGAGCATGAAGAATATAGAAGTGCTTTCAGACCACTAGCAGTTGCCTAGGAAGCCAGCCGCCTTGCTGCTCTCACATGATAAGTGTGGCTTAATAATTAATTTCCATCTGGAGGAGATGTTACTTCTCTAGCTTGTCTAAGACTGGACAACGAATTTGCAGACTCAGATGTACATTAGGAAGATAAGCTTCATTACTCCTAATGAACCAGTTAAGGCAATATAGAAAGGAGGCCTAGCTTGTTTCGAGAGATAATGCACTCGAAGATGTATTGTGTAAGTTTTTGGTGCCTAGCTGTAAGGTACTTTTTGTCCCCTGGATTGTCCCCTCGACATTATGCATATGACAGAAAGCTCACTTAGAGCCTCCATTCTGAGAGGTAACAACTGTAACTAAAATGGAAATTGTTGATGACAGCGTGTTAGATTAGCGGCTGCTACGAGCGGAGGATGTTGAGCATTGTTAATAGGTTATTTATCCTAATGAGTCAAATTGTTTGAGATTTTATTTTAAACGTATGAAGTTTTTCATTATTTTCTATAGGCTACAAAAATGGCTTGTCATGTTCCAGATTCTTGTGACAGTCTCTTCATTTCAGAAATGGAAAAAAAAATCAATGCAATCCTGTGCAATGTGCTCTAGGTGACCCTGCTTGAGCAGGGGGGTTGGACTAGATGATCTCCAGAGGTCCCTTCCAACCTCAGCGATTCTGTGATTCTGTGATTTTTTTGAAGGGTGACTAGTTATCAGATTGTAGTTGATTTCATTCCCCCCCCCCCCAGAGAACATGTGGGAGTGATTCCTTTGCCTAGAAAAGGCACTTCTAGAAAATAGAGAGAAATGCTAGTTTGAAAGACGGCTAACAGTGCAAAAAAGGAAACTTGCAAGTTAATCTGTTTTATTCAAGACTTTATGGAGTACTTATTTTCCAGACCTTTGGGGACACCTTGACAAGATTATGATGAGCAATTAATGGTAACCCTGGGACAGGGCACCAGATCAAACAGATGAAATCCCCACTTGTTCCGGAGTTTGTATGGCACACGCAAGCTCATGTGTGTGCTGGGGATATGTTGAAGCCCCAGTTACAAATTTCCAATCTGTCTTCCTTCCCCAGAGCTCTTAACTCCTCTCCTGTGCAGCACAAACTTTTTCTTTAACCTGTTCTGTAACCAAACATAATCCATTTGAATTGGTTATCTTCCACTACTTTCAATATACTCTGGAAAACCTTTTGCACTTTTTTTGTAGGTTCAGACAGTGAAGCTCAAGTAGGTGGATTCATATCTTGCTGTAGCTCCCTTTGCCTTGGTGGAATTACAACTTGGATGATCTTGGCCTTATCAGTCCTGTGGAAACAGCAGTGGTTTTCGTGATGTGATAAGGGGAGATACGGTAGGGATGGTTTTGTCAAAACGTCTTTAAACTCTGACTGACTGTTGGAGCTAGGTTGTTAATAACTATGGTGGGAAGAGCTATATTTACATTTTTATCTCTGACTTAAAAAAAATTAGGGGTTTTCACTGATTCTTGATTTCATGATAAAACCTATGTATAACAACCTGTATTTCCCCTCCTTTAAATATACAGAAATTCTGTGTGACCCAGCATAATTGGTGACCTACATTTCAAAAACACTGTTTTTAATCATGCTATGGAATTTCCATCTCTCTTTTTAAGTCTTTTGAACTTCTGTGTTTTAGACCACATTCTTAGAATTTCTGACTAAGAATATACTCTTTATTCTTTCCCACAATGTTCTTCCAGTTATATTTCAATCTTACCTTAATTTTAGTCTGCCATGTGAGTAAAGCAGCAATCTATTATGTGTTCACAAAGCCAAGTCTATGTATGATTATATAATATGCATGCGCTTCAAATATCAGATAGCAGATATTGCTGCTGTGTTACAGTGCAATACTGATACTAACAGTCTTGTTCTCCCTGTGGCTCAGCTGGACTGAGATATGCCTTTGCTTCTGTTTCTGTGACAGTGCTGGCCAGACCTCCAGGAATGGGAGATGACATCCTTCCTCCTCAAATCACAGCCCCAGTCACTGGTGGAGGAAAGTGAGGCACCAGGCAGATACACGTCATGTAACTGTCTGTCGGGGCCCTGCCGGCACCAATAAGCCTTAATGGCCCTCACCAGCCTCACCTGCGGCCTCCGCCAACACCCCCCTGCCCTTGGGTCCACAAGCCTCGTTTAAGCTCAGACCTGGGCATTCAACTCTGGCCTGAGCTACATCATAGGTGTGCCTGTTCCTAGTCCTGTGCCTGAATTATTTTTTGGATTTCATGGTTTGACCTTTGACCTGACTTGCTTTTGTCTGGTAATCACTGGATCGTCGACAGGACCTGCTGCTGTCTCAACCCTCCACTGCTCAACTGCCTCGGGTGCTGTGGGCCTGCGCCCTGGGGGTGAGCTCACTGCTGGCCAGCGCTGTGGCCAGCCTTGGCTGCTTGCTCACCTTCGCTTAGGGAGAAGCCCTGCTCTTGCTGCTCCCTGACACTGTCCGTCACAGTGAGGTAGTGCTGTCAGTCTTGCACTGATTTTTATGGTGTCAGTAATGAGGTTCTCAAATAGTGAAAGTCATTATTCTGGATGTTAGGATTGTCCTCAGAAATGGGTGTTGTCCATTCTGATATGTAAAGGCAGATGGAGAGGGAAAGCATACAACTTTGTTAAAGTAACTCTCAAATACATATGTACATCTTGCATTTTTGGGGTGATGGAGGAGATGTTAACAGTGGATTCTCATTCTGACTTTGTTCTGAGATGAATGTTAATGATAAAATTGCAGTTTGTATTTTAATGATGTGTAAAGATCTCATTTGAATGGCTTTATCTTCCAGTGGGTTTTGGGTTGCTGTGCAAGTTACTTTTCAGTCTTAGTCTAGTTCTGGAAAGAAATAATAGCAGGCACAGAATAACTTAAAAATATAGATCCATTTTTTTCTCTATTTGTGTCACTGCTTAGAAGATGCAGAAAATTATTGCTGAAGCTGTGTATTACTCACATGTGTTTAAATAACATTGATGTATGTCTCAAAGGAGCACGTACCAGGATGTCAACAATATGCAATTAGGCAGCAGTCAGTGTATTTAAAAAAAAAAAAAAAAGTGATCAAATGACAGATTTATATTTCACAAGATCAGATAAGCATATCTCCTATTCTGACTGTAATTTCTGAGAACTTTAGTAGTTTGGATTTGGGCTGCAATCCAACAGGGGCATGACTTAATTGACTTTAATGATCTTTGGCCATCACAGATTTAGACTATACCAAGTGGCTTCTCAAATTCACACTGAATTTAATCAGTTAGAGTTCAGTGTTGGCTAATCTTCAACTAAAATCAATATATCAACCTGGACAGAGAGAGACTGGGAAAGTCAGAAACATGTACTGTGATGTTTGCTTTTTTAGTCTTTTTGAGAGGTCAGATAATGGAGACATCAATTAAAAGCAGGGTAAACATCAGGGTTCTTCCAGTGCAATAGCCTTTTCCTTTCTTAAATGGGAGTGTGAATTTGGCTTTAGAGCAAGCTGCCAGACTGCTGGTTATGTTTATATTCAATATATCACAGACATGGGCAGTGAAAACTTCAGCATTCAAACCTGTGAAATAGAAGGCAGGGGGAATATTTTGTTTTTCAAACTCATTCACTTTCCAGTGTCTGTACCAATTGTCAGCAAGACTTGAACAATCAGAATTAATGTTGGTTGTGATGTATGTATGTATGTATGAAGGAAACACTTCAGTTCCCTTTGAATAAAACTGCACAATCCTCAAACAGTGCGACACTTCCAGTTCCTTGGACTTTAAATGGAACTGAAAGGTGCTCTCTCCTGAATGTCTTTCTCGACAATGATAATTTCTTCTGTGGGGCAAAACTCCAATATTTAACCATTGACCTTTTTTAGCAGGGCTGTTTCCTGTGAAGATCCTTTTTATTCCACTTCCCTGTATTCCAGCAGACTTGGTAAATACTGTGCTTTCATCTTCCTCATATGTAGTTTTGCTGTATGTTTGGTTTTTGGAGGCGGGGGGGGGGGGTGTTTTGTTTTGCCTAGCCTCGTTTTATAGGCCCCAAACAACGATATCTCCAGTAGTCTGAAGTGCCATCACTGAGGCTGTTGTTTAACAGGTAAAGTATGTGCTGAATCAGAACGTCTGGTGAGAAGGGAAGCGTCTTGGCAGTGTGTTTGTCCACTAAACTAGGAAGTGTGGTTGGCTGTTCCGGTTGCAAAGGCCTGTGGTGTTGGGCTGGTGGCAGAGAGAGAAATACGTGAGGGGCTTTATGGAGTCATGCTCTGTTCCACAACAGATGCAGTCATTTGGCTGTGGCTCAGAAAATTTACGGGCATCTGATCAGAAAAGTAATCCAAAATACAATGCTCTCTGGTAGTTGATGGTGATTTCTTATATTGTTTTTGATACGGTGCAATTAGCATCCGAGAAGGCTTAGCCAGCTGTGAGACAGATGGAGCCACATATGTTTCCACACCCAAGAGGGAGAGTTGCATACATAACTACAGTCAGAAATAAGGCTGAGTGAATGGTACCAAAGGCTATTCTCACATAGATGTCTGATAAATTCACTTCAGCTGTATGGGTGGTTGGTTGTTTTTGTGTTATGTTTCTGATTATAATAAATGAGTTTTCTTTGCAGTGAAGTCTGTAGAGCAGTAAATGCTAAAGAAATATTGGGAGATGATTCCAGTCAGCAGTCTGAATTCAAGAATATTGTATGCCTTGTGTATGGCCTCTGTTTCCCGAACTGGGGAGTCTCTGCCACCTTCCTTCTCCTCCTCAAAAACCAATGACATCTTGCCACCAACTTCTAGAAAACATGTAGTGTGAGAAGAGTCCATTTTTTCTTCTTCTTTCATTGGTTGTGGCACTGAAAAGCTCTGCAGAGTGAGATCAGAGCTGCTGCTGTGCTGAGCCTTCGGGATCAGCAAGATGTGAGAATGAATTCATTCTTGATGTCTGGATCCTTCTCTTCTTCCCTAGATCAATCAACCAGAGCACGGAAGAGTTGTGATGGCAGGAATATAGAGAGCAGTCACCAGCCAGGCTCCTGCCTGCTTGCTGTAGCCTTGAGTAGAGGGAAGCAAGTTTTCTCAACAGCCTTGTATTTGCAGTAGGCAATACCCTTGGATTAGAGCTATAAACAGGCAGACCAGGAAATGCCACTATTGCCTTGCAAAGCTTTAATATATGCCTTCTCATACCCAGCATTATATGTAAAAGGGGTACTGTCTTCACTATGGGTCAAAAAAAGTAGATTTTTTGAGTAGGTGCTAAGATTTTTCTGTTCTGCTGTAACTTATTCCTTTCGTCTGGTTGTCTCCAAAAAGGCAAAAGAAAAAAAAAGATTTGTCTGCGCTTCAGCCTTAGTAACAGCCTGTTATGCCAACATAAAACTAGAATAATGCTGTGGAGAACTGGGCTCCCAGAGTGCATACAGTTAGGAAGTGTCAGGAGAGTACCAGAGAGCACCAGAGGTAACTTGTGGATAGGAGTCTGGATCCTCCTGACAACTCTCCCATCTGCATTAAAACTAATTGGGCTAAGGTACTGACTGCCATTTTTTCTTTTTATTAGTAAGAAAATCACCTTTTGGATTAAAGCAAGCATAGAGAACTTCAAACAAAGGAGAAGACAGTGAAGTTTTTGAAGCCAAATGCTGTCAGTAATCATAATTGTTAAGCTTCCATTCCTAGGCTATTCAGTCATTTCCAAAATGACTTTTAAAAAGAACATAACATTTGAGGACAGATGTTTTATATCTTTTCTAATTTGTCCTCGAACACATCACAGCATATGATCTTTAACTTGTTTTTTTTTCCCCCCTCTATTATGTATCATACCCACTTGCTTAGAAATAGTAAACACATCAATTCAGGAGGAAATAGAAGAGCTGCAAATAACTAGCAATGCAAAAAAGCAGGCCATATTATCTTGGCTAAAATGAATCCGTACAGGATAGATGTTAATGCTCTCTCAAGAAGAGGAATTCTTGGAATTGGGGAGCCTATAGACTGAGGGATTTTGTTTGTATTGTAAGATGTCTCCAGGAAAACTTACTGCCCGTATAAGAGGTTGAAAATGATGAAATGAAGTGGGAAATAAAGATCAGAATACCTGTGCTATTAGTGAACTACTGTTAAGAAGTGGGGGAACAATTCAGAAAGATGAATTTGAGGTAATGTCCCAGTTTAGCTATGCACTATTAGAAACAGCAGCCCAACAACAAATACGAGAATACAGTTTTAAAGGGAGATGACATGGTGTACAACGTGGTTTAGGAGGTAGGGGTCCTTCTTCCTACTGCTGTGTTCTATTAGGGAACCCACCAGCTAGATTAGGGGAGACTTTCACTCTATCCTGTAATATGATTTGTTAACTTCTTTTGAGGGCAAGAGACCAGATGTAGTGGTTCAGAGGGTATGGCAGCTGCTGCATTGCCCTGCAGCGGATTAACTTACATGATTTCTGATCAAAATCCATTGGTCAAGCACTGTTTAAATCACCTATCATTAAACAGACACTGCACTATAAGTCCTCTAGATGTGTTAAGCTCTGCTGCTTCAGGAGGAACTGGTAGAAGACTGCTTAGCCAAAAGACATGATTCCTTCCATTGCTCCAGTCTGTAAGAGAAAAGTGATAGGACACAGAACATCTGATATTCTGGCACCTGTCTCTATTCTTGCTTTTTATGCTTTGGGTTTCCTCTCTGTTGCTCCTCCCTCCTGTTCATGTTGCTGCTGCGGTCCTGCAGCGACAGTGCAAGCTAGTTGAGCTGTTGTATTTGTTCCCACTGAGCCTTCCGGTGTTTGAGCTGAGTGGCAAGTCAAAACATTCCCCCTGTTGAGAACCTGCTCAGAAGGATGGGAAGAAGTACTAGATGCCTAGTAAGAAACATCTTCAAAATGCCCAGTGATATATTTCAATCTAAAATTGTTGCAATGGATTTGCTACAATGTCCTTCAAGCTTTTAATTGTTCTTGAAAATGTTGTTGAATTCAAGCTGTACCTTGGAGTTTTGCAATAAGCAGTTATGTCACCTGCAGTGTAAATGAGTAAATATTTGACAGAGCTATACTCTTAAAACCAAATTAAATGATTCAGCTTTTTAGGGGCAGTGGGAGAAACAAGTTCTTTACTTTGAAATTCACTACTGGAAATGCTCTGTCCTTTTGTGAGTGCGTAGGTGCTGCCAACAGAACGTGCCAGTAACACCATAACCATTCTGCATAACACCTCTCAATAGACTGGCGGCTTAATTTGTTGCCACCCACTGTTTCCAATATATTCATTATCACTCCTCATAGATTGTGAGGCAGCTCTTCAGTTCTTAATTACAGATAACTATGGCAAGGGCCAGAACAGAAAAAACTCTTGCAGTCATCATGTTACATACAGAGGATAAGAGGCACCCTGGATGAACTCTAATAGGTATGTTGGTGCCATTCTTGTTAGAGCGTTCCCTGTACCAAACAATGTGCCTCCGTCTCAAGTGAGCTGAACCCTAGCCACTTTGCCGCCTATCCTAACCCATGCAGGTGAGATGCTAAGCCATCTAGATTCAGTTAGAGGGCCCAACATGAAACTGATACTGGCGTTGCCACAAAAATATCTCTTATTCAGAAGCGTAATCCCAGGGTCTCTTAAAAACAGGAGTGTCACCAGTCAAATGTGATGACATTCATCTCAGTCAGTCAAGTCAGTAACATCTTAGGGTCAAAGTATTGAAGGCTGATGAAAGGCTTAAAAATCATCACCAGAATGCCCCAGTTGTTCATTTTCTGTTACTGGTGACAGGAGAAAAGGGGGATTCAATGAGTAGGACCAAAACAGCCTTTCTGCAGTACCACAGCAGCAGTTCATTTTGGGCATCAGGGAATGCCCACAGAGGTAAAGCTTCCTGCAACTTCTCGCTAGCAGGCTAGAATAATATTGCTTATGCTATCAAATATTTGTTAAGATTAACTCCAGAAGGAAATGAGCTTTGAATATAGGAAATAACCTTTGGAATAATTTATTATCACCCAAAATTTAATTTGGCATTTTTTTCTGCTTGATTTTACCAACTGTAAAAGGCATGAATCCAGCTTGCCTAATACAGCCAAAGTTCTCTGTGTGCTTCCTAGAGCTGGTATGTGAAATTGGCCAAAATTCAGGAGGAAGCAGTGCTACATTCGTCATAATTTCCAAACACAACTACAACTCCATCAGACAGATCCAGCCAATTCAGCTTATATTTTATCAATCTTATCCATATAAAGTGTAAGTATATGAAATACTTACCATGCACGGGTTAGCTGAGCTGTCCACCACAAGGCCAGTTCTGCTGGACAAGACTTTGTGTATGCTAGTCTGGTATTGTTGAAAGCTTATTGCTCCTATAGGAACCACAATGTAGGAAATAAAAAAGCTAGAGCTGATTCAAGACAAGTTGCAGTGGTTGCCACAACTATTTTATATAATTTATCACAAGTTGTAATGCACAAAAAAAAATGAGAACATGACAACAAGGACTTGACATTGTGCAAGGAATCTAAACAGTTAAAACATTCCATTTTTGCCATGTAGAAAAACAAAAAAGTTATCAAATCTTATACAGGAGAAGAACGGAAGCTTTTAAGAGGTTCTAAATGTAACAAAAAAAAATTCCTTGAGAAGTGGGACAACCAAGTCCAGGCATGGCACTGCCTGTCCTCCTTCCTCAGCATTTGCTCTCAGATGAAGCAAGCTGGCCTTGAAAAAGTGGCTCAGTGCTGAGTGCTGTGACCTAACATGAAACTGGAGCAGTTAGATTTGACAACAGCTCCCTTCCTCACATTTGGCTTGATAAGCAAAATCCTTTCCCCTTTCAAAGATGTTTTCGACTTACCTAGGTACGTTGCCCCAGTCAATATCGTGACTGTCTGCTGTAGCCCTTTGGACTTTGCACCCTGCCTATTCACATGATGCTCTCCTCCTTGTGGAGGCAGAAAGGCAAGTTCCCGCTGCTAGGGAGTGGAAACTTACTGATTGTACAGAGGTTGGCAGCAGCTTCCAGCTGCAGTAGCTCTCGTTCCAGCCTCCTGGCAAAAGCAGAGAGACAGGCTGCATCTTTGTAAGTGCTAGGCCAATAAAAACCTTCCTATTTCCACACTGATGCTTCTTATCTTGCTGTCTGTCCCCTCCTCCATACTGAAGCCAAGTATGGAAAGCAAGAAGGCTCCTCATTCCTGTGCCTAGTCGGTGACACTGAGGCAAGGTTTGGAGCGAATAGCATCAAGTCCCATTATAATAACATTTTTGTTAGAGCCCTGCGGGTGGAGTTGCCTACGGCAAGTGCGCAGATTACATTTAATGTCTGGCACGTAAATTTACATTAACATATTACAGCAGAAGATGGAACTGTTCCGGAGAAGACAGTCCCCAAATGAAATAGCAGTACAAGCTGGTTTTCTAGTGCTTGGCGCTGTGTCCAGCACTCCATGTTTTAACTCCATGTTAGCCTCAGCCCAGGGCATGGAGAAAACTGCAGTGATTCTGTGAAGTGGCTGCTCTCTACTGTTACAGTTCAATGATTGTATGAGCTATTGTTTTACTGTAATATCCATTTACTTAAGCTCTTTTCTGTAATGGAAGTAGATACCTGGGTATTGCAAAAGCAGTATCAGTGTATGGCTGTTTCAGAAGAGAATAGCTCAATGCACAGGACACAGCCCCTTTTTAAAAAAAAACATTCCTACAAGCAAACTTCAAGAAGGTGGTTCAAACACACCACTGACCTAAAAGCCATAACTGTTATTATGCTATGCAGATGCTTTGGGGAAGGCTTGGTGAGGTATTCCTGGAGGTTCAGAGCAAAGTCAGCCAATTTCCACCTTTTCTTTCTATTGCTTGATGTCTTTTTTTAATTAAAAGGGGTCCTTTAAGTAGTAACTGGCTGACATGACTTCTTAATAAAGTCCTATAAAACATGCATTACGTGTGATACCACTTATGGGAAGAGACATGCACAATGATCAGCCTTAAAGGTGCATCTCCAAACTTTCATTGAAATAGCCAAGATTAGCTTTTCAACCAGGTTGTTAAACCTTTATTTTTGCAGGCATGCACTTGCGTCTGGTATGCCTGCATTTATGATATATACAAACCAAGCAGAACACAGCCTTAGTGTTCTGCAATTGTGCTATTGAAACTGCGGATGAGATACTTAGAAATTTAAATCTAAAACCAGACCTTCTTACAATAATTCTTACAGAATAGTAAGAAATATTAAAGAACTAGGTCTTCTGAGTTTGGCTAAGTTGTAGTGCAGGGCTGAGTGTAAATATATAGTTAATAAGTCTCTGATGGGTATGAATGCCAATGGAGAGGAGGATTGGTGTTGTACTAGTAGTTATGTTGAGATGTCCTTTGATGAATCAAGAATGTGAAAAACTCTTCTTGGTATCAGCAAAATCCATAAAGTTGAAGTTCAGTTAAAAGGTTCTTCTTTCTCAAGAAATATTTAAAAATCCAGATTTGGAAAAAAGCCCTACTGAACATAAGGACCCGGCTTTCACTTCCAGGAAGATAAGACAGATGAGCTAAGGCTTTTTCCCTCCCTCTCCTTTTATGGCTTTATCTCCTCTGCTTGGCTGCTGGCTGCTGCGTGCTGTAACTCACCAGCCACCCTCCACCCTGAGCAGAGGAGCCAGCCAGGAGCGCGGGGCGGCTGGGTAGGGAGACACTGGCTCCCCACTTGGCAGGGAAGAGTACGCGGCACATCAGGAACAGTCACTGCTGGGCAGGCAGAATAGTTATAGTTCAGCCTCCTATTAATTCAGAGAAAGAAGGTACTGAACTTGCTAGGTTTTGCAGCAGGGCATAGATAAAAGATTGGTAAATTTGTTCTTTTTTCCCTACCCTTGCCACTGTCTCCCCTTCCCAGCCACAAACAGTCATTGCCACAATGTCGCGGCAGGTTTATTATCTACCATCTGTGTTGCATCACCTTCCTAAAAGGCAATTTTCCCCTGGAAGTACTATCTTGGCTGGGAACCTTGAACCTGTACAGGTCATAGTCATTTCTAAGTGGCAGAATAAGACATGACAGGGAAGAGGATATCATGGCTAGGCATAGGTAGCTTCTGGTTATAACATCTATAGCACAAACAGGGGGGAGAGAAAATGTCAAATAGTGGATGAACAGACAGCTTGAAGTCCAAGATCTTGTATTATTGTTTGGGATTTTGTTCATGAGCAGTGACTAGCTCCATGGCAAAGGACTCTTGCACTGTTTGCTTTTTTCGAAATATAAAATATTTTTTATGGAGAGCACTGGGAGAACTTAAAAAATTAAAAACAAAAGAATTTATTTCATGGAGCAAGGCCCGCTATGAGAGATTATATATTATACAATTAATTAGTTTAAGAAAGTGTTTTCCTTAGCTAAAAATTTTGAGAATATGTAAAACTGAGAAAAATGGGGAGCTCCTCAGTGCAGTGAGTGAGTAGAGGCCTTTTTCTGGACAACTTGATTGATTTTAAGAATGAAAAGGAATTTATAAAGAAATACAATGTTATGGAGACAATTGTTTGAACTTTGGATTTGCTAATGCTTATAGCCTGCTGATATCCTTGAGAGGAAAATCCTTGGTAATAGGGCAGAACAAGCCCCAGTGCTTTGATCTGCATTGGCAAAAGCTGTGCTGAAAACATCACTGCTGTGAATAAAAGAGGAGAGAGAAAGAGTTACTGTCTGATCTGCCTCGAAGAATAACAGAGATGAAGGAAGCAGTGTTCTGAGTCCAATATAGATGAAGTTAAGATTAAGCACTTGGATTTGATTGTCCAGCAGTGTGGTGAGCAGTTCCCCTGAGAGTTTGATTGCATCTTAGTGGAAAGCTGGTGTTTTATTCTGAAGTTAGATTGCACATTTCTCAGTAGGAGATATATCTTTAAGCTTCTCTAGGAAAAGCACATAGGGGCTTAGCATCTTTGGGGATGGTAATAGAGAATAATCAGTTCTCCAAAAATGTTGCAAAATAGGAATCCAGAAATCCTGGTTTAGGCCAGAAATAATATTAAAGCCATAATGTAGGCTTTCCCTCCTTTTAATGTGTAACAGGATTTAGATCTGGGCTTTACATTCTGCCTTGTATCTGATGATAGCTGATGACAGCTCTGAGGGAAGTTGTTGTGTCGAGAACTCGTGAGAAGGCCAAGCAGAACTCGTACTGAAAATGTTCTCTTTTTCTCCAGTTATCAAAGTCCTTGCAGCTCCCCGTCAAAGCAAGCAAATCCACAACACCATGTACTGAACATGGTAGTTAATCCTGAATGCTTAAAAACAAACTAATGTAAGGCATCCACATAATCTCCTTGGCTGATGCCAACTGTTATTTAATCACTGTGTGCATTTCCCACCCATCATCTGTTTCGCTTCCTTGTCTTCCATCTTGCTTTGAAGTTAGTATCTGCCAAGCTTTGAACTGTGCTTAACAACTCTCTTTGAACCCAGCTTCAGCTGAAAGCAGGCCCAACCTGTGGTAGGAAGGGCCTAAAACTGTCTGATTTGTTGTAGTAGAAATATATTTGACTAGAAGCAGACAGGGACGCACTTTATTAAGTGTTGGACTTTCATTCTTCCTTCCAACAAATCAGAGCTGAAAACTGGAGCCCTTTTAAAAGCGGTAATGCTATTACATGTTGTATAAATGCTTTAAAAATCATTTACTGAAAAACAGCCGGTTCTGTTATAGCAGCATTGTTGGGGAAGGCAGTGTAAAAACACAAGCTGTCACATTTCAAGAATTGTCCACACAGGGATAGACAACACAACCAGAAACACCGCCACTGAGATTGATGTGTGTAAGGCACATACTGGACAGATATCCACAAAAGCATTGTAACAGTACCTTCTAGGTGCTAAATGTGCATCAGCTAATTAAAAACTTACTACTGCTACTACTACTGCTACTGCTAAGCAGATATTGTCTTGAGGACCTAACAACGGTGTAGCTTTTGAACGTAGCTTTTGGACAGCCACTACTTGTTTCCACTCATGAGCATGTGGATAGGCACAAACTATTTCACAGCGTATTTTATCAAGACATAATGCACATTATAATTTGGGAAAACAGCAGTTTCATGTATATTCCTTCTTTGCTCCAGCAAAACTCCATTTGAAAAGACTTGAAAACTACGCTCTCTAAAGTCCGTTTGGAGCTCATATAGTCGACAGAATTGTTTCTGCTGACTTCATGGGGCTCTGATCTAAAAATATATACGTAATGGAATTTGTATATTTTATAAGAATTAGGCACTGAAATAGCCTTACAAGGAATTTGAAAAAAAATACTCCCTCTGTTACAGTCTACACTAACAGATTATTGCTTGTGTAAAGATGGAAGCAGGCAGGTTTTTTTAATAATCCCACAGTTCATCATTTCTAATATTAGTAACGAATTATATAACTCCTGTTGTGTGAGTCATAATAAAATCTAGATCAGAGATGTCATTTCCCAAATAATGACTATTCAGAAAGCTTCAGTTCATATGATTCTGCAGATTTTTGCTCTAACAGTGTGAACTTAATATAAGAATAATCAGATGCCACATAGAGATTCAAACATCAAAAAGATTTAACAGTGACCAGGATGAGATGAAACTTGCTTTTTGGCAAGAAAAAAAAGGGACAAATGAATGACATGAAACTTCATGAATGCTTTTCTGAAGCCTAGGGCTGGTTCATATTCCCTGGCGTTGAAGGCATGTGCTTCACCTGTTCTAGTCTCTTCATTTCACCAAATCGCCACATTGGTTGGCTTGTGCGTGCCCCCACCCAGCAGAGTCAGGACCAGAGCAGCAGGGTTACTGCATTCTAGTGATGAGGAGTGTTGGCACGGGTGGCTGGGGCGGCTGTCTGGGACACTGTCTGTCTTCCACACTGCACACACCCAAGTGGCTGTAGTCACTCAAGTTCTATTTAATTAAACTTCAGATCTCAGTTTCTCAAATGCTCCTCAAATATTCAAAATGTAGATGGTAGCACAGGAAAAAAAGACCATAGCAATTCAACTGACCAAGCTTGTTTTCGTCATTAGGCAGGGAAAAAAAACAGTTCATAAGACAGCAATACCTGAGGCAAATATAGATACTATGCTATGCATGCATGTATAAGGCTTCCTTTTTGAAGCTGTTATTAAATATCCTGATTCTTTTGCCTCTACAAGTGAAAGGTTGTCTCATACGTCCCCTCATTACACGGGGCATGAAGGCAGCAGTTCATCAGTAATGCTGGGTGTAACTTTAATGGCTATTCTGATCCCTTCCTTCATCACCTCTCCCATTTGAAAAGCCTGTGCAATAACTCTGCTGGCAGGAAGGGATTCAGGTTCCTCAGAGACATGACAAATGAATAAACCAGTCTGAGCATGAATCACAGCTGAGAGGGGCTGGGTTTTGCATTCAGATTGCAGTGCAACAGTGCTCAACTGGTCATGAAAGCTTTCCAGTTAGCTGCAGTAGTTATACCCATAGATGCATTTTTATGTCTAGATCTTAAAGTGCTGCCAGGGTTATCGACATTGAACATGAAACATTTGCGTCAGATGTGGAAGTTCATAATCTCTTATAAATCAGAATGACAATGGTCATGGAGAACAGAATCATTTCCAATAAAATTTGGGATGCAGGAGAATCCCTAGTCTCTGCAAAGTGTGGGCTGAGCAAAAACCACAGTGGCAGCGCTTGGGAGAATGCAGGGAGGAATGATCTCCTGGAGCTGTTTGCTGCATCTCAAGAGGTGGGGGTTGGATTGATGCTTAGGAGGCTCCAGTACCAGAGGGGGGACTGCATATACAGGGTTGGAGGAGGTGAAATAGAGAAATATGTTGGTCCACACTCTGAGTTACCTCATGGGGCAGCGTTGTGCTACTCCGCGTGATGCTATACTAAAGCAGATCAGCCATGCTCACAGTTAAACGGACCAAGAATACTTCAGGGCAAATTGGGTAGGCTCTACCTGTTTATTCATCCTGCCATAGAGGATGAATTGCAGCTATATAAATGGAATGACTTTTAACTGCTTCCAAAAACTTAGTTCCCCTTTCTGCAAAACAGCATAATCTGAAAGAAACATTTGAAAAGAGACATTCATAGAAATTACATTTACCAGCTTGTGACTCAAAACATGCCTCACAGCATGAAAGAGTCTTAAGATATCTAGAAAACATAAAGCAAAAACTACATAAATGATTTGTTTGCCTTCACTAGGATTAACATCAGCATTTACAAGGCAGGTATTATTGCAGATGTTTACTTGGAGGCATATGAACTTAGGCAGACTCAACCGCTTATCAGAAACATTCCCTTGCCATGCAGACTGAGATCTGACTGACTTGCTCAGGTCTCAGAGCAGGTAAATAGCAAAGCAAGGAAAAAGATCCATCCTGGTGGCTCAGAGATCAGTATTAACGGTTGCATTATTTCCCTTCTGCTCCATGAGGGATAGGCAGAGGAAGAGGTAGGCAGTGCTGTTGGCATAGGCAGCCAGTGAAAGCATCAGCAGTGCGTGTGGTGGCACTGGTTACTGACCAAAAGGGGATGGCAAGGTGGTAGCGTAGCTGGCTCTTGAAGAGTTAACAAGGTAAATGCCACGCTTGGCTGATCGTACAGGCACACTGAAGTTGCTCTGACAACAGCCCTTCTGCTTCCTGGTGTAATCTGCTCTCACCTCTGCCCAGTTTTATTCATATCACAGAGGCATACAATGTGCTATTGCAATGGCAATACCTGGCCACCAGATCGGGAAAAAAAGTAATCTCTGAAATAAAGGAGGTGTGGGGAGAATAGTATTATTTCAGTTATGTTTTAAAGAAAAATTTTTCATTTTAGTTCCCTGATTGGGTGCAAAAAATCAGAAAATGTGTTTAGTTTTGTGAACAGATTCTGTTTCACTTGCTCTGACTTAACAGGTCTCATTCCAGAGTAGGTATGTACAGTGGCATAACTGATACAAATAAAAGTGACCACCAAACTTTAGACTTGGAAATAAACAAGACGTGTGTGCAGCCCCTGAACCACTACTTGACTTCATCTGCAGTAGTTTCCAAGGCCCCCAGCTGCTGAGCGTGTGATGTTCAGCTACTGCACCAGAGAAGCTGGCCTCACAGCACTGCTAAGTAGAAAAAACTTACAATGCTGCAAGTGGGAGGCATTGGTAAAGTCTTGGAACTGGATCTCAGGCTTAACTAGACAGTATCCAGCTCTGTGCAGGTAGATCTTTGATTTCTTCTGTCCATCTTGAAAGCAGAGTCAGATTTCCTCAAATGTGCAGAAATATGCAAAATGCATGTTCTAGACACAGTGAGGGCAAGTCTATTCAAAATCAAATCAGCGACACTCAGCATCACGTCTATGTGACTGGCTCTCAGTCAAGCCAGTGGTATTCTTCTCTCCCTTTTTGATCCAAGTCAGTTAATATTAAATATTTGTAATTCATTTGGAAATAGAAACACAAGGGACACTTGTTTCAGGGAAAAAAAATCACATCTCCCTAACATTTTCCATACCCCTATATGAAGGTAGAGTAGATTATATGAATTAGAACAAACAATCTAAGCTTTCAGTTTATTTACTTTACATGTTTGGAAGAATTGTGTATAGTCAACTTCTGTTTATTTTGCTTGTATTTTTCCACAAAGAAATAGAAAGTAACATTTTGGAGGCATGTACCCCTTGGCTTCCCTAGAAGCGAGAACATTCTGAGGAAGACTCAAGGGCAGCTGAGTTAGAACCTAAACTTTTAACACATGCCATGCTCTTTTTAATTGACTTAAGCTAGTAAGAAGATACAATTTTCATGAAATAACCACACTAGTTTGGATCATTCACAGGTCATTCTTAGAGATAGGCCACCCTGGAAAAACACAAAAACAAACAGGACAGAGAAAAGAAAGGAATTAGCAAAGTTAAAATGTAAAGTAAATCTTATGCTAATAGGAATACATTTCTTAAATCTGGTAAACTAAAGTAGTAAACTCTGCCTCCACCACTACACTGTTAAAGAACAGAGGCTGCAGTATTGGCACGATTATGGGAATTGTAGATGAGGTGTAGGAAATGGTGTGCGTCTAGGAAACAGCACTGAAATTCTTGTGTTCACAGAATAAAACAACAGCAAACATTTTACTGCTACCAGTAATAGCTGGCTGTCAGTTATCTGCTGACATGTGATTTAGTGTATATGCTCTACTTTGCTGGAAATTGGAAGCAAAATAATCCAGAACCATGTTTTTAAGGAACACAAAATAAACAGTTCAGTTCTGAAGCTTGCTAAATGAGTACCACTCACAAATAATCAGATGTGAATTAAGAAATTACTGTAAAGATAGTACCTCACCACTTCTGTACAGTCCAAAGGCTGCTTCTTTTACTGAATAAGTAAATTTACAGCTTCAGGTAAAAAAAGCTACTTCTGATATATTGAATTTCCAAACTGTTTGACCCAGGGAGAAAAAAATCCCAAGAGCAAGCAGAGAACTGAAGTAAGAAGCGTCACTCTGATAGTTTCAATTATTGTGTATTTTGATTCTGTTTCAAAACCTGATTTTTAGGAAGTGTAATGGAAACCAACGCTCCAGTTACTGATATTTAATTTCAGCTGTAACAAAACGCAAAGATTTAAAACTGTAAGAAATACCCTACTAGATCAGACTAACCGTCCATCTACCACACTGTTCTCTAGCAAACTGGGGAGAAAGGACATGCTTTTTAAGGAGATGGCACCAGTCTGGCTGCCACACATCCCTGTGTATGCTGCCAGCATCCACAGTTGTTTCGTTAGGGCTGCCAGAGGATACATCCCTGCCTACTCTCTTAAGCATCCATTTATGGAGCTGTTGTCCATGAACTGCTGAATTTCTTTCTGAACCTGCTGATACCGTCTGCCTCTAGGAACGCCTGCGACAGCAGGCTCCAGAAGTTTCTCACCCACAGTGTGAGGAAGTATTTTCTTTTCCATCTGTTCTAAACCAATCCACCAATCTCCTCCTAGATTCAATGAATGCCACCTAGTTGTAGTATTGCAGGATTTGGTGAATAACAGTACTGCATTCACCTTATCCACAGCTTTCATGATTTTGTAAACCTCAATCATATCCTTCCTCAGCCTTCTCCTCTCTGAAATGAACAGTCCCAGCCTTTTAGTCTGTCTTTGTATGGCAACTGCACATCCTTGTGATCTGTTTAGTTGCCCTTTTCTTCATCTTTTCTAACTCTTCTATGTCCTTGAGATGCAGAGACCAGAACTGCACACTGTACTTAAGATGTGTGCAAAGCAAGGTTTTATATAGTGGCAAAATGATGCTTTCAGAATGTTTTTTTTTTTTCCAGAGCAGAATATTTTGCACCTTATATTCCCCTTATATACCTCTTTATATTCCATTCAGAAATCAGAGCCCTAGAAAAGCAGTTCTTTATGCATCTTTATTTCCTCTGATTCAGTCATATGAAGCACAGATTGGATTAGGCAGCAGCTATGCATCTTGTAGCCTATGCACTTTACATCAGTGACTGGAAGGAGGAGGTGAAATGGCAGCAGCTGCGTTGTTTCTGTGCTTGAAGTCACTGGCTCCTCACGTGTGCCAGTGGTGAGACACATTTGCTATCTCACTATTTCCCTGTGGGACAGCCTGTCTGATAAGGTATCTGGAAGATATTAGATGCTTTTTAGTGAAAGTATCCCACGTAAACAGGAAATCTCCATTTCTGGCTGTTTTGTGGTGCTGGAGTGGCATCCAGCAGCCTCGGCGTAAAGAACTGGCCCCTGGACAATTAAAACTGCACGTCATCTCTGTTTGCACAGTCTTGATGGAGCTGTGGATCAATTCTCTCTCTGCTCTAGGTATAAATAAAATACTAGAGAGGAGCTTATTGCCAGCAGTTACTGAGAAATCTGGCAGTGAATTATAAAAACAAGTGTTTAATTAAAAGATTTATTCAATCTCATGGCCAGACAAGCTCAGAGTAGGCCGTCTGAACGAGTGAGAACCCGTTAAGACCAGTTTGTTTAGAGCACCACTTACAAAAGCATTGGCAAGGGAATTATTTTAGGAACACTGCTTTACAAGGAGAAAAAAATCCCATTTGTTCTTATCAGTGCGGGGTCTGTTTAGCAGGTTCTGAAAACTGCCTAACCCTTTCGTGGGGGTAACATATATTTATTGTCACAGCTGCATTTTATTTTTCTTTTACCATTACTACAGACAAACAACTTTAATGGAAAACTTCACTAAGTAGGATTAAATAGGACTTCATCTAGGCCCAGTTCCCCTTCTGTATTTCCCGTACCTAAAACTTCTTTCTAACTCACCAGCATTTCCTAGGTTTATTCAGGAGCTCCAGGATCTCTGGAGCTTGGTTTGCTCATCATTAGATGCTAGAATATAAGCAGTCTTGTTTATTCCAGTCTTCTGTCAAATATCCTTCTCATGTCTCCTTCAAACATTTATTCAGAAAAATGTATCTTCCCTTTTGTCGATGATTCATAATTCTGTGATCTTGCTTACCCTGACCAACTGTCTTGTGTTTGTCTGTTTTTCTTGTCATATCTTAATTTCTCATAAAAGTAACATTTTACTGGTCCTGTATGCTCTAATATTCCTAAAGACCTCAGTGTGGTATCTTCTGTCTGCAGCCCAGTCCTGTCTGCTCAGGAAGCACAAGTTTCAGAACAGAAATGCCTTTGGACATTCAAACGACTTCTTAACTGAAGAGCTTGATATAATGTGCAAAATCTTTAGGTTTGGATTCTTTGTACTTTACAACCTTGTATTCCCTGTCTGCCTCGATTTCACAGTCTTTCAGACTGAGGATGTTAAAACCTCTGTTTAGTTGCCCTTTTCTATATCTTCTAACTCCTCTATGTCCTTGAGATGCAGAGACTAGAACTGCATGCTGTGCTTAAGATGTGTGCAAAGCAAGGTTTTATACAGCGGTAACATATGCTTTCAAAATGTTTTTTTCCAAAACCTTATATTAATTTATAATCAGTACACCCTTCTGTCAGGCACATTCATTGCCTACTTTGGACTTTAACACCAATGGATAGACTGTATGATGAAGAATCTTTTATAAACCAAATGGGGAAAACTATCCCTCTTGTACACTAAGAGTGCAGAATCTGCTCCAACAATCAACACTGTTTAGGAAACAAGATTGCCTGTGCAGAAGAGCAAATTTTGTCCTATACTGCATGAATTATATTAGACCCACTCTACCTTCTAAAGACCTAAAAATATTATTCAGGGCCAGAGTTAAGAAGACGTAGAACCAACCCTGTTCTAGAATAACTAAAATATTCAGTCTCCAATGGGCAGAATGGCCAAGACAGCACAGAACCACGAATATGCTTCTACCTTTTTTTGAAGCCTTTCAGAAAGGCTTCTTCCCCCTTCCATTTGCTGATCCCTCACAGCATCCTGGCATCTCACATCCTTACACCTAGCACAAGGCCTCCTTCCCTTCTGCTCCCCCCACAGCAATGCAGAAAAGTTCCTGGTACATCTAAAACCTGGCCATATGCTCAGCCTCAAGGAGATTGCTTTGTCTGGGTATACTAAATTCCTGCAAAAAGCACTTGTTTTTCACATCAAGGTGCTATATTTTTCTATTATTTATGATTTACCTTTGTCCTTGGTATGGCTGAAAATATGATACTGTCATATTCACTAGTTGTTTGACTACCTCCTGCTTTACCTTCCAAAAAACCTAGGTCATGCTCATTGTGAGCCTTTTTATTACTCTATAATTTCCATCTAATTGTTATGTTTGAGCGTTCTTCACTGTATGCAAGCAGTTTTCAGGGTTCTCCTTATCTTTTCGTGCTTTATTCTGTATTCCTTGCTATCTGCTATCTGTCCCTTTCACCTTTGAGAGTAAATGCCTTTAAAATTCTCCTTTGATGCATATATTTTTCTACCAAGCTTTTGAATTTATTACTTAGCTTGAGAATTAATGCTGTGGAGTTTTTAAAAATTATCATTTCTTATTTCAACACTGTCTAGAAGGATTTTTTATCATCTCTTTCTTTCTAATCTGAATCAAAGTAGTTGTTCATTCTTGTTATGTCTTGGTGCCTGAATTTTTAGGCCTATTCTTTGTGGATGTGGTCTTTGTTCTGTACACTAGTTCTTATTAGTGAACTCTCCCCAGTGCAAGCCCCACATTTTACATGAGCTGACTGCCCAGTGAAGATCTGGCAGAGCATCTGTGCCAATTCCAGGTCACTTTCTGTTGAGCAGAAATGAATGTGTATCTCTATTAAAAGTCTCACTTCACTTTCTAATTCTTGATACTAATCTGGAGAATCAGTCATTGCTTCCCTTCTTACTTTCCAAAGATACTTGTTCCATGTGATGACATTGATCATGACTAACTTCATCTTTCAGCATTTGAGCTAGGTCTCTGTTCTGTCCACACTGATTCCAGTAAGGATTGTACAATTGCAGGCCACTAATTCGCTGAGAGAGAGTTTTCTGCAGCAACCACATTTCCTCTGAAATGATAGTGGAAGATTTACTTGAAAAACTGGTGATGCCACCCCTTTTTGTTTGCCTGAGTAAAAATTGGTAGATATTTATTTATCTTTGGCCCTAAGATAGTCCTTCTGATAACTGTTATATACAGTTATTATATTGCTATGTATTTACAATTCTTCTATCGTTTTTCCAGGCACTGCATGTTTATTTATGTTAAAACTCCTCCTGCTGTCCTTTTTCCAGATTTTAGGATAGAGCATACCAGGAATGAAGAAAACTTGCACCTAATCCATAGCTTTGGATTTAGTTTTACATGTTCAAAGTCTATGTTGAACTTCAAGTGTGGGCACAGAGAAACTAAAAGTTTACGACAGGAAATTCAGAGTATTGACTAAAATGCTCTTACTGTTTTTACACTGATTATAGAAAAGGAACAAACACTAATAAACTATTTGCTGAGGACTTGAGCCCTAAGACTGTGGAAAATCTTGTTAGGAAAAATTTCCAGGATAGCTAGTATGTATTGAGTTACAAATTGTGTGACTGATTTCTTACTCCACTTTCCATCCGTAAGTATTTACTGTCCTATCTTGATCTGTGAAGAACTCTTTTTGAGGTGAAAATATAGATGAATTCCTGTGTTCACTCAAGCCTTTGATGACCTCTCAATACTGCCAAAATGTCACATATTAGTGCTAGTTTCAGTGGAGGCAGTTTGTCTCCTGAAAATTGCATTGAGAACATGAACGAGTTTCAGCGTCAGCACCAAATTTCTTAAGTCTGATTTTTACTCTAACTAGCAACCACTGTTTCAGTTGTTTCAGTTCCTTCCTTCTTCTTGCAGTGATAGAAACTCCTTGAAAGAATGGACCCTTTAAGTACCCAAGCAAGAAGTGCACAAGAACGCTACCTTTAACTAACACAGCAGCCTTTTCTCAAAGTATCTGAGTGCTTAACAAACCCTAAAAAGGCCCGCTACATCTCTGTGAGTCATTTTTAAAACCTGCTTTACAGGCTGGTGAGCTGAAGCATGACAAGTTAAACAAACCAGGGCCGGAATAAACCACAGCCAGAAATAAACCAAGGCCAGAAAGTAGGTTATATTCAGACTGCAGAAACAAATTTTAAAAATCTGGCCTCTCAATCTGTCTGTGTGCTAATTAGTATAACACACTTTTTACTCCATTAGGCTTCTCAATAACAATATTTACTGCAGTGATCTGAGGTGGTGTGAACCCACTCCAGTCCAGCAGAATTCAAGGGAGGAACTGAGCTTCTCAGAGGTCCAGTGCCTCATGGTGAGCTGGCAGCCCACTCCTCCCATGGTTTGTGTGCCCTTAGAAAACCAGGGACTGGCCTGGGAAGGTTTGTGGCCTTTGGGGATACGCCGTGAGAAGAGCTCCTGCTCTTCTCTTTCTGTTCTGAGTTACCCACGGAAGCACAGAGAACGTTCTGGCCTCAGCGTGAGATGTTGGATGAACCCTGTTCACTTTGTGTGCCTGTTATAATTTAAAACTTGCTTTTAGAATAAGCTGTTTTTTGCATCTGTTGGTTATAAAGTATCCAACATCATTTCTTACATGCGCATAGCTGCTGGGTGGATATAAATTGTAGCAACAAGGTGTTGCATACTGCTTTTCACTTGCCACAGGTTCTAAACTTATGCTGAAGAGGTGGGTTTCATCATTACCAATGATGTATGCATACAGACTGTGGGAAGAAGAGAGCTCTAAAAAAAAGGCAATTAGATTTTGTGGACACACATTTGTAGAGAATACTTCTGAAATCAGTATTCTGTGTGTTCACAGTTCCATGTGAAATCCAAAACCTAACTGTTTGGCTCCTTTTCTGTATCAATTGATTTTAATAAGGAAAGCCAAACTTTTTAGTTATAATAGATTTACAAGACTTGCCTTACATGAATCTATAAATATGGGTGTGTATTTAAGACTTCTGTTACATAAGTTCAAAAATCAAATGCATTTGAAAAACAGATGTTAAATTCACAAGAATTTAATATTCTGCCTTCAGGGGTTATAACTGAACAACTAAAATAATCTTTCTTACTCTACAATATGGCAGATACCTCTGGCTGCTAAAAACCACTCAGGATCCTAGATAACTTGTGGATGAGCTAGAAATGATGAATGCTTTTATGACCTTGGCAGAAGAGAGAGAAAAACAAGCTGACATGTGTTTTGGCTGCAGTATTTCTTATGTTTTGTTCCTCATCCAGGTCTTGCCCTCCCAGCCCTCATTGCCAAGCTCATAGCCCCACTGTTGATTTTGGCAAAATGCTGTCACACGTCACTGAATGTCAAGGCAGGAAAGCACATCCTTTCCACTCCTTGTTTCTGTTTATGTCTTTGCCTGTCATTCCCTTACGAAAGTGTCCTCTCCCAGTTGCACCATCTATACTGATGGTATAGCTGATCCTACACTGAAAGCTTATTTGATTTGTTTTTCTACTAGTTACATAAAGTGGATAAGGAGTATGCACTGATATTTTAATACCTTATTAAGGTCCTCAAGCACCTACACAAAACACTGAAGCAGTGCCTTGATTTTGCTTGGCTATGAGATAGTCTCAGACTCTCTCACATTACGAACTGTTTGGGGGTGGCTCTTCAAATGGTGTTCTAATTTATTTTGAATTGTGTTATCTGAAGATACATCCTGAGATCCTTATACTTTACATTATTTCTCAGTCTTTACTCTCATTTTCCACTTCCCAGTTCAGGTTAACGCATCTTAAATGTAAGTGAAATATGTAAACAAGTGGTAGGAACCAGTTGGTTTGCTCCTAGGGAAAGCAGACTCTAGAAGGCAGATTTGCCACTGAGACCTGTCAGATTCATTAAGTGTTTCGTATCTCTCTGTTCTATTGCAGGTCCCAGAGTATGCTCCTTGCTATGGGCTCGAAGCCCTGCTATTCCGTGGTGATCAGTCCGTTTCTAGGAAATTGCTGTGAAGTCCTAAAAGGATAAATATTGTCACTTTATGATTTTTTGGTCAAAACAAACTCAAAACTGATCAGTGCTGGAGGTAATGTAAGTAAAAATCCCATGTTTTGCCAAATATACTCATTTCCTATTAAATTGTAGAAGAGCTGTTCAAGAAAGACATTGCTGTGTGAGCTAATGTTTCTTAGGTTTAAACAAGTTTCTTGCTTTTTACAGCATTTTTGAGTGCTGTCTAGTACTTATGTAGAATGTTGTGAAAGCACATATATCAGTTTTCTCCAGGAACTGTATGTATAATTAATTTACAGAACTGAGATAAAAATCCCTAAAAAAATTGCTGTTTGGGAAGGATCATCAATGGAAGAGAGAGAAAGAGATGCCCATAACAGAAAGCATCCCACCATGCTAAGTGTGCCTCTGCTCCACGTTGCGCTTTGGGCCTGTGGGGAGTTTAGGCCTGTCTGTGACACAATCCAAGTGCTTGCCTTTCCTTTGGGGGTCGGCAGAAGAGTTTTTAAGCTGTTTTAATTGCAGCTTAAAATGGCAGTACCATTGGAAAATGGTCTCTGGGACAGCCCATTGCCTTTCCAGCCCATTCTAACCACATCTGGGCCTCACAGCAATTTCTTAGCCAATAGCTACTGCTTGGGAAGGAGTGTACTATAGAATAAGCAAGCTGGTGCCAGCACAGGTCCAGCAAAATGTGTCCAAATATCAAAACAAATATGACATTCACAAAGTGTTAAGACCTTAAAATGCTTGTGGAGATGACAGTCATTCTCAGATTGCAGTGGGAGAGAAACCTTGAAGGTGATGCATGGTGAAAGTCAGGTTGTCCAAACTCTGAAAACAAATACTGGAGGGAAGAAAAACCCTTTCTTCATTTAGTGTTGCCTTTGAGCAGAAGCCTAATTAAGTACATAGGGAGAAAAAAATTACCCTTACATCTGGTCAAATCTACTTTTCAAACATTACACTGCCTTAAGCAATGAGAGGATGGTGCCTTGTAGGTCTGTATATTTGTGACCTACTGAAATTTTGGGCAATAATTCATTAGCAAAGCACAGAAATAGTTTACTAAGCTATTTTGCTGAAGTTGAGACACAGACATACATCCCACGGGGTATTTTTGTTTAGCCATAGTTATAGAACAATTTTGTTCCAGTTTGATAACTCTAAATCATTGAAAAATGCCAACCGTAGAATCTCAAGTTAAAGTGGAGATGACATGGTCTCCCATGATCCGTTCGCTTCTCTCTGGTTCTTTGCAGGCTATTCAATACTGTCTAAGTTTGGGGGACCCGATTTATCCTTTCCTTCTCTCATTTGTGTGATCCTAATTGTTTTCAGGAAACTTTATGTACTTTTAAAATAAACAGTTTGGATACATTTTTTAATTGTGCTTTTCTTAAGCAGTTATATGGGCGCATCCTGCCCTCTAGTGATGAAGAAAAATAAGACTAGGCTTCAGACCTGCAAGACCTGTTAAAAAAGATTAAAACCAGTTGCAGTGTTTACCCACTGGAAAATCAAAGGCAGAGAACATCACGCTGTATGGGAGCTACGCTTCAGGGGTCAGTGAGCCAACAGAATTAATGAGTTTTGAAAATGTCCTTAATGCAAGTGATTATTTTATACAAATAATGAAAATTGTTCTAAAGTGTCCAAGCTAAGTTGTTTCGATATTAATAATAATTTGGTTAAGGTGATCTTTGTTGTACAACAAAGGGAAAGGCTAATAATAGTAATAAACACCTTTAACCTATTCCAAAAAGCAAACAAGCATATTACATCAGTGTTATAATCAGCCCTTGGACTGGAAAAGACAAGTTTAACCAAATTCTAGCCAAGAGCTTCTTTTGAAAAAGCCTCACCTCTGAGATTAGTTTGTTCAATTGGAACAATCTTATCAGAGATTAGAGAAGCGCCAGGATTACTGACATGTTGTTTTGCCTATGGTGATACTTGTGGCTTCCACAGCACACACAATTTCCTTTTGCTTATTCTAAAATATTTTTGGGCTGCAATGGGTCAGAGAACGGAGCTGCAGAGCTGCTGGGGGGCTGAGCACTGCGCAGCCCCTCGGCAGGGCCGCGCGAGCCTGGAGGCAGGCGCTGTGGCTGGAGAGCTTGCTACGCAGTGGAGAGGGTTGTTTCTTTTATGCATGGCTGAGCACTGGCTGGGCTGGGAAGAAAAGGATGCATGAAGTGGTTACAGGGGACCATACATAAGCGGTCGCTTAAGTAATTTCCATTCACAGGTCTGGCAGCTTTTTTGCTGTCCTCAGTGTCTGCCTTTTGAAGAAATCTACAGGCTATTTGTTTTGGACAAGTTCTCTCCTTACGGCACAGGATCTTACTAACCCAGCGCTCCCTAAAGAGAGTCCACAAAGAAATGATGGGCTGTTTGCACAGAGCACAGCACATAAAACTACGACCTTTTAAAAAATGTTGGTAAGCAGCAACCGGTGGAAGGAGTGCAGGAAGGAGGTGTGCAGCTGGCAGCGGGAGAGCCTGCAGGGCCCGCGGCCGCCCTGGCAGGAGGGCTTGCGGGATGCTCTTTTCCTTTGGGTCTGGGTTCCTCAACATCTTGTTCTCTTCAGCCCAGCAACATGCTATGGAGGGCACTAACCACAGGGAGGCAGGGCAGGCAGCCTTTAGTTATTAGGCAAAATTTTCAGCGTGTCAAAAGTTACTGAACTTACTACATTCCAAAAATACAAAAATGTTGCCCCTAACTCCTATTAACGGGATATCTTGCTTGTGCACTAATTAAGACACAGAAAAAGAATATAGGCAAGTGATCAGAGAACTGTGTTCACTGAAACAGTGAGAGATGGGGTGGAGTTGCTTGACTTTTTTAAACATAGCTGAAGACTAGCTGGTGTGCAAAGGAAATGACGCAGATGAAACAACGGTGATGCATGAAGTGTTTTTTAGGAGACCACACAGGCAATCACATTTAGTAATTTCCGTGCCATGACCTTCAGCAGGCATTTTAAAGTTCCCATGCAATGATGGCCAATTACAAAGGGAGCTGGAGGGTGGAGGGAGTTCCTCCACATACGTATTTTTTCATTTTTAAAACTCACTGCTCAATGCAATTGAAGCAAACAAGGTTCCCCTGGCATCATAAGAGAAAAAAACAACTCTTTTTAGAAGTCACACTGTTTACTCTAGCTTCCCTTTAGCTAAATTCATTATAGTCTTTGTGTTTCCAATTTTAAAGTGATCACTGGCCAAGATTTGCAACATATTCTTCTCACAACATTACATCAGGTGCCATAAAAGCAGCAGCTTCTTCCAGAGCAGCCTCCCTCAATCTGTTGTGAAACGACACCCCCATCCAACATTTCTGAAGACAGTTCAGTTCATTTTAAGACTTTCTATGCTGCACTAATCATTTTATTCTAGAAACGCTTCTTCACAGCTAGTTTTGTTTATAGCACAGAACATAAAATAGAGTTGTTGTGTGAATTGCATTTCTTCTACTACAGTGAAATTGCAATGGATTTCAGAGGAACTCAAAAAATACTGTTTTTTCTTCACCCTTCCTTGTCTGATGACTATGAACTTTGTTGGGTGCCTGTAGATTTGCCAACTTTTAAAGTTTTTTACTACTTCAGAGAAATGAAATGGAATGCTATGGAAAATGGGCAGAAATCTGGTTCTCACTTCCTTTTCTGGCTTCCTAGCTATCCAAATCAGTCTCATTAAGGAAGAGACCAACCTATTATATTCTCCTTTCATCCAGACTTTTGCAGAGTATTCAGAAGACAAATAATAATTAAGCATAACAAATAGTGACATAGATCTCAGTTTACTGTAATCACATTCATTTCAAGGGTTTTAAGAAACCTAGATAGTATTATAACTATGAAGACACCCAGATGATCTACTAAAAGAATGATGTCAAGTCTTATTAGGGTCCAAGGAACCACAAGAAATACCAATTAATTGAAGCCTGCTAGCTTATTACAGTGCAGCCTGCATTAAGGACCACATCTAATAAACTTTGAATTCTTTGCAAGTGACCACTTTTAAGGAAAACTTTTCAGGATAATTTTATTCAAACTTTACATGGTGATTTAAATATTAGTGCTTACTGGTCTCCTGACCTACTGCATAAGACAATTGTTTGAGACAGCAAACTATTGCTGCACCACTATAAAGGTGGCATTTGCCTGGCAGAGAAATCATCTGAGAATCTGAGAGCTCTAAAATGTCTTTAATCATACAGATGCACTTTAAATAGCAGCAGTAGCCTTAACCATAGCCATTGCTATTCTTAAATTTCATAGCACCCTATAATTTTTTCAGCTTTTTCTAAGCTTTCTTGAGCAGGGAAAAAGCACTGTGTACATAATCTTTTAAACAGACACTGCACCTTGTTGCAGTGAGACATTCATTACCTGCCTTGAATAAGTGCAAGTTATCGCTTCATCTATTCTTTTTCCTTGAAGGAAAAGGACAATTGTGCCTTTGTGTTCTTAAGAAAAGTACCTGTATGCCCCATCTAATTTATTCTGACATCTCTTTTATAGACATATTATACAGCTCATTAAAATATCCACAGTGTAATAGGACATTTCTACATCTGTCTTCCAGAACTGGCTTCTTCACAAAGACCTGGCTCCCTCCTCCATCTAGATGTGAAAGAGAATAACTATTCTCACCTTCCCAAGAAATTTTCTTTTTAGTTGAAACTTAAAATGGAGCAGGGCAGTTTACGCTTTTGGGGAGGAGTTATCAGACTAATTTATCACTTTGCCAGTTTAAGGTACTACCAAAGAAGTGGGCAGTGTAGTATGGTGGGAGATGGCATCCTTTACCTTTGCTGAAGGAGACTGGGATTAGCACAAACTGGGCAGACATTCCTTGCCTCTGCTGAGGGAGAGGGTGAGGTATTGGGGAGCACTTTGGGATATGGGGCAGAGGTCTCCCTCCTAGCTCCATTTCTTCCTCAGCCTACAGAGCAAGCCCCAGCTCCTCTCAGGCCAGTGCTGGTGGAGGGGTGGGAGTTGCTCCTCACAGAGCTGTCAGTGAAGAGAGGGGACACAGACCTCCAGGTATGAAAAATAAGATATCTTTTTCAAGTCTTTCAAAGCCTTCTACAAAGTCCCAAAGCTTGCTGTTGTGAGAGCTCCCGTCTGAAACCTCACTGACTGACTCTTTGCAGTTCACAGCTGTCTTCAGACTTTCCCCAAGATCCCACCGATTCCTTGTAGTGCCTTTTCCTCCTAAACCCTACTGACCATTTTTATTCCACAAAGTACCTTTGGCCTTGTCCCCCTGCCACCTCAAACCTGCTCTACCTCAGCAGGTTTTGCTTCTCAAAGGGTTCTTGGGATAGCAGAATTCAGTTTGATCTGTTTTTGTGGGGATCTTTGAACCCACTCTGACCTATCAGAACCAGAATGGCACTACATTGTCTTTTGGAATAACCCATCTCTGCCTAGATAGCTATTTAGGCTGTTAAACAAAATAAGGGTCATCAGTTGATGAAATGCGATTTGCACTGTATACAGTAGCACGTTTTGTACAGACTCCCTGTGCTTATTTCCCATACTCTACTCCTTGCTTAGCTTGGCATTCCCATGGAGGAAGCTCTGGTTCTGTCAGCAGTGTGGTAGGGAAGTAGGAGTCTGTGCAGTCCATTCACCCCTGCACATTACTAGAAATGTGTTATCTTCTCTGACTTTCACAGAGCCTCTACTCCCCTCTCAAAGAAAGTCATGGTAAATAAGGAAAGGAACTTCACAGGGTTTTCTTCTGCTTCTCTTTCCACCCTGCTACTCTCAGAGCAGTTCAGCTTTAGAAGAGCAATTTGCTCAAATTCTGAGTTTCTGTTTTCTACTCTGTTGGTCCTTTGAGGGGCTATGACAAAACAAAATTGTCATTTATGTTCATTTCCTGCATACGGTTCCAGGATCTTTCAGGGTCAATATTCACATTTGCCTAAAGTCATTACTGCATCTGCTAAGTAGTGAATAATGAGGTTGCCAATAGAGCAGCACTTTATTCATTTCATGAGGGAAATATGTACCGACACTTAGATAGGAGTCTATTTTGAATTTTTCTGACTATTGATCTACATTCTGAAGTGCACCTCAGACCTACTGTCTCTTGACCTGATCATAATTTTTAGTCCTTCATTTACCATGAATTAAAGGATCGTTTCCAGTAAAACCAAGTGCAGCCCTGGAATGTTGCCTAATTTGCTGAGAAGTGCTGTAACTGCTGTTTTCAGAAAGATGTTTGTACTTACATTCTTAAAACACAGGCTTAGGGCCAAATACTGACCTCATTTGCACCAAGGTAAGTCTAAAGTAATTACTTGGCTTTCAGTGGAATCCTTCTCTCTCCCCATCCTCTCTCTGTTTGTGATTTGCAAAACATTTATCAGGAGTGGTAACAATTTCCCATGAAAATATCTCCAGGAAATGGTCAAAAGACCAATTGCTCCAGGAGTGGCAAATCTCATGCGATTTCCCTACATTAGCCAATGAAAAGATAGATACATCGAGTAGGTTATTGCTTGGTCTCTGGTACCCTGTGTTTCAAGGTCTGTGCTTGTACAGCATTTTTCAGAAACTGGAGAAATATTGAGAGCCTACCTAGCTCCATTGTTAGCAAAGAGGTTCTTTCAGCATCCTCATTAGATTAGTCCAATTCTTTCTTCCAAGAATGAAATTCTGTCTGCTCAGAGAATGGGAGGAGAAGGGGGAGCTGCTGATACAAGGTTGGGATATTATAAAATCTGAGCCTCAGCTGAACTGTGATGAGTTAGTACAGACCCTTAGCTATATTTGCAAGTATGAGTTAAACGACTTAGTGTGTGAAGGGAAATGGGTACCAGTGTAGAGGGCACTGAGAAGTCAATACATGCATTAGGATTCAGAGCACTCCTGTGTGCTTTCTGGCCCCCCGAGAGCCGGGTCACAGCTGGCTTGCAAAATGTGCCTCAGCCTTTTAATATGAACTTAGAGCTGCCAGCTGATGCTCTGTTTCCTGCTGCTGGTTGTGGAGGCTTCGTGGTAGAGATCAGACAATATTACAATGTAGAATTGCCTGATGCGGCTCCACCGCTTGCTTACTGTTTAAAATACACCCTCAAAAGCTCTGATGTAAAAGCACGACCACGTATTCCATAGGCTAAATTACAGCTGTTAGTGAGTGTGTGTAAGGGAGACCAACTTCTATGATTTTGTTTTCCATATCACAAACACCATTTTAGTTACACCTCTGCTGGCCAAACAGCACCTAGAATACTAACTCTAAACATAAACACATCAACTGAGAATTTAAGAGATGAATGCATATAGGTCCATTTTGGCTTGCTTCCTGGTTTTTAAGTGTAGGATTTGCTCTGATAACATTTCCAAATTTTCCTCTGAATCTCTTAAAGCTTTAAAAGTCGATAAATGCATCACATTACACCTAAATGCATAACCTAACTGGAGGCCCCAGGAAGCAGGAGACCAGCAGCTTAAATTCAGAACATTACCCATGGATGAAATAGTCAGTGTCTCTCAGGGACATCCAACTTACAGGATCACACACAGAAATTTAACAATAGGAAGCAAAAATTGGTTTGAAAGGGAAAGAAATGTGGCAGCAAGAATAAAACCAAGGAAAACAAGCTATTTTTGTATGACGTGATAGTGGGCTAGGGGAACGGGCTTGCTCTAGGAAGGGAGCTATACCGAAGAGGAAGGAAGTACCCAGGGGGGCAGAGGAGCCTTCATTATGCCCATCCGTCATAGGAGCAGACCTAGCCAAATACTAGTCTGTCTTTTGTAGCTCTGGTAACAGCACAGAGATAGAAAGATAAGGCTACCTTAAATCTAGCTCCGATGTAGCTTACCCCAACTTGCAGCAGGAACAAAACTGGTTAGTTACAATCTCTACACGTATACAGACAAAGCAGGTTGTCAGGCAGGCAAATTTATGAGCTGAAATGCATTTTGTACAACACTGACAAAAACTGGCAGAAAAATCCTTGTTTTCTTTCTACAGGCAATTAAACAGGCCGCACAAAGCCTCTTATTTCCTCCAAGTGCCGTGCAGTGGCCCTGAACAGCCTCAGTCTGCATGGAGGCTCTGGAGGCCCAGCTGTGCCTGGTCACCTCACAGATGCTAATGTCAGCCTGAAAAGCCCAAAGCGCCTTGCAGGGACTCTTAGCTACTGTCTCCTCAGCTGGTAGGGAAGGGCAGTTGTATGCTGTCTGAACAAACAATATTCTTTAGGTTCGGTTCAAGCCTTAAGAGGAATTTTGGAAAATTAAGAAAAACCTGTTCAGCTGTTCTGGAGTTGCATGAGGGAACAGGGAGGAGGCTATGCCAGGAGAGTACAAAGACAGTAACTGGATTTTAGCATTTGGATTTCAGTATTCAGCCAAAGCAACTGAGAAACAGGCATCTAAAAAACCCCAAACCTACAAACAAGTCTTGTTTGTGCTTTGTTTGTTAGAAATTTCTGATAATTTTGACAACTGCAGTTTTAAGAGCAGCACTGTGTGTGGATCCAGATACAAATGCCTGTCTCTTCAATCCAGGTTACCTAAAGCCTCACAGTTCTTGGGCTTGCTTTCTCTGTATTTTCTCTTCCCCCCTCCCCCCCCCCCCAAAAAAAAAAAAAAAAGAAAAGGCATATAGAAACCCAGTGGAAACGGGGAGTAATGATGAGGTAGGAGACATTTCTAGTTGAGCTGTTCCCATTTGGTCGTGAGGAATCCAAGGTGAATGAGACAATTAAACTAGAGCCTGCACTTGCAGTCAACAGCAAAGTTTAAAACAAACTGACCAGGCAGTCCTGAATGGACTATGCCACATAAACACACTTTATCCTTTGTTACTTTTCTAGAAGAAGTAAAACCAAGGCAATTTGGGGATACAAAACTAAATAGCTGCATCTGACAATTAGGAGAATTTGAGGATTGGAGCAAGGTCTGAAAGAAAGCCAGAGTTTGATTGTCATATTCTTTACTGCCTTCATTATGTCGCTGCTGTGGAGATGGGAGCACGGCTGTGCTTAGGGCTTGCTTACCAACTCAGATCCAGCTGGGAAAATGCAATCAGTGCTTCCATGAAGGAGAGGGAAAGTTTTTGCATTTGATGCACGTTCTATTTGCAAAGTGCTGGAGCTCTAAAATTCCACCTCTCTGAGGTGTTTTCTGCTTTTCAGGAGAATTATGCTGAAGGATTCTGACATCCCGTTGAAGGCTTCCTGCAGGAAGGGTGACATTTCAAGCCTATGTGTTACCTGAACCTTGATCACATCTTGTCTGCTATTGAAATATATGACCCAGAAGTGCTTCCTTATGAATTAGGCACTCATCATGCATTTTAACTCCCTTGGAGAAAATTATGCAGTGCTCTGAGTTGCCTGCATGAGTTATCTTTTATTCATTAGAATCCTAAATGTTATTGAAATGTATTCTTAATTATTCCCTGTGGAAAACAGTAGTGTTCTTGAACAAGTATTTTGCATTTGTTATGTCCTGCTGCTAGCATAGTTAATAACCTATATAATAATAAAATAAGAAACTCTCAGTGCAGAAGTAATAGAACTTATTAATATGATTCAATTTAAGAAAATTGTTAGTTCTGGCTTTCACGGCCTGTGAACAACATTGGCTGAATATTTCAAGCATGCAGAATCTTTGCTGTAGGTCTAGCACAGAAATACCAACATTGCTGAAAGGGAAGCTGATAAGACATTACCTACCATCCCTGTATTCATATCCTCTAAATCATTTACTGTAGCAGCACTATACTTAGTGGAACTGACGTTGCTGAAAGCTTTCAAAGGCAGAATTTGGACGTATTTCTGGAATTAACGGCTCTTTATCCAAACAGAAAATAACACCCCCCAAATTTACATTGTTGCTTCAGAGTTTCCCTTATCTTTCCTCTCTTTCCATTGCTCACTCTTTGTGCACACACAAACACTTTTCATTTGCTGTTATCTGTTTGGGAAAGAAAAAGATGTAAATGGATGTAAAAACTCAAGAGTGGTTCTGAGAAACTGTAGAATATGTGGGTCTCCCCCTGGTAAGAGATATAGAAGTGTCAAAAGAGTCACTAAAAATTATGGTCTTTTATTGAGCTATATTTCTTGTGCAGCTGCATCATACCCCTTTGCTACACATCACACGGTGCCTGTGATTTGCCAGCATGACCAGATCCTTCCCTTTAGTCATTTCCATATGTCTACAAGTCCTTAAATGCATAGCTTTGCATGCTGTGCTATTAAATATCATCCAGTCTCTATGTTGTCATCCCCAAGATCTTTCATTTCATTCTGTGGGTTATTTCAGTCCTCTCTGATATCGATAATACTTCCTGTCTTTGGCAAATGTTACCTTCCTCTTCTTTTTATTGGAATTGGCACAATTAAATATTAAAGGGAGAGCTAGTCCCAATTCAAGACCTTGAAAAGACCAGCTAAGAACCTCTTTTCAGCCTTCACCTTTTGGCACAAATTATCAGTTCCTTAGTTTAGTCACTTCCTTAGCTGGGTTATACTACCGTATATTATTATATTACTGTACTAAACATTTTCCTCAGACTGAAGAACTTCCAAAATAAGGTGCTATTTAAACACAGCAGGTCTCAACTCCCTGGTATTTCTAATCACAGAAGATACTAGGATAACCTGAAGGATGTGCTGCTGGTAATCTGATGTGAGATATTATCTCAGTATCCATTCACCACTTGGTCTTCTGTATTTATTGCCTTTAAGATGTATTCTAAATCTTACAACCTATTGAAGACAAACAGACCCATAGTTGCTCAGATTGCTTTTCTTTCTCTTATTCTCCAGCTCTATTCAGGTTAGCTGTCAACAGTTTCCTGTAGCATTTTTTTCTATATCTAGGAATCATAGCATCAGAGAATAATTTGGGTTGGAAGGGACCTCCAGAGGTCATCTAGTCCAACCCCCTGCTCAAAGAAGGTCTAATACATAATAATGTAGGATACATCAGTTCCTCTACCTGTCCTAGAAATAAAATCCTAAACATAATGGCTACTGAAACCCGATAGCTGCTGATCAAGTTACCCATTTCTTTTAATAATGGCATAAAGGTTGATGGTCCAAGATGCTTAAATCAATCAGTAGAAAACAAACAAAATCAACCACTTGCATGTGTGGAAAGGATCTTTGCCGTGGCTGTGTTTTTGATCTGCTTGTTTCAAGTCATGAGCACAAATTCTGTTATACGTGTCACTTATTCACAACATAAAGCAGTTCATTTTCTTACCTCAGATATTACTCAGCTCTTATGATTTCTCTCCAGACACACCAGAAGCCAGCAGATGTGAGAGAGATTCATCTATCTTTTTCAGACTTGTAACAAGATGACCAATGGATAAGACAGATACGGTCTGTAAAAAGTACTGATTACTTTACTGGTATTTTCCATGGTGGAACTTAGTCTAAGTGCAAAGTTTCTGGGAACACCATTCAGATTATACGATGCAGTTTAAGTATGTTGGAAATCCGAAACATTGGCTAAGACTGAAGAACTTAACTCCCTGTACGACCCTACTTCTAGCAGTTACCTTGTTCCTGGGGAACATACATCTTTCATCATGATCTAAATACTAGGTTCTTTGTCACTGCATCCAAAGTTTGGCATGTTGTTTGCTGGTCTTGATTGCCTTACATCTCTTTACATCTCCTCTGCCTACTTCAAGAGTAGGCCTGTGCGGTGCCGTAAAGGTTTTGCCATTTTGACCGAATGACCAGAAAGCAGTCTGTGCAGTAATGTCCATCCAGGAGCTAATGCTATTCCTGGCAGCACGCCTTCTCACAGTTACATGACAGTCAAGCCTTGGCTTTTAAGAAAATTATTATGGCTTTCTCTGCTTTGTCCTGAGGAGAATCTCTTCTTCCCTATATTTCACTACAGGACTTGACTGGCTTTTCATTTCCAAGAGTGGCTTGCTGCCAATTTTTGTGAATATGCAACTCAACTTTTGATGCTTGAAGAGATACTTCCCACAGAGATTACTCAGAGGCAAAAGTGTCAGTGCCCAGCTGGTGTTACCTGCAATGGTGCGAACATGAAAACAAACTGGCACTAGTTTCATTGTTAGATATGTAATAATTGCAAAAGCATAGACAACAAACCTGGAAAAACCTTGAAGAGGGATCAGCATCATGGAAAGATGGTGGTTGGGGTCCCAGAAGCAAGTGAGCTGCCTTAGAAATATATTCTGCCCAGTTAGATGTGCTAGGACTGGAACAAACTTGGTAGTCACTGTGCTGCATAGTGAAGCTAAGCCCACGGCAGATTTAATTTCATGTTTGAAGCAACATGATATTATTGGCTCTGTAAGAAGGCTCTGCTTCCTTAAATATTAACCATTAAGTTTTACAGACTACTGTCAAAACTAGGTGAAGAGAAACCAAAGCAGAGTGGTTAGTTGTTGCTAAAGCTCCAGTCAAGTCTTTACACTAGGAAAAAAAAAGCCACTACCAAATTATGTTGTGCTCTATTCTTTGCTTACAGTAAGTGCAATCCTTTGCATTGAGACTTCCTGGAACAGTTTTACTCTTACAGGTTTGTTAGGGCTCTTAACCCATTCCACACAGTTAGAAGGAAGAGGATATTTCAGCAGGAACTGTTACATAAAAAAAAAAAAATAGGGCAGTTAATCTGTTATATTGAAGAGTGAAAAAAATGCCAAGAAGAAAAAGATATGGAACGCTTTCCAATAATGATAATACTCCACATAATTCATATTTTTTCAATGAAAATGGAGACAATTAAAAACATTTTAAAAGAACCCATCCGGAGATAATTGAAAAGGGCATCAAAATAAAAGATAGCAGTGGACTGAAAACAAAATATTTTTATAATCAGTGATACTAAACGATCCTTTATAAGGTTGTCTCATGAAGGAAACCAAAAGACAAAAAGCAAGAAGCAAAACTGAAAGCAGAGTATATCATATCATTCTGGACCCTTATGTAACTTTTCACAGTTATTCTCACAGCCAGAATAACTGGCTGATGCTGAAACATTTGCTAGCCAGAGTAAGAAGAACCACTAGCCTAAAAAAGTTATTTTGATACTGCATTTGAATATAAGCATGATTAGATATGGGACCAGTGTTCTGTCACTAGTTTTGACAAAAAAGGGGAAGCAACTATAGAGCTGAAACATGTTTGCCATCATTTGAAATGCCTTCAAGTTAAAAGTCTTCATTGCACCACTGGGGGAAAGAGACAAGGCAATGTGGTAAAAGGTGTTTAAAATGTACAGGAATAAAGATTAAGTTAAATTCTTTCCTTATAATGGAAATTCTTTCCTTATAAATTCTTTGCACATAATTTAACTTAAAGATGTGGGTAAATAAAGCAATAGCTGATGGACCATGTGTTAACTAGTATTTCTATTCTTCATCAGCTCATAAAGGACGTGAAGCTAGAGCTCTGCAGGAGGCCATAGGTGTGGGAGTCTGCTAACCCCTGTAGAATTCCGGGTTGACGTACTAATTTCTCAGCTACACATGTAAGCTGTGTCAGAGGAGAGGAACGTGCAAAAGAAGCTGAAATAATTAGAGACAAGGCTGAGATACTAATAGCATTCTTTTGTTATGCTGCATTTTTGGAGAGAAACTTTGTTGGATATATGTTTCAGAGGTATTACCTGGGATCATATAAGATAAAATCACCTTGTGGGCAAAGCTTCCTGACCTGAACATTTTCAGATTTTTTAAAGCAGGCAAGCAATGACATTGTCTCCTTCTCTTCAGACAAGTAAATTCCTCAGCATACAGCCACAGTTTTAGCTCGTCTGAGTTTCAGGTCTCATCCCTGTTTTATTGGGGTGCTGAGTTACAAATGTGTCTATATTCTGTTGACTTTGGGGGCGAGCACAGCGCATAATCACGTGTGCCATATGGGCTGCGATCCCCAACAGGAGCTGGTCCTGTGATAACAATGGTATGTGCTGAGGAAAGGCAGAGGCATCGTAATTTTGACTCTTTTTATGTTTAGTGGATTGAGGTCTGATCCTTCTTCCATTTCTCTTACGATTTTTTCTTTTTTTTTGGTGCTGGTTTATCTAAACTGTGCAAATTTAGACCCACTTTGCCAGACTGCTATTCTAATCTTTATGTACTGCTGCCAACTGACACATAGTAAAGTCTTTCAGGGGATGAGATTAAACGCACTATGAGTCTCTGCTTCATTTCTAATGCAAGTTCCATGGGAACATCACTGGGATCCCTGCTACTCTGCCACAGTCAAAGTTGTATGAGCCCATGTGCCATCCCTTTGTGTATTAGCGAGACAGCAGTATCATAGATACAATGCAAAGTATTCTGCTTTTAGTCTTTGGGACATTCATTGTAAAGAATAGCAAAGTTTTCCCCCTGTCCTCAAAGCCACTTGCTTACCCACCTCCTTCTGTTCAGAACTGAAATGTTTAACTTTAGGCCAGAGAGGAAAACTGTCATTTTGCATTTATTGGCCATAGGAAAGACACACAAAATCTCTGACTATTCCTTATTTAGCATTTGTTTGAACAATTGGAGTGTTAAATTAGCTTTCTCACTTGCATGTTGTATACGACCCCGCCCACCTATTGGCTTAGAACAGAACAGGCCTAAACACCATATTGTCTGCTGTGACAAGTGCTGTGATAAATTAGATCTTAAAACATCATATAATGAGAGCCAGTATCACAAGGGCCTAAAGTCTACCAAACCCTACAGTGACTGGATTATGAATTGCACATTTATTATGAGAAGAAGTAATTATGTACATGAGAGAAGGGAAAACATCTGTTTACTACTGCCCAAGACTGCTGGTGCTGCTTTTTTGGGGTGAAGACATATTTTATCGATTCTGCTGCCTAGTTACCATTTTAAATGAGAAAGCTGTTAAGAGGCTGAAAGCTACTACATTTAATCAACAAATTAATCAGTGTAGGATTTTGAAGACTTACTAAAAGTCTGCTATTAAACATCCCCCGCCCCTTAGGGCTTTTCTAATTTGTTAGAGTAGAACAATCTAAAAGAAAAAGTATTTTCAATGCATTATAAATAGGGGCTTCTGAAAGTTAGACACAACACCCTTAGAGAAACACATTTTGTCTCACAGTCTGTTAAAAAACAAGCATTTGTTCCTCACATGCAAAATATCAAATAAACACCTACAAATAATGCAATATCACTTTACTCACAGAAGGTTTAATGCACAAACCAGGCTAAGGCCTAGATAATGGTTTTACTTCTTTAAGTATAGGCAGCCGGAAGAAGACATTTAAGTTTCGTAGCACACCCTGTGTAGGTCTGATTTTAGTTGTTATTTTTCCCAATCGCATATGGTTCCTCCCTTGAAGGCCATAAAGCTTTACCAGAATTTACCTGAGATGCCTGACACAGTTGGGCTCTCTGGTTTTGACTTCCTTTGAGACTCCTCAGATCATCTTCATAATTCCTATTTGACTTCGCACTTAAGAGCCAACTCGCTTTATATTCATGCCAATTGAGAGAAAATCTGCTTTTCAAATAACCTTTAAACATGTACCTAATGTTAGCAGAAGTTCAGTGGAACTCAAACATGTTTTTAAATGTACAAATGCTTTCCTCAGTCAGAACTTGTATGTGGCTATGGGAGGCATTCATTGCTATCTCTCTTTTAAAAGGAGGACTAGTTTTCCTTCTCTTAGTCATGTGCATGTAAACCTGATATAACCCTGCTGAGGTCACTGGGGACATGGCAGAGTCCTGTCTGTGTATCTGAAATCAGCCTGCAAAGTAAGCACAACCGATACATGCTACTTTAAAAGCTCAAAGAATCTACTAAGACTGACATTGCATACAGGAAAAAATACACTCATATGCTGTTTCAATTTCAGTTTTAATTTTAGAACATCGGTGTTTGACAAAAATGAAGGACAAACTTCAGTGGCTAATCTTATTTTCAAGCTTCTGGAGAGGAATATCAAACTATTGGAAATGGAGAATGGTAATGAAAGTCTCAAAATAGAAAACTTTATTCACTTCAGTGCTGTCAGGAAAATAATACCCCGGTTTCCCACAGCTGTGCAAGCACTGGGAGCTCACTTTAATGACTGCCAGTGAGATAGAGGCAAGCAGCTCCAGTTTCTCTGCACCTGGGCTGTAGCTCACCATGTATAAATGTGTAGCGCTGGGACACAGACCCAAACCCCAGCTTTTCTGTAGCACAGATGTGTGGAGGAGGTTCCAAATCAGGAGATGTCTGTAGATCTTTGAAAACGGCAGTGGCAGCCTGAAAGGAGAGTGCACACGCTCTGCTTGTCTGTCGGGTTGGGAAGGTCTATGGCATGTACTCCTTACCATGCTCCACTGAGACAAGCAGTCTGATGGATCCCTCAGGCCTTGATCCCTGGGCAAGCGCTGTGATAGCTCGGGTATGAGCCCTAATTCATATTTAAAGGGACCTGCAGATTTTTTCTGCATAGCAGCAATAACATTCTCCCTCTCTCTCTCTTCTATATCTGAAAACAAATCTATTAAGGCTGCTGCAGCTGGGTCACTCTTCATCTGAGATTGTGGGATTAATCAGTTTCTTACTGACAGCTCCATTCATATGAATATGTTTGTTTTCAGACACGTACTTGAGCTAATAAGCATTTGGGCAATTGCTTGGTTGATTCTTTTCATTACAGGCAATATGATGCTCATGC